>NC_073723.1:46888323-48300823 GCF_023634155.1 Falco peregrinus
CTGAAGCATCTATCTTTTAAAAACTGGCATCTTTCCATAGTTCAGATGCAGAGCCTTGGTGCAAATGAAAAATTAAGACACGCTCTACATAGTTGACAGTGCCATTCATTTCATTTAAATTAAATATCTATAGGCAAATTCCCAATTTTTAAGGAACTGTTGCTAATACCAGAGTCTGTTGGGTATATGCATGGTGACTGACATAACCACTGAGCACACAAATTAGACTTACTTAATGCATGTTGTCTTCTGTACTGTCGTACAGTAACAGTTCTGCTCTTTCCAGAGGGATTTACCTTGGATATTTGAAAGCTTGCTGCCTCTTGTGGTCAGTCTGTTTGAGGTATCTCCTTTGGTTTCCCTGCTCCGATTACTTTTTAAAGTTCTATTAAAATTATTTTGAAACATAAGTAAGTTTTTCTGGCCACTATGCAGTCATCACTGTAAAGTACTTAAGCACAGGGGCTTTATTTTTATTTCCTTCTTTCTCCTTACTCCTTTTTCCTCAATTCTTATGCAGCAGGTTGTGCAAGAATTTCCCTTATTTTTCTGGTAGCAACGAGTATCTGAGTTTCTGGAGAATAAATGCTAGATATTTGTGTGTGTGTGTGTTATTGGTGCAGCAGGATGCTTATCTCTAATTTGAGTTACATGTTGATAAAGTAAATAACTGACTTTTGATGTATACACACATACATACACCATTTTGCCCCCCTTCATAGCTTATTGCTGGATTTGGCCAGGCTAAGTGGCATAAAAGATAAATTGAAGGGGACCAACAAGGTCATTGTCCAGGAACAAAAGCTTGGACTTGGGTTGACAGTGAATCAAAGTTAAGTGTTTGTATCATTTTATCCTGGCAAGCTTTTCTCGTAAAATTATGGGCTAAGGTGGCATAGATAATAAGGTCTCTTGATCTCAGAGTGGGCGTCTCAAAAATCATCTGCTTTATGAAGTTTCCATTATTTCAGGCAGAAATATCACAAATAGATAACCAGAAACATAGAATATTGTCCTTTAGATTTGGGAAGGCATCTTTGATTTAAAAACCTTTTTCATAGTTTCCTGTCTGTAAAGAGCACAAGTTTAAGGATGCTTCGTTCTGAGGTTCCCACTGTGTAGCTCCCATCCAAAATAATCTGAAATCTGTTTGTAATAAATACAGGTGTAATAAAAATCCTCTTAATAGTAAATTAAAATTGAAGTCTGTGTCTGTTCAGTGCTATGCAGTGGGTTTAATGGTGTTACTTTGCAGAGGGCTTTCTCTCTGGAATGTAATAAAGGTCCAGCAAGTTCCCCTAAACTGAAGAGCTGATAAACACCTCATCCACTCCCACAGTCATGAGATGAAAGCGAAACCACTGGCAAAGTTCCTAGTAGCTCTGTAGTAAAGTAAATAAAGCATTTACTGCTACTCTTTTTTGATGCAAAAGTGAAAAGGCGAGCTTGCTAGTATTTCTGTGACCAGTAGAATGAAAAGGAGCTATTCTGTGTCTTTCTGAATAGAGAAAGTCCTTCTGATAATAAAGGCAACTATGAAGGAAAAAAACCTTGGGGGGATGGGAGGTGCAAAACCCCTAATCTTTCTCCCCACCCCCAAAGAAAAACCTAACAAAACTGAAGCTACAGGCCACCATTTATTATTAATATTATGATCTGTACTTATGAATTGTAATTGGATACAGGGTATGTAGCTTTCCCAAATGCTTTTGATGGTAGATAACTCCTTTCATTAAAAATTCCAGATAAAATGGCTTGGGCTGGAAGAAGAGATGCTCTAAGAAAGCCCAGGGGTTGGGACAGGATTATGAGTGTCTTGGGAGTTGGACTTCTCACTGCAAGGGAAAGCCTTGAGCCTGTCCTTGTGCTGGAGTTCCCTGAAATGTCCTTTTGGGGAAGAGGGTAACAATACGACATTCCAGGAAAGCCTGTGGCCAGCATTGACTCAGTTGCGTCAGAGGGACTCCAGATGGTTCCATAAGAAGGCTTTCCCAATGGCAAGGGGAGAGGTGGCAGAGGAGTAGGAGCGGTTGTTTGAATCTTGTAGCTGCTATTGGTGGGACAAGCATACGTCCTGTTCCTTACTCCTTCCCTCCACACGCAGTTGCAACAGCCTTGTCTCTGGGGTATGTTGAGTTTGCTCCAAAAGTATATAGGACTTTTGGTTTCTGACGTGCCGGTGTGCCAAGTCATTACAAGCATCTGAACCATGTTGCCGGACAAGACAAACCACAGTACTGTCATGTTCCTGCTGAAGTAACTTCCCTAAGGAAGTTATGTAAGTATGTGTTAAATACACACATATTAAGTATGGAAATACCAAACCAGCTGAAAATGTTAGGTGAATAAGGTGCTCTTCAGATACTTTCAAATACCTGCCCATACTGTTAACATATGTCTTGGATTCTGTAGTACAACAGTTTACATCTCAAAAAAAAAAAAAAAAAAAAAAAAAAAAAGAAAAAAGAAAAAAAAAGAAAAAACATTATAGGAAGAACAAGTGTTTTGTTGTTTTGGTGCGTTATCACCTTTGCTACACTACTCCCACAACTTTAAGAAGCTTATGCAAGTGTAGTGGACAGTGGTGTGGTAGGTGATGTAGGATCAAGTACACTCAAACTGGTTTGCAAGCAATAATCATGGTGTGATTTTTTTTTAAAAGTAATCAGAAAGCAACTGTCTATTTAAAATTCTTAGCCCATATAATACATATAATATTATTATACAGTTGCACATGATGCAACTGGGGTTATGGAGTTTTATGCTACTAGTGTTTTACTTCTTTTTTAATAAGAGCAGTTAGTGTCCTAATGGCAGTTCAGTTGCTTCCACCGTTTTTTGAGGTGTTACTAGTTAAAGACACATTTGAAACACAGCAAATCAAAGCCTAACTAAAGTAAAACCTGGACTATTGACACATGGCATGCAAAAAGGGTGTGTGCAATTAAGCAGATTTCCTGAATGCCTCCAATATTATCGGTGCAGGCACACCCAGCCTGTCAGTATTTGGTTTAGGAATATTTGCTTTTAGTAGCAAACGTAAGTTGAAGTCGCTTCTTCTTGTTAAAGAAGTGGTGAGAGAATGCTGTAGACTCTTGTGTTAGTCTTGCTTAAAAACAGCGGGGCAGATCTCTCTTCCTCCTCTAGAAGGTGATGAGACATCTTGGTTGAGCAAACATGCAGCACAAGGTATTTTCAGTGTAGGACAGCGAGAGAGAAAAAACCCAGATGTTAACACTTCTTTGTACCTGCAAAATCATGGGAGACAAAATTCTTTTGAGGCCATCAGCTTTTGGGGACAGTAGAAAAGATAGTGTTGCACACAAAGTGTCCTCTTTTCACAGCTCATGAAGCCCTCCTGGTAGCTGTAGGTTACCTGGATCTAAGCTCACCACAATGACGGTAACCAAATCCAACTGCACCTGTGTGGGATAGCACTGGGCCAGAAGAGCATTAAGGGTGTTGGCCCTTCCTTCATTTCTGTCCCTCGCTGCTTTGTTATTGTGGTATTAGACTTTAAGTTCACTACAGACACCTTTCTTTTCATCGTTGATTGGTTTCATATAATAGTAATTAGCAAATAGCGTATACACCAGGGGTCCTCAAACGTTTTAACCAGGGGGCCGGCGCGCAGATGCAGTGGCAGGCAGTCATCTGTGGCTGCTTGGTTTCCCCCCCAACCCCCAGCGGGGGGTCTGTAAATACTGGGGGCCGGATTGAGGACCCTGGGGGGCCATATCTGGCCCGCGGGCTGTAGTTTGAGGGCACTATACAGTGTCCATAATACTTTTATTTGTTTTTACACAGTATATACATTTGTGGTTGAATAAATACCATGTTTTCTCTTTGTCATGTGTAAGTCTCCTCACCATTTAGTGAGGGTCTTTTTTTACTGTATTTCCTCCCTTGGAGATGTCTCCACTGGTGGCTGTGTCATGGCTTCTAAAAGCAGGGGCAAATACGACTCACGAATGGCAGCACACTCACACCAAGTTCCCATGAAGGAGAGGGCAGGGGCCAGGGGAGAGTAAACTCCTCTGCTGGAGGTGAGAAACACAGCTGGAAAACAGTGGAAGAATCAAAAGTCCTCACACATAAGGCTGGTGATGACACTGCCAGACCTTTTCCTCTCCCTGTTCTGCTGTTTTCATTCTTTGGGATTTTACTTTAGCCTTTGCAGTCTAGCCTTCCTGTTCTATTTCATACCAAGACACCTGGCAACACAGGTGTAAACCTTGTTGGGAAACAAAGCAACCAAAACTATGGCAATGTGCACTACAGTAGGTTCTTCTGTGTTGAGCAGCTCATCGAAAACATGTAACACTTTGTTGTTGGTCTCATTTAAGTTTTTATATCCACGCTCGTACAGAGGAGAGTAACCTCAGGCATCAGGAGGACATTGTTACTATAATGACTAATGAAGAACCCCTTTGTTTATAATTGGCCATTGATTCTTCTCTTGTCCTTCTGCATGAATTCATATACCATACTGTCCTCCATTTACAAACTCGTATTGGGGAAAACATTTTCTTCTAATAACTGCTCTTTGAAACTGTGCATCCATTTTAATCTTTTCTGAAGATACTTTGTGGGAGCAGAATGTATTTAAATCGTTGCTTTTCCAGAAGTAATAGAGGCAGCACTCAGAGCAGGGCTGCGTTGCTGCAGAAGGGCAGGAAGGGTGGAAGTAGTCTCTGTGCTATAAACCTTGTGACTGCGGGTGTGGGATATGCAAAGACTGATCACTTGCAAAGGAGATGAGAACTGTGGCTGTTCTCAGAAAAGCAGAGCAGGCTTTCAGGCTGAACCACTGCAAGTGATCCCTTTAACTCTTGATTTGGATCATGTCTCTAATCCTGCTCACCTTTTCTCCTTTAAGAAATATAAGTATACCCACCTCTATCCTCCAAATGAGCCTACTTGCTGTACAAGGAATGTAGACAAATAATAGCAATTATCCACCTTGGTGTGTTGCTCTGACTTTGCCTGTGGCTTTTCCTTGGATCAGATTGAGTTGGATGGTTTAATGGCAGTGGACAACAAAAGACTAAACAGTTGCTTTGTGGAGTAACTCATTTAGATGACTGACAAAATCTATGTATCATTGCGTTTATAGATTAAGAAAGAAAAAATCAGTGGTGTTGAGACACCATAAATGTATTTTTATAAACACAAAGTATGTACTGTTTCTGTATTTATTGGTTTTTCTTTGTAGCAGAACAAATGTATGGTTCTCCTGTAAGCCTAAAAGCAGTATCTTTATTCTTCACTATATAATTCTTGATAGGAGTAGCAGGGAGTCTTATGAATGACTTTGAGCCAATGTTAATTTTGTAAATTGCCTTCCTTTTTCCACAGTTCCTATGAAAAAAGTATTCAGCTAGATGAACACTCTTGGAAAATTTTAATAGAACCCTTGAAATCTATTTGAATTCAGCTTCTTTAAAAAAATCATTCTAATGGAAGCTGTGAAACTATCAGAGATTCTTATGCCTTAGAGGCAATTTTTCTTCCATACATAATGGTGAAAATCCACTGTTATAATACATAGGTGTTTAAAATATTCTCTTTGTTAAATTGAAGCTCCTGCTTAGAAGTATGTGAGTTGGTCTCTTCTTGTTTATTTTATGAGTTTTATTATCATTCTTGACCAGTATTCATATGATTTTCATAGCACTTTCTGCTTGCTTGTGTTTTGTTTTTTTTTCCAGTCTTTTCCTGGCCCAAGTCTTGAAAGTGAAGATTTTAACATACCTCCTATAACTCCTCCATCATTGCCTGACCACTCCTTGGTGCACTTGAACGAGTTAGAGTCTGGGTACCACTCTCTGTGTCATCCCATGAACCACAACGGCCTCCTTCCATTCCACCCACAAAACATGGATCTACCTGAAATTACAGTTTCCAACATGCTTGGCCAAGATGGGACACTGCTTTCCAACTCCCTCTCTGTGGTAAGCATTTTTAATCTTTCCCTTTTGTTCTGCTTTAAGTT
The DNA here is from genome assembly GCF_023634155.1 of Falco peregrinus. Lineage (NCBI taxonomy): Eukaryota > Metazoa > Chordata > Aves > Falconiformes > Falconidae > Falco > Falco peregrinus. The sequence continues at coordinate 46,894,319 of NC_073723.1, forward strand.
GTGAAATTTTGAAAATACAGACCTGTTTGAAATCCTCTGAGGGACCAGCACTTGCACCACCCAAGTCATGGAGCAAGCTGGCCTGACTCTGAATTTTACATCACACTCCCATGTCATATCCTGCCCCAGCAGAGGCAGTGGGGGGGCTACAGCTGAGTTCCTCAAAACAAGAATGTTACCCACCACCCTGAGTAGAATTACTCCCACTTTACACAGATGTAGATCATGACAAAAGGAGGCTCAAGGCTTTGACTTCCGCTGGAGCAGGGTTTGGGTCCAGATGGCTGTTGTTCTGTGTTTGTCTGACGAGGCTCTTTCCATTCTCATTTGCATGTGCTGAGAGATGTACAAAAATTTAATATCTCCTTCCTTGTTTACTGCACGTTTGGAAAACAGCAAATGTTATTTCTGATTCTAGGCCAAATCTTATAGCCTTTTTACAGTTCCCAGTCCTTAGCCAGCCAGAATCTAATTGAAATGACTGGACGATTTGCTTCTAAAGTCTGTCAGATAGTCATTATGGTCGTAATCTTGGGAAGCCTGATATTATAAATCACTTCTTTGAATGTTAAATTGCTCGCAACAACTGCAGAGCTACTTTACATGTTACATTTTCAAGTGGGCTCTACAGATAATTAGTATACTTCTTGCACAGCAGCTCCAGAAAAGATTATTTCACTAGATGTACAATTCTAAGACAAAGAGTTCAAAAACCCGTGGAAGAGGATGGACCCAGTATTGTGTGGCACTCACTGGACTTCAGGCACTCTGCTAGATGGGCTGCCCAGGAACTGCAGATCCAGACAGACAAAGTTAAGGATCTGTCAATCCAAGGGTCTGAGCTTCTCACCAAAGGATCAGAGGCTTAAGGCCCTGTGTCCCAGCTCTGTGCTTAGGGACCAAGGCTGTTTAGGTTTCCAGCTTGTTAGCTCCCCATCACATTACCAATAATAATAATAATAATAATAATAAATAATAATAATAATACAGTTGCGGTGAGCCTGGGAGCTGAGGTAGCATGTGGAGGTTTGGGGGCTGAGGGGTCTAGGCTCAGCTCCCCATCAGCCACTCAAACTAACAACCTCAGAGACAGGGGCTGTGGTGTCTGGAAAACAGTTTACAACAAAAATCTGCCTTGTCACAGGGCTTCATTGCAATTTAATTAAAATAAAGCTGCGTTGATATTGAGGAGCTCTGAATTCCCTCTGAGGATGTCCAATGAGCTGTACTGCAGGGGGGCTACTCTTGGCTTCTTATGTGCTGCTTAGTTGTTATTGATTTACTAGGATGTTGCACGCTTTGTGTTTGAGGTCAGAATCTGACCCCAGGGTTATGTTCAGTATTGGGAGGAGAGGGGGAGAGGCAGATTTTCATAGAGAAATATAAATATACATCATGGAAATGTTTTTAATTTTGCTTGCATTTCTACAAAGCTGATGGCATGTATTAAAGAGCACGAGCTAAATCTTGTGTGGGGTTCTGAGAATCAGAGCTATAAGTAGGACTTGAAAAAGTAAGAGAGATGTTTGACACTCCAGTCAAGACACGCAGTATTTCATTGAATTGACCTCTTTTGAGCCATGACTATGGCTCAAAACTATGCATTCTTTTAAGCTCTGATGTTCCACATTAACCTCTTGCAACAAGCTCTGAACAAAGGGCCTTGAGAATTTGTAGAGCATCACAGTGAATTATTGTATCGAGGGCAAATACAAAAAAGCTGAATGATATAACTAGGTAATTTTGCTATTGGGACTTAATGATCAGAAAAAATGAAAATCAGACATCAAGAAAATATGCAGTAAATTTTAACAGTCATTTCTGAGAATTTTTCAATAAATAAAGCATGATCCTTGAAGCATCGTGGGCTAAGTCAAGTGTTATCCCTAACTTGCATGCCCTTTGCACACAAGAGGGCCTCTTAACTAGCAATAGTTTTAACTCAAGCTGTCTTGTCTGTCAAGGGGATTAAGCTACATCTCATGTTAGTACAACTGTTAGGATGTTAACACCATGATTTTGTACAGTTCAAACACTGTTTGGCAGTATAGTTCCACTGATTTGAATTCGATAACTTGAGAAAAATTAACTTGAGGCAGATAATTTAACTCTTCAGTGAATTCAGTAACTTTTTCAGTGAATAGAATGGCCCCATTGTCCTTTTTGCTTTCCATTGATGAAGAGACAGAGGATTTTGTAGAGTTAGCACTCTTTACTTGGCTTTGAAGGTCTTCTTTATAATCCAGAACCTTTTACATTTTTTCTTCAGTATGACTCTTTTCTCTTGTTATTACTCATCTCTAAGTTTCCTTTTTACTATCTCATCAAACTGATCCATTTAACAAGTACTTGCCTAAATCACTTTTATATTGCCTCACATAGAACATAATGTATAAGTTTCTCTAATCTGTCTAAACCCTTGGTGCCATATAATTTCTGGTGTATCAGCTACTGCTTAGTGTATTTGGAAACCACGTATCTCGCCTCATTTTTCAGGGCATTAATGAGTATTTTTAGAAAAATTATTCTTAGAAATGAATCTGTTGGCTGTTCTCTGTCTCTAATTAATTTCACATCTTCAGCAAATTTTACTTATATTGGGACAAATTCAGCTGCAATGAGATGTGCCTCTGATTGAATTTGATCTTTTTTTTTTTTTACTTTCAAGATACTTCCTTCTAACCAGTTTTTAACCCATGTTGGTATTTTAGCAATAATACCTTTCTTTTTATCTCTGTTAGAACTAGTGATTGGTTTTCAGTTGGTGTTTTATAGAAAAAGCATTAATTAATGCCAGCCAAATGAGAGAAAGAAAACACGGTGAGCTCAGGAACAAAGTCAGAAAATAGTTTGTACACTGAGTATAGCATTTTTCTTTCATCTCACCTACCAGGTGTTTTGAGATGAGGATTTATATGATTTTGGACAGATTGAAAATTGAGGATGTAGACCTCCTAAAACCCCTTCAAATCTCCCCCCATTAGAAGTCCTGGTTTCATACTGTGCAACACTCCCTCCAAGCTGCAGATGAAATCCCTTTGAGTAAGGATTGCAGGATTTGCCCCGAGCTCTGTAAGAATTCTCCTCTGTGGAGGTGCTTAAACATACACAATAAGAGCCCGCTACGAGCTCAGTGAATTCTTATTAGGGATCAGCTTCTTACAGATTTTTTACACTGTGGGAATTCTTTCTGAAAAATTTTACAGTGCTGGGAGATGAAAATTTCCTGTTGCCATTTACTGTGTCTAGTACTTAAATTTGGAATTAGCCTTTGAAGTTTTTTTAATTGATTGGACTTCTATTGCACCCCCACTACTTAAAAAAAAGTTTCACTAAAATTTCTCTTTCTTATTATTCTGCTGTCAGTTCATGTTTTGACTTCTATGTTTGTGTGTTTCTCTTATTTGCTTAGATGACATACAGGCATATACAGACATACACACGTACACTATTTTATACCATGCTGTCACATACAGATTTCTTTAGATGCTCATTACATCTGGATATTGAGGGTTCAGGAGTCTACAGAATTTGTGCAGAATGTGACACATGGTGGTGTGAACACACAGTCCAGCCCAGCATGGTCAACCAGTTGTAGGAGCTCTCTAAAGTCCTCCTTTAATATGAACATGACTTCTATTCCTACTTCAGTGGATCCAATTAGATATAGATAGAGCTGTTTAATGAAAATGTACTCATGGTCCTGTAGGCATGTTTGCTCCTATATAATGGAATAGGGATCACTTCCTGATTTACTACAGTTCAAGGTAGCCCTGTGTAGGTTTGGTACAGTTCCAGCTGGGGCTTGACCTGCCAGCACTTTTCTCTTTGCATGAATTTTCCTGAAATACTCCAAGGACTGCAAGAAATACCTTTCTAACATTTGCAAAGAAATGCATGTATACACCATCCCTATGAGAATATATGTTTATCTGTAAAAATGTTTTTGGATGTATTCTATAAAATGAGATTTACTGTGTGTTCATGGCATCAACAAAATTACAGACATTTCAGCTTCTTTAGTATATCCTATAGATGATTGCTTTTTTCTCCAAGAAACCAGGGTTAAAAACCACAGTGCTGTTTTTACATAGGGGAAAAAAAACCCTATTTTTGAATGCTTTCATTTATAATCTTGTGCTGACCTTTCTGAAAATGTGGCTTATGATGGTACACTATAGAAAATTTACAAGAATGAAATAAAAGATTTTTAGTTTCTTGAAATGCTTCAAATTTCTGGGTTTGAAGTTTAAAGTGGAAAAGATGTTAAAAGGCAATAAAATCAGGGGATTTATTTCCCAAATGCTCTTGTGCTGGCAACAAAAGACAGCATAATGTATATACTTAAGCTTATTGTCATTTTTAGTATACAGTCAAGGCACACTTTGAATTCAAAGGCTACTGTACAACTGTTTTGACAACCACCACATCAGTAGGTAATGTGCAGGACATATGAAACTGAAGCAAAAATGTTTCTTTAGGTCTATAGGGAGTGCAGTACATCAATGAATTCAGATGTATTAGAGCAGCATGAATTTCTAATATGTTGCTTTTATGGAAAAGACCACTGGCATATTGAATAATACTGCTTTCAAAGCAGAGCAGAAAATGTGATTACAGACAATTTCATTGCTGTTTTTAAAATAAATATTTTCAAAATCTTGGGGTATTCTATTTCATGTAATGCATAAAATATGTAAGAGTGGACTAGAGCTAAAGATCTTCTAGGACACGGAAGAGTAGATGATGTCAGCTATAATTATTCAGATATGGAATAATAGAAGCATTAGTTTAAAATAAAATGCACACAATGGGCCATGTCCTTATATACATTAAAAAAAGCAATAAAAATTTTGGGTGGGTTGTTGGGGGTTTTTTTGCACACTTTGACAGAAGAAGAAGAGCAATGAATAATTATTTAACGTTATGCCCCAATTCATCAAAACCCAAACAATTGCATTACACTTTTTCATGAATTTTATTTTTTAGTTATGCAGCCCATGAGAGAGTAATATCTTAAACAAAATGTGGCACTGTATAACTGGGAAGAAAGCAGACAGCTACTTTTTTTTTTTCATTATTCATCTCAGGTAGAATGAAGCTAGTATTTCTTATTCGCAGTACATTTGCTAATAAATCCAGTACAAGAGCTTGTTGTTATTGTTGTTGTAGCTGGGATGTATTTAAGAGATTTTATTTTACCAGTTTCATACATATTAGTTTAAATTCAGTATTCATGACTCATCTTGAGGCTGACCTATATGGTTTATTTTTTTTGGCACCTTTAGGTGTTAGTTCAAACTACTGAGTCAAACAGAAATTTTTTATTTCTGATGAACAAGATGAATAACTTCCATAACAACACAAAAGATTTTCCCCTTCTAACTTAAATGTTGAGATTTGAATCATACTTGGGTACTTTTTTCTAGCTTGTATTGCATGCCAGTGTTAGAAGACACTTTTAGTCTCTGGTGAATACTTCACATTTGTGCCTCATTACCAGGCTCTGGTCTTCAGTTTACATCAAAATTTACTGTTATGCTACACAGACCTGCTGCTACCCCAAATTTTATTGCAGTGAGTTATTGCCATCAGAACCACCAAATAATAAAGCTAAGGTCATGGAACATCTTGTGTTAAAGTATTTATTTTTTTTATCCTATTAAGCAACTTTGTATTCTTACAGGATATCTTTTTTCCCCCCCTTTTTTATTTTTTTTTAAACCCACATATATTACAAGCTGGATTTTCTCTGAAATAAGCTTTGTGTGGCAAAAGGTTACAATAGTTAATGTATGTTTTGTCAAACAGTCTAACCATGGGGATACACAGCCAAATCTTCAGCTCATGTCAGTTGGCATAACTTTATTGTCTTCAGTAGAACTAACATGATTTATTCCATCAAGGACTCTGGGACATCATGTTTATCTTTCCTTATTTCCAATGTCTGCTCCACTCTTTTGTCAGAAAGACAACAGAAAGCATAGGTAGAAGAGCTGATTAAGGTGGAACTTGATCAAGGATTTTTAAAAACCTGCAAATTGCATATCTGCTAGCAGAAGGCTCTTCACCATGTTACAAAAAAGCATTAAAATATCTGATGTCTAGAAATTACACCTCTATAAAGTTAGATTTGAAACAAAGCATGCATTTTTAACAGGGATAGAGATTTAGCATTTACATTATGTACTATGGGAGGTGCTTAGTTCTCTGTACCTGAGGATTGAAATCAAGATGAGGTATCTCTCAAAAAGATGTGCACTGTCTGGGACTGGTCTAATGACCTTCCCACTACAGCAGGTGGATCAGAACCTTCCCGTGGCTCTCATTGTCCCTTGGAGCTTCTTGGCAGTAAACATTAGTCCATGCATACATGTAGGGGGAATATCACTGGTAGCACCTTAGCTGGTAACACCTCTAGAGTTTTTCCCTCCCAAGACAAAATCAGCAGAGTGGAAGAAAGCACCCTGTGGGGCAGGCTATCAATGAACCCACCTTCTTGACGTCAGCTAGTATTAGAATCACTGTGAAAGTATTTGTGGGTAGTGTTTTTCATGAACTTAGATAGAGCGAGTAAATATTTGCTTATTACTGTAGGAAAATATTTGTACACAAATGACCAGAACCCTTTTTTAGAATAATTCCAGGTCTCATTTTTTAGATTGCCAATTCAGCTGTTGATTTACTGTCAGTTGGGAAATACAGCATTCTGCTTATTTGAGTGTGGTTGTTGATACTCCATGTGTCTCATGTATTTCACAAATTCAGTAGGAAAACAACTTCAGTATAATTTCAAGAGGAAATAACAAGGTAGCATATTTTAGTTTTGAAAACAGCCTTCTGTAGAAAATGCTTTGCTGAACTTCTTTCACAGCAGTTAACTATCATCTGATAGGAATTTATTTGCTACATAAAAAAGTGAGAAAGAAAATATGTGTAGTGGTATTAATTATTGTTTCTTAGACTTTAACCAGATAGGCTCAGGCTAAGGCATGATGAATGTGGTGCAGAGAGAAAGCTTTCAGTTGTGGGTGGTAGATTATACACCACCTCGCATGTGAAATACTCACAGGAGTGATTAATGCATAAACAGCATCATAGCTGAGTGTCAAACAAAACAGATAATAGAGTATGCAAATAGAGAAAACATAACTCTCAGAAAATGTCAGAAATTCAGGGTTTTCAGCAGCAGAGATTGTTGACTTTAATCTGCTGCTTTTAACATTGCATGTAGTTGTCGAGAACAGCAAGATAATGAAATGTTTCTGAAGATTCAGTCTTTGGAAAAAAAATCATAGTGATCTTAAGGCCTGTAGATGGAATAAAGTGAAATGTATTTCTTGAAAACAGTGAAGATGCTTTGGTGAAGACAAAAAGGAAGGAGAAGCCCACAAGGCAGATGAAAGGGAGAGTTTTGTGCATCAGGTGAAGTGGCCTCTCCTTCCACCTGTTTCATTATTTACACGCATGCATTTGCATTCCTTGAAACTTGAAAGCAGTTGAGAAGAGTGCACACCCATCATGGATTTGTATTGCATTCATCATCTCAATCCATTTTGTTCAGAGAGTAGAAAGGTATTTTGTCTGGACGAAGCCAGTCCTACTGTGGCATGCACTGTCTCAACTCAAGCTACCATTTGCATGCTGGAAGTTCAGGTGTGCTAACATGACTCTGCTGAAGGCTGGGACACCAGCAACCCAGAGTTTCAAACCAGTGTCACCTGATAGAATGGAGTGTGAATTCTCCTTGCCTAGTCATGTGTATGTACAGTCATAGATATTTAGGAAAATTTTTAATTCACTTTGGGATAAAACCCATTTTGCTGGCTTTTTTGGTTTTTCTGAGTTGAAGGAATTTGAAAGGTCCAATTAACAGTTTCACAGGCTTTTAGTCTGTTTTAATGGTTTTACAGAACTTTAAGTATCACTCTCTGAGTTTTCTGCTTTTTGCAGCAGGAAGGGAAGAAAAAATTCTACTTGGTAGCATTTTGAGATTTGGAGAAATGATCATCGGTAAAAAATAACTAGTATCTTATTTTAGTCCCTGGTTCTTTCTCAATGCAATTAAATGCTTAAAGTGTAAAGGAGTCTACTCCTCCCCTGATCCTTTCAATAACATGAAGATTCATTTTAGATTGTTGTCTGCCCCTCTGTTTTTCCCCCTGTTCATTTAGACAAGGTCTGTGTAAATGCCCTTTCCAGTGTTGGGTTTCCCCAGGGACAGCATGTAAATCCTTAACATCCACTGCTAGTGTAATGCTGTACTTCAGCCATATGTGTACAACTTAGGATCTCTGTAGCTTCACTCATATTTGACCTACATTTATGGCATGTGGTACATGCTGCTGCCTCTATATTTGGACAATAAAGATATGAAAATGAATGTTCTTAATTCATTTTCTGTGCATGTTATGGATGGATACAGTTACAAAAAGGACTTGAAAGTATGCAGTGGCAGCAAAGCAGCATTATGGAACAGGGAACACCTCTAAGGCATGCTGGTACATATCCTTCAATTACAAAACCCACAAAAATGAACCCTTTCCTTCTAAAGTCAACTGAACAAAGGGATTACAGTTTATCTTACATATTACCAGTGTGTAGCCAGCATTCCTATTTCAACCAACCTGCAGGGAAGGAAAAGGGACAAAGGAGATGTTACAGGTGGTGTGGTACACACGTGGCACACTGTGTGCCTGACCTGACCTGGAGATGATGTGGGACTGCAGTGCTCAGGGTACATACATACATACACATTTATACATGAACACACATATATACCTATATATATGAATATATGTAGGTGTGCATATATATAAATATATAGGTATATAGGTATGTAGGTATTTATCACTGTTAATCATTGAAGCCCTCTGCTGGAAAGGGAATGTAAAAGACAGGATGTAGCATCTGCAACATCGCCCTTTCCCCCAGATTGTGGATCCACATTGTACGTTAAACAGACTGAAACTAAAGCCAAATCATTGACATAGATGCAAGAGATCTAATAAGCATACCGCAATGGCTGCATCATAGAAATTTTTTAGCAAACCCCTGGGTTACACACGAGGTTGCAGTGTCTTACAGTAACTTTAATAATATCACCTTTGCTCTTTTGAGTTAATAAAGGAAGTAGCCTAGTTGCTAAATTGAGACATGGCCTAACTAACGGATGGCTAGATGAGGTTACTCCATATCCCTTATTTGAAATTCCACTTCCTGACAGTGGTGATACTGGGCTACAGGTGCCTTCACTTCATCCTTAAACAAGTGATCAAAGCTGAAAAAAAGTTTGAAATTAGATGTTCTTGTTCTTCAGCAAAAAAACCCTCTGTGTGGAGAATTTACAGGATCAGGCCCTTGATGAGAATGCAACACTTTATTCAGAAATTGGACTTCCTTCTAATATACTTTAAGATTACCTTCATTCACACATAAAGAGTTTCAGAGATTAACTCAGTAACTAAGCTTCAGTTTCCTACACACGCCCTAATACTCAAGTGTGGGATCACAGTTTAATGAATGTTATTACACTCCCCTTTCTTATGAAGTAGCATAAAAAGTGTTTAGTGCAATAGGCTTACTGCTGATCTGGATATTAAGTACAGCTTAAGTTGGCCGACAGAAAGTATACAGTGTGAAATAACCACTGGCAAAACTTTTAAAAGTTGTTTTTTTTCTAGAAAAAATAATCACAGCAGTTGAAAAATAATGCTAGCAGCACTCTGTTCTTCTGCAGTCTTGTATCTTGAAGTGCTTTGTAGTCGCTAATTAGCTAAGATGCTAATGTACTAATAACAGTACAAATAGATATTTGCAATGTCAGTCACTCATACCTGTCAAGTACTATATTGTAGAGTAGAATGACATTTACTTTATTAAAAAAAACAGTAAAATGTAATTCACAATATACAAACACAGATGAGTCCCAAGATGAAAAAGGCTGAAAGAGACAGATCTTAAGGGAGAGGAAGATGACTCTACATTGTGGGACCCATAATAACAAAAGTATTACCAGGACCTGATTTCATGTGTGGTGATCAGCAACACAAAAGTGGGCAGCAGTGTGGTGAGAGTCAACTTCCAATATTAGAACTAGCAGAAGTCCTCAGATGTAATAAAGGCAGGAATTAACTGCCATGTGTTACACATCTAATATAAGGCAATTACGGTGATTGCATATAATGATAGTCAAGACCTTTAAGCTATCATGCAACCTGGAACTGATACAGCAGACTTATTTAAGAGCCATGGAAATGATGCGAGGATTGTTTCACCCGCCCTTGAAGTGCAGTCAGCTCTAGGGAGAAGTGAAGTATCTCTTCAACCACGGAGTCTGATGCTCCACTGCCCCACGCTCCTGGTCCCAGGCCTTAGGGGCCGGTCGCATAGCATGCATGTTTCTTCTCATTTGCCATCAGCTTTCGTGAATGCAGGGAGGGGAAAACGCATGGAAGGAAAGTTCTTTGCCCAGGGCCTGGCCTGTGTAATTTTAATTGGGGCCAGCATTGTTGCACTAACTTTGTTGTTCATGGCCTCTGCCTCTGAACTGCATATTCAGAGCTCTGTGACTGGATGAAAACCTCAGTGGGATTTTCAGAAATATTCTGTCCTAATGTTGATCCTGTCCAACTCTAGCAGGGTCTTTCCCAGAGTTTCAGCAGAAACAGAGGATAGCTTTATAGCAGATGCTTTCATTTGTTCATAAAATGTGCAGATTTAGATTTTTGATCAATAATGATCCACAGTCTGCAATCACAATTCTGAAATGGTTTTCTTTGTAACATTTGGAAAACTAGTGCAAGCTGTAACAAGACTGAAGAGAAGAAATATCATCTCATGTGCTGTTTTGAAACAATTTTTATTATTTTGATTATAATATAATTAAAGACAGCATACCAAAGCTGCGCTGCAAGAAAAAGTTACATGAGTAGCCCAACCTCTTGGATCCTGGCTCAGTGCAGCCTTAATGTTGTGTTACTTACCAAATTACAGAAATTGGTCCAGAAGGAACCCTAAGGTCCCTCCCTTAATCTAGTCCAAGCGAGGACTTTAAAAGGTCATCTCCCCAAAAGCAGGATACTCCATATGTTTGTCATTTCTGACAGATGCTTGTCTACATTATTTTTTAGAGAATTCCTTTAATGGCAACTGCACAGACTCCTCAGGCAAGCTCTGTGTACAGGTCCTCAACCTTAAAAATTCACCTACTTCACTGTGTACACAAACCCCAGAAGTCAGTGGAGGTTAATGCAGACCATTTAATCTTTTCAGTTGTGTCTTATTTATTTTTCTTTTAAAAATGTGCTTATATATGTATATATTTATATTTATTAAACGTATAGTTATCTAAGAATGAATGATAGGTAATAGATGTTGATGGAACAGCTAGGAAGTAATCAAGAGGATGTATATTGACTCAGACTGTTTTGGTTCACACTGACTTGACCATTTAAGAAACAGTAGAAAAATAATCAGCTTTTCCCAAATCTTATTAGCATGTAATCATGATCCAGATTGTATTAGTCCATTATCTACACTGAGAAAAATAACTCTTCTTGAAGGTTCAACTGTAGTGTGTTATTTTATGAAATTGTTTATGTGCATATTTTCAATATTATATTTATTTATCATCATCCATTACTTAGAAAGTTAGGCTGAAAGAATAAGTCTTTATGGTACTTAAGGAATGTCGCTGCAAGTAATGGGGTAAAAGTAAGTAATGGGTGAAGGTTGAAAAAAAACCTGTAATGACATTTGAATAGTCTGCCAGGTAGTGTTAAAGCTCTGGAACATGTACATGTGGGAAAATCCTGCACTGGCTGGGAGATGGGCTGGATGATTTAGTGGACCTTTCTTTCAGATGTAATTCCTGTAACTGGTTGATACATACACTAGTGTTCAGACATTTGGACTCATTTCTTGTTTGTCTGGCAAATTGTTTCTTGTGAAAGGTTATAAATTACTATAAATAGACTTTGCAGAAGATGAGCTGCATGATATACTTGGAAAGAGTTTCTCAGCTGATATTCAAGACATTAATGCCAAAGCAGAAAAAAACCAATAGAGTCCTAATCCCATGGCTTTGCTTGAGTACACTGCTAGGAAGGTGCACTGCCATAAATAATATTTACATTGAATAGAGTCTTCTGTATTCTAACAATAACTTAGGATAGAATAGATAAAATAGGGAAACAAATGTTGCTTACTTGGAGGAAGTTTTTCTTCATGAGTTTGTAACAAAGAATTCACTGGTGAAGGAGGGAGGGAAAGGAGAAAGAAAGGAAAGCAGGCATTTATAAAAATGTTGTTGTAGTTATAATTAGATCCATTTTAGAACCAAAAGTTTTATGCAGAAACTGACAGAAGGATACACAATAATTATAGTTTGCTGACAAGCCGAATAGTTTCCTTTTTTTATCTTATGGTTTTAGGAAACCAAACTGTAAATAAATATGCAGTTTGACAGATTGTAATTGCAATCAGCAAGGAGTCTTTTCATTTAATCAGATGGTGTTATTAAAATGGGGTTACAATTAAACATTTTATAATGTGACGTAGAACTCTATTAAAATTCTCCAGCAAACAGCAATTTGCATTTGATACTTCTGCAACCCATTTCTATTTGCAGAAATGTTATTGGCTGTGACCTTCCAGTGGTTAGGTCTCAATTTGCTTCCTACTTTGATAAACGATATTAAGTATCCTCTTTCTCTACTTCACAATGTAGCTTAAAACATTAAATTTGCATTCTTTTATTATATTACTTTTGATACTTGTTAAAACTGCAGGACATTGGCCAAAGCAGGTTTGCACCAGCAGAAATGTGGAATTACCTAAGCATAAATTTTATTAACTTTAGGAATTGTAGGTTTGATCAACCATAATCACGCATCTGTTCACAATTAAATGTTTCCAGAGAAAGTGATACGGCTTTTGAAAGAAAGAAGCATCATTCATCATATTGCTGCACCTAAGACATTACCCCAATTTAAGTTGACAAAAAGCCTTGGATTTCCCTCTATCTTTCTGTAGATGTGATCAAGTGATTCCAGGAAATGTGACAAAATATTTTTCAGGAAGGCTTTGAAGAAGAAGACTCCACATCTGTTATTCCCATGTGAAAGTCCACTGTTTGTTCCCATAGTTTTGATAACCTAAGTAGGAAAATATGAAGTCAGAAGTGGTTCAGTGTTCTGCCTTCTAAGACTTTTCCAGGCTGTAGCTACTCAGTGGGATCACTACCCTGTACACAGCAGAAAAGAACAAGAGGAATCATTAGGAGGCACAATTTTTGAGCCATTCTTCAAGTTCACACATACTCCACTAATGAAACTGTACATAGCAGATGCTTGAAGCGAAGGGAATGAGTGATTTGCATTAACAAATTACATTTACAAGTGTGAAACAGTATTTGAAAATCAGACAGACAAGCTACTGCTCCTCTATCTCACCCATTTACTCGGGTGGACATTTTTGGAGGAAACAGCGGTTTGAGGAAAGGCAACATTGTCTTTACTGGAGAATAATCAGGCAGTGGTTATAAAGCATACATTCTTCTTTCTTGTCACTAGTAGTAGGCAAAATAAAGAATAAGGAGGGAAGGAGAGGAAAAGAGGGGAGACAGAAGTCAAGTATGCTTTCTTTTGGTGGAAAGTGGAGTTCTATGAATACTTGAGAAGAAGAGAAAATGGAACGAAATAATTTGATTTGACGTCTTTATGCTTTTATTTTAATTTTGCGTTGTCCCTGGTTTGGTACCCCTCAACTCTTTCCTTCTTTCCTGTTACTACTATGTGTTGTTTTCCCCATGTGCTGTTCAAGCACAGTCACTGCAGAGTAGATTGATGCAAAGTCTCCAGCTCCATCTGGCAACCCCATGAGTTTCATGTCTTCATCTACGTGCATATATGCAACATCCAAAGGAGCAGCTTTCAAAAGTTTTCTTAGAGAAAGAGGTCTTCCAGCTTCCAGCAATGTGATGAAAGAATTGTATCCCCAAAATACTCAGCAATTCAGCAGTCATGTAAGGAAAATAGCAGATTAGCAAAGGAAGTTTTAAACTGCTCCTCAACCACAGTTGATAGGATAAGCAAAAGGTTCAACTTTGTCCTTCATGTCCAACTTCAAAGCAGATAGGACAATAAAAGCTTTCTGACTGGTCCTCCCTGCACAGCGCAGGATGACTGCCGTGCAGCTTCAGGATGAGTTTGAGGTCACCAGCCTCTGGTAGGGGAGCACTGTAAATGGTTGAGGAGGAGACCTGAAAATATTGCTTGTCCCTTAGTTTTTCCAATGACAAGCCCAGACACGTAAAGAGGAAAGTGAAGTTAAAAGGTACATAGAAAAAAAGGTAACCGCTTTCTCTGCAAAGCTAATTGTATTTTTTGCTGAAATAAATTAAATACAAACCTGAATCTAATGTTCAAAACATGGAAAAACTAGTTCACATCTTCTCTGCATATAGCTGCTTTTTTAAGAGCACATCACCTGGTACACACAGGTGTGAAAGAGAAGGTAATCAGGATTGGAAATGCAGGTTTAACCAATAGAAACAAACCTTAGGATTTTGTAGTGCTATCCATCATTGAAAGGCTCTGAGCACTCTGTCTTACCTTATTATGTCTTTACTATTTATTTGCAAAATACAAACCTAATCATGAAATTGTGTTCATACCGGTGCCCCCTTGGCTGGTATAAGGAAGTATTTCTCAAGAGGAGAAAAGGCCCTAAACAACGAGATGGAAAATGTACGTAGTATTTGTCATTTGCATTCAGCTGAAACCTGAGGTTTGTTTTAATAATACAGAGGGAGGTGCCTGATCTAGCATACGTGTATCTGTCTTTGAATGTCACACGTTTTTAAAAGATAGAAGTTGCAGAGGATATATGCTTTCTTTATTGTGTTTTTTGCATTTTCAATTGTGTACCATACATTCACATACTGCTGTGTGTTACAATCAAGCCAGTTTGATTACTTTCAATTTATGCCACAGGATTTTGTCACTCTTGCTGAAAATTTCAAGACATTTTACTCCAGACTCATTCTTTTTTTTCCCCTCAGATTTATTTACTACCTTTAGAAGTAGAAAAGTCCAATTTCAGTCATGTTAGAAATAGCTCATTTTAGACAAGTACGTGCTGCTCTGCTTACAAAACATATATGAGTGGAATATGCAATTACCACAACTCAGTTTCCTGCCACTGAAACATTTCAGCATTATAGCATTACAGAAATAGAATGACATGCATAATGAAAGATTTCAAGATTCACCCAAGGCATTTATTCTCTTCACCTTAATGTTCTCAGCAGTAGCAGAGTATCCATTAAAAGGTACGATGAATTATGGTTGCTTAGCAACCGCGAGGAGCTTGTAACAGCACCAAAGAATGAAATGGCTGGTTGATAAAATGAATTTTCTCTGAGCATTAGCCTGTTGAAACTGCCTTTTCTTGTGGAACATAAAGTGCATTTATTTGTCTCATGCATTTTTTATTAGAAAATTATTTGAGTTCCAGGGACTTGAATCGTTTTGCTACAGGAGATATTTGATTTTAATGTGTTGTACTAAAATAAGTAATAAAAGACATTTTCTTCAAAGTAAAGACACCAAACAAACCTAGGTAGCTCCTTTTGAAGTCGGGAATAAAATCTTATATAAGGTATGTCATTACCCATTTCTAATTAAGAGTGACATTAGCTAGGACTTAAACAAATTTTACCTTTGAAGGAAAGTTTGAGCCTGTTAGCCAATATGCGGTGAATAAAAGGGGAGAGGGTTGGAACTGATCTCGTGGATTCGTCATGAGTGAAATAAGTTGCCGTCTCTTCCCACACGGTATGGTAGCCATGGCTCCATATGGAGAAAGTCAGAAGTGGTTGCACTTTCATACCTAGCATTCACTACTTGTTTCTGTGCTAAAAATACATTCATTGTAGGCTTCCATCCAACAATGAGGAGATGTTTAATTTTCCACTGAGACTCTCCAGGCATTCAGTAGCAGCCAGAGATGGATGAACATTTTTGGCAGAAAAGGTTTTTTCTTGGAAAATGCCAGAACGGTGAAACCAACGTTGAGGCGAGGGGAATACATCAGTTGTGATTAATCTTTTATTGGCAGTATGTTCTGAGAATTGGACTGTCTGGTCAGGATGTGAGACAAAGGGAGATCCGAAGAGAGAGTGTTAAACCTGCCCATTCCTGAATATCAAGAACATGCATCTGGCTGGATGAGACCGAAACAGGCTTCTACACAGAATTGTTTGGAGCCAGAACTTAACTTTTTGGGTTTGTAGCACATACAAATACTAAAGTGATTATTATTAGTTTACAGTCTTTTAGTCTTCCTTGTGAGACTTAAGGCAGCGACAAAATTGTTCTTATTTAATAAAGATCTTTTAAAAGGCTTCAGACCTCACTTTACTGGTGAAAATAGTTCCATTGACTCCCATGCAAACACCTGGGTGAGAAGCAACTGTAACCCTGCTGCTGCGTGGTGAATTAGTAGATCACGACCTGCTGCGAGTGCCCTGCCATCTGTACGAGTGCAGAGTTCTTGGTGCAGCCTGGAGCCACTGTTGCATTTGTTAGCAAAGCAAACGAGGTCATGTGCATGCAGTCTGCACGCTGACTGGCAGCTGAGTAGAATGTCTGGTGAGCCAGGGGGATGGAGAGTCCTTCTTGGCTTAGAAGTGTTTCTCAGATTTTGGACTAGAACTGGAGTAAGAAAGCAAATCTATAAGTCAGCATGAGATAAGATGTCTCATTCTTGTGCTAGCTACCTGGCAGGAAGGAATCAGAGTAAGACAGCATTAAAAAAGTTGAAGGGTTTTGCAGTGAGCTGCCTTGTCATAGAAGTTTTAGACCTGTATTTCTGTGTCCAGACCGATTCTGGTGATGCTGCTGAGAGCACTGCTATTGACTGCTGTTGGTGACGGAGGGGGCTATTGCAGTTAACACAATAGCAAACATTGGCAGTCTAACAGAAAACAGACTTCAGTTAAGTTGACAGCATGGCAACATTTTTTACAGAGAATTTTTTACTGCAAATGATATGCCTTGGGAGATACATAACTAAAGGCAATAATAACCTTTTTGGACTAAAATATAGCTCCACTCAAGTGAAGATGAAGGAAAACTCATATTAAGTGCTAAGATCTTGCCTCTTTAAAGTCCGTGCTGATAATCAAACATTAAAAGTGAAACACTGGTCATCTACAAAGGTGCAAATTAAAATTCCAGAGAGAGAGCTTGGCTGATTTGTTTAACAAAGAGTTTAATACAGCAGAATCCCACTTGAACATAAAACTATTACACTCACAATAATCCTGTCTAGCTGTTGGGAGATCCAAATTAAAACTCTCGCTGATATTTGCTTAAATCTCATAAATTGCACAGAATTAGAGCATATCGAAGTTGTGTATTTGCTGTGATATCACTGTCTAATAGATTTTTAACAATTTAAATGACAGAAAATATGTATTTTCCCCTCAGATGATTCAAGTAGTGTATATTTTTCCGATATTCTAATTTAATACCCACTTGTTTATTAACTTACTAGTGTCAACATGACAAGACTGAATTGAATGCAGACTAAATGTTCCATTTAAACAGATAATTTATTTTGTTATTAGTATTAAGGTGTTATGAGGAGATTATTCAGTTGAAGCTGGTGGATTAATAATGCTACTTCTCAAGGAGATATTTTCATGCTCGTTTACCATGTTCCATTGTTTCCATTCATACCTGTAGAACAGATATTTGTTTCTTTTCCATTTGTGATTCCGATGATTTAGTAGCAATATTACTTATTGTGTTCTGTTCCACTATTCAGTATCTTCTGGAGGATTTAGTTTATGGATTTTTTTGTATGAAAATCTCAAAATTGTACAGACACCTGAAATTCATAGCAGTTTAGAAAAGGAATTGCAGTCCTACAGAACATCTCAAATGACTGGCAAGTATTTCAAAATTAAGATTTGTGGCCTTTTTTCCCCAGACCAGCTGCAGTGGCATATTCAGATATTTTAGGTTGGTTGGGCAAGTAGAGGTTTTAAATTTGACCCATGAGTAAGATTCCCCACATTGTAGTTAGAATATATTGTAGATGTTGACTTAAAAAAGATAATAAATCTGGGGTTATAAAATTAAGTTTAAAATATGATAAATTCCTAACCTCAGGTAGCCAGCAATTTTGCCAGGTTTTTATAGTACATTAAAAATAATCATGGTATTCATGGTGCAATCTTTCTTTTGTAAGACTGATCTAATAAAACAAGAATGTGCACACGCCCACCTAAGAACTAATCATTATTCATGCTTTGTAGAAAAAGGTAGTGTTCCAAGTCTGCAGTTCTTGTTCACAGCTACATTATATAAGGAATTAGGTTAATGTAATTTATGAAAATGTACAGTTGTGCCAGCTGGAGAACATAGAGTCACTCCTGTCGTTGCACATCACCAAGAATTATTGAATGAGGAACTATCCACTGTTGCAAAACCCCAGTTGCTATTAAGCAATGACCAAAATTAAAGCAGTAGAGAAGGCTGATTTTATGACATGCCCAGACATACATAGCACCAAAAAAGGACTCAAAGTATACATTTGTGTGTGAAGCAGTAATCACAAAATTGTTGCAGTGCTTTGGTTGTAGCTCTTTTCCAAAAGAACTTGTTATATCACAGCAACATCTAATGCATTTTTGCATTAATATAATAAAAACAGGGTGTGATTTGACCAAATGCAGACATAACCACTGCATACTTTTGTACAAATCTGTCAAATGTAGAGCATGTTGCATAAGAGCACTCTATTTCTTACAGCTGCCTGTATAAATAATGTACATAAGCCTCCTTCAGAAACAAAGTCAATAACGAGCTGTCTGGTTACATGTACTTTTGCATGACTTCTGGTTAACTCAAAAGCTCCAAATATGATATACAGGGCTCTGGAATATGGTGTGGGTTTGAGACATTCTCTGGGGAACCTTTATCTGCATATAGGGTCTTTTTTAATATGTGACAGTTTTATATCAAGGATAATGATTTTTATATAATAAGTAATCTAAATACAGTCAAACTCATCATAAGTGAACATGGTTTATTTTGCTCAACTGTTTCATAGATCAAATTTTAGAGATCTTTTTAGAAGTTACACTAAAAAGCATATTTTTGCTGTTTCCTGGCACGCAATATATCTGTCGATTAAAGTGGAAGGCATGTCACTCTGGTTTTTCTGTTGACACATGCTACAGTCTGTTGGGAATGTTGTAGCCAAGAAAACCACCTTGTGATATGCTTTTCACTTTGCACAGACATGCCAAGAAATGCTGCATTACTGCATTACTAACCAGAAAATATTGGGAAATTCTTGGTGGTGATCAGAGAGGCAGTGAGTGCTGTTTGGTAGATAATACATTTTTTCTATTCTCACTAGTGAATGAAGAATCCTTGAATTATTGTATTCAGTGCAATTCTTGCAAACACATATGCTAATTAAGGCTCTTACCTCCAATTTTAGTCAAAGACAAGTCCTTCTCCTATCGTCTCTGCAATTGCTATTTAGGTTTATGCTAAGTCCTTTAAAATATTAGCTAAAAAGACTAGTTGTAAGTTAGGCATCAGAAGGAGACACAGGGTAGATAAAAATCTTTGACCAAAATCTCAAACCTGGTTGAGGGTATGGGTTAAAAAGTGATATAATGTCAGAAGCAGAGGCACAGAAAAAACTGCCCATGGCAAGTTTTGAAAAGCTGCTATTCCAAAACACAGACAGTAGTTGTGTGTGGCATAAGCATAAAGGCCATTTACCTACTCAGATATTTCATTTTATTTTAAAATGGGATTGGATTCTGATATTTGAACTTAGTATCAGTCTGTATATGTTGTGTGTCTATTTTGTGCGTACAATAACAATTTTTTTATGAGTCTCTAAATTGCCCAAACAGTTATGGGTGGCATTTTAAGTAGTTAGATGGACATCCAGCTACTAGGAAATCTGAATCTTAGTCATCATCTATACTTGCTCATGTACCTGCAGAGTAGGAGAATACCACAGTCACAACATGAATTTAAAAATTTCGTATAGAACTGAATTCTGCCTTCATATTAACATTACAGTCAACAAAAACATATATACATATCTGAGAAAAAATATGATTTCTTAGTGCCAATAGATAAAATCAAGTGAAATTCTGTCCTTTCCATTTAAAGATGGAAAAAAATAATGAAGAGCATTTAGTGATAACATGAGGTCTTGCATGCTTGATTTCCCACCCTGACACTTCAGGTTTTCAAGTGTACGCAGTCTGCAAACCTACTTTTAGTTGAAAAGACCATGTTAAGACGTTTTCAGAACAGGTATCTATCTCCATCTTTAACCTTACTGCCTACTGCAGTACAGGATGGGGACATGATGTCTCTGGTGAACTGCTGAAGGATCCTTCAGAGAAGTCCTCATGCTTCCCTAACATTTCCATGAAATCCACATTGTTCCTCTGAGAGGGTTGAAGCCCAAAATACAGACAGATAAAAGTGATTGATGAATGAAGCAATCAGATTAAGGACTTAATGACTGACAGAGAAAGCTACTCCTAGGTCTTCTAGGTCATGAATTATACCCCATTGAAATATCTGAAAAAGCTTGCAGTGCTTCTGATGAACTTTGAGTAGGACCTTCCTTGTGCAAGGAAGTGCTTTTATCTTGGGTTTTACATTTGATGGAGAAATTTCTTTCTGTGGCTCAGTTTCTCTATCTGAAATGGGGAATAGATGTTTATCTGCATTACCAAGGCTTAATAAGTGTTTGGAAGGTGCAGTAAAATAGAGCGGTGGGATTAAAAGTACAGTATGTGAAAAGTCTTTTGTACTTACTATTCCTGTATTATGGGTCCCTTGTACAAATGAATTATCTGGTTTACCTTTCTCATTGTGAAGTTAATGCATTCACTTAACATTATACCTGTTTTGTTTTGTTTGAGAAAGCAGAATACTTCTGTATTCTTCCTCACTGCCGAATTTGAGTTGAAGGATTATTTTTGTGGTATCTATATGAGTAGGGGGAAAAAAACACCACCAAACAATACAGATATTATTAAAAAAGCTCATAGATTTGTGTCAGCCTCTGCTTCCCAGGTCTTAGTCGAGGATTTCTCATCTTCATTCATTGTCGGTTTTTCCAGAGCAGATTGAGAAAGATGTCTATCACCCAACCACTGCAGGTGCATATCCCACTTGAAGAAGGTGGTGTTAAACATCTGTGTTAGACAGAAGAGTATAAAGGGCCAGAATTTTCCCCTCTGTAGAGAATGGACTATAAAAACATGCAAGTCTTTGCACTATGTCTTTGTGGATCCACACTAGCACTACGCTATGTCCTGGTATACACCTATGCACTTCTGCTCATGGGCCAGCCCTCCTTTACCTAGGTTGTATCAGGGGAATCCCCATCAAGAGAAGTGCCAGCTTAGGACAGGGTAACCAAAATCCTCCTTGTTGCTAGTACGGTTCAAAAAGCGGGGCTACAGGTTTATAGCAGCAGCAGAAAGGAGCACGTGGCAGTCAAAAATGCATGGGGTGAAGCATAAAAATCAAATGTGCCCATGAAGGAGATCCTTCAAACTGGTTCACGAAGGAGAATATCATAGTGGTGGGATGCATTGAAGCACTGTGAACGGCTGGAGAGTTGTCCAAAATCTGTCCTGTAATGCTGATAATGTAATGCTGTAATGCTGATACTCATTGCTGATGCCAGGAGATGTGTTGGAGTATCTTTTCACATAGCTCTTCATACATTTGTCTGCTGGAGGAAGTAAACAGTACTCTTAGGTCTAGGGAAATCAGTTGTATTTTGTTAGTCCTGAAGTTCTTAATTTCAGATTTTCTTCTATTGGTAGTATTTTCTTGTACCCCGGAAGGGTGCTATAAGGAGCATGCATAAGATGTTGTTCTTTGATTTAGCTTTATTAAAGTAACAAAAGCTTTACATCGGATGAGCACGGGGAGGCATTTAATCTCTTTGCTTCCATTTTAGTTTAACTGAAGAGTTTTCAACCTCAGTCCATACCAGAACTTTGGCTTTGGCATCCAAACAAGTTATTTATTGTCTTGTTTGATGGGAAGTATTCATCCAGTGAGCAAGACTATTTCCTTTTTTTGCCACTGCCATTTTTCCTGCTGTATATAAAGATATTTTTGTTAAGATTTTACAATTCATGTGATGAGGCCTGCACCTGTTCTTTGGTCTTTGTACATATTTACAAGCCCACTAAACTGTTCACCCCTGGCTGGAGGAGCAATCCAGTAGCAGGAATTGAGAAAAGCCACAGATGCATTTGCAAAGACTGGACATAAGCAGAGTGCCAAGAGGAAGGTTTGTTTTGCTAACATTCTATCTGCATGCAGCAGCAGCACAAAAGCAAAATTTGGGAAGTTTTCCTACCAGGTACAGATTGGTGTGATTTACATGATTTAATCGTACTAAAGATAATTCCCTGGCCTTCAAGTTGCCATGTCTTGAATAAGTGGAAATTGCTGTTACATGCTATTGAACTTGTGTTGGCCATGAGTAGTTTGTTCTGTTCTGTGCTGATTTATACTTACCAAGTATTGAAAGTGCTCTCTTCACTTGGGATATTCCAAGCATCCTTTGTGAGATATAATTTCATATCAATGTGAAAGACCTGGGGTTTGTTCCAAAACATAGGCATCAATTGGTTCCAAATATAATCTAATATACATCTTCGACTGGCCTTTCTAATAGAGATTTTGTCATTTTTTAGAAGTCTTTAAACATATTTCCATGACTTTTTGAAGACTTCTGTGCTGGTTAGTTAGTTGGTGATTTCTTTGTTAAAATCTGCAAGCGATCATTTATTCATTTGGCATCCTTATTTTACCATTTGCCTCTGCGGAGGAAAAGCTTTTTAAAATACACCAGTGAAATGTTAACTAAGAGTAAGATGATCATATTTTAAGGTTATATTTTCTGGTTCTCATTGAATGCTTACTTGGGACTAAATTGCCAGTGGGATGTTTTAATTCTACCCATCCATGTTGGCTGGTCTGAGAGCTCCATTTTGTTCAAAATGGCATTTATAATTTGCAATTAAAAAATCCCCCAACCTTCTGTAAGTTTGACTACATGCCCACCCTTCTCTTTCTGCATTCAAAGGAACCTGTCATCTTTCTGTGGGGGATTCCTTACAAATTAAGGAAAGGAGAGCTGGCCTGTAGAGATTCCACAGCAAATACAGAAATTAGCTTATAACATTAGGGATGTTAACTATATTATTCAAAACTATTCAGAGTACCTTGTTCTTTTGTTTCCAGGCATTCTTATTTCTGAAGTACTTCTACCTCTAATGATACCTTATGAAAGCCAGATTACTTAGATAGAGGCACAACTCCTCCCATTTCAGACTGCAAACACAAAACTGAGCTTGTAAACATACAGACTTGGCCTTTTGAATATCTGGCCCTAAATGTTTCATGGCCATTATACAATGCACAGTTATAATTGAATTACACTGAGAGGATAACATGTTATTGTGTTGTCTTCTGTAGAGTTCATAATAATTCTTATCATGTATTTTCAGAAGACGTTATTTTACTTTATTCCTGGCAATACAGACAAGCCTTTAATGTACTTAATCTTGAAGGGCCCCTTGTGTAACAGCTACTTGTTCAAGCAAGGACTGTTCAAATGGGTAAAGACAAATCACTTGGGGCTTATTTCTGACATTTAGGCACACTGCTGTGCAAGAAGAACATCCTGGTTTCAGCTGGGATAGAGTTAATTTTCTTCCCAGTAGCATGGTACAGCGCTGTGTTTTGGATTTAGTAGGAGAACGATGTTGATAACACACTGATGTTTTGGTTGTTGCTAAGTAGTGCTTACCCTAAATCAAGGACTCTTCAGTTTCCCATGCTCTGCCAGTGGGCAGGTGCACAAGGAGCTGGGAGGGAGCATAACCAGGACAACTGGCCCAAACTAGCCAAAGGGATATTCCGTACCACAGAACGTCATGCTCAGTATCTAAACTGGGGGGAGTTGGCTGGAGGGAGCCTGTTGTGGCTCAGGGACTGGCTGGGCATCAGTCAGCAGGTGGTGAGCAATTGTGTTGCTTTTTTCTTGAGTTTTATTCCTCTTTCTCTCTTTGTTATCTCCCTTTTCATTATCAGTAGTAGTAGCAGTGTCTTTTACTTTATTTCAATTATTAAACTGTTCTTATCTCAACCCATGGATTTTACCTTTTCTGGTTCTCTTCCCCATCCCACCGGGGCAGTGTGGGGAGTGGGTGAGTGGCAATGTGGTACTTAATTGCCTTCTGGGGTCAAACCATGACAGAGAAGAAGGAAAGGGAAATGGCTGTGCAGTCACTCTGGTCCCAGCAGCTCACAGAGCACTACCTAGAGTCTTTTTGTGGAAACACAGAGCCATGGTGGTGCTGGACCCTATAGCGTTCATGGCTATCCAAGTGTTGTCTTTACTAGTCAGCACATAGGTCAAAGGAGCAACATGACCACCTGTGCCTTTTCCAACCCATCTTTGTCATCCTGTGCATGGCCCTGGAAGGAAAGAGAGCAATGCCTGTGCCCTTCCAAATGACAGGACCATGATCCTGCCTTGACCTGCGGGGGTGTGGGTGTTTACGTAGACTTCCTGTGCCGTGTGGCCATGCAATGCTCATGGCAAGCAGGAACGAAAAAAACATGAGATACTAGGCTTGCACAACCCTTTGTGAATGAGGTTGTGTGCATTAGCCAGGGAGGGGACTGGCTAAGATGCCTTGTTTAACAGAGAGAGCCTTTAGCACTGCTGCAGTAACGTTGCAGAGGAACATGAGACCAAGTGTTGGGCTTCACAATGTGAAGGTTTCTGAATAACATGAATAAATTGTTCTGTGTGAAATGGGTATTAATTAAAAGCATATGTGAAAGTAAAAACATTCTGTAGTTGCATATCGATAGGTCTGAGCTGTAGTTAAGCTACTTAAGTAGTAACTAGCAGTGGTGTATATAATATAGTAGCAGATTTGCATAATATAAACAGTCTGAGTATCAAGTTGTGGCCCATATACTTCTTGTGATATTATCATTACTAATCTTACGGCTTAGTGCTGTATGCTTGACAGGCTACTTATACATTATAATAAACTGTTATTACACAGGCACCCTTGCAGAGTAACCATAGTTACACACACAGTACACTTCTTTTGGTTAAAGTAAACACAAATATAATCATTGGGGTCAGTACCGGAGCTTTGTAGGTTAAGAGTTTGCTGCCAGCAGTGAATAAAAGGAATGTATCTAGCAGTTCAAAGTAAAATTCACTCACCCTTTTATGAAGATTGAAACATGCTATTAAAGTAAATTATTACAGTGATTTGTTTTATTTTTGTCTTTGTGATATGATTACTTTGAGTCATCACCATTTTGGTTAGAGAACCTGAAAAAAAATCCTCTTTAGTACCAGCCTCATCATCTCAATAGAGTAGCTTGACAGTCCATTCTAATGTATTTTAACCAACTTATAAATCATTTTCTGGAGGCTAATGATTTATTACTGCTGTAATGAACTTCAGAGGCATCAATACGTTAGTATCCACTTTGAAAAAATGCCATTGTCAAATCCTATTGGAATGATGATCAGTTTACTATTGTAATTAATGACCCCGATCAACTCTTTGAATCTATAAATAACCCTGTTAGATGACATAGGTCTTCCATTTGGGCAAAAATCAATGCATATGTAAAATAAAATTATGTGGATTTCTGGACCTTTTATCAGTGCCTATGTTCCTGTTGTCTGTAAAAATTCAGAACTACTTGCAAGTTCACCAAAGCTGGGGTAATTTATGAATAGGAATTTTAAATTCAAAATTAGCCAGTGTCCCTGTTTTAGGAGAGACCGCTTGTTGCTTTGTTACCTAAACACTTACCAGGTGCAGATATACACTGGCTTCTTGATAAACCTGTGTGTTCTCAAATGAAATTTTTATTGCTGTATCTTTTATTTTTCCTCTGTGATGGAAGGAGTCTGTAATACAGGGAAAGAATATGTTACAATCTGTACCAAGTGCTGGTTCTTAAGTTCCTGAGTTCTGGTGGTTTTTTTCCTTTACTTTTTGAAATAAAAAATAGACCTCAGTGACTTGACCAAAATAGTAATTACCATGTTAGGTTTTTTCAGTGTTCAGAGATGTCAGAAATTTGACCTTTGAGGCTTTTAAATCTAACCTTGTTGCTTCTTTCCATTCATTAAGCTACAACCTTTGCTCTCTTGTCATAAAAGATAAATGAAGATTCACACAATCTTTATTTTAGAGAAGATTTATTGTTTACATTAATGTAGATTAAGTAGAAGTGAACCAATTATTTATTGTGCCAATCATGTCATCTTGAACTTTTAGTTATCACAGTTCTATAATTACCATTACCAAATGTTCATTGCAAACTCAAGGCATAAATAGATTTTATTAAAATGTCTTTGAAGATGTTGTTATATGAATAAGTGGAAGAATACTTCTAGACTTTCATGTAATGATCTAGAGAAAGAAATTGAATTTTGAAATTAAATTTCAAAATTAAATATCCAAAATATGACCTTCATACACATAACATTGTATTTCTTCTGCTCAGTGTTTTCCACTCTGGAAGAAAATGATAGAATTTCAGTTGCCACAGAAGCACATTCATTGTCACAGAAATTAAAATCTAAAGAAATTTTATCAAACAAACCTAGGAAGTTATTCACTTTACTCATATCCTCTGATGAAGACATGGGCAAGCAAGGCCATATTGGCATTGCAAGAATTTCTACACTGAGGTCGGAACTTTGATCTTGTTACTGGTTTTGGTTTTGTTTTCGGTTTTGTTAATATATCCGTCTGAAAGGAAGTTGCTTAACATTGCTTGTTTAATGATAGATTGTAACACTGTATGGATTCACAAAGTGACAGGAGGAAAAGAGGTAAGAATACCCTCCAGCAGATGTGTGCTACCATGTCCCTTGAGGTCTGGCTGAAACCAACATATATGTTTTCTCAGATGTCTCAAGGAGAGGGTATATTGCACCCACAGGAGAGATCACCTCTCGCCTGCTTCAGACGCGACAGTGCCAGAGGCAGACATGGTGCTTCTGGAGATGTGTGAAGTCTCCTGCTCTCCCAGGGTTAATTTGGACCATGACCTGTAGTTGATTACTTCACTGTGAAGCTTGGTGGTAACCAGAACATGGCTTCACATTTGGTGTCTGAAGGGTGCTGCTAATGTGCTAGTGTGAAATATACACGAAACACAATCTTCCAAAGAGGCAGGAAAAGCAACTTTGGACTTAAAATTTTGACAGTGAGAATAGTCCTGCTTCTAAACAGAAGTCGGGAGGTGGGCACCAGCGGCAGGCGCTTGGAGTCAAAAGCACAAGGCCTTGTTTTGCACAATATTTTAGACTAATATTAAAGTTAAGCAAACCCATATGCAGCAGTGGAAATCAATGTATATGTGTAAATGTGAGTTATGTTGGGGGATCATCTTGGTATGTTATAGCATGGCAGTTCATACATTTCTGATTCTGACTTGTTGAGGCCTTGGGAGCCAAATTATAGCTTAGCTCCTTGATCTGTGTGCAATTCAGTGAGGTTTTGCTTCTTAAATGTGTGTCAGATAAGATCAAGCTTTGGAAATGCTCACAAGCTGACTGGCCAGACCTGCCGTCTCAGAACTACACTGGAAAGCCCAAAGCCATATGTCATGTATCCACACCTCTGAGAAGGACACATGGGTACATCACTGAGGTCAGCCTATGCGCTGCAGTTGGGGAGGAACAAATTAGAAAACAGTAGGATAGCGATTAGGTATAGCCGCTCCATTCAGCAGTTTTTAGAAGGCTAAGTAGCGTGGCACTTAGTGAACATCTGCTACATAAATTAGTTTTCAGGAGTTAATACAGAAATTGAAAGCTGTGTTATAATTCCGCTTACTGTACTTTACTATTATTCCTCGTGTAAGTGGCATCAAAGCTGTACTCCAACATCACAAAATTCTCTTTAAAATGCACAGTTATATCACACCTGCTGCATTCTTCATTAAATTCAGGATTTAATTTAGTTATTAAAGATCTGCTTTTTCCTTACATTCAGAGTGGGATATAGTTTAATCATCTCTCATCTATCCATCAGTATATATTACTGTATACATGTTTTTAAATATCATCTTGTATTGATGATCTTCCTAATTTAACTGCATTGTACTGGAACATACTTATTTTTCCCATAGGAAAACAAGAGTAATTTTGTTGTTACAAGAATTGAAATCACAAAATGTAGATTTAAAGTACTTTTTTTTTGTTCTGGTTCTTTAAGAAATGGATTTATTGCTCTGTGTGGGAGAGGTAAGCACTTTGCATTTCACCAAATTAGTTATGAAAATGAGATGTCCACATATTATGCAAATAAATCATTAAGATCAGTATTTCAAGATATATAGGGAAACAATAGCTGTGGTTTGGATCCTGCCAATGTCAAAGGAAAAAAAATGTTATTTTTTCTGTCCCTGAATAAGAGTCTGTGTGCTAGAAAGCATCACAGATTAGTCTACAGAACTATTCTCAGACACAGGGCTACCCAAATTCAGCTTTTTGGAGATTCTGATAGCTCCTGCCAGGGCAAGGGGAGGATTTCCTGTTGTACTTTCTACAATATTAATTACGGTATTTGCTAGATAGCAGTAAAAGGAAGGGATGTCTTGTTAAATTGTTCTGTAAAGTCAGAATATTTTCTTTAAAGTCAGTAAATATTTTCACAGTAGTCGCCAGCCACAGTGTTCCAGTCAGACTTTAGAGATTATCAGAACTGACAACCACTAAGTGTAGACATACCATATAATTCTCCAATAAAGTGATGCTCTGGTGATTCAGGATTTTAATCCATGTATTCCATAATTTTAGTCCTAGAATACTCTAGAATACTGTCATAATAATCATGTTATTAAATAGCATGGAATAAGTGTTGGGGGAAAAAACTTAAAAGCAAAATGATTAGAAAATGAGATAAAGCTGAAAAGTATGTCTTGTAGTTACATGCTGCCACAACCACTCACCTATATTTCAACTGGGAAATGAAAAAGTATCTAATGAATTTTAACGCCTTGTATTGTTCCTGTTTGCCTTTTGAGCGTGTTTATTTTTGCTAGTCCTAAAATTACAGAATGAATTAAAAGTTGAAAAACTTGAGCATCACGTTGATAACTTGCTTATCGTTCTAAAATACTTCTACTGTGCTCACTTTACTAACCTTGTATGCAAATATGACAAGATTAATTGGTTACAAGTCTCCTGTTGTCTTTTACTAAATTAAGGTAACTGTTTTGGATACAATGACAGCTTGCCAAGCTCCAGAGCAAGAGAGAGGATGTTAGGCCTCAGGGTAGAATGAAAAAGGCACGGCTTCTTTGGTTCTTTTCATAATGGTTTTTCTTTTTGTTGTAATTCCTTACTAGTAGTGGTAGTTACATGCAAAATATTTGTCATTAAAACATAAGATTTAGCTTCTGTTACTTTAAACACTGCAAAGTGCAGTTATTTTTCAAAACATTACAATACCGCCGATACAGTATGATAACAGCATATCACTGATAGAGCAAGGTTTATCATGTGTCAGTAATTTTCAAACTAAATTATCTCAGCATTCCTTTTAAGACATATCAAGTATTACTTATGAGCAGGGATTTGCTGGTTTTTTTCTTATATTTCAACCCCTTTCTCTCAGTTTTGCTGGGATGGGTTTGTTTCAGATGTCAGAGGTTGGTAATCGATCTAGACTTCATTGAAGAGTTCAGTTTACCATTTCTTAGCAAGAAAAGAGCCTCACTTAGTATTCTATGGTTTTGTTGACTCTACAATGCTGGCAGGAGTAAAATTTAGTAATGTAAGAAGATTAATTGGAGTTATCATGGGGAGTAAGTATTCTGTATATGACTATATCTGAACAATCAATCTTAAAAAAACACACTTCATATGGCAGATGCTGTTTACTTAACTATGAGAATAAAAGCAGTCCATTGCAGGTACCATAAAGATGAACCACAGCATTACACTGTGCAAAAGCAGCTCAGAATTCTAAAAATAAATCTCTAAATTCTCTACATTTAAATATATATTTTTTAAAATTTTTAAATAAAGTTTCCTAAGTATTGCAGATGTAAAGCATTAAAACTCTTTAAAATTAACTTTATAAATGCGTAGAAGTAATTAACTACATGAGCTTGATTTTAAGGTTTCCATAATGGGATGTGGTTTTCACAGAGTATCATAGAAGGCACATTAGGATCCTTCCTTTTCTCTAACACATGCATATTTTTTATGGGTTTTGGTGCAGTTCTCTTTAGAAACCTAGAATGTAAAAGCAATGCCAATGTCTTTTTTGTAGTTGATGATCAAGGTTAACAAAAGTATCTAGGTATGTTTTTCTTTTTCATTCAAAAATGCTTTTATTCTCCTGTCTTCTTAAAAAGCAAAACAAACAAGCCAAGATTTTTTATTAATATGGTTTTAAGAGTATCAACAGAAGTATGATTTGTTGAAATGCCTCTGTCAGTCAAATGCAGCACACTTCCTTTATTCTTCAGAGAAAGAGAACAGCTGTAAGATCATTCAATTGCTTGACTGTAAACACCACTGGGGCCCTGTTTTGGCTTTACATTCATGAGGAACTCCTTTCCTTTTTTCAGATGAAGAGTTAGACACTTAAAATGACAATTTCACTTACTGTAAATTACAGTATACCTATGTAGCTTGTCTGTCTGAAAATCATGGTGCTTTGGGACTACCAGAAAGAGTATGTTTCATATTGAAAACAGAAGGAAGGATAAATGAAGGAACTCTACCTATCTAGTACGTTACTTGTATTCTCTTCTTTCAAAATGTAATGCAAAAAAAGGCTAATGCATAAGCTGAATTTGTTCAGTTTATTTTCTTTCCATATGCTTCTAATTTCCTTATTGCACTAGTTGCTCGTACATCCTTCATCAGTCCTTCTTTAGTTATTCAGCCAGATTTTATGTAAACTGAGTCCTGAGATCTATGTACTGAACCTGGAAGGTAATTATGAAAATTGCCCATGCAAATTGGGTAAAGGCACACATAAATTACCAGTTAGAGGCTTAGCTGGTAGTTTGCCTGCACATTTACCTGACATGCATTCATAATTGCAGTAATTATGTGAACAGTCATGGATACACTTTTGCACACATGGCAACTACATTTTAAAATTTCTTCCTAAAGTAACTAAAATGATTGCTTTGCTGAGAGAAGTAAGAGAGGATAAGGTGAGTTTCTGTAGTTACAAAATTCATGATTACTGGTAGAGGATTCTAGAGTATTAATGAAACTCAAAGAGATTTGGTGACACAATATAAAGTTACACACTGGTCAAATGGCACACTAGTATGAAGAGCTCGTCTGAAGGCAGCTTGTGGCACGTGAACAAGAAAAAACAGCGTGGATAGGTCTTTCTGGTTTTGGGGACATTCTTCTGTCATGTCATCTTGAGATTATGTGAATTCTAATCTTTCTAATGGCTAAATATTCTTATCTGTAGCATCTGAGTACTTGGCTGGTCAAGGTTAACTTCCAGGGTTACTCTCTGGCAGTGTAAAAGCTTGGCACATAGGTCCCATCTAAAATTTGTGTGCATTCAATTACTTTAATGTGAATTTAACCCATTAATACCTGGAAAATTAGAACCAAGGCTTCTGTCTGTCAGCAGAGCTGATGTATGGTGCCATGTTAAGGGGGGTGGGGTGGGGCGGGTGTTGGTGTTTCTCAAACGTTTTATATTTGATCAGCCTGACAGTGTCCCAAGAAAGACGAGGCCCTTGTGCCCAACCAGCCTGTCCGCTACCTGCGTTTTGACAGCCCACTGTATCGGAGGGTGACTCGACTGACCTATTCAGGGACCCCCGCTGACAGCATCACTGAGTCAAATCCCTTATAACAACTATGCAAATTTCCAGAGACTTATACAAAGTGAACTTCAGCTGAAGATTTTTATTATACAAAATGCAAGTTTGTGACAGGATAAGGTTCAAACATTGCCAGTGGTAATACACTGACTGCAAAAGAAGCTTAAAACAACACACCTAGTAACAGCTAGCATGAGTTAGTAAAAGAATAAAGTTCTTGCCTAGTAGGCATCCCTGTGGGGGAGAAGACAGGTTCAGCCCATTGATTGATCCCAGAAGTTACAATGGAGTCTTCCCTAACTTCTCCTTTGTTTACTTTTTATACTTCTTTACATTTCAGTAGAGCTTGAGTGACTCTAGTCATACATGTTTTTGTTATTGATTGGTGCAAAATTGTCTCGCTTTTAATGCAAATCAGCACACATACTCCGGCAGCACTGCTGAAGTTTTTCACTAACTATGCGTGTTCCCCACGTGGGGGTTTGCCCTCTCGGAGGCACTATTTGAATTGGTGGTCACGATCTCCCACTGCCACAATTACCTTTGCCCTACTTTCAACTAATTTTCTGTTGATGTCAGTGGATTGCAACACCTTATCAGCTTGTTTTCTCTTGTGGCCAGAACTTTCCTCACTTGAAGGCTTCTTTCTGCATAACTCAGATAACGGTGTTCTTTTCACCATCCGTTCTTTGTTTCCCATTCTTCCCAAGCCTGAATCCCTCGGTTAGAAGTTGCTTCATTCGTCACTTTTAACAAATTTAGAGGTCAGCTTGACCTAAACCTTGTGCACAGATTTGTTAAACATATAGTTAAACACTAAATCAGA
The DNA here is from genome assembly GCF_023634155.1 of Falco peregrinus. Lineage (NCBI taxonomy): Eukaryota > Metazoa > Chordata > Aves > Falconiformes > Falconidae > Falco > Falco peregrinus. Next base: position 46,927,106 of record NC_073723.1, read on the forward strand.
GTTTGGTAATTCAGGAGTTTAGACAGAAATTACCCCTTTTGGAACTTATTTATATATACTAATATATCAAACCAGTCCCATCTTTCTGAAATTCTCACAATGGCAGCAATAAAACACTTAGCAAGGTTCATCTGAGGAAAGTGATTTTGCCACAATGGTTGGCTCAGTAGCAGACATCTTCTCATATAGTCTTCATGTGACAACTGCTATGTGACTTAGCTGTGTGGTACCATCAAGTTCCCGTTCCTGCAGGGAGAGCTTGGCCACCGTGTCTCCACTCCACTCCACCCTCCGTCACCCCTATCAGTATGTGCTGAGGTGGCAGGGTGTGCTGCTGTCCTGGTTTTGACTAGAACTAAGTTAATTTTCTTCTTGGTGGCTAGCGCAGTGCTGTGTTTGCAATTTGGTGTGGGAACAGTGTGGTCGGGGATTTTTTGGTTTCTCAGGCCTTGTCGGTGGGATGGCTGCTGGGGCACAAGGAACTGGGAGGGGACACAGCCAGGAGAGCTGACCTGAACTGGACAAAGAGGTATTCCATCCCACGGGATGCCATGCCTGGTATACATACAGATATAGATAGATAGATAGATAGATAGATAGATAGATGTGTGTGTGTGTGTGTGTATATATACCTGGGGGGTTGATCATTGCTTTAGGACTGTCTGGGTATCAGTCAGCAGGTGGGAAACAATTGTACTGTGTGTCACTAATCTTCTCTCTTCCCTTTGGTTTTCATTCCTCTCCCCTTCTCCCTCCTTTTCATTATAACTGTTACTATTCTTATAATTATTGTTCTTTTGTTTTTATTTTATCTCATTTATTAAACTGTTCTTATCTCAATCCTCAAGTTTTACATTCCTTTCTGATTCTCCTCCCCACCCCTCTGAGGAGGCAGGAGGGAGTGAGCGGCTGCCTGGCATTTAATTACCAGCTGGGGTTAAACCACGACAGTTGTTTAGGGAGCTGTGGTAAAGTAGATTCCGTGCATGCCAACCATCATGAAAGCGGTAACTGTATTTCACTCTAAAAAGCTTTCTGTAATACAACACTTCTATTAGGTACCAGTTTTCTCTAATTTTTCCCCAAAGTAGTTTTCTCACATATGGGAAGCAAAAAGAGTTTGGTGATTTCAGAATAAACTTATGCTCACAGCTGCCTGAAAACTGGAAAATGCAAGCAGTTGTGTTTTGTACTGTATGAATGTTACTACTTATCATCATGTTCCGCTCCAGATAACAATAGGTTAGATAGTCCCAAGTAGGAGTTAGAAGTAGATTAATATGGCTAGACCCTCATCCAAGAAGAAAGGGAAGGGGAAAAAATCCTAGAGAACTTCAGATTTTCTTTAAAATTATTCAACTATTTATCCAGACTAAAGCACTTAAACACCAAAAGACTTGTGAGACTATGCTGAGAAAACACCGGGGCCATTTCTTTGAAAGGTTGTCTTCTCTCTGGACAGCATCACTGTGAATGCACAGTGGTTACAGCCTTCTCTAGCTTGAAAAATTCTCTCTAAAGCCCAACTTTGTGGTCTTTCATTAATCTGCTGTGTTAACTATGTATCCTTCTCATTCTTCACCATGAATACATCTTTTCCAAAGCTTGAAAGTTCTTGTATTTCATGGTTGGTTATTTTAATGTCCTGAGCTCATGTTCTGTAAATTTCTTTAGTCATTTTTCTTTTCCCTTGCAGAAGGCAATTGTTTCCTCCCTAAATTTCATTATAAAATGTTTCTGTATTGCTGTAGTTTCTATACAGAACAGGTGATGTACCTTGAGGTTTGCTACCATCTATGTCAGCATATGCAAAGCAAGTATTATATCACAACACATTGTTATCCCAGATTCCGGTATGCTTCCCTGGCATGCAGGAATAGAGTGAAATCACTGTATATATGGTCATAAATAATCATTTCCCCAGTTACTGCTTGCTGCTTGACAATGTTGAAAGTACAGGTTTGTAAGATAAAGGAAAAAGGACATTTTCTTGGCCAACCCGATGTCGCTGCTTTATTCTAAAGATGAATGGGACAATAAGAGGCTTTATGATCAGAAGGAGTAGACTAAATAATGAGTTTAAAAAGAAATCACAAGTTGTGATTGCCCAAAGTATTCCTTTTCAAGAAATTAGGGGGTTTGCTTTTTTCTCTTAAATTGTTTTGGAAAGTTGATCAGGCTTTATTAAGGAAGGTATCCAACATATAGAAATATCAAAACCAGGAAAATAAAGATATATTCTTAAATTAAAAAGAAGGTTCTCAGGAAGGTCTTCTGTCACATGCTAATATAAGGGACACTAAGCAAAATAGATTTACTAATCTTAATCTTTTGAGACTGCTGGATATCTGTTCATCTTCTGCATAGTTGAAAATAAAATAATTGAGACTTTTCTTGTTTCAGAATTATAATATTGGACTTGGCAAGCTGCAGATGGATAATTACACTAGAGATGTTAAATAGCTTTTAGAGACAAAATTGTAAATAATACAATACAGAAGAATGATGGACTTATTAGCATATCATTAAATCGCTTTTTCCCTGAGAGCCAAGCATATTTTTCATAACTTACAAAAAATGGCTTGCCTAGCAGTAACACATGTACTTAACATTTACAAAATCCACAATATTTGACTATGGCATTAGGTTTATATTGCAGGGAAAATTATGACTATATACTTACAAATACCAGTAAGTTTATCACTTGATAACAAGATCAAATGTATGAAAAACAATCTGAGTTAAACATTCTGCAGACCCTTTGTTTCAACTTCCATTAGTGTCATTACTCATGCTGAGAATTTACGGTGCTGCAACACAGCAACAAGAAGATTTGGTAAAAGATCCTTTCACTAATTTAATTTAAACCATCCAACTCATTTTTATTAATCTAAATCATGGGTTTTGTTATGATTTTGTACTTAATAAAAAGTAGAATCCTGTGGGATCTGGATTTTTGGGGGGGCTTGTCTTGATTTCAGCTGGGATAGAGTTAATTTTCTTCCCAGTAGCATGGTACAGCGCTGTGTTTTGGATTTAGTAGGAGAACGATGTTGATAACACACTGATGTTTTGGTTGTTGCTAAGTAGTGCTTACCCTAAATCAAGGACTCTTCAGTTTCCCATGCTCTGCCAGTGGGCAGATGCACAAGGAGCTGGGAGGGAGCATAACCAGGACAACTGGCCCAAACTAGCCAAAGGGATATTCCGTACCACAGAACGTCATGCTCAGTATCTAAACTGGGGGGAGTTGGCTGGAGGGAGCCTGTTGTGGCTCAGGGACTGGCTGGGCATCAGTCAGCAGGTGGTGAGCAATTGTGTTGCTTTTTTCTTGAGTTTTATTCCTCTTTCTCTCTTTGTCATCTCCCTTTTCATTATCAGTAGTAGTAGCAGTGTCTTTTACTTTATTTCAATTATTAAACTGTTCTTATCTCAACCCATGGATTTTACCTTTTCTGGTTCTCTTCCCCATCCCACCGGGGCAGTGTGGGGAGTGGGTGAGTGGCAATGTGGTACTTAATTGCCTTCTGGGGTCAAACCGTGACAGGGCTACTGCTATCAGCCAGGAAAAAGATGTTCTTCTTTGTCAAGGAAAATAAGCAGAGTCCAGAAATCCACAAAATGCATACCCAAAACCCAGATGACTTTAGTTTTCAGAAAACGCACATCAGTGTTAATCAAGGGATAATGCACAATCATAATTCTATGCATATTAGTACCAGGGTGGCTGGGACTTACAGGAAGGTTTGTTTGGCTTAGTACAACTGTTATTTATGGGAATGCAAGAGCTAGCAAAGCACCAGTGTTTCCACCTGAGACTGAAATGGCTAGCAAAATAGTTTGCTTAAACGGTGGTGTTGTTTTATTAATAAGCCTTCAGGACTCTGAGCCAGTTGAGCGTCCCTAATCCAGTCATTCCTAAACTTACTCATGTTCAGACTAGGTTTACTATTAATTCTGTAGAAGATTTTGTTTTACTCACAACACCATTTGTAAAACACAACCCCAAACAGGACACTACAGCTTCAGGAATAATTTCTAGGATGTTCCTCATCACAGTGCTCAAGTAGGAGAATAAGGACAATTGCAGACTAGATCTGCCTGCAGTACCTGAGTTTCAATGATCCAACTTTTTTATCACATTGGAACAGAAACAAGGTTTGTGTGGAACAGCAGGAAGCCTCATAAGCCTAATGAGGGTAATGAGACGATTACAGCATGTAGCGGTCTCAGGTTTTAGTCCTTTCTGTACCTTCTGGGGGACAGAGATTTTCATTTGAGGTCCTTCTGCCCTTTATTTCTGTGCAGTGCCTAAACAGCTGGACAACACTGGAAACAGCCTCTGCTCCCTTGCAAATGCCTTTTACAGTGAAGTAGCATATTCAGATTAAATTAAATCAATGTTTCAAATATCTCTCGTTCTAGCTGATGCAGCAGAAGAGTGCAGCTTTGTGAGGGAATTGGTATTTCTTGGGACTGAAATAAGATGCAGTTTGGATCCTACAGAGTTTTCCTGTAGAGTTAGGAGACAAAAGACACTCCAGTATTGCACCAACTTTTCATGTGCCACAGTTGGTTTAGTGTGATATCCTAACCAGAAGGAATTTGCTGTCTTTTACCCACATGGACATCCCCTGCACTTAGGCATATCTCCTGTCATTGAACCTGGGGAACATGGCTTTTCAGGTAAGATATTAGACTCAATGAGCAGCAAAACCTTCATTGGGGTAGGCAAATGCAACAGTTACTGAGATAAAGAGGAACTAAAGGTGGCACAGAAGGACACAAATTAGCCAGACATGCATTTCAGATGAGTCACATCTGAAAACCTTTTTTCTTTATATAAGATACTGACTCATAGATTTTTTTTGACCAAACTTGCCAACTAGAAAGAACTGACCTTTCATTGTCCTTTAACTTCACATAGTGTGTATGGTGAGAAAGGCAGACCAAAATTCACCATCAAGTTCCAGAATTTGTTGATGTGCATGGAAATAATGCAGCATTGCAAATCTAGGGTTGAGCTTTTTGAAGAGGAGATGAACACTGAGGCAGAGCATGAACTAACATGATATACAGCATGGAGTCACTGTGAATGATCTGTGGTTATAGCTCTTACACCTTCTGTTTCACCTTTCAGTACTTTTCCCTGTTTTATCTGTCGTTAATGAGTGTAGGTCTAGTAGCTTCTGCTTGGGCAGCCATCCCTTACTGAAACTAAGCTTGTTAAAACAATATAAGAGCCTGAGTGGACTAGAATTCAAAGGGTTACTTGGTCATTCAAGCTCTCAACATCTTCCTCAAAGACTTTCACACCGATCAAGTTTAGTAAATGACTGCATTTGTGCTGCCCTAACCATACAAATATTGGCATACCCAAATAATTTGCCTGGATTCAAGTCTTAACATGATAAATACTGTAGTTAAGTCACATGTTTTTCTTTACTAAGTGTAAACATCCTTAAATACCTTTATTTAAATATCTCAGTCTAATTCTAATATTTCCAATTTCAAATTAAACATTTTTTAAATACTATGCAAGCTGCACTTTCTTTTGAATGTGATGAATATGAATATCTCATCAGAAATTTATTTATTTAAAAGCTTAGTCACCCAATCTTCTAAATATTAACACTACCATATAAAATATTTAAAATATGTCTGACAAAATTCAGTGGCAGATACACTGACATCACTGAGAGATACACAACTATAACAACTTTGCTGTCCCTGCACTGTACTTAGCCCTCTCTGCTCTCATGTGGCCAGATCCTCTCTTGGCAAATCTGTTGGAAAATTACAAATCATCTGCTGGAGGGTGACACTGATTCAAGAAAGACTTTCCAGACTGCTTTATATTAATAAAAGTTATTGATAAATAACAATTAAATAATATAAATGTATCCAATACAACTTCCTTTACTTTGTGGTAGGGAGAGATGGATGGTGTGGTCTGGGTACCTTTGTCTGTTAAAGTGGGTAGAGGGAGCATCATGTGACAGCTAATAGTCGTGCCCAGCTCACTGCAGGAGGTTGGTTTGATACTGTTGTGGTGAACATCACAGTAAAGAATGCAACAGAACAGAATAGAACAGGATAGAATAGAACAGAGCAGAAGCCAGCAAAGGTACAGCAATCTCACACTGGCTACTGTGTTGTTGGTCAGTCACAGGAGCAAAGCACTGCAAAGATGACAGTAGCTGCCTGCATCCCCTTTTCCCTCCTGCCCTACAGCAAGCACAGCTTCACACTGCTCACAGCATTTCCAAGGATCTAGTTTGTATTCCTAGACTTAATTGCTTCATGTTCCTTGGATTCTTCTATTTTTATTGTCTAAAAGAAGGGGAGACAATATCGTCTCTCTCGAGTGTCTTTCTGACTTCGTTTCTTTTGATGAAAAGCTATTGATTCAGGTGTGTTTGAGTGAACCTGTGAATATACTGCTGACTCAGGAATTCTTTAGCATCACTAAAATAAATGTGAAATGCATGATTGTTTTCCTTATGTAAATAACTGGTGAAATAGAAAATGGTTCTGTTGTTATTTGCGAAAAAGCAGTGAAGGGATAATACTGTTATCGGGAGATGTGTGCTAGAATATTTGACTTGTATCTCCTAGATTTCATTTGTCTGCTGTCAACCTATACCTGCTGTTAAGCGTTAGACACTTTAAAAAAGAGAAAAAGATAACGCAACTTATTCACCATTAATTCTTTAAAATGAGTCACTATTAAAAGCTTAATTGTTTGCTGAGAGGGTCCAAATTAGTGGACTTTGCAAGATCAAACAAAATTGAAGATATGTGTCCAAATTAAAATGGAAACATGCATCCAGAATATAGCAAATGAACATGTATGCTCCTGTAATAATAATTTTATTATCTTCAGCTTCCAGGCCAGACTTTTAATTATGACCCTTTATATCAGTGAAAACCATGTATTCAGGATTAAAAACCTATTTCTTTAACTAGTCTAGTTAAAGACTGTGGTTTGATATATTCTATGCTACAACTTTTATAAAAACCAGAGAACACTTCTAATAACACTTTTCTAATTTCATGGTTCAGTGCACAGTCAGTAAAGATTTAAATAATTCAGAAAGAAAGCCTATTCTGTTTCTTTATTAGAAGTTTGAGTCAGGCAAATTCTTTGACATTTAATAGGTTTTTAACCCTTTTAATAACTTCTTATAATGAAATTTATTGGATGTTGTTTTAAATAAAGGGTTATTATATTAGAGTAAATAGCAGTTGGTAGTTTTTTATGATTAGTTTTGAGGCCTAGGCCCTGTGTGACTCAAAGGATATTAAAACATAAAGTAGAAAAGAATGTTAATAGTCCCCAAATTAACTGTGTACCGAGAAATATAGAAACTGTATATTGCTGCATTCTTGTCATTATATGATCATGCTATAAAATTTTGCAGTTGAATTTTGAGTATATAATTGTTTTAAAAGAGCTGAAGATCACTTACAGAACCAGTACTATATAAAACAACCTGAAGTGGTTTAATTTTTAACAGAATGATTTTGAAAAGATTAGAGTAGTAAATTTAATAGGTTGGTGGGGTGGTTTTTTAGTTTGGGGTTCTTTTTACATATGAGGTTTCTGCTTTTTAATTTTAAAACTGTTTTCCTAATCAACAGAAATTTTGAATGATCCTTTCATTTTATCCTGAAAACGCACTGGGCGTAGTATATAAAATACACTTGTGTACAACACTAAAATATTCCCCAAACACCCACTTGAAAACTTAGTCTTTCATTATGCAGTTAGCTGATACAGAAGAGAATTATAAAAATGAGATGATGAAAACACACATCCCTTCCTCTGCTCAGTGGTGCTTTGAGTTATTCCTTTTAATGTGTTTTGAATGGTTCTCTGTGGTCATTTTAGAGTAACCTTAACTCTCATAACAGATCTTTCTTTAGCACTCATTCTCTTATATATGTGCTAAGAGAAGACGTGCTTGCAGATATGATTTCTGCTTTAACTGAATGGAAACAAACATCTGATAGCACGTGGGTCTTGGGGTTTGATCAGCCTTCGTTCATAACAGGACATACATGACAGTTACCAGTTTTATCCACTCTAATCAGAGAATCCAAACTTCTTGTCAGATTTCAGCCTTCTAAATATTGGGGTCACTTTTGGCTTTTCTCTGGTGTACAAATGCAGATATTCAAGTTATCTCGAGTTTTAGGTTATCTCACTGAATAGCATCACCATGTTGGAAACCAACACATGAAACTGCATGGTTTGCTTTAGATTCCGTTGCTATTAATCTAGGATCTTAACCACCAACATGCACTGAGTAACTGCATGGGCATTTCTGTATTTTTACACACTTTTATGTTTAAACCTAGCTGTGATTGATTGTGTGATTAATATTGCTTGCATTTTCAATCATTTAAAAGAATTATGAGGGTTTTTTTGGTTTCACAAGTGTTTATTTTGATCATAAGTGGTGGATGTGGTCTCACAAACACAATTCCTTCTCTGTGTGCCAGCTCTCACAAACCTGTCTGGCAACTTAATTTTATCTTTTCTTCTCTTTTGAAACCTTGACTTGGAGAGTCAAGTGATTATGTAGGAATTCCATTTTTTTTTCTCTCTTTTTAATGAGCATCTCTGTGTCACTCTAAAACATCTTGCAGATGTGCATTGGCTTATGGTGGAAGGCAATTAAAACACCTAAATTAAAACAGTAAAATTTCTAACCTTTTCAGGAGGTTGGCACAACTGAGGCTAGTGCTACCTTTTAATGTGGCATAATTTGGGAACTAACAAACATTCAGATTTAACATGGTACAGGTAGTGACACAAGTTGACCTGGGAATATGAGTGAGAATATGACTAATAACAGAAACACCTTCTGCCTACCAAAGAATGTCTGCAATGCCTACATGGTGACTCCGTTGGGTGACACCAGTGAAGAAGGAAGCACACTGTGGTTATCTTTATGGATAACACTTAAGATCCCCTGGGGTTTTCTCCCAATATTTTTTTTTAATTAATTGATTCAAATATAGCTTCTTACAGTATGAAAAGCTATTGCTCTCTGACTTACCTTGACTGCTTAGACAAAGAGCAAAGAACTGTCAACCTTCCACAGTGTCCATCAGAAATGTTCATAAGAACTCTCAGCTAGTAGAAAACTAAGCAAAAAACCTTGTAAGACCTGATGGGGTAATAGAAATAATGCCTGCTGTGCCTTGATACGAGTTTGCCCAGGGTAGTGAGATATGTATTCTCCACTTGCTTCAGTGAGTAAGACCTGTGTATTTTTTCTTATGTTTTAATGTTTTCATCACCGGTGTGTAATCCCCAGTGTTTCTTGCATATACTTAGACCTGTTGTATTTACTTCGATCTATTAAGGCAACCTGTCTTTGTTCTTTGATGTAATGATAACATTTATTATAAATGAATTTAAATAGGGAGGGACAATTTGGACTTTTACAGCTTTTCAGAGAGATGTTGCATCACAGTTCTTAATTATAACAAAAATAATGTATTTTGCTAACAGCACACTCCTTTTGAAACCACCTGCCCAATGCTTCTCAGACAAAAATTATTTCCTTCCTAATGCCACCTTCTGGGATGTTAGTTGAGTCCTGCAGTGTGGCTCTTTCTACATCTTGCATGTGTTAACCAGCTTGTATCGAAAAGACAGATAATTAGGGGGGGTTTAGGCTACACACTATATCCTGTGAGAGAGTAAGGGTTCTATCTGAATGCTGTGTCAGATAAGAATATCTGTATTTTGTGAACTTTGGGGCACAATATTTCAAGAAAAATGAAGAACTATTGGACATAGTCCAGAGGATAGGAGGAAGAATGATCAGAGGTGTAGAAAACACAGCATATGAAAAAAGTCTTTCAATCTTTGGGTTTAGTTGTTTGGTCTAAAGAAGAAAAAACTGAAAGGAAATTCATAATACCCTTCTAGTGTGTACAACTTTTCTGTAAAGGAGAAAAACATTCCGCATGTCCACTGGGAGCAAAGCAAAAAGTAGTAGGTTTAAATTACAACAAAGGAGATTTAGGTGAGACATTACAGAAAAAAGCCCTTTCCACTGTAAGGATAGTTAAGCACAAGAATTGCCTAGGGAGGTTATGAAGAGGTTAGACAAACATCTGTCAGAATGATTTAGGTATAGCTAATCCTGCTGTGAGATAGATGTTGGACTAAATAACCTTTTGAGGTTCCTTCTAGCACTATTTTCTGTGATTAGGATACTGTATTCACATTGTCCTGCAGTAAGATGTTTCTGTGCAGGGATGATATCACTGTATTCTGCATTGCATGCTTTGCTTTGGTTTTGCTTTAAGCTGATGGGGAGAATGATGGTCTGATGTTTCAAGCACTTTAGCTTTTTATTCTTACTACCTTAGAAGCTTTGAGCAGGGCATTAGGAGCTTTTTTTCAGCCAGACAGCCCCGTGCTGTTTTTCCACTAAACGTGTCGTAACAGTTATTGGTATACACCTCAGAATTAGTAGCTTTTACTATGTCAAACACATGGGTGGATGCTCAGCTTCTGCTTATAAGCAAAATGCAAACAGAAAAAAAAAATAGCCATGAAAAGAAATGTATCATAGCTTCCCCTTTAGTAAAACCAAAATAAAACCAATCATGTTCTAAAGCTGAATATAACCCAAGTTGTGAAACATCCTGGAACTGACAGATGGAGACTGATATTAAAGTGCCAGATATTATCATTATTACCTCATCAGAGAGACCATTGAAGGCATCAGTTTAAGACTGTCCCTATCCTTTGTAACACTCAAACTCTTTAACTTTGTTCTTCCATTTGGCGCTCTGCCACCCAGCAGGATTTGTATTCAGCTTTGCATTCAGCAGGAGTGTGTTCGCAATATTGCTTCTGCATAGTGAATATGGCTCCAGCACAGCTACACATTGGTGGGTTTTGTAAAACTCCATCTGGAGGAACAAGAAATAAGAAGCTTCTGATTTTGAAGTAGTTTAGAAGAAATTAGTCATACTCTGCATGTTGACAGAGAGTGTGTCTTGATAGTGCCACTGCTCCTGCAGAGACAGGTAGTGACGGTGTTTGAAACGGGAGTGTACTGTCACACGACAGCAATGACCCAAGTATGTGGTTTTCATGAGTGGGACTGTTCTTGAACCCAACAGGGAAGATGGAACAGTTCTTGGTTTGTTGATCCTTCAGGAACCTGAAGGTTCATCATCACATGTTTTCCATGGTGTAATCTCATAGCTTTTCATAGTTACATGGTTAGTTGCCTGTTCTTATTCAAGGGATAAGCAGTTTCCATTTTCTTAGACAATCCCTTTTTTTCACTAGGAAGGGACAGGATGAGGGAAGACAGGCTCTGCAGTGCGTGGCAGAGAGGTGAGCCAGAAACCTCGTCTGCAGATGTGGATCCTCCTTGGTGAGGGCCATAGCTCTGTGCAATGGACTTGCACTGGTATGTTCTCTGCAGGCAGGTCCCTTAGGTGAGGGTTTCCAGCTTAGTATCTAAAAGGCAACATGTACTGTTAAACAAACTTACTTGCTGTAAGCAAAGTAAACTTTTACAAAACCTCACTTGGTTTTGTAAAAGTAGCCTGGTATTCATCTGATTTAAAAATTCAGAAGACAAGTTGAATTCATGTGAAAAGGGAAATGCTGGGTTTTTTCTACTGCACTACCTCATTTTGCAGTCCTCAGAATTTCACTAGTGAAGGGTTGTCTGGCAAATATATATATACACACAGACACATACATGTGTTGTGTATGTGGATACATCCCATACTGTCCAGCTGGTGTCATGTTATCTGAAAACAGAGAATGTTCTGTGACAGGGCTAAAAGTGAATCACAGACTGTTTAAAAATATATATTTTTTAAAGACAAAAAACACAATGTTCTGTAGTATCTATCTGATAATATTTGAAGTTCATATAAAGAGTTTTTAATAAAGGAGAGATAATTTGAATAATAGCAACTGTATTATATTTTACTTGTGGAAAAGTAATTAAAATTATAACCTTTGCCCTGCTTTCAGAGGAAGATACTCTGCAAGTTCATTCTAAATAAGAGTTGTCAGGAGTTTCAAATTGTGCTTGTTTCCTTTCTACAGTTCATAAAATCATTAGGATGCATATTCTTATTAAAAAGTGGTCTTCCTTGTTCAGCTTTTCATGAGGGAGTTTATTTCCAGCCCCATCATGGTGCTACCCCACGAAAGCACAAGGCATTTGCAAGTGGGGCAGCGTGGGCTCGGCCCCTGCTGGGTGGTGGGCACCGTGGGGAGGACACACACCCACGCTGAGGCTCAAGCGCCACAGATGGGGTGAAGGGAGGGCTTTTGGAAGGGTTCTGCCTCCCTCTCCCCAGCACGCAAGGGACTGGGTGAATTTCCACCCACTGCCCACTCACCCAGCACTGGCTGAGAGGGCCTGGGACAGCCCACACTCCCACTCCCCCTTCCCCAGCTGCTGCCCAGCTCAACAGCTGGATCCAGAGCAAAACGGCTGAGCAGCAGTTACAGTGTCCCTGGCACAACTGTTTTGATGTGGGTTGTCTGCCAGAAGCAGAGATAATGATAGCTTTCAAGGCTAATATGTTTGGCAAGGAGGGGAGATGATACTGGAGGGAAGGGAACAAGAAGTCAGTAGCAATCTTTAAAAATATAAATGTTTGCCAGGATTCAAATTTCAGCCTTTGATTGATCTCATACACTGTGCTGTCTCTATTCCTCTGGTGCTTTAGAAGTCAATAAATGAACTTGAACATGTTTGTATCGACAACCCTTTTTTATCAAAAGCTATTAATTTCTAAAGCAATATAAATACAGGTATAATTGTGATGTCACATTGTCAGAATCCATTTCAAATGCTTTTCAGAGACACACATACATGTAAAGTGGTAAGTATGCCATAACTAATGGTATTATTAGTTTGATTTACTGCCAGCCAGTCAGCTTTACAAAAATCAATCCCCAAGCTCATAAACTATGTCCCTAAAATTGATATATTTTTATGCTATCAATAGTAAGAGAAAAGGTGAAGTTACAGGTTTATCTTTTCTTTTTCTGTGTGTTACCCGTTGAAAGGTATCTTACAGATTGCTGTGATGTATAGGAGTGTGTGTATGAGAGAGAGAGAGGTTATAGAAGTCACAAGCTATAAAAACTTTGTAAAAAAAATCTGAGTGATCTTTAGACAATTCAGATGACATGTCTAACAAAGACTGTCAGTAGAATAAATGTGGTTATGTTAATATATTGAACCATTAACGCATGTCCTTTTCATAATGGAACTTACACAATGGTACTTCCTGTCAGATTCCCCTCGATACGTACGGCATGTTTGTCTGATGCACAGAGAGACAACTATATCTATTTCATTTCAGCTCTGAATTGACACTTCAATTTTAAATCACCCACAGAACACCTTAGCTTAAATCTGAGCTTCTCCCTAATACTCTTTGCTATTTGTCATGTTTCTGTGTGAGTATACTGAAAAGATGTTAAAGGCAATCTGCTGTAGTGTGTGTATGGTGCATTTGACCTCTGGACAAGAAAGGAGTTTCATCCTCCAGTGCTTTTAATTCTTATCCTTGCAGAGACTGAATTTGTTGCTTGCATTAAAATAGTATGTCTTGTTAATGCTAAGAAGCGGTGACCCACATAGCACAATGGATTCATTTGTCAATCCCACGATTTCCAAGCTTTCCGTTCATATATGTCCTAGCAGCAAATCAACTCAGAAATCATTTAATCAGTCTATCAATGCATCCTTCTTCTCATTCGTTTGAATCCTGAAAATTCCAGTATCTCGTTGGGCAGCACCAGGCAAAATAGATTTGGACCTAATAGTAGATGTTCAAGTTCTGAAAACTGCAGCTCCCAAATTCAAAGCTTACACACAAAAAAATCCTAAGAAGAAAAGTAGAATCTGGAAATTGTTTTGAATTTTTAGGATATTCACGTTTTGATCAATTTCTGAACTTCAGAGTGCAAACCTGTCCCTGTTTGTTAGCATTTCTGAAATACTCTACATGCAGTTACAAAAAGCAGTGCCCTTTTGTTCCCCCTGTAAAGAAACAAGCTTTCATTGCTTTTTGCTATTCCCATGGGCTGAGGCTAAAGCCCGAATAGTTTATAACCATCAGTGTTATGCAAATGTCAATCATATCCTTACTCTGTTTATTTCCAGTATTTACATGTTTATTGAAGTATTTGCCATTTCTTTTAAGCCTTATATAGCAAATCAGGCCAATCGAGGTCTAAGGAACAGAACTCTTTATTAGTGATATGCTTAATACAGTTTTTTTCCTCTTGTAGATGCAAGATTTACGGAATACAGAAGGAGCCCAGTATAGTTCCCATCCTCAGATGGCAACCATGAGGCCAAGGGTTCAACCTGCAGATATTAGGCAGCCAGGAATGATGCAGCATGGGCAGCTGACTACTATTAACCAGTCCCAGCTCAGTGCACAGCTTGGTTTGAATATGGGTGGAAACAGTGTTCCTCACAACTCGCCCTCTCCACCTGGAAGCAAATCTGCAACCCCTTCACCATCCAGTTCAGTCCATGAAGATGAAGGAGAAGATAGCTCTAAGGTAGGCTTAGATGCTAGGATTACTATGTAAATGGTGGATATTTTAGGACCTGCTAAATGAATCGTATGGCCACAATTATTAAGGTGATACTTTATACATTATGCATGGTTGACTGAAGTGAATAAAGGGTTATGAATACAGAACTTATAATTTCCAGTCATTTCTTCACATAGCTTGAGTAAAGGACATCATTCCTCTTCATGAGAGCAAACTGGAATTCTGTAAAACACTCAAAGGATAGCCATTCCTTTAGGTCTTTAATATAAAGGTTGAGTATTCTCACTTGCATAGAAGGGATGTTTGTTCCCAGTTAAAGATCAAGTTACTGCTATAAAAAGTATGAACAGTCTGTACAATATGCTAGTCTTTGCTACTTGGTCACAGGATGAGTAAATAGAACACCATAGCAATCAGAACAGAAAGATCCTCTACGAACTTTAAAAGCCTTACCTTGAAAACCTTGAAGACCCATTATGCATATATACTTTGAGAGGTGCCGACACTCCATCATGACATATTTAAGTTTCCTTTTAGTGTTGGTACAGGCATGAAGTGATAATGCATTTACATAATAAATTACTTTAAAAGATAAATGTCAATTTATATAGCAGGTTTGGCATGCAAAAACCTCCCAAACCTCATAAAATCCTGAAAACCACCCAAAAAATACACAAGTATATTATTTTAATTTTGCAAACGCAAAAGCTGAGACACAAAAAAACCTGGAACTTAGCACAAAGTCATCCCATAAACCAGGAATAGAGCATATTGAAATTGAGAACCTCTAGCTCTGTGTTAAGGTCACTGCAAAATAGCTGTCGTGTTAGAGCAGTCCTGTAGTGTAGTGTGTACAATGGCCATATTTTGTGGGGGAAAGTTGCAGACTTACAAGAAATGTGAAGAAAACATATAGTGAGTCACTGAGGAAGTATAATCCAGTCAAGAAATGTAAGTCTGATTTGTTTTCATATTATATTGTTTTTCATGCCTCAAGCTATAAAATAATCATGTAATTGGAGACATATGTTCTACTACATTTTGAATAAATTCTGATTCAAAAGTTTTATTTCAGGACTTTCCTGTGATTTCACAAACTTTAGGTTTTAAAAATTACTGAATAATTCATACATTTTAAATGAGCACTTTCTTACTGAGGGAGACTTTAGAATACAGCTATGTAAAAATAATTCCAGGCAGCTTTTACTTTTTCAGAATAATTTATTTCCTACTCCTGTTGCTTTGCTAATATTTTTACATATATTGGTGGGAGTGTGCAAGATGCTCTAAACTTCTGGAGAAAACATCCACTCAAATAATTAAGGTGTCCTTTCTGCTTCTAACCAATATTTCAGTTATTTAGCCTACATTTTTCTTGTACTTTTTCACTGCAACACTTTGTGCTAGAAAAACCCTACAGATGTGGTTTTGTGCAGACAGTACTCATCTGAAGCTAATGTTTTCAATAAAGAAATACTAAGCACTGCAGACCAAGTAAAGCCTAGCCCTTTTTTTGTGTAAGCCAGTTTACATAGTGTTCAACTTTTTAACAGGCCATGTTATTTTAGAAACCTCTCTTTAAAATTCTCTCATGATCCATCTAAGCAGAAAAAAATGAAAAAAGGCACAAGACACAACACAAAATTAAATTTGGTGTGCTGAAATTGATACATTGCCTGAAAATTCAATAATAATCATTTCTCTGCTAAGAGAAAAGTTGTAAAGACTATTAAATTTCGTTAATAATGACAGAGTGCTTAAATTTGTCTTCAGCTAGTAGGGTTTAAACTGTAAGCTTGGTGGGGGCATATTGTGCCATACCTGTCTTCTATGGGATGTCTTGGGTCTTCATGAAAATGCCTGAAGTTGGCCACCATCAGAGACCATGAGTGGGCTGGCATGCCTGATCCAACGCAGTGGTTCTGCTGTAGTTCCCTCCATAGAAGACAACAGGGTTTGAATAATCAGCATAAGAACTTAGTGAAACTCCTCTGCTGTGTATCTTTCTGTCATGTTGCTCTTCCTGGAAGCTGCCAATGCATGGATGCAAATATTTAGAATAAACCAGCTTTCAGTGCAGTCTTTCTCCCCAGGCACAACAGTATTACATTCTCTCAGAGGGGCCTGTGAGGGTCCTTCTCACTCCAGAAATGTTCTTCCCAGTGAAAGAAGGTACTGGACGGGGCCAGGAAGAGATAGAGCAGCCGTTCCATCTCTTGTGGGAACCTCTGTCTTTTACCTGAATGTAACTTTGCTAAATTTGCAGTTTTCTCTTTGTTTTATAAACTTTTATGTAGATGTGTGGTATTACTTAATAGATTAGGGCCAGAGCTCACTAGTTAGTCCTTCAGTAGAATTAACATGTTGCAGTCATGTAGTAGCTGCTGGAGCTCACACGTTTGAGCAGCTTCATGAAGTCACTGAGATGTTCTTTAAGGTCCCTTCCAACCCAAACTATTCTATGATTCTATGTTCCTGCCGTAAGGACTGTGTGAAAAACAGCTCCCTTTGAATTCGCCATGTTATTAACAGCAACAGTGACATTCTCCCTATTGAACCAGCAGGAGAAGATGTTTGCCCGTGTACCAACATTGATCGAAAAGACAAAGTACATTTTGAAAGGGAAAATCACCTCAGTGTCAGATGATCTCCCTTAGTTTATGCCAGCTGAACACCCAGCCTTATGTGTGAAAGAAGCCTTTGACAGCAGATTTGATAGAGAAGTCCCTAACAACTATACCTATTTCTATCTAGAGAAAAAAATACAAAAATCTCAGTGTCCTGTTCATGTTTGCATGAATTTATAGAAAGAGGATGACTTTGATGAATTTATAGAAAGGTATGAACAAATGTGTACGTTACATACATTTGGACTAGAAATATAATTGTATCCCTAGTGAATGACTGATTTTCATGCATGGAGGAAATTACCATTTCAGCTTAATGTACATTTTCCAAATGCCAGTCATAAGGAAACTTTACAAACTGATGTAATTGTTCATGCACTGAGCTTCTTGGATGTTCATCGTATGGTAAATATTCAAATTGTTGTAAGCCTTGTCCAACATACACAGAACTAATGGCAGCAGCTACTAAATATTTTTTGGCAATACTCATTCACATAAAGGCTCTTTCATATAGGCCTTTTGGACTTTAAAAGTCATATATTCCCTTGTACAAAAAAAAGAAAGGTGCTGCTTTATAGAGGGCTCAGTTGCCTTACACACTGTTGCTCTAAAAGCAAGACAGCTGAGGTTGCTCGACCATAAGATCAGTGACAACATTAGCATAATATACAGTATATACAGTCAGAAAGCTGCTAGGTCTGTGGAAGTATGAAATGTAGTCTCAGATCAAAGATATTTTTTCTGCAAGTGGTGTACATCCCTAAGTCTCCTTTATTCTTTTAATCAAATATGTGGAACTATGGTTAGAAGAAAAAAGAGAAAACTTCAAGATCAATAGTTTTAAGTAACTATAAAAACATTCTAAACAAAGTGGCCACTTACCACATACTTTATTCTGACCATCTCAACACTGGAATATTACATTTACGTAATTCTTGCCATAATTCATACTGTTGGATCCTTAAACATGTATTCGGTTATTGCCAAGCATAATAGTGAGCTGCTGGAAGCATTACTGGTTTGCAAATATGTATTTCTTCATAGATGGATAACAGGGTTTTCTTACATACTCATTTGAATTTCACTTATGAGAGAATTTCAAATAATGCATTTTAGAGGGATGATAGTGAGAGGACTGCAAGTAGCAACAATTAACTAACGGAAACACAATTACTAAGGAATTGCTGCAGCATATTCTCTTTATGTGGTAGAGGTTTTACAATATTTACTTTATATGATAAGAGTTATAAGTAGAATTCTATGTTGTCTGTTCAGCCTATTATGCAGATGGTGCTTGATTAAAATCTATTTTAAACTACAGCGATTACTGCAAGATAGTGTGCATAAAACAGCTCTCCTAGCTCCATTAAAGGCTTTGGTACTATTGCAGTTTATTTAAAATATGCTTATAGACATTTTCCAGCTTCTCAAGGGGCATTTAGATATCAACGATGTGCCTTACTTGATAGTTTTAAATCCTACACTAGATATTCTTGTGATCTATTATGTGTGCAACATGGTTAATGTACACTTTTTTAAAGTGAAAGATTATTGCTTTCTTGTGATAAATAAGTTAAATACATCACGATAATTAAGCAATAAGCCATGACAGGAGGTGGATTACCATGAGCTAACTACACCTCCAGGGATTTTGAGGCACAAGTCTATGCCTAGCAGAATATATATGGTTTTTATTTTATTTCCCATCTGTCTTTGCTTTGGTGGTTAGAAGTGGAGTCTATGAAGCTGATAGACTGATGGGAGCATAAGGTAGGCCATCATCTCACCCATTTGCAAGGTTATTAGTACTGGAATTCGGGTATTCTTTTTATTTTCATATAAGACAAACAGAATTTCCCCTGTGAGTACTCTTTTTTAACAGTAGGCTTTTGAAGTCTCTTGATCATTCAGGTCGGAGAATAAGATTTTAGAGCTGTTCTCAGAACAGCTTACCAGAAGACTTCTTAAACAAGTTTCTGCAGCATATCACCTGGTTTAAGGGTAGGTTAAGTAATCTAGTATCCTAATATGCAGAGAACTTTTAAATCTCATTTGTCACTCTGAAAAGAGGAAAACTTCAGTAAATAATAGAGGCAAAATTTTAACTATAGTCCACATTGTTGTCAAGCCTCCTTGTTCATGGACTTTGCACAGAACTGTCTAGAATTTAGACTGGTATTGCCAAATTAACTAGGAAGCCTAGTTAATTACCATTTAACTGGTAGTTTTGTGTACCCTGTAGAATGAAATAATAGCAAGAGACTAAAAGTTGGATAACTTTGTAATGGGAGCACACTGCTTCTGTTTTTCCGTATTTTCCAAATGCTGCCAATAGGCTCCATGTCCATTAACCTTGTATTAAAGATGCATCTATGGTAGCATAATGGTAAAGAAACAACCAACTTTGTTTTCAAATTGGGGTCATCACTTTACTGCTGTGCTTAGTAAGCCACAGAGATCCAGGTTGTTCATTGTAGTCACCTGGGCCCTGCTGGACACCACAAAGTGGTGTGTATTGAAAAAAAAACAGATTTTTGCTCAAAATGAGAATTTCCAGCCATTTTCCTCATGCAGTTGCACTGATTTGAACATCAGTGTTCTGTGTCACTTGATATGCATTATTAAAAAATAATAATACAAGGATGTGATAAAAGTCATGCCTACTAGATCCTTAGCCTAGAGCATACTTTTCATGCTATTGAACTTCTCATACTTCAAAATGCTTATGATGTGTATTACTCTGGCCATGTCAACAAGAGAAAAAAGCCTTTGAATCCTCTCGTAGTCACACATTACTACAGGTATAGAGAATTAAATGATCATATCAAGAGAAGCTGCTTTGCTGTGGAGCTCCAATCTGTTGAAGAATCAGGACAGTGTTCCTTTATGTGCTTGTAAGTCACCTAGGAAGGTAGGATGCTTTGGTGATCAGGGTCTCTGAGCTATTCAGTGGAAAAGCGAAGTTGCATTTAACAAATTTGCATAAATGATCATGTGCAGGTTTTTTTCAGGTGATGCACAAATAATGCACATGCACTTTCCTTCATATACCATTCCTTTTTCACTCCTTTCCTCAAACCATTTGCTTTCACATGAGCAGAGGAAAAAACTATGCAACTAAATCCAGATGGATCAGAACTGATCCTCGAAAGGGGTCTAAACTGTCTGCATTGAGAAAGCTTTGGTTCTTCAGATTTTAATTAGAAAGTGTGTAGGGGAATGTCTATAACTTTAATAATTTTATTTACAGTCAGATTCTCTTCAAATTCCCTGGAAGGTGTACCGCCAGTTGCAGTGTTCCTGCTGTCTGCAGGTGGTTCATGTGGTTGAACTGGTGGTCAGGCTATAATAAAACTAATTTCATTTGAATTTAGTCATATGCATGTTATAGCCGTTAGCAATGAAACTTAGAGAAGGTGTAAAGATGAACAGATGAACTATAAATGAGATTATAGCAATTACATGAAAGGAAAATATAAAGCACTTTGAGGGAAAAAGTTACATAATCTGAAATAATGAATTTTATACATGTGACTAAGGCAGATGGTGTCAACATTTGAATTATCAAAGATGGCAACTAAAATTCCATTTTTGCTTACAAATTCCAAAATCTTTGTATCACAGAAGCTGTAACAATGGATGGACTGAATTAAATTGGCTTTTTTAATAGTACTTTTCTAATTTTATGTTACAGGTCAATGGTGGAGAGAAGAGACCTGCTTCAGATATGGGAAAGAAACCCAAAACTCCCAAAAAGAAGAAGAAGAAGGACCCAAATGAGCCACAGAAGCCTGTGTCTGCCTATGCATTATTCTTTCGAGACACTCAAGCAGCCATCAAGGGCCAAAACCCCAATGCTACTTTTGGTGAAGTCTCTAAAATTGTAGCTTCAATGTGGGACGGCTTAGGAGAAGAACAAAAACAGGTACAAATTGTGCTGTAGCTCAGAGGCTTTGTTTCAGGAAAGTGTTATCAGGGTCATCTTAAACACTGTAGGCAGCTTCCTTTGTTTGCCAGGATGAAAACTGAATATGTGCCATCTCAGGCATCTGAATTAAAGAGACTGAGATAAGGAGAGTATCGTTTCATTTCTTCTGTATTAAACCACTAAAAGTGGTGGGGTTTTTTTTAGTTTTGCAGTGTGGCACAAGCTTTAGGATTCTATTTTGGATTGTTTTATGCCAAAATTGGTGGGCCCAAGACTTTATGATGGTATTGCCCTGTCTATGACAATGTGTGTAAGAGGACCTTGCTGCCAAAAATTGTATCTGTGCAGTGGGATGTGACATATATCCAAGCTCCCTGTTGCAGATGTTTCTCTGCCCCACAATGCCAGAAGGGGAGCTGGACTCACATCTTCTCCCTAACCCACCTGGCTTTTCTGAAAAGAGTTAAGAGATGTGTTGACTCAGAGAGACCTAGCACGAACCCTGGAAAATCGACATTGTTCTGGGGTATCCTCCAGCATACATGTGGGCTCTGGAAAACACATCCCATAGTTACTTCCATCTCCCATGGAAAGGCCTTGGTTCTGCAATGAGGCCAGCAGAGCTGGATCTGAACCTTTGCAGAAACCCCTCCAAGTCAGTCAGATGTTATGTAAAAGTGGGCAACTCTGGAAACTCATCATTTTCATGTGGTGATGGTTGGCAAATACCATTCATCCTTGCTATTGGATACCATTGCTTTTCTATTGTTATCGGTTGCATTTTTACTAACTGTGAACAGGATGGATTGGGTAGATAAATAAATGAGAGCTTTAAGAAATAAACAGATATGGAGGGAAAGGATATGCTGAGTGAGAGTTATACTGGCTGCAGGAGACCTGGGTGGGAGATGATGCCAGCACAGAAAGAAGAAAAGTACTGGGACAAAAGCACATCTCATTCATTCACACTGAGCATATTATTATTACAAAATTATACTTAATAAGGCTAAGAATTAAAAGGAAAATTTTAATGTGATTTTTTGGTAGGTAAAACCATTTAGGCTTAAAAATTTTACTTTGCTAATAACTGGATGGCGTAGGTGGTACCTCTTGATCCCTGTTAAAGATATCAGTGTAATAAGATTCAAGATTTGGTACTCATTGACTAACTAGCTAAAAAAAAATATCTTATTCATCTAGTATCCACCATTGAATAAGGTCAACATTTGGAAGGTTTAGCTGGAGGAAAGGTAACTTTCTAAACGCAGGGATCAGAGAAGTCACTTGGTTTAGCACATTGGGTTTATTTTGTTGTGTTCTTTCTTTCTTCTCCCCTTTTTAGTATGTCCAGCAAAGGCTGAAGTTACGTCCCAGATCTGACAGGCTGTTTAGACCTCCCAGTACCACAGTTTTGTCATAGTCAAACTTTACTTTTTGGGACCATGATAATGGGTGTTCACTTTTGACTCAGAAAAAATAGGGACTATGCTTGTGGTTAAATTCACATGCAAGAGGGTTTGATGCCATTCCTTGTTGTCCCGTGTACCTGCCAGCCAGCAGGAGGGACAGTGCTGAGCCACACCAGGAACAGCCACTGCTCAACAGACTGCCCAAACGTGTAGGAAGCAGCCTGCTGTCCCCACTGTGCTTTGCCAGGACCTCTGGCCAAAGCTGAGAAACTATAGACTGTGGCATCTGGCCTAAATTGGTTCCTACTGCAAAGAAAGGTCTTTGCCCTGGATCACTCCCTGGGTTGAAATCTGGACCTCCAAACAGGAGTGCTCCACGTAGTTACATCTGTATCTTGGACCCATCTTGCTTATCCGTGGGATTGTGGATCCAATTTTTTCTGAAATGATGAAAGGCCTGGACTTCTCAGGACCCTGTCTCTCTAGTGAATCTTACATCTCTCTAGTGATGAAACCAAGCAAAAATTATTTATTTAGGCAAACTTGTGCTTGGTTTCCTCAACCATTTTTCATAATGACCCTTAATTTGTGGCTGTTGCAGTTTTTCCTTCCATAGTGTTTGCTCTGCTTACAACACAAAACTTGACTTCATGAATAAAAGTCCCAAGACCATGTAATGGGTATAAAGCTAAAAGACTATAAAACACACATTTCCTTTGAGCTTGTCATGTTAGTGGTACCAGCAGAAAAATGAAGTCTTTCCATAGAGTTCTGTTTAAGAAAAGTGCATAAAACCCTAAATTTCCAGCTATACTTGGATTTCGTATTTGTGGTTGAAAGCAATAATTGAGTAAGTCCTACCCTAGAACAGCAGAACAAAATTTATTTTCTTTATCTCTGTTGTCCTTAATTTGAGTTGGAACACAGCAGAATGATGTGTTATGGAATCCAAATGACACATCCTTGAAAAAATGGCTGCAACTAGATTTTTAAGCCAATTATTCCAAGAGTTTGGGTTAGCATATCTTTGTTGCTCTTTGACTCATTTTGCCTATTCATTATCATCTATTAAGCACATTGTTAAAACTCCAGGCCCAGGCCCTTTCTAATCTAGCACTGTACAAAAAGGATAAAAGATAGTCCTTATTTTTAAAAAATTGGCAATCCTATTTTCTAGAATAAATTTAAACTCATTCTTTATTCCATTAGGGATCTAATAGTACAAAGTAATGATTACAAGACATCTTAACTGACTAGATAGTCTGTATTTTAAAGCCCTAATTTTTCAGATCCAGAGCATCAGTAACTGTTAGGAAACCTATGTATCTGCTAGGAAAATTGGACTCTAAAAATACAAATGATTAATGTAGCATTTGGAATTTGGCATGGAAGAAGCTTCAGAAATTCAAAAATAGTTAAATAAAGAAACAATAACATCATTAGAGGAATATTTTATTGATGAATTCTACTTGCTGAAAAGGATTCAATTATCATAAAGCTTCTGTCTTTTATGTTTTGGAGGCTAATGCTTATTCTGGAATTTAAATAGAATTATGTTTCCAAATTATGTTTTCTGAATTGGAACTCCTTTTACTATTAAAATAGTAAATACAAATGAATCAGAAAGTAGAACATAATGCAGCTATTGAGAAAGAAGAATAACTTCATGTCTTCATGCCAAAATGAAATCTTCTTTGTTCCCATGACCTGAGCCAGCTTTTTCTGAAATGCATAGAATTCTTGTTTATTCCTGAAGATTGACCATAGAATAAATAAAGGTACTGAAACTCAGTACAGCAATGACCTAAGGGCAGTATATGTATGTCCAAGTCTTTGCAACAAAATTTTGATAACCTGACATATTAGAGTGTAGCTGGAAAGGGTTTGTACAAGAATCACGTATGTTTTTCAAACTGAAGAAACTAGAAAAATGTTGTTTGAGAAAACAGGATTTGAATGACAAAAAAGGAAATGTTATTGTGAACTAGATGATAGGGAGTTCCTTACTGAATTTAGGGGGAAGTTATGCATGAAATGGATCACACTCAGATGGTCTTACTGTGAGAATATTGCAACTTGTTAGATTAAAGGAGGTGCTAGTGTACTTCCACTCTCATTTTACCATATGAAGACATTTGCATTTTTGGGTTGTATGCTATAGCTTAGTGCACAAGGGCCATTTTCAAACAGTGCTGCTGTGTGCCTGTGGTTTTTTTGTCCAAATCTATCTACACAGAGGAGTCTAGAAATTAAAGGGACATTAGTGGTCATGGTGGACTTTGTCATAGTTTCTTCTCAAATTCTGAATTTGGTACAATAATTAGACATGATCAGAAGCAGGGACTGTGTGTTTTCCTTCATTTTTCACTGTAAATGTTTTCTGAAACTGTTCAGTTTAATAAACTTGTGAATGAAAAGCAGCTGTAGCCGTAGTATGTTGAGGTGCATTCTCCTCAGTGCTGTAGCCATAGCACAGGGAATATATTCAGTGGCTTTTCTAGTTCTTCTCTTAGGATCACAAACACTGTTTTCTCCTTAGTCAGTACTATACTTCTGTGCATCCTGGGTTTATAGCTTATTTATGTACATATTTGCCCTTTGCACACATTTTTACTGCAAAGGGGAGAAAAACAGCCCCCAGGAAAGAGAGTTCAGTATGCTAAATGGTCAGGTCTCTGGCTTTCAGACAGAATGCTGGTTCAAACTGGGTAAAAAGGCTACTTAGGTCATTTTTCTGTCCTTAAATGAAAAAGGAAAGTCATTTTAAATCAGTACCAGATGTGCACGTACTAAATGAACCTTAAGTTTCTAATTGGAGTCCTAGTAAAGCTGTAATAGATGTGGCAAATTACAAACAAAATGTTCTTGTTTACATTAATGTAACTTTAAAACTTCAGCCAAAGACCTTAATAAATGTGCTATTATTCTAAAAATGGAACTGAATGTCTATTCAACATTCAACAAAATTAATCTCTGGTGTAACTTTTCAGTGACTTAACTGGAATTCTAGCAGGAACAAATCTGGCCTCCTATGAACAGCTTAGTGTGCATATATGTGTCTATGTGTGTATGTCTTTCTGTGTGTTTACTTAAATGTTGCACTGGCCTTACAGCTGGAAGAAGGATGGATTCACCTAGGGGACCCAAAACTTAATGATCGGAAGAAGCAGGTGAAACAACTGTTTGAGTGCTGTAACATATGCCTTCTTTCAGGCTGCGTAATTCATGCACAGTAATATTAGATGCAACAGTTCAGCTCAATAGCAACACCTCATTATTTTATCCCTCAGTATTTATTCCTATGTTTGACGCCTCATGAAATTACTGTTAATGTGTTTATATAAGGGCAGATCTGACACAAGTGGGAAGAATTTAATTTCCCACTCATTCTTTCCTGCTGATGTGTCCTCTTCCCCTGGTAGAAGTGGCAAGTGTAAATAGTTAATTTGCTTCAATTATGAGCCTGTCCTGCTAAATTAGAAGCAGCAGGAATATGAAGAGCCAGAATTATACTTATGAGGCAACTGACAAATCCTCGGAGCTCACAAAATCAAATCATTTACTCCTCATTGGTGCTCAAAGACCCGCTAGATAAAAGCTGCAGCTTATTCTATAACATCTGATGGAACTTGGATTGTATGTTACCAATACTTAAGTAAACTGAAGTCCTTGTGCATTAGTGTCACCATTTGTGATGCAGTTAACCTTTTCACTGTAACCCATAAGCTTTCAAGGGTTTCTATTTTGGTCACTAAAAATAACCCAGACTGATCTGGGGATGAAAAACAACAGTGTTTTGTAAGTCTCTCTTTTGATTACAGGGAAGTTTTAGATGTAGCAGCACATTGTCCAGTGCTGGGATGAATCAGGTAGATCAGAAGAAAGTTTATAACTAATGCTGGCCAACCCTTCATGTCTCCAAAGCTTCTGTCATGACATGAGACACCACAAGTCACATCTAAATGGATCCAAGATCAGTGTTTCAAGAGGCCTTCACTCTGCCTGGCCTCCAGGAAAACCTAACCTAGCTCCTCCTCCCTCCTGGGGTGTGATGCCATGTTGCTGTCCCATTGCCTGATGTGACAAATGAGCTCATCCCATGGGTGGAAAGGCCATTGCATTCTTGTTGCGTGGCTGTGCCTGTGAGGTGGCCAGGACGTGAGACAGCTCAGGGGACTGCAGTGTGGCTGCCAAAACAGCTCCAGAGAATACGCAGACCATCAGGTCAAGATAGTCAGTAGCATTTTGAAAATATAAATTTACAGTTTGTTCACCCTTATTCATGCTCGTATACTCATGCAGGTATTTTTTATCCTACCTCTTGTTCCCCCCATTAAAAAAGACCTTTTTTAAATTGCTATCTTCACGCAATCTCCAAGGAATAGCTTTAACACACCTGTAAGGGGATGAGAATGTATCTTCAGTTTAGTAGATAAACAACCATGCAAGATTTAAATTTAACTTTTATTTTTGTAAATGAGAATAGGAAGTGAAGGCACAACTGTGAATGCCCACTGCCAAAGTGTGTTAAAGGAAAATGGATTCAGGAATAGGCACCACAGACAGCAACCTTACACCTCCCCTCCCACCTACTTGCACCAGCAAAGTCACTTTCCCTAGTGTTGCAACTTAGGCTTGTTTGGGAGATCAGCTGTTTATCTTGAAAAATTTCTGTAATGAAATTGCACTCTACCCTTTGCACCTTTAGACAGGTGCATCAAGAATTTAAAACAACTGGCCCTCACCCAGGTGTCTGCTCCTTCTCTCTTCCTCTGCAAGCTTAATGAGCTGGAACATGAATGGGCCAAGAATAGGCAGGCGTACACGCAAATGCAAACTTATGTCTATGTATATGTATGTACATATGTAAATTTCTATCTTCAGATTGTTGTTTTGCCTTGATTTCCACAGAGCCAGATGCTAAACCCCTTAACTTCCACTGACTTCAGAAGCGGGCAGTGGCAGGCCCCCTGTTTGCCATGCATTCTTGCTGCAGGACTTTTGGCACCTAGTGCTTCCCTCTTCCCCCCCTAGAGCTGAGCTGAGCAGGACTGTGCTGTGCACTGGGGATGGGAAACCTTCCCCTGTGCCACAAAAAAAATAAAATTAATGGAGGTCACCACAGGAGCTGCTGCATCTTACTCTGTATAGGGTAATACAGGCTATTGTCTGCTGGCCCCCTTTACCAGCCCACCTGGCAGCTTGGTCTTCCTCAGCCTCCCAGGAGCACTGAAGTCATGGGGAACATCAGACACCCCTCTGCTCAGGGTGAATTGCTAATATCCATTTGCTACATGAAATGGACACAGCTTCCGGATAAATACCGCACGTGGCTGCCAAGTTAAGAGCGTTGACTTTAACTGCACTTCGCCTTCTTGTTGCACTTGAAAGGAGCTGGGCCAAAAGCACCCCAGATTCCAAGTACTGCTGCAGCAACATGCATAAATGATTGCCTTAATTTTCTACTTATTCTTCTTCCCCACCCTTTATCCATATATTTGAGCCTGATAGGAACATGGCTTTAAATCATTTGCGCACAAAACTGGATTTAGGCCCAATTATTATGCTCCATTCCAGCTCACAATCTTATTTTTTTTTAAAGAAGAATACCAGCAAGTGCAAATAATCACCACATAAATCATGTGTTTAATGTCATTTTTTTTGTGCCTAAGTTTCATCCAATGTGGTTCTGATAAAACGTGCAGCCTTGCTCCTGTAAGCTGCAAGCATCAAGCCTGCAAGGTCAAATCTAGGCCTGGTGCACACGGCTGCAATTTCCAGTGATCTCCATCGAGTCTCACTGTTTGTGCTAGAGCTGAATTTGGCCTGTGATCTTTCCCCTGCATGCCAGAAAGACTGAATCCTTTCCCCTAAGCCTCTAATATGTCATCAGTGTCTTTTTCATGCTCTACAGTCAAAGAGACTGCTGAGCCATACAGCTAGCCCTGGGCCTCTTTCTGTTACTGTATGTACCTAGATTAAAAATCAAATGGTAACATATTTCAGTATCCATTAAGCAATTCTGAGGAATTTTTTTTCTGACTGCTGTGGGAATATCTCTCTCCATATTTTAGATGAGCGTGTGCAGCTCTAGGTGCCTTTGCTGCAAAATCAGAAGATTAAAACTAGAGATATGTCTCCCACTTGGAAAAAATACAAGTTTTCTTTATGAGCCTAGGTATGTAGGGCCAGGAATGACAATCTGAATGTGGAATTTAATTCTGGATTGCAGTCTACTGTATTTTATCAGATGCCGTTCCTGTAACTGTAGCCTGTGAAAATGACATTCCCATGGGTAATAACACTGCAGAGACCAAAGAGACAAAATCGGTTGTGTTGCTTTTTGATTTGCTATTTTTGCATGTACTATTTTTTTGGGGGGGATGGTTATGGAACACTTCCATCAAAACAAATGTGGGCACCTTTACATCACTTTAAAAAGACAAACATAACTTTCTTGCAAGTGTCAGCTCCAAGGAGACATCCACAAGATAAATTGAAAACTTCCCCTTCTTTGTCATCCTCGTACCAGCTATTTAGGCAAAGCTAAGGAAGCAGCATGGTTCTTTGTAATGTGCTTTGTCAGCTAGGAGACAAAGCTTTTTTAGACTACCATGAGGCACAAATTCTGAAAGTCTCTTTTTCTCCTAAGATCATCAGTCAGTGTAGCTTTATTATCAAAGGGGGCTGTGGTCACTGATGTCTTCTTCCATTAGTACCTGATACTCAAAACTGGGGACGTTTGCAAATGACTGAGTGCCTTTTTTGGCTCTTGTGACGATGACTAGGAGAAGGGACATCTGTTCCCCTAAGGGAACAAGGGTGCAAGCCTCATGGGACAGGGCAGGAGTCCTGCTGCATAGTGTGTTGTGACTGTGTTGATACTCCTTCACAAGCAAGCTGAGAGGAAGTTCATTGGGAAAAGACAACTAACCAGAACAAAAATTTGGCTCAAGGCATTACAGGTATATTTCAGTTATATATATCAGCCATGAGTTTCATATTACCCAACACGTAGAAGAATACAGGAGACACAAAACCTGCCTCAAGGAATTTGTGATCCAGGAAGACAAGAACTAAGCAGCAGTTAAAATACATAAAGCAAAACATGACCAGAAGTTGGCATCATAAAACAGAAATGCAGATATTCTACTGTGGTTTTAATTCAGTAAACCTTGTATTTGTGAGTGCTTGTGGCTAACTATATAACCCACAACCACTCTATCTCCAAATGAAACTTTGGGGCAGTCCATTTAAGGCTGTGCAACACTATTAATAAAAAGATTCGGCCCTTGAGGTAGGCTGCTACAGTACTGGTAGCCCACAGGTATGGTCAGCCTGGGGAACCTAGGGGCTGGTACCAGGCTGTGACGTTACCATAGTAGAGCCCAGGGCATCCGTTTTCCCTGGTGGCCTAATTCCAATGCTATCGCATATACTTATATGCACAAAGTAGAGTTTCATACCTACTCCTTTTGTAAAGTATCTTCTATATTGTTGCATGATTTGCTCAACGGTGTAAGGAAACTTGAAGCTACCTTACTGGGTGCACTTCAGAAATGTAATTAAATAAGGACGGACCTGTGTATTATGCTGTGTAAATTTGCATTCGTGAAGCACAGTAGGAAAATAATGCCAGCAGCTTCCATTTGTAGACAAATGAATGTAATCTTGGTGTTTTGGGGTTTCTATAACAAGCTGAAGAGAATAAGAATAAATTAAACTGACCCACCCTGCATATACAGAAATGGTGTTTTTTTCTGCCAACATTCAATTTCCACAAGCAGGACAATACAGAAAATAAAATATTGTGTGAAGAAATAAATCTGCTGCTGAATCAGAATGGGCCTTTACTGCCTGAATGAAAATCAGTTGACATTCAATTATCATGTTAATTGAATTAAAGCAAGATAGAAATGACTTAATTCCATAAGTATATGCTCCTGTCAATTTACTTATTTAATAATTGTTGCTTGCTTGATGGAGGATGGGAAAACGACCTTATAAGAGATTTCTGAGGTCTTAAAAATAAAATCAAATATTCCCACTATACACCATAGACAAGCAACAGAACAGAAGCCTGCTTCTTGATACGGGAAGAATGTTAAATATATTATTGGAAATTATGTGTTTCGTAATTTGACACTGTCTTAAGCATGAAACTCAAAAGAGCTTCAGCCATTTTCTAGAGCACACTTGAATGGCAACACAGCCTTTTTCCTCCCCAAAAGCACTGCAAGGATGCAAGTCCGTTATACTTACTACAACACAAAACTATTTAAGCCTGAGGGCTAAAAATTCTCACAGATGCAGAAAAAAAAGAGTTTGAGAGGCACAGCTGACTTGCTCATACCTGTTTGAGGTGCTGCTGCAAGTGCTGGGGATGTGCCCCACTTCCCCTGCCTTCATAAGCACCCAGTACAAGTGCAGCCTAGCACAAAGGCAGCAAACTGGTACCCACTGCCAGGGCCACATTCAATTGCCTTTGGAGAAAAATATTGACAGCCAGACCTTGTTGATACTCATGAAAACTAACAGCTCCGCAGACAGGCAGGACTTACCCTAATTTTTCATATAAGCGAGGACCAATCAGAATTTCAAAAACTAGCATGAGAATCGTCAGCCCACTTGCCTGCTGACCTGAACAGTGGGCATCTTCAAAAGGACAACAGTATATAGACAGTGAGGGTTCAAGCTGTTGTCCTCAGAGGACATGCCGATGCCCTTAGAAGCACAAAGTGGGGTGAGCTGACCACCCTCCAGACAAGCCAGCTTGCAGGGGCCGTTCTCACCAATGCAAAACGTCAAAGCAGGCTGGAGTCATCAAAAACTTTTCCCCATCCACTAAGGACTTTTTGACTATAATGACCTTCTATTACATGGTTAATGTTTATATTACCATGGAAGACGTAGTGTTCATTATTGGCTCACCAGAAGACCCAAGAAAAGAGGGCAAGACCATGTGTACACTGAACACGGTAGATGTATAGGTAGGAAACAATTAAATAATGGCTGTATGATGATGTTCCTATGAAGTAGTGATGTTTTAGATGGAGTTTTACAGAATTACTGTTAGCTTCATATTATTGAGTTAACCTAGTGCAGTATGACTATTTGAGGGAAAGTCAGGTCCCAGAGGACTCTTTCAATATGGTCTGACTGTAAGAGCACAGCAGCAGTGTGTATTTTTTATATTTGTTTAATGCAAAATAAAATCCAATGTGGAAGTAGTAGATACATGATCTTTTGAAGATCATTATTCTGTGTAAAATTCTTTGTTCAGCTCTGTTTTTTAAACTGGCTATCAGAATGATGCAGAAGCATTGCAATATACAAAGCAGTATAACAGTCTTTGTTCTGTAGGTCAAGCTAAATTCATTTTAGCAGCTAGGAACAGATTGTTTACTATTTTTTTATTCATTTTCAAAGCAAACACTACATTTCCCTAATAATCACACGCGATTACAACTTAAAAAGCAAATTGCTACCTTTTTTTTTTTTTTTTTTTTTTTGCAAAACAATAGGAGATAAACCAACACTCTATATTTATCTTAATCTGGAGAAATTACAAGGGTGCACAGATACAGTTGCACAGTTAAAACCAATCTTTTTTCCTCTCTGTCTTTATATTTACAATTTTAGAAGTCTAAGACTTCTCTGTTTCCATTATGATCTTTTGCTTCCCTGGGAAGCAAAATCTTTAATCCTTTTAGGCAGCCTCTGAGTTTTACCAGCCTGTATCTGAGGTTTGTTCTGTCTCTGAAAGCAAAGCCTCAGTGGGAAAAAAAAAGAAAAAAAAAAGTGTCTTGAGCACATTCTTTATAAAAATGGTGTTGTACTGGATCCTTCCAGCCTGACACTACCACTCTCATTTTGTAGTCTGCAACTGTATTGTCCTCTGTGTGTTCACTCCTCTCCATTACAGGACTGCTGGTTTTACTGGAGCATTGGAAGATCAAAAGAGATCACTTTAAAGTTTCACAAAGTTTATCCTTCTGGGAAGGAGATGTACGTGTGTGTTTTCCAGCTGTGGAATTCAGAACAGACCAAAACTGTCATAAATAGCTTTGCCTATCTTTTACCTTTTAATCAATAGCTCAGTTAACTAGGCAGTGTGGAATGGGAGGGGGAAGGTGGGTAGTCTCTACCATCTTCATGAGGCTTTCCACAGGTGCCCAGGTTGTGCACTTGGCTGGGGAACTGGACAGCAGAGGCTCAAAGCTGCAGTTCCATTTTGTGCAATATTGTGAATTCCAGATGTCCAGGAACACATGAATTAACCTCTGGCTTGTGACTTAAAAATTATGAAATATAACAGCAATTAAAAATTAAATTTCCTTTCCCTTTATTTGTCTCCCTCACTTTTAAACCTTCCATTTAGCTGGTTTTTAAATTTTCCCCTGCAAAGAGGAGGCTAACAGTCAATCCTGCTTAGTTACATGAAGCCAAGATGCTTGTATGACTCCTGAATCTACTCTTTCAGGGGAAAAAAAAAAAAAAAAAAACCAAACCCAAAACATTAAGTAGTGAGAAACTTGTGATAATACTTGCAAAGAGAAATGCTGACTTATTCCCGGATCTGTCACTGACATGGCTAACAGCAAGGCTCCGTGGATCAGAAACTGGTTCTCCTCCTGTGATCTTTCAATTCTATGTCACAGATATCTATGTATGCTTTGCTAACATCATCTGTAGTTCTATGAAGTCCTACCTAACTCTGCAGATCATCTTTGATCTTGAAATCTGGGCAAAATCGAAGTGCTTCTCCAAGCTCTTTAATCTATTATGAGATTGTGCACATGCCACATTTAAAATAATTTGTTGAGTTGAGAGAAACGTGCAGAAATAGATCCATGCTTCTGAGAAGTTAATTAGACTGATATGGGATCAAGACTGGAATAATGACTAACATTTATTATCCTTAGCAGCTCCATGAAGCTACTTTGACTGCCCCCAACAGTTTATCCGGGGAAGAGAGAAAACCTCTTGGCTGATCTGTGTGGTGCTGTCATCTCCTTCATTTAGCTCAGATGTCTTTCTGCACATTCTCATCTTCCCTGGAGGGTTTAACTTGTCTCACAAGTGGAAGCCAGTGAAGAGGCCCACGCTTGCCTTCCCCATCCCTAAAGGTCCCATTTAAAAGTACGCCCCACACTTCACTTTGAACAATTAAACCTGAGATGCTATGAGATGCTACGAGAGATGTTTTTTCAGTACTGCTGGGTAGTTAAAGGGTGTTTCACAGTTGGAACAATATTTTCTTTACAATACTTGGTGTTTATTATTTCACTCTAAGCAATATGAGGGGGAAAGGCTGTTTACTTAGAAAGACTTTATGAAGATGCATGAGACACACGGTGATATATAAAAACAAAATCAGATTAATTTACCAATGTGACACTCTTTGTTTTTAGGTATACAAAAAGAAAACTGAAGCTGCCAAGAAGGAATATCTGAAGCAGTTAGCTGCCTACAGAGCAAGCCTTGTATCCAAGGTAACACATAATGTATATACACACATATATATAGTGACATATTGCAAACCATTTTCAGCATTTATATGGTGCTGAATGCCACAGTATTTAGTGCAAATAGCCTTGTTTGTTATCACCTTAAACTCAGGTTTAAGGTGCAAATGCTCAATAAACACAGTCATCTCCCCATGAAAAGGTATCCTTCCCCTTCTGGTCATAAGGACAGCACTTCTTCAGGCTGGGAGTGTCACTGCAGTTCAACAGAGGAAGGATATACTGGTAAAAAAGCCTCAATATAACAAATGCAATGTCAGGTACCTGCCATGATACCTGTAAGGGGAAAAAAAAATCATACACAAAATGCCTGGGTTTGGTTTGGTTTTGTGGTTTTTTGGTTTGGTTTTTTTGGTTGGGGTTTGTTTTGTTGTTGTTTGGGGATTTTTAAGTACTGCTTTTTACCTTGTAATCTCCAATCAGTCAAAGTCAAGCTCAGCTCACATAGCAATTTTTCATAAAAAAATATGTGACTTTGTATTTTACATCCAGCAAGCAATTCGTGTGAGCCCAGCATAGATGGCCATAAGGGTTTTGTACTGGAACACACCAGTGTATCCCCAGTACACAGCTGATGTACTAAATTGATTTGTACAAACATTCTTAGTGCCCATAATTTTGTAATACACTCTAATAAATTTTTTTATAAACTTTAAAATATACAGAAGAATGAGAAATTACTGCAGTGTGTCAATATGAAAAACCAATCGAGCAACTTCAGAATCATACCAGTTAGAATCATTGGTTTTGGGTCTGAAAACAATGTTTGGGTCTGAAACAAATATGGGTATTTTTTTGTTAAATAAATAAAATGCGTTTAGTGGTAAAGATGGGAGTATGAAGGACTGGCATATATGGCATGAATAAAGCTTTTTGTTATTTGTGAATATTTTTTGGGTCTTGCACTATACTTCTCTGTTAATTTGGACACATTTTCAGAGGAAGACTATATGATTAGTCATACATGGACCTTTCATGCACCTTTCTTACATTATCTTAGTATTTGGTCAGTGTTTGTTCTAAATTTAAAAGCCTGAAATATGGGTGTAACCTCATTCATTTTGGGGGGTTGTGTCTTATGCATTTTAATTTTATAGCTACCATCATAAATACTAATGCATTTAGTTAAGTGAATGACAGGGTATCTTTAATCTCTGTTTTAGGACTGTTTGGTTCTAGAAATACTCATTGCCTTCAGAAAGGGTACCACACAAACTATTTTTTTTAAATAGCCTGCTTAGTAGCAAAAGATAGATCTAAAAAGTGCAAAATATTCCAATAGGTTTTGAAGAAATGCATGAAGTCATCTTTTCACTTGTGAAAATAACTTGGCTGTCCCTATTCAGCACATCATGGACTGTTTACATAACACTATATAGCTTAATTTTGAAATGGCACATGTAAAAAATGAGATTTTAATTTTGGGGTTATTTTATTTGGCAAGAGAAAAAAGTGTACTGTGGCATTTTCTGAGGGCTTTATTTGGAAAAAAAAATTAAAGATTGTTGATCAGTTCAGTACATGAATCTATCTGTGCAAATACTTAAATTTGTTGTTAGTCAGAAAAGCACTGAAGCATTTTCTTAACTTTTAAGCAATTATTTAAATTCTGCCCATAATGTCATGTTTTCCTCTAGTGTGGAAAATATCAAAATGTAAACCTAATGAAGCTGAGTACTAATTGCTTACTTTCATGAACACGCTCAATGAATCCAACAGAGCTGGCATGTAACTAAAGCAAATCCATTTTGGAATAAGGATGTAAAATACCCAGATGTAATATATCAGTATATTCTAAATTATTATTAAATATTTATATGGCACCAGAAGAGTTGTAGTTCTTTAGACAAACATGTAAGCATGAAGAAATATATATAATACATTATTAAGATTGTCTGGAGTCCATGTGGTCTGTTACATCCATGTGTTACATTACCATCCATAAAAGCTGCTTTTAGAGAATATTAAGACGTCAAAACCTCATTCTCAAAAGTTAAGACATGCCAAAAGTAACATAACCTTTTCCAAAAATGCTTTAATACATTATTAATAATTTGCTCACATGATATGTTTTATATTTTATACCTCACTCTGTGTGAGTCTCATTTCATATGCTTATAATCAGGTGTTCACCCTGGATGCTCCCGTGTTGTATTTACTGCATGTTGTTTAACCTTGCATCTTTGTAGGATTTTCTGTGCTGCTCTTCCCAGCAGTGTTTTAGAGTAAAGAAATTCTCAGTAATACTCTGGAGCAGGAAGTTTGTATTGTCCGTATTTTCAAACACAACTAAATCATTGTGAAATCAGGTTTTCAGTAATTTTGGCTGTCGTGCTAGGGACATCTAGAACTTAATTTTTCAGAATATATGACCAATATTACACCCTTCATGTTCATAGCAGAGCTTCAGTGACTTCAGGGTCAGCTGGCTGGCAGCTATAAGATGTTCTTTGTGCTTCACATCACATCAGGACACCCTCTTGCTATCCAAATGATGAGTTACCCAATTATCGATCTTTCTTCCTTGTTCCCTCCCAGAGGACTCTGCCTGTGGGAAGAGGCAGGCACAAACTGGCAAGGGTAGGGATATTGCTTGGGTCCCCTGTCTCTAGTTCAGGAGGTGCTTCACCTCCTAAGGCATGGCTCTACCACTTGCCTAACTTTTGAACACTGATTACGCCACTTTTTTCATAAAGTATTGCCAGTTTTTAAACAACTAGTGATTGTAGGGCTTGTATGTGAGAGTTAGTGTGTTTTTCTGCATTTATTTGCAACTCTTCATTTTTCTGAAAAGCAAAGGAATGGACATATGCCATGTTATACCTCAGTAGACCAGACTTGAAGTTGAATCCACTGCACCCATCTTGGCCATTTCAGATGCTGGAATGGTCACAATAGAAGATTGCAGAGAAATGGGGTAAATCTCCTTTTGCCAGGAGATTTCTTAGCCTCTGCCTGACAGCAGAATAACGAAATTCAGGAATGTTGGTTTCCATCCCAAGCTCTGAGGTGGGAGTGGAGTATCAGGTTGGGATGGTGGGCTTCTCCATAATACTCAGCCCTTTGCCTTCTTTTCCCTGTTTCTTTTTTTTTTTCCCATTTCTTTTTTTTTCCCCTTCCCTCCCCTCCCCAACAGCAAATCTTTACTTCAGCCCGTCTTTCTCTTGTCCTCTGCATCCTCACTTCTCCTTCATACACTCATAGCCATGGGTGCATACTAAAGGAAACTGGAGATGAACATGAGGGACAGGCTACCTGCTCTTCATCATATACAGCAACCAATACCATGTGGAGGAACAGCCTCAGCTGCTTTCTCAGATGATACACATTTATAAATTTGAGTGTGATTTCATGGGAAGATGAGATATCAATCTTTGACACCATCTGTCATTGTCCCTTCCAGATGTCAAGTACCTCTGCCATTACATCCTAAGGAAGGGCACCCAAATTTTTTGGGAGGCATACAGTGCTTTCCTCTGGGTGCATTCTTGACAAAGCTTAGCAGTTCTGGTTGGAGTTTGTCACACACACCCACACATGCACAGAAAAGTCACTTGCGCACCCAGTATGTATAATTTAAGACTGTGTTATTTGACAAAATCATAATTGAAAAGGGTGGACGTGTCACCAGCAACTTCAGTAACAGGATTGCAAGCCCATCTCTAGTACACTTCTAAATGCTTTAGTGAGGTCTTTATAAAATAGGGCTACCACCCAGTAAAGAAGGCAAACATATGATTGTGTAAATATGTCAGTTATGCATTAATCTCCATTTAATTTATCAGTTTATTACCTGCATTTTCTCCTTTTTTATAATGATTGAAATTAATGGGGCTGTTGTTGAGTTTGTTCATGTGTGTAGGAATTGATACGTAAAGTAAAAATCACTTTACAAAACATTATATCTTCTGTAATGCAGATTGCCATATTGCTTATAGTACTGACTAAGGCTTTGCATTGTAAACAAGTGTCTTTATATTTGCACTTAGTTGCAACTTTTACTACTATTCAGGTCCAGAAATGCAGTCTCTGGTATCTGGTAATTTGTACAGCATCACATAAAATGCTGTGAATTGCATTTTTACTTTTTCATAAAACAAGCACTTTTTCTAGCTTAACCAGCCTTTTTTCTGGCTGACATTAGAGTTTTTTGCTGCATCTTTCAAATACATATATTTAATAAATATATATATGAGTAAATGTTAAATGCTTTCATATATTATATATGTGCATCTACATACATTTATATAACAATATATGCATATTATGTATCTAACATACATAATGTATAAGTGCATATAAGTGGTACATATATGTATATTAACTATAGCAGCTTAAACAATTATCAATTGTTTATTGCAGCTTAAATAAGTGTAACTGTTTGAATAGTGCAAAGACATTTCCCGTTTTGTTCTCTCTGGCTAAATGAATCTTTAATTCTCTCTGGGTAGTGACACAACTTCAGGTTTCATACAGATATATTGTAGCAGCTATGGCTGAAGCTAAAACCTCTCAGCAAGGAAAATATTACTAAAATTAAAAATACTCAAGCATATTTCAAAACTGGTGTTGTATCTGAGTCAAAGTGGTGTCCTCACTTGACATTGCAGCAAGTGCATTGGGCACTTTCCAGTTTTGTGGACAGTGCAAATCCTTTGGACATGTAAAATTGCTTCTTGAAGTATATGACAGACATGGCTTTCCTACCCCATCACCTTGCAATTAAATTTCATTAAAAAAATGAAGTTCATATCTAGTACGACTGACATTGCCTTAATGCCATTATCACAGCAATTTGTAACCAGAGTTTCCAGGCACCCAAAATATCTGTTGCACTGCCACTGTATCTGTAATACAGTTGAACAGTCTAAGGGATTCAAGTCTTTATGTACATGAGTATATGTATATGCTCACTGTGGAATATACAGGAAAAAGTTTGAGCTACTTGTAAAAAGCAAAATGGAGACCAGGTGGGCTCTATCTACAATTTGTCTTTTGTAGCCCACTAATCTGAAATTCTTTTCTGCTTAGTGGCCAAGCTTCAAATATGAAAGCACTGTATCCTGGCTCACTCCTCCCTGAAATAAGCAGCTGACGCGGTTTAGGACATTTTTTCTAGAAATAAAATTCTGAGTAAGTCTTGACAGAGTAGGTGACTGAACTGTCTGGTCTCCTGGTCAGTGCTTTAATCAGTTGGTTATTGCATACAAGGAGAGCAGCATCCCTTCTCTGTTGGCAGAAAGGCACCTGGTTTCTGCTTCTTGAGACAACAGATTCCTATATTACATCTAGCCTGAGTCCATGCAGATGTTTTGGAATTTTATAAAACAATTTAGTCTGTTCTCAGTGAAAGCATCAAAGAAAGAATAAATAAAAAATATGGTTATGTTTGATGTTTTGGGGTTTTTTTTTGGTAGCTACTAAAGTGCTACAAGGCATTTGGCAATATTTCCCTTAAAACAATAACAAAAATTGTTATTTTTGTTGAATGATGACATGATGTTGAATGATGACATGCATATACAGCTTTTACCTTTTTTCCATTAAACATTAGAATCCCCGTCTGGGAAAACTATAATGTAAGGCTTTTACAGCAGGTACTTCAAGCTTCTGTCTTTCATTCTTTCTAGAGTTACTATGATGTAGTCAGAAATTTTCAAGGAATCATAAATAAAATTATATATGTGATTTCTATGAGTATCTGCTAAGTGCACATATAAATTTATAAAATATTGTCTAATCAAATAATAACACAAATCCAACCATCTTCTCTAGCAAGGAAACCAACTACCTACTGCAGCTGAAAATGTAGAGCAATCTATATTTAAGTTAATGCCATGAATTCAGTTTGAGGCTAAATCATGTGAAGCTTTACATTCAGCAGTGCAATAACAGATAGCTGCTCTCACATAATTTCTGCCAAAAATGGCACAAATGTCTCAAGCTTGCAAGAAGCCAGATTTTGATTTAGCAAGGAACTGTGTTTGGTTTTGAAGTTTAATAAAACTCTATTTTGCTATTAGCCTAGTGCTTCCATTTGGGGAATTAAAACACTTGTATCAAATTAAAGTTGCATATCCTTTATCACATGTACCCAGGTTACATTCATAAAACATCCATTTTTACTTACATACCCTGAATGAATCCATGACAATCCCCTGAAGATGATGACAAAATGTATATTTAGATTTGAAGATGTTCTTCTGAGCCACCTCAGCTAATTATAGATGACAACCCATGGCTTAGTCCTTTGTTCTGAAACATCAAGAATGTGTCAGAAAGCTTTCTGAACTCTCTAGAGTCCCAGATGTTGTTATTGCAATAGGTGACTGGAATTAACAAAGTACGAAACATCGTTTGCTAAGAGCCTCTTGTGACTTAGGTAGGAAGACAGCTGTACTGCAAATATGCATACGAGTTTTCTACCAGAGTGTATAGAGTTAAGTCAAAGGAATCTCTAAAGGAGTTAAAGAGCTAAGCAGGAAAGAGAAAATGCTGCAGAGAAGTCATTCTCTCATAAGCAGCTCCACAGGAGTATTAATAAAATGGCTAAGCCTATGCAGGCTAGAAGAAGAGGTTCTTCTCAAAGACAGGCTTGGGTTTGGAAGTGACCTAAAATGTCAGGGTTTGGAAGTGACCTAAAATGTCAAAAACATTAAAAATGGACAGGATTATGTGAACACAGAAAAGCTGAGAGAAGGAATAAACAATTCAAGATGTTCCTTCCACCAAAGAGAC
Organism: Falco peregrinus; assembly: GCF_023634155.1. NCBI lineage: Eukaryota > Metazoa > Chordata > Aves > Falconiformes > Falconidae > Falco > Falco peregrinus. Next base: position 46,967,926 of record NC_073723.1, read on the forward strand.
AGCAAAGACAGCAGATGCAAACTTAAGCTTAGGTAAGCTTTGTAGGAGCTGCATAAATATTCAGCCAATTTCCTCCTATCTACCTTTAATGTCACGGTACAGAAGATAACTCATTTAAAGCTGAGTCAGGCCTGCCTAAGTTTGGTCACAGCCTGGACCTTCCTGATACCAGCTGACATAATCACTGCTGTTACCTGAATGTAGCCTTCATTCTGGTCATGGAGGCCACAAACCGAGTTCCTCGGTGTGGCTCAAGGACGGACACCAGTCACTAGAAGTATGCGTGGCACTGTCATGAAAAGGGACAGTGCAGGAGCTATGTAGCTTTCTGATAAATATTTGTGTAAAACTGGAGCTGAGCTAAACTCTTCTACCCTATGAAATGCTCACATAGTACATGTTCCTTTTCTATGTAAAGAGGATGCCAAAGCTTTGTTTCTCATTTAAAGAGAAGCACCTGTTTTCCATTTTAAATAAATCTATGTTACACCATTTTGGCTGTGTAAAAAAAATCTTCAAAGGTTGGAATAGGTTATGTTCACCCACAAGTAAAGCTGTTTGCATTGATAGAAAGTTTATGCTGGCCGTATTGGCCATGAGGCTGATGTCTTTGCCCTTGAGGAGGTCTCTCAGCATGTATTTAGAGGACACCTAGGCATCCAATAGTACTAAGAGCATCTACTGAAAGTTGTGAACATACTGAATGTATTTCCTGACTATTTTACTATAAAGGAAAGCTTAATTGCTGATGTTAATAGAGAAGTATTGTGATAATGTTTGGTCTGTAAGTGACTGAAATTATATTGCTTCAACTGAAAGGCTTTGATCATTAGCTAATTTTGTGAAATCAATAGAGTAAGAAAAAGAAACAACTTTTTTCTCTGTGAGTTGAACAACTCCGTTTTCTTTGAGACAACACTGACTTTTTGGTTTTATATTTCAAACAGCAATATCAGTTGAGCACTGCTTAGTAGAATGAATTTATTGAAAAATATTTATTTAATTCCTATATATTATGGCATCATATGCTATAGTAGATAAGAATGCTGAATATAAAGCATGTATACAGTATGTAAATTGAAGATGTTAACATACATATGTGTACATACATATCTATACAGTCCTCCTTCCTGGCAATATTTCTAACAATAACTGGATTAGCATGTTAAAAAAGCAAAATGAGGTCAGTATAGGCAGTTGTAATTTCTAGGTATGCTTCTTAAGAAACACAGGTCAAAAGTAGTGCTCATCAGTTGGGAATGATTCTCAGCCTCTGTTAGGCAAGTCCTACCTCTTTTCATGAAATACATGAAAATTTTCATTAATATTGAAGTAACAGTGTTGGGCTCTGATCCAAACTCCATTTAAGTTAATAGAAGACTTCCCATTAAATTCAGTAGTCTAAAGGATCAAGCTCTTAGAGTACTGCCTTGTTAAAACATGTCCTTGATTTACTCTCAGTCACATGGATGTTGTTTATGTTCCAACAGAGGTGGGGTCAGGAGAACCAACAGCAGCCAGAAGGCAGCCACAAGTTAGAAAGAGAATCAAAACCCATGTGTAGGTTTCAACGGCTGTTTGGTTAGCCAGATACACAGGTGAGGGTTTAAAGTGCACCTTTTCAAAGTGGAAGTAAAATTATATCCCAAAGGAAGTTGTGGAGATGCCAGAATATCATCAACAGGCTGTTGCTGTTTGACACCACTAAGCTGAGCAGGATGTCCATACCAAAAATCATTTCTCAGCTGTAGGAGTGAATGGACAATTTGGGGTGAGGGAAATCCCAGTGTCACTTTCCTCTAAGGAATTGACACCTGCCCTATGCCTGTCTGTCATAAGGACCATTAGTCCCAAGGCAGTTCTCCTTAGAAAAGAATAGCACAGCTGGATGAGCAATGCTTAACCCCTTAACCTAATTTAAGTCTTTAATTTGGCAATTATGCATAAGGAGTTTCGGCACACAATAGGGGAGTACAAGGTGGATGGGAAAGTTTGTTTTGCTCTAGATTTGGAAGGAAGAGCATGAGTTTGGTAAAAACTGGAGGGAAGAACTGAACTCAGCACTTCCCAATCTTTGTGCAAAATGATCAACTCTCAACACTTTCTCTGAAGAATATCACTCACATCTGCATCATCACACATTTTGTTGAAAGTATAATAGCAGTAGAATAATTTTGTGGACTGAGGGTCATGCACCAGTACTTTTAATTAATATAATTATATTCATTATCATCAGAGTTACAGTAGCATTTATTTTGTTTCCTTCCTTTTCCTATTTCTCTTCTACTTTCATTCTCTTTCTGTTGGTATTTCAAAATGTTCTTCCCTCTTTTTCTTTGTGTTTTAGTAAAACAATAGATTTTGGTGAGGAAAAAAAAATGTGGCTTTGTGTTGTTCTTAAAGGGCAGTCATACTTTTTCTGCAGCATTCCATTGCTTTGGCCTACCTACAGTGTCTTCGACTTCTGTTTTCTTTTAAAATGGTAACCATTATTAGATGATGATGTTAGGTGGAGAGGCAGGTCCATAAGAAACCCTACTACTAGCCTCTGAAGAACTTGAAAGATTTAGAGTAAGGCTTTGACTTGAGCTCCAGAACAAGGAGAAGCCACTCAAAGAGCATAAAGGACTGTCAACAAAAGCTAGTTTGTGGTCCTAGTGTATGTTTGGTAATGTATGCATACAATACCACTGCCTACCATTAACTAAATATAATATTCTGTCACCCTCTAGTGGTGGGTCTAGACCACCATACTTCTGATAGTAACAATTAAATATTTTCTCACTGCATGTCTAGTAGAACTTGTTGCATGTAGGAGATCGTAAGCTTCAATATTTGGTGGCCTGTGTGTACAGATTTTCAATTTTGGTCTCCACTGCCTATATCTGTATATTAATTGTATCCTATAACTTCATGCCAAAAATTAGAGATGTAAATTGTCTGTGTTGGTTTTGGGCAGATTAATTAACTAAAGAGTTGGGTTTTTTTAATTATTTCTGTGCTCTTCTCATTTGATAAGGCAAGAAAAAATTGACTGAATTTCAACCTGCAAAGTTAGGGAACATGACTGTGCATTTGAAGTTCATACTGGCTAATGAAATCTCTTATTTCTTAATTCCTAGTTTTACCAACAACAAAAGTCCTTTTCTAAGACTGTCCAATGATGTACTGGACAGACGCAGTGCCCATTCAAGCCTGTGAAAGCAGTAATTGTGCCTGAAATGATAGTATGACCTATGCATGTATATATGTGAGTGTGTTTATATATATATCTACCCACACACACCTTAGTATATTTCACATTAAAGTGGCATAACAGAGCCAAAATATTTGACATGACCTATTCCATTAGCTTCAGCAATACTTACAAAATCTGTGTTTCTGAACGAGCCTTAGAAAAAGCTGAAAGTGCAGTTAATGGGTTCATTTATCAAGATCCCAGTAACTGATAATATTGATGCGTTTTACACTGATATTGGACAATTTGACTTCAGATCACATATGATTTAAAGTATCCTAAGCAACAGCAAAATACTTCGTCTGAAACTGAAGTGTTGTACTTTTCACTGGATCAGGAGGTAGTGAAACATATAGAAAGCTAATTGATAGCTTGAGACAACTGGAATGATTCCTTTTGATCACTTGGCAGATGCTCTCTCAGAGCTAAAGCAAGTGTTACTCATCTCTGGCCTGAGACCATACAATTCCTCTTAAGATAGTGTGGTATTTGAAGTATTAAATGATACTAACTATCTGATCTGTCTGTAATTTTATCAGTATGGGCCATGCATTCACCACTTATGTGTGAACTCAGCATTACCCAATAATTAAATCAGTTCACTGTATCTTTGTTAAAGAGGTGTATGGCAGCATCTTTGCAGTCACAAATGGAATATAAGTATGTATGTCACAAAAAGTGCCACAAAGGCACTTTGATACTTCATCACCGGGAGGAATTGTTTAATTTAATTGTGCCTTTAGACACTTCAGGAGCAATTACCCCTGGTAGGACCAGATAGAGCCTGCCAGCTGCATCACGGAAAGGCAAGCTGTTTTTGTGAGGGAACGACGCTCTCAGTAAAACTTCAAGTTTCTCAAGAAAGAGCACATCATGCACCTCCTGTAATGTGTAAAGAGCCTGTGACACTCAAAAGGAGGGACCTGACCATGCTGCTAATTAGTAAACCTTCCTCTGATTCTCTGAATTTCAGCAAACCTTCCAGTCTTTGCTCCCACACTCACGCGAGTACCCTAAAAATACAGCTGGGAAGAAGGGGGGAAATTTCTCACGCCGTCATGAACATTAGTTCAGTGTTTTGAAAATAATACCAAAAAACTGGCAGATTTTGCACCTACTTTCATGTTTCATCATATACTGTCTGTGGGGTTTTATGTTTGTATCTGAAACCTGCGAAGATGCGTATAATACATATTGCACAGGTGTACACCCACATGGGAACAGATCCAGGCTGATCCACAGAGGCAGAGATTTTCATTCATTTTATCATATTCATTTAATTGTCCTTAGTTTACTGGAGAAAACAATGGGGTTTTGCTAATAGAACTGCAGCTATACTTAGGGAAAATGAAGTTATCTTTCTCATCTTTCTCATAGCATATAATGAAGCAATTTCAGTAACGCGCGTGTCAGCGGATTGTTGGTGATGGTACATCCTTCAGAAAGAATACAAATAGACTTTACCGCCCCTGGAGTGCTGAGAGTAACATGAAACTTACTCTGACTTGTAAACTGAGCAAACATGACATGGAAATCACAGAATAAGGGCATATATGCATCTTTCAGTCCTTGTTTTGACAAAGTGACTTCTTTCTCCAGAGGGAAATTTCTGCCATTTTTTTCCAGCATGTTTCACCTTTCACTGACTATTAATCCCAGTATGACTTAACTGCAAATTATGATTCCCACCTATAAGCTCATGGGAGTTAATTCTTAGTTTATCATCATCTATTTGAGCACACAGAGTTAGCACTTAGAAGATCTAAGAAAACAAGGGTATGGAAAATAACTTAACAAATTGAGTTTAAATCAAATGTAACAAGTTATAAATATTATAAAAAGAGTATTATTAAAATTCACATTCATTTATGGAAAGTTTTTATTACTAGCAGCTTTAAGAAATCAGGGTAGACCAAAATGTTTTTGAAAATCTGTGCATTTTCTAATATTCTGTGCAGTATTCTTCCAGCTTTAGCAAAATAGCTTACCTGTGTCTGACACAGTTTAGCATTTATGTAGACATCAGTTTTAAACAGAATTCTCAGAACTTTATGAACTGGATTAACAAAGGAAGTCTTGCTAAAGGTGAAATTGTTCAGAATTACGTTTCTGAATGCATGGCTCATGAAACATGTTTGATATGGGCTGGATAGCATGCCAGCATGGAATACTTCAGAATGAAGGTATGGGCACAGCAACTAGCAACCTTTACTCAGTGCAATAGAACAACTGTGGATGGGGTTTAGCCTCTTCATGATGTTAGCTAACTAATAAAGCACTATTAGCAGTTATCAACATATATGGTAAAGGACACTGAAATTCTTATCCCTGGTTTGCAGCTGGGAAAACAAGGCATGTCAAAGATCACTGCAGACTTTTGCTGGAACCCACCCTCCTGAATCTCTTTTCAACTAGGCCATCAGATTTTAGGACAATAGTAGCGGCTGTTTATGTGAATAGATGTGACAGGCTTGGTTGTCTTTGTTGTGTAGGTTATTAGGTCAGTGAATCCAGTTCCAAGTTTGGAAAAAGCAAAATGTCAGGCTAGGCCAGGAAACAGAGGAGCTAGCTGCTTTTTTTTTTTTTTTTAGAATGTTGAAGAGAAAAGTGTAAGGTAAAAGGGATTCTTTTTTCCCATGTAATAACCAAACTTCCTTCCAAGGACAATTTTATGGTCCAGATATGTGTTTCCCATGATGTGACTCTTAAACAGACTTCAGCAGGTAGAACAGCAGCATCTTGCAGCTTCTAAGTATTGTCTGTGTTTTGTTTTTCTCAACAGAGCTACAGTGAACCTGTTGATGTCAAAGCCTCCCCACAACCTCAGATGATGAATTCAAAGCAGTCAGTGTTTCATGGGCCCACCCAGGCTCACTCTGCACTGTACCTCAGTTCCCACTACCAACAACAACCAGGAATGAATCCTCACATCACTGCCATGCATGCCAATATCCCCCGTAACATAGCACCCAAGCCTAACAACCAAATGCCAGTGACTGTTTCCATAGCAAACATGGCTGTGTCCCCACCGCCACCTCTTCAGATCAGCCCCCCCCTGCACCAGCATCTCAACATCCAGCAGCACCAGCCAATTTCAATGCAGCAGCCCATCGGAAACCAGCTACCAATGCAGGTCCAGTCTGCTTTACATTCACCTACAATGCAGCAAGTAAGTTTGAGCTTTTCAGTTGTCTGGGGAAATATTTTTTTGGGGGGTGGGGGAGGGTGGGGGAAGTCATCCAGAAGTTGACATGGTGAGGGAGATTTGGAGCTATGGCTCAGCTTTAATTTTGCAGGGTTCGAAAACTGGGGTAGTATAGTCTGAGAGCTTAGTCTTTCAAGGGCAAGAATGAATGAATGGGTTTACCTAGATGATGGGAAACTTCAGTGGAACTGTTTGTGCTAGCAGCAATGTTCATCACTTTCTTCTGAACACTAGCCGTGTCTCCCCCCCAAACTTCGGAGGCATCCTTTAAATAGAAGTGTGTCCATAGATCCATCTGCAAATCTGGCAGTACCCTGAAATGTAAGTGATATGTTAAATCTTCAGGAAACATTTTACAAACAAAAGGCAGGCACGTCTAGAAAAAGATAGGATTATAGCTTGTGCTGTTATCCTGGTGCCGATTGTGACATGGAACAGTCAGAGGGAACATGAAGCGACACAGGCTGTGTTAAGCATGCTAGATGAAGTGAAAACAAAAATGTTAGCTTATTCTGTATTCATAACTTCATTTTGCCAGATAAATGTACCTTTTTTTTCTTCTTTTTTTCTTTTTTTTTTTTTTTCCTGGAAATAAGTGGGCTTTGCCCAGTATCCCGATATGGTGTCTTTTCTTCTTTTTTTTTTTTCCCTCATTCTGTGTTTTAGATAGTTGATGCTCAATACATTTCCTAGGAGTTTTGAATTAATGCAGGCCAACCACAGTATTGTGGGTTTTAGGCCCAGGTCTATGGGATGTTAGAGCAGATTAACTCTGGTGATTTCATGAGAGAAAATTTCCTTTTGTATTGCATGAGATGTGACTATCAATTGTAAGATCTTGCTTTGCAAAGAGGCATCAGAATGAAAAAAATTTTGATGGAGTTGCAAGAATCTACAAAATTTGTATACACAAAACTTGTCAGTTCTAGTTGATAATACGTAGTCATGAACTTGCTGCATGTTTTGAATGTTTGTATAAATTCACCTTCGCTAACAAGGCATTTGCATTTGCTTTCCAAGCCAGAAACATTTCATCTCAAGATTGGTCTTTAGAGATGGAAATATCTGAACACAAAATATAGCTTCTAGCTGAGAGAACAATTCAACAGGAAAAGAATTTTGCAAAGTGGGGCACAGCGGGAGAAGATTTGAAAGCAATCTGGACTGATAAATTTACTTGTTCAGAAGGTAAACCAAGGTGTGCTTAGGATGATCTGGATTTTTTCAGAGACTTTGATCTTAGTCTCAAGAGTAATTTGGAGTAGTCAGACAGGAAGGAAAATTTGTAAAATGTTTACAACTTTTTCCTAGTCCAATTTTTCACGATCAGCGTAAACAGACTTATGATCACACAGATGTGGAGTATCTTATTGTTGTGTATTTCTGAAGGTTTTCCTATTAGTTAGAAACCCAGCGTCCTGGTGTGAGTGTCCTGGGAGAGCCCATGCTTGAGCCTCAGAGAAACACAATAGTTAACCCCAAGCCTGGGCAGCTAGAATTAGCTAGAGGAAGTCCTACACAGGTGAGCCAGGAGAGTCTGTCTGGAGAGCCTATGCGTGATGCAATCCTGGTGGAACCTGGAGGCTCAGAGCAATGAGAGACAAAGCAATGAACAGAGACTCAATGCAATACCCTGGTTCATTCAACAAACACGAAAAACGATATCTGTGACAGCAGCCTATTGAGATTGTGTAGTTATATTTCAGCAAGTTTTTATTGCAAAGTGATTCGGTCTTCCAAGTTCAGTTCATTTGCCAAGCTCAGTGTCAGTTGTACATTAGTTGTCCAGCGCAGAACTACAGAAGATCAAACCCCTTATGTCTTTCCAGTATCATTGATAGGCGTAATTTACTGAACAGATTTGAAAATCTGGCTTTATTTATTAATTAATAGTACTGTAGGGGCTAGCGTAAGATGCAACACAGATGTTAGATACTTACATATGTATACATACAACATCACCATTATTATATGAATCTAAACACTTAGGCAGTATTCCAAACCATTACATACTACAAAAAAGGTAAGATAATACGAATCTTCTGTTGTTTTATTTTACCAAGTTGCACGCTTGTAGCGTGTGGTGTGTGCGTCAGTGGCTTGAGAGTACTTTCATTCATCTGTGAGCTGTTTGGCATGCAGTTGAGTTATTTCTCAAGAGAAATAACTTAAGAGAAAACACAGGATACTAATTTGTAGAAAACAGGTGTCTAGAAGTCAACATGTAGACCCACGATGATTCTTTTGCTTTACTAAGTACAAGTACAGTAAAGTAAAAAATGCTGTACCTCTGTGTTTCTGCTGACTACTGTTAAACTCATGAAAGGTTAGGTAAAATACTTTTTACCAACTTCTATTACTTAGTCAGAAAGGCTGATGCTTGTAATGAAGATACCAAGGTGAGGTATTTCTGAGCTTCACTCAAGGTGACAGGTGCTTATTACCTCTTGAAATGCTACACTGCCAATCTTAACAACATTTCTCTGAGCACTGTGGAACATCTGCAAACCAGTTTCTACCTCTTACAGTCATGCTTTTGTTTCAAAGTAACACAACTTTTGAGCTGTGGAAAATCTGTGTAATTTCACTTTGGAATATTTGTAATATTTATTTTATTTTATTTTATTTTTTAGTATACAACAGTTTACATAGTTTGTGAATTGAGTTTAAATATAGGATCCATTTCTTGTAAAAAGTGGTGTTGGCAGAGACAAAGCAAAAAGTATGCTAAATCTTACAGCAGCAGGTTTACTAACTACACCATGATTTGCCATGACAGAGCAGAACAGTGGTATCCTGTCTCGTCTCTTAGGTGTGACTTTTTCTAGTCATACTCAAGAAATTTTAGAAAACACTATCCCCAGGATTTTTTACTGCATTAGAGCATGGAGGACAGGTTGGCTACCATGAGGCAAATACCAAGAAATCCAGAAACTATAACCTGAAAGTAAAGGCCTCTTTCTGACTTAGTTGTCAAAAAGCTCTGCTGTGCCCTCTGTTCAGAACTGAGCACTCTGCTGATCACAGAGCATGTTAAAGAGGCAAAGACATAGTGGGGGGAAAAAAACGCAAGCCGTCCAAATGATGACAGCACAGACTCAACAGCAATGAGGACAAAGAAGAGGCATCACCCTGTATGTCTGGCCCATGGTGCAGAGGGAAGGAGGACTCTGGATGCGAGGTGCAGTCTCCAGCAGCACGGTGTAGACCACTCTGCTACGTAAAGAGACAGCCAAGAAGAATGGGAAAACATGTAATCTGGTAAAGCAGAAGCCATAACTGCATTTAATTCAACTTTTTTTCACTTTGTCTTCCCTCAGCTGCTTGATTTCCTCCATGCTAAAGGTGTGGCCACCCTAAGCCTTTTCCAAAGACTCCAGCGGGCATCTAATTTATGTAAGCAGCAAGAACAGAAACTAATTAACATCCCGCTCCCTACAGTGTGACTAGCAACAGGAGATATTTTCCTTTTTGGAAACCTCCCCACTGCTCAAACCAAACAGACTAATATATTTTAAGAAAAAATAAGGTAAATTTTTTCATGTGATGCTGCAGCATGAAGCTTAATAGACAAGAGCAGGGTAAGTCTGCCAACAGCTTCCTAGCAGTCTTCTACTGCAGGCATTCGCAGACTCACCTGGCTGGACACCACCATTGCAAACAGACAGCTGTGCTGTAGACATGTTAAAAGCAGCTGTCATGGCTCCCACTGATGGTGGGTTCTGATTTTTTTCCCTTTTTTTCCCAACATCCATCTGTGAAATATTTCGTGGCTTACTAGTGTGATGCTCAGTTGTAGCAGGCTCTGGGAATCCCTGCTCTGTACAGATCCCTCGCTTTAACACTGTGCCTCAGGGAGATTTGGTTACTCATTTTCTCCAGGAGAGGGAGGATAGTTTCTTATCAAAGACCATCTGGTATACCTGTAGGACTGCCAGATCCAAGAAAAATTACATAAAGATTGAGATTTCAGTCCTGGCAGGCAGGAACAGAGTTCTCCAAAACCACTGTGCATGAAATCCACAAACTCTCCTTCTGTGTGTAACTTTGAGGAGGGACTGATGAGAACTGCTGACCTGTGGAGAGAGTTCTGCCCCCACTGCTGCCAGGACAATGTGCTGATCTTCATCAGCTCCGCAGGGAACAGAACGTCCTCCTCTGCTTCCAGAAGTCCTTGCCTGCATGTGTGCAGCTGCCAAACCAAGAGAGACTGCCAGCTGGAGAAGGGCAGACTCCTCCAGGAGTCCACAAAAACTACAGCACATCACGAAGATCCGAAGTGCTGGTAGCCAAAAGTCCACAGTTACTGGACAATTTCTGTTAGCCTTAAAATCAGTTAATTCTGTGGAGTATGCAGCTGATGCAATGCATCCAAATTGTTCTGAATGTACAAGGGAAAGTAAAATTTAAGTATTAGCATTTGGGTCATATGCCTAGCATTAGTAAATATTTTAAAATTTATTTTAAACAATCTTCTCTATTTTCAGTTATCTAAATATTTTTTGTAACTTCTGAAAAGTAGACAAATTAGTCTCTTTTTCCTTTTTTTTCCAAAACAGTTAATGAACAAATCAAACAATGGGCACTGCTGTAGACGTTTAGGGTGCTCATTTACAGTGTGAATGCTTTACACTTTAAAAACAGACCATTTAGTTCTACTCTGATACTTAAATTAAATACTGATTTTTATTAAATTTAACTTCTATTTTTGAAATATACTGTATCTTTAAAAAATATTATTTTTTTTAAAGCCATGTTAAAGTTTTATTTTTTTAAAGTCTAAATCCAATGTGTAGCAGTTTTTCTTTCATCCACTTTTGACACACTGGAAAAATCACAGTGGATTAGAAAAGCGTGATTTTTCTTTCATTAGATGCTGAAGTGACCATTCTATCACTGTACAATTTTTTAACTGATGCAGAGTTGCTTCTCTCCAGTCTGACTCTTAGGTTTGACATAGTATTTAATTATTACTTAGTTGGGATCAGATGCTCTGAATCTTAACCCTTGCCATTCAAATCAGCATGATTTCTCCAAAGTTCAGGCTAAAACAGTGTCTGAAGCTACAACCTTTTCTCTTGCAAAGTTGTTCTTTCCTTGCCCTACTCACACAGTCATTTGTGCTTTCTGAGCATACTCCACTCTTCAGCTCATTGTACTGTGCTGCTTTGTGTGGAACGTGATGAGACCAAGGATTGACTCCCTACCAAATATGCCCAGTCATTAAGGAACCCTTCTAAGTAGCCCTACTGCAAGCATCTCCTTCCCTGCCCAAAATCCTTCACCCAGGCATTGGGTGGGATGGTGAGTCCCATTACAATCTGTCCCACTTTGGTTCACAGGTAGTGCAAGCAAAACTAGACTCTTAATGTCTAGTAACCATGGCTGCAAGTGTATGCATAACAAAGAAGCAGAAGATTAATGTATGTCACTTTAAAAAAAAAAATAATAATAACTCATTTTGGTCTAGTTTTAGGTATTTCTTTTCCTTTAGAAAATAAATGTATACAGCAAGATGATTGCATAGCCTGCAAAAAATAATAGCCTCATTTTTTCTGGCATATATTATATACAGTAAACTCAGGGACCTGCTGTATTTGTCCAGATTTCTTCCTCTTTTTTGTTAAGCTTTGTCTTCGAATGAGGTCAAGAGAAAAAAAAAATCATTAATATCTGTCAACTTCCTTTATAACCTTAAGGAAAAATCTTTGTATGATATCACACAGACAGATTTTCAATTTCCTTGTGTAATAAACAGATGCTTTAGGATTTGGATGTAATTTAAAGGTTTAAAATATCACATTGAGATTGATGAATAAATCAGTTGTGAAGACAAAAACATTGATGCCTGTTGAAAATACCTCTCCAGACAGGCAGGAAATGAAATTAGTTCCCAGTAAAGTGTGGAGATGAGGATCACTGTTTAGTTCTGCTGCAGGCTTTTTAGGACTTGCTACAGTGGCACCATGAAACTGCTAGGGCTACAGAAATCTAATTAAAGAGCAAATGTCCCTCCTGACTTCAAATTAATCTTTATCAAGTTCCCTATTTTTATTTCAATCTGGAACAAGAAAATGAAATTTAAAATTCTAGGCATGTGGCAAAACAGTTGATGATTTTCTCTTGAGCATTACAATGCAAAAACATTCAGCATTGTTTAATTAGACCTCGAAGTACTCATTTTCTGAGCACTTTTATTTCATCATTGTTTGTTAAGGGCTTAGATAAATAATACGCAAATATTTACTACAAGCCTGGTACAAGGCTGTCTCCTTCTGTTGTACAGATCTGTATTTCCAGAGCTTTTTCTGTTGATGAAAGAGCTGAAGTAATTATTGTTTACATCTGAAACAGCACCATACTTTATCAGTCCTTCATATTGAGTTCAGGTTTCTTTAATTACTTTGCCTTAACAAGCGTGCTCTCCAGCACCCACTTTGCTGGTATTCTGGTAACCCTTAGCCCCAGTGGGAATGCCGAGCTGCAGCAGCTCCGCTGCTTCTGGAGCTGGAACCTGGCTCAGATATCTCTGCACCATGTTAAAATTTATCATGTGAGCATGTCCTAAGAAACAGGCCCCAATCCCAGGCAGTTATAAACTAAACAGACTTGCCAGGTGCTAGATGAAAGTGTCGTTACCCCTTATTTTGCAGATAGGAGAATTAAGTCTGGATCCGTGGTCCCAGCCTTAACATGAGAGGTATCAGTTCGGTCCAAGCACACGTGCACGTGTGCTTTGCTGGAAGAGAGCCAAAGCAATTTGGCTGTGGTCACACAGAAAACCTGAAAAGATACGAGAATAAGTCTCCACCCAGTTCCAAGCTGTCATTTAAACCACAGGACCACACTCTGACATCTGAGCTATTTATTTGTCCTAAGTCCAGAAGAAATGGAACAGACGCTGCACTGATGGTCTCTTCCTCTGGTTTGGGAGAACTGTCCTTGCAGCATGAGCACTCGAGTCTGTGCCTGCTCACTTGCATGCTTTGCCACAGCCCTGCTGGAGCTACTGGCCTCATAGCGTGTTTTTCTCATATATATGATTGTTTCATAAAGACCGATAAGAGATAGCTCGGGGGCTTTGCTACCAAAGGTAAACCTGAGTGCCTGAGGGTAGGAAGTGTTTCTGTGGTTAGTTCCCTCTTATAGATAAATTAGAAAGGCCTTATGGGTGATGTTTTGTATAAAAATTATGATGGTGATATAAAAACCCCATTTTTCTGCCTTCTAATTACCCAGAACTCCGATGAAAGCCATTGGGAGGTCTGCTCAGAGTTTCCTTTGGATCTGTTGCAGGCATGGGGATTGTTTAGGCAGCCTGATGTGTAGGTGAAAAGGCAGTGTACAGAGCATGGGTGTTACGCATGGATGGGTTTTATTTTCCCTTATTAGCAGGACAATATATAAGTTAAATGACAACTAGATATAGAATTCAGCTGTGAACTTGCCCACTACTAATATTCTGTTCCTTGGAGTCACCAGGGACAAAGTCAGACTTCAAAGAGCATTTGAGGTACTGAAGTGTGACTCGGGATATTCTCTGTACAGAAAAGATTATTGAAGAAAGTTGCACTCATTTATGGCCTAGGCTAAAATTTGTGATCAGGAGGCGTGGGGTGAGGTGACAGTGTACACAAGAGGCACAGCAGGGCAGAACACCCGCGGGACCTCTGGGGAAGAGCCAGGGTGCAATGCACCAAGAAAGAGGGATGTGAAGAGGAAAGTGACATGTTACATGTGAAGGAAGCTGATTTCTGTGGCTGGGGAGCTGGGGGGGGGTGGGGGGGGGGGTGGGGGGGCAGGTGAAAACTCCGAATACTCATTTATCTGGATCAAAGGTAGCATGGCTGACTTGCTAAGCCTGCAGAAATAAAACCCAGATCTCCACAAAATTTCTGTCTTAATAAAGGCTGTGGAGAGGAAGCGATCATACATCATGGACTAGAATTTAAAACTAAAAGCTATGAGCTTTAATTCCATTCTATATGTGGACTTCAGCCAGAAGGAGTGGGTTTTCAAACTGGGTACCTTGGGTCGAGTTTAGTTTCTGATTTAACAGCTACACATCCAGTTAACTTCAGTGGGAATTGTATGCCCTTGCCCCAGGAAGGAGTTTGGTGTGTGGGTTTTTTTCAACAGACATCAATTGCTTTCATACAGCATTCCCATACTTTTACCCAATGTAGTTCTTCTAACTTTACAGGAACATGATGTACATTTATACAGGGTGAACCAGATACAGCAGCCTTGAAATTTCAGTTGTTCCACTGGTTTTGAAACACAATATTTAAACATTTTCGTATATCAAAAGAGCTAAAAATTATTATGACTTCAGATGACAGATATTTCAGGAAGCAGGTTAGATGTCTCTTTGTAACTTCCACTTTTGTTCCTTGTCTTCTTGGTTTCAAAAAGCAAGTTATTCTTTGCTACTTTCACTACATTAGTCCAACAACTGTTAAAAAGCTTTGGTTGAATTTCTGTTTAGTTGAGAGAGAAGTACAAATAAAAGAAGCAGCAGATGGTCCCTTTGTGACTGAATGAAGAAAAAGGGTTTTGAGAACAATATGTGAATAGGTGTAGTCTAATAAAACAGTCAGCCACCTGCTGCCTACATCCTTCAAAAAGATTCAGTTGCATATTCTGGGAATTAATGACTAGTGTGTATCCTTACGTTTAATCTAAATGGAAGCTCTAAGGAGCAAAAAGACCTTTTTGCCACAGTGCTGATTGAGTTGTTCTCTTGGTTTTGAATTGTTTCTGCTCTTTCCCTTTTAGTTCCATCCTGTGAACTGTGCAATAGCTAACAACAATTTGGCAGTGTTTCATTTCTCAAACCAAAGAAAGATTTTAAAACTTAGAAAGTGCCTACACATTTTTTTTTTTTTCTATTTGAAGTTTGATAACCTAAAGTACACCTGGAAAAGTATTCTACCATTTCACAGTATGGGATTTTTTTCTAAGGCACCCAACCTGTTGCTTGGTTTCCGTATATTGTAATGTACTTGCTTTCTCCTCTAGGGATTTACTCTTCAGCCTGACTATCAGAATATCATCAATCCAACATCAACAGCTGCACAAGTTGTTACCCAAGCAATGGAGTATGTTCGTTCAGGGTGCAGAAATCCTCCAGCACAGACTGTGGACTGGAATAATGACTACTGCAGTAATGGGTAAGCAGCCAGTGAATGCCACCTTGTGTTGAGGAACGTTCATGACACAAATATCTGCTAGAGAATTTGGCAACAACTTTATTGCCTGTTTCCATACAGTATTTCAGAAGTGCATCTCTGATGGCACTGTATTTATTCAGCAGTTAGCTGTTGTGGGAGAACAATTTTTCAATACATACGTTTATTAGACATTGTTGTCACCTTATCACAGCAGATACCCTTTGGTCTTAGAGAACTTCGATTCCTTAGAAAATCAGAACTGAAATCTCAAGTAAAAGGTGTAGGAAAGATGTTTTAAGATCATTACCTCCTACTTGAGAGGCAAATGGCATGAACTGTTTCCTCCAAATATGCCATTGCTGAGGAGAGCTTGCTGTCAGTGAAAACTACTTTGGGTCATGAAAACCCAAACCAGTGAGATGCAGGGGTGATGCATGGGATACAAGATACATGGAAAAGAATGGCATGAAGATCACATGACTGTAACCAAAACCAAAACACCATACCTGTAGGAACTCTATGACTCTGCCATAAGGTTAGTAGCCCCTTCAAACCCTAAGCTCCTCTGCAGCATGGTTTGTGTGGAGCCATGTAACTGTCCCAAAAACTGTCTAGAAACGTTTAAGACTCTGAACAGAAGGTATCTTTTGAGTTTTAAATTATACCTAGTGTGCCTTGTGAACATGCTCATCAGCCTAACCTCCCCTTGACCCTGTCATGAATCCCTCAAGACAATGGCAGATAAAAGCTCTCGATTGCTACCACAGTGTCAAATCTAACCCAGACAAATGAACACAAAGCAGAATTAAAGACCAGTTTCACCCATTACATTTGATCAGACTAAGAAATTCACTTGCATTATTGTGTTAAAGTTGCTTTTGTTTCTGGAACTCAAACGAACTGAACAAAAATCTTTTCTGGTTACTAGTTGAGAACAACACCTTGACTAGGACCTGCTGACACTGTGGCAGGCTTTAACTAGCCTGCAAAGCAGCATCACTTTCCCCTGTACCTATCACTGTTGCCCCATGACTTGCCCACTTATTCAGTGGAACAGTCTTGCTCCTGTGCTGTACCACCATAATGTCTTGATCTGTGCTGCAGGCCCTCGTAGGAGCCTGCCCAGCCCACAGACCTTTATACCCACTTACACTGAGCTCTGAATAGACTGTCCCCTGTCAAACAAGCCATAATCACCTGTGGCTTTGATTCCTGGTCTCTTCTGGAAAAAACAATGTGCAAACACTCCCAGCAGTGCCCTCTTGGTGCCCACTAGGCATAACTTTCCATCAGCAGAAGCTTTCTCTGAGCAGACCCTGTACATACTGTGTAGATATGCCTGTGTGAATCTGTGTGCATGGATTTAACCTGTCTTTGCTATAGCACTGGCATAAACTGCTCTGTGCTGCTCTTGGACTGCAAACAAAGTAAACTGTAAAGCTGTGGAAGAACATAAGTGGTGCCTGGGTTTTGGTGAGGAAGCAGGAGATTAAGAGTAAAGCCTCTCCCAGAAAAACTCTGCAGTGTGAACCAAGCCCCATCAGTGATGCTTCTTCTGCTTTACATTATATGTTTTTTCTGACTTCTACAGACTGTTCCAATTTAGAAACCAGTAAACGACTTCTTTTGCTCTGAACTGCTATACTTCAGTTGAAGCTGGAACCCAGCAAGAACAGAATGTAAAAGTGTGCCAGACATAGCGCGTTGGTGGAAGGTCTCCCGTAGAGCCTAGTCTCCAGCAGAGAGCTGGTCTACTTGGCTTTGCCAGAAGCTTCTGTGTTCCCTTCCATGTGCTTACCTGAACCTGCCAACCATCATTTTTTGGCTATGGCTCTACTACTAGATAAAATAGGTCAGAGATGTCAGTTGCTGGCACCCATGTTCATGTAGCTAAGCTCTCCTGCCCTCTAAAGAAGTGGGCACATCTTTAAGGTGCTGATGGAGTATCATTGGGAGACCTGTGCTAAACTGTCAGCTGTACCTACATGGTTTGTGAGGGAGGGATAGTCAGTGCTACCAGCCCACTACTGCAGGTTATCCCAAACCAGGGCTTAAACCCATGTGCCGGTCCTGTGTAGTTTAGAGCTAGATGAGGTCTCCGGGTAGCTACATGCCACTATAGCACTAAGATTTTTCTTTTTATTACTCTGGTAATGCAGCCATACTTCAGTGATATGCTTGGAATGAATGACATGCAGTAGGGTTGTGGGGGTTTTTTTGGAAGAACAGGACAAAAAAAATGACAATTTTTTTTTAAAATCACCTTTGTTCTTCTTCTCTTTGAACAGGGGCATGCAGAGGGACAAAGCACTGTACCTTACCTGAAAATCTGAAACACCTCTCCTTTCCACTGAGGAATGCAGGGGAGTCTTTTCATCATGGATTGCTTTATGCAGTCAAGGCAGTTCTGCATTTTATTAGGAAATACAAGTTGCTAAGCACTTAGGACTATTTGAGCTTGTGGGTCACCCACTCTGGAAAAAATAGTCTTGCTTCTTTCATTTTCTCCTCTCCCCACCCGCCCCCCCCAAAAAAAAATTTTTTTTCTCTTTCTTCCTCCTTTTCCATCCCTACCCTGAGATCCTTTAACGGACATTGCTTTTATTCTTCCCTGAAGGAAACTTGGACCATTCAGATTTTATGTTGGTTTTTGCTGTGAAGTGCTGCGATAGTAACTGCCTTAGCAACTGTAGATGTCTCGGATAAAAGTCCTGGATTTTCCATTGGTTTTTCATAATGGGTGTTTATATGAAACTACTAAAGACTTTTTAAATGGCTTGATGTAGCAGTCATAGCAAGTTTGTAAATAGCATCTATGTTACACTCTCCTAGAGTATAAAATGTGAATGTTTTTTGTAGCTAATTGTAATTGAAACTGGCTCATTCCAGTTTATTGATTTCACAATAAGGGTTAAATTGGCAAACATTCATATTTTTACTTCATTTTTAAACAACTGACTAATAGTTCTATATTTTCAAAGTATTTGGAGGAAAAAAAAGTAAAATATTCCCAAATGATATTAATTAAAAATATTGGCTTTGTTGCATGAAATAAACACAAAAAACTAGGGAAAAAAACCTAATGTTGATAAAGAGCAACACATTTATTTTGTACTGCCTAAAAAATGCTTCTTTTTTTTAAAGAAAATCACTTTATGTGTACTGGTTAGTAAATGTCATTTAAGTCCTTTTATGTATAAAACTGCCAAATGCTTACCTGATATTTTATTAGATGCAGAAACAGATTGGAGACAGCTAAATTATAACCTTTACATATGGCTATGTATTATTGTTTCTTCATACTGTGTCTGTATTTAATCTTTTTTATGGAACCTGTTGCGCCTATTTATGAAATAATAAATATAGGTGTTTGTAAGTAAATTTGTTAGCATTTTAAAGAAGTTTCTTTGACGCTTTAACTTTTGCTGGCACAAATTGTTCACAACTGATGTGAATATTTTATTTAGTTTTTACAGTGACATATATAAGACCAAACCTGCTTTACTGGCAGAAAATGAAGGTAACCAATACTTATTTCTCTATTTCTTTGGTTGTTAAGGGAAAATTAAAAAAAAAAAATTTAAAAAGGCATTTTAGGTAGTTCCCCTTTTAAAGCATTGTAGCAGGAAGTTGCCCAAAACTAAGACTTGAACCAACAAAACTAACTGAATAAAACTGCATAATGCTGCTTCTTGGAACTTCATCAGTTTTGGTTAATTAGTCAAGTGGAATAAAAACATTACCAACAGAAATATTACCAAATATGATTCAACTATGTTATTATACATTCAAAATGTCCTACAGAGTTTTAAGGAGTGTATCACAAATACATCCTAAAGTGAAAGGTAAGTTCACAGCCACAGGGAAAGGGATAAACAAACAAACAAACAAACAAAAGAAGGTATTTTGTCAATGTTTTGGATCAGGGATAGCTCTGAAAATACATTTCTGGAGGATTTCATCCCAAATGCCTGTCCAATTAATGGAGATTACTACTGATTTGTATTTTCTATGTGAAATAAAGAAAGCAACTCGGATAAAATTAACATTATGCAGTGCCACTGATTTTTCTTTAAAAACAAAACAGAAACAAAGGCATGCTTGGTTTTGAATGATTTCAGGCAATGTACAATCGGAATCACTTGGCATGTAATAACTAATAAATAATGCAGATCAGATGTGATTACTCAAATGACTGTAGCTGAGAGCTCTAATTTTCCTGTCTTGAAACTGTATGAGAATTTGTGATTAAATTCACAGTTTATTGTTTGTCTGTTTAGTACTTTAGAAATATACCAGCACTACTAATTACCCAATGTCTTCTATTTATTATATTATAGTAAACTACATTTTCCATTCATATTAATTCTAAAGTGAGAACATAATTACTGGGGACAAGAAAAATCAGCTTTGATTTTGACAGGCAGTTTTTCTTTTTCTTTTATGGAAAAGAACTGTGTTATCTTCATTTCTTTTAGAGCAGGTGCACAGTCACATAAAGTTGTTAATTTCGGTATCCATGCGGAGTTCAAAATACAAGAAAACTTTAATGTAAATAAAAAAAATACATCATGAATAAAATACTTATTCTGTATGAACCTCTGGCTATTTGTTGTCTCTCAGTCTGTAAGAAGGGAAGCCTGTGTTGTGTTTACCATACAGCACCTTACCCAGCCAGTGCTTTGTGTGTGGTTCTGTGCCTGGGTCCTGTTCCAACAGGGTAGCTGTGCTGGAGGAGCAGCAGTTTTGGCCAGGGTTATGCTGATGCCACTTTGTTGCAAAGGAAAGATCCCACTTCCACGCGTAAATGTCAGTTCTTCTTGTCTGGCCTTTGGAAAAAGCAATGGTTGCTGGTCAAGGGCAGTCTGCTATTTGTTTTCAGCTGTGTATTGGCAGACACAACTTGTCCATGGATGGAGCCTAGCAGGTTGACATCTTCTTGTAAGCAGGTGAAACTCCACTGGAGTACGCCCCGTTCTTCACTGAAGTGCTGTGGCTTAGGCACCAGAATAACACACATACCCGAGCCACTGGTTGTAAGTCACCATCTGTCATAATGACAATAATGAGAAAGCACACAGGAATGAAACAACCTACACGCTGAAGCAACACAGTAACAGCAAGTAAATATGATAAAGACATTTTTCAAAGTGATAGTAACCAGGGAAATAATGTCTTCCAGTAATTGAAATTAATATTTTTTTTAATTATTTTTTTACAGTGGTAGGCACAATGAAAGGTTAGCAACATATGCACTCTGTAAGATGTAAATCCCATTTGGCTGCCCCAAGGTAAGCAGAGGTTTTGAAAAGGAAAGGCTCTTCAAATTTACTGCTGCTCTCAGTGTGCCCCATTCTGGCAATGTGAGTCCCAGTCTCTATCACCAAACCCATGGGGGTCTGAGCAGAAATCCCATCCAGCTGCTGCCTCTGACCCAAAGAAGCTCTTCAAAGGGACCTGCTATAGGATTCTGTCCCCCACATTCACCCACAGGCAGTAAGTAATGTATTCATGGAGGGCCCCAGCCATTCACAATGAAATGTAATGTATTCGTGCCCACTTCTCTCTCTCTCTCACCGAATTGATCTCACTGCTCCTGATTCCAGCGGCGTCTCCGCCAAATATTCCCTGCAAGGCTTCGCCGTAAACAGGAAATCCGACAATAAGAACTCATTACTGGAAGGCAAAACATGCTTTTGCCACCTTCCTCAAGCTTCTGAGACTTAATCTCAACCTGAACTACCATCTCCAAGACTGTATCTGCCTGTTTCTTACCTGATCCTGTAAACATGGCAGACCTAGAGAGATCTCCTTCTGTGCTCTGGGGAAACACAGTAGGTAAAAAAATCCTTGTTTTGCACACACTGTGAGAAGGAACTAAAGAGCTGTATGTAACCCATACAGGAATTACTCCCCAGAACTCCCATTGATAGGTAGATAGATATAGATATATAGATACAGATACAGGTGTAGGTGTAGATAGATAGACAGATATACAACCATTGCCCCGTTAATTATTTACCTGGTGTCTTCAAGCCCTTTTATGTTTAAATAAAATATTATTTAGTGAGTATAGCAGTGTGCTGGCAGTGCTGCAGGAGGTGCTGAGCACCTTGGAGAACAGGAGGTGCTTTGTGTCAGGTCTTGCAGGCAGCATTTGCTTTCCTTTGCAAAGTCATGTATTTTATTATTACCCAGCAGCACTTTAAATCACAACTCAAATGTAGTTCTTATCCCACCAACAAGAGGACAAGTGAGAACAATGACTTGTAACATTTCAGAGTCTGTCACAGTTACTGCCTAATTAGAGAAACCCACCAGCAAATGTGCATCTGCATGGATCCTGCAACTGTCATCATTTCACATTCTATTAAGGGCTCTCTGCAATAGACACTTTACAATGAAATTTTGTTCAGGCTAATACCAAGCTGGCAAACATGTAATTGGCTAGCAAATAAAATAAGAGAGGAAAAAAAAGAAAGAGAAGAAGGGGAAAAGAAAAGGAAACCTTCCTATTTGGAAAACAAGGTGTGTGCAAAAATCAACAGTATACTGCAGAGAAGATCCTTACCTTCTGACAATTGTGTGTTTACAACGAGTCTGAGCATAATTGCTCTGATGGGCTGTCAAGGAAAAGATTAATTTGGCAAAGATTAGTATTGACTTGCTGTTTATTAAGGCTTTTAAACAGCTGTATCTGGCAACATTCCTGTAAGTGCCTGTCATGTCTGAAAATCAGGCTCGCACCCGGGTGCTTGCCAGCTGTTGCTAAACAATCTTACCACTTTGAGTATCTTTCTCCAGGCCAAACAGCAAGAGCAAAGTACTGCCAAATGAGTCTCTCTTGTCCTGTCACTTTTGGGGGGATCGGAGAGCTCAGATGTCAGTTGATGGCTCGATGGCTGAGCTGATAGCAGCTGCCGGGAGCCGGCAGAGTGGTTAGAGAGGTGGTACACCAACCCGTCCCCCACGCCAAGGGAAGGGTGCTCCTGTTAGTCACCTCACCAACACACAAAACCACAGCTTGCAACTGCTGTAACACAAAGGGGTTTTAAACCCCTTAGCTCCTGCCATCAAGTCAAAGTTTGATAGGAGGCAGAACTCCAGAGCGAGTGGTTCATCCTCCCTGGGCTCTGATGGGTAAAGCCAACAAGCTAGAGGGGTGTGTGAAAGTACAGCAGACACCATTAATCTTTATAAAATGAGCCAACATTTCCTTCTATGATTTTTCCCCCCAGACTAAAACAAAAGTTATAAAAGCGCTGCACACAAAATACCCTAGGTCAATGGAAACCTGTAAAAGGAAAGATGTCAGCTGTTATTTTTGTTATGTTACTTAAAACATTTCAGCTTGCATTGTGGGCTTTAGTAGCGAGCTCAGAAACAAATAATACCAATGGAAAGAAGGATAAACAAACGGCTGCAGCTAAACGCCAATACAAATAGCCATGTGTTACAATTAAAGTTGATTTGGCCTTTCAAATAGAAGTCTGATTTTCTGGGATTAATCTCGACCTTTTCAAGTTGCATTAGGCTGAAATAAGTTGTCAGAACAGATGTGAATTTTGTTTGCAGAGAACAATTGTAATCCAGTAACCCTTAGAACACCAGTGTTTCCCAGACCGCCAGCCAGCTGAGCAGTGAGGATGCGGTCGGCAGATACTGAGTGCACACAGCAGGCAGAACCAGAAGACTCGTGGCCATGTCCAGAGGCTGGAAGTTTAGGTCAGAAAATTTCAAACTGGAAGTGAAGTCCTTTTCCCTTTAATTCTGAATTTACCAAGCAGCATGGTGGATGCACAACCACTTGAAAAAAAGATGTTAGAACAAAAAAGGATACCTTTGTAAAACATGTGTTCTTTAGCTAAATCAAACCTATAAGTAGTCGATATTCCATGCGCCGCTGTTTCATGGAAGGCTGGGCACATATTTTATAATGCAGAAGTCTCTGAAGGCTCCAAGAATCACATGTTTCAGATGCTACTCTAAACTAGCTTTCTAAGAAGTTTTCCTTACAATCTGCACAGCTCTAGTACTTAAAAAAAAAAAAAAAAAAAAAAAAAACACAAAGAAAAGAGAAAGAAAGAAAAAGAAAATCTCTACTGAATAATCAGCTTCTCATACTTTGATACATCAAGTCTAGAACTTCCCAGGTCTATGCACAGCATATATGCTGATCTGGTGCTCCCAAAAAGCTTGGTTTCAGTGGAAGTAAAAAGGTCCAAAGCCTTTCCAGTATGGGCTGAGGGCTGAGGGCAGGGGCAGAGGGGCTGTTCCCCTTACCATGCCAGCAAAGCAACTGTGCTAGGGTAAGCCCTCTGCAGACACAAAGTCCACAGGTTGCTTTTGTAACACTGACTTTCTTCACAGTGAAACACAGACCCATGTTTATGTCATCAGTGCAGTCATATTGTTAAATACTGAAGATGCAAGAAAGATTTTTCCTGCTCTCTACATAGCATGGCTTAGATAGAAACATGAAGTTCCAAAGTTCATTCAAAAGCATGTCATCACTTGAATAAATAAGGCTGATGCCCTAATTAGTAGAGAAAGCCTTCATGTTTTGATATCTACTTCTGCTCAGAGTTCTGAAATAATGAGCTGAGCCTCTCCACTCCTCTGGCATACAAGCATGTGTTACATGGTTTTGTTAAAGAGATGAATATGAAAGGAGGTAAGTGATGTACCCAGGGACAAGAGTAATTTATAGGAAAAGTAGCTGAGATCTGAGAGTTCTGAAAAACAGTCTTCTGCTTTAGTCAGAAATAAAGTTCAAAAACTGTGAAGCAGTGCTAAGATCCACAAGGACAACATTAACTCAGGTGAGATTTTACAAATAACAAATAGGGGGAGGTTTCCAGGTTTTATTTGTCTTTAGCAGTTTTCCACTTTTAAGTCATAAGTGTACAGTCAAGTATTACTTTCAAACTTAACTGTAAACTTTATAAAGATTAAAATAACAAGAGAGAGATGTCTGAGTAATCTCTGGCTTCACGTTGCTGGAATTTTTGATTAAAATTTCAAAGCTTGTGAGACTGGAATTTTGACTATACTGTTCATACCCCTCAGACTTCTTTATGTCTCTCTCTGTTTTTGCAGAATTTCTCCCTAGACTTCAACAAAGTCCTTTACCTGTCTGACTTTCTGCGTCAGCTTTAACAAAGCACCTTACATATACTTACACCTGCACACTGAGGAGACTCATGGCAGTGGAATGGGGCTGTCCTGCACCTGAGTCCCCAGCAGAAGTTGCCCTCTGCAAACAGACTGAAGATAGTCACACAATTTGATCCTGGCAGGAAGGTCATGCTTCTGCAGTACATGGGTGATACATTTGCAAGGCTGAGTATTTCTCAACTCTCCAGAGAGAATTTTTTTGAGAACAATTTGATCAAAAGCCAGAAACAGAGTATCCTGTCTTCTTGTACTGTTGTCACCTTTGGACTGGGAAGGAACCTGAGCCCAGAGGTGAGAGCATTTCCAAAAGTGATCCCAGGATAAGGAAAATATTGACATATTGGAGTAAATCCAGTGGAGGCCACCATGACTGTCAGGGGCTGGAGCACAGGGCGCAGGTGGACAGGCTGAGAGTGCTGGATCTGGTTAGTCTCAAGGAGAGGAATCCAAGGGGAGCTCTTACTGCAGCGTGTAACTGCCTAGGGCGTCTTTATAAACACAGAGCCTGTAGAGGATTTAGAGGACTGTATGAAAAATTTATTTGTAAAAAGGTTGTAATGATTGTTAAAAACATAAGGTATGAAATGTAAAAAGAGAAGAAAAAAAAAGGGGGAATTGTAGAGGGATGAATCTGGGTTAATTAGCATTGATAATATACAGGTGTGGGCTGGCTTCAGGGGCGGTGGGTTGGCCGATGTAGATGAGGGGCAGCTGTGGCTGGTTTGTTAAGTGGTTGGGCAGCCAAGGAAGAGAGAGCAGGTCCTAGATAAGGAGAAGGCAGCAGAGGGACAGGCATGAAGAGTGTGTTGGTATGAAATGGTAAAAGACCTTGTTGCAGCTTGATAGTTTGGAGAGTGCTGTGACAGGAGCCCAAATCTTTCTGGAGGCATACATGAAGGACAAGAGACAATAGCCACAAGCTGAAATAAGGAAAGTTCTGATTACATGTTGGGGGGGAAAAAAATCACCAGATAAGAGTTTGAAAACACTGAAACAGGGGCCCAGAGAGGCTGTGGGATTTATGTCCTTGGAAATACTTAAAACTCAAGGGGACAGCCCTGGAAAACTCCATCTAAGTTGCACCAGCTGTGGCTGTGGGGATAGGATAGACCAGAAAACCTCCAGAGATCCCTTTCAATCTAGGTTTGTCTGCAATTCTTTTTCACACAAAATCCCCTACACATAGAACAGAAAGAAAGCCCAGCAGATCACGGTTATTTAGCCTCAAATTGGGAAAGGGGGTGAGAAAGTCTTTGTTGGTTGCTTCCTGTTACACACCTTGTGTTACAGTACATTGTGCCATTTTAAACTGGGGTTTCACAGCCTGGTTTTACATGTACAGAAAAAGCAAAAGTGAACGTCATTTGTATCTGAGTTTCCTGTAGAGGTTTATTTAAGGGGAAAAAAACCTCCCAAGGAAATCATAGACGTTAACCCACTGATCGTTTTCCTGAAATTAATTTAGTTTGCATTATATTGAGGGTGCAACTTTTATGCAAAGACAAGCAGGAGTGTATTGGTTGCCAAAGCAAAGCTGACTGGTTAAATCTTGGACTCTGGGGAGCAAAGCCTCAGATAAATGAAAGAAAAGATACAGTTTTCCTTTTATATATATATATATGTTTTTTAACATATAGCACTCAAAAGAAGTCTCTGGGGGCTTCAATACGTGACTTTACATTTTAATGCTTTTCCTCCACCAGATGGTTTAGATAAAGACTTATTAGTTTCATTCGTGCAAATGGTTTCATACAAAAAATGTCTATTTTTAACATTTTAGCCTCAAGGCTTGGTTTTAGCTTTTTTTTTTTCCCCAGAAGTGAAGTTTTCACTAGTTTCTAATATTTTAATCATCATCATTCTTATCATCAAATAAGATTCATACCATAATGTGGTTGATGAGTCCTCTAAAAGAATTTACATCCAAAAAAGCACAATAAAATTACTTCATAAATTTGATTTATGTATCTTTTCATACAACCTTTATGTTTTTACAGTTTTCCATGAGATTAGTTATGATTATGCCAATCTCTGCAAAAGTAGTGTATATGTTCTGTCACACATAATGATGCAGACCCTTTATCTTCCTTTTTTTGTCTTTATATCATTACTGTGAGGAATACATTCAGTGTATGAAAACCGGAGAGGGTTTACTACTGGAAACCCTAATTGCTACTACAGGCAAATCCACTCCCATTTCTGGAGGTAGGGAATTCCCCCTAGCAATGAAATTAATGTGGCTTTGCTAGGCACATGCTGAGGGGATGTTAGGAGGGCATACATGAGTAATTTTAATTCTGTGAGATCTTTCTTTGTCATCCAAAGACCTCATTTAGAGCCAAGCAGAGCAGGACACAGAAAACACCAGAATCTCTTCATTAACACAGTCATCACCATTGATCCAGAGCAGACATTATCTGCCATTTTCTCTCATTTCAGAAGAGCTCTCCAGATGCTCAGGGGTGTCCAGTACCCATCCCATTGGTCATGCAGAGCACTAGGACCTAATTCTGGCACCCAATGGAGGCACATTGTTAAGAACCTCCCTCTGCAGTCAGCGGAGAAGGATCAGCACTTCCAATGTACATGTTATGTAAGAAAAAAAGCACTCTGCCAACTTCTCTGCAGCACTTGCAGAGCCTAAAAACCGATGTCTGCACTACAACTAGGAAGTAATTCTGTCTATTAGGAGTTGATCAACTGGTTGAAGAAGCTCCTATAGTTGCACTGCACAAAGTTAAGGGGTTTCATTTAGGACTAAATGTACTAATGCAGTTCCCCTGCACTGCACCTCACCACTGGCAACGTAGCAACTCACACACAAGAAGTTAGGTGCCTGAACTCATATTTAGACCCTGACAGGTATTTTGCAAGTTAAATGCATTAACTGTTAACACAGAGAGTTAAAACAAACAAATAAACCTTATACGTGTTTTCCCAGATTGGGTACTTCAGCCACTGTGCCAGAAAAAACGTTGGCAAGTAGCTATGGGAAAAAGAAGGTAAGGGAGTCAGAAGCAAGAAACGAAGGAGGAAAAGAAAGAAAACTGCATCCTCATGTGTCTTCAAGATATGGGTTTGTGCAGTATCGCATTCTGTTGGACATTCAGAGAACCTGAGGATATGTAAATAGAAACCACTCCAAAGAACAAAACTCTCCATGCAATAAGGGGATTTCCAGTCATGAGTATATTGCTTGCAGGGTTTACACCACAGGGGCAATACATTGACAGACCGTGACTTCATATATACATCACTGTATTATTATAGCTGTTAGGATGTTCAGGAGGTTGTAATTAGTGAGCATCAGGGTGTGTAAGCCCCCTGCCTTGTGCTGCCAATGCTAATCCATGTCAGTGCCTACAGGCAATGGTGGAAAATAAAACATTTCAACGAACAGCACCAGGAAAACCTAAGCCAGGCCAAGACAGCCACAAGGCCCTGTGATATGAAACAAAAGCAAACATAATCTATGGGTCAGAAATAACTGCTGATCCGAGGCTTATTTTTGTGATGCACCTCCTGCATCAAGAGAAAAATTTGGACAGGAAAGTGGCAAACAGGAGTCTTTTGTTGTCTGGGTTCTTTTTTTCCCCAAATAATCCAAACATCAGCACATCACTTAGCCATGGGCCATAGCTGGGGCACAGGCATTCCCCTCTGTGGGCACTGAGGGTTGGATAAGAGACATCTGCCACGGAGTCATTACAACAGGAGTGGGTAACTGTCCCATCTGATGCTCCTCAATGGATGTGGATCCATTTTCCCAGGTGAAAAGCTAGTGAACTACTTTTGTCATTGATTACATTCTTGGCTTTCCATTTCACAGCAGCTAAACGTCAGATCTTGTCCCTTCCTTGGCAGCACTGCTCCACCATAATGCCTTGGCTCCACTGCCTGCCTTCCTGGAGACCTGACCCAGGAGCACAGCAGACATCTACGCTATGGGAGATACCTCTCACAGGCTGTTAAAGAGTCTAATAATTGCCTCTTGGAAGATTTCCACACCCAAAAATTCTGCATCAGCACACCAATGCAGCAGTAAGTGGATGGGAAAATCTGCTGAGCTACCTATTCATTTATTATTCTCCCCCAACATTTTTCTGCTCTTATCTCCATCCACTCTCCATGCTTTGAAGTCTAATGGGTCATTGGCCTTTGAAGCTGGGTCATTGGCCATTGCCAACTATTTCAGTCACACCTGAAAAACTGACCATTGTGTGACATGTAAAACATCTGAGAGGGAGTAAGAACCGTCTCCATGTCTGGGATTGTATGGACTTGTATTGCAATTGTACAGGATTGTATTCCAATTGTATGGAATTGTATTCCAATTGTATGGAAGTTTTTCAGCACATTGCTTTGGCTCTGCTCACCCTTCCCTTCCCTTCATGCTCTAACGAAAGGAACTCTCATCATAGCAGCAAATAATCATTACTATGATTTTGTCACAGTGAATAGTTGTACCAGGGAAATAGATTCTAAAAGAATAATGTTCATCCAGTCAGGGAAAATGGACCCAAACCATGACCTGCATAGCCTCTGAAGAGCTATTACTTGAATTACAATGAACCATTCATTAATTAGCTGCATATCAAGAAACAGCTACTTCATCTCTCTAAACATCAGACTCATGCTGCATATTTACAAACAGAAAAAAATGTAACTCCTCATATTAATAATTTGGTGTAATTGACTTGCCTGCATTGGTTACTTTCCAAATGGTTCCTTTTATCTTGTTTGGGAAAATAAATTTATCTCGGGATTTTCATGCCTTTCCCAAAATGAATCAGATTTCCTCTTGAGAGACACATGCAAATCAAGAAACCTAAGAAAGTGTTCCTCCAGCAAGGCCTCATCCTCTACCATTCAGACTAAAGGGACTTCTGCCATTGTTTTGAATACAACTGAATTAAAAAGTAGAAAAACAACATAGACTGCAGAAATATATGAGTGAAAAAAAGCACAGAATGTTATTGAATGAATGCCTTAATTCCATGCTATGGTGCATGTTTTTTCAAAAGATAAAACAGATAAAATAGGTGAAGGCGCAGAAGCAAACACTTAAAATTGATTAAGGTGTGTTTCAAGAGAGGGTTGAAATTCCCCTTTGTCCTCAAAACAGAGTCTTCTTGCCTTGTCCTCAGACAAGCCAGAGATTTAATTTGCCTCACACAAAGGAAGTGCTCCCAAAGGAATAAAGCATCCAATTTGCAATATGACATGTGAATGCTCCACCTGCTTTGGGCCACACAGAGAACCCGCCTTTCTCCTGAGGACACTGCTGCAACAAGCCCTCCATGGGGATTTAAAAAATTACAGCCTGTTATGACTTCTGGATATGAGCAAGCTTGGCCTGATCAGTGGTAAAAAAACCCACAAGTAAATAAACTGTATTCTCCTAAATATTTGCGATTTACAGGATATATCAATGTTGCCAAGTAACTTAGCTCACCAGTTCACTCTTGGGCCTTGACATCTGTGTTGCTTTAAGTGGTTGCTCACTCCTGGGGTCTCTCTTGGAGTGAAGCTCCTCTTCACTCTAGGCCTGTGTGTGATTTTAAGCCCATTTCCTTATGGAAAGAAACCCTTTAGTTTTGTCCTTGAGGATGGACAAGATGGTACCAGCCCTATGCAGTACTCCAGCACTATCTCCATATGACCATCAGCCTGAAGCGGCCCACTCCCATGACCACACACAGCCTCCCTTTCCTGCCATATGCTATAAAACCTTCATCATGGGTTTTGAGAAAGGAAACCTTCACACAAACTGATCTGCACATTGCAGATCCAGGCTGCCGTGGGGTTACTGGGGTCCCTGTGCTGAGGCTGTGTGGTATGGATGCAGCCAGCCTGCCTGAGGGGTGGCTGGCCCTGGGCTGGGGGCTGGACCACACTAAGCTGTTTGGTTTGGGGTCCCAGGATGGGTCCTTCTGGTGTGTGCCTTCAGCCACAGCTTAGCTAAAGGGACACATCCATCCCTTGCACCTTTTCTGTACCTCATGCAAGGGATCATTGGGATCACATGGCCCTGCAGATGCACTGGCCAGCACTGTGAGCAAGGCATCAGCCATACAGTGGTGCTGGTCTTCGCAGGAAAGACTACTGAAATTATTCTTGCTCGTCCAGTTATGCTCAGGTCCCTGTCTATTATGGAGTTGTACGTGCATATGAGGGGAAAGGAGTTTTAATTTCAATTTTGAATTTGCAAGCTATCTCTCTGAGACAGTAAAAATCAATTTTCAAATGCAATAGCACTTTTTTAATGTAGCTTGTGCCAAACATATTGTACAAACTAAAGCAAACTGTAGATGGAATAAAATAAAACAGCTAATGGAAGAAAAAAATAGACAGTGAGGCTAAGCATTTCACAGTTTTCCAGTCGAGTATTATTATCAGTAGCACTATATTCAGCCACGTGAATTATCATCACGAGTCACACTTCATCTTATAATATGAAAAAGTCCACATTTGAAAACTCTGATCAACATTAAATGTGCACTTATAAGTAATTTCTAATTTATGTTTTGTTTCATTTTGCAACTCACAGCTATAGTGGTATCTTGATCTCAAAGCACGGAAGGGTCTGCTGTATGCCAACCAGGAATGCAGCAATCTGCAAGAAGCAAATGGAGTTAGGTGGGCAGGGAGGACACACCAACACCTTACTGTCAGCTAGCTCATGTCACAGGAGCCAGAGATGGAGCTGACTGGAAGGTGAAGAGGTTTGCTACTAAGTCATAATCCTGTCATTACCCATAGATGCTTGAATAAAAGCGGAAAGTTCATACTCTTTGGGGATGGACCATGTTGTCCAGACACCAGACAGGCATGAATGGAGTGATCTGAGAAGATGTTCACTTGGAAGCAGTGACTGTTTCTCACTTTGGGGATGAAACCAGTGGCTTAATTGTTGTTTGCAGCTGAGTATCACAGTATACAACCCTGAGTGATATTCTCCTTACAGTGGGCTTCTTATCCGTACCTAGGACAGGTGGCACTACCACAGGACTTTTCTATCTTCAAGCCATGGAGACATAGCCCAAAGCCAGAGAGTAGTCTTTTCCAATACAGAATGAGCCAGAGAAGCAGCTGCACAGTGACCTACTGTCACGGAGCAAGACATTACCATAATAGCAGCCAGATGGTCAGGCTTTGCCTTTATTATTGGAATTATTATTCATAACACAGGAGTGCTGAGATTTCCCAGCCAAGACTGGCACTTGACAGACACATGATAAAATGCATCCTTCACCTACAGAGGTTTCAATCTAAAACATCAGGACAAGTAAAAAGGAAGGACCAAACAGGCACACAGAGAACTTCATAGTTGATTGGTGGCTCTACAGCAGAGCAGTGGCAGAGCTGGAGAGCAGGTGGGTGCAGGCACCAGGCTAGCCCTGCTGCCACGTTGCCCAACCAGCCACACTGACCACCCCACAGCTCCAAGGGCTCACAGCTATCCAGCCTGCTTGAGACCTGTGTAGGTCCCCGTGTGAAAGTCCATATCTCTGCTCAGGCACTTCTGCTGTGCAGTAATAAATACTAGTGCAGTAATATCAGTGAAGTTTCAACATGTTAAAGACAGATTGTTGCTGGAAACCATCCTATCCTGGCTGCCCTGGATCAAATATGATAGCAAACTACTTTCGCCAGCATTTCCTTGCTTATGTTGCTGATACAAACTGGTTGGGTTTCTCTTTGCCCACTCCCATTAGAGGAAAAATCTCTCAGTAGTTAGTAAGAGTACAGAGAAACATCCACCATCAGTTAGCATGTGTGCACTGGCTTTGTCAATTGTAAACTCACAAGAAGTAACATGCGGTTGTGTTTTTAATTTTGCCAACATCGGCAAAATCAGTTTAACAGAAACAACAAGAACCTGCCCACAAAGGTAAAAGCCCTGGGGCAAGAGATAACCATATGGGATATTATCAAGGTAGGTCACGTTTTTTCTCTAAAGTTGAGTAAACTCCTAGAACTGATAAAATCTTGCAGCCAGATTTCATTTGATATGAGAAAGCATTTGTGGGAGAGAAGCATCTGTTCATTATCACTCATGGGCTTAATTGTATGTTTCTTATCACCCAATGTTCTTTTCATACTTACCACATGCACTACCGTATGTCCAACTTCAGAAAGAAAAAAATAATGCACTGCTAAGTGACTTGTTTCAAAAAGGAAGATAGTTTCAAATAACTGTCTTTCTTGTGAGAAAATGGAATGGGGCAAAATCTGGGGAGTG
This sequence comes from Falco peregrinus, assembly GCF_023634155.1. Classification (NCBI taxonomy): domain Eukaryota; kingdom Metazoa; phylum Chordata; class Aves; order Falconiformes; family Falconidae; genus Falco; species Falco peregrinus. Next base: position 47,000,964 of record NC_073723.1, read on the forward strand.
GTATCTCCTTTAGGAGTTAGACGGATGTCTTGGAGAATCACAGACTGTTTTGAAAGACCATACAGCTCCAACGAGTTAGTTATCACCCTTCCGAGTGCTCACAGGAGTTAGCATGATTCATATTGGTCATACAAAACAGGGAGGAGTGGCTGACACACCAGAAGGCTGCACTGCCATTCAGCAGGACCTGGACAGGCTGGAGAGCTGGGCAGAGAGGAACCTCATGAAGTTCAACAAAGGCGAGTGTGAGGTCCTGTACCTGGGGAGAAACAACCCCACGCACCAGCACAGGCTGGGGGCAGACCCGCTGGAAGGCAGCTCTGTGGAGTAGGACCTGGGAGCCCTGGTGGACAGCAATCTGGCCATGAGCCAGCAGGGTGCCCTGGTGGCCAAGAAGGCCAGTGGGATCTTGGAGGGTATTAGGAGGAGTGTGGTCAGCAGGTCGAGGGAGGTGATCCTCCGCCTCTTCTCTGCCCTGGTGAGGCTGCATCTGGAGTGCTGTGTCCAGTTCTGGGCTCCCCAGTTCAAGAGAGACAGGGAACTACTGGAGAGGATCCAGTGGGGGGCTACATAGATGACGAGGGGACAGGAGCATCTTCCTCATGGGGAAAGGCTGAGAGAGCTGGGCCTGTTTAGCCTGGAGGAGAGAAGACTGAGAGGGGACCTTATCAATGCATACAAATATCTGGAGGGCAAGTGTCAGGAGGATGGGGCCAGGCTCTTTTCAGTGGTGCCCAGTGACAGGACAAGGGACAATGGGGTACAAACTGAAATGAAAGCAGTTCCTTCTGAATATGGGGAAGAAATTCTTTCCTTGAGGGTGACAGAGCCCTGGCACAGGCTGCCCAGAGGCTGTGGAGTCTCCTTCTCTGAAGACATTCAAAACCCACCCAGACACAACTCTCAGCAACCTGCTTTAGCAGGGGCTGGACTGGATGACCTCCAGAGGTCCCTTCCAACCCTGACTGTTCTGTGATTCTGTGATTTTTCCCTGGAAAGGAACACTTAGCCTTTTGTCTCAATTACAAATAAAATAAGCAAGCAAAACATAACAAAACAATTTCAAATTTCTCTTGAAAAAGCATATTGCAGCTCAGAAACAAAAGTGAATTAAGGGTGAGAGGCAAAAATCAGTAGGAATACAGAAAAAAAGAAAGGAGAACAAATTTATATGAGAGGTGATGACATTTGAGAGATTTTGTTGATTCTTACTTGCAGGACTGCCCTCCCCTCCATGCCTTTCACCTCACCTCATGCTCTGCTCCCAGACTCAGGTCTGTGGCTTGAGCTCTGGTTTCCACTCAAAGCCTTCAACTTCAGAAAAAGAAAAAAAAAAGCTCACTAAATTATTTTCAAATCACTTTTCCTACTTTCCCATGGAAAAAAAAAATCATTGAAGGGCTGAAGTAGTCCTTTCAGTGTGAGTTTAATTAATTGAAGCAAGAGAGTCCCCAGGAACCCTGTCATAATTCCCATCAAAAACACTGTAGTAAGTAACCCTGTAGCTATAGTTGAGGGATTTTTTCCATTACTGTTTCAATGTCAACCCTTCAGAATTCCTTTTTGTATTTCAGTCATGACTCAGCTGATTTAGGTACATTAATTCCTCCTTTCTTCCTTTGCGCTCTCCATATTGTTCTGTATTTCCTAACAATATGGACATGAAATTCATGCTGTGAAAGATGAGAGGTAATCTCTGATAGCTACTTGAAAACTCAAGTTAAAAATAATCTCATGGCACAAAGGGCTGCTTTTTCTTGTTCTGTAGATTTGTACTCAATACTGGTCACATGATAAGGAGTTTACTAAGATGTTTATTTCCCCACATATGGCCATCGCAGTGTGCTATTGCGCTACACTCAGGAGTAGCCATCCACTGCACTTCCATGACACATTGCGTTAAAATAAGTAAGCAGGCACAGTACAAGTGACATCTGAGGATTTCCTCTCCCTAATGCTCTAAGAAGCTTAAGTTCCAAAAAGTGTTTACCCAAAACCCTCATTATCACAGACATTGAGAATTAGGTGGCTAGGTCACTCCTTTTTTTTTTTTTTTAAATAAATGGAAACACCCAAATTTGCCTGGCTGTGGTCAAGGCAGCAAGATGGAGAGTTTTGAACATTTATCTCCTTTTGGCATGGACCCCTCTGGCAACCCTTCCTGTGCTCACAGTCTGGTTGCTCCTGTCAGGTCCCAGAGACACTGGTTTGGTGTCCTGCAGGAAGACACTGTCCCTGGCTCCCCATCTTCCTTTCAGCCCCTGCTGCAGGCACTGAGCTGCGCAGAGTACGTACAAGCTGGTCTGGGGAACTTTTCTCCCCTTTTTCATCTCCAGGATTAGTACACCCCAAGCTTGCCTTCATCAATTTTTAAGCTGTCTTGACTGAAGTTACTGCAAATCCATTAGATTTTGGACTCGAGGAGGAAATACACTAAAATGACCTGGAGTACCCACTGTACTCAACATTTTGTTGTTAAGATATTAGCTTAATTTTCCTGTTTCCTCTGTCCTCCAAGTACCACAGGATAGAGTGTCCTGCATATGCTGACACTGGTCTAACATAGAGCTTCATGACCCTGGCTGTGCCTCCTCATCTCCCCCACCCTGCTCCCACCAACCATAATTTCTTGCTGCTGGAACTATCAGAGATGAGTATCCTTCAGGGCAGAGCAAACTCTTCATTCGCCTGATGGCCCTGGCCCCAGTGGTACTTTTAAGCTCACGTCCCCAAACTAGGATTTTATGATCCTGTGCTTCCCCACTTCTTCACATTCCTTTTGCCTGTAAACCAGACCAGCATCACTTACAGGGCTTTGTCACAACTCACTTGATTCTGTGTCATTTCAGTTCTTTATTAAATCCAAGCAGCTGTAGTAATATTATGCTATGTTTTCACAGTTCAAATAAAAAAAAAATAAGTCAGGAAATATAAAAATGAAGTTTTCAATAGATGCTTTTAGTTGCCTGCAATGTAAGTATGTTTTCCTATAGCTGTTGACCATGCAAAAACAATACAGCATATCAAGATACTCATTTAACCAGAAAAAGAGAACACAGAAGAGTTTGTAAATGTTCCCTGCAGCCAGGGCACTGTTTCTGTAGGAAATGTAATTTTCACTTCCTTTGAATTTTTGTTTTTCCAATGCAGATTTTGTGGGTTTGCATTTCATTTCCTGTTTTGGGTTGATTTGAGAAAGTTATTGATTCTTTTGACATGAACCCCTAAGGGGCATTTTTATGATGTCCATTTTCCAGAGCACCCTTTCCTTGACTCATCTAAACACTGCCCTTAGCTATTATCAGCTAAATAGAAAATATTTTCTTCCAAGATTCTTTACGTGTAGTTTGCCATTTTCTTTCATAACCTCAGAATTTAAACTTAGAAAACATTTTTCAGAGTCTTTTTTATATTTTCTACAGTTCCTTGAAGAGTATTTACGTAGTCCCTTGCTTACAGTCCTCAGTTCCCAAAGAAAGAAGGCAAAAGTTTTTCTTGGGAAACTTTGTCTTTACTTCCCATCAAAAGGCAAAATCCAATGGTCACCAACTGATGGTTATCCAAATGACGCATCTCATTTACTTCAGCGATCATGCAGTGTGGCAGGCGGTGCCTCCACTCCAGCTGAAAACTTCTCTCCTGGCAGAATAAAGAAGCCTTTCACTCCCCATTGCTAGTGCTCCGACAGGGGATAAATCCCCACATCTACCACACAAATCTGTTTCTTTACGCTTTTCCAGAATGTAATGCAAGTGAGAAAGCAGCCCTCCCGACAGCTACTTACAAACACTAACTGGAAGCACAGAGAAGCAGTTCTCCAACTGGTATTTAAAGCCACTTTCAGCATTGGGAATGCACAGCAAGGGGGTAGCAGCTGACACCATTGTTATACAGTCAAGGCACCAATGCCCCCTCCAAGGGTATTAATAATTGTATTCTTCTGTATTAAAATAATAGTAAAAACTATCAAATCAAATGATGAAGGTAAACATGAAGCTAATCAGGAAGAGATTTAGGAGTTGCAGTATAATTCCCCCAAAGCCCCTAGCCTAATTAGCAAAGAAGATAAACTGGTTGACAGATTGCACAGCTAGAAAAACATAAAGCAAAGAAGGCTATAATATTTATTATTACTGTATAAGACAGAGATTAGACCCCCAACCTATGTACAGATCTAATCACCATCCCCTGGAAAGGATAATAGCCAGCCCTGTGAGTCTGGTTTGACAAATTAATCCAAGTCTGATCCAAATAAAGAGTTTTGTAGTTTTCAATGAAAAATTAACTCCCTGGCTGTGCAGTGGAGACATTGCCACATGCACTAACGGCACTGTTACAGAGACAGTGCTGCATCGAGTCTGTGCTCAAGGGTCTGTTAAACAGCACATGGATCGGCGTTGCAGCAAGGGCAAAGAATATATGTATTTGTGAGGCATTGGTCATCATAGGACATAAAACCTAACCCCAGGATGTAGACGGTACAAAAGGTGGGTTGATGAAGGTGGTCATCCTCTAATTCCTGGCCTTCTTGAAGGACATCCATATATCTCAGAAAGGTTCTGGTGAGGAAATTTCTCACCCTGAGTATCCCACAGTGTAGAAAAAAAATCACACAAAACAGATTTTGTTACATATTTGTTCCATGGTGTGGCGATCTGATAGCAACATGAGAAAGAAGCAACATGATCAGTAGGTGAGACGTCATACGGACAACCATGTTTTGTCCATAAAACGAAAGAGTGTATGGAGCTGTGGGAGCTTGGGAAGCCTCAGAAAACTGTGAGAACAAAAAGCAAAATTGGAGAAAAGGATCTACCCAGCCAAAAAACAATGGGGAAAGGGCAGGCCTGAATTTTTTTCCATGTAATGGATTAGGTTTGCTAGTTTGTGTTCTGTAAGAGCTCTAAGGATTTCAAGCCCTTCTGTATATTTGAGGAAATGTCATGGCCATTTACTTCAGGGCCATGGTCAATATGGCAGTCCCTCACAGAATGTTAACAAATGTTGTCCATATTATAGGCTTTACTTTATTCACCTGAACGGTACAAAACCTACATGCTTATATATCAAGCAAGCACAATTTCTGCTGCAGGCTTTTAATGAGGTGTAGAGGAAGACTGAGGCTACAAAGCTCAGCAGTTTGCTGAAGCAGATTCCTGCTTTTTATGTATCTAGACTCCTGAAATGAAAGCCTTCACGTGGAGTTAGGCAGATAAGCACTCAGTGCAATCTCAGGGCAAGGTAGGTGTCTCGGAACAGCTTTCACAGTGGCTTTCAGCAGCCTGAGAGAGTTTGGGTAGTTACTAGGAGAACCTGAGGACAGAAGTAGGTCTGAAGTCCTGCTCATCTCCTCCCTTTTAGCACGTGGTTCTGTGCTGCCAAGAGACACTGTCAGACACTGGGTTTTCTCCAAACTGCTTTCTAAAAGCACTCAGGAGGGACCAATCCCTCTTCGCAGATGACAGCAGCCCCAGTAGTCTTTGGCCAGAAAGCAGAAAACCTGAGTCCATTTTCTGCCATTTCCAAAAAGGACACCAATCCATTGTCCCACCCCAAGTTACAATGTCCCCACCACAGGACTAAAGGATTTCCCTCAGTAGAAGTAGTGGAGATGATATTCTTGAAGTGAAGCTCTAGCTATGAACAACCATTTGTGTAAAATGTGCAGATGCCCTTGGGATTAGGCAGCATTACCACAGTATTTGACTGTTGCGTTTAACTTGGAAATTAGGCTAGACTGGGAATCTAACCCAATTTTCTACCTATATCTAATCCTCCCTTCCCAGACTGTGTAGAATTCAGTGTAATCTTCCTTTTCAGTTTTCAGTCTGAACGCATTTCCCAGTTTTGGCCAAAGAGCAGAATTTTTCAAGAGATCCTTTCCCACCCTTCTGAGATTAAAGCATTTACTAATGCAATGTGGTGTGTGTGCCCTCCTTTGTGCCTGTATCCCAGTGATTTACAGAAGTGACACTATGTCATTGTCCAGCTGTCTTTTGAACAGCTGGGCTTTACAACAGTACAGACAAATAGCTGAGGAGAATACAGGCTTTTATAATACTATGAACACAATATTTAGAAAACAGAAATTATGAAAGATCCTTATTTTATTCCAACAGCTAAGTGTTTAGCTGAAATTCATATTTGATAGGACTAGATAACTAGCAGCCAGTCCTTAATGTAACTGCCTAAAATGCTGTTATGCTTGTGCTATGCAAAGATTATATGTGGTGATAACCACACACAGACCCTGAGAGAGGGGAAAAAAATTATCATAAACCACTTTCCGGAACTAGTAAATAAAGAAAAATACAACAGAAGTATAAAGATAAAAGTAAAGGAGATTTAAAAGTAGTTTTTTTTTCCCAGAAAGCGTCGCTCCACTGAATCTAAATCATCTCCAAGCTACAGTTAAGGAAAAGTTATCAGGAAAAAATGTTGTCGGGGCACTAAGTCTGGTAAAGGCACATAAGGCCCATTGGTGCACTCAGAGTGCACACCCATCAATACGAATTGTTTTATTATGTGTAAGGTTGTTCTGCTCTTAGGCTGTCTCAATAAGGCTGCCTCTGGTGCTACTAAGTAAATAGATCTTGGCGTGCCATCCAGTCCCGCTAAAGAATGGTACTAAATAAAGCCACTCGGTTTAGTTTAACTAGAATCAAAGATTATCTAGAGAGAAGATACCACTGTGATCACTTAACCTGCCTTCCTGCCTGTACTGTACAAGCCTATCTGATTCACGCTCTGCTGCAGGTGCAGGCACAGTCCTAAATGCTGAGCCATGAGCAGATGGCATAGGAGAGATGACTCCGGTACTAATTGCTTATCCCAAGCAAATAGAACAGCTCCTGGCTCTAAGAGGCTCCCTGTGTGCAGAAGGTACAAAAATGGTGGGTTTTCATCTCCTGCCAGACAGTGAAATAAATATGCTGGACTGGAGGGAAGAAAGTTGTGGGTAAGATTTGACTCAGCGATCAGCCACAGGACTTCACTGTGTTGGTTCCTGCCCATAATGAAAAACACTTTAAAGAACATGTGATCTTAACTGAGATTTTTCCAGATGACTTCACCACGGATTTTGGTAAACAATTTAGTTGTGTTTAACTACCACAGACTGTGTGTGTGTCCTCAACTTCTCGGCACTGGATAAAGATCTACACATTCACATCCAGACCGAAGAACCATCTATTCTGTCCTGTTTTCCCCCTGCAGTTGGCTGTGGACTGTGACCAAAGGCATACTCCTATCTGCTCCCTGTTGAGCTGAACAGATAGAGCTCTTGCAGTCCCCATCTCCCTCCAAGGTATGTTTACTTGTCCTTTTGTATTTGTCATGACTCTTCCCTGAGTGCTCTCCAAATTCTAAAAACATTTTCCTTGGGCTGCAGAGAAAACAGTAACACGGGATTGTAGTAAGTGTCGGATTCATGCCACTTGAAGGGGGAATATAATTTTTCAGCTCTTAAGATCACTTTGTCTACGTAAGTCCAAGGATCACATCAGCACTGCAGCCCACTGCCACACAATACGCACTTGTACCGATCTGAGCTGTTTTTTCACAGCTTGGTGACTCCCTCTGCACAGAGAGCTGACTTGAGTGACATTACATGTGACTGTCTGAAAACTTGCTTCCACTGAGCAGCTCACCCCTTCCTTTTCATCACTTGCCTTTCCCACAGTTTCCCTATCATCTGCAAACCCAGTCAGCAACAACAGAGATATGAAATGGTTCCAGATCTGCTCCCAGTGGGAAGAAGTAACTCTGCCCAACACATTCCCCCCATTTGCAAGGACTGGTTATAAAGTTTCCTATCGGTTATTTTTGCCACATTACTTTTTATCATTCCAGCTTTCGCCCTGAAGGTTGTGCTGAACCCTGTCAAAAACTTCCAGAAGTCAAGCATCATTATGTTTATCACCCAACTTCACTGAAAAAAACCCTATCAGGTTGATCAGACAGGATCTGTTTTCCATCTGTGCATGTGAATTGCTGTTAACTAGATTAGCACTAGATTAGCACTTAAAAGGAACTGTAGCACAGAACTATATTAGCATTTTGGTTTGCTTATCCTATGTCAGCTGTTTATTATTTGAACAGGAAGAGGCTGATAGGCCTGTAATTGCCTAGACTATTCCTCTTACCTATTAAAATACAATGGTAACTTTAAAAAATGTCTAATGGAATTTTTTTAGTGCTCCAAGACTGACTAAATTTCAGCATTAATGTTCATTGAGTTCCTTTGCCAGCTCTTTTAAAACTCATGGGTATGGGATGACCAGATTGCTGATTTGAAAATATCTTCTTCCACAGCTGTTCTCTAACATACTCTTCAGTTACAACTGGAAAGTACGTATCTGATGTTGACATATTCTACACTGTACGCTGTACATACATACAAATAGAAATGTCTCCCTTTTTTTACAGTACTATTGGACCGACAGACCTTACCATATTTGCATTAACAAAACCCAGAAAAAAAAATCATATTATTTTTTCACATTTGGTTGTTTGAAAAATTCTTAGTTATGATTAATGTTTATTGCTATCAATTTCTTCTTTCTCCCAATAAAAAGAGGGACAATTTTAATTCTTTTCTTCAAGCAAGTTTGAGTTAGTTAGGCTTTTCTTTTCACTTGGGAAATGTAGCTTCTGGGCTATTTCATACAATGTTCATAGACATTTGCAATTAATAATTCACATCAATTACTTACTACAACTTTTTTTTACAAATTTTTGGAAATTACTTATTTCCATATTTCTGGTGTCCTGAAACTGTTGCAATGTAACAAATTATTTGGATTGCAATCAGTTTATTGATGGCTTTAAAATTAAAAGAATTTGGAGGGAGTCATGAAGGCAAATAGAGGTGTCTCCTGTTCAATGTAATAAATAAAAAAAGTGGAGCCAGTGCTGTGCAAGAGATGCGTGTATCCAAAAAGCTGTATCAACAAAGCAATTTTTGCACTCTGACTAGATATTATTGATCAGAAGTAGCTTCAGAGACAGTACTTCTGAATGAAGCTGAATGCCTCTTCTGAACCGAAAATGATCTTCAGTAAAACTTGCCAAAATAACTCCCAACTCACTACTGAGAGTGCCTGTGGGAAGAGATCATCTAGTCATTACGTGATCATGCTATTAGTGTAGAAGATTTGCTCACTGTAGAGAAGGCATTATGGTTATCTCACCCCCATTTGTGGTGATCAACCCACGGGATACACAGATTTTAAAGGGATTACAATTTCTTTGTGCTGTAAACCCTGCTGGGTCACGGACACCTGTTTCTAGATATTCCTAAATGTCATATGCTGGCCAAGGAAAGACTATCTGAAAGAATTCTTAGAAATTCTGTCTTTTTCTGAGTACTCAAAATGGCAGTTTTTGACCACAAAGTTTGTCAAGATTTACAGTTATACTAGCATTTTCAGTTACACTTTACCATTGTTCCCTGCTTCACTCAGTCAGCTACATCAGCCATGATAGTTGCCAAGCTATATTAGTAACCGCATCAAGAAGTGTAGAAGCAGTAGGGGAATGAACAACCAGCAGTTTATATGCAACCAAAGTAGGTCTATTGATTTCAATTGAATGTATATTCTTTCACTTAGCTGGGGATCTGACCCATTGTCTCTGCAAATGGAAGTACTCATGAGCATGATAATAATGACATTGTTCATCAATGACATGTTTTATAGCTCTTCTGGGTGTTGTTTATTTGGCTTTCCTTAGTCCAATTTTAATCACTTAACTCACAGTTTTCATAGTGGAATGATGCCTATAAGCCAATAATGTCTTTTTAGATCTGAGAAGAATCTTTTTGACATGAGAAGAAAGACTGTTTTTTAATTTGTGCTACTCAAAGCACAGAAATGAATTTTTTTCTATTACTTGTTACTGTTGTCAATATTTATTTGGTTCCACATTTGCAGCTGGGCAGATATGAGTTTTCCTGTGCTTTCGTGTACAGGGGAACGCCTTTTTTTGTGATGAAAGGAAGAAAGCAGTGAAATTGGCTTTGCCAATACTTTTCACATGTACACAAAGGAAACACCTTTTATACATGCGTGTATGTATATATATGTGCATACACATAAATATGCATATGTATTTATATATATGCATGTGTGTATATATGTGCATACACACACACAATCCTTTTTCATGTGTTACATGACAACAAACAAAATAACAAGCAGGTTCTTCTTCAAATAGGTGTGTTGGGGTCTATAGCTGGCACTATGGATTCCACAAGCATGTGCAAACACTGTTATCATATTAAAACCAGTGATAAACAATCATAAATGAAATCTGTGATGAAATATTTTGTCTGCTGCATTTAAGTTAAGATTTTGCACCCAGATGGCTCATGGGCTAGGAACTTGAAAATGTGATTTCTCTTTCTAGAAGACAGGAGAGCAGCACAGAGAGAAGATACATAAAACCAGATGGGCATAGTCTTGGGTGACCTGTTCTAGTTGACCCTGCTTGAGCAGGGGGGTTTGGACTAGACAGTCTCCAGAGGTGCCTTCCAAACTCATCTAAACTTGTGGTTCTGTGAAGCATCATCCTTTATTTCCTGAGAAGAAACCCCCACATTTCTTAGCCAAGTTTTAGGGGATTTCTATCAGTCTCGGGCTCCAGCAAGACACCAGAAGGGATGAGACAGAACAGCACTGAGTGGGTGAAGGTCCAGAAGTGAGTCAGAGAATGAGAAAGACTGTGGTGTATTACATTTTCTAAAAATATAACTGTGGCTCCAATTATTAAACACGAGAAGGGCAGACAACAAGGGAGAAAATACAAGATTAAAAACTTGGGATGTTCTTGAAATGTAACGTATCTTAAAGGTCTTTTCAAACCTAAATGATTCCATGATTCTATTCTACAAACTTTAGCTAGTTGCAGAAGTCCTGAGCCTTATAAACCTTGATTTATCCTCTGAGATATGCTTTCCTAAACAGCTAAAGATCCTTGACCTATTTTTGCCAAGAACTAGCCTTGATGATAAAATCATTGTATTTGCTTTGTTCAGGCAATATAGCAAAATTGCACAATACTGCCATGTTAGCCTAAAATCAAAATGGGCAACAGAGTAGAGCCCATTTTCTCTGCACCTGAAATCTGCAAAGCACTACCCACTTTCCTTTATACTCAAAGTACTGCTGATATTTTGCATCACACCGCTAATTGCTGATGTGTTTGAACCACACATTTACAGCAGACTGTCTCCCAGTTCTCTGCCGGACCAGTGCATGCTTGCTTTCACATCGGAGACCTAAACTACTGTTATTTAGTTTCATTTGTCAGTATTGTCATTAATCCAGCTTTAGGACCTATAGGCTACAGTTTTATTAATTGTCACATCATTTTTACTGACACTTAGGCCCAGGCTTAGGGTGTACAGCTTGAATTTATATTAATGGGTGCTCTCATTAACTTCAGTGGTGCAAGGTTAGATGCAAGCGTGAGACAAGAAAAGGAACAGCACTGGAGGGCCTGTGAAACTTATGGGCTTAGGTCTCTGCCTAACCAGCAAAGCTTTGTAGCACACCTGAGCACTGCTGACTTCATTCAATGAGTGGTGGAATAAGAGTACAAACACTCCAAAAGATGCTGAAGGTCACATTTTGGCAAGAAGATCCGGTTCACACTGTGAAAGAGATAAGAACAGAGAATGGTGAAGAATGAGAAGACAAGGAGCCTGTTTGCTGACACATGTGAAGGCATGAAAGAGGAGGTGACAGCTAAGGTAGTTATTAAGAGTGGTGATCAGGGGCAGCACTTGTACGCTGGAAAAACAAAGATCACAGGACAGCAAGCAGTATTCCCTGCTCTGCCTGATGCAGGTGTGTTACTCCCCATTAAAGAAAAGAGACTCCATAGTGGGCTTTATGGTAAGAGTCAGATTCTTGAAATGAAAAATGTAATGATTTTAATGACCTGTGGGCATGGAGTGGAATTAAGTGATGATAGCAGCAGCGAACCATGCAGTGGGAGGAAGGGCTGATCTAAGTCCAGCACTCTCCAGCAATAATGGCAACACCCTGTTATCTGCAATGGTGCAAAAGAAGGGCTGTCCAGAAATAAGACATTAAAATGAAGGGGTGAATAAAAAAGTACTAATCATCCATCTGTGATTACAAAGCCTTTTAACTGGTCTGGGGTCCTGGGATCTGTGAGAACTACCTGACAGTTTCAGACTATGGAGGAACTCTTTACGGTGCCTTTTGCAAAACGGTATTATCATACAATCCTAAAGTCTGGATTCATCTCTTTGGTAGACACCTACATACTTCAACTTTGGATTGATTGCAGACCTGACATATTTTTGAGTAGGACTGCTTGCATGATGATTTAAGGTAGTGGCTGTAATAGTGCTTATAAAGCTTGTTATTTTCTATGATTGTCATCAACTCATTCATTAGGTTTTTATGTATTCTTTTACAATTTTAAATTACAAAATGAGCACTGAAATTTAATGATAATATAAAACTATGACAAGCACCCAGTCTTTCTCTATTCCAAAATATAAGAAGAGGTTATATGGTGTAATTAATGGCAGTTAAATGAAGAACAAATTCAAGGAAATATTATTTCATGCAAAATACAGGATTTACAGCCCCAAGAGACCTTTTGAGTGAAATAGTGAGTTGAGTGATTGGATTTTAAAAAGATCTAGATAATTATGTGACCATTAGCATTTATAATTATGCTAAGATAATTAAGTATAATGAAACCTCATGCTTCTTGGTATAAATGGATTACTTACAGAAGTCAGGCAGGAATATGTTTTAGGAAATCAGCATTCCACAACTGGCCAGGTGTATTATGGTTTTTGTTGTGCAGACTTTTTTTAAAACTTTTCCAATCAGACAGCGAACACATCTGTAGGCAGAAGGATAGATTGAATGGGGTAGCCATCTATTTTACTCTAGAATACCCTATCTCCTTAACCAGTTGGAGATAATAAAGTTTCACTGTCTATTTGGGAAACTATAAGTGTTCAAAATTGACTATTCAAAATTGCCACAGAGGAAATTCTATTTGGAGATATGTCGGTAACCTTATCTGCTATATCAACTTCTTGTTGCTCTTTCACAACCAGGAATATCATTGATGCACACTGTAGTTTCAGAAGCTAGATATATTTTTCAAAGGAAATGTCATTGATCAAATAGAGGGCAGACTTTTGGCAGAAGACAAAAAGTTGCTGTATGATATTTTTAACCTAGACAAGATTTAAAAGTGGGTTTTTTTTAAATAAAAGTAAGTCTGAATTAGATCTATGTCACTGTTGTTTACAAAGTCAAAAATCAGTGTCAGTGTATTGCACAGTCTGGTTCTTATTTATTAATTCATTTTAAATAAATCAGTCACAACATTTTGCTGGTGAATATCTTTGCTTACAAGTCGCATGCCTGATTTATATAATCTTGCATATTGCACAGATATTTAGAGTACCACAAAGTTAATATGGTTTGACTGAAATACTACTCTATTCTGGCTGTGTTTAGCATTTGCTTTCACATCATGTGGTCACAAAGAACAAACCTGATATAGCCTAGGTATTTCTTGCCCATTTTGTCTATTAGGTGATGAGCAACGATCACCATTAGGTGATATTATTTTGCACAGGTTGAGGTACAAATCTAGACATCTGTGGTTCTGAAAAAGACTGTATTTAAACTACTGAAGAGAAATTTAAAAGTGAGCTGGGAGTCATACATACATGGCATATATCCCTGGTTCAAACAAAGACTTTCTTTGTTGGCAAGTTATGCAATACTTTAGTATGTGAACTGTAAACCAATGATAGCAGCACTTATTTCAACCACTCTGGAACTGCAAAGATTTTTAAAGCTCCTTGAAACTCATCTGTCAAATGTTTAAAGGATAATGCTTAGACACTCAGAACTGTGGACACTTGCAGAAATTATTTTTAAAAAAAACAACAACTCCAGCAGCACACCTAGTGCACTGACAGGCATTCAATCCATATAAGCAGAATAGGATTAGCCCAAAGTAACACCTTCTGAAATGCATATAATATGAAAGTCTACAGATCCACTCCTATTGGCCTGCACTTTTGCTAATGTAGGCATAGCCAAAGAGCTCTTCAAGTTAAAAGACGATCTCAGTTACTTCAAAAAATAAGTAAATTAAAGAACCTTTTTACACAAACAAGGTACAGAAAATAAACACATCATTACAACACTCGCTAGCAAACTTCCTACTTAGATTTTTTCCAAGCAGAGGCTGACACAGAACACATTGCTATACATTGCATATACATGCACATATGTATATATATGTATAGGCATAAAAAACTGTTCAAAGTGCTTAAAGGAAAAGTTACATTTGCATGACAATGGACCACCATAGTAGTTTATTCCTGTAACTAGAGCTAAGATTTCCCACTTCATTTGCAATGGCTATAGAAAACCATAGCTCAGATTTCATCTCCTTTGTGCCCTTCAGGAGTTGCCCTTATCTAGTGAACACCCTGCAGCTTTGTTAGTCGAGCCTCGTCCAAGCAATCCCTTACCCAGACTGCAGCCTAAGAAGAGGTTCACCTACATCAGACTGATGTCATACACATAACTGATAGCGTCAACTTCTGAGGGTCTTGTTTAGGTTCTGAGAACATTCCTAAGTTTATCTGCCTGCATAGCCGTCTACCAGACTTATGCAATTCATGTCACTGTAGTACCTGTAACTTTGTAATACATGAGAAAACATTCAACTCTAATTTCTATGTACACTTGAAGCAAAGGGATCTGCAGCCATTTTAGTAGGTCTAGTGATCAATGGTGTCAGAGCAGTTGACAGGCCAGAATGGATTGAGGTGGACTCCTCTTGTTCCTAAGCAAAATACCTGGTCTTGAGCAGCCATGAAATAGTGCTTTCTAGTCCTCATAAAGTCCCTTGGAAATTTCAGAAGAGTAACATACTACTGAAGTATCAACACACAGGATCTTTAAAGACTCATTTCTTCTTAAGCTGTCTCAGCTTCAGCCTGCCAACCCAGTCAGCCCAGCTTGGGTTATATTTCACTCACTTTTCCAAAATCCACTGCTGCTGAGTCCTGGATTATCCCTGTCTAAAAATTTAGTCCTTCTGTGTCTGAAGGTGAAATTTGGTTTAGCAGCAGGAAGGTGTTAACACAACCACATTGTGGAGATTAACGTTACAGTAAATCATCAAAAGAAGCAGAAATATCCAACACACTCAAGATACCTATTTTTGATGAAAGCTTCAAAAAAGTAATAAGAGAATAGCTTTTATAGTAGGTCATTTATTAATTTTTCTTGGAACACCAACAAGAGCTTGGCAAAAAATGTCTGCAACATAATTTTTTACTTTTACTTAATAAGAAGTTCCATATATCATTTAACATTCTCTGCTCAAACTATGTATTTATTGTTTCACCTGCTTTGAACTAGGAACTGTGATCTCATTAATAAAAGGTTAGAAATAATGTTTAGTTTAATTGTAGTTTCCCGTAAGTATCCCTGTGTTAGCCTTAAAAAAGAGTGTGTGATACCTAGCAGCAGCATTTGTGATGATTCACAATTCTTGTCCCTCCCACACTAAGAGCCTTATAACTACCCATACACACGCATGAGTGAGAAAGAGTGGGGCGGCTCTCCCTTTTCTGTGCTCAGGTCCTAACAAGGAACACAACTGCTGTCCTGGCACCTTTGAGCAGTTAAGATGCTCCTGGTTGTGCTTGCTAACCTGCAAAGAGAATAAGAAAGCCCCAGAAGGTGGTGGCACCACCTTCTTCCTGGCCAGGCTCTCCAAGACAGAATGGCCACTATGCCAAAATAATTGTTGTGCCCACTGCACATGTCTAAATTGCGCTGGTTCTGGTGGTGTGACAGCATGGCAACATGACGATTATAGGACTAGGCTTACCCATATTAGCTTTAAATGTACTAAAGGCTAAGGTAAAAAAAGCAGTGATATCTTATAATGGTTTGCCACACAGGTAACTCAGCAAAGCAAGAGCTCATTTCAGGGAAGAGTCTATGTCATATTTCATGAAGTGTGGTCTCCTTGTTCTCCTAACTTGTCCTGTGCTGCTAGTCCACCACAGGTCTGTCTGCTCAGCCTTCTGGCAGTATCTAGTTCTCATAAAGCACATGTTTAGTCCTTCACCATGCTAACAACATAAGCATTTTTAGTATATACTGTCCCTGGTGAACTGGTGTGTGTGAAGTCCAACTTCACTAATGGTGATTCGTGAAGAGTTTTGGGGGGAGTCTGAAAATCTTTTAAGGAACCAGTGGCTCCATCATCTTTCTAGCCATTTGAAACAGTCCCATTTAAAATCCAGTTGCTTAAAACAAAATCACCAGGAGTATAAACTAGATGTAAACGGATATAATGCTGAGAAAAATAGTGAGCAACTGATTGAGAAGACATGATTTAGTAGGCGATTGCCAGCTACGTTGTCTGTTACACTAATCTTTGATTCGTATGGTTAAAACAGAACAAAATATTTGTATCTGTCAACTACACACTGCTTGGCTCACATTGGCCACACTTAGAGAACATGTTTGCCCAGTAGAATTACTACCCTCCTTATTTAATATCGGATCTACATGAAGTAGGTTGGAGAGGAAAAGATCATGCATCAACTGCTAGACAACAGCCCTAATAAATGGCTGTGCAAGTGAAGTGGGCTTGCTTACCTAAGGTTTCCGACAGATATTTCATTGGTATTTAAACTTCCTGAATCTACAAATACATAGTCATTCAGATTGAATATTTTCCCATCTGAACTCAAGGTTTTCACATTAATACTTCTGTTATTTTAAGAAATCACAACAGCAGAGAAAAAAAACCTTTTCTCTAAAGCCTCTCGCAGAGCTATCATTGCTGCTTCAGACACAGTGACAAAACAAACTAAGATGTGTGTGGAACCACGGACTTAAAATCTGCAGTATGTGCGCTCAAGTATGGGTGCTAGTCATGCATGTGCATAATCATGTTAAAAATACGAACCCATGAGCCTAAGCTCAGACTCAAATCACAGTTCTCTGAAATGACTTGGACAACACAGGGAAGAGCTTTTGCTGAGTAGCTTCTAGCTCTTCTACATCATATCCTCATATATTGTGTTGATGGATGAAGAAGAAAAATATGATTAAGGTATTTCAAGCCTGACATGAATATTTTTCCAGTGGAGAGGGTTTTGATAATGTGGGCTTGTGGACTGAATTTGGAATTTGCTTTGCTTCTATAATTTGGCTTCTAATGCCAGCAGAAGAATCAAGGCCTGAGAAGCAAACTAAAAATGTATTTCAAGGGAATGCACTCATCTGTGATACGGTAAAACTATTAGGCTACTGAATGCCTGTTTTGAATTATATCAAATCACCTGAAGACCATATGGCAAATGGAATTTTTTTAAGTTAATATTTACTGCCTTATACAGTATCAAAAAAGATTTTTTTTTTTGTTACTTTAGCTAAACTTCTATATGTAAACTCACATACTTTCAACTTTTTGTAATCAATAACTGAAGGCCAAATGCCATCTGCCACAAATGCATAATCTGCAGAACAGTCAGACATCTTCCAGTAGAGAAGCATGTCTGCATTTCTAAAAACGGGGTGATTAGAAGAGCAGTCACCTAATCCTTAGACAGTAACACCAATTCTTCTGAAATTCACTGGGGCAACCAGGGCCAAGAATCTTAGATGCTGAACTGAGGACTGAGGTGCCTAAGTGTAGAAGCCAATATTTGAAAACATTGACCTCTTTGTCCCTAAGAGGAGAAAGTGTTCTGGCAAGTTTAATTACCCTATGCATTTTCCAATGTACATCCCACACTGTTTGTGGGTTGCAGATGAAGAGGGCAGACAGCAGACCTAAGAGCACTGTTCTTGAAACGTGGCAGAAGAATTTCTCATTTTCTAAGCACATTTCCACACATACATGCAGCAATTAGCCAAGTTATTGCTCAAACCCTTTGTTTAGCACAGCTAGTGAGCCTTTGCCTTTGTCCTTACACTGGTAGGATGTGATTCTGGCTCTGTATTAATGTCAACATGATTTCATCAGACTTGCACCATGGGGAGCAGTCCCATAGACTCAGGTTGTTTCCCAATTCCTAAGAAAATCTGACCGTTATAGACTAGAATGTCCATCAAAACAGAAACTAATTTAAAATTTGCATTGTATCTTAAGACCATTCTGAATATATATTTCTCATTGGTGTGCTGTTTTGTGTCTCTCCTGGCCCAGGATTTATAAAGTTTGTTCAGCTATGCTTGAAGTGGGTTTTCTGTAGCGAGTCTTGAGCAGTCTGTTTCAAGAATATTTACTCTCAATAACTGAACAGGAATATGTAAGTGTTCTAGCATACAGATCAGCGCTAAATACACATTTAAGGCAACAGGAGTTGCATGAGCGTAGCTGTGTTAATGGCTACCTGAACTTAAACATCCTCATACCTGATGTTTTCAAAAATACCCATCTCTTACTTCCTGTTTTCCGTCTTTCTGACTTCCACAGGTGAGAAAGAGCACCAGTCTCTTAGAACTACCACTTAGTTTATTATTCATATTCTTACTTCATCCCAGTGAGAAAAGAGGAAGCTCTCTAGGTGGAAAAGATTGCATTATGCATTCTGTCCAATAAAACATGGGGCTTTATTATTGTTGTGTTCTGGTTTGTTAGGCATAATACAGCATATCAATGAGTTGCACTTGTCTAAAAATTGAGAACACTTTTTTTAAGGGGACATTATTTAAAATATTTATTGCAATGGAAAACAGATGCCAGACTGATCTATACTTTGATATTTTAGTTTATTTTCATATCTTTACATTAACATGCTTACCTAAAGCACATTTAGGATAAAGGCCTTTGCTACGCTTGTATCTGCTATATTCTGTGAGGTGGCATTTCAGTTCACAGGAGTAAGTTATTCTGCAGCACTAACATTCACTATTTGAACCTGGTACTGCAGTTGCTGTGAATATGGCTGTACTGCTAAATAACACCTGCTCAGGGACCATTCTCTGGCCCTGAAGCAAAGTGGCCTGACCTGATCCTGTCTACACTAGGTACCACCTGTCCTTCAGGTCTTCTTCAGGTCCAGCGTCATACCCCTGAGGCTCTAACATATGGTTATCATTGTACGAGTGTGTGCGCAAAATGTTCACAGTAATGCAAAAGTGCATTGCAGCTTACCAAAACAGTGATTTTGCAGCGTGAAAATAAAATTAGGGTTGCATGCCTTGGGTTTGATATGCTGACATGTTTGAGGTACAAAAGCTGCTAGTACAGTTTGGAGAACTGTGGAGGGTGGAGGCAGCAAAGTCTTGTCATTCTTGTTCATGCTGCCCTTGTGGGAATGGTCCCCAGTGCCTCCAAACCCCAAATCTGAATCTAGCCATAATGGCAGAACACGCTAGTTGGCACAGAGCAAAATCATGCCAGTGGACTACTGAGTAATCAGACAACACGGATGATCAGAGTATGGGTTTCCTCCATCACTCCTGTTACATAGCCAGGTAGATGTGTGTTAAACGCTCCCATGGCTTCCAGTGGCTGAAGAGTGCAGGAGAGTACAGGATTCGGGTATGCATGTTTATTTGGGTATGCACATCCTCTGTTCCAATTTCCACCTGAGATCATTAACTTTGTTTTAATTATTCCTGATTTCTACCACTGTCTGAAAAGTCAAAACTCACATTTTGCTGTGCTTAACCCACGGTAACAGGAAAACCACCCCTTTTTCCAGCTCGGAGTTATGGGGCTGTTCACGGCCTCATAGACATGCCCAATCTGTGATCCATGGCCTGACAGGTCAGTTCCTCTTACCTATATATTTCCAGGCATATATACTTTAGGGAGCCTTCGTGCTTGTCTACCTTCAGCCATGGTCTCTGCCAGGACCCTGCAGCCTCCCATGGGACTGGTACACTGGGCTGCAGGTGACAGCAGGCAGAGAAGCTGCAAAGGCAGAGAGGATGGTTATCGGCAAGGTACTGTGCCATCAACACACACAACTGTAATTGCACTTTTGTTAAAAGAGTGTCTTTCCAAAATTTCACACATTATTCAGCACTGGAATTAGGAGATTAAAAGGAAAATGAACTGTTAGTAAAGAGAGGAAAGAAAGTCTTCGCTCCTGTTACCACACTAATTGCAGAGGGAAAACAGCTAAATTAAGTCTGACTTCTTGAGCAGATCTTCATGCACACAGCTGTTAATTTGGGGTGAAGGAATGCACTTTGTGTGAACTCTATAGCCTTCTTTAATTATTTTTTTTTTTAACTTTTCTATTAATTTTTCTTTTAAATTCACAACATGTTTCTGTTTCTTTCAGGGAACAATACCAGCACTTTCCAGTGGCCAAAAATAATATGTTTAAATTCCAGTGGTTTTTAACCAAAGACTGCACAGACCTGTGGATAAAGTGTCTGCCTTATATTTCAAAGTACAAAGTTCAAATTTAGTAGGTACTTGTAGTTTTATTTTTAAATTTTAATGGGCCAGATTCTCAGTTTGGATAAATCAGCAGAGCTCCACTGATGTTAAGGGAACTATGCCAAGCTCCATTAGCCTAGTATCTGGCTTCACAACTTTTTTTCTCTTCGTATTGAATTCAGCTTTCAGTACTCATGCACTAATCATTTGTCTGAAGTTTGTAACTGAATGATTTTTATTTTTATTATAAGTAAAAATATAGTCTGTGAATTTGTGAAAATGAGTAGGTTCTGTAAGGGAAAGTTGTAGGCATAAAAAGGTATTAAAGCTGGACTTCCCTAATTTAGACTTCTACTGAAGTCAGTGGAAATGTTGACAGAGAATGAGAGAAATCATATGGACAGCGTCTCTTCGGTCTCTGCAAGGCAGAAGAAGATGCAAAGAATTCCTTCCCTGTTTTACACTCAGGCACAAGTCCGTTCAGAATTAGAAGGTGACCACAAAGTGATTTTTCCCATCAGTCTCAATGTCTACATCTTGCAAGAGCAGCCTGGGGCCACACCAAACTCTCTGATCTCCCCATTCCCTAACTGTTGACAGCCATGGATTGTTTTCACTGCTGATCCTTTTGCCATCCACTTCCTTGAATTTAATGATTAATTAAACCCTTGTATTTAATTGTATTTAACGTTTGCATCTAACAAGCAACCAAACCTTTATTATGCAAGGTCCTATGTATTCTGCTGGGGCCAGGTTTGCCAAATGGATAAGCTGCAATCTTGAGCCTTGCTAGGGCTATCCCTCAAGAATAAATACAAACCTATCCACTGAGACCAAGATTTTATCTTTCAGTTTTATTATGAAAATCTGACAAGCACATTCTCCAACTAGGAAGGCCTATAGCCAAAACTATTTGCAATGAAGAGTCAGTTAGGCTAAATATCTGTCAGATGCATAAATCTTAGCATATCTGAGTGTAAATAATTATAAGAGATAAGACAGAACTGAGTACAGCAGAGCTGTGGGTCTGCCCTGTTAGATAGCTAATGACTGATCAAAGCTAAAATGGGTAAGTAGTAGAGTGAGTGGACATGAGAGGTCTCCCTAGGAGTCTCCAGGAATGTTTCTGGTTAAGTCACAGTCATCTCTCCATTTTATCACATTTTATTCAGGTAGAAATGTAATGCAAATCAGTTTGAATAAGGATCATGGGGTTCCATGAAGACACAGAGGGGGCAAGGTAGCTGTGTCCATGTCATTCTGGCAGCAAATTCACCCCTCAGCCAAGCAGACCCTTGAGCGTCCATCTTCCTGAAAGTCCCTCTAGCAGCCTTTTCAGTAAATGCCAGGTTTTTGATTCAAATCTTTACAGACTGATTACTTTTGCAATGTTTTTAAAACCCTTTGTAAATGTATAAAAGAAGAAATAACTCAATTTATGCTGTATGACAAAGAAAATTTTAAAAATCATCAAAGTTCAGCAACATAAGGAGAAGGCAGTTTCTGAGCTGCATGCATACAACCATAATCAAACCTTCACATGTAATTAAAATGATGATCATTTTTTACCAGGCCTATAAAAAATTAGGCTTTGTGTTATGTAGTTCCAGCACATGTATGAGAAGCATAAGAGACTAAGACATGGAACAGTGGGAATCTTATATGACAGTGTGTGATATTAGAAGGAGGATTTCTTGAGCTTTTCTCCATTTCTCTTCTTTGTTTTCTGGCAGTGAGTTTGTGAGTCTGATTTTAGGCTTGAGATCGTATGCTTTTATTTTTCATGTAAAGACTAGACCTGCATCTATTATTTCTGAGAAAATTTTCATATGTATTTTTATATTTCCATATATTTTTCAAATACCGTTTGACTGGTACCGCATAGAACAGTGTGATTTTTCACATGGTTTATATTAGGTTAGCTCACATTTATCCAACCTCATGAACAGATTCAGTTTGTTGTAGTTGGATTAAATTTAGTGAGTACATAATCAGATAGCCATGAAAACAAGGTATTTTTAAGCCAAGAAAGCCAAATTTGTCCTCATTTACCTCCTGTGGAAAGCTATTAACATTCATGAGTAGGAAGGACAGAAATTGGCTTTGCATACAGTGGAAATCACTGTAATGTTTTGACCAAATCCTTTCCTCAAGCTTAACTTGATTAAGGACACACAAGATGACAAATCCAACCAAAATTTTGGTACAATGGATTCACTGGCTGGCAAGTTGCAAATCTTCCACTTAACTGAAGCCATTGTAAAGTCCACAAAAGTCCCAGAAAACACCATACTTCTTCATAAGGATATGAGAAAGTGAGTCCATCATGATCATTTCTGCAGCAGTTAGACAATGACAACATGAAAAAAAAACCTGCATATAAATGCTCCAGCACTCCATAATTGGTGAAGTCAAAGAGGTCTTTTCCCCTCAGGATGAATTCTCCAGGTCTCCCATACTACAAGTTAACGATAACATAATAGGTAATAAAAGAATAGAAACACAATATATGTGTTGGTTGTCTAGAGCTTAACTATAGAGATGACAGGGTTGAGTGTTTACGGGTAAAAATCAGGGGGAGCGCCAACAAGGCAGAAGTCATGGTGAAAGTCTGTTGTAGACCACACAACTAGGATGAAGAGGCAGACAAAATGTTCTCTAAGCAGCTGAGAGAAGTCTCACAATTGCTAGTCTCTGTTCTTGTGGGGGATTTAAACTTACCAGATGTCCACTGGAAATGCAATACGGCAGAGAGGAAACAGTCGTGGAGATGCCTGGAGTGTGTGAAAGATAATGTCCTAGCACTGCTGGTGAGTGAGACACACAGGACAGGTGCCCCCCTGGACCTGCTGTTTGTGACCAGAGAAGGACTTACGGGGGATGTGATGGCTGGAGGCCGTCTTGGGCATAGCGATCATGAAATGATAGTCTTCGACGCTCAGAGAAATAAGGAGGGGGGTCAGCACCACCGCCACCTTGGACTTCTGGAGGGCAGACTTTGGCCTGTTCAGGATCCTGGCTGAAAGGGTCCCTTGGGAGGCAGTCCTGGAGGGAAAAGGCATCCAGGAAGGCTGGGCATTCTTCAAGAAGGACACCTTACAGGTACAGGAGCAGACCATCCCCACGTGCCAAAAGACGAGCCAGCGGGGAAGAAGACTGGCCTGGCTGAACAGAGAGCTTCCATCCTTTATTGGATGCAGAGGGGAAACAGAGTGACAAAGGATGAGGAAAAGGCTCAGGTGCTTAATGCCTTCTTTGCCTCAGCCTTTAATAGTAAGCTCAGCTGTTCTCTAGATACCCAGCCCCCTGAGCTGGGAGACGGGGATGGGGAGCAGAATGAAGCCCCCATAATCCAAGAGGAAATGGCCAGTGACCAGCTACACCACTCAGACACACACGCACCTATGGGACAAATGGGATCCACCCAAGGGTACCGAGGGAGCTGGCAGAAGTGCTCACCGAGCCACTTCCCATCATTTCCCAGCAGTCCTGGCTAACTAGGGAGGTCCCAACTGACTGCAGGTTAGCCAATGTGATGTCCATCAACAAGAAGGGTAGGAAGGAGGATCTGGAGAACTTCAGGCCTCTCAGCCTGATGTCAGTGCTGGGGAAGGTTATGGAGCAGATCATCCTGAGTGCCATCACACAGCATGTGCAGAACAGCCAGATGATGGAGCCCAGCCAGCATGGGGTTATGAAAGGCAGGTCCTGCTTGATGAACCTGATCTCCTATGGCAAGGTGACCCACTTAGTGGATAAGGGAAAGGCTGTGGATGATGTCTACCTGGACCTTAATAAAGCCTTTGACACCATGTCCCACAGCATTCTCCTGGAGACAGTGGCTGCTCATGGCTTGGAGGGGTGTACTTTACGCTGGGTAAAAAGCTGGCTGAACAGCCTAAAGAGCGGTGGTGAATGGAGTTACATCCAGCTGGCAGCTGATCATAAGTGGTGTTCCCCAGGGCTGTTGGGGCCAGTTCTGTTTAATATCTTTATCAACGATGTGGAAGAGGGGACTGAGTTCACCCTCAGTAAGTTTGCAGATGACACCAAGCTGGGGGAGAGTGTTTATGTGCCTGAAGGCAGGAAGGCTCTCCAGAGGGATCTGGACAGGCTGGACCGATGGGCCGAGGCCGAGTGTGTGAGGCTCAACAAGGCTCAGTGCCGGGTCCTGCACCTGGGTCACACCAACCCCACGCAGCGCTACAGGCTGGGGCAGAGCGGCTGGGAAGCTGCCCAGAGGAAAAGGACCTGGGGGTGCTGGTCGGCAGCCGGCTGAACGTGAGCCAGCAGTGTGCCCAGGTGGCCAGGAAGGCCAACAGCCCCCTGGCTTGTGTCAGAAACCGTGTGGCCAGCAGGACCAGCGCAGTGACCGTCCCCCTGCACTGGGCACTGGTGAGGCCGCCCCTCGAATGCCGTGTTCAGGTTTGGGCCCCTCACTGCAGGAGGGACATTGAGGGGCTGGAGCGTGTCCAGAGACGGGCAGCGAAGCTGGTGGAGGGGCTGGAGCACAAGGCTTATGAGGAGCCGCTGAGGGAACTGGGGTGGTTTAGTCTGGAGGAAAGCAGGCTCAGGGGGACCTTATCGGTCTCTACAGCTGCCTGGAAGGAGGTTGTAGCAATGTGGGTGTCAGTTCTTCTGCCAAGTAACAAGTGATAGGACAAGGGGAAATGGTCTCAGGTTGCACCAGGGGGGGGTTAGACTGTATATTAGAAAAATGTCTTCCCCGGAAGGGCTCTCAAGCATTGGAACAGGCTGCCCAGGGAAGTGGTTGTCACCATTCCTGGAGGTATTTAAAAGACATGTAGATGCGGTGCTTAGGGACATGGTTTAGTGGTGGGCTTAGCAGTCCTGGGTTAACAGCTGGATTTGATGATCTCAAAAAGGTCTTTTCCAACCTAAATGATTCTATGGTTTTAAAAAAAGGCTCCAACTGTAAAACCCCACATTGTCTTAAGATACCATGACACAATGACCCCATTTCCTTCCCCTTAAGCCAGGACAGGCACATGTGATGTCACTGGATTTCCCATACTCGGCTCTAGGAAAGTCCCCATGTGCAAGCGCTGCTCTGTTGGTCACAACAGCTCTTTCAGGAGTGCTGCCAGAAAGAGGAGAGGCTGCAATCTGCAGCATCATTTTCTAGAGCTGCCTGGGAATGTTGTGCCAAAAATTGTTGTGTTTACAGATTCATTAAAACCTATTTATGGGAAAGGCTTGAATGTAATCCCCATTTGAAAAAGAAAAAAAAAAAAAAAAATCCCTCCCTGACTTTTCAGCTTGTTGAAATAGCCTGCTTTAGGTTTCCAAAATAAGAGGTTGCCCTTGCAGGTTGTAAAAAATCTTTCAAAACTTCTGGAGGTTTTCAAATTTAAGTAACTTCTTGTTGAAAAAGAAGTTAAAAACATCCAGAGAAAAGGCATTGTGTGAAAAAATACATTATTTGAGCCAACAAAAGTATTTTTGATTGCTCATCTGTGAAAATTTTCAAAGATGTTATTTTTCCCTTTGTACAAGGGGAAAATACTTCGACGGCTCAAAACTTCCGACAAATAAAAAGGTTCCCTTATCACTCTAATCACTTCCTGAAAATTCCTGGAAAAGGCTCCATTTATGAGTGCTCAGATTTCTAAGTGCAAATAAAGACAATGCAGACATTTTGCTGTACAGTCCGTGAGGAGATACCTTTACTGGGAGACACAGTGGGCTACAATCCCTTCCTCAGCCATCTATTGCACCAGGAACTTCCTATTACATGACTGACACCATCCAAGCAAAGCTCCCCCTACTTCACCTCTGCATTCACACAAAGAACCCAACATTTAGCTCTGAAATGTTGGCAATTTCCCTGTAGATAATGAGACACGGAAAAGGCCAGGATGGCCACATGCTCTGCCTCATGTAGATATCTACCTAATGGCCACACATTTTGCTGGAAACCCCCACTGTCCAAAGTTTGCAGATATTTCTCTCAGATCTTATGCTGGAAGGCTTGGTTTGGTCTTTGGTGTGTTATGTTAGAAAACTGACTTTTGGTTTTCTCAGAAATGCTATGTATTCCATTACATCGTGGTATTTGTAGTATGTCATGAACTTTAACAAGACAGACGGGATACAGTCAGCCAGATTTCACAACTGTTTCTTGGTTTTATGTTTGCTTATATTTTAATCTCTTTTATGTCTGAAATCTGCCCTCAATAAAACAAAACACTTTCACCGGGCCAAGTCTTAAAAAAAAAAATATAAAAAAATACAGTGGATGGAAATGGTCTTAATTCTATTGGTGATTAATATGTATATAGTGTTAGTTTAGTGCCATCAAGTGACCAAAAATGTGAAACAGCACTTCTACTTCGGGGGTTTTTTTCTTTCTTTTTTAAACTAAGGAAAGCTGACCTGTTATCCTTTTGATAGAAGTACAGGGAAATAGTTTCACAGGCTTTTGATGATCTACTTCTAGGGCATATCTAATAAGAATCCCAGTTAGCTTCAGAATTTCTTGCATACCTTGATAAATCAAGGCTTCCTCTGTTTTCTCAGTTTATAAGGTTTGAAGAACTACACTCCCCTCTGTGACTGAAATCTTTGCTGTTTAGAATTCAAAAGGAGGTCTCACCTAGGTGAAAATTCATAACAATTTTTATTATATGGTGATATCCTAAAGCTCTGATATAAGGGGTTTTTTAATGAAGGACATCCTAAACTGGTTGTATAAATCCTTATTTTGTTTCCTGACATACAGAAGCTACCTCTGTCAGAAACAAGCATCCTAAACTAATTGAAATGGATACATCAAGGCAAATGTTTAGGTTTTAGTGCGTCTACTTATTATATGATGAAACATTGCATAAACAAGCGTAGGTAATGCAAACTTCTAAGAAAACTTTTATACAAATTATTTTTCCAGTTCTTATCTATTTAAAATATATAAAAATTCATTTCAAATGCTCATCAATGTAGTAGATAAATACATAGCAAGTTTATGATTTGTTAGGGTGGAACCAATCCCAAAAGTTTCATTCTCTGAGGTGGAGTGAGCTTTCTCCCGGGTCTGTCATACTGATTTTCCACCATCAGACGGAGCTGTGCATCAGCCGCCAAGTAGATGTAAGCCCTAGAATGGGCAGAAAAGCAATGTTAACACCTCATAAAACACACTTGAGAGTGAAAGGAGAAGTTGGGAGAGCTGAGCGTCCACAGACAGGACAATAAATACAAGCATTTTAAAAATTCCAGGTCGTGCCTTGGTGAGTAATAAACAAGCTTCAAGAATACCGGTCTGCCAGGACTTGCTGTGGTCGAGAGCAGAGTGGAGTATCACTACAAATCGTGTTTGTCACCTAGTAGTCACAAAAGCAAAAATAACATCATAGGTGATTTTGTAAAAGTCTTCTATTAACAGTTCACCACATCTCTCCCTTTACAAATTCATTCCTGTATCATGTGTGGACAGTTAGCATTTATTGTTACAGCTTCTGATGAAATGTAAGGAAGAACCAACCTTTGTGGTGTCGCTATTTCACAAGAGCCTGTGGTTTACAGTTAGATCTATTTTGTGAAAAGCCTGCAGGAAAGCTCTGCACATACCTCTTGGCTTTTAAAGTGGTTTCATGTGTTGTCTAGGAGTGTTCTAAGTGCACTGGGAGATGTGTAATCAGTGTTATATATTCAGACAGTATTTACATTTAAAATGCATATTTAAGTATATGATAACTTCCTGGCTTTTCATTGTATTTCCCCCTGCTTTGTTTCTCACTTTCCTATGACATTATAAACCCATATAATTTAAAAACTATTTGCTTCTTAATACAGTTTCTAAATCTATCTAGAAAAAGTTTGTGGAGAAAAAAGCTGTCATATATCTGGACAGATGTGACAGTGACAAGAGCACAGCTAGCAGTGGAGACCAGCCAGAGGAATATCTGTGCCCGTTGCAAAGAGATATGTGTTTGCTGGCAAAAACTGAAGAACACTTTTGAAGAGACAAATTCACTTGAACATTACCCCTAAATTACAAGGTTTCAAATTCTGGAAGAGTTTGGATACTGCTGTAGTGATTGAGTGAGGAGCAGTGGTCAGAGTAGAAGAAAACTTGAATGTCAACCAAATGCTGTCAGGCAGAAATTTACCTTGTCCATCCTAACATTTCCTTTTGCTAATGGCATCCACTTATGGTCTCATAACTTAATTTAGATTTTGAGGTCTTGCTGGTTTTCTTGACTTTCTTACGGCCCAGTTGACAACAACATCAACAACTAATGTAGCTCTGTTGCTGTAATTGATTTAGTGTCATGGACCACAATATCCTGCTACATATTATACAAATGCAACCAAAAGATGCTCCTTTTCCCAAAGAATTTAGTTTGCTTACATGAACAGATTACAAATCCTTACAGTCAGAGGAAGGAAAACAACCAGAGTAAAAAACATCCAACTCACAGGTACAACTGGCTAGAAGAATGCATCCCACTTATTAGACACAGATGTGGTGATCCATGTAGTGATGATGAACCATACTCTTGGCTTTTTTGCCTTCTGTTCCATTTTTCCCAAACCACCACAGCTCATTGCTTAAGTTGTCAGCCAAAGTCCTACATCCTTTAACGTCTGACCATTAAGAGATGTTGACCACACAGGTGGCTTTGAAGAAATGGATTTCAGGTTCAAAATTTTAGAAGAATAGGTGCCCTTCACTTTAGACTTCTAAAAAATCTTATTTACTTAAAGTATGCCATTGTAGCATATGAACTCTTTAATGTTTACCACCCAAGAATGACAAGACAAATACAGCTTCAATGTCTAAACCATGTTTCCAGCATTCTTTTGAAAGAAGTGAGCAGCCACCTTGAAGCTGAACAGGTTCTTCCATTAATAGTCTTTTCCTTTAGAAAATTTTAAAAAATGTTTAAATATTGGAAGGCATATAGCATGAGGAACAGTTCAATTTATTTTCTGCATATTGCTGAGTGTAGTCCTAAGCAGTTTCTCACACCCTATTCTGTTCCAATTCTTTGAGCAGAAGGCTATTGAAGTCAGGCTATTATAATGAGGCAGCAATATCAAATACTGAATTTTTCTCTTTCATATCATACCAAGTGGGAAATCTAAATGTGATACTGCAAAAATTACCATATCCTTATGAGTACTGAGCAGAAGCGCTAACTTGGTTTTGGAAATTTTTCAGAGCACACAAGAACCCAGAATTTCACCTCTGCTCCTCTTAAAATGCAAAAGGCTCCTTTTCTTCTCTCCTTCTAACCAGTCAGCTGATAGTAGCTATGTTTCCACCACAATTAAAAGCACAACTTACACAGCAGCTATAAGAGCAGTGTGCTTTATGTCCAGCGAACTTTCAGTGTTCAACTTCCCAGTGAACACAATGCTGCCTGGTGGAAAGCCTGTCCAGGCATGTCTGATCATTATAACTCATGAGACCAGCATGGCCACAGAGATTTTGACATGCTTAAAATGTGCTAGCAGTTACTCCTGCATGTGTGTGAGATGGCAATTGGTGAGTTTGATCTTTAGGACAATTTTGGGGTTGCTGTTAATAAATAACGTAACATAATCCATGACTTTTCTCACATGGCTATTTTGTTGAGCTGTAGTTACCTTAAAACTGAATGTCTAATTTAAGACAGTCATCTGGACTCTCTCCATAGTGAATGGAGGTCCTATAGCAATTTATTCTCCTTAGGTGTGATGTCAGAGATAAGAACGGTGAATCACCCACCTGTCTCCATGATGTATAGTAGAAACACGGAAGACTATCTCAGACTAGAGGCTTAACTTACATATTTGGCTAAATTTAAGTGAGAAGAATCCATCCTTAGTGCCTCAAGTACAATTATTTCCTGAAGAAATTATGTTCTAAACAATCGCTCTGAATACAAGAGTTGTTTGTATTCATTTGTCACTTCTCCAGCTGCTCTGAAATAAAATATAACTCTATCGACTGGTGATAGAGGAGACAGCATTTTCCAGTTCAGAAAAAATCTGGTCTTGCATTCAGAAATATATTCATAGGACACGTGTATTACACATCATACAAAATGTGTCAGGTTTTCTAGTTGGGAATGAAGAAGGGCCTTTATACATTTGTTGTGTGTTCTTCAATATAGGGAAAGCAGTCTAATTTGTTTATTCAGACTTTGGCTGAGCTGATCTTGTATCTCCCCAGTTCATCACACAGTATTATCTTTTATATGGAACTTATGTTGTCATAGGTTTGCTCTTTACCTTTGCTGAACTAGGTTATGATTTGTGGAAAGCAGGATACAGTCAACCAATAATTTAGAATATATATCAAAGAAATATTACATGCTTGCATGTATGTCTGAAAATTAGTCTAAATGATGCATTTGTTTTACTGAACTAAAATGGAAGCATGAATATCATTCTGTCACAACTCTTCTTTGCAGCAGGAATGTTGTTGGAAACAGGGCAGAAGTACTTAATAAATGGCCCAGCATCTCTGGGACTATTACTTATGGAAAACAACATAGCCATTTAAAATATTCTTAGCTGAAAACTTAAAAGTTTTAAAGACAACCTATCTAAGCAAATGACAGTCTAGCCCTGCATCTCAGTTCTTTTGCTTTCTTTTCCCTCCCCTACGTCCAAGGTAAGCCACCATCTGCCAGGGAGGACACTTTCTTCCTAGCAGAACACTGAGCCTGTTGACTAAAAAAGGGAGACTTGTGATTTAGAATTTACAGAGTGGGATTTAAACTTTCCTTTGACTTAGAGTTTTGTACATACATATTCTTAAACATATAGTCACATGCACTTGCTCACAAGGAAAGAAATAAAACAATGTATTCATCTGGAAACTAATGTTCTGCCAACAAATCAAATTTGCCCATACAAAAATGGGGAAAACCCTGCGACATTACAAGTTACTCTTTAAATTTCCATTATATTTTAGAGGTGGTTAAAAAAGAAAACAGAATTTAATGTGTAAGGCTGTATTTGTATACTACTTTGGCATAATGTATCTGTCCTCAATAGGTGCTCCCACCCTCCCTGAGACTTGTTGGGTTTTCTTTCACCACTACTATCCATATTTACTTTTATTACTATTAAATGAAATACAGCTCCACTGTCCTGTGGACTACATGTAACAAGTTTACAGAAAGGCCTTTCCTTCAAACACTCGTTATACAGAGAAATGACTCAACTGCTCATCCACTTTTCAAATCAACATCTCTGGTATCATATTTAGTAGCTATACAGCAAAGCAGAGTGACTCTTATGCATCTAATGACATGAAGTATGAATGTTGGAGGGGAGCCAAGTCATCAGCTTCATAAAGTAGCTGAGTCACTGAAGGTGTGAAGAGGCATCTTACTTGATGAACATACTCAGCTTTTATTTCCAGTACAGTCAGAATGTTTTAATAAAGTATATGTATTCCTTTCTGTTAAAATTTTGCCTCTGATCTTTAAATCTTACATGCCTTTAAAGAGACTAAATCAGTATTGTTGTATTCCCCAGCAGCATGGATATATATAAACTGTACTAGATTATTTCTGGATTACCATACACTCTGTACTATTTTACGAGTCCTGTTCAGGACACCTCCATAATGAAGTGCAGGGATCAATCTTTCTGAGCAGTGTATACCAAACCAGAGGCTGAAATTCTACATGGCTTAACCTATGAAAAAGAGCTGGTAGTAATGTTACCGAAGGAGTATAGCGATCTAAAGGAGATGTATTAACTACCTAATTCTTCAAATGAGAACTAAAATTAAAAAAAAAATATATATAGTCAAGTACTCTATTTAATCGTGGGTGTAGTTTAGAGGGTTGTCACTAGAAACATTAATTTTACATAAAATCATGAATTTAAATTGTTGGGTGTGGATAACTGGCTAGCTGAAAAGGGTCACATAGACATAGTCCAGCTGGCTGGACAAAAATGCACATCGCTCTCAGCTTAGCTGAAGTAAAGCAAAATACACTATCCTTGGCTGTTCTTGTTACGCAATAACAGGAAGATCGCGGTGGGAAAAGAATGTTACAAGTGGGAACAGATAACTACAGAAGAGAAACTAGGGGCAGGCTTGGTATTTAGGCAACTAACCAATAATGAGCTTAACTTTTGTAATATGTATGAGCTAATTATAACAAGGCATAAAAGGTGACTGTAAGGGACAATAAACGAAGTCTGCTGATCACTCATATTGAGTGACTGTGTCTTCCCTCCGTCGTGACAGTTGGGTAAAATAATTGTACAAAAGTCTCTCTTCCTTGCCTTCATGGTATTACTTACAGAACAGCTTTAAATGCTGACACTGAAAATCTGCCTTTATGGTTGTTTTGCTCCAGGTACAATGGTAAATTATACATCTATTTATTGACAGATATTGGTTTAATTAAAATTGATTTTAAACCTGTTAAATATTTACAAACTTCTTTGTGTACACATACAAACTGATTTACAACTAGCTCAAAAAAACTTAGAAGAATTTAGTATGAAAAAACTGATTATAAATTTAAATGTGTTCACACCAGAGCTTGCAATGGTATTATCAAGGTAAACTCTATATGATTACTTTTAAATTAGGAGAATTTCTGCATGTACCTCAAGTCATCAATCAGATCAGGGCAACAGGTAAGCCATGGTACATCTAATTGTTCCTGTTGCTGATGTTGATTCTATTATTGTTACTGTGGTAGAAACAAGACGTACCAGTTAAGGATATATTATTCTAGGCTGAGTACACACACAATGAAAAGATAGCATATGCCACAAAGAACTTGGAGCTATCATCTGCTTTACAGAATTTAGCCTGCCCTAAACTTTTGCTGAAAGCAAAACTATTCATTTGTATCTTTAAAAAATGATAACTTTACAAAACTGCAAACTTATTTTAAATAGTTTAAATGTCATTGAAAACAGTGAGCGATGACTATGCTATTTCCCATGAAAAAACTGTGCTTCCATTTTCTGACTAACTCTAATAACAATAAGCTAAAGTATTGTATTCTTTACTAGCTTTGCTTTTGGTTAATGTGTCATGGGTTGGCCATTGACATACCTTGCAGAATAAACATATTACTGGATGAATTCTTGAATACACACAGGAGTCTTTTAAGCTCCCAACAGTTCAGTAAGAACTTCACCACTGATTTCAATAGTTGAGGTTAAGCCTATTCTGAACATGTCTAAAAGTTCTCAATACAATAGAACAGATTGACATGGAACACTGAGCATTGTATTACTTGAGGCTTCTTAGGCACCTGAAAGACAAAGCTTTACTAGATAAATACCCCAAAGAATTGCTGCCATAAACCCACTATTATAAAAACCTTCCCTAATAAAACTGTTGACACAGTATTACACCTGAGACATGAAGATTGTATTTACAATGATGTTAAGGTACATATTGTGCAATATAAATTCATATGTATATATGAAAGAATAATCTATGTACATTTTTAAGCTTGTGCTGATACGTAGGCACTGACTGATTAGAACCATTTATTTATTTAAGGTGGCACTACCAGTGTGAAAATATAATGGTTCTAAGTGTTGTCATTCTGATTCTTTCTGTTACTTGCTCTCCACCAGTTTCTTCAGGAAAACGAGCAGGGATGCTTACCTGGAAAATACAAGCAAAGACAAGGACATCCCTAGCAAGATGCTGGTACAAATCTAGAATGAAGGAAACCAGCCAGACTGACAGGATTATCACAGCACTTTGACAGAAGACTAATATTTTTATGGGGAGGACTGGATTTTGGCTGCTCTGTGACAAATACTGGGGTTAAAGGCACAGTTTTGTGGATGGTTTGGCAGAGGGTCTGAGCTACTTGACCATGGGGTGTTGTTCCATAATACTATTGGGAAGAAATAATGTCCATTCAACAAAGACAGGGAAAAGCATTTAGGACAGTGATTCACAGACCTTTTGACAACATTAGGAAGGGACTTTAAAAAAGGTCAGTTAAAAAGTGCTAGAAATAAGGACTCTTAGAGAGGAAGAGAAAATAAAGAAGTAGGTATTAAGACAGAAAAGAAAATAATGAAAAATATCTTGGCATATTTGAAGTCAAATGCCAGGGATCTAGTGAACCTATGGGGAAAATATGGTTTTAGTAGCATCCCAGAGATATGGTGTCACACATCAGTGATAGTTGTATATAAGAATGCTATGGAAAATGGGCACAGGAAATCAGGGGAGGATGACTCATTTCATATTGAACACAGGAAGAGACAAAAGATACTGTTCTTGGTGAAAATGGCAAGGAGGAAGTAAAAGTATGGCACGATTGGGGCCTATTTTTCATAAGAGGCTATAGCTGTATTCAAAAGGAGGAAGCTGATGTTTTTTCTGACTTACTCTGAACAACTAATAAAGGTATTCAAAAAGCTTGCACAGGAGAGAACAGTGGATTTCAATTACCTGAATATGAGTTAGAAAACAATATGGCAGGACATAAAATGTCCAGCAAATTATTGTGATATTTTAGGGATGATTTTTTGCTACACAGGGCAGAGGAAGTTATATGAGGCACTACCAACTTCAATTGCATGACAACTGGGGAGGAACTCATTTTGATTTTAAAGGCAGAAGGTAAACTGGGTGAAAGTGATCATGACACATTTTACCAAAATAGGCTTCCCTACCATAATTAAAAGAGGAAGAAAAAGCACGCTCACGCTGCCAACTATGAATTGCATTGTTATGTAGAAATAGTTAAGCTAACCTTAATCAAGCTAGTCTAGGTACTAAAAGCAGGCTCATCATAACAGCATGACATTCTATATGAGTTAATTAACCTCCTTTCTGTATGGTCTAGGCCTAAGCTCAGTCATTAAAAGCTAACCTAGATTTTCTACAGAGAACAATAGATCCATTTTTAATTAAACATACAAAAGAAAGCTATCCTGATGTAAACAAAAGAAACCAGAGGAAGCTTAAGTAGACTGTGTTAACATCACACTAAGAGCTCTTCAAGGACTTGAAAAAAAAGTCACAATAAAGGGACATAACTGAAAAGTAACATAAAAGAATATGAATAAAATAATAAAATCAGAAAGCCTACAGTACAAGATGAGTGACAGGTGAAAAGCGGTATAAAGGGCAACAAGAAAATGTTCTGGAAATGCATTAGAAGTGCCCAGATACTTAGTTAAATTTATCTTACCATAGAATTTAGAAATGGAACACATTAAAAACTATTTTAATTGCATGTATTCTATTTAATAGGGCCTGAAGAAATTTACTTAATAATACAGCAAGAACAGTCTCTGAGTTGCTAAAAGACCACACAGGTTCAAGGCAACTATAAAAGGATAAAATGTGTCTATCTAAGGAAAGGAGGTCCAAAGACAACCAGATTAATTTTGATCCTTAGGGATATTCTAGAAGAAACTCCATGATGAAGAAGACATAGTTAGCATAAGTTTGTCAGATGCTCTCACACTAGTCTAATGCTCTTTTTCACAATCAATTTCACTGATTCAGTAGAAAAAGAGTAAGTATCATAGATCTTGAGTTTAGTACAATTTAGACACCACTTCATTAAAACAAAAAGCAAAGGAAACATAATTGTCATGAAACTACCAACCAATTGGCATGCTCCTTGCAAAAATCAAACTTTGAGCGCATTTGCAGTGAGAACCCATAAGGATCTGTAGTCACTTCAGTTCTATGCAATATTTCCATTAGTGATCTGCAAGATGCTATGGAATATAGATACATAAAAAAACTGGTGTTCACCAGCCTGAGAGCTAGAAGACAGAATCAGATTTCAAAACTAGTTTCATAACTTGTATAAATGCCTAAAGTTAGCTGATTAAATCATTAAGGCTAAGGCAAAATACCCGAGAAGAACTTAAAGACACAGCATAAAATGGGGAGAACTAGGTGGCAATATGTTAGGAAAGGTTCTGAGCAGCAGTTTCTGTCACAAGAAAAGCAGGTTTTTTTCTGGGATGTATTTATAGATATTCCTCTCATGTTTAATACATGGGATATAATTACTGCACTCTAGTTGGTGTTGATGCCTCAATTGGACTGCTATCTTATACCTTAAGATAAAGACAAAAGTCACACTGGAAAGAAGCCAGAGTAAAACTGTAAGAATAAATCATTTATGAGTGCATTCTCTGAGGAAACTGAACAAAACTGTTTAGTCTATGAGAAGATGGTATACATATCTGCACATATAAGCAGCTGTATAAATAAATATAGATATATTTACACACACATATTTATTAAAACTTAACAACATAACAAATATGGTCCATTTCCACGGGGAGTATGACAACAAGGAATGCAGCAAAGAAAATTCAGATTGGATATTGGACATACATATTCATAAATGCTGTTAGACATTTGTACAAGCTACATGCAAGTGTTGCAGATTTTCTTCAAACAGGTGCCTTTACAAATCAATTGGAGAAATAGCTCTTGCAGCTGATATCACTGGTTTTCAAACTGTGATCTGTCACCTCCTTAGATTCTGTGAACTGCGCCTAAGAAGTCCTTGAAAGACAATTGGGAAAAGCAAACCTCAGTATATATACTTCTCATACCCACGCTTATAGGTCTACAAATTGAAAATATTTGAGTAACACTGATCAACATATATATACCGGATTCAGCCTCAGAGCAGCGATTAGATTAGACAATCTCTTGAGGCCTACACACCTGTAATTATTTTTATTCCTATGTGAAAAATTACATTCCCTCTGTGAATCGATTTTTTTACTTATAAAAATGCATGTAGCAGTATTTTTCTACCTCACAAGAGATCATGTCAGTAAACACGTTATGAATTGTTCAGATACAATGGCAGTTATATGAAGTGTTTTATATGAACGGAGGGATTTTATTTACCTCCCCCTTTTGCAGAGTTTTTCTTTGGGCTTTGAACACCCGGCAGAACTTCACCCCCTGCCGGGACGGCATCTGTCACACACATTATGGGCAGAGGGGGTCTCACTGCAGTGGCATTATATTTACAATTTTTATTTTAATGCAAGTAAACAGGCTTTTTCGCTAGGTAACGAAGGGTGCGCTTCCCTCCGTGCGGACACGAAAGCGGCTCTCGGCCCCAGCACGACGCTCCCTGCCGCCCCAGGACGCGGCCGGGAGGCCGGGCCCACCGTCGCCCCGGGCCCCGAGGGGCGCGTTTCCGCAGCCTGTCCCCGCTGCCGGGAGCCGCGGGCACGGGTGGCACTTGCGTGCCTGCAACCATACACGTAAAGCGGCTGAAGCTTTAAGGCAAGGGATGGCGGGAGGGAGCGTGGTGTGGCCAGCGGCGCTCCCGCGGAGAGGGTCCCCCCCCTCCAAGGCAGCCCAGCGGCCCCGGCGCCCTCTTCCCGGAGGCCCTGAGGGGCCGCAGAGACGCCGCAGCCCGGGCGAGGACGCAGAGCCCTCGGCGCTGACAGGCCGGCTTTCCCGGCTGCTTGTGCCAGCTTCCCCCGCCTCTCCGGTGGTATAAACGGCGCGGGCGCCCCCGCCCGGGCCCGGCAGACCGGCTGCCTGTCTGCGGCCGCGGGCCGGCCCGCTCTCCCCGCCTCCCTGAGGCGCGGCCTGGCCTGGCCTGGCCTGCTGTGGCGGCAGCACCTAGGCCGGGCGGCTCCATGGCTTTCATCCGCAAGCGGCGGCTGGAGCGGGAGCTGTACTCCAAGGAGAGGTGAGCGGCCCCGGCCACCCGCTCGGCTTCGGGCCCCACGGCAGGGGCGCCCTCCGCTCCCTCGCTGGCGAGACGGGCCCGGTGTCGCGGTGCCCCGGCGCCCCGGCCTACCCCCACGCCAGTCCGGCCTGCCCCCTCCGCCGGGGAGGGGGCGGCGGAGGGGCGGTGGGGCGGCCTCCAGAGAGGCAGCCGGCCCCGGTGGAGCGCCGGGATCTGCGCCCAGCGCTGTACCGGGCTGTGCCCTCGTTGTTGTTGCTGTTTTAATGAGGTGGCTGATGATTCCCGAGAGTTAAGGCTGAAAAGGCTGTAGAACAGACCTGGGAAAATATGAATGCAGCTTGCCGTGTGTAAACTGCCTGAAAATAGCGTCTGTAGGTTTCTTTGTATTTGTTTGTTCTCAGTTGTGTTAGTGGCATGGAGTTACAGCTCTGCTTCGCTATAAGACAGAGTTTATTTTTTTTTATGAACATTATAATCAGTGTATTGTCAGCCCTTAAATTACAGACTCTGTGCTGGCGCTTTAAAGTGTTAAGTTCAATTAGCCCATTCCTGCTTTCTGACTGTAATCTATTCTCTTTGCCTGTGGCTAACCGAACATGCAAGAACGTCTTGAGTACATGCTGAATATACTCTCTTATTTTTAGGTAGTGTCCTGTTTCTTTTATGTGGCTTATCAGCATCCGGCTTGTCACAAAGTGTCAAAACCATTTGCCATCTCATTATCGCTGTGTATGAAATCTCTGTAAGATGAGAGCCCAGGTTAGCATGGGTCGTGTAGTGGAGGGACACGGGTGTCTTCTCTGGGGGGAGCAGGGCTCCCCAGTTGCCTCCTGCTGCAGGAACTGGGGAGCCAGCAGGCACGGGAGCTGGACAGGCTGATCCCGTGCAAATTCCTGATGTAGGTCTCTGCTTGTTACGCAGCACTGTTTATTGTTGGTGAGAAAAACACATGACAAAGCGCTGGTCTCACTATGTCCCTATAAAAACTCTGATTCATTGCTATTCAGCCCATGAAGCTACTGCAACTTTTAAAGTGTTTTCTAAGTACAGACATATTCTGGCTCGCTTTTTGTTGTCTTGTATATCGGTTCTCCTTGTTGCTTTTGGGGGCTGCTGTGGTTTCAGTTGTGTGTGAGGGATCACAGGGGGAATGGACGGATTTCCTGTGTAGAAAGAGAAGGGTTTTTAATTTTGAAGTAAAATACCTGAAGTATAGGAAAAGTGTGAAGAATGACTGTATTAGTTCTGTTAAGGATTGTATATAGTCTCCTTTGTCTGAAGAAGCTGAGAAGGTGGCCAGAACTCATCAGACTTGTCCCAAAGAACCCAAGTGGCATCTAAATCTCTTCTAAAAAGGCCTGAAAACAAACCCAACATATCAATGTCTGTCAGTATTACTGATCTGCAGTTACTGAAATTCTCTAATGAGAAATATTTTTCTTTGCTCAGGCATTTTAAGATCATCTTATTTGGGTTTGTAATTTGAGCAGCTCATGAAAGATGAGACTTGTTCTAATTTGCACTGGCAGCTTTTCCTATCTAAATCTCTGCAAATTAATTTCTCTGTTTGTACCCCTTACCTAACAATTTATATTTGTCTAAAATAAAAGTAAATTTGTGTATAATTTGTACCCTGTATCAGGTCTTCTCCCATTCTCTCTTCCTGTGCTTTTCTGAATCAGGAAATCTTAAAAACATCTAAGTGACTTAAAAGATTTTGGGCTCTGAAATACCAAATGAGAAATAGTGAGCTTTGTGTCCTGTTTTCTTTACAGTCCTGCCTTAAAACAGCAGGAAAAAGCCAGCTTTTTGTCACTTAATTGAAGGGATAGCCTTGGAGAGCTTTTCTTTTCAACACTTTCTATAAAATGTAACCTGTAGAAGTTCTAGTTAAGAGTACTGTGAAACTTAGTAGGTAAAAAGTTAATCCTCTTATACAGTTGCTTTGGGGGGAAGATCAGATTGGTTTTAAGTGATCTGAAAAGAACTATTTCCTCTTAACTAATTAGTTGGACTGCTTTAATATCTGGTTACATAAACCTACTTCTCTGACTGTATGCAATTCTCTAGAAGAAAACAAGAAAATACTGAAGTGTCCTGTGTGTGCACACTGAGACAAGGAGCGGGTTTAAATTTACATTTGATTGAACAAATCCTAGTCCCTACTGAGAAGGTTCATTCTAGCAGGAATTTTCCATTCAAATTCATCTGTATTTTATCTCAATTTCATCTGTGTACATCTCTGTTTTCACTTTGCCCAGGTGTTCAGAGTAAAGAAAGATATTATGTCCTTTTTAAATTAGTGTTGTTTGCATGCTTACCTGATTTATTTAATGACTAAAATACTTGGCACTCATGAACAAGAATCCATTTTTCAACAGCTTTAGTTACAAAACTTCAAATTAAACGGTGTGGTGTTTGGCTCACGGTGTTGTTCTCTTTATAAATTGAGTTCTTGGTTCTATTGGCAGTGTGCCCAAACACGGGCAACCAAACACTTCATAGAGAGGCTCTTTATGAAATGGTTCTGCTGGTTTGTCTTGCACACTGCTCAGCTTCCCATTTGAGAGGTTCATCTCTTCTGCTGGGAGCATCACTCCTGCAGAGCAGCCTACTGCCACCATGTAGGTCCTGTGGATGGATATTTTGTGTGGTCTGTAGTCTTATCTTACTCTCTTGGGACACAATGTACATAATGAAGGCTTTTATTCAAACATCAGCAATTGAGTCCTACAGCTTGCTTTCATTATGTTTAATTTCAGAATCGGTTTTACATAGCTGTTGGTTGCTGCTTGATTGGGCCGGCCTGCTTTTGCATCCCTGACAATGTCCTTCCATTATCAGGGTTGTACTTCCAATATCAGGTCAAGTGATTGTGCAAGGTGTGTTGGATCAGCCACTTGAAATCCTTGTGTCCAAGTAGATTTCCAGCATGTGCTTTCCTGATGAAATGATGGAAATGGTAAGAATTCAACCACAGATTAAGAATTTAAAGCAGGATCAGTGGGGTACCTTCTCTGGGTGGTGTAATCAGGATTTTGCTAAGACACTGGGCCCTGCATGTTCATTTCTGTGTCCAATTTGAACAAGTCCAGGGCTTCAGCTGGTAGGTGACATTAGCATATAAAAGAAATTGTTTGTTTGTTGGGTTTATTGTTTTGGGGTTTTTTCCTACCATGTTGTTGGATCTCAGACAAGCTCTTTTCAAAGTGAAGTGTAGAGGGACATGCACATCAAGCAAAGTAACAGTAAAATTCTAATGTAGACTAAGCCTGATAGGACACACTCTATTTGCAGGATATTTTATAGCATCTTGTCAGGACTTGTAGTTGTAAAGTGTGGTTTGCTTCATTGTTGCATACTGTGAACAATGCTAGGAATGTTTGGGTGCCATTTGGGTTCCTAAACCTTGTGTATAGGGTATGACATAATAGGAGGCGAAGTTTTGCTGCTGCTTAGTTTCGCGACTTGTTTACCTAGTTTTCCTGTGTCTTGACTCATTATCTGCCCTTTCAGAGTGTCAATTATATGGCAGCTTTTTGAAAAAGGCAAAAAGTAAACAGGTCACTTTGAACTTTGTGTTTAGAAGAAAGCAACCGCAGTTCTTAACTGCTTTGTTCGTTTACTGGTTTTACCTATGTCACCCCTGTCTTTCTGCTCCTGTAGATTAAGTTCTGCTTTTCTTGGCAAGCTGCTTTTCAAACCAATTCCCTTCACAAGAAAATACCTTCCACATCACTTCATAGGAATTTTTCAGATTTTCTTAATGTAATTCTTCTGGGACTATACAAAGACAGAAATGTAAAATGAGTCTTCAAGAAAAATTATATTAGCATGCTTTAATCTAATACTTCCCTTAAGTGTAGATGCTTACCTTTTTAAGCTGAAACAGCTCTGTCATATGCTATTAAAAAGTAAAACCTTTACTCCACCAGGTTCTGTATACTTACAACACTGAGTGGAAACTGAAGATGTTCCAACACAAAAGCTGTTAGAGCCTTCATTAGAGTTATCTGGGGGTGTGTGGAGGTGTGCACGACTGATTATCTACTGTCTCCCCTCGTGCGCCCCCACCCTTAAGACAGACAGACAGACACAACCGTGACTGAAAATCTGCCTTCTCTTTCAGACCTGGGAAACTCCTTATGTTCTTTAAAGGTTGTTGGTTTTTTCTGTGTGTTGCTTTTTTTTTCCCCCCAGCTGTGTCAGTTGTCATAATAGAAGATGTTCCCTTGCCTAGCATGTTGTTCTTTCCCTGCCTCCTCCAAGCTGTTTCTGCTGTTGATTTCAAATACACGGTTTGCATTGAACCTGATCTGTAACAGCTTAAGTGCCCTTCCACCCACCCTAAAGCTTAGGGCTTTGCCCTGGTGGCAGTGGTGGCTACCGACTGGTTTCATCCTAGAAAGTGAAACTGCTTCTTAGCATCTCTGACAGCAGAGCTGCTGCGCAGGCTTCCTGCCTTCCAAAGGGTAGGGTCTCATTCCTGGCCACGTTGTTCTTGCCCTTAACTCCTTCACATTGTACTGTCTCTGGTACTTCATGTTCCCTTCCGTGGGCTGATTCAGGTTACTAAATCTGTGCAAAACTGCCCTGGGGAAACTCCACAGCTGTGAACAGAAGCTTGTATTGTGAGCTATCTGCTAATGTGATAGCTTTTTCAGTTGGAAGTGGATGGTTTCCACAACCATAAGTAGTTTCTGTGGCATTGCAAGTTCAGGCTGGTGGAGTGAAGTGCAAGTGGCATTGCAAGTTCAGGCAGTGAAGCTACTGAAGCTTTTTTTTTTTCTTTTCCCTTAAGTTCCAATTTTTAAATGATCACATGTATTAAGAAAATCATCTTCTCAGAAGTTTTCTGAAAGCTTGTTTGCTATTGGTAAGATTTTTAAGGATAAAGACCAGACTTAAGCCATAATATAAAGCACTGAACATCTTTCAAACTCTCACCCCTTACGGATACTTTCATG
Organism: Falco peregrinus; assembly: GCF_023634155.1. Classification (NCBI taxonomy): domain Eukaryota; kingdom Metazoa; phylum Chordata; class Aves; order Falconiformes; family Falconidae; genus Falco; species Falco peregrinus. Next base: position 47,044,039 of record NC_073723.1, read on the forward strand.
AGGTTTGAGCTTTCTTTGAAAATCTTGTCTAATTTGTCTCTCCTTGTCGTTTTCAAAAGAATATATAAGGTTTATTTAGATAAGAAAATGATAAATGACCTCTGAAGACACAACTGTGGCTTACTAACTTAATCTGTCTGTTGCAAGCCATTAAATAGCATGGTGACCACAAAATCTGTGAACATAAACCTGTGAAATGTGTCTTTATTAGGAAGTCAGTATAAAAATATCCTGTAATACACCTTAAGCTGTGAGTTTTATTGCTTGAATTCAAAGAGGTTTGCATCAACAGATACATGAGTTGCTTTCCAAAAGAAGATATAGCATTACACTTCTCTAAGTAGATTTTTAATAAATGTTGGTTAAATCATTTATACTTGGGAAGTGTCAAGTAACAGTTGAGTTATACATTTTGAAAATGGATTAAAATGAACCACTTGCTGATGATAAGAAAAATATCTCAAACTTAACTCTTTTCCATTTGCCTGAAATGGAATAGTTACTGATATTTGATTATTTCTGTGTTATGAGAATACAAAGTTTGAGAATAGCAGGCAAATGTAGAAGATCCTTTTGCTTTTTATTAAAAACCACAACTGTTTGTGTTAGAACCAGCACTGGTTTTTTAAGATGCTGGTTCTTGCTGACAATTTAAAAGTACAAAAAAAAAAGCCCAACTTTTTCATTTTAGATATTACAGTATTTTTGTACATTTCCCATTTAATACTTATGGTTTGCTTCAAGGGCCATGTGATTATTTTATTTTTATTGGTTTCTTTATATTTGGGGGGGAGAGCCAATTGCATTATTGAAGTTGTCCAGTCCTTCTCACTGGAAGACCAGTTTACTGGATTAATGGGTGAGATTGAGGGGGGGTGTTTGTGCCTTCCAGTTAGACTTGGAGGCAAGCAAGAGTAGACTGGGAACAAACTGGGTTAGTCTTACTTGACTTGACGTTGGCTTTGTGATCCAGGCTGTTCTTCCAGGGCACTGTGGTAAGTCATAAGCTAACAGTGTGTGCTGTCACAGGGAACAGTACAGCTGCTTAGTGGCTGAACACCAAAATACAATTCTCAGCTGTTACAGATTTAATCAGTTTCTTATGCAGGGTATCGTGCATTCTCTTCCTACTGTTATTTGTTGTTTTGGGGTTGGATTTTTTTCTTCCTTTCATGCACAGAAGAATTAAATTACTATTTTGGATCTATACTAAGTGTGCATACAAATTCCTGTCATAGGTCTACACAGCAGTTGACTGACATACAAAATTTATATACTATCATCTTGATATCACAAGTGTCTTTGGAATACCTTCTTTAGCTCTTTGGAAGACAGTCAACCTAAGGTCCAGCTGCTTAGGTGCATCTTAAAGATCCCCATGGCTTTAACTGTATAGCTATTGTGAATGATTCCCTAATTTTCCAGTCCTTCACAATGTTGTTTGTCTACTCACGCAACATACCAGAGACTGATCTGTTCCCTTGCTCTCTGTAGATACTTGTTAAACCTCGTGGCAAGCCTGAAGTACCATCCTGTGCAGTAATTGTTCTCAAGAGGAACCCTGTTGATAGAATAACTATCAGTAGCTCTGCTTATTTACATGGAAGAAGTCTGTTCTTTGAAGATAAAAAGCTCTGACTGTACTCTAGGAACATCTGATGATGCTACTAGACTTTTCCTTTTTTTTGACAACCCTGTGGATCATTAACACAGACAAATGAAATTGTTACTGCAGGGATCATGCTTCATAATCTCCAAAGTTCATAATTAGCAGTAACTTGAATTTATCTAGATTTGTTAGCCAGTAATTGAGATGCAGGTCTGAAAATTTTGGTTCTACTTATGGTATCATAACTAGAACTTGAAAACATATTTTTAGAAATGAAGGTAAGAGGGACTATTATCATGAGGAATTGAAAGAGAAGAGAAAGAGAAAAGGAGACATGGAAAGCTCCAGGGAGCTGGAGACACTGGCAGTACCATGAAAAAGAGTTAAAGATAGACTCAATAGGTGTATGTAAACAGCCGAACTCCAGGAAGAAGGATAACAATATTTCTTCTTAGCTAGTGGTGTCTTTAATCATATGCTCTTTTGGCCTGGTGAAGAAGCAGACCATGAAATCATGTGGTTTGAGGGATCATTTATAGCCAAGAAAGGTGGAATTTTGAAAGGTGCAGTTTTTGTGACAATATTTGGACAGGCTTTAAGTTCATTCCAGTTGCAATGGGTACTTGAGAAGAGTACAGATTGGTGATTGTATTTGTGGAGATTTAACATCTTTGTGGAGATGATGTCTGGCTCTGCCTGCAGAAGTGACTTATAGCAGGCTGAAAATATAGGAAGATGTGGTCAGAGTAAGTGGACTTGCAAGTAGGAGAGTAGTAACAAGCAAAAATTCTTGGAAGAGACTGCAGAACCACCTGGATGGCTCTGTGGAGAGCGTGAACTGAAAGATAAAACAGGGAAAATGCACTTGGCCTATATGACATACTAACATCTGCTAGTAAATAACCCTTTCTCAAGACAGCAAAACTGAGATCAGAAATTGAGCATGAGGTTATGGCAAAGGAGGTAACTGCTATCCAGCAAGGAGCTCTACAGCAATGCCCTGTGAAACTGGTTAGGGAATAGTCATGTGGAAGAGACACAGAGACTAATAGTAGAAGGGTAAATTGGATGCTGCTGCTAAATACTGTATTTAAAAAGGAAGAAACCTACACCTTCCCACAGTACCTAGTTAGCCTATATGAAAAGTTTATCTTGAGTTTTTGTGGATACCTTGTGTGTTATTTTTTGTTGTGTAATCATCTGATTAAGCAGGAGTGAGGATTATGCCAGGGAGAATGTACCTCAAATCCTTCCCAGTAGCCCACAGCTTCTGGTTTTGGGAAGGTGAATTGATGCATAAGGTGTTGAGTATAAAGATACTGCAGTTTCTAGGGGATGGTTATCTTGAGAAATTTGAAAGTACTCTCTTGGTTCATGTTTTTTTGGCTTATGTAAACATGCTGTAGTTACTGTGAATAACAGAGCAAATGTTCTAATGTCAAAACAGGGGTTGTCTTGAACATATGAAGGACTCCTGTATTTACCAAAGACCTAAAAGGAAAGTTTAGTAATTACCAGTGCTGCCAACAGGTGAATTTGGAAAGTGTAAAAAATATGGGGAGTTTGTCTAACGAATAGGTGGAGACAAAGGGAAGAGCCCAAGAACGAACAATTTCAGAAATGCATTCTATCAACCAGGTGCTACCAGTTTTCTTGGAAGAAAAGTTGTGGTACAGTGGATGTCATTGCTGTGAAGCTGGTTGTTCCCTATGTCAGTAGTGTCTGTCCCCTGATAAGGGTAGAGGAAGATTTTTTTAATTTTTTTTTCAAACAAATCTGGGTTTTACCTTTGAACTTTTTTTATTTAAATGTTTTGGCTTGTATATAAGTTGAATGTGCGTTCTTATACAAACTAGAAAGAAAAGCATTCTGATGTTGAATTGTTCTTTATATATCCTAATGTAACTATTAATATTTCTGGGATTTTGCAAACTCAGATGTAGCAAGTCCTATCACGCTTTGACTGAAAGCTGTTTAAGTTCATCCCAGATGATTTCACCTTGATGATATGTTGAAAAATGGAATTTAATGGTAACTGTGTGGAAGCTGCTATGGTTTCATACTCATCTTTTCCCTTGGCTTGTAGACTGTTCCTAGTGAAGTTTTTTTTTTCCTCAAAATGCAGGGCTAGACCTTCTATTTCAGCTTCCTGAAGGTGAGTGATCAAAATAGATATGAAAAAAATGATTTGCCTCCTTCAAAGTCACCAAGGCCTGAGAAACCTGGAAATTCAGTGTACACCTGTTGATAGTACTTGCTTTCATAGGTGACAGTAAGTTTGAAGAACAGACTTAATGAGAAACAGAAGGCAAGAAGTTATGTCTTCTGAGGAAAGATACAGGAAGGCAAAGCCTCTAAAACCCTGTTGGAAACTAGAGATATTCAAGAACCATATGGTAGCAGCAACAGTAGAGGCTGAAGAGAGTTTTGGAGACTTGTATTGAATTTTGTATGGCATATACTGTTCTAATTCACATGTTTTCTAAAATTTTAACATAATTTGTTTCTTAATGGCATCATTACCTCTCCTCTTTTGAAAACAGATAGTTTAAGATAATGCCATTTTGAAAAGGCAGCAGAGCATTAGGACAAAGTGTCTTGTACACACAAGCAGATTTGAATATATGGACCCACTGTTACTTGTAGTTACAGTAAACCTTTATTGTTATGTTCTGTTTAATGTAACAGACACAACACAAATCGTATGTGAATAAGATGTGTTTGCCAATAACACTGTTTTTCCTATTGTGATATATGCTTTCTTAACAAGCATGCTACTCAGTATATTTAGTTCATTTTGTGAACTCTCAACATATTTACTGCTGTTTGAGCACTGCTCTAGGGAGATGGTGTTTATTAGCATTGTCACAGGCATTTCTCATGAAGCACATTGCGAACACAGTACAAAAAGCTCAAAGCATGGATGTGAATGAATGCTAAGTACTTCTGCAGATCAAACTAGTGCTGCGCACAAACAAGCTGTTGTACTTCCAGCTGAAGTGATGTGTTTCTGCTCCTCCTGCTGTGCCAATACCCACTGGCATTCCCCACAGTTGAAACACATCGATGACCATGTGTTCACCTTGTTAGTAAAGTTGAGTTTTAATCATGTATAACAGTTTTTTTAAGTTAAGTCCGTAGAGAATGCACTTTCATGTTGTGTCTAATCTAGCCTATTTGCATTTTACCTCGTACCAGCATCGGCATCACTACAATCCTGCAACTAAATATTTAGAAGACTTAAATTTTGTTGTTGGGTTTTGTTGTCTCTTGGATTAGTTCACAAACAGCCATCCTGTGGAGTTGAACAGGCATTGGTACAGAGGAAGTGCAGAAGTGTGGTCGGAGAGGAAGGTAATGCTTCCTCAGAGGGTATCCGGCATGTGGCTCAGCTGTGTTGTAAAAACCATGTTTTCATTTAACATTTTAGACCAATGTAATTTGGCTTTGCTTCAGAAACCTCCTTTGTTCCAAGTGATTAGTTCTCGCCCCTCCTTTTGTGTTGTTGCATGTTTTGACTGGCATACACTGATCAGCGCTAAACTAATGTTTAGTAGGCGGAAACCCTGGCTACGTTAGGATAGTTCCCACCTGAGACATATGAACAGAATCAAATATCTAACTTTGTATATGTTGGAAGAACATCCATTGATCTTCATGTGTATACATGTATACAAATTTTCTATATGGGTTTGTTCTTTTAAAAAAAATAATTTAATTTATTCTTGGGGTGTGGGGTATGGCACAGAAATCAGTGGAGACTTCCCAAACACCTGGTATATTTTATTTGGAATACTATCTGTTATGGTGGTTTCTTTTTGACCAAATGGTTTTATTTATTTGTAGGTTTTCCCTGCTTCTTCTTAACCTGGAGGAGTATTATTTTGAGCAGCACACAGCTAATCATATTATAAATAAAGGTTGCAGAGATGAAAGGTACAACTCTTGCATACTTTCATTTACTGGAATCATTCTAGTCTCATGTATCTCCTACCACATCTACAAATACTTTCTTTTTCACTGTTCCTTTTAGAAAATTCAGAGGCTCTCTAAAAATTTGCTCAAAGTCAATAATTTTTGAACCTGATGACAATATCCGACCCATTATCAAGGTAAGCAGTGCCAACTTACAATTTCTTGGTAACTTAAGATTTTCTTAAAAAGCTTTTAAGGAGTATGTATTTCTATAACTTGCTGCAGATATCACTGAGAGACTGCATTAGTATAAAAGCCCCGGAAGATAATGAAGCAAATAACCCTTTCACACGGTACGTGAATTTGAGTTACTATATATATATATATATATATATGTAACTTCTTTTAGGCTGAAACACCCATCTCTTCAAATATCTTATTTACATTTTAGGGATACATCTGGAGGGATTTCTGTTGTAAGTAACCAGGTAAGACCTGCATATAACAGATTCTTGGTAAATGAGCAAGGTTACATTCTTTAATGGTGTCTTCCTCAAAGCTGGAATCTTAAGGTGGGGGGGTTAACTGGGAACAAAACTAATTAGTGTCAAAATCTTCGCATTAATGTGAAGCTGTTGATACTGGAGATTTCAAACTGTTAATGACTTCATTAAGTCATTAATTTGTTAAAGCAAACTTTTTGCACTGTGCATTTTATAATGGAGCTTAAAGCAATTTTAGAATTGAGAAAAAGGAGAATAGACTGAAATTAAACTGATTATTAATCATAATTGGTTTGGTCTTCCAGTATTGCTTTCTCCTGCTTTCTGCAGTGTGTAGTGGTAATGGCAAAGCCATCTTGATCCTTGCAGTTCAGCTTTGTGAAAACATTGTACTGTGCTGTATGTCCACCAAATAATTTTCCATAGCTGTCCTGAAATATTGAGTTCGAGTTTCAATCATGACTTGTGATTAACTTGGATATGTTCATACTTAATGTTAACCAAGGGAATATACTTCAAGCTTTGATAAATTGCAGCTAATAGGTGTTCCAAAGCTGTAAAAGTTTCCAAAAAATGTTTGTTTTCATTTCAGGAAAAAACAGGGATGAGGTGGGAAATAACCTTTTAAACATTCCAACACCTTTGTAAAATCTGCCTTTAGCAATACCTGAAATTGATAGCTTTGCTCAGTTAAGTACTGCTACAGTCAAAAATGAACTCAAGCACTTAATTTTGTCTATGCTGGAGAAACTTGTGGACTGTGTTAAAGTAATCAGTATATTTATTTTCATCTTGAAACTGCTTCTGTGAAGAGTATTGTGTAGTCAGAGTTTCTTGTCTTGGGAATTCTTTAGTGTATTAAGTGTTTTTTTAAAAATACGTTTCTAATTGTTCTATGCCATTGTTCCACCATACATCTTTAGTATATGTTCTAAAGAAAAAATGATTATAAAAACATCTCATAGGAAAGGAGAATTAACTTTTAAAATGGCAACAGTGGTTAGTACCTCCCGCTCCCTGCCTCTCCCATGTGTAGCTTGCCAGTCATCCTTCTGTCTTTGGGGAAACATTCTGAAATAGTTGACTGGCATGATAAATGCTGGTATTTTGTATGAAAGGCATAGGGACTTTCAAGTGTGAAGCACTTGTTAGTTGTACATATGACAAATCATGATCTAAGTGTAAGAATTTCTGCCTTATAGGAAGCTGCACGTAGTGAATAATTGGAACGTCAGGCTCAAAAAAATTCTTAATGTTTAGCTGGATAAGAAACTGATTTACGTAACAGGCAACATAGAAACCAGTGGCTATAAAATACAGCAAATGGGAATGAGGAGATTATTTCACTATTTTTTTCTCAAGATAAAATTGGAGGAAAATGCTCCAAAATAGCATAATGTCTTAATTTCCTAAAGTTTTTGCTCTGCTTGCTGCTTTTTTTTTTTCTTATTGTCTACTTTTTAATGTAGTTTGGGGCTCTCAGTGTAGAAAAATGTTTAATTTTCTTGCAGAAGAGCTATCTGAGTGTACAGCAGGTGTCTCTGATTCCTATTCTCCTATGGCCTGATTGAGATCTGTACATGCTGATGTTGGATGAAAGCAGTAATTGCCATTATTTTTTAATGTAGCACTTAGGGAGGCATGCTGAGCTTGTAAGCTTCTGAGAACACCACTCGCTTTCTTCTAGCTGGACAGTGCTGTGAGTGGTCATGTGGTGAAGGCTGGTTCTGTTGCCAGCCAAGGGGAAGTGGGAAGGTTGCACGTGCCAGCCAGAAGGCTTTTGGCTAGAGAATGGTACAGCATCTGTTCTTGCAAGTTTAGTGTTTGCTCTTGGTTTGAGACTGCTGCCATGATGCCTTGGAGTGTAAAGCCACAGGTGTGCTAGCTGTAGGAAACAAACTAAGGCGCAGGAAAAAGCCCTTTGATCAAGCCAAGTCTCTGGGGCCGTGGAGTAGAAGGCAGTTGGTAGCGCAGTCCAGTGTGGTTTTTGCAGTTCAGAACGAATCCTGAGTCTTAACACTCAGACCTGAGACTGAGCAAGTTTGAGCCTTCCCTACAAACAGAGCAAAACCACAACTTACTTCTGGCTTGGCTTCTCTCAGACAGCTGATAGTAAGGTAATATCTACAAACCAATGTGCTAGCAGTCAAGTCTGTTCTGAAGAGTACTCATGTGGGTTTGGGGTGTGTGTTTGTGTGTGTGTGTGAAGATTCTCTCAGGTGTGAGAATAGGATCATAGAAACAAAATGATGGATGAGAGAGGAAATCTGGTGTTCATGGTGGCTGGAACTGGAAGCAAAATGTTTGAAAGTGGAAGAAGGTTCATTTGAGAAGGTTTACACAGTAGTTTATATTGTGAATTGCTGTATGGGGTAATGCCCATCAGGACAGAGCCCTAAGGGCATGGGCCACCAGAAGAAAGAGGGAGACGATCCTTCCACTGAATGAGATGGCAGTGCATATTGCCTTTAATGTTGTATCTCCTTGAAGGTCATATGATTAGAATAAAAACCCACTAATAAACTATTTAGATAAGTAAGCCTCTGAACTAAATAGGACACAGCTGCTATAAAAGGCAATTGTTTTTCTGCAGTGTAGGTCTGGGGTAGCTAAAGCAGGATATTGCAACAGTGTTTTGCTTGCTTAAACAGTGTTCTCAGCTTTGTCTTTATCAGTACTTCTGATTTATTTATTTATTATTTTTAAGGACTGAAGCAGTAACATCTCTTACTCTTTCAGGTTTTTCTCATTAAAGAAAGAAACATTATTGCACCCTATAAAACAGTAAGAGTAAGTATTTTTCTTTTTTTGCTAATCTTAGAAAATTAATGTTTTGCAAGGATTTATGTTCCCATTTCTGAAAGGGTAAGATAATTATCATTTGAGGAATATGACAATAAAGCTTAAAAAATTAATAATTGTGCATATTGATAAAACAAGTGTCTGAATTCTTCCATAACTGGCTTGTGATATTTTTTGGAGGACATACTGCAGACTTGACACTTGCTATTTAGCTTGATGTGCGGCTCTGGGGGCTCAACAGTCAGAGCTGTCAGCTGACTGCTAGTATCCAGTGGACACTTCTTCCTGGCTAAATGGCTTCTCATCAGTTCTGCTCACACCTGAGATAAGATTGCTAATTGATAGTTCCCAGCTGAGTGTTTCACAGTTCAAAGAAATGGCAGATAAGACTGCTTACAGCATAAATCAGAGCTTAATTCTGGTTGATTTCTCTTGATGGAGTGGGTCTCCTCTGATTCTGAGCCTGGAGGCCTCAAGGTAAGAGTTTTTCACCTGGAATGCAGGACGGGTTAAAACAAAACCACAAAATGAAAATTCAGAGTCATTAAACACCGTATTTGCCCTGGAATTGAAACAGACATAATGATATTTCTCAACATATTTGTTCAAGTAAGACATTTCAAGAATTATAGAGACATAAATTTGTGTTACTGTAATGAGCAGGGAAGAGGCAAGAGTTGATCTCTGTTCTCTCAACAGCTGCTTTAGGTTGGTTTTGTGATTAGATCTGTCTCTAAACAGGGATTTTTACATTTTCTTTGTTTGCTTTGTGCATTCTTTATATATTGAACCTGTTTTTTTCTAGTCCTTCTATTTTCTGTTTAGCCTCCATGTGCAAAATTTATTAAGCATCATACAAATACCTTACCACATTACCAACACAGTGAAAATAAAACAATCAAAAGGGCTGTTTGGAAGGCTTTTCACTTTATTTTCTCCTAAGTCAAGATTCATTCATACCTAAAATGTTCCTGACAGTTAACCATTATAATTTACTTCACCAAAGTGCAGCTATGTTTCTGCATATTAAAACAAGAAATCTAGTTTGTCTTCAATCATTGCAGATTTTTTTCTGTTGTTGCTGAATATCTTCTACTTGAATCATTGGCATGTCATTGAGTGCTGGAATTTGGTAGTACATATTATCTTCCATGTCCTGCACTGATTGTTTCAGTTTAATTACAAAATACTGAGGTATTGTCTTTGTATACGGCTGGAGAGCTACAGAGAGAACTGCTTACAAAAGCTTTTACGTTGCTGTCTGTGAGCAATCCTTGTTGGATCATCCACTAGGATTTATGAGACCCGTGCTTTCGCTGTTGAAGGAAGATGGTGCTCTGGGTGAAATGTTACAAGGCTTTTATCTAAATGTTACTGGATTTCTTGTCTCCCTTTACTCAAGCTCCAGTTGCTTCCTGAAGCATGCTTTCCTCTTGGATTGCTGTCAGTTCAGCTCAGATCATGTACATTTCACTGAAGATCATCTAGGCTTCTTTGTCTTCTTTCCTTCAGTTTCAGATCAATCCGGTTGTACCCACTGATCAATGCCTTGATGTCATCTTACTACTCACTTTTTTTTTTCTTCTGTAAAGACTAGCCTGAGAAATTACAAAACCTTACAGAAACGTGTTGATACATTTTATACTACATTAGGGGTCATCAAGGGATCCCACAACCTTTGCTAAATATGAGTTATGTGTAAAAGTATTGCCAGTCGATCTATGCACATACTTTGAATATGCTTAAGTCAAACCCTGAACTATGTACTATGAAACGACACTTAAGAAAGCTGGGAAAACTCTGAAGGGGAAAAATGAGTGTGCTGGACATGCTGGGTGGTATGTTAGCGAGGTTTTTATAAGTAACTGGTCAAAACAGGTTGTGGTTGGCTTTAGGATCTTTTCAGCTCAAAACTATTTATGTAGAGGAGAAAGGTAACTTTTATAGACTAGTATTTAAAGATTTGACGGGCTGGTATTGTTTGTCTAAAAGATACACAGTAGCTGTTTGATATGTCATTTACTAATTCTACATTTACTTGTGTTCAGCTGATATTGAAGTACACAGAGCAGGTACTAGTTCTATATTTAGCTAGTACCTTTTATAAATACATATATATATAAAAAAAGGTATATAGTACCTAATATAAATATATATATATTTAGCTATATATGTAGCTCTTTTATATTTACTGATGTTTAAGCTGTATTGGTTTGTTCACTTCAAAGTTACTATGTTCCATTGCATAAATAATGGACTAAATACTGCACAAAGAGCTTACCACAGGAAGGATACATTTGTAAAGAAAAAAAAATAGTGTTTAACATCTGCCTTGGGAATGTTTCAGGTATGCTGCAACCTTTGATAGCATACTTTGACCAGGTTTTAGAGTGCTTTTAGTTTTGATTTTTTTTCACTGAGCTTTATTTTAAACTCATTTGTAGTAAATGTACTTTTGGTTTTAGGGTAGAACAGAGCACTTATTCCAACTGGATGTTGCTGGGAAACTAGGAGATGTTGTGCAAACTCTGCATCAGGTATGTGGTTATTTGGTATCGCTACACACTTAATCACAGCATTATTTTTTATATATATATATTTAATGGAGAGCTGTATTTAAATACTTAATTTGAAGGTGAAATTTTTGTAGTATCTATTTTTAAAATGTAGCAGTTGAACACAGCATCTAGTTCTGACACCTGTCGTAAGCTACCCATATTGGCTTTTACTGTGCACGGGTATAGTATACAGGCAAAGTAATAACATGACAGTAGCAACGAACAAACATGTCCTACTTTAAAAAGAAAAAAATAATATCTCTTTTAGTACTCTTGTCATTAAGAATGCTAAAGGCCCCTCCAGTTTGTATTGACTTCTGAGCTGTGTGGGAGTTCTCTATGCTATTTCACTTAAAGTTCCCTGTTCTTCAGCTTTACAGGGCTTCTTGTCTAGATAAGATGGGAGATCAAGCTGCCATGGTAAGTAACTGATTAGCTCTTTATCACTGTTTTAATAATAAAATTTTAATTGCATTTGAATCATAGACCATATTAACTTTTTTTTCTTCCACGTTAGATAACTGCTATATTGCAGTCACGCTTGGCTAGAACATCATTTGATAAAAACAGGTATCCTTCTAATCACTTTCTACTGGAAATTATTTTCAGCTTTTTGGTTGATGAGTCTACTGCGAGAGTACTTAACAAACAAGGTGCTTGTTTGGGGCAGCATAAATTCTCCAATTCAGGCAGTTATCATCTTTGTATTCTGAACCATCTGGAATGGAAATGGGAAATTCTGTGTTATGAAGATGAATGTGATACTTTTTTCTCTCTCCACACTGTTCATTTATCTGTGAATTTGTTGCAAATTTGGCATCAGTATATGCCAAATAAAGCTCTGTGTGGAAAAATCAGCTGGCTTACTGCTCTGAGACTGATGCAGAAGGTAGCAACTTTCCTTTCTGGAGTGCCTGTTTAAGTAGAGTTCTCAACAAAGAACTTTATTCATGCCTAAAATAGGCTTAGTAGAGTCCCAAGGTTATAAACTAACTTAAAACCTTTCTAAAGAATTTAAGGGTAGCTCTACCTAAGAAAGAACTGGAGGTAAACTTACTCCTTTTCTTCACTTGTAGATTTCAAAGCATTTCTGAAACGCTGCATATGGAATGTAAAGCAGAAATGGTGACACCACTGGTGACTAATCCAGGGCATGTGTGTGTTACTGATGCTAACTTGTACTTCCAACCTCTTAATGGATATCCTGTAAGTGCCTCGTAGACAATCTTGCATATGGTGTGAGCACGCTGCCCCTCTAGTGGACAGTTTTCATTTTCTGTATGATTCCTCTTAAATGGACATGGCGCACATCTCCAAGGCTCTATTTTCAGTTAGAATCAGAAGCTCTTTAGTTTTCCTTTATCTGTGCTGCTCTGTTGCATTCAGTGTATATCTGCTTCTGAGGCTTTATTCTGTGCCAACTTGCTTAAAGCTGACCTCCTACTGACAAAGCACAAAATATCCTTTCTTCATACTCTTAATATTTAAACATCACTTTTTTTGACATTGCATTTAAGATAAATTTCTTAATCTTACTCTGTGATGCTGTTCCTACCTAGTGCGAGTTTTATGTGCATTTACTTTATATTGGAAGATCTTAGGTACGTTTTCTATTAAACTAATAATCTCTTTTCTCTAGAGGAAACCTGAGTGCATGTGGCAGACAGGTTACAGCTTTGGAACTTTTGTCAGAGAAATAGCAGTGATACTTTTAGAGTATTAGTGGCCTGCTGAGACTTATGTCCAGGCAAGGAAAACGCGTTTCACAGCTGATGACAACGTGCTATTCCATTTCTGTCCACCAGCTGGCACCATTGGCAAACAGTTTGCCCAGCAGCCCAATGGCTTCCTTATTTTTTCGTATAGCTTATTGTGTTCTGCTCCTCTCTTGCATGATTATTATAACTGGCAACCGACTTGGGTGATAATACGCTATTCTTTCGTTATTCTTAAACTGCTTTGCTACTCAGACAAGAACCAACAGCAAAGACAAGCTGCTTCTTTTTAACATAATTGCTTAACACCTCTGTTCTACTGCTAAAATGACATGGATGGATATTGTTTTCGTGTTGCTGGTATTCCAGACTGACTGGAGAAGTTAATGTAGAAGAAAATACTTTCTAGAATATCTCTATTTTTTTCTTCCCCCTTCTTGCCCCCCACAGAAGCCAGTAGTACAAATAACACTGCAAAATGTACGTCGCATCTATAAAAGAAGACATGGGCTAATGCCACTGGTAAGCTCAAATATATATTTTTTTATGTCTTTCGGTATATATTGTCTCTTAAAATGAGCAGCTGAAACTGTATGTCATTAGGTAAAAGCTAAATGTTTTTAAAAACTCTGAATTAAGTAGCGCACTGCGCTCACAGATCCTTTCTGGTTTTTAAGTGTTCTCGTTCCCAGTGTTGTGAAAAAGATAAAAACAGGAAGGCTGAACTCTTGTCAAGGATGAAAAATTTCTTTTGTAAGCAGTCAGTGTAGGGGAAGGGAGAAGGGAGTACCTCCAGGGAGCAATTAATTCCATTTATCTCTAACACTTATCTTGGGATAGAATGAATTGCTCTCTCATGGTGTGTTTTCTCTCTGGATTGATTCATGGAGGGAGTTTGATCACTGGTTCAGATTGAGACTAATGCGGAGTGATGAGTTCTGCTGTACATGGCTAAGAGACGATGAGAGTGCTTCAGTAGAACCTCTGAACTTATGCTTTCAGTGTTCACACTGAAACTTCAGTCTCGAACGAATTTTTTTTGTCTCAAAACACATTTGAACTAAATAGACATTTAATTCTGCCTCACCCCATTCACTTAGGACAAAAAAAGTGTATTACTTGTGCTTAATCAATCTAGACAGAGCCAGTGTATGGCTAGCTATAAAGCTATTTGTTCAGCTGGGTGTGACCTGAATGCTTTTATGATTGGAAATAGAAATTATAAAAATGTCAGAATATGTGGGCGAAACTGCTACCCAATTTACAGTCCTAAGTTTTAGATATTAGTAACTGGAATATTCTGTTTAAAAAATGTTAATATTGCAGCTTGTCAGTAATGCTGTCATTTACTTTTCTCCTCTCCCCCCCCCCCCCCCCCTTAACTTCTAAGGGACTTGAAGTATTTTGCACAGAAAATGATCTATGTTCTGACATCTACTTGAAATTCTACAACTATCAAGATCGAGATGAGCTCTATTTCCTTATTGCAACATATATAGGTTTGAAGTATTTATTTATTAATGTAGTCTGTAGTACTTTGTGAACGTAAATTTGTCTGGGCTTTGCTCTGTTGATTTGTGGGAAAAATGAGAAGAATAAACAGATATATTGGCCCTAAAAATTTTTGATGGAAGTAAGCGAAGTTCAGAATGAATGTTGCAAAGTTGCATGTATTTTCTTCATTTGAAGAGCTGAGTGTGGAAGCTGAGATAGCATTATTAAGGTGAAATTTGATTTGCAACTTGATACACACTGTTGTTTGACATAACCCCCACCAAAAAAAAAAACAACCAAAAAAAACCCCAAAAAAACCCCCACCAACAAACAAAAACCACCAAAAACAACAAAGCAAACCAACAAAAGCCCCACAAACACTTTATCTTCAAAGCAAGGGGTAAATAAGATCCACTCAGCTAAACTGTGTTTTGCTGAAAGGCTGACTGAATTGTGGGTGGATCCCCCGGCCACCAGTTATGTCCAAGTGAAAATCCTGTTGAGAAAGTTCCCGTAATGGATGGATTTCCAGTGTACACTTAAGTATGTGAGCTTTCCTCACTCGTAGCAGTGATTGATGAAAATTACCATTCTGAAACAGTTAAATTCTCCTTTCTATTAAATCTTAATTGCATTAATTTCTAGGAAGTGATACCTGTCTTTTGCAGATCATGAACTGAAACTTTATAAAACTTTCTAAATAGACTAGTGTGTGCAGGAAAAACAAGCAGAAAAAAACCTAATAGTTTTTCTGTAATGCTACTACAACTGAAACATTGAAACTCACATTTACTGCCAATATTGAAAGTGTTTATGCAAAGTTTGTACTGTTCTGTTATTGTACCAGAGGTCTAGTTCTGTTTTGTAATGAATTTGCCTAAGTATCAGTTGACGTTTTCCCCACATCACTAAGCAAAGTAGAAAGGCCACACAGGAACAATCACTTCCCCTAAGAATTGTTTTAGTCTTTTAGATTTTCCTTTTGAAAAGGAAGTAAGTTCTGATATGGTTTTCCCTGTTACTGAAATAACTGCTGCTGTTACCCTGCTTCAGACTTTTTTTTCTGGATAACTTTCAAAGATGAAATTTCAAGATGCAGATGAAGATGATGTTGTTGGAGCTTAGAAATCAAAAAAGGGTGAGCCCTTTCTCTAAAGGTGTTTGTAGCACCTCAATAGCTGTCTGACAGCAGAAAATCCTCTCTTTGAAGGTGCTAATGCTTTTTACATGTAGAATTTAAGGTGCTAAGGTGAAGGGAGGATTGGAATATGTTTTTCCAGCCTATGCTAGTCTAAAATAGAGGCCGATCATGTCCTAATCTGAATTCCTTTTCTTCTAGTTAATATTTTCAGTGATAATATTAGAGTAATTTGATGTTCCATAGAAATTCTATAGCTTTGTGTTATAGCTTCAGCAGCAAATGATGGTAAAAGGTAAAGACTTCTAAGTATGGGGAAGAGCAGCCTATAACACAGTTGTGGTAAAATAATCATCCAGAAATGTGCCGTATAATGCTTTCTGTAGCTAGGATGTGGTTTCACTGTGATTACTTGATGATTGGACTGTTCTTGCCATCATGCCATGGTTGCAGTCCTTCAGTTCTATTTCAGGCATTTGCCAAGGTGCTGTACTCTGAATCGATGGAAGGAACAATTGAAAAAACAGAGAAAAACCCGAAAAAAAAACCCTGTGCAAAGCTATCTCTCCCCCACCCCACAATTTCTCCTGATAAACCTGCCAGAGAAGATAACAAAGAAAGGCCTTTAATTTCATTTTAAGGTGGAGGGACAGAATGCAATCAACATTCCCAGGTCATTTTGTTGTCCAGCAGCATAACTTTGTATTCTTGCCATTGACTAGAGGGGTAGTGCAATATTGAATATCTTGAGCCCCTGCCTAATGCTTCAAATGGAAACTCCAGGTCCGTAATTTCTACTTTCTTGAGTGGTGGTCAAGTTTTATCTTCCCCAAGTCTCTTTGTTTTGGTGGTTCTGAAACTGAATCCTGTTCACATACGAACATAACTTCTTTCCACAAGTCATTGTTAGTGGGCATCCTTAGTTGTCCAGTAGGAAAATATATTTAATTTTTTTTTTTCTTGACTCCAGCAGAACTACTTCTAGAAATTTGAAACCCTAAAGATTGCCTGATTGCCAAGAGGGCTGTTCATGGTCTGCAAATACTTTTCTATGCCTCCATAAAAGTTAAAATTCTTTCCCATCCATTGTTTCCATGTTTTCAGCACTCCTTCTGCATGGTTGTTGTTGTTGAATGCCATTCAGGCCTGTTTGAACAGATCCTTAAAAAAACGTATACAATATGGTAGCTATTGAAGCATGAAGTTACCACTTAATTTTGGCTTGTTCTTTTAAACAACTGTGCCCTTAATGTTACAGTACCTTGCATGTTAATCACAGTATAATTTGGGGATGGAAGTCCAAACCACAAAACTCTTAATGTTTTCTTTTATTTTAGAAAATCATATTACAGAGCATACAGCTGAAAGTTACATGTTGCAATGGCAGCGAGGACATATATCAAATTACCAGTATCTTCTTCATCTAAACAATCTGGCTGATAGAAGCTGCAACGATCTCTCCCAGTATCCTGTATTTCCCTGGATCATAGCAGACTACTCTAGTTCAGTATTAGGTATGTGTATACAAAAAAGGCATGTTAGTGCATCATGTCCAACTGCAGTGTCTCAGGGCAGCTTTTACACTGCATAAAGTTAACGTTACATCAGAGTGAACCTGGCATTAGTGATCTTGGAAGTTTTATTGTGCACTTACCCCTCCTCTGAAGTTTAGTGGATAAAATACCTCACCTTTTTCTGTTAAAAACTTCACTCTTCACATCCAGAGTATGCACCAAGCATCTGCTTGGTCACTTTGAAAATTGGCAGTACTGAGCGTTCAAAGACTGTCTGTGACTAATAAATGCAAAGGAACCGGTAAAATTGGTTTTTATGGAACAAGTTGGATTAATTGAAATGTGTAGGATCCAGTTGTTCTTTTATAGTTCTTAGCATAGTAAGTTGAAAGGAAGAGACTAATGGCCTGTGCCAAAATTGGTTACTTGATTAAGGGTCTTAGTGCAGTTTGTGTTGGAAGCTTGTCCTCTTGAGGATTGTGTCCCTCTACAAGGAGGAGAGTAGGGGAATCTATTTCTGTTTTCATCAGCACCCACTGAAACACCTCGATCCAATTGTTTGGTGGTATTTAACTGTAGCCTGACAGAATAGTTAATGAGTAGGAGGAAGACAATACCAGCTGATTTTGTGCCTCAGGTAGCAGGACCTGTGCTAAGTAGGTGATGTCATGTACATGTACTAGTTCTGAATGAAGCAAGAGCTATGAGATTACATCTGCTTGGAAGGAAGATGATGAGTAGTCATTTACAGTAAGACTTTATTCTTTTGCAGTTAGGGAGCAGAAGTTACTGGAGGGGTTCTGCATTGTTTTTTGTTTGTTTTATTGCTGTTTGGGGTGGGGTGGGGTGTCTTCTGGTTTCAAGTATTGATCAGAGTACATTCCCGTCTAGTAGAATGCCTAGAGTCTAACTATATCTTTTTAGATCTGACCAAGCCTGAAACGTTCCGTGACCTTAGCAAACCAATTGGTGCCCTGAATAAGGAAAGGCTGGATAGGCTATTGGTATGTATATCTTGGCTTTTACGTGTTGTGCATTGTGGGCCTTGTACATATTGGCAGTAAAAGGAGCTTTGTCAAGCAGGTTTTGGGAATTACGTAGATACCAAACTATAAACCTTATCAGAAGCAAACTTACCTGTAAACATAGCACATTTCCTTTCAGCTTGATTTCATTGGTACTGATTTTAAAAGCATTTGAACCTGTTTCCTTGCTCTTACTGCCATTTCATATGGATATGCTTTAAAATGTTTTACCTCACTTTTAAAATAAAATCCCCAAATCCATTCAACTATTGTGAGTGTGTTTGTATGGCAGGTACTGGGATGCTATAAACATACACGGAAATATAAAACTTCAAGACCAATGGATTTAAATGCATAATGTAAAATACATGTATCAATTATACAAGACAAAGTGGTAGAAAACTTAAGTACTTCCATTTAAGAAAAATGCTGAATTCGAGGGAGAGTACTTCAAAGGGAGGAAACCTGGATCCGTAGAGATCAGAGCACCAATCTAAAATTTGCACATGCAGATAATAGTGCACAAACTTTTTCTATTTCTCAAAGTAGGCAGACTTCCTTTACGTAAGCAAACACATAATTACAAGCTTAGAAGATCCTCCCTTTCTTAGCTTTTAATTCTTTGTATAGAAGCATTGTCTTCTATGGTAAGTTAATTATTCTGAAATTTACAGAACATAACCATATTGGTTTAGAACATTCATTAGTTCTTAATGAAGCATAGCAAAAAAATATTGCCAGACTAACTGCATTATATTGTCAAAAAAGATTAAATATTTCAAAATTGTAAAGCTTCCTAAGGTTGTTGAAGGTAGGAACATGATAAATGTTATGTTTTCAATAACAGTACACAGTTTTCTTTCTAAGATCTGACTGTGTCCTTAAATTAGCTGTCTCATGCCTACAGTAAAAGTAACTTTATTTAGATTATGATAGGTTTTAGGGGTAACACCTAGGTGCTTCAAACAGGAGAGAGTCTTCCAGGTTGAATTAAGTCAGTATGTTCTTCCATACTTATTAAACTTCACATGAAAGACAAAAAGGAAGTATTTGTTTGGACTCCTTTGAAGCTGAGTCGCTGCAGTTACATGTGAAAGTGAGAGAGGAAAAAACCCTGGTAATTCTGGATGATATATATATACACACACACAAATTACATATATGTATATCATATATATATATCTAATATAACTTAAAACAACTTTTTACTTTCTTGATTTACTGATTATGGTTATTAGAGCTTTGTTTTATTGTTACAAAAAAAAAAATAAATAAGGGTGGTCCTAGTCTGTGTCTTAAAAAAATAAAAAGTGTGTATGTGTTTAATATTGAAGGAAAGCAGGAGTGCTGATTTTAAACAGACCTCTCTTTCTTCTTCATATGTTGCAGACACGTTATCAGGAAATGCCAGAGCCCAAGTTCATGTATGGGAGCCATTATTCATCTCCGGGTTATGTTTTGTTTTACCTTGTTAGAGTTGGTAAGACAGCTTTTACATGCTCTCTGAGCAGACCGTTACCTCCAAAGTGGACAAAGTTTGGAGCAAGCTGATGTTTTTTTTTTATTTCTCCTTAGCCCCAGAATACATGCTGTGTCTGCAGAATGGAAAGTTTGATCATGCTGACAGAATGTTCAACAGGTTTGTTTACATTTTGTCTATACCTGAATTGGTTTTGTTTTCAGATATGCATCAAGGGAGTGCAAAGCCTTAAAAAATAGCTTTTTAACAAATGTGTGACTGATACATGTTATCTAGTCTTGCAGAAACATGGAAGAACTGTTTGGATGGCGCAACAGATTTCAAAGAGGTAATTGGATGGAAAATGATTGAAGTCCTTGGTATCTGTGCTAAGCTTTCTGTTCATAGATGTCTCCTGTTGATTTGAGAGTTTTGAGGTGGGGCTGGGGTGTGTTTGGTTGGATTTTTTAGAGGGTTTGTTTGTGGATTGTAGTTGTGTGGGGGGGGTTGTTGGGGCTGTTGACTGCAATTTATGAATCCTTTAACGTTTTTAACTTCTTCTTTCTCTGTAATTCCATGATTGCTTGTCTGTGTCTGCTTTTAATTTAATAGAAGTGTTATTGTGAATGTTATTGGAATAAGTGGGAATTACCAGAGTGGAATAGGGCTGAAAAGATGCAATTTTATGCATTGTCTGCTGGAATCTTGTAAGGATTTGGCTGTGTTACAACAGTACATCTGGTGAGGTTAAACTGTAGTTTTATCTTAGGTTTTTGAGCCTTAGAGAAACCATAACTTGTAGAATATGTTGAGAATGATTAACTGTCAGATAGTGGGTGTTAATGCTTCTTTGATAAAGGAGTCTAAAATAGTGATACTTTAAAAAAAATATCTATAGTTAATGGTTAGCTATGGTGGTTCTTAAATAATTGGCTTAACCTCTGAAACTTCTGTTATCATTCTCGTTTTAGTCTAGACTTTTGTCTTGACTCTTACCTGATATCTTAAAAATAAGAAGGTAGCTATACAATGACAGTTCTGAAGATACTCTTAGATGTTACGGATTTGTATGCCACACATTACGTGTTAAAAATATTTATGCCACTCTGAATTTATCTCAAAGAATTGCCTTGTGGGTACTCAAAAAGCCTAGAAGTAGTTGGAAGGATGTAATGGGAGGAAGTTTCCAGTACTACTTTATTGACAAAGAAGAAAGCCTGGAAAAATTACTACCCAGCTTTAGGACTTGACATACAAACTTCGACTTTTAGTTTTTACTGACTGTATTTGACATAAATGATCAAAGCTAGGCTAATCTCAAAATTTCCTTTTTTTTTCTTCTTCCAGTTGATTCCAGAATTTTATGAAAATGATTCTAGTTTTCTAGTAAACAGTTTGAAGTTGGACTTGGGAAAAAGGCAAGGTGGAAAGATAGTTGAAGATGTAGAGCTTCCCCCTTGGGCATCAGGTAATAATAGTCAAACTTCTTGTATTATGAATTAATTCAAGATTATCTAGATTCCTGGGATATGGTGGTGGTTCTCTCAAAAATACCCGTTCTGTTTTCTTAGGAAGGATTTTTTGCTTTAAACCATTGAGATAATTAATAGTCGCATTTAACTTTTGTAGCAAACTCGAGGTTTGGTGTGGGCTGTTGAGGTTGGTTGGGCTTTGTTTTTTGTTTGGTTTCTTTTTCAAGAAGGAAGATGAACAGAGATGGATACCAATACTGAATGGGGTATCTTCTCCTGCAATTAACCTTTCTCTTGCCAGGTCCTGATGACTTTCTGCGGAAGAGTCAAGAAGCTTTAGAAAGTCAGTATGTATCAGAACATCTTCATGAATGGATTGACCTAATATTTGGCTGCAAGCAGAAAGGAAGTGAAGCAGTTGCAGCTCACAATGGTAATTACACACTTTATAGAAATTGCAAAAATAAAAAAAAGGGATGCTTTACTTAGACAGGAATTGTAAATAACAGCATATCTGTGTCTGACTTGTTTTGAGCGTTCAAAACTGCTTTGAATGCTTGGTCCTTAAAGGAAATGCAGTTCTTTGTTACTGGAATTGATGTCTTATCTAGTAAAGTCTATTGCCTTCATCGTAATTTGCATCTTTGAAGATGTACCTAAGATAGTAGGCAAGAAGATTCTATAGCGTTGCTGTTACTTTCTCGCACAGCGTTGTGTGGCAATGTAGTATGGAATTAGTGTCTGCCGATTAAAAGTAGGAATCTGTAGGATCTCCACATGAACATGTATTTAACTTCCCTACACCGTGATTGCAGTGTGAGAATATCCATACAATTTTCCAAACTCCACCTGAGAGAAGTGGCAAGGGAAAGAAGGGGCTAATGGGCTATAACTGTTCAGGAGCAAGAATGAAGGAAGAAATGTGCAAGTGACTAGGTTTGTCCTTATGCACATATATACTACTGCAGTAGTGTATATACTTTTTACTGTACATGTGGAAAGTTTCACTATTTGCAAGCTTATTCAGAGCATGTATGTAGCCATTGTAAATGCTCACAAAAGGGGCTGTTGTTATGTAATTGCTATGATGATGTGTTTAATTTATCTAAATCTAACAGTAATAGCAATTATTAACTTACAGCTAAATATCAAACTGCTGTATTTTGCTACCCAGTAAGGAAATGTCTCCTTGGCAAAGGAACACTAGCAGTTTAGATTTTTAAGGTGTTTATTCCAGAACCCCTGATGCTTTTGAAGGATTGCAAGTAACAGACAATATTGAGATACCTTGTTAAGTGCAAACTAGAATAACTTTCAAAAGAGAACCTGCCTACAACAGTGGGGAGGGAAGGAATAAGCAACTCTTCATTTTAGTAGCCCGTGCTTACTACTTCCAGGGTAAGATAATGGGATTTGTTTTGTGGTGGGTTTTTTGTTGTTGGGGGTTTTTTTTAATATGCTTACCCACATGTCCTTAAATCATGATTGGCTATATTTTAGGTTTGCAGGGGTTGGCATCCAACCGTACAGTGACCGTAAGTGTCAATTATAATGTGGCAGAGGCTTTGAATATGGTAAATCAGCATTTAAATTACGGCACCTATATTTTTATCTCTCAAATAAGAGCACGTTTTATGCACAACATGCTATTTCTGCTGCAGCATGGATTGTTATTAGCATAACGAGTTGCAGATACTTTAGAAAAGAGAGACAGAATTTATCTGTTTATGAATGAACCTGTGTCAAAAGATAAAGTACATGTTCTTATGCAGAGACCCCAAAGTAGTTCACTGTATAACTGCTATCCTCATAGCAAATTAACAGGTGAATAGGCGGACCTTTATGATCATTCTTTACTACATTTTGTTACCTGTTGAGAAGATAACCAGAGATCCAGTTATGCAACTGTGCTTTTTTTTCCCTTTATTGTGTATATGTGTGGGGAGTTATTTAATGAAGCTTAAATAAGTCTTCATTTATGAAAGGACTGATTTCTTCTGAAACTTTCTTTGAGTTTCTTAGAAATCCTAACTTTTTTTCAGGTAAGAAACCCAGGATTAAAACACAAGATCTCAAACTCTATAGTTTGCTGAAATAGCTTGGTTGCTTAGGTATAACCAAGTTGAGTAAGAATCACAACTTCATCTTGCATAACTACTATAAAAACAAAGAAAATAAGCCTTGTATATCTATCTACATTGTACAAATAAACTTTTTATTTTCTAGTGTTTCACCCATTAACTTATGAAGGAGGAGTGGATTTAAACAGGTAATTAACAGGAATCCACTTTTTTTTGTTTGTTTGTTAAAGCAGTTAGCCAAATTTCTCAGTATCCCTCCAGGTTCTTTGCTGGTTGTAGAAGTGCTCTGTATGTGAATGGTGTAGCTCTTCCATTTTATACTCCCAAATACACAGAGAACCAGCATCAGGTTTCTCAGTTTCAGCATGCATTGACTGATTGTTATGTGAACACTTTGTCAGTCCGGCTTTTCTGAAATTGCTTTATTTTTTAAATTTATGAGCATATTGTCATCGTACATAAACAAAATAAGGAAGCTGTCATATGACTGTCCATCACATCTGTGGTAAATCAGTTCTGTAAGAATTTGTGATGGCCTATAGTGCAGTAGTAACTGCATGTGCAGGCCCATGCTTTCAGGGGAGAGGACAAGAAAAAAAAATACTTGCCTACTTGGCTTAATTAAATATCTTGTTTTTGTAAAGTATTATGGACCCCAATGAAAAGGTAGCTCTGCTGACACAAATCTTGGAGTTTGGACAGACGCCAAAACAGTTGTTTACAATTCCTCATCCTCGAAGGATAATACCGAAGTTGAAAAGCTTGTCTGGAACATCTAGTCACAGTGTTTCCATAACTGAGTCTCCAGGTAAATGTTTAATAAATAAACTGACAATGTAGCAGATTTGTAATTTTGAGAAGTACTGCATCTTTCTCCCAAAGCATCTCATTATACAGCTCTCTTGGCCACTTCTCCTGTAGGCCAACTCAAAATAAATCCATTAACTAACTATTAAAGAAAAATGGGCAAGACCAGTTTCAAATTTGAAAATACAGGTGTTGTCCGATGGTTTGTCTTCTGTTTGAATGGTCTTCTCTGGGACTGTTCAACCTCTGCTTTTGAAGCTGTGGGAGGACTGTCATCCTTGACCTTTCATGACGCTTCAAAATCAAGCTAATATGATAACACCTTCAATGACTGTATCCCCAGGCATTCTAAATGATGTGAAGATTTGTTCAGTTTTTGAACAGGCATGTCTTTGGAGAGATCCGTTGGCTTGTTGCAAATAAACCCATAGAATTTAAATTAAATGTCCAAATTTGTTTTCTTTTCCAAGACTTGAATGAAAATCTGTATAGAAATTACTTTGTTTTCCCTACATACTGTAGGGACAATGTTGACTGAATAACTTCCTTGCGCAACAGTGCAGTGTGAAGAAATTGTGACATTCCTAACAGAATAATAAAAGCATGTGCTGTATTGTAACAGTAGGTGACTTCCCTGGTACTTTTCCATTTGGAAAGCTCTTGACATCTCAATGGAACACCAGAACATCTTTGCAGAAACATTTTTGGTTTGTTGTTTGGTTTTGGGGTTTTTTCCATTTTGGAAATGTATTCTTTAAAGTCTCCAGTTTAAAAGCTCCAGTTTTGGGAGAAAAATAATATTTTTGACTGTGTAAGATAATGCATCCGGGAAGAAATTTGGAAAAACAATTTGTGATATTGTCACTCCCTGCATTAGCCAAAAATTCTTATTTCTGGAGCTCTGCATGATTTCTGTACTTTCATATTTATGTTTGCAACTTCAGCTACCTCCATTGTTTGAAATCTATTTTCTATTTGTGATGAAACTTTATTGTGGCATTTTATTGCAGTTTCTCCAAATGAGGAATCATTTGAAGATTTGACAGAAGAAAGTATAACCCTTGCTTGGAATAATATTGCCAAACTAAAATTAGATGAGCAATATAAAATTCACAAAGAGTAGGTACTATTCTTTTGTTTTTACAGTCAAAATTGCTCAATTTAATTGTGGGGTAGGGGTATCTGCATCTCCATCTGAATGATGTCTTAGGGTTTAAGGTAAATACTTTTCTTTGTGAGACAGCTCATTGATTTGATTACACAAGATGAGTATATGTCAGCTTGATTATCTTTTGCTTGCTTGTTCGTTTGTTTCTTATACAGATCTAGAGCTAAGTTCATTATCATTTTAGTACCTGAAGCAGATATTGCTTACCCATCTCTAAAACTATGGTAGCAGCAGCTACACAAAGACTTCCATTTATTTATTTATAACCCCAGAAAGACTTAACTACTTAATCTCATTTAATTTGAAAGGTTAACCCACTTAAGTTCAGCTACTGTACACCTTGAGCTGCTGCTGTATGAGCAGTCTGCCAAGTCTCCAGCTATAGGTTTTCTGTTAATCCAGGTACGAAACTATTGTTCTGATGGATTCCTAGGAAGCCATGGGTCAGCAGGGGCACTTCAGGTGAACTTTGAAAGTACCTAACAATGAACAACATCAGCTATATTTTAAAGAACAGATTTTGCTTTGGTGCCATCCCTTGTCCTAGTGGCTGGACTAGTAGGAGGATTTCTTACTACCCTGAGTGCAACTACTTTCTTGGTGACTGTAACCCAATCTAGAAAAGAAGCATTCTGTTGTCCAGAAAACAAGATTATATTTGTAGTGAGAAAGTGCCTCTGTTACCAGATTGTTAGGGTTAGGGAAATCTTGATCCTGAAAGCAGACTTGAATTTCAGCTTCTGGTTTTTTTTTTTATTTTTTATTTTCCTGAGGACTGCTGAGAAAAATAATAAACAGGTCTGTATAACAGGATTTTAGCTGTGCAGAGTGCTTTGTCCTTCCTAACCAACTCCCTGACATAAGCTATATGTCTGAATTTCTAGACTATAGTGACTTTGCCAGTGTCAAATTTGAGTAGAAAAGACATGCAAGTTCTGATTTCCTGACACTTGAGGTATTCGGTATCTGCTTGTAGGCAGGTTCCTGGCTGGCTTTCTGGTTTTGGTGTGTTTTTTTTTTTTTTCTTGGGGGGCGGGGGTTGGTTGTTTGTTGTTTGGGTTTGGGGTTTTTTTTGCCTAATCCCAAATTGGAAAGGTGGACTATGCAACTATTTATCCTCTCACATGGCAATGTCCTTTCTGATGAGGATGAAGTTCATGCAGAACAATATGGGAAACCTGTACTGGCATTTCACATGTTATATGAAGGTATATTATTGTTTCTAGGTATATAAGATACCACTGTGGTGCTTTTAATCTCCTTCAGTGTTTTAGCTCTTAGATCAAATAACAGATTTTACCTGCAGTCAATTTACAGTATGATGGTTAAGTTTCAAAACCTATGAAATCACCTATAAACTTATTTGTATTAAACAGGGCAATTACTGGAATAGCAGTCACTTGCAATGGGTCTTCTGTTTTCACTACATCCCAGGGTAAGTATTACTTCAGAGGTATTTACTAGAACCTGTAGCATAAATGCAGATTACTGTTTTGTGAACAAAACAGCATGAAACTCTGAAATGTAGTTAAGATTGAATCCCATTAATATCTTCACTGAGAGCAAAAAAAAGATAACATTAAATGGGATATTTCTGGAATCACTGAGATCTGTTTTTTTTACAGTCATGAAAGTGGCCCTATCTTGTGCCAAATGCAGGAATTTTGTCTTTGCTTCACGTTCAATTCTTCCTTACTGTTTGAGAGGATTTCAGTATTCATATGTGAAAGCTACTTCTCTTTGGCTTTTGGATTGTCACCTTTGCAAGTCACCTATTATAGAAATTAAGTTAAATATTTCCTGTAATTAAATAGCTGAAGTATATAAATTTGTTAAGTTTCAGATCACTTCGACTCAAGGGTTTCAATGTTATCTCTATCTAGGCTTGGGAAGGTGGTAATTTCTCCCTTTAGACACCAGAGTTCTTTTAGAGTTTGATAGGCATGGGGCAGTCTGTCTGTAACTGGTACAAAACAGGCCAGTTCCAGGCTCAAATCACAAGCTTTATAAAGAGTTTCTCAAAGACTATGAGAAAGCTATACCTGCTTTTCATAGTAAGATACTTGAATATTCAAACAGGAGCAAAATTACTAGCTTCTATAATATAAACCAGTCATTTTGTCTTCAATTTTGTACATTGACAGATTCAACTTTGAAGATGTTTTCTAAAGAGTCAAAAAAAATCCAGAGAAGTGTGTCCTTTTCAAACATGGTAAGTTGCTGTCAAAATAGAAACAAGATCATTGGGTATCTTCTGAAAGCTACTCGGAGAAATGGTTCTTAGCATGCATCAATGCCTCTTTTCTTCCGCTGCCTACTCAACTGTATTGTGTGTGAATAATTTAGTGGAGTGAACTGATAGTCACTCAGGCCTCCAGGGAGACAAAGCACATTCTGCAAACATGGCAAGGAAGCATTAAATGGTTGCACTTCACTTCTGTGCTAGCTCTGTTCTGAGTTGCCCTGCTCTCCAAGGAAGGGCTTGCAGAAGACAAAGATAGTCTGGCATGTGCAGTGGAGTCTTCCTGAACAACCTTGAACTGCCACTGGGACCAGAATCACAAAGCTTAAATTCCACCCATGTGCTCACATCCAGCATTGCCTTACTGCTCCCAAGTGTTTGAAGGCTGCGAGTCAGCTGGCAGAGGAAAATCAAGCACGGGGTGGAATCTATGCTGGGTGAATTTGAGCCGCCCTTTCTCAATGAGCCATGGTCATGGCAACCTCTAACAACATTTTTCCCTTGCTTCTAAAACAGCAATTGAAAAGAGATTCTGTATTTAATTTTTCTGTGCTTGAACACTGTGGCCTGACCTAGGTCATAGAGATTCACTCCCAATTGTCGTGTTTGGAATCCTTTATTGAGGCAAGATACTAAGATGTAGCAGCCATCTCTGTACCCTCATCTCTAGAGGGAACAAAAAAGGCAAACGTGTCACCCAGACAGAAGCCATAGCATGCTCTAACAGGTACCCAATTAAGTTGCAGGGTCAAGACCCCATGGCCTGCCATGGCACATGCTAGCAGGTGAGTTGAGATACAGTAATTCCTAATGCTTTAGCCAAGCAAAGTTAGGAATGTTGTTTCTTGGCACTGTAAAAAGGAAGCTTTTTGCTGACTCCTAGGCCAAAGGTTATTTTTGCTTGAGGAGGACTTTTTTTTTAAAAAAACACCTCTTCTCTCTGTAGTTTTAGTGCTGATCTGTTGCAGCAATGCAAGAGGCAGTAACCTTTTTACAGTCCAGCAGCTTACTGTTTTTTAGAACAGTCTTAAAACGTGACAAGTAATGATGCTAGTAGAGGCAATGGACTGGTTTTTTTTTATTTTGGGTTTGTTGTTTTGTTGGTTTTTTTTTTTTGCTGCTTCCCATGATGGTAATGTAGCTGAGCTGCTGTCTGTAAAGAATATTTCTTGTTGAGAATAGTAGGAATTGGTTACATTTGTTTGGAAGAGTTGAGATGGTAAGTAGCTGTCATGGAGAACAAACATCAAAGGAAACCTTCATTTTTAGTTTCTGTTAGCTGTTTGCATGTAAAATCGGCAGTAGCTTACAAGATGAAGAGCTGACACAATTTCTCCAGAATGAGAAATTGCATACCATGTATGCAAACTTTGAAATACCAGCATTTAAAGAACAGAGATCTGTCAGTTCTGTATGTATTTTTGAACTTCAGTGCTACCTGTATATTTATGAGGGATTAAGTGTTTTTGCTGTACAGTGTCCAACCCATAATGTTTTTCATAGTTAGTGTTCATAAAACACTTTTATGTTGTGTGAATAAAAATGCTGCTTGTTCTCCAGAAGCATGTTAATGTACATCTGTTTGAATTGGGGTAAGAAATCGAGCACTACATTATTTTTATTTATTTTTTCTTGCAGGCTTTGTCATCTTGTCTAATTTTACCAGGAGATACCACTGTCATAAGTTCTTCATGGGACAATCATATGTATGTATTTACTTCCTGTTGACTTTACTGAATTACATCAAGTGCCTTGGTCATTATGTTTACGGGTTCAGATAATGATACAGCAATTCATTGTTAAAATGCAATGTCTATGTTTCTACTTTTTGTTTCAGTAGATTTCTGCTAGAAACTGTAAAAGCAAAGCTACTTTCATCTATTTGGAAAAAAGGGGTTTATTTTCTGAAGACGTAATGCTTTTTTAACCTTTTCCTATTAGCTATTTTTATTCAATTGCATTTGGAAGACAGCAGGACATCTTAATGGGACATGATGATGCAGTCAGTAAGATCTGTTGGCGTGATGGGCGTTTATATTCTGCATCTTGGGATTCCACTGTGAAGGTTTGTATGTGGGGTTGTTATACTTCAATAACTATTTAGTACTTTGTAATGGTCAGCCAGCCAAATGCTTTGGAGTGGATGTACCGTACCTGTTGTACTAGAATAATAACTTAGCTAGTATCATAGTAAGTTTGTTTGTAGAATATCTTCTTCATTTAACTTTATCTCAGTTGTTTCAAAGCTGAAGTGTTATCTTGAAAGAAATTTAATTCATTGTAACTGAACATGGGAGTTTTGGAGGCAGTCTGTATTTGTTGGAGGAGCTAGAATGTTCTGAGACCTTGACCGGTGATTCTGTTTGCTGAGTGGAATAGGCTTCTAAAATGTTTAATAGTTTTGTAGCTTATGTTCTTCAGCTAGGTGGACCAGGAACTTGCTAAGCGAAAAAGCATGCCTACAGTTAGGTAGAAAGATAATTTGGAAATAAGGGACAGGAAAGAATTTCCCAAAGCCTTCCTTGTACAGCTTTTTGGTAAGTATATGTTCAGTGCAGTGATATACCTGTACTTGAGTAGGCTTCTGTAAGCTATCTGGAATCAGCATATGTGGTTCTGTTTAGGGTAAATGAGTTCAGGTGCCGTTTCTTGTTGCTGTATTCTGCCATGTAGGCAAGGCCCACAGTTAACACAAGCAGCCCTCCTGGGAACGTGAGAATTCAGTACTGAGGAAACTCATCCAGGGTTATATTAATGCTTCCTTGAGCAAACCTAAATATCTGTGTTGTAGGTGTGGCACTGTGTTCCTGGAAAGACCTTGAGCAATAAGAAACACCACTTCGAACTGCTTGCAGAGCTAGAACACGATGTTAGTGTAAGTATGTGGGTAGAGATAGAGTATGTCAGAATATGAAAATGAATTACTTATTAAAATCAAAGTCAACCTGTAGTGCTAAAGCACAAGGATTAGGTTAGGGGGCTAAAGTGGGGGTGTTGTTTTGGGAAGTGTGTGTGTGTAGGGGTGTTTTGTTTCGTTTTGGGGGTTTTTGTCTGATGCGTGCTGCGCCAGTGTCCCCTGCTCCCCTGCTCGAATGGCCTTGTCCTGGGGACTGAAGCAACAGTGGAAACAGAGGTGCCTAATTTGCCTTGCTTGGCTTGTACGTACAAAGTTCCAGCTGGGACAGGAAAGACTGCGGGGCGTGGTGTTTGCTGCTTTGCTTTTGAAATAAGACTAATGTTTTTCAAGTATTTTTATTACTACAACAACTTCTTAATGTTTGCCAATGGCAAGCAAATGGAAAAGAATTCCTCTGAGTTGTTTACCATGCTATAAAACATATCAGTGAATTTCACTATAACTATATATTGTGTGCAGTGAATCATAAATATGTAACTGCACACTTGTTAAGCTTCTAATATCACTCTAGTAGGATATTTAGAATTACTGTGTTTTAAACCTTCATAATAGTTTTAACAGGTCACAACACAGGCAACTACTAAACCAGTTCTGATAACATTTAGGAACTCTGCCCAAGAGAATTGGAAACAGCTGACAGCTAGGAAGACTTAAAAGTAAAGAATTTTACTCTTAAGGGTAAATTCTTGTATTTAGATGGAGAGTATGGGTATTCAGAGTAGTCGGAAATGTCAATTTGCATTTCTGATTCTGCAAATAAAAAGCATTTTCAAATATCATCAAAGGGAGCTATCTCTTACTTTTTACAGGCAGGATTTTTAATAATTGTACTTAATTAAGGATGTTGCAGAATTAAATGGAAAAGCTTTTTGTAAATAAAATATCATCTCATAGATAATGCCCTTGTTTTGTGTATGTTTAAAACCTGTCTCAAGATGGCTGACATGAAAGAATAGGAAAATCATGGGATGTTTAACTTCTAGGTAAATACAATCAACCTTAATGCTGCAAACACTATACTAGCATCTGGAACCAAAGAGGGTACCATTAGTGTTTGGGATGTTACTACAGCAACAGTGTTGCACCAGTTGCCATGTCATTCTGGGACTGTGTTTGATGCTGCTTTTAGTCCTGGTACGTTGGATTTCAGTTTTTAATACGCATCCTTGGGAGTTCCAAAGGGAATCTTATTCCTGGTGTCATGTAATATACCTTTCTTTTTTAATTGGAATTACTACTTCAAGGGGGATGGTGAGATGTTTTGGATTGGCACACATCTCCTTTATAAAAAAATTATTAATTGTACACAAGGCCATACTAGACTGTAGACCAGTGGTCTAGACTCTTAACCGGTTTTGTTTATCATTGCTTGCTTAGAGACTTAATTTACAGTAAATTATCTATAAATAAGTAGGTCAGGCAGTGTCACATCCAACACGCTGTATCCCAGATTGCTTTGGTAACTATAACTGAATGTCTAAACATGCGCTTTTTTGTTGTTATTGTTTCTTTTGTTTGCTTTTTTCTCTTGTACAGACAGCAGACATCTACTTAGCGCAGGAGAGGACAATTGTTTTAAAGTAATAGATGTACAAACTGGAATGCTTATATCTTCTGTAACTACTGATGAGCCACAGAGGTAATTCTGACACCATTCAGGTTATGAAGCTGTGTGGCCCACTAGTTGACTGTGGAGATGATAGTTGGCTGGTGACAGCAGAATGGAAGGGGCAGTAATACTGGCAACTCTGTTTTATTGAATCACTTTTTAAAGTGCAAAGGCTGACGTTCTAGCATGTTGTGTGCATTATGGTCAAGCTTTCCAAGCTGGGACAAAAACAAACAAGTATCTAAGTAAATCGCCTCATGGGTTTTTTTCCAACAGCAACTGTAACATCCGTAAAAGACTATGGGAACTGTAGCTAACTAGCAGTTCCAGCAGTTGAGCCACTGAAATTTCTAACAAGGATTCTTCTTGAATCGTCTCTGTTAATAATCTTGGTTGGTTTTTTTTTTAGTTCCAATGCTTCCTTTTTGTTTTGACAATTTTAAGAAGATTGGCTATCATAATTAGTCTTTTTTTTTTTCCAAACCAAAATGCAGTTCTTTATCTGTTTACCTGACAAACCGCAGAATGCTAACTCAGTTACTGGAGTAAAAATATAGCAGCCGTACATGGAGTATCCTTGTTGGTTTCTTGTGTGTGCGTATACGTAAATATAGATAGATAGATAGATAGATGCATATATTATTTGTTTTGCTCAGTTATTTCCCTGAAACTCATCTTTGCACTTTAGGTGACAGTTTCAGGAACACAAAGTGACAGAAGTAAAAGTGGTAGTTCATGTGAGCGCTCGGGTACTATACACGCGTACAGCTGACTGGGTCCTCTTCTGTTACAGGAATTAGTTTCATCCTTCTGCCAGGGGAAGGTCTGGCTGGGTCTAGGGCAGACAGAGAAGCAAGTTTGGGACACAACCCTCTAAAATAATTTGGCAATAACCTTTCTGGAAAGACTGTTAAAGGGTAGAATTTCTTTCAGTTTTG
Organism: Falco peregrinus; assembly: GCF_023634155.1. Lineage (NCBI taxonomy): Eukaryota > Metazoa > Chordata > Aves > Falconiformes > Falconidae > Falco > Falco peregrinus. The sequence goes on from NC_073723.1 coordinate 47,077,005, forward strand.
TACCTCCATTTTCAGTTCTTTTTGGCCTAGTCAGTTTGGAAGTGTTGGACTCATTATACAAAAGCTTGAAGTGAACTAATTACAGACTTATTTGCAGGTGCTTCAAATGGGATGGAAATACCATCTTATCGGGAGGTCAATCCGGTGAATTATTGATTTGGGACCTTCTTGGAGGAAAAGTTACTGAAAGAATCAAAGGACATACAGGTATGCCTGAGCTATTCCTATTCTCAAATTGCATGGAAGATTCCTGTTTTCCAGCCCTGCTAGTACTGAAAAGTTTGAGAGTCATCTGCTCAGTCAGTGGGCAGTTCTTCATGATGATAGCGTTATCTGGAACACCAGAACTAAAAGTAGGTCCACATGAACCTAACAGTGAAGGAATATTGCTGTTTACAAGACTGACCAAAGGTAAATGACTTGGCATTTTTCTAATTCACACAATATCACAGAAGTCACCGTTTTTCTACCTCATAACCCTAATAAAGTGTAGTACAGGCTGCATCGTATACTTTGTTAGTCTATCCAGACTGTAAGTCTAACAACAAATTAAGTGAAGTTCGCTAGATAAATTGTTTTGGATGGGGATTTATAGCCTTCTTAAAGGTATCTGTACAGTCTCCAGTACATTAGCAATCAGGATGTGTGAAGGAAAAAAAACCTCAAGTTTTATTCAGCTTCGGTTTTATGGCTGCCTTCCTGAATGGTTATTTCAAACTTCCCTACTATGAGCTTGTACTCTGGAACTCGATGTGTGTAGAGATCGTTCTGTACCTAGGGGAAGCTTTAGAAGTGAGCTTCTAAGCATATGCTGGAAGATGTGAATACACTTTTAATACGAGAAGTCCAAATGGCGGAGTGAAAATCTCACTTTCTGAAGAAACCTCCTCCCCTTATCCCTATGAATCCTTTTGCCAGTGTGCCGTTCTGCATTCTACACGGCAATTGACATTGTCCCTCAAGTACCCCAGGGCAGCTGAGGCAATGTAGGGTGAGATTGTTAGTGTGAATATAAGCAGCCAGCTGGAAGCCTACTAAAACTGTTCTTAGTATATGTGGTGTTGATGTAATCCAAACTAACGATCATACGATCCTAAACGCTCTTAAAAAGATCTGTTCCATCCTCTCAACTACCACTTTTATTTGCATTTGGGTTTACTTTTTTGTTTGGTTTTGGGGTTTTTTTTCCTCAGGTGCTGTAATGTCCATGTGGATGAATGAACAGTGCAACAGTGTTATTACAGGAGGGGAAGACAAACAAATCATGTTCTGGAAACTGCAATACTAAGTGCCTTTCCCTCCAGACATTTAAATGAACTCTTTATTTTAAACCAAATCTTTTAAAGGAACTTAACTCTGTGCAATGATGGCTGCTGAAGTTCAACCAGATAGGAAGCTTTGTTCAGCTATGACTTTCTATGTCATGGTAACTTCACTGAGAGCTCTTAACTTCCATAGTGTATGCATTTGTTTTTCATCAACTATTGTACTGAAAATGCTTGTCTAAAATGGTATCTGAGATGAAATTAAAGACCTATTTTTCATAATTAAAGAGGTCTTTGCAGTCATTGTTTAATTTACATAGAATGAATCACACCTTGCTGTTTGAACAGATTTCAAAGAGGAAACACTCGCAATAACTTAAGTCTTTAAGAATGCTTGCAGCTTAGTGCCATGTCTCATGACATAATGTATGTACCTCTTGTGTAGGCAACCTTTCTTCCTAGTGACGATGCATACAGTGGTAAATACTACTTCAAACACTCAAGGAGGTGCCGTCCTGAGCAGTGGTCAGTCTAGTCTACTATCTCGTCTAAAGGTGGCTATTTGCAAAGGCATAGAGAATAAGAACATACTCTGTATTGTTTTTTCCTGTTGAGAAACAGTATTAATATATTAGCCTGAAAGGAAGTGATCCTCTTAACAGAGAACACATGTAATGTGTTGATATCAATCTTCCCCTAATAATGGACCTGAAATTAGTTTTAGGATCTGCTGTTACTGCCTTTTATCATTTATGGTGCTGTCCTTCTCTAAATATTTAATCTTAAGCATTGTCCTGTTCTGTTTGGTGTTCTCAACTTCTTTCAACTCATACAATCTTTGAGATGGAATTTAAATAGAGCCTTTAAACAGAGCTACAGCTCCTGTGTTTATCCAGTCCCTTCTTGTCTTAACCCAGTGACGAAGCAGTGTTGTACTAGGCTTACACTCTGTAGGACTTAAGATACGATTTCCTGCAATAAGCTGTTCTGAAACTAGACTTGAAATAGTCTTTAAGTGGCTTATTACAGCAACAAGTAGTTGTGATGTTGCCCCAGTATGACCCAAGATCAATATTTATTTCTCTGATGGTATTCTTTACTGCTGGTATTAAGGTGGCCTGTCAATGTGTCCAGTCCAAGCATTCTTCTAAACTATGTTCAGCTGGCCCTTTGTCTATAGATATCCTGCCTTGGTTTTGATACCAAAACACCTGTTTCAGGGCACAGGTGTTTCTCTGGCATTGTAAAACAATTGTTTTATGGTTAGGTGCTGTTTTTTCAGTCTCCCAATTTTTTTTTATTATGCTGGAGTTTGAACTTACCTTTCAGTAAGGTAGTAGCATGATGTCAAAGCAAACTGGTATTTCAGCTGCTTTACTCACTTGGCTTAGCAAATAACTGAATCTTTATGTAATCAATGAGTATGTGTGGTGAAGGCACATGTGACAAAGTATTAAGCCATATCATCTGTGCCTGCTGTTACCAGTCTTGCTGCAGAATATTTAGCATGAGCCCTGATCCTTCACCTTTCATTGTATTTATATTTCCCAAATAAATCTCTGTGTAGGCAAAGAAGAGATAGAAAATCACATTCTATGCTTGCCTGGAAATGTCTTGGGTCATTTCTGGATTGTGTTAAAAGCTTTTTATGTGGTGCTTCAAGCGTGCCTGTCATATTGCTTGTTTACCTCCACCCTATTGTATTTTGTCCCTGGCCCCCAAGGCTTTGGTTTTCTGCATTACAGTACAAGCCTGAGTTTAAGAGGTGCACTGTAACTCCTTTTTCCTTTCAGCACATCCTATTTTTGTATTCTGTACCTGCTAATGTGCAATTTTGCAACTCAAGTTATATGCCAGTGTGCTTGAAAACCACAAAAGAACTACCTGAGCAACAATATGCTATGCACCTTCACACTTGTTTCCTTGATGCTGCCTTACCCCAATTTTGGGCACACTAGACTCTTTTGTCATTAGGGGGCCTCCCACTCATGTCAACCAGAGGAAAAACGACTCTGAAGTTTGTGACATCTGAAATTTCTCTGCCTCAGAGAAAAGATACCCTTAACTTTTAGTTAAATATGGATACATACCACACATAGCTCTTCAAGTGCAGCTGAGGTTTGTTTTCTGCTGTAAAGCACACTCATGAAACAATGCTCAGTCAGCTAAGGCTGCTTTGGGTGATGAAGCAGCTTTTTAAGGGAGGGAAGGAGGGGAATCAAGTTACAACCTAGTAACAGGGTTATCATCAGTATCTTTGGGGTTTTTTTTTGATCAGATGCGTGCAAGGAATTACATATTCTTGATTCTTGATACATGATTCTTGATACATTCTTGCAGCTTAACTCCAAGTTTATTGGTGTACGTACATTTAACTATACCTTACTCTTCTGTCCAAGCTTGTTCCTGCATGGAAAGGAGAGGGTTTGGATCAGTTCTTTCACTTTGGTTGCTGTATGGCAGAGCTGGAAGTATACTAAGTACTTCTACTGAAGTTCTACCCCTCCTATTTCCAAGGGATGGCCCCTGCTGTTACAGCTACCTGGTTGATAACTAGAAGTGTATTCTTCCTCTGGGGGTATATTCCTCCAACCTGGTTTTGTCTCTATCTATTTACGTTTTAGCCAGACTTGCACTTGGGGAGTCACAAGGTTCAGGTGGCCTAAACCCCATCGGTCAAGCTGTAATGTGGTAACAGGTTCACTTAAATAAGGAGTTTTAAAGCTTGAACAGGTACAGAACTGGCCCCTCCCTGCTGAATCATCTGCTCCTAAGTAAAAACTGGTTAGAGGCAGAGATCAGAATTTCAATAATACATTGTTCTAGGCTCCAGGGATTCATACCAAAGTGACCTAGCTTGCCAAGGAACTTAAAAGATGACTGCTACAGGCCCTATGCCCATAAGGCTGAATCCTACCAGCACCACATGAAGTCACCAATGACTGCCACTAAGTGCTTGCCACCATGGTTCCAGAGGCACAGCATTTAGTAACCAAATATTCCAATTAAAATGGCTCCCAGGATGAATTTGATCACCACTTCAGCCTGAAGTAGTATAACAATTTTTCCTCTCAGTTACCATAACTGAAAAATTAATTTGAGAAAAAGGAAGGTACAAGACAGACTCTTCTTCACAGGTAGAGCTGAGCTTAACTCTGAGCACTCCCAGGAAGAACAGAAGCTGTGGTGCAGACCCACAACAAAAGTTCTCAACCCTACCACCTTTGCTGCTTCTCCTACAAACTGAAGAAACCTGCAACTAGCTACCCAGGCCGATAAAGTTGACAGTACACGAGACTATACTGTAATGCCAAGCTATGAACTGTTTACTTTTCCTCTTGGTGGGAGCTCCTGTAGTCATCTTTTATTTTACTTAGATGGACAAGCAAGTAAATAATTAAGATACCCCACCCCCAGACCAATTCTGGATCCAAGTTAGTTCTAGAAGTATAGCTGAACTGATTCCTTACACCCCTTTTACAACAACTCATACCTATACTAAAGCAAGTTGCTTTGACTTTAGGCTAATGCCCACTATAAGGGAGACTGAAGTTCAGTATTCCTAGATTTCATAGCTGAGGAAATTGTTCCCCAAAACTAGTGTTTAACTTAGATCAGAGTCTCAGCTGAACATGCCTATGAGCAGTTGCGGTGGGTTGACCCCAACCAGCAGGTGAGCCCCCACCGAGTTTCTCACTCACCCACCCCACAGCAGGACAGTATGAGTAGTAGAAGGGCAAAAGCTAGGAAAATTTGTGGGTTACAATAAAGATAGTTCAACTAAGTAAAAGGGGGGAGAGAGGAAAAAAAAGGTGATGTAGAGGCAATCACTTACCGCATCCCACCAGCAGACTGATGCCCAGTCTCCAAGCAACAACTACTTTGAAAAGACTCCCCCCAGATTATTGCTGAGCATGGTGTCAAGCCACATGGCATTTCTCTTTCTTTGGTCAGTTTGGGTCGGCAGTCCCAGCTATGTTCCCTCTCAGCCTTTTGGTCACCCCCAGTCTACCCCCCGGGGGCAGGGGACAGAGCAAGAAGCAGAAGAGGCCCTGACACCATGCAAGCACTGCTCAGCAGTGGCAAACACATGGCTGTTATCAACACTGGTTTAGTCACAAGTCTCAAATACAGCACATACCCACTGCTACAAAGAAAGTTAGCTCCATCCCAACCAGACCCAGTACACCCAGTCAGCTGCAAACAGTTTTAAAATAAAGTTGCATCTATACAGTCAGTACATCTTGTAGAAGAGCTAGGCTGCCATGCCATGTGTTAAGCTGAAGGTATGAGAAGAGTTACACAGATCTTGTTTAAATTATCCCAGATCTACCCTTTTAAAACATTTCAGCGTTGTAGGCAGCAAGCTTATTTAGAAGACTACTTTAAATTGTATTTCCTATCATGTCTTTGTTGTTGGCTGAAACTGGCCTCAACAAGCCCGTCTTAGCTCATCTTAAGTATGCACACACAGAGGATCTAAAGTTTCAGTCATTTATTTGGTTACTTCTGAATCCTTAAGAACATGGTTAAGGCAAGAGATAAGCATTTTAGTTACAATTTGTATAACAAGTAATAAAAAGATATGAGTATCTGTACACTACTTTTATTTAATACGCTTACTGAATGATGCCTTTAGCTATATTCAGCTTAACTGGCATTCCTGTGTAAACAGTATTTACTAGAACAAAAAATTAACTAGTACTAGCCATACTTCTAATACACTATTTCAGATCTACTCTTGCGAACAGAAAGCAGTAAAAATACTCATTCGTCTTAGACATACAAAGCGCAGCATTGTCCTAGGTAACAACATGGGACTTCGCAAGTGATATCTGGTTCCTTTAGTTGCAATGGCTTATAGTAGTAGTAAACCAAAAGACCTATGAAAAGAAGTCATAACAAGTGGAATTTCACATTTGTCAAGCATATAAGGCTACAAGTTTTACAGTTTGTGAATAAACAAGATATGTTGAACTGTAACATTCCCAGCCATTATAGATGCAAATGCTTGATGCAGCATATCTTCTCTTAGCCTCCAGAAAGGCTCGTGTGCAGAAGAAAAAAATCACTGAGTATAATAGCCCAAGTTTAGTGGAATTATCATTATATATATGTACACACACATACATGATGCAAGTTTAGACTTCAGGAACGGAGTGATCCATCAGGCTCTTCATAATGCTAGTTGCCATCCTAAAGAAAAGGAAAAGGCATTCAGTTTTGTAAGACAACTGCAGAAGACCACTAAAGCTTCTGATCACTGTCCCTCTGTCATTGCCAGCCCTTCAATACTACTTCAAAGTTGGCCTTTTATTCCACTATTTTTGACAAATATGTTGCTACAGAGAGCTGCACCAAACTGCACACACAGAAGGGAAGCCCACGATACTCAGTGTTTTTATTAGTAACAGAGTTGTGTTACAACCATCTTTCAGGATGCGGGCATGTGTGCAAGCAGAGTAGCACCACAAGTGAGAGAAAGAGGGCAGGGGGAAGACTCAATTATACCTAAAGCATTATTAATTTCTAGCAGCTTCAAAAACATTTTTGAAGGAGAGATTTAGATGTAGAAAGCCACTGCTGCCAAAGGATTAGAAAAAACCCTCCGTCCTGCCAAGAGTCACGTGTAGGTCACCCGAGTTAGTTGCGCTAGAAGCAGTGTTTTAGTTACAAGGTAACAAATATTTGTGTTACTTAAGTACTTGAAAGTTCTCAGAAACTCAAGTCTTATTCAAATTACATTTAGAAAAGGCATTTTCAAGAGAAGGCAAACAAGCATTACTAACACATGACTAGTTTAAAACCAACCAAAACACACCAGTTTGAATAAAACATCAGATGAAGCAAATTTTCAGATTCCTCCCACCCCCTCTCCAGTCTTCATGTTAAGTTTCTAATTAAGTCTTAGCATGAGTACATTTTATTTAACCTACAGAAAAATAGTCACTGTCAACTTGATTATAATTAACACCACGGCTTCTTTGCTTTGTTTATTACCTACCTCTTTATTATATACTCATAAATACTGGAAGGCATGACAGTAATGGTCACTACATTTCCAGCTGTTGCCAAGATGTCTGCAATCTGGGGGTCCTGTTATTAAACAACAAGTCATATGAGCAACATTACTTGAGCTGACTAATAAAGCAGCTGTTCGAGAGCTTTTTCTAGACATTTCATGCAGCTTAAAGAGACCCACAACTCCTTGCGTGGAGTATTTAACCTTCAGGGCAAATCACTGAACCTGCAATACCACTTCATAGATGTTTGCTTATCACATTATCACTAGTACAAACTGCCTAGAGAAGGGATACAGACACTATACACAGAATTCCTACTAGAGTTTGACACAGGCTGGCAGGAAGAGAAGCCTATTCTTTGTTTTGCCAGCAAAGTCAGATTAAAGATAAAAACTAAGGGTCAGCCTAGCCAGGTAGGGGCAGAGAGGAAGAGAATGTGTTGCCCTGCCTACAGATACAGAACTGCAAAGAAGCCTCAAAATACACATTTCTCTCCAAGCAAGTTGTTACCTTTCATGAGTGACTGATTTTATGAACATCAAACAATATATTACAATCCATTGCCATCTCCAAGACAGTTACTATACACACACAAACTCACAGCTGCCCACACCCACCATATGCTGCTTATCTCACCTTCAATCCAATCACATTCTGGCCATTAATTTCACAGATGTTGTGCTCTGTAAGAAGTCCATTTCTTGCAGCAGAACTGTCTTTCACTATGGAGGTTATTTTTCCATTCTTGAATATGAAACCAACATGCCCTGTGCTGTCCTTATGCATAGTAATGATTCGTTCAAAAGGCCTAGAAGACATTTAAAATGCAAAACCATTCTTTCAGTCTACTAAGCCACAGAAAGAACCACACAGTATTTCAGCATCCTTGACTTACAAAAGGTAATTGTACTCTAAAAGACTTACACATCAACTACAACAAAAAGTAGTTGGGTTTAACTTGATTTTGTTAGTATTGTGATATTAATATATACTTGTTTATAAACCTTATATGTTTTCCCTGTTCTACAGGCATTTCACCATCTGGATTAATAGTAACACAAAAATCGCATACAACATCAACCCACCCACCCCCACACACAAACATCCACCAAAAATTAAGCGTTCTCTACAAATGTTACAAAGTAGATAGAATAGCACAGGCAGTTTTAACAGTTATAGGCAGACCACAGGATTCTGGAGTACAAGGCTTCCCCAACATTTCTACTGCTTTACAGACCATAAACATTTAAGTTGTGCCTTAAAAAAAAAAGCTAGTAAATCCAGGAAGAGGGCGAGGAGTTGGGCACAGGACTGGTAGACAGAGCAGGGAATCTACTGCTTGCAGTAGTTTGATTCAATACATGGGTAGAAGTAGCTGCACCAATGGAAGCAGCATTCCCTCCACCGAGTCAAACCTGGTTCTTAAAAATGAACATTGAAAAAGCTTCAGGACATGTACCTAGTCATACCATCCATTTTCTCATAACCTACAGACTTCTGTTGAATCTGACCTATTATTACTACATACAAATAGCTACGAGCTCATTATTTAAATATCTGTATTGTTCAACCATACTTCTAGCAAAACTAACATTAATCCACACGTAAGGAACAGTTCACAAGAAAAGTATCATGCTAAATAAAAATGCAAATGTATTCATTAACATAGCAAGTATTTTGCTACCATCTTTCATTGCTTTTTCAGTTAGTATAAGCAACGGTCAATTTGTGTCTGAAAAAAAAAAAGCACAGAACTCTTGAATTCAGAGTTTTAAGTTTGATTTGTGCTATCACTCACTAGTTTACCTTGGAAAATGCAAGTATCCCGTGCACACTCCGGGCACGATGAGGTATAACAAATTAATAACCATTTTGACTGTTCCCCACAAAAGGGATCATTTCTGAGTATCTTTACTGTTGAAGTACATGGACAAACAGATTCTATTATGCCCACAGTCCTGCTCAAGCAAGGGGAGACCTAATCCCCACAGAGTTACTACTCTGAGATGGACAATGACAGTCCACATCTGCAGTTGGCTTTACCTGTCCCGAATGATCATCGAAATCCTTTCTCCAGAAGCTTGTTTCAGAACTTTATGTGCTTTATCAGAACTCCATCCTGCACAGTTTTCACCATTGATCTGCAGAACTTGGTCTCCAAACCGCAGACCGGCAAGGGATGCTGGAGAGTTTGCCTGAACTAACTGGACAAATATACCCTACAAAAGAGGATAAAAAGGGGGTAAAAAAAAAAAAAAGGAGGAAGTTCTTCCCTAAAGATGAAGACCAGTGACATAACACACAGCCCTTTAAGCTTTTCCATTCTCTATGTAATACAAACCAAAAAGACAGAAGAATTTGCTAACTATATCACCTTAAGAGGTGTTTTTGAAATTTCAGCCTGTTTATAGATGTCTTTAAGAGACTGACAGATAATTAATGCTAGAATAAAATTCAGAAGTGGGCAAGTTGTTCTGGCTAGATCTCTAAACATTAAAAAAAAAGACAAACATTAAAGCCTTACTCAAAGGGGTAAATATTATTCTGCTTTAACAAGAAATCTGAACTGGATCAAAACAGACCAGTTGTAAACTTGCGTATCTCCTTCTACATTTAACTAACAATTCCTTTGTCAGACATTAAGTCTATATATTGCTGGAGAATAAATCAGCAATGCTAGGAACTCTGTTGCAGATTTTTCCTTCTTTCACAACCCCATTTGTTTTCAACTTTTTTTTTTAATCAATTATGACTTGCTAGCACCTCTAAAAAACTCAAGGTGTTAAAAAACTATTTCTAGTCAAAGTACCCCTGAAAACCAAGTAAAGCATATCAAGGCAAACTGTAGATAATACCTTTGAGCTGGAGGTGTCACAAACAAAACAAGAAAAACATCTACTCTAAGAAAACATCAGCATTTCTTGCGTTACGAGAACTACAAAAAGCATTTTAACCTTATATGAAACCTTGAGTACATTTTTTTCTTAAACAATCAAATTAAATAGCCTTCCCGAGGGGAGAAAAACAAACACTCAAAGTAGCATTTTCCATGTTGAGAATCAAACACCACTGAAACAGAGAAGCTTCTAAGCAGATTTAAGGATCTCCTTGCACCTATGTTCATGTTGAAGGAAATTTGAAAAAAAGCCTACTCTGAAATTACTCTTTACATATAGGTGAGATGACACCCACCCTTATCCTTACTTTCTCACCAGCAACACACTGCAAGAATCTATAAGAGGAACTACTTTAAGCCATGGGCAGTTCTCTGCATACTGCTGAGCTTTAAGTACCACTCAGTGTTTCCACAGAGACAAGAAGTCTTGAACTGCTAACAAGTATCACAGCAGTTCTGCAAGGACAATTTCATGCTGTGAAGTGGGGGAAAAAAACCCCAACCAAACTTACAAGGATTTTTCAGATGTTACAAAACACACGGAAGTTAAATTGTCACTGTAAATTCAGATCCTAGTCCAGATAGCTGGAAATCTAGGTACTGATCTAATGAAGGATTTTAGAATCCCAATAAAGGATAAGCAAGCATTATATAGAAGACAATTTTGTGACCATACACTAACTTCACTACTAGTTTAATCCAGCATTAATATCTGTATAAGCAAAAGCAAGCTCCTATACTTACATTGTCAACAGACTTAAGGCGAAGTCCAATTTTGCCATCTTGGTCTTTACATAAAATTGCTTCACGGATGCCTTGCTTAATTTCCGCTCTGCGAATTCCAATATCATTTCCAGTCACTGGAGCTACCATGTAATTAGTAGAAGGTCGTGTTACCAGTTGCTGATTAAAACAAAATAACCAGACAACAGTTTCAACTTTTTTAAAGTAGGTATATGTCAGTTTATATGAAGTGATATTTAAAAAAACCCACACAAATTAATTCACAACACCTGCTTCTCTTCACTCTCTCCCCTACCCCAACACTGGAAATATAGTGCTTGGTTTAAGACCAGATTAAAATAGGTATTGTTAGTCAAAATAATTCATTTATCAGTCAAGTATGGTACTCAAAACAAATAAATAGTAATCTACTCTAGAATGCTAGATATACATTTAGTCTTTATACTTTTGCCGAAACATGCTTGACTGGTACTTACACCCTGTGGCTGAGCAGCTGCTGCCACCGGTAAGTTTCTCTGCACCTCTTCCTCGTTGAGGCTCAGGCCCATATACTGAGACAGTTCTGGATACAGTCTGGGGTATAAGCCTATAGGAGAAAAACAAAACAAAAAAACTCCATCAGTACAGTTGTTGGTTTAACAGAACGAGCAGTTACTGCTTTCACATGTATAATTACTTCAACAGATCTTGTGCTTTTGTAACGCATTAATTTGAAAATTACAATGGAAGACACACTTGGAGCAGGGCTGTTATTCTAGTCCAGTTTAGCTGAGTAACCAGCAGCACTTCTGAGATGAAGAGCTTACAGAGAACGTTCAGTTACTCCATTCATCCTTTAGGGCACAAACATTAGACACATGGTGCTAAATTCCAAAACCAACACTGTGCTGCCCTCCATAAAGACACACCCTTGCTCCAAAGCTTTTGGGCAATTAGTGGGGAACTACTCCCCCTCCCACCCCCAAACCAGGTATGCTGGAGAATGCACACAGACACAAAGCCACCTTCCAGCAAGTGCAAGACAGCACTCTCAAAAGACGGCCATGCCAAGGACATTCCAGATCCCAGGCATGGCAGTTTCTGCAGAAGACAGCTTCCCGGCTGTAAGGTCCGCAGCACAGTCTGCTGTATCAGTCATCATAAAGTAGCTGTCATTTCCTCATAGCTTTGAAGTGGTTTTAGACACGCTTCTGAACAAGACAAAACAAACACGGCCCCTAATACCCAGCAGAAGATTCCTCTACACCAGAAAGGAGTGGGAGGAAAGGAAGTTAAACTGACAGACTTGTCAGACCTCGAGTCAAACCACTCTGGAAATAAGCTTGATACTGCTCTTGACATTCCACAGATTAACTGGTGCTACTAACAAGTGGCAGCTAGAAGAACTCTTCTGAGAGTCCACCTGCTGTTCTCACTGAATTGGTGGGGACAGAACAGGCTACTTGAAAATCGAGGTGGTGCAAGGGCCGGCCGGCCGTGGAAGCAAGCAGGCTCCACAGTTTGTTTATGGGTACATATATAAAACTATTAAGTATAAAGCTATTATAAGAATCTACATTTGACCAGAACGGAAAGTAACTTTTCTGGGACAGAACAAAGGTCATTGCAAGGTGAATTCCAGTATAAACTAGGGACTTTTTTGCTCCTTAATACTTTCAGTGGTCATGTTTGCACACTGCTTCACATGAGAGATAAATCCTGAAATAAGATCAGACAGCTATCAGCTTGTAGTTTTACCAATACTGGTTAACAAGCTTTCAATGAATATTCTTTCTACTTTTCCTTGTGTTTTAAAGCCCCTAGGATTATATACAATTAACGCTGCACAAGACTTCTGCAGCTACTCCATTTTTCTCTTCTGTTCTTCATCAAAGACCACAACACAAGATGCATCTTTGCTCGCTGTATTACATTCTCATTCAAAACTGAGACCTCCAAATAGCAGAACACATCCAAAAGCTCTTGATGTTGTATATCCTCCTGCCTCTCCCAGAACAGAAGGGTTCTTGGTGGGTTTGGCACATCCTATAGATGGTGTAGGCCTCCCTTCATTTGGGATATACCAAATTATTAACCACTCTTTAGCTACGCACAGGTCTTGAGCAATTAGTGCACAAGTCGATATCAAAATTCTGTCATTTGGCCGGCAGACACAAAAACTTCTGGTGTCCAGAGTTTGAATTTTCCAGAAAGAACGCTGCCAAGAAGGGAGTGCTGAAGCTAACTCAAAACTGGTCTGGTGAAGTTAAGCCAGGTAAGTATCTATTCCAGAAGGGATCTACAAGAGGCAGCGCTCTGGTCAGCTATACAAACCCCTGCCTTAAAAGTCATCTTAAAAACACCAGCACCCACAGGAGAACAGGGGACAAAGTTACATCCACCAAGCTTTACAATCTGATCCACCAGCATTGTTGACAGCTGTTCCAGCACTGCTGCTGGTCACACTGGTTAGAGGCTGTAGGCTTTTTAGACCAAGTATAACTCACTAACCCAGAGTTCTGACCTCAAACATACTTGTGCACCTTCATGGATGTACATGTCTGTGGGAGAAAAGGAGGAGAAGGAGGTACAAATCACAGATTAGTCAGGTTTGGAAGGGACCTCTGGAGATCATCTACTCCAGCCCCTGCTAAAGCAGGTTCACCCAAAGCAGGTTGCACGGGAGCGCATCCAGGTGGGTTTTGAATGTCTCCAGGGAAGGAGACTCCACAGCCTCTCTGGGCAGCCTGTGCCAGGGCTCTGTCACCCTCAAGGAAAGAAGTTCTTCCTCATATTCAGCAGGAACTGCTTTCATTTCAGTTTGTGCCCATTTCCCCTTGACCTGCCACTGGTCACTACTGAAAAGAGCCTGGCCCCGTCCTTCTGACGCCTGCCCTTGAGATATTTCTAGGCATCAATAAGGACCCCTCTCGGTCTTCTTCTCTTCTCCAGGCTAAACATGCCCAGCCCTCTCAGCCTTTCCTCACAAGGGACATGCTGCAGTCCCCTCACCACCTTCATATCCCTCCACTGGAACCTCTCCAGTAGCTCCCTGTCTCTCTTGAACTGGGGAGCCCAGTGCTGGACACAGCACTCCACATGTGGCCTCACCAGGGCAGAGCAGAGGATCACCTCCCTCGACCTGCTGGCCACATTCTTCCTGATGCACCCCAGGATCCCACTGGCCTCCTTGGCCACCAGGGCACACTGCTGGCTCATGGCCACCTTGCTGTCCCCCAGGGCTCCCAGGTCATTCAGCATTAGATCTCGCCTAATGCTTTATCTTGATAAAGCTTTACGTTGTTAACATGGTATGAAGCTTTATGTTGATAACATGGTAAGATTAAGTTCCACCTTCCTGGTGTGATAAACGCAGTCATGATTCATGTCAAAAATAGAATGTACTGTGATAAGTGTAATTGTTGTACCCTGTGTAAATATGGGACCTGTATCGCAGTTGTGGCGAGTGGGCACGTGTGGTTCTCCTTTAAGACAACGTGATGGCTTCCCCTTCCCCTGAGGCAATCGCTGCTTGGAGAAGCCCGACAAAGGAGATAAGGAAAACGACAGCCAAAGGAGACAAAGACCTTGAGATCTGAAAAAAGCGCACCAAAGGAGAGCCAGTAGGAGGAGAAGGCGTACCCTGACAACCCAATGGGGAAAGAGCGGGATGGGATGAACATCCGGCAAGAAGAGATTGGTCAGGATCCGGGGAGAAAAGACGCTGCTTTTAGGACTCAGGTGTGCCTGTGGTGGAAGTAATTGAGTTCTCCGCGCACCCAGCGCTGTTTTTGCTTATTGTTTCTCAACCTAAATTGATTGAACCCAAAATAAAATTGTTTTAATTGTTATCGTTTATAACTGGGCTCTTCTCTGTTGAAAGAGATTTGTGTTTGTGCTTAAGCAACCTCATACAGAGAAGAAAGACAGTCTCATGCTGCCCTCTAAAGCTTACAAATATACATGTGATAAATAAGGAAAACTAAGTGTTTGAGTCAGAGTTTAAAAGAGCTCAAATGGTACCAACAGCAAACCTTGTTACATTAGGCTTACTTGGAAAAGGAAAGAGTTAGTGTTTGCCACAACTTCCTTTTATAAGCAAACACTGTTTTCTGACTCCTACAACCCTTCACCAAGGTGGGTGCTGGCATTTCCAAGAAGGCACAGTCTCACCTTTCATAAATAGGGTTACATATATATAGGTATTTTTGACTGTACTGTTAACTTTAGTATTTCATAACTGCATTCCACAACATTGGGATACTATACAGCACATGAGCTTACCTCCATCGTGAGGAATAGGAGCAGACGCTTCAGACAAGATTGCTGGATTAGCTGGATTTGAAGAAAAGGCTGTCTGGGCCTAAAAGCAAAGACACTCACATAAGTTATCTTGCACAAGAAAAAAAAAAGTCTATTACATCTTTATTACCCAGGCCAAAGACTAAGTGTGTTTTTTTCTTGTACACACTAGTTACTATTCATCTTGAAGTTCTGAAGTCACATGTTTTTCTTTGAAATAAATAACTTCAATACAATATGCTGTAGTAGTATCAAAGTACTTCAGTAGATCAACTTGCATCTCCCTCAGAGACAAGGCTACAGTAATAACGCAGAAAGGCTTTTCCGTCAACCTGTTCTGTTTTTGTCATCAAGGAAGTTAGAGAGCCTTAAGACACATTAAACTTGGCTGACAAAGCTTTATAACTTTAAGTTTCAAGGTATGAACTTTGGTAGAGTGTTTTGCAATTACTTTTTCCAGCTGGATAGCAGCTGTTTTACCTCTTTGTCATTTACAGACATTCTTCATGAGTTCTACAACGGTCCCTTAAATGTTGCAAGTTCCACAAAACCCAACACTACTAGATTAATACCTTCTGAAAGAAATGGAACTTATCAATTTTTATTTTTTTTTTTACAGAAGTTGCCACTACAGCAAACACACTAAGCTTAATTTCTGTATTGCTTACTGACTCACAAATATAAGAGAATGTATTTAATAAATACAATATAAGTTAAAAATAAAGCCAACTTCCTTCCTTCCTTCTCAACACCTCAGCTACTAATGTTTGGCCTTGTGTAATCGTATCAGTGAAAAACTGCCTTAGAAAGGCCTGTTAAGTGCGATGGAAACAGCTATACCAATAGCTCTCCTGAGGTTGAACGTCAAAGGTGAGGGTGGGGGTGAAATTGGTAAATGCATAGTGAAACCTGACACTGAACAGGACACACAAATCATCTAACACAATGTGACAGTCAAATTACTTAACATTTTTAAGGAAATCACGCTTAAAATAGAAGACCTCATAGTCCTGTACTCTCCAGGAAGTTGTTTTTAGAAAAATGTTTCAGAGCAAGAATGACTCATCATTTATCAGTACCAGATGTATTTAGAAGAACAGCCTTCAATTGAAATGTTAGACAAGAAGAACAGGTTAGAATATTTAATGTAACAAGTATGTTGTTTTAAACAGCAGTCATTTTAATCTCACACATTTGTGTTGGATACAGGCTTCATCTTTCAGTACGCTGCCTCCTTTTCTCCTAATACTGCTCTCCGACACATATTTTAAGAAACAGCATTTTTGTAATGTACCTTTTGGGAGAGGCAAATAATTTAGCCTTTGCTACGTGCTGTGGCCAGCAGGTTGAGGGAGGTGATTCTCCCCGTCTGCTCAGCTCTTCAGGAAAGACATGGACCTGTTGGAGCAGGTCCAGAGGAGGGCCACAAAAATGATTACAGGGACAGAACACCTCTCCTGTGAAGACAGCCTGAGAAGGTTGGGGTTGCTTAGCCCAGAGAAGGCCTCAGGGAAACTTTATAGTGGTCTTTCAGTACTTAAAGGGGCTTGTAAGAAAGATGGAGACAGACTTCTTAGCAGGTCCCATTGCAACAGAACAAGGGTTTTCAACTAAAAGAGGGTGGCAAAACACTGGAACAGGTTGCCCAGAGAGATGGTAGATGCCCCATCCCAGGAAACCATCAAGATCAGCTGGGTCAGGTTGCTCAGAGCCCTGTCCAACCTGAAGATGTTAGTGCTTATTGCAGGGGGTTTGGAGTAGATGACCTTTAAAGATCCCTTCTGATCTGAACCATTCCACGGTTCTATGAAAAATATCAGTGAAAGTGGAATGGCATACTTGTTACAATTAACAATTGTAATAAATGTAATAGATTAACTCTAGCAGTTGGTCATTAAGAGGCCAAAGGAGCATATTCTTGGCTCCAGGGTACTTTTATTCCCCCCCCCCCAGTTCAGGATTACCTGATTGTAGATGAAGGACTTTGATAAGATAAAAGGGGTGGGGTGGGCAGACAACGATGAGAAATCCCAACACAACACCCACAACTTCAAGAGGCACACCCCACACACAGAAACACAGGTGAGGCTGAGGCACTCCACTTTGGGACAGCTCAGGAGAGTTAATAAGCTGTTCTGTGCAGTTTGCTTAGTTGCTTCCCAGTGAGAAGGACAAGGACAGCAGTAGCAGCTACATTAAAATGCAGTATAACTCATTGCTACTGTTTGAACTGGCAGGCAATACAGTTTAAGTTTAGGAAATAAGAACGGGAGCTAGGTAAAATGCTGAAGGAATCAAGGAAACTCCTTGTAAAATACATTCATATCAAATTTCTCATGGAGTTTTTATCCATTAATGTTTTTCATTGTTTTGTTGCACAGGTATTTTTTTCAGCCTCATCCTGTCTCATAATAAAGCTACCAATATTCTTATACATAAACTGTTTTAAACAAATGTGAGCATCTTGGAAATATTAAAAGAACTGGTCACTACCATGAAATAGCAAGAGGACAAGTTGTGATGCCAGATGATACTAAGAGAGCCCAGTGTTCTTTTGTTGTGCCCAACTGACCATGACAGTTTTCTGACACAGGTTTGAACACCAGGAGTGAGATAGCAGATCTATTAGTGCAGTCAACACCTATTCATCACATCAGAGCTGAAGTATGAGAAAAGACTGACCGCATTTGTCTATTTAAGACAAAGTACCTATACTTCAAAAAAACTAGACATTCCAACATAAAGACAAATTACTATTAATGAATACATAAAACAATAAATATACCCAACAGTGGTAAAATAAGCATTAATCATATTTAACATCACAGGTTTTTTATCTTTTCCCTTTTAGAGTGTGATGGTAAAACGAACTCTCACCTACAACAAAAGTCTCCCCTTCCCTGGATTAAATATCACAAGATATATATTATTGTCACCAAAACTCATCTTATTAGAGCCCATCGTACCTGAATAACTTTGTCAACCTTCAGATCTTCCAGGGAAGGATAGAGAGACATTTTGATGCAGTCTCACTGGGTATGGGGAGGCAAACAAACAACAGGGTTAGCAGTTAGAGATATTTACTTAGTATTACAACTTTAAGAAAAAGCAAGCAGGCATAGAGTGTTAAATAAGTGATCTGTGACCTGCAAGTCTTAGTACTACAGATACCCGGCACAGCACAAATTCCATTAAGACTACCCATTTAAACCATTATCAGCAATAGCCTTTGTGTAATAGGCTTTACCTAATAAACTTAGCGTTGTCAAAGTTTAAGTCTCAATGGTAAGAAAGCCTATACAGAGAAAACAGTTTCACATGATGCACTGCAAAGACAGACTTTAGGAGGCCAGGATGCAATGATGATGCAGGTTAAGAGGAAAAAATCTAACCATCTCCTCCTAGTGTCCTCCTCCCAACTGGGACAGTATTTTATATACAACTGCAGAAGCTTTCACCCTGTTATCTAAAGGATCTAAACACCTTCATCAGTTCTGATATTCTAATGTCCTCGTTTTGTCTATGACAGTTAATTTTCTTCTTAGTAGCTGGTGCAGTGCTGCGCTTTGGATTTGGTGTAAGAGTAATTTTGATAACATACTGATGTTTTCAGTTATTGCCAAGTAGTGTTTATACCAAGTCGTGTTTATACCAAGTCAAGGACTTTCCAATTTCTCATGCCCTGCCAGTGAGAGAGGGGCACTAGAAGTTGGGAGGGGACACAGCCAGGACAGCTGACCCAAACTAGCCGAAGGGATATTCCATACCATATGACATCATGCTCAGTATACAAACTGCGGGGAAAGCTGGCCAGGGGCTGCCGCTCAGGAAGTGGATGGGCATCGGTCAGCAAGTTGTGAGCAATTGTATCGCAAATTACTTGTTTTGTATATTGCAATTCTTTTATTATCATTGTTTTCTTCCTTTTCTGTCCCATTAAACTATCTTTATCTCAACCCATGAGGGTTTTTTTTTCCCCACTTTTACTCTTCCAGTTCTCTCCCCTACACTGCAGGGTGGCAGGGGAGGGGGGGCGGGGAGCGGCTGTGTGATGCTTAGTTGCCTGCTGGGGTTAAACCATGACATTAATTAATAAGCCACTGAAAAGAACTGCCTTCCATGCCCATCTGTAGCACATTAATTGCACCAAGAGACCATAAACCAGCAAGATTCAGTCAGTAGTGAGTTTCAAAACACAGAGGCTCCAGGCTGGCTCTCATGTGATGTTGGGAGAGCCCTGTAACAACTTATCAGGAAGTAATACAACAAAAGGAAACCAAGGAGGGGGGAAGGGAGCAAAACCAGAAAAAAAAAAAAACCAACCCACACCACATTTCACATGATCCTCTAAGGCGGAGCTGGAAGTTCGCCTGGTGCTAGGGCTGAGCACCTGAGGCTTCAGGAAACCCCATTTTTCCAGAGCTCACTCACATTCTTACCTAGGTCAGCTGAACTCTTCAAAACCATAATAAAATATTTCACATCAACATATGGGAACATTTTCGGGGGGGGGGGGGGGGGGGGGGGGGGGGGCGGGACAAGACAACAGAAAGAGAAGACAACAAGATTGATACAGCTTTGCAAGTTACAGAAGGCCCTTAGTGAGGCAGCTCTATTAAAATCTTCCAGTTTGGGGATTCATTTACTCATCCAAACAATAGAGGTCCTTATTAGTGTAGCAATTCAGCAAAAATTCCAGATTAAAAGTGACCACTGCACAAATCCTTGAGCTACTGCTTCTGTATGTGCAGATACCAAGTGATTTAAAAAAAAAAATGTCTAATGTGATATTGCAGTAACACAACAGACATCTTTGTATTACACTAAACTCATCAACAGCTTTTCTACTTGTTCAGCAGAGCGCTCAACAGCTCCAGTATCATATCAAGCGACAAATAAAACTTCAAAAAGCATGCCCTAAATTGAGACCTAAACTGTGAACGTGCGGCCAGTTATGTTGTAACAATTAATTGCCACTGACATTTTTGACTAATTGTTGTAACTAAACCAAACATGGTTGAAGCCTAGAAGCTTTATAAATTAAACATACATACTTAAACCCAGTTTAAAGCTCCATTTTAATCCAGTACTGACCTGAAACAGTCTGGTGCTCTTGCTCATCCAAAACAGGTAATAGCAAATGCAAGCTGGAGTCCAGCAAAGCTCAGGTAAGTGGTGCCCAGATGCTGCATTCTGCTGCTAACAGCGGTCAAGTCAGACACAGCATCAGACTCACCATCTAATTCTACACTACAGCTGCCCTAGTAGATTCAGGTGCCGGTCCAAGCACTGGTACATGTTTGAAGTCAGCCCACCCCCAGCAGCATGCAGGCAGGAAAAGGACAGTGTGTCCCCAAAGGAATCACCCTGTTGTAGGGCAACAAGGGGCACAAGGGCAGCCTTTTGCAGACTGTGATCTCCGACATCCGCACAGTAGCGGAGCGCAGCACAGGGTCTGCTGCATCCCTTGTCCCAGTGACACTTCCACGCCGCAAACCCCAGCATGTTTATTCCTCAGCCAGCTTCAGTTCTTCTCCACAGACCAATCTCAGTATGTACACAATTACTGGTGGTGACATTTGTCATCAACAGGCAACCTCAACCTTCCTCTAATTTATAAAGAGAGGCACAGTGCTTTTGGTAGAAAGATACAAGCAAAGCTAAGTATATATATTCATTCTTGGATCACAGACAACACTGCAACATCTTATCCTGCCATTTTACAACCCCCAGCCACCTCCCCTGCCCAGCCAAAGGCTCACAAACCCAAGCATTCACCATGGTACCAAGGAGCCACCAGGCTAGCTCCCTCCTTGTAATCTTACTAGTTATTGGTTTTGGTTTTCCAACTAACCAGCCAGAATAACTGTCACCCGGTAACTGCATTCAGTGAGCTCATAGCTTTCTATATGGTATTTGCAATTTCTGCACAGGCAGTTGTAACACGAATACCCCTTGCCAGGTAAGGCCAGACCCACAAAAATACTGTATCTAGTTTAAAATATGATTATTTTTTTTAACAATTGTCACTGTCAGGGACCAGTAATTGCAGGAAGAACTTCCCCACAACTTCTGTGCAGCATTATTCACAGCATAAGCAGGAGTTCCAGCAGGCACTGTAGTGGCTTGAGGCACTGGGCAGTAGCTAGCTACCACAAAACAGGAGTCACTATAACCTCCTTTTCTCTGTTAAAGGCCTATAGTGACATCAGAATCATTTTCCCTGATCATTTCCATATTCCTGCATCTTGCGAGGGACGCAAGCGTTTAGGAAAGCAAAAGTAAAACCCAAAGGAAGAGTGTGGAGCAGGAGAGATGGCCTAAGAACTCCCCCCACTTCTCAGTGCCCCCGGCTGGAACGCCTGGCTGCCGCTGCCGGCCAGCTCGTCCCACCCAGCAGATCCTGCTCGCCCAGGGCAGCGCCAGGCCCCGGCCCGGGCTGGGGGGGCCGGCAGGAAGCCCTGCGGGGGGGAGCGATCCCGAACCGCCCTCGGCGGCACAGCCGGGAGGAGACGGGCTGCCGGGCACGCTGCCCGGGTCAAAGCGCGGAGCTGGACACGGCACAGGGCCCCGCCGAGCCCCCGCGCCGGCCGTCTCTGGAAGCCCCCGCCGTCAGTACTGGGGGAGGGGGAAGAAACCAAACCAGAACAAACCCCACCACCCACAGGTGTTTTCTGCCAGTGGCCCGTGGAGACATTACGGCAGCCCACAACGCCAGTACTGAAACACTGGATTCCACTTCCAGACGTCAGGCACTTCGGAACCCCAAAATTCACCTCTGAAGCAGATCCGGGGCAAAACCTCCTGAAGGTCAGGCTGAGACATCAGGAACTGAGCAACCGTTTCGCAAGACGAGCCCTCCACTAACGTAACTCAGCGTGTCCCTTCTGACACACACCCAATTAGCCTCTGAGCGACTGCTCTCGTTACACATTTAGCTCTGAAAGCTGCTACCTCCATTTCAGACCCGAAGCGCGGCCCGCTTACCCGAAAAGGCCGGTCGCATCCACTCCACCCCCCGCAATATTTAGCCTGTCTGAAAAGAAGTTATTACAAACGTCCCGGGCTCCTCACAGGCGCTGCCCGAGAAGCACGGCCCTCACGCAACGGCCCCGGGGGCTGACCGGGGTCGGACGACACCCCCAAGCCCACGACCGCCGGAGGACGCGGACACACTGGCGTTCGCTCTCCCGCCGCTCTCCCCGGCCGCGGACGGAGAGGCCCCTCGGGGAGGCAGCGCCCCTCGCCCGGCAGCGGCCGCCCCCGGGAAGCCGCCCCCTCCCGCAGGAGCCCGTCACGGCTCCCCGGCGGAGCGGGGACAAACGCTGCCCCCGCCAGCGGCACAGTGAAGCCAGCCCGGCACCGGCCTCCCCGGCACGCCCCCTCCCCGCTCCGCCATGCCCGGCCGCCGTGCTTGCAGCCCGGCCGCCCCCCCTCCCCTCCCCGCCGCGCCGCCTCGCCGCCGAGGCCTGGCCGCCGCCCCAGGCCCGCGCACAAAGGGACACGGGGCACCGGGCCCCGCCAGCCGGCCGCGGCCTCTTCCTGTACCTTCGTCCGAGGCGGCGGCTGCCGTTCGTCAGGGCCCTTCAGCACAGAAAGGGGCAGCGACGGCTCCCGTGGGTCCCGGCAGCGCCGCTATGAGGGGAGCGGGGGCGGAACTGGCGCGGCCCCGCGCATGCTCCGCCGGCGGCGGGAGGGGGGCCGGGCCCGGCGGGCGGGGAAGGTGGCGCCGCGGGGCGGGGGGTCGGGGCCGGCGGCGGAGCGGCGAGGGGCCGGGGGATGGCGGCCCGGCTCCGTTAGACACGGCCCCCGCTCCCACCGCGGCCGGCAACGCTCCCCACCGGCTGCTTGCTTTACCTAGGCGGCGGCTCGCCGCTGGCATTCTTCATTTTTTACTGCCTTTGCACTGCCTTCATTGGTTCCCAGCTGTCACCTTCGTGAAGGAAAAAGTACAGTTCTCTGTTCATCTTCCAACATTTCTTGGTTTTTTCCCCGGCAATAAAGCGCACCCTGCTAACTGCCCTGTACCGGCTCTGCTCTGCGTGTTTGCCGGCCGGGCGTGGGTGCGCCGGGACGGGACGGGGACGGGGCGGCGGGGATGGGGCCCAGCTCACGGTGTCGCAGGGCCAGCTCACGGTGTCGCAGGGCCAGCTCACGGTATCGCAGGCCCAGCTCACGGTATCGCAGGGCCAGCTCACGGTATCGCAGGGCCAGCTCACGGGGCCGCAGGGCCAGCTCACGGGCCGGCAGGGCCAGCTCACGGGGCCGCAGGGCCTGCTCACGGTATCGCAGGGCCAGCTCACGGGCCGGCGGGGCAGCGCCTGCCCGAGCCGCCCCCACGGACACGCCTGGGGCAGAGCATGTCCCCTGGGGAAGCTCCCCTGGAGAAGCTGTGATAGTAAAGAACACCAGCCACAGGGAAATCCCAGAACGCACTCGGAAAGAGGCTTTCATACTCCATTACCATAATTGTTCCGCATTGGCCTTATTTATAGCATTAACTCCTCTGGCATCCATTTTCAGTCGTTAAAATCCTTCTTTGCTAAGAGTCTTTGCCTCCTTCTTTGCCTGTTGTCAAATCTTGTTCATCATACAGATAATGAAATGTGCTGAGCGCCCCAACACTTCTTTTCAGCTAAGAAACCAGAGCATTCAGTAAAGGAGTTCATCAGTTTGCCAGCAGCGAGGAAGGTCTGCTCCCATCTCCAGTCACTTTCTCCTGTCCTCAGCCAGTCCCAGCAGCTGTCAGGCTCTTCTGTGGGACAGCTCGAGCAGAAATCAAATCCACCGAAAAACATGAATGCTTTTCTGCTGGGTTAGTAAGCCAAACCAGCAACAAAAGGATCTCACAAGCACCAACAGCAGCCAGAGCAAGGGAAGGGACGGTATGGCTGGGAACAAGAGAAAGGAGGAGGAGGAAGGAGAGGTGGGAATGAGAGGGAAGGTCGATTCTGTTTCTTCCAGCACTAACAGGCCATTTCATCACTTGAGCTTTATAACAATTATAACCTCACCTTGGCTAAACAGATACTTTGTTGCAATGTGTATCTTCCAATCCTCCTGTTTCTTGATCCTCTCCAGTTGCCAGCATCCTTGGTGAGCACCGCAGGGCTGCGTAGGATTGGGGTAGCAGCCTCAGCAATGCTGAATTACAGAGGAACAGCCTTTCTCCAGCTGCTCAGAAGGCTTCTGCTTCTCCACCCAAAAATCAGCCAAGGCTGGCACCTTCCTGTGTACCAGAGCCTGAACCATTGGCTACTGAGTCATGCAACTACAGATCATTAAATATATATGAAGTGCAGTTTTGGGCATAGGGTATGCATTCACAAAAATCCTGTGTTAGGTGCCTTTGGGGCCAGGAGGGAGGGAGGGAATCTAGCTCTGGTTTAATAATGACAGATGATTACTACTTTTGAAGTGCTAAATTTTCTGCGTAGCCAAAAGTGATTTTTAACATTAGTGCAGTGAAAGATTTAAAACTTTGTATGCTGCCGTGGTTTAACCCCCGCTGAAAACCAAGCACCAGACAGACACAGCGTGTCAGACGGAGTGTGTAACTCTTCATCCTGCAATGAGCTCAGCACTGTGAAGCCCTGTACCCATCCTGGCGAACCAAGAGCACTGCAGTGTCCATATAGCATGGGAATTGCAGGTTGTGGTTGACAGTCGTCCAGATGGTGCTGGTGCTGATAAGTAAACTGCAATATTTTCTTTTGGTTTGCACTCAATACCCGTCTCATTGCAAAGACCTCTCTTTTCTCCAGAAAGGTAGGTTGTTATTTGGTACTTTCTATATTACTTCATCTCTTGTCGTGGTCTTTTGCGACAGCCTGCTATTAAGGTAGCAGCCTTTGTTGGTGGATGTCATACCTGCACTGTTAGTGCACACTTTCTGATTTTACACACATAATGAATGTTCGTTTTCTTCATGATGATATCTTAGCCCAAAGACTTGGCTCCATATAGTCTATTATTTGTTGAGCATACTGTGTGTGCACTATTACTAATACGTAATCTAAGAACAAGTGAAGTCCGGGTTACAGGCAGTAGCTCTGGCACCCATATCCACCTGAGGAACATCCACCTTGGTAACAGAAGTAAATCTTATCATCCTCATCTCCAAACGTACCATGAAATGCAATTTCAATAAATATTTTGAAGTACAGTGTGAGGCTGCTGCTTCTTGCTTAAGAACAGGTTTTAGACAGTGAAAAATGAACCTTGTTGTACTGAAAAGATTTCTCAAAATTATTGTTCATTTAAGTATAGGAACAAAACATAGTAAAACAGAAAGATAATTGCTGGAAAATGGCTAATCTGTGCAACCAGTGCAGTTTGGCGTGTCTTGGTCCTTCAAATATCCTTCAAACACACAGCCCAAAAGCAATTCCAGCTACAGTTCTAGTCTTGTTTCCTTCCTGGGGAAACCAAAGCTTGGAAGGGTCTGGCACATGCCTTAGTCACTCTGTGACATGAACTGAGGACCTGGGACAGGGGAGATAATTCTGTGCCCCAGAGTCTGGAGGGGGCAGCAGGCGGGCCTGACCATATCTTTATAAGAACTCCACCGAGACTGGGGAGCTCTAAGGAGTCAGAGGTGAATCACCCAAACAAATGGCTCCTGATCAGCTCCTGAGGTATTTGCAAAAAGATTATCTGTTCTTTGAGAGAGGTGGAACAAATGGCCAAGTTATCGGATTTTTCTTGTTGAAAGTAGAACACCGATGGGCAATAGCGTGGTAATTTTCCATCGTCAATATACTGGTTTTGGCTTTTTACTAGTCTTGTGCCAACTTTCAAAGAATAACAGAAACCACCTACTGATTGGTATCAGTCTCAGCTGTTGTAAAAATCTTAATAAAATAATACATGGTTGTTACCCAAAAATTCACATTTCTGCTTTGAAGATGGAAACAAATTTTGCTTTTGTTCACTAGGAAGCTCTCCACCCATTCAACAATGAAACGTTTTCAGTGGCCGCTCAAAACATGTACAAACTGTGAAAGACAGCACCCTGTCAGTGCTGGAAAAAGAATAATTGTATTGAAGTGGTCCTGTACCTGGGGTAGTTATGAGGGAGTTAACAGGGCCTGCTCTAAGCCAGGTGCAAGGAGTTTCCTGCTTGTATTTCTAGAACAAACCTGCCCCAAACCAGCTTAAGTAACTGTGCTGCATTGCACTAAGCTGTGCACTACACCTGTAGACTTTGTAAACAAGAAGTTTTTGAGGGTTTTTTGTTCATATATGATTATATATGTTCATATATGTTAGATTCCAAGTATTCCCTGATCATATATGTTAGATCCTCTCTTTTAAGGGCAATATAATATAGTACTTTCATTGTCCTCTCCCCAGCCCACAGGGTGGATGGTGCTCAGCGAGTGTATGATTTTCCACTGTTCACTTGGCAGTTTCATGCCTGATTTCCTGTCCACTATTCAAACTCCACTCTAAAGATGGAAATACTAATGTCACTGTCTTTTCTAAGTAACACTCTAGTGTCCGAGTGCTGTGCAAACAATCATGCAGTTATTTGCTATCGTAATTCCCAGGATACGCACAGGGGATTCAGGCACTTAAGTTGAATATGTTCATAATGCATTATTCTGAGCTCTCAGTTCTACAAACTCACGTCTCATGTTTGTGAAAATATAGAAGATGTTTTTGTTAAATCACCTTTCTGACTTCACTTATGGTTGAGTGTCGCGACGGAGGGAAGACACAGTCACTCAATATGAGTGATCAGCAGACTTCGTTTATTGTCCCTTACAGTCACCTTTTATGCCTTGTTATAATTAGCTCATACATATTACAAAAGTTAAGCTCATTATTGGTTAGTTGCCTAAATATCAAGCCCGTCCCTAGTTTCTCTTCTGTAGTTATCTGTTCCCACCTGCAACATTCTTTTCCCACCGAAATCTTCCTGTTACTGTGTAACAAGAACAGCCAAAGACAGTGTATTTTTGCTTTACTTCAGCTAAGCTGAGAGCGATGTGCATTTTTGTCCAGCCAGCTGAACTATGTCTATGTGACCCTTTTCAGCTAGCCAGTTATCCACAGTTGTGTGCACCCAACACTTCTGCAGATTAGACTCTAGAGCCTCAGTGGGGCAACTGGAAAATAAGGAAAGTACAGGAACCGCTTGTGGAGAGCCTGGCGAGAGGACTTCTCACTACAGCAGAGGTGCGAACAGCATCCAGCTCTGCAGCCTGCCTATCCAGGGCGTGAGCAGTAAGATGTTCCTCTCTCCTCATTGTTCATTAGACATGTTCCAATCTTTACAAGAGATGAAGCAGAGGTCCTGCAGACAACCGGCACCTTCATGCATGACCCTGAGCCAGTCCTAGGAGACAGAAGACAGGAAAGAGAGCCAAGGAAGGGGTGGATTTGAGCTCTGTGTGGTCAGACGGGAGGGGTGACTGTGCTCTTCCTGTGCCTAATGCGCAAGTGGGACTTCGCTGGGAGGGACTTTAAATAGCCCAAACAGCTCTCTCCTATTTCTGGTGTATATTTCAGTGTTTAAAAATCTGTATTTTTTGTTTTTGTGTTGTAAAGACCAGATAGACATAGGAGAAGTAAGGCGTATATTTCACAGTAATGGCAATTTTTACTGTTTAACTGCTTCCCCAGGGATTCAATATTTTTTCCTTTCTCCTAGTGTCTCTAAATCAACATTTTATACATTCATGTTAGATACAGTCTGGTTCAGGCTGAGGTTATGGTCTCTGATTTAGGTGACATTCTGTGGTCTAGATGAAGCATGAGGCTGGACTAGAGGACTACAAACAGATCCCTTTGCCCTCAAAACACGTAAATAAAATAGCCTGGCAGAGCATACATCCGTGTTCTGCATTTACTGGGTCACAGTGATGCACTGGAATCAGCTGAAAGTGCAGCAGGAATTTGGTCAGGCTTGAGTGCCACTGCCCGAGAAGCTCCACTGAAATCACTCAGCAAATGTCATGGTGGCTGCTGGTATGCACGGGGAGGACACCCTGGCCACCTCACCTTCGCACTTCATGAACACAGGGCACAAGTGCTTGCAGCAAGCACAGCATGAGGAAACCTAAGCTGTAATGCCTCAATGGGAGCCTGGCACTTTGCCTTAAAACATCAGCGAGGATAGATCTGAACAGGCGCTGGCCTCTGGGCTGGGGTGGTGGAACAGAGGTGGGCACTCCTTTTGTGTGGCTCTGGCTGCCAATGCTGTAACCTCTGGAAAAAGAGATGGAGCAGAGCTGGGGCTGACAGCAACGTCAACCGCTTCAGCAAGGCTCACTAGTGGCATCTGTTGGAGAATTTTGATGGTATATCCCTGGAGGCGAATTAAACATGCAATTGTGCTTAAGTATTTAAGAAAAATCTAATGAACAATGCATTGGGCAGAGTCCCACTGCAATATGCAGTTCTCCATGGAATCTGCAAAGATGCGTCACAAGCAGATTTCTTATATACACTTGCACCAGCACCAGTCCCAAGAGTGGTCACACCGGGCACCTCAGCCGGGCTGTGGGTCCATCCCCCAGCCCAGCTCTGCCTCCCAAAGGTGGCCCCTGAGCTTGGGTCACTGCGCACTCCCATTTCAGGATGGCTACAAGACAATGCTGAGGCTGTTTGATATCTCATCACCAAGGGAAACTTTACTCCTTTGCAAGGAATCTGTTTTGTCTCTGGCATTCCCGCTTCCAGCCAGTTTAACCCGTTCCTGCAGCTGAGCCTCCTTGCCCTTCATGCCAGATCATTCCCTGGTCACAAATTACCACTGCTGAACAGTTATAATTAGAATTTCCCTTTTACATCTGTCACCACTGGAAATCTGAAGACCAGTCAGAAAATTCTGGGGGAGACTGTCATGGGAACTTGAATTGCCACGAGCGATCAGAAGGCGGCTCACCCAAAGGCATGTATTGCTGTTGGCACGGCGCCCTTGCTTTTTTGGGGATCTGTCTCTGCACTGACTCAGCAACCCGAATGCTTTCCATGGCTCAGGAGTGGTTTTTGGAAGGCTGCCACAGCATTTCTGACCACACCAAATCTGTTTAATTTATGAGATCAGTCTTGAGCTATATGGCTTGTCAATTGGTGAAGAAAAGCGATAATTTGTTTCCATTTGTAAACTTTCCAACTGTTTCAATGCTTATGTCTTACTTTGTGTTTTGTCTTTGTCTCCCTCAGGTCCTGTTCTCTGTAACATCTACCTGTCATCCCTCATCTGTCAGTTTTCGTGTTTAGTGTTGGGGTTTTTTTTTTCCATTTTTGTCTTTCTGTTTGTGGTTTAAGTCTTTTCATCTGCAAAGCAAAACCATAAGAGGTAAATCTCTAGTCTTTGCTTATTGAAGTTAAAAAATAATATAAAAACGTATAGAAAGAAATGGGTCAAATGCAATATTACAGCAATTATGATAGTAGAAAATCAGAATTCCTTCTTAAACATCAGCACAGATAGATAGTTTTTCAAATTAGCCATCTGTCTGCAGTCGTAATTAAATTGTCTTAGGCCAGAAGGCTGATTCACATGTAAAACTAGTGGGCTGTGCTTTGGACAGCTTGTTTATATGGTCCCATATTCATCTCTTTAATCTAATCTGGGCAGCTGAGCTGCCTCACACTTTGAACTTGCTTTCATGTTATGTCTATTGCAACACCATGCCTTATTTTTCCTTTCTTCTGCACAATGAAGGCATTGTTCACTGCCACAGTTCCCTTTAGGGCAAAAAAAAGAAAGAAAAAAATAAGGGGGGGGGGCAGGGGAAGAGAGGAAAAAAGCTTTGGCTGCATAGAAATATGATCGTGAAGACGAATATATGACAGAAAAAGATTGAAGCTACGACTGGCAGATTTCTCCTGCAATACAGAAAGGCACTCATTCTTTAACTTTTCACTTGTATCCTCCAATAAATACTGTAATATAGAAAGTAGCACAGAGAGATTGAGAAAATGTAATATCCAAGTATTCTAGTAGTAGAAGGACATGTGTATTTTCCCTTGGAAGAGTAAAATGTAGCTCGGTCACACAGCTGTGTTTCCCACTCTTCACCCAGTTCTTCACATTTTGTACAGTCCAATGAAGCTCAGATTGACATTAAAAGACACATTTATATACAACTGTTTTAGGCAATATTTCCCAAAACAGCCAATAGGCTAGCAACAACCTGCCGAGGATGCTCTCAGAGAACGATCCCTGTGTTAGTATATAGATCCAAGGGAAAAGTGATAGAGGATCCTGA
The DNA here is from genome assembly GCF_023634155.1 of Falco peregrinus. Taxonomy (NCBI): domain Eukaryota; kingdom Metazoa; phylum Chordata; class Aves; order Falconiformes; family Falconidae; genus Falco; species Falco peregrinus. The sequence goes on from NC_073723.1 coordinate 47,107,441, forward strand.
AACAAGAGAAAAACTGTCCTAGGAAAGTTGTGATGACAACTGCTCTTTGCCCACTAGGCAGCCACCATCATTTCCAGGCTGCAGATCCTTTCCAACTGGCATTGTTAATCCAGCTTCGCCGTTTCCCCCAAATTTCTGGAGACTTCTCCAATCCCAAAGTGGTCACAAGAGCAACTGAAATCACCAGGAAGGGGAACTCAGGGATGGTTTCCAGCTGCTGGTTCCCTGTTGGCCTCTATCTCCCCTCAGATCTGCAGTGGCCACAGCCTGAAAGGAGAGTCTGCACTGTGGCTACAGGTCCCAGGCTGGCTCCTAGCCAAACCTACCAATATGGTGGTAGAGCTTTTGATTTCCTTCATACTGCAGTGATGGAGGTTGGCACTGTACAAGATGATCAGTTCAGGTGCAAAAGGAGTGTGTAGCCAACCTCTTAGCAACCTGATGTGAAGTTTGTTGAACTGGCACAAACCCAAGCAGCAGCACCGGAGGGATATCAGCACCTGCCCAGAGAACATGGAAATAGCTGTGAACAAGAGTGCTTCTGAAGATGCCATCCTTCTCACAGAGTAAGTACCAGTGTCACTGGTTATTCTTAATATTTTCTTAAATACTCACCCAGTCCTTTACAAACTGGCCAGCCAGTCTCTGCTTTCTCCTATTTTCCTATGATGTTGCCAAAGCCTTGAAGCTATCTTCCACTCTGTTAAAGCTCAAACCAGATTGATTTCATCTAAATGGCTGTTTTGGAGAGGAGAACAGCAAAATAACCCTTCTCTCTTACTCTCCTTCGTTCTTCATTTAAGGTGTCTGACATACCAACAGCCAAGGTATCTGTGAAAGGGTTTGGTGCTTTCTTGTTGGTGATTGAGCCTTTTTGCTGATTTGGAGCTTTTTTTTTTTTTACTTGCTTGGCCAGCTTTTTATCTTTTCCCTGACAAACATGAGATTTGGGCATCCATCAAGACATATGCAATAGTATCTTTCTTGGATGTGTATGTAAAAAGGGTGAAGGTCTTACATATGTTTGTAGAAATACACTTGGGCATGCCTATTTTAGCATTTTAGTTTGGAGTAGGAGTGCAAAACAAACCTTCCAGATGTCCCCTTACAATGTTTTGCTTTGCATTGAGGTGAGGCAGGTTTGGACTTCACAAAGTGCATTTTTGCATTTTAGATGAAAGTAACCTTTGCAATACAGGAGGACATATAGTCTGTTCTGCTGGTGAGTATTCAGTCCATTGAGCCAGAGAGCTAGTTTGAAGTCAGAAGAAAAAAACAACAACAAAAAAATTGTGGATAGAGTGGACATCAGGTCTTCAGCACCATTTCACTCTACATATCCACTCCTATTTTCTCACACCACTTGCTACTGCTGATATCAACTTGCATGTATAGGGACCTTCCAACATCTCAATCTCAGTGGCTTCTAAATGGAGATATAAAGGGAGTTGTGAGTGAGTATGATGAAGTTGGGGACATAAATTAAGAGCTACACTTAATGGATGTCTAACTCAGGCAGATGAATCCACGCCACAAGTTGAAAAAGAGCAACTAGTAAGCTACAATGATATGTGGGAGGCAGGATGGTGCCCTTTTTTTAAAAAAAAAAAGGAGGAGGGAGGAGAAAAAAACCAAACCAAAAAAGGAACTGCAGCAGTGCAAGAAAACGAAAGGGAAGCAAAAGGAGGCAGAAGGTGCTGTTACATTCCCTACTCCATCTGCTGGGGCAGCCCAGAATAGCTTGTCATGTTCATCCAGACAATTGTGTAGTAATCTTCTACTGGCTTGTTACCTAACTACCTTTCTCCAAATAATTATTTGGTAGTAGTGAGGTGCATCATTTCTGTAATCACATCTAAGCTTTGATTTCTCCTTATTCAGCATTCTGAGTACCTGAAATTAGGCTTTTAGGTGTAATGGGATAATATAGAAGCCACTGTTTTGTTATCAAATTATACCATTCAACTCCAGAGTTTAAAAAAAAATGCTTTAAGAAGATGCAGTTTGCTGCACTGAGTACTCATTCAATAATGCCTCATGGTAATAACGGCTCATGGTTTATTTTGCATCCTGCTTGTGTTCCCATCTCAGTTCTCTTTGTTCTCCACTTCCATAATTGCTCTCTTTCTTTACAGTTTCTTCTCTGTGATACCTAGAAAAAAGTAACTTACTTAAATCTTATTATTCTCAATTGTTACCAGCAACCATAGGTTTCCTAATTCCCTTTTCTACAATTTTAAGGAAACCTGTTATGCCAGAATGCAACGTATTATTAAAGTACTCTCATTCAAATGAAAGGATGTTATTTGTTAGGGAGATTTAATTTATAATGCTGGATATTAAAGGGAAGATAGTGGCATTGTAAGTTCCAGGTTTTGATGGAAAGGTTACTAGTATTTGAATTGACATTCCAAAAAAACAAAGAAAATCTCAGAGACAAAATGAACTGATATGGTGTAAGCAAGCAAATTTCACTATTTGATATATGGGCACATTGAGAGGATACTCTCAGATAAACATGTAAATATTAACTTGGTCATTAGAGGAAACATCTGTCCATAGTATTATTTAAATGCTCAGGGGCAATGGTCCTGAAACAAGATGCAAAGAAACCCGGTTCCCAAGCCTGTCCAACTTCATAGCACACCAAAGTTGATTGCCTTACCATAATGCAAATACAAGACATTGTGTATGCAGAGTGCTTCATAATAAAAAAAAATGATAGGGTTAAAGTTATCACAAAGATGTCAGATTACAAAAGACTTGTATCTCTACCATACTACATTCAAAAAAATTACAGAAAAATTATTATTAATAATAAAATAAATATGAGCACACTATTTTCTTGGAGCCAGATGACTCACAAATTTTGCAGAAGGCAGAGTACAATGTAGACAAAATCTGCTCTCTGAACAACCATGACAGATGCTAAAATAGACCTGTAAAGTGATACTGCAGTAGCATGAATTTATTGTAGATTGTGTAGCTCATTATATAATTAAACTGATTGGCATTATTCTCTACAGTGTATTTCATATCATTTTACTCAAGTTGTTTTAGATGCTCTATTCTTATTCAGGTATACAAGATTTCCACCTTTTCCATTGACCCAACCCAAACCAGGGAAAAGGCGAATCCAGCTAGAGATCTGTTGTATTTAGTTTTGAGATTACAGTCTCGGTGGGGGAGATACTACATTTCTGGCACGATCACTTGGTAACAGCAGCTAGTTTATGCTCTTTCAACAGAGCCCTAAAATGGCAGAGAAAATAAGATGGGGTCAGAACAGGCAACAATCAAGAAGTGCTGTAGTTCCATTTCCTAGTAGTAATTTTAATTTGAGGGCAAACGCAGAAATAACAGAGTGCAATGGAGATGAGGCACAGGACTTAATGGCTTGTCTGCTGTTAACTGCTCCCTGTGAGGGCAGGTCTTTGCCAACACACAGCTGAGAACCAGTGCTGATGTCTGGAAATGGCACTGAGAACCAGTGCTGATGTCTGGAAATGGCACTGAAGGCAGGCTGGGCTATGGCATGCCGAGGCTGGAGGTCAGGCCTGTTGTTACTAGTGAACACGGCAGCCAGCGTTCTCCCCTCCATGCCTGGAGCACTGCTGATGCTTTCCAGTTTCTAGACTTTGTTGGGTCTGTCAAGCCAGCACTGATGCTGGTACAGGATCCTTTGTGATGACAGCTGTCATTCCTCTCTAAAAGTAGCTGCTTCTCATGGCTGGAGAAGAGTAAAACCTGATTCCGTTGAAATCAATATGGCAACATTCACAGTGACCTCAGAAAAGCCAGGTTTTCAGCTTGGCCCTCAGGAACCTCAGCGGTCTTACCCAGCATATCAGAACAGACAGCAATCAACGGCTCCTAAATACCCCACTGTCAGAACAAGGCAAAGTCACTCTTCCCCAGAAACTAGTAGCATGATAACTTTCAAAAAAGCTATACTTGTATGTAAATACAAAGAAAAATACATAGGCATGTAGAATAAATACCATTTTTCTTTTCTAGAAACAAGAAATGTAATTGACTAGCATAGTTCAATGCTGTAGAACACTCAAGTCCCATTAGAAGACTTTTACCAGTAGGTGGTGACACAGAATTATTTATTAGCAGTTTTCTGGCTGCAGAAGGTTCTGAGCTACAAACAGCTCAGCTCTGCAACTTTTTGTTTAAGGTTTTCCTTTAATATGGCTCCACTTTTTCCACTGTTTCACAGCTGCAGAAATGTTTCATAGCTGCAATTCCATCTCCTGGCGGTTGTAGCCTGTCAGACTGTTCCTGCTCTGTGAACTGCAGGGCTGCCTTCACACAGATGACCTGTTTTTTTCATTTGGTTTCAGTGTTTCTCATCTGTTGGCCAAAGTTATTAACCCAGTTGTTGCAACACACACAAGAGAAAAAAGTACATTATTTCTTTATAAGCTGTTCCTCTTATTTACTTCCAGTGAACAAGCAGGTTTTCTGGTTAGCTGTGTGCAAATTTGCTTTTTGCTGCCAAATGTAATCAGCAGCCTCTCATAACTCCAACACATCTTTCTGTGTACCAGTGCTCCTGAGTTATGAAGCCATCAGTAACCCTGGAAAAAAAACGATTCGCCTTAGCTTGACCTATTTATTATTGTCTATTTAAACACCATGAGTGGGTCATGACTAACAAAAGCCATATAGCTACAACATAGGACATGAAGCTGGGGGGGGGGGGGGGGGGAGGACCTGGATGAGTAGTGAGTTGTTTCCAAGCAGCTGTACAAAGCAAGCCAGAAGGCTGCTTTCAGGCTTCACGAGTTACCACAGAAGTGAGCTGGGCCTGTTTGATTTATGGAAACAGTGTTGGCTCCATGAAGACCACAACCAAACGTATTTCACTGGCTGGAGCAGAGGTGATAGACAAGAGTGCTCCTGGCAGCCTCTGCCCACAGTCAGCGGGCATAGCTAGGTAAAAAATGTCTTGATGCCCTTTTGGCGAAAGTGGTGCAATCTTTCTTAACATGCATCATTCTTGACAAAGCCGTGGTCCTGAAGGCGCAAGCAGAACCATGTCTCTGCTGACCTTGCAGCCGGTGTGGGTAGCCAGACAGTCTGTGCTAAACACATCATAGTAGGTAAAATGTCAGGGTACTGCTTTGTCTGCATCCACGTCCTCTTTAGTTGCTCTTTTTGGACTGGTTCTAGTTCACTATGTACAAGGGCTTAACTGAAAAGTCAAATGACAGTTGTTAAAAGTTATTGTATTTTCTAACTACCATCCAATGCATCACTGTGTTTCTCCACTGTTCTTAAGGGATGAACACCCACATTCAAACCTGCAATGACAAAGCCTTATACATTCAAGGATATGGGGTGCTTTATTGCTGCTGGTGACATTGGCCTGAGGTGAGTCTTGAGCCCGGGTCATGTCAGTTCTTTGCACTAATATTCTTCTTACCATTTACACGACAAATTTGCTTCACAAAGCCAAGGCAAAATGAGTCAGTATGTTTTTTCCAACTGCATCCATAACTCCTACGTGTTGCCTTTTTGGACTGGGGCAAGAGAACCAACCTCATACACAACATGCAGTGTGCTGCAGAAAATGTAGTATCTGTCAACCAGTGGGACAACATGAGCTTTGGCAGTGGGAAATGGGACCCAATGTCCAGCCAGATGTTGTGGCTCTGTCTGAAATTGAAGAATGCCAAAATACCATATCCAGAATGTCGGGGCACTCTACTGGTACTGCTGAAAAATCAGCAAAGCCTAATGCCCGCTGGTCTAAAGGAAAGGAGATTGACATTTCTCATCTGCTGAATGTGGGAGAGTATCTATGGCAAACAGCGCTCCCGCTTACATTTATCACAAGGACATATGTCACAGGCTGCACCCTACTATAGTACTGGCTGGCTTTGGGGCTGTAGATTTGCCTATTGAAGAAACTAGGTGGGAGATGATCTGGAACTAGAAGGCACCTGAAACTGGGAAAAAGTGACTCTGTTCTATCATAATACTTATTTATCAAGGGGGATGCCACACAAGGGTCTTTTAAATGGAAAAGACAGGGCACATCTGGTTTTCCTGAGAGAAAGAGAAATTATTTAAGGTAGGCTGCCAAGCAGCTTCTCTTCTCTGCCTGCACCTGGTTACACTTTTAGTGGTATTATATATGCACAAATCAAAAAGAGAAAGAAGGCGGGCAGCGTTAGAGAAGTTACTCCTGTTCTGGCAGCGGGATACCTTTTATAAATGATGTTATCATCACACTGCAGTACAACTACCCAAACCATGCAAGGAAAAAGTGTGACTGGCAGCTCTACCTGGTGCATGATAGTTTGAGGAGCCACAGGTATCTGTTGCTGGTTAAACATTGTTCCTGACTGACAGAAGCTTCCAACTTTGTTGTTCGTTGTCATTTGGACATAAAAAGGCTGAGACCTACACATGCAATAAGAATTAGACACAAATTATCATACTTGTTAAGGATGAGGAATGATAGGCTGTAGTCAAAGATGACACCCAGAACTGAAATTTCCCATAATGGAAATAAGCAGAAAATGGGAAAGCATGGCTTTTATAAATTCTATACATTCTGTTATAACGGACTAAATTCAGCTAATGAAAAAGCAGGAAAATGAAAGAAATGCCTGTACGCCTGTGCTTAAATGGAAGTGGGGTGAGGGACTGGATCTTGAGCTGACACTCAAAAGGAGTTGGCTTTTTAAGTGGGGGAAAACCTCAATGCTAAAAAAAGAATTTATTTCTTCAGTATAGCAGCTTAAAAATTGCCTCAGATGTGCATCCCCATGCCTCACTGCCTTCCTTGGTTTGAAGCCAGGATAATGTTCCCATCTGCCAGGTTTGCAGCTCAACACCTTCAGTGCAGTGTTCGATTTGGACAGCAAAAGTTCCAAATCTTTATTGTTTTATCACACAGCTGTAGGGACACTAACAAAAACTGGTACAAAAGTGAGCCTGAAGAAGTGACTTAAACCCATGTTTCTCTCTTAGAAACATATTAGGCCCTGAATGACTAATGAGTCATCACTATATGCTACCTGAGCTGCCTCCTCAACAGCTTGATGCCAGTTGCTACAAAGCTAGAGTCTGAGCTCTCCAGCGACAGAAAGGGAAAACAATTTAATGGGAAAATAAAGGGTGATCCAAAGACAATGAAAAAACCCCAAACCAGTATGGTTGTCTAATCCTGCTTTCTTTTCTCTCAAGCTGCATTATAAAAGCCCATTTTCCCCTTTCTACCAGAGAAACGTAGTTAGAGGGAGCAAGCTCATCTCCACAACCATCCCTTTGCCCACAGCTGAACCCTCACCATCCCCTCTCACAGCGGTACATGGAACCAGGGCAGGCCACGAGAAGGAGAAGGGAGGGGGTGAGCAGGTTGGCAGCTAAAGGACAAGATGAGCTGCAGCCACCACTTAGCTTGAATCCTTTGGACACCTGTTGGTAGCCATTTCATATATTGCTAAACTTGAACTATAAACTGTAATCGGTAAATCTGCAGGATAGATCAAACCACACCTGACAGACCTTCAAATTATCAGCTATTACAGCTGTTTGATTACTTTGGAACTGCTACTGATGTGTGACATCAGCTCAAGGCCATGTCTGCAACTGCCTACATCAATCCAGCAAAGCTCTCTGAAGAAAAATGTCAGAAGAGAGACAATACAGGGTCTCTCCAGAAATGGTTAATCAATAGCTTGCTAGGTTGGCTGAATGCCATTAGATACAGTGGGGCACCCACTGGATATAAATTGTGACCTGTCTTCTGTATCATTCTCAGTCACCTCTCCTGCCATACTGGTAGTTACCATTTTTCCACTTGGAAGTTTTTGGGCATCACCAGAAATGTTCATAACATCATGGATCTGGGGAACATTGATAATACTCTGTTGTGGGTTTTGGTTTCTTCAAGGGAGGAGGAGAAGGTAAGGAATCTACAATTGTACCTCAGTGTACCTAGCTTTTATTTCTATCAAATATACTGTGTACATAACTAAAAGAAGTGTCATCTGAAGACTGTCAGATGGACAGGTGCAGGGTGGCATGGGCAACACTGTAGTTTGGTCTTTTGAGAGATTTATGTTACAATAGCATGTTTGTGTATGGGCTTTTTAATAGTGAGGTAATTCCTAGACATAGCTGTAGACACAGATCTATGAATAAAGGAAGTAACTGAAACAAAAATATGCATGTTCTGGTTTCCTAAAGTCCTGGGCTATAGTTTCACCCGCATTGTAATCACAGCTAATACCTTCTTATATCTAATTATAGTGTAATACCTATTTACAACCATTTTCATAATATCAGTCTATCATACATAGTAACACAGTTTAATACAGATATTTATGTACCTTATTATGTCTAATTCCTTAAAAGCATTTGTCCTACTGGCATATTTACTTAAGGAGCAAATAATTTGCTTACCTGTTGTAACTTTGTATTTTTAGCAGTCATTACTTGTTTTACTTTAAACTCTTAACAAAAAGGGTGAAAATAGTTATCTTCAGATAATAACCATTATGAATTTATTGGAAAAGCTAAAGTATTCATTATTTTAGCAGCCACGGTGTCCTTATTCAGGAAAGTCATTTTCTGACTCAGAATAAAAAAAAAATCATTTAAGTATATGCCTAACTTACAGCATGTGTTTGCTTGAAAGGCTAACTCTTAAGCTTACTGAAGGTCATAGCAAAATTCCCACTGCTTTCAGCAGGATCTGGTCCAAATGGGATATGCCAATACTAACAAACTTTCTACGCTAAAAGGCTATTCCCCTTGGTATTCAAATTGAATTGTGGATACTGTTGCCCAAAAATTTATCAGATGATACTGATGGGATGGATTATTAATTTATGGGGCAATTACATAACTACGTATGTTAGCTAACGACAACAACTCTGCATTTAAACAGGTGAAAAGTATATTCCTGATCTAGGGAAAAGAAAGATGACATAATTGAACTGTGTTTTATTATGTTTATTATAATACAGGCTGTTAAAGTTATTCTTTCTTACACACCATAAACCTCACAATAGGCTCAGTCCTAAAAGGGGAGAATAATATTTGTCAATATACTATTTTTTTGGTGGTTTGGGTTGGGGTTTTTTTTGTATTTTTTCACATTACAAAAATGTAGCATCAGTATTTTACTTACCTGGTAGTCCTGGGGAAGAGATCCTTATACATACTTACAAATTCAGTTTCTGTTTGTGTTTTGTAGGCGACAAGGTGAGCCACCACTTGAAAATGGGTTCCTTCCATACCTGGGCTGTGCCTTGCAGTTTAGTGCCAACCCTCTTGAATTTCTCAGAGAAAAGCAGAAGAAGCATGGCCACATTTTCACTTGCCGAGTAGCGGGGAAATACATTCATTTCCTCACTGACCCTTTTTCATACCATGCATTGATACGCCAAGGAAAACACTTGGACTGGAAGAAGTTCCATTTTGCTACTTCTGCCAAGGTACTACTTTAAAAATGGTTTTAATATTTAACATGCAAAGTATCTGCTGGCAGGACAGTTGTACCCAGTTAATCCCTATATCATAACTGTGCCTTTGAGATAGAATTGGTTTCATATTTCTGCACTTTTATTGGTTTAAAACATTGGGGTCTTTTTTTCCATTTCCTTAATGGAAAGGAAATTTGCAATGGTTTGAATTATCCAAGAATGACATTGTTTAGCCACATAGTATCCCAACTTGCTAAAGCAGGAATACAATTAACACCATCCGCAAAATGATAATGTAGCTTGCTGAAACCTTCTTCAGGAGGTTCTCACTGCTATGGAAGTTTTGGTCCTAATGCCTTAAAAAATGATGCAACACTGTAGGAGCTCAGTCAAACTCTTACTGAAGTAAGCAAAAAGGCTCCTGTTAAAGTCAACGGGAGCTGAATGAAGGTCTAGGTAACCATGTCCATTTAATTGTGAGCATGTATTTGAATCTATTTCATTTGCCCACTTCACTGTTATGGCTCACCGAGAAAGCATCAGTGCTAGTACTGATAACCTTTATTTTCTCTAGTAAGCTATGAAGTTATACTTTGGATTTAATTTCTATTAACATTTATCATCAAGGTTATGACAGGCCTTATTGATCATGTATACAATTTATTTTGTGACAGGCTTTTGGGCATGGTAGCATTGACCCAGCAGAGGGAAACACCACTGAAAATTTTCATCAGACTTTCATTAGAACGCTTCAAGGTAATGCCCTAGATGCCCTCATTGAAGCAATGATGGAAAACTTACAGTACGTCATGCTGCAGTCAAGAACATCTAAACTTCAGTCTAATATCTGGGTGACAGAAGGACTCTATACATTCTGTTGCCAGGTGATGTTCGAGTCTGGCTTTTTAACACTTTTTGGTAAAGAATTTAATTCAAATAATGACAAGAATCTATCATCAAAGCAGGAAACTGAGAGAGCTCGTATCCTAAATGCCCTTGAAAACTTTAAGGAATTTGATAGGATCTTTCCAGCCCTCGTGGCGGGGCTGCCTATCCACCTCTTCAAGAGTGCCCACAGCGCACGTGAGAAGCTGGGAGAGGCACTCCTCCACAAGAACCTCCTGAAGAGAGACAACCTCTCTGAGCTTGTCACTCTCCGTATGTTCCTGAATGACACTCTGTCAACCTTCGATGACATGGAAAAAGCGAAGACCCATGTGGCAGTGCTCTGGGCCTCACAAGCCAACACCATTCCTGCCACGTTTTGGAGCTTGTTCTATCTTCTTAAGTAAGTCCCAATGCTTCTTATTTCCAAACAGGAAAAAAGTTTCATATCTTTCAGAAACCAGTTCATTAATACAGGCAAATTCCACTGCTTGATACTTCATCAGTGTCAAAAAGCTTACTGATTACAACAGAAGTGGCATGTTGTTCTGGACTTCCACAGAAACACTCTTCACTCACCTGAGACCAAGTAGTAATACCACAGAGCAATTCTGCAGAAGTTTGGGGTTTTTTTTTTAAAGAAAAGCACACTGGGGCAATGCTACTCTTTGTCAAGACAGTTTTGAAGTAAATCTATATGATATGACATTAAAGTTGTTGGTTGCAGTCGGAACATTAATTGTATTGAAGGCTCCCAATATAATCAGACATTTTTAGACTGTCTCACTAGAGCAGGCAAAATGAGCTTTAACTTCATTACTGTTCTCACAGATAGATAATAGAGAATAGTTTATATATTGATAGAACCTACTGAGGCTGCGGTGCAGACTGCAGCTGCTGAACTTGTTACTCATGAGAGCAGTGCACAAGTTCAGATAAGACTATTAAATGTCCATTTTAGAGCAGTGCACAAGTTCAGATAAGACTATTAAATGTCCATTTTAGAGTGGGTCTCTGTGGAGTATAATCTACCTCAACATGACTGACTCTTAAGTATGTATCTCAATTGCTGACGTTTTTATTGTCAGTGGCTTGCACCCTCATATCTACCTGCCAACGCTAAAAACTGAGGTTCCTTAGTGCTTTTCACTCCAAGAATGCATTGGCATTAGGTCTTCTGGCTTTAGTCTTTTAACACCCTGATTGTACCTTCATCAAGACACTATTGCATCCTGTATTGTTATGTATACAAATTTCACCATAGCTCATACATTCCGTGTCTGTAAGAAAGTCTAGACAGCAAAGGATACTATGTGGACTTTTAGTATTAGGAAGATTCTTTTCAGCGAGGCAGAATATTGCTACGTAATGGGACATCATCCAGGATAAGTGATGTTATAAAACTGATATATAATCCTGTTCCCAAACTTTCTACCCGCAGTGGGGATATTCCCTAATCTAATTGTTTTATTTCTTGTTCCTGGCATTCCTTTTTAGTTACTGTTTATTACCTGAGTTATGCAAACCAGTTCTGTCCTGCTTGTCTTTGGAGACGGACTCAAATACTTGTGGTTCTTTTCCTTTTTTTGAAGCTGTGGTACCTTTGCCAATACCTGAAAAAGTGTAATTGCAGCATTTTCCTGCAACATTTTCATTTTAAAAGGCTGAACTTGTCAGCTATCAAACTAAATTTTAGTCAGGAAGAAAATTAATGACAAAACCCCTTTTAAAACATTCTTAAGTGTAAAATTATGTTATACTTCTGCTCTTTTGATCTTAGGAATCCGGAAGCAATGAGAGCTGCTACCAAAGAAGTGCAAAGTATTTTGGAAAGTGCCGGAGAGAAGATCAGCTTAGATGGCAAACATATTTCCTTGAACCGAAAACAGCTGGATAATATGCCAGTACTAGGTAGGATTACTTTATGCAGGAGTACCAGAAATCACCCCACATTATTCACAGTGTTCTATTTGTTACCAGATAAATGCTTGCTCAGAATTACTATGGAATTAGCCAACAAATGCTAGAACAAAACCCTATATGTTTCTGAGCAACACAATCAGTCTTCCCAATGTCCCAGGTGGTACTGAGTATAAAAATTCACGTGTATAGCACTTTTTCATGGGTAATGGCATGTCTCGATACGGCTACAAAGCTACATAACATAGTATGGGAGACCTATGGATAATTCAGAACAGTCTTTTGTTTAGTAATGACTTTAGATCAAATAAAACAGCATTGCCAAATTTTATATCCCAATTCTTACAAAGTGAAACAGTATCTTCTAACACCACTAGGTTTATTTCTTCTTAATATTATTCAAATTATGGGCACATTTTCAAAAGTGTCAAAGTTATGGAGAGTTTTGAAAATGTCATCCTTTAACTACTGTGGCCTTAAAAAAAAAATCAGCTTATGTTGAAACAAAAAAAACCCCAAGTTACTTTTTCTGAATACTGGTTTCTATGCACCACTCTTAAAGTTTCAGAAAATCCTGATCACTGCACTGTTTCTTTTCTTGTTATGTTTCCAGTTACGACTGGTTCGTTCTTTATCTCAGAGTGAAAATGTGTCTCACTTTCAAATATTCTGTTGCATCAACTAGAAGTATTTTTCTAGGGGAAAGCAGATTATGTTTTCAGTATTATCTGCAGAAGAGATAATAGTGCTAAAAAGAAATGAGAAAGATACTTTCTTAGGCATTTAGAAAGTTTTTGTCAAAATATTTTAAAATATTTCTTCTAATAAATGCAGGGTTTGGTAATGGGTCTGAAATAGTTCAAAATACATGATCTCCCTCAAGGACACACACATACCATTTCCATGGTAATCGTTCCTTTTCCTCTCCTAATAGACAGCATCATCAAGGAGGCAATGAGGCTATCAAGTGCATCCATGACATTCCGAGTTGCCAAGGAGGATTTCACTTTGCACTTGGAGAATCAGTTTTACAACATTCGCAGTGACGATATCGTAGCTCTTTATCCTCAACTGTTGCATTTTGATCCAGAAATCTATGCTGATCCCTTGGTAAGTATTTAGCAAAGTGCATTAAACTCTGAGTTCTAGCAGAAGCTGACATGCCTTTAAATAGAGCATGTATCAGGGGTGCCCCCGCGACTGGTTTTCTGTTGTACTCCGGGCAGTCTGCTCTTACGCCTGGAGACGTAATGGTAGGCAAGAAAAAGAATAAAGTCAGTGCAAGCACTAGCTCCAAAACATGTTTCAGTCTAACCAAAAAGTGTGCTGCCAGCCCAAGACAGCCTTCTACTTACTGCCTTCCTCCGTGAGGAAAGATCACCATTATGGGGGGGTTGAGGGAGGTCAAGGGTAAGGATAGTATTTTCCCAAAGGCACAGAATGAGAAATATTTCAGTTCTACTGCATGACCAAGAACGCAGGTTATAAACCTTGTTTTCAGAGGTCAGAAAAGGAGAGTTACCAGCAAAGAACCTGGGATCATGCCGCACATACCAGAACTGAGATGCCACCCTCTCTAAAACAGCCCCATGGGGCCTGGTGCTACCGTACAACACTTACTGCTAGAGGCTTTTCTTCCTCAGCCTGCATTTCATGTCTTAATGGCATTTTCTAGTCTTTGGAGACATTAAAATACCAAGTAACTGTTTTGTGGGTTTATTTACAGACATTCAAATATGATCGCTTTCTCAATGAGAACGGAGAAGAAAAGACGGACTTCTACCGCAACGGTCGCAAGTTGAAGTATTACTATATGCCATTTGGGACAGGCATAGCAAAATGCCCTGGCAGGTTATTTGCTGTCCATGAAATTAAACAATTTTTGGTTTTGGTTTTTTCATATTTTGAGATAGAGCTGGTGGACAATAACGTGCAATGCCCTTCTTTAGACCAATCCCGTGCAGGACTGGGTATTTTGCAACCAGTCAATGACATTGATTTCAGGTATAGACTGAAATGCCTATGAATATATACATATGTTATATTATACATATAAACTATGTACTATATAACATATGCTTTATATATGTTTTATGCATGTATACAAATGAAGCATTGCAAGACTTGGGGGGAAATCTGTATGAAGATGCTAATTCATCAGTCTAATGGAAAATGCATAATGTATACCATTATGGTACCAGCATGCAGTGGGTTTAATGCACTGTGTTGATGCAAATGACTCCCCTTTTACCAACCATTTTGAAATGCAAGTTAAGATTTTGAATTGTGTGAGTACAATAGTTCTTTTTTTTTTTTCTGTCAGCAAATACTTTCCCAGAGTTAGTTAGAATTTAATCTGCTACTTCAAAATGATTGTCAAAATTCAACTACAGTTAAAACTTATTCTTTTTTATAAGTGAAATGTTGGGGGTGGTGGTTCTCCCCACAGACAAAATAAAATTTTTGTTGTATAAAGACAGATTCACAGTGAGGAGGGGACAGTTTCCTGGGGAAGTACCTTTATGGTTTTATGAAAAACTAGAAAAAGACTTGAAGAAAACCTACAGAAATGTTCACGTTCTAGTGAAACTACAAAACTTGTATGATATTCATTGTAATATACTTATTTTCAGAAAGTTGTAACTGTATTAAAATAAACGATATTGGCTGAACCAAATGCATCTCCAGACTGCTTGTCATTTTAATGTCTTAATGCTATCAAAGATTTATGCACTTATCCAAAGCCACCTAAGCCAGCTTTAAACTAGCCAGCTCCAATGCCAATATGGAGATAAATAAATAGCTACCCTATATTCACCAGTATTCTAGCTGGATTTTGCACAGTTGCCTGAACTCCATAATTCCACTGGTCATACTCCTTAGGTCTTCCTAGTCTAATTCAATTAAAGTTATCATGGGTAGTATGCCCCCATATTTCATTTTTAGTGGTGGCATTTCCATAAGAGCAATTGTTCTAGAGAAAATAAAATTTGGTTCTCTAACATCCCTATCCTTTCCTGCTGCATATGATTGATGGATGGATGGATGTCACAAAAGCCCATTTTTTAATGAAACATCTTCAGGCTGAAAGAGATAGTTTTCTTATCATCTGCCAATGAAAAGAACAAATGGATTTAAAATACTGTTTTTATCCTGGGTTTGCATGTTTCTGAAGGACTTATGGTCAGACCTTTTGTCCTTGACTCAAAAGTAAGCCTCATCACAGAAGACGAGGTACAGGACTATTAGATATTTTCAAATTTCACATTCTGGCAAGACATCCAGTCTAGCTGATAGAGCTCTTCCTAAACACTGAATTTTGGATTGAGTCCTAGAACTGCTTTAAATTATGTATCCATTTCTTTTCTCACTATCCACTGTGCTAAATATTCAAAGGTAAATAAAAAGATTCTGTAGTGTGTGATTATTTATTAGCTGTGTGTTGTCTTTGTAATTTTATTTAATCTCTTTTCCTTCTTAAAGGAGAATAGAGAACACCGATTTGTTGCCATTTGCGATACATGTAATATTCAACTATTATGTGTAATGCAAATGGGTTTCAATTATTACTTTGATTCTTTTGGTAAGGGAAGTATCCAGTCTTTATGTACAGCTTGTTTTCATACTTCTGTCAATTAAATTTTGGTATGATTTATATAAATTACAGCACATTCAAGGTAAGCTAGCATTGACTCAGAGAATACATGAAAGTCTGACATTATCACTACATGTGCCCTGGCACATACTATTACCATTAGAGTATCTACTCCCCCTTTCTTAGAGAAATCCTACTTAAAACAACAGCTTCTGAGGGTAGCAAAGCTATGCAATGCTTTAAGCAATATACTCTTCCTTTATGAACAGGAATTCAACATAGAATTCCAACAGCAGATAATAAAAGATAAGAAGACAACTGCTAAAGCAACTCTAGGTTCCCTGGAAAATTAAGCCTTCCTTTACATCCTTTGCCTCCTTCAAACTGGCTGTTCCAAACTGATCTGACTGGGCTTTAATGTTTTCTCTCAGCTCCCTTGCTCTATAAGAAACTGAAGTATTCTGTTTCTTTTGGTCTATGAGAAACTGAAGTATTCAGTAGCTCCTAGAGCTGATACGACCTCCAGCTACCCAAGTGTGGGAAAATAATGGAAGACTGGAGAGGAGGATTGCAAACATGCTCAAGTGACTTTCAGCTAGGGTGTCAAAAACCACATATATCAAACTAATAATTGTTTAGCCTTCTGTGTTGGACAAGTAAGACATCTGTGTTTAGATAACATAGGCCTATGATAGACTTAGAGGCACCCTATTGAAAATGCTTGAGATTCCTGCCCTGCTGTGGGAATGATCAAAGCACAGCGGTAAACTACACCCGCACGAATGAGTACAGGGGAAAACAGCAGCTTTGGTGATCCTGTGGCGTGGACAGAGCTCCAAGGTGCCTGCATCCCCACTTGTCTGCCTCTGCCTGGGTGCTACTTCAGGGATCCCCTGGTAATGAAAGTAAATTTACTCTCTGCATTTCATCTGTGGTTTTGTGGTTTCCTATGTCCTGCCTGTGCTACCAACAGTAGAAAACTGGGGGGAAGGCAAAACCACCACAGGATTCACTCTGCAGGGTAAAGCCAAGTCCTGAACATTGTGGGGAGGTTACTGACTTCATTGCCAAGTGCCAATGCTTTCGGAGATGGCACCGGAGATACAAAAGCCAGCATCTCCATGTTTGCATGGTCTTCTTGGCACTTTCTCCTTCCTCTGCCGTGTGTTAATCCTGATCCACTGGAATTATGCTCTCAGGGCTTTGCTTGACTGACCTGATCTCGTTAGCTAGTCTTCCCCACTATGCTGACAGTGTCTACATTAGGTCAGATGCCTGTTTTCTTTCCCAGGACTCTGAAACCCATTCTCCCCTCAGCTACTATATTCCTCCCCTTTTTATATAACTTTTTCATTCCTTCTGGATACTTGCTACGTGGGCTGATCTATAGAGGGTATTACAAAAGATATTGGTGTGATCTCTCTAACCCTTCATAGGGACTTCAGCATTTTAACCAGAGGTTCAGCTAGGGAGAACCATGCCACATTTTTCATTGCAGCAGACATATAGGGAGAAGCTTCTGTTTCTGTTAGAGTTTTACTTTTCATATTGTTTTTTTCAGTGAGGATTAGCTCAGTCTTTAATGTTCAGAATGTACCAGATAAATGCTACAAATATGTTAGGTTCTGCCTACAGCCTTCAGCCAATTTTGCACCAAGAAGATGAAGAGCAAGCAAATAAAAACTGTGAAGTTCTGTCAGGCTGGACTGCTATTTACAAATTTATGTTTGAAGTCAGTTCTAAAATTGTTGACATTCTAAAACAAAAAGTGCCTCATTGCAACTTGCATAAATCCCTACGGATTTCTAATGGAAATAATCTAAACTGATGGTCTTAAAGGTCTATTTGCAATTAAAATAACTATAATATTTTTTTTTATTTTGTGATACGTATTTATGCACATGATAAACAACTTTGCTTTAAAAATTATTTACTCCAATATGGAAAGTACAAAGCTTTGTTTTCAAAGAAAACTTAAGAAATTCAAGTCCAATGGAAAAGAGATATACTTCTGCTAGGGCAGATATGACTAACGAATGGCCAGAACACCCAAATGTTTATGCATTACAACTATCTTATAGTAGTAATACAGATCTGCTTAACTTTAAAATGGCCAGCTTTAGTACCCCTCACATTGCTCTCCTAGAGAGCGAATTCAAAGATTTCCTAACCAGGGCAGTGAGACCATTCCCAGGTCACAAAACACAGCAGAGGCAGGCATGAGGGTCCGGATCTATCCCACCAAAGTCCAATGTCTTAACTGCAGAGCCATCATGAATTGGCAGAACGCAGCACTGTTGCCAGACCATACACAGGGTCCTGCCGGGGTGGCTCAGGTGCTCCTGCTGACACTCCTGCAGCGGCGCGGCCCTCACCACCCAGGCCTCCCATCACTTGCCTGTCGCTGGTGTAGAAATTCTCCATTGGCAGCTGGACCCACAGCCTGTGGATTGGTATTCAGTGTATGAAACAACAGAGATGACCAGTGCTTTCTGCCCGGTTCTGAACAGGAACGCGAGGAGTATATCAGCATGTCTTCAGGGGACTGTGCAAAGCAATGCCACTTTTTAATGTTGACCTGATGATATGCAGCTGAAAAGATCCAGTATAACCCCCCCAGTACGCTTCCACTTTGTGACAAAAGACATAC
This sequence comes from Falco peregrinus, assembly GCF_023634155.1. Lineage (NCBI taxonomy): Eukaryota > Metazoa > Chordata > Aves > Falconiformes > Falconidae > Falco > Falco peregrinus. Next base: position 47,125,943 of record NC_073723.1, read on the forward strand.
AGATGAACAGTTTGAACAGTTTTGATAGGGATTTCTTTTTTTTATATCAGGCTATATACAAGTATTTTGGTTTGCTGCCATGGCTGCTAGTTTTCTAACCTCAGTTAAACCCCCGTTACTGTGGTCACACAGATGCAAGTGAGGGCAGAAAAGAGTACAAAGTCTGTGGCAGCTATGCCTCAGCTAATGAAATCAAATACTTCAGCAATCGATAGTCATCTGCCTTGCCAGAGTCATGGACACCACGAGGTTATAACAGGGCAATCCTCTTTGCTATCTCTCCTAACAGCAGTACTTTTCTTAACATAAGGAGACCAAAAAAAGGAAGGCTAAAGACCATAAGAGCAATTAGAAAAATACTGGGCAAATCCAGGCTGGTGAGAAGGAGGCAACCTCTGCCATGGGTTGTGTATGTATATCACATTACATACTTACTAGGTAAAATACGTAAAGAGATAAGGGCAAAAGTGTGGTAAAGACCCCATCCCTCAGGTGAGGAACCTAACCATTAGGTTAGCTCAGGCATTCATTCCATTTCTCAGGTAATCTGTGGCCTGTTTTCTCTGAAAAACTGAATGGTTTCAACAGGATGATTTGCATGACCCCCTGATGGTACCCTTACAGCTAAAGTGCTCTCTTGGCTGAGAAAAGATTCAATTTCAACACGGGATTGAAGTCCCTGAGGTAGAGGAGGGTACCCAGTCCAGTCTCTCCCACACCTCACAGGATGACGCTAACCTTGCGGCTGTCCTGTTAAGGGTGAGTAAGAGTGAGAGGTACCTTCTGAAGGAGGCACAAGCATATTATAGATTAGTCAGGAGTTTAAGCACTCGAGCTTTTTTTGGACCCAGACAAGCTCTGCATCAGGCTAACCAGGTGCCCCTGCACAGTGATCTTGAAATTAGGAGCATGACACAGGCAGCTGGGTCAGAGCCGGTGGCTCATAACCCAGCAGAAGGAGGCATTTCAGCTAAGCAGATGGAATCTAGGCAGTGAAAATCTACACTTTTCAGGATAAAAGAAAACTTTACCTCATCACGGAGTTCTTGGAGGTGACACAATGACCTTACTAATAAAATAAGACACCTTATCAGAAAACAAGACAGTTTTACATTTCTAAAACCATGCTGGCCATAGCTGTTCACCAGCTGGGATTCATCCATGGAGAAACTACCCCGGATAAGCCTTTGCTGTCTGTAAAGGGTAATGTAAACCCACCCTGCGCAGTCATCTGTCTCCAGCAGGCTGAACCAGCTCCTTCCCGGCAATGTGAGCATGAAGCAGCAGCAGCCACACTCGGTGGCAGCAGTGGCAGGCTTGGGATGCAGTATGCAGGGATGTATTGGGATGCAGTAAGGTGCAGCATGGAGGGAGCTCTCAGTGGTTGGGACCTGGCCCTTGTGAGCTGCAGCACACTGGTGATTTTCTCAAGGTTAAGGTTCAGCCTGGAACTGCTTTACAGGATGAAGCTAAAAGCATCCTAGCCAAATTTTGAAAGGAAGAAGCTGCCACTGCATTGTGTAGGGACACATTGTGTGAGGCTTGCTTTTAGGGGCTCCCCAACAGCAGAGGGAGAAGACCTTCTGCTCTGTGGGTCCTGATGGACTGAAGGTCAAAGCTGTGTGCAAAGTGCTGCTCTTCTCAGTCAAAATTACAGCACTTCCCTGCTTAAAGAGAAGCAGAACTGTAGGCACCTAGCAACAGAGCTGCCAATAAGTTCAGGCAGCCACTCTTCAACTTGTCAACAGTGGTTTTGGTCACTGTGGTTTTGAACAAAGACTTTCAGACCCTACCTAAAGGTCTTAAATTTATTTTGTATTTTACTGTTGAAATATCAGGATAAACTGTTGTTTATATGACTTCTCATGCAAGTTTCTGACGAATAACAAATGAGGAAGCAAAAGGAGGAAAAGTCATGAGATATTTTTTCTGAAAGCATAAAATAAATTTTAGTGATAACTATAGCTTGGTTGCCAATAGGGTGCTTCAAAAGATACTGTTCATGGTCTTAGTGTAAATGGGTAACTGTAGAAGCATAAATTGGTATCTGCCATTTATGAACTGCACAGTGCTAAGGTGGCATGTCAGCAGCCTGAAGATAGGGCCAAGATCTGCTCTCATTTACACCACCATAAGGTCAACACAGTTAAACAGCACACACAGGGGGCTTGATCATAATTCTGCCTACAACCTGTCCCTCTTTAGTTAGCTGCATACAGGAGCTTTGGTGGTAAAAGCAGTCATTGCCTCATAATAACCTTAGAATTAAACAATAAAAAGGTTACATACTATTAAATGGACTGCTGTCAGTGCAAATACCCAGCTTGCTAACTGTTGTTGACTTTGTTTTCTGCCAAGACAGACAACTCTGTGGGACAGACTTCAAATCAAACGATCTTCAGTGGTCCACGTGTCATGAAAGGAGAGAGAGGTCACTTCAGAGCAATTCACTGGAGAGCCACAGATTTTTAAAATGGAAAGCTCATTTTACATAATTCACCAATAAATAAGATCCTGCAGATCCCACTGATCATTTTAAGAATAACAAGTAATTTCTGAAATTCACCTTATCAGATAGAAGGATCCCATAGAGATTTTGAAAGATTAAAACACCTTGGCTGACTGAATCACACTTGTGTTGAGATCTCTTCAGTGTGAGGAGCCATGTCATTATTTCTTGGTAACATTTGTGTAACAGTTGATTGGAAGGGGATTAGATGACTCATGGTCGCCAGTAACGGCAGACATACAAACATCCACAAGAACATCATTAAAGACCATAAGCTGGAAAAGGTCAGGTTGGAGGTCCACTTCACCCTAGGTGTGGCAAGAGGTTTGCTTTGCCCAAGAGTATGGCAAGCGTGAGTGGAGCTTCCTCAGGATCTGTATAAGGCTCCTACATAATGAACTTGCTCTCAGAGATGCTCAACCTACAAGTGCTCAGCTCTTTCCAAGAAAAAACTGGTTTTCTGTCAGGTTCTGGAGGGCTTTGGGAGGCCTCTGTCCTTTTGCTAGCTGCTGGCAAAAGCCCTGCGTGAAGTACTGGCGGGCAGGCGTGTGGGGCTAGTCCTTGCCACCCCTGGGACACACTTGACCCAGCTGTGCCATGGCCAGTCCCACCTTCCAGTAGATTCAGTTTATAAAGAGAGCAGTGCCAGCCCCCCTGGCTCTCGTCAGACCGTGCTCCATATGGATATCTGGCCTATATTGCACAGAGCACCTCAGAAGGTAAATCTGAGACTGCAAGAGAAACGTGGACTGATACAAGCACTCGGTGCCTGCAAAAAGTTTTCTCATTCACCACGGTGAGCTTGCACAGCTGAAGCACAGGGTGGGGAATGCTGCCTGAAGGGTTAAATCAGTGGGCAAGAGGAGAACTGGGCCTTGCTGCCCTATGGTGACCTCAGCTCTGCTCCCTCCTCTAACGATAAGTGCTCCCTACGCTGAGGGAAAGACTTCTTCTCTGCTTTATGCGGCATTTCAGCTCGACTGCTCTGCCCAAGTAAGCGAAGCCTCAGGAAAGGCAAGCAAGGAGAGGCTTTCTAAAAATACATCCTCCACATTGAACTGAGTCATTTCATGGCTGTTTTATTTCCTAGACGTAAGAACTTGGAACAAGGATTAATATACACATAAGCATTTGAAGATGTTGTTAAAAATGACAGGGGAAACCATCAATGACAGAAGCAACTGCTGATTCTATGAGTTCTGCTAACTGTGCCTCATAGTCTTGGTACATGAGTTCCTTATAGGTATTACGTAGACACAGCAAACCTACGTAAACAGACTGAAAGAGTTGCTGTCCATTGAAGTTGCATGTCTGGAGTTAGAAGAGATTTTCCTACGTTTGTAAAGAGACTACAGCCAAAGGACTTTTCCTGAAATCTGGTGATATGATAAAGCATTACGAATTGTGCAGAATCTACAGAAACCATAGCCAGGTGCTATGGGTGCTGGATACAGCCACAGAGATAAGCTACACTGCAGACCTATCTGCAGATGGCTGACATTAGGCTTCTAGTGGAGGCATTGCAATGCCTGAAGGTAGACACCCGGTTGCAATTCAGAAGACCTAAGCTAACTGCTCAGGCTCCTGGTGCAGGCAGGGCAGAGATGAGAGCTGAAGGACCAGCCCCATCTTGCCCCACAAGTGGTTTTTAAAGCTAAATGATGGCATAAGCTACATGCTTATTCCTTGGCCTCCCTGCTAAGAACATTTTTACTATTGTTACTTATTATCGGTATTATTTCCATACAGATCAGGATTTTGTTATAAGAATTATACAAACACAGAAAAAAACAGCACCATGCTTCTCCCAAGGATGTCACAGTCTAAGGAAAAGACAAGGCGAAAGCCATCCATCTAGAGGAGGGCGAGGAAACAACAAGGCAGCGTTGCCAGCACGCCAGCTGAAGAGACCAACAGGTTGGTTAATGTCAAGGTTATCACTGACACTAAAGCATCTTGATCTGGTCAGATCGAAAACATAAGAATAAGACAGTTAATACCATACAACAGATAGGTTAGTATTAAGCTTTGAAGCTCCTTGAAAGTAAAACCAGAGTGGCTTAGCTTTGGTGCTATAAAAGATGCAGAGAAGGCAGCAAGGGAGGAGGAATCACAGTGTAGATAAATGACCTTTACCGTAAAAATATGAGTGGATGTAGTAGGACAGAAAAGCACTGGAAAATTGCTACAGTGCAAGAAGGGAGCACTTGGATGAATGCTTTGTTAGGAGAATGGCTAGGAAAGGCTGTATCTTATCAGCAGTTACGCAGAAGCCAAGACATAATATTTTAAGTAGAGGAGTACCGCTGAGACCACTGATGGGTAACCAAGGGCAAGGATAAGGTACCATTTTTGAGACTTAACCTGATGAAAGACATCGGGAAGTAGCGTCACTTGAGTGAAGCAGGTATAAATTCAGTTGATGGAAAGCCAGAACACCATTTAAAAGCAGTACTCCATAACATGATTTTAAATGGTGCATTCAGCAAGCTATGAAGCAAGAAAGGAACACAGCACCATCGCCACTGAAGTAAGCTTGTATTAGGTAACAAAAGAGTGAGGGAGAACAAAATGTTAAGGGGAGGAGTGACAGACAAGGTGACTCTCAGGAGATACGACAGGATGGAGTCAGAAGAAAAGTACAGCCCAGTAAGAGTGCTGATTTCGTGGAAACCACGAACCTCAATTTCCAGAGTAGACCTCAGACAGACCCTATTCCAGACAGTTACTGCTGTAAATAAAATACAGCAGACTGGATCCACATGCATGTACTTATGCAAATATTTGCTACCACTCTGATCAAAGTTATTAGGTGATAATGTTCGGCCATGCGAACTGGCCTTGAACAGCATTTATTAAGGTGTTCCACTACTACAGCTATTGCTAAAGACCAGTACACCAAACTGCGCTGGCAATCAACCTTGAACCTTTGCGCAGAGGACTACCGGTAAGAACATACAGAAAATAATGTATCTGGAGCATGGCAAATAAAACACGTGTGCAACTATCACCAGCACCTTAGAACCATTATTACAATATATGTATTGTCAAAACATGCTGGGCAAGAAGTAGTAGCTGAGGAAATATAGAATTTTCACTCCTTGTTATGCTTATCTGGGGGATAATTGCAATATTTTTGAAGCAGGTGTTTTTCACAAGTTAACAGCCTTTTCTTCAAGTTCCTAGCTTCAGTGTAAACCAGATTGTTTTGTAATGAATATATGGTAAGCATACAAAAAAGAAAGGAAAAATTGGGTGCCACATATATAGATGAAAATAATTCATGTCACAGTCTGAAAAATAAAATATTAAATTGTACCACCAAAGACTATATGAAAACAAAATTTAAAAAAAGTTTAAAGTCCTATTTTAAGAGTGACAGAGAGCCAGAGTGAAAGTCAGTTCACAGATTTAGAAGCCTATCTGTAGGTGTCGATAGGTGAACTAGGTTTCAAAAATCCTCATATAGCCAGTGGAGATCTGGTCAGCATGTGTCGACAGCAGAACACCAGCAGCTGCCAAAGCATGCATGACTACTTTAGGGTAAACCAAATAAATTTCTAAATTGAAATGATGGCATGAAGAAGTGGTTTGACTCATTTGTCCCCACACAGGTGTCTAGAGCCATTTGAGATGCCCTGTGGTATCCTATGTAATCTCTAGGCTCCCTTCACACAGGCATGTGGATCCCATAAATCAAGTGTCAAATCTCTCGACTTCATGGAGTCTGCAGAAATTGAAAAGCTTCTGGGATGTGACTGTAGAATAGCCTGATCACACCCTAAACCTCCACCAGACTGCACGGGAGCTGGGCATCTTGCTCACATGTAAATCTGTACAGGTAGGTACTAACATCTAAGTGTCCTAATCTTTGAACTGAATCCCATTATCAGGGATTTGATGACTGCCAAAGAAATGCAGGCGTTGGATTCAGTTTTGGTTATTGGCTTTTAGAGCAGATTTTGAGTTCTACCAGAACCAGACAGCTATCAATCATATAAAATAATAAACCCATCATAGAGACTTTTGCTCTCAATTACCTTCTGAAAGGAGATCCTGGACAGACAATGTCTTGGTTTAGGCACTGTATCATGTAATTTATGGATAAGCCAAGGGAGTCAAGACTGCACAGATCTGGAAAAACACTTTGGCCAACAAGTTTTGTGGAAAAAACCACGAACTGTAGTCAATCACAACAATTATATAGGGTTTGTATTTCCTGAATTGCTTGGATTGGAAATAAGCAAATGAATTCTTTCCTTTCATTGTATTCAAAATGACACATTCCTGGTTTTCTTCCCATTTAAAAAATTCTTTCATTTCAAAATTACTTCAAGTTAAAGGCTCAAAAGATGGAAAGCATAGCACTTTGCTTCATTTGATCTATACTGGCTGTCAAAATGTTTTGGTTTGCTGAAGATTCTGATATATTTAACTTAGGCCAGATCTGCTAAATGGCTATCCAACTCTTTCTGAATTATTTTCATAGCTTCCCTACTAACTAAAACTTCTGTTTTTCCCATTTTAAATATAGAACTGTTAACTTTCTCCTACCATGCATTAATATATTGAAATCTATGTAGAATTATATAGCATTTTCTTCTGAAAACATTTACCAGCCACTACTCTGGAATTCTTACGTAGTGAAAATTCCCCAAGACACTTGGCATTGGTTTGCTTCCCGTTTTGTTAACATCAGTAGGAACTTAATCTAAAACTTCCACCATAAGCAGAGAAACCAACGTGTACTGCTCTTGAAAGTCTCCTCTATAACTTGTACTATATGGACAGAAAGTGGCTTTGTATATTTCTATTAACTTGAAATCACAGAGGAGACATATCAGGGCAGATTCCAAGAATTATTTTTTATCTATTGCTATATACACAAATACCTTCTCTTCTCCAGGCTAAACAACCCCAGCTCTCTCAGCCTGTCCTCACAGGAGAGGTGTTCCAGCCCTCTGATCATTTTTGTAGCTCTCCCCTGGACCCGCTCCCACAAGTCCATATCTTTCCTGTGCTGAGGGCTCCAGAGCTGGATGCAGCACTCCAGGTGGGGTCTCACCAGAGCTGAGCAGAGGGGGACAATCACCTCCCTCAACCTGCTGGCCATGCTTCTTGTGAAATACCTTCTTGTTCACACCGTTTGGCCTTCCGGGCTGTGAGCGCACATTCGCGGCTCACGTCCAGCTTTGCACCCACCAGTACCCCAAGTCCTTCTCCTCAGGGCTGCTCTCAACCCCTTCATCCCACAGCCTCTGCTGATACCAGGGGCTGCCCTGACCCAGGTGCAGGACCTTGCACTTGGCCTTGCTGAACTTCAGGAGGTTCACATGGGCCCACTTCCTGAGCTTGTCCAGGTCCCTCCGGATGGCATCCTGTCCCTCAGGCATGTCAACTGCACCACTCAGCTTGGTGTCATCTGCAAACTTGCTGAGGGTGCACTCGATCCCACTATGTCATTGATGAAGATATTAAACAATGCTGGTCCCAGTATGGACCCCTGAGGGACACCACTTGGCACTGATACCCATCTGCACATTGAGCTGCTGTCCACTGCTTTCTGGATGAGAAAATCCAGCCAATACCTTATGAACCTAAAGTCCACTCATGAAATCCGTATGTCTCCAATTTAAAGAAAACAATATGGGGGACTGTGTCAAAGGCCTCACAGAAGTCTAGATAGATGACATCTGTAGCTCTTCCCTTGTCCACTGATGTAGTCATTCCAACACATTCCAACATTGGGTTGGTCAGGCAAGACTTGCCCTTAGTGAAGCTGAATTCGTTACCTCATACTCCATGTTTCCCACCTGCAACTCCACAGATTTCCTGTACTGCCATGGGTTTAAATGCAAACTGATCCATTTATCCCTTACTAAGTCTGGAGAGCAGGGCAAAAGAACCCCAGGGTACAGATGAACCCTACAGATGTAGCTTTCAACCTAAATTATGCCACAATTCATCCCTCCTCTTTTATCCCAGTCTTGGTACTGCAGCAGGGAAGTGAGAGCTTCAAGGGACTGGTGCAGTGCTCATAGGAAGAGGTTCATAAGCAGAGTCACTTCTTGCTGCTGGAGCTTATTTTTGATTGTTTTCCTTTTAACTTCCTCATCTGGAAAATGCTATCGGCTCACAGAATGAGAACAAACTCCTGCTGACTTCTGCAGCAATCGTCTGTTCTGCTTTAGGAAACAGAAAAACATGAAAAAAATAGAAGCAGCAATGGAAAGGGGAAGTTCTCCCACAGCTACGTTGCAACATGCTCAGTCTTTGGCATGTCACGGGTTGATAGATTTGCTGCAATGACAGCTAAAATCCCATTACTGGGACGAAACTATGGGAGCTGACGATACTGCTAAAGTGCTTTAGAACTTAGGTTGAAGGTGGTAATCATCCACTTAGTAAAAAATGTTGAGGAGAGAGGCACATTCTAGCATGCAAAAGACAGAAGAGCAATGGGGAAAAAAGAAGTCCATAATAACATATTGCTGTAAGAAGCAGCCACCATGCCTCTCATGCTAACCAAGGTCCTCTGTTGTTACCATTCACTTCTTATGTCCACTACACTGTGTTCAGTTTTTTAGCTCACTGAGTAAGGGAATAGGTGCATGCTTCCAGTGCAAATCTTGCCTTTTTCCTCTATCTATGGATTAAAGGACTTCACTCTGAGCAGAGCAGGGCAGAGAAACATCCAGACACCAATACCTTCAGAGTAGCAGCAACAGAGAAGCAACACAAAAGAGATTCAAGGTCTTTAATATGAAAAATCAAGCTTAGCTATGGCAAAAAGAGGAAGTGCAAAGAGTGTGTAGAAAGAAGAACTCATTAGTGACGTTTGCATCAAACGTGACAATATTCCACTGAGTTGAAAAAGAGTGGTTTTTCTTTCTTCCACTTTTATACATCTTCCAAACAATTTCCTGAAGATGCACAAAAATCTGGGTCTCAGAAAGAAGGTGAATCGTTGGGATACAAACTATTATGATCTATCCTCAAGAAAGTAATTTTTCAGCAGAAAAGAAACTGCTACATGATCAGCATAATTAGCCACCCAAGAAACTCCCTACTCAAGCAGAATCATTAGCTGCAGAAGACCAAATAAAATGGATGAGGTACAACATAATAGATGAGAACCTGAGAGTACAGAATGAAAATATGTTGTTAGAAGACTCGCTTGGCTTCAGTGACATACTCAAGTAGGCAAGAATACAAAAAAAAGCGTGGCATTTATGAAAGACGGGCACCCACTGGCATGGGAACTGTAGATGCAAGCTCTGCAAGTGCTACGATAGCTGGAGTAAGGCGGCAGTGTCTTCTTTTGTCACATCTATTGAAGCTTTTCTAGCAGAAACACTTGATACAGATTACAATCTGTTCCTCCCTCAGAATAACATGATAAAGGAGAAAAAATCTCCCCCTAATCATTTGCTGTGACCAACTTACACAGTTTGTAATCCACTGCTCTACGTAAAGGCAAACCAGAAGGGAGAACTGGGCTCTAGTGGTATTAGCAGCTGCTTCTCAATTGCTTAACAAGCATTCAAACCTGTCCTTCAAACCTCCAGTGTACTCAGGCTACTTTTTGAAGCCTAACACTTTCCTTTTGTTATACATTTATTGGCAGAATCTACATCCATTTTTCACTCCAGGAATTTAGACAAAACACCACATCCTGAACAAACCATACTATAGTTCGTTCTTGAAGATTGGTCCGATTTCATCAGACCATCAGCTCTGGCAACCCCTGCTTTGTTTTATCTATAAAATCTTAATCCAAATAAATTTTTCCTATCTGATAGTATAGTTACAGGTTGTTTGGTTTTTTTATCTTGTCTTGCAAGAATTAAAATATCCTTATAACTGTAGACAAGTTCTCTATAACAATGCTACTGCTACTACACAAAATTTCAAGTTCTTCTGAATATATTACAAAAATCTGTATTATCGACTATCATATCGTTACTCTATGGAAAAGAGACTGACCTGTTCATAGAAGAGTAGACTTAAGTCTATTAGCAGAATGTAGCTTTTCTCTATAATAAAGATATCTCACTATTGTAACAGCATTTAACATTAGTTACTGTGCTTGTAACAAGACAGCAGTGCTATCTGAGCTTGCATATGCTACTATTCTAAGAAAATTCATAAAATCAAATGCGTGTTTGTTGGTGGCCTTGGCCATGACTAAAGGCTATTTGGAAATCACCAGCTCCAGGTCACCTCTACCTTCTCTGCTTGCGCAGTCGATTGGGTAATAAAACCTATACAGACAACTAAGGCAAACAGACCTTGCCAGGTTGACATGTTCTGACTTTTTATGGGTTCAGCTAAACTGCTACTTCAAAAGAGAAAGAAAGAGAAAACAAATAATTTTTCTTCCGTACAGTTTCTCTACACCAAAGCTACACATTATATCCATCAGTGCATCAACTTGGAGATCCATGGGAATGATACTACAATATCATCCAAGGAACTAGGAACTAAGATTTGTTCGGGTACTAGGAGCTAGAATTGGAGAAACCAATAATGTAGCTTCGAAGTTTTACTGCAGTACGGCCTGAAGATTGCAACTAGAACTAGGCAGCCATATTTTTAGGGGTTGCAGACACATTGAGACATGGAACCAGCCACAAAAAGCTTAGGATTTGAGCATTAAAAGTTAATTATTCTCATGTGTACCTACAGGCAGGCCAAGTCTCCTCCAGGGAGTTGCTTCGGAAGAAGGCAGGTATTAAGTATTGCAGGCTCAAGCCTCTGACACAGAACTTAAAGAGATTTTCTGTACACATATGAGATCATGTTTATCTGAGCAAATAACAAGTAAAAACTTCTGTGTGGAAGAGGTCAGTGCAGATTAGAGGAGACACATGGAGAATCAAAGTTGTTCCAAAATAATTTCAAGGTTCTAGTTTTCTCACCTGACCTACTCTACATCTTTTACCACATGTGCAACCTAAGTTTTATTTCTTAATTTGGGCCATGAGATACTATAAAAATCCACAAAACTCAGACAGAACTATATTCTGAAGGCTGAGCTCTGTAACAACAGGATTACAAAAAGCACAAGCAAAGTAAACCTCATATATTATTGGAAGTCCCTTGGGGGGTTGTCAAAAGAATTGTCAGATTTAGATGTAAAACATCAAAACACTGGAGAACTCTGTGCAGCCTGGAACACACAATGACTAACCACACTTTATTTGCTAATAAACTAAGCAAATAATAATAATTAAACAAGTAAAATTCTTGCCATAGTGACGTTTTGACCTAAGGAAGGAAAGCTGCCCTCAGGAGAACTCCACAGGGCTGGAATCCTTGGCTAGAAATTATCTGCCAACACCATAAGCTTCCCAGAAGGGATACAGGGAATACACCAAAACATTGATTGTCTAATTTGTTTTGTTTGTGGCACATGTATTAAACCATATGAAATAGAAGCAGGGCAAACACAATATATGTAAATGACATGGTGAGAAGACAAGACAATCCAAACTTGCTTAACATACCCAGGTTAAGTGTTAGTTCTGTGTATCTTGGGGCCTTATGCTGAAGACACTGAACGAAGAGAGGTATTGAAGGAAAGCGGAAGACTTTGTTTGCCTTTTGTAACAGGCTCTTGCAAACCACAATAATTGTCTGCAAAACCTGACATAATGCAGGCACTATTCTCCTGAACTGACCATCAGAGACAATAACTAGCAGACAGGAATGAAGGAAAGCAGGTGTCAGAAGCCCAGCAGCCCGGAGTGCCACCGTTGATCCTGCTAACGGCCTCTCACAGAGCAGCGACTATTTCGGCTGGGATGTGTTAAAAGTCCCGACTAAACAAGCATCCTCTCCTGCCTACGTTTGCTGAGAGTGGCTGTTCTGCCTCCTAAGCCCAAATTGCCTTGAGGTTTGCCAGACTGACACATCCATCTGTCCCCTCTCCTTTGTTTATTTTGCTCCGTTCATTTAAGTAATTGCTTTAGAGAGGGGAAATTATGGATGATGGAGATCCAGACAGAAACCTGGAAGCTGAGTTGCACTACATTTGAAAGAAAAAAACCCAACCATACCCTTTGAAAGATTACTCTGCTAAAATCAACACCTTAAATAACCATAATGCAAAGAATCTTTCGTTTCCGATTTTCCCTTGTCCAACTGACAGACATGTTTAATGTACAGTGGGCAGGATAGAAACGTTAGGGGAATCTCCCTCAGGCATATCCCCAATAATAGGGCTTAGCCTTCCAGTAACGGTGGTTAGGACTGATGCCAGACCTATCTGTTAAGTCTAGGTGAAACCTAGAATGTTTCCAGGCCTTTGTGTTTTATTTTTGGTTCTGCCATGGTGGATCGTTAGCGTCTATCTGAAAACCAACTTTGAGTACAGTGAGGTCAGGAACAGTTAGCTCTGCCCTTGCAAACCAACTGCACAGTTTATTTTTACCATTTCACAAAGAGCAGAGGGAAGACCACCTTCAAAATAGTCACAATCAAATTAGAACGGCCACTTTCCCTTTTTGTGGATGAAAAGACAAAACTTAAATATGCATATACAACTCAGTGGTACATCTGAACTTTCCCAGCGTTGGGATTTAAGATATGATTTAGGTTCACTTTTTTTTTTTTTTTCCCTCTGAACAAATCCTTTTAAGGTTTAATCATCTGATCTCTCCAAATGAAGCATTCACTCCTTTCACGCAGTCCAAATTCTGGCTTATAATATTTTGAGTGATGGCCAAGGTTACCAAGCAGTTCCAAGTGGGTCTAAGATCTGTGTCTGTTTCCAGGAAAAACAGCATTTGGGAATACTCCTTAGAAAACCAAAAGAATTATTAGGCTATAAAGAACAGACGTAAACAGTGAAACACATTTTAACATAATCATCTGCCTATATCCACTTACGCTCCCTCTTCTGCCTGCTTTTAATTATTCCTTTTAGACTAGAGGATTTAGGCACTGCTACGGGAAATAGCACTGCATTAATAAAAATAGGCAGGAATATAATTTTATAGTTAAAAGTTGAAAGCATACACGACATTAAAAACAAAAGAAGAAAAAGAAAAAAGATAAAAAAGTGGAAACAAGCATTCATATGTATCAAGGTACTCATTCATGGACACGAAGTGGTAGCGCTATTCTGTATTCAGAGCCAAAGTCTTCTCTTTTGAATATTTCTCAAATTCTTTTAACAAGAACCAGCTTGCTAAAAGAATTATCCAAATTGCAAGTAGAAATAAATACCTTATCTAAGTTCTTCTCTATTAACTGCAGACTTTCCAAAAAAATAGCACTTAGATTTTGACATTCAGGCAGATCTTTATTGTAAAATCTAATTTAAAATGGATTAACGAAATCGGCACAAAAGACTGTAAGGACATTTACATTGTGAACACCAGATTAAGGTATGATTTAATTTAACTTGATTATGAATAGCTGCAAGATATGCAGAAATGAATTCTGTTTACTAAAATGGAACATTTGTCTCAGGTTTGCACAACGCCAGCACGAAAGTTCTGAGGCTTCCATTGGTCCAAAACAGTGCAGACAGGTATTAACACAAAAAAGTTAATTAAAATTTAATTTGGAAATCAGAAAATCTGTTTTTTCCTCAAAGTGTAATTATTTGGTAATTTTTAGGATAGAGCTAGTAAACACTATGAATTCTTTTTCTTTTACTAGAATAGACAATTAAAATTTTTATATCAGCACCTAGTAAGACACTTAAAAATTCCATGAAATAAATACCAGCTTCACAGCCCTGCATAAGTAATCCCTCCTATTCAAACTTCAGCTCAAAGCATCATATAGGAAAAATCACTCCTGGGTATTTCCATTTGGGAGTACCTGCTCCTTATTATTTAAATGGTCTAAGAGTTCACCATATTAATTTTGATTGAGGTAGGCTTTATAGAGTAAAATAGTAGCTTTTTCAGAATAACTCCCTAAAGGATTTTTTTTTAATTCCACAGTTAAGAACGTCTTGCTCAGTTTACCTTAATGCAGTTTGGAATAATCCATCTGCCTTCTCACACCCCAGAAAAAGAGCCCACATATGTAGCTTATAGATTACATATTTAACGCAAGAGCAGATAGCTCCCAGCAAACAGAAAAGAACCGGACATCCTCCCCACTTCTGTTTTAGATGATAAACTTTTAAAACGTGGCTTCTTTCCATTACCATTCAGATGTGCTGCCAGAGAGCTCTTCAATTACAGACAGAACAAGACCATTACTGAAGGAGGAAAGTTGCAAGTAAGGACTGTAAGAAGGTGACTTCTGGCCTGTAATCTGAGTTCTGTTAATCATCTCTTTGAAGTTCAGCAGACTTTTTTTAGACTGTCTGTGATGTCTGAAAATATTGAAGATTTACAGTGAGGTACCTAACATTTCCAGCCTTCAAATATGAAACACACAGCAGAATTTATTAATTGTAATTATGACTGGACAAAGGCAAAGTAAATTGCTTTCTGACAACTAAGGCTTCTTACCTACCTTGTCTCAGTAGCAAACCCCAAATTTGTTTTAATTAAAACAAATCTTACAGAAAGTCAACACAACCATCAGAGTTAAAACAACAGAAGATAGAGAAGCTGATTTTCAAGGTTGGTTCATTTCAGTAGTTCAACTATTTAAAAATGCATTTTAATTTCACTTTGAAAATACCTAAACTGAGTTTCCAGCTTTGTACAAGCTTCTAATTCCTGTAATGCTTTTCTCTACCAAACAGTCCTATAATTTTTGCCCCTCTATGAGGTAACTGCCTGCTGTAAATCACCTCATCTCTGTTTTCTTCCTGATAAGCTACCTGTTTTGAGCTCTTTGAAGGTATTTAATTCAGTATTTCCATTGACTTTTTTGGTCCCATCTCTAAAGTTCTTAAGAAGCAGGACTGTAAACAGTATCAAACTCACCAGTAAAAACACATGGATTAAAATAATCTCCCAGTCACAAAGTCAACTCTGTAAACCTTGAAGGGGTGTAAATAGTTCTGCTGCACTGTTTTACTACTGTCACCCAGCTCTCTTCCAGGGCCAGTGCTCTCCACGCTATTGGCGTCTTTCACAGTTAGTTCCAGATTTGTAACTTGACATTTTGCTGTATTAAGGATGCAATTTATCAATTTCTCTGATTACTACAGGTCTCTAAATGTTCGTCCTCGTTTCTGCCTACTGTTGTTTATTATTGCACTAATCTTTGGGTTTTCAGAGTTTATTTTCCAATAATTGATAAGCAGCTAAATAGTACCAGTCCTACTTTCAATCTCTTCAGGAACCCGCTCCAACTATATCCATCCCACAGAAACACAAGCCATGAAGTCACTATTCATTATTCCAGACTCTTGCTGCTGTCTCCTCTGCCCATAGAACAGCACATGCCTACACTGAGGCCTGTCAGGCTTAATCAGCATGAGCAAGGGGAAGGTGCATCTCTGTTCTCCCTGCACAGAATAATAAAATTTAAAGATCATGAGAGCTTTAGCTTAGTGCAAGCAACTAAGTAGGAAGCTAGTAATAGCACCTCTGAGTGCTCTTCCTTGGTTCATTTAATATTGCACAGATTTTCAGCAGAGAGAGAACAGCATGAGACAGCCGTTAATATATGCTAATTGTACAAGTGTGTCCAGTAGTCTGATTAAAGCAGAATGTTTACAAACATCTCAATGTGTTGCTGGAAAAAAAAGAAAACCCAAAACCTAACAAGCCTGATTGTGTTTATCCAGAATAAATGATTACAAAGATGAGAGTAGTATCCCCCGCTCCACCACCCCCCCCCCAAAAAAAAACAACCAAAAAAAAAATCCCACAAGCATTCAGGTCCAGAGATTTTCTTAAGAGAAAACATTCAGCGTTGAACTATTTGGCTTTCATGTGATAAAGGATTTCTGGTAAAGACAGCATAGATGAAGTCTGAGCCTTCCATAAGCTAAATACAAGAGCAAGTGACAGGATTATTACCTGTACTTCGTGAAAGCTATGAGGAATTCCCAAGAAGCTCAGTGGCCTTGCTGTGAGGAAAGATCACCATTCTTTGCCAAGTTCCTTCATCCTTGTCTCAGTCTCCCTTCTCTCTCACAGCCAGTCTTAACTGTGTACCCACATAGGTCTGTACTCAACTGTTTTGTGCCAAAAATGCCAAGATGTTAGCTATACAAGTCAGAATTTAATGTTAATAAAAGATATGACATAAAATTATGAGATGGATGATTCTAGAGGTTTTAAAGTACAGAGAAACAGTGGAATATTTAAACATAAGCACTACATTTTCTTAGTGCTTGACAAAATAATGTCACCTACTGGCACCCCCAGTTACTCTCAGCTGCTACTGAACACTAAAATTTACCAGCTACTTGAAACAAAGAGATTGTGATAATATGCAGTTGTGTTTTTTGACATAGCAAGAGGGAAAACCCCCACAACTTAGTTAACCACTGTCCTTCGTACATCAGCACTTAATTAATAATGGTCTTCAGAAGCAATAAGCAATGTAACTCTACCTATATTCTGAACTCAAAATGCCTAAATCACAGATTGCCCAAGACAGATATCACAATATTGACTTTGGCCTTGCATTTATATAGAGAAGTGTTAGTATATAGAATATATGCATAGTCAGTGTCCGTTCCTTTCCATTTAAGCTTAAATATTTGTTGTGCCACACAATCACTGCTTCATCACAACATAAACTGGAAAGACGATAAGTGTTGCCCATGATCTTTTTAGTTTAAAACTTTAATTACTCGCACATGAAATGAATTATGACTAAAACCATGCAGATATTCAGATTACAAAACAAAACACTTCAAATACAACTGCATGTTTAAAATTTACTCAGTCAAATATCTACTTTAAGGAAAAATGTAAGATTAATCAAATATACTGAGCAATTATAAGCTTAGCATAAATAAATATTGATATTTTCAGAATAATTAGTGAAAACAGCATTTTTAACACATACATCAGTACAAGAGACACAGCCCATTTAGCCTCCCTCAGAGCATGATCCACTCATCTGATATAAAGCCACAAATACTATAAAACTGCATACTACAAAGCACAGCAGCCAGTTTGCCCACAACATAAGATTCCTACCTGCAATAGGGCCAAGTTATTTGGAAAAATATATCATTTCAAAGATCAAGGGGTTTAATTATACAGCTTCCAAACAAGTATAGTGAAAGCTGCACAACCAAATCCCCATAGAATATTACAAAATACCTTTGGCCAAAATTTCAAATATAAAGACCTGAAATTCAGGTAAAAAATACATGACCAATTAACACATCTACTTTTGTGCATGCAAGTGACAGCATAAACAAATTTTGTGTTTGTGAACCTCAGTATTTTTTTGTTTGGGGTTATTTAAGTAACTGCTCATGTGAAGAATCATGTAGCCGCACAGGGTTCAACTGCATATTCAGGTTCGAAGTGACCACAGGCACACTCTCATGGAATCTACATCACAGCATTTCTCCAGATTACAGTCATCTCTCCCATTTCTTTTACTTCAGGAAGAAAAGAACTGTACTTATTTTCACCACAAGTAGAACAACTAGAATACAAATGAGAACAATCTATTATAGTCTGCAATAGCCGCGTTTTGCATCTCCTGACCCGATTCACTCATGTGAGCGACAACACAGGGAAAATTACACAAAACCCAGAATATAAATATTATACTGCACCATGAAACACTACAAACAGAATATCCAAAAATTACATTAGGGCTTTAATTATCTGTCAACCTATTAAACAGAATACCTTAATATTAATACAACTTGGAAAGTAAACAATCTACAGGCTAAGTTTTCAAATGGCTGTTTGTCAATGCAGCATAAAACATTTCCATAGTGCAAATCTTACCAACTGTATGAAAGATACTGTCCCCTTCAAAAAATGCTTCTTCCCCCATCCCCTTCAAAATAATAGTCAAAGTCACATCTCATTTCACATTTAGTACAAGAAGTGATTTGAAACACACTAACATAAGAAAGCTTAATTTTAATACTGAAGTTAAGAAATTAAAATAAAAATGTAGATATGCTATAGCTGGAAGACATGAAACCCAAAAATCTGATCCATGTAAGTGGGGGAATAAAAGACACTGGTCTTTTGTTTTTTCATCTGTTGGAAACATATTGTATGACAATACAGCACACGCCCTATATTGTACAAACAAGTGTAAGATTACTTTAATTGCTGAAGAATCACAGTGTTAAGTATGTCTGCTTCTTGTAGTGTCAGGCTTTCATCTGTTAGCTCTTTATTTGGAAAGGTAGTCACAAGAACAAAATCAGTTGTTGCAAATGCTGGACGGGACTGGATAATGAAGTCTCGAATATGCTTAATCCTGTGGAAAGGACATGGACATGACAATTGTGTATGATTCTATTTTGACATAAATCTCTGAGATGATCAGAGAACACAAAACCTTCTAACAGACTAAACCATTTATTATGTCCCACTGATTTTACATTTCCATTTGATCCAGATCACTAATGGTTGTAGCCTAGAATCTTGCTTCTTGCATAAAAAACCCGGAACAATTGAAATGCACGTTGCTTCTTTTCTCAAATAGCAGAAATAAAATTGGTAACAGAGAAATATATTGCAAATTGACAGCACAGAAAGTCACGTAATTTCAACACCAGCTGCCAAAATTTCACTATTAATTAGTATATTCTAAAAAGACTGATTTATTAATGGAAGGAGGAATCTTAAAATATATGGTGACAGTAATGAGAAAACAGGGCAATTATTAATGCACTTCAACAGCAAGAGGTTTCCCCTGTTTTCACTTGGCACCACACTTCTGAACAATAGTTAATAAAACAATCACATTGACAGTATAACAAGAATAATTTAGCTTTATAATACATGGATGAAAAATAAGTAAGATTTTAGAGACAAAAATCTTATATTTGAGGTTTCCATTCTAAGACAGTAAGCTGAGAATAAATCATTGAAGATTTCTCGTAACTAATAAGTAAGTAGATTTACTGTAGCCAAATAAGCAGAGACTTCAGCTTTTATCAGTCTTCAAGGCTTATGACAGAAGCAATGCCTTTCAGTAGCTGATTTTGATCATACATATGGCAAGGATAACTACAAAGATTCACATCCAAGAAAAAGTTAATAATGATTAAAATAAGCTTGTCAACAGAACCCTGGTTACAGATGTTACTGTGAGGTTTACCACTTCTACCCTTTCACGCAGATAGAAGAAAACACATCATAGCTACAGAGGCTCCCAATACGCCCTAATGTTTATCTAAGGTACTCTTCCAGAAGGTGCTATGAAGAAAGGATCTGGGCCTGTGCCATCAGTGTACATTACCATGTCTGCTAAAATATGAAAAGTTACTGCTGTTTCTTCCTCCCTACTAGCATCTCCGCTAAAATTGCCTCATTGTGCTCTGTGTATGTTGTCAGGTGAGGAAAGCTGCATACTGGTTCTGCCCTTATTCTGAACTAGAAGGAAAAAAAAAGAAAAGGCAACAGGTGAACTCCCCATGCTAAGACCACCTCCATTCCTTCCTTGGAGGGGTTCAATCTCAGTTTCAGCTCTGTTCTAACAAAATGGTGCAGATTTCAGATCAGGGTTGGCTTGAACCCTGCTTGCTGTGAAATGTGGGTGGAACTACTGCCCAAATCTCTGCCCTCTGCCCAAAGGTCTCTGAGCCACGCAGCGCAAAGCAGAGCTTTGCAGAGCCTTGCACTAAAACAACCCCTTAGGCAAATAAATGGAGTTGACCAACACCATTTGTGGCAATGCCCCAAAAATGTCAATAAAACTGATGGTAAACTCTAATCAGCAAACTACTAACAGATCTAAAAACCCAGCAAGTTCACACACTGCCAGTTCCTAGGAGATGGCCATCCAAAACAAAACAAAGGTTGTCAGAATTATGTCCAGCCCACATGCCAGAATTACAAATGAGCATATTACATCCATATACCCTTCTGAGTATTGGCTGCAGCCTAAACTTATAACCCATGTCATGTTTAGTCACAGTCTCAAGTATAACGAGATAGAAAGCTGAAGCTCTCGATTATGGGCCACAGGACTTCTCTGCCTGTCGTGTGAACACTATATTCCAATTGAGATTATATTCCACACTCTGCAATAAAGTGCCTTCACAGCGGCATTTGAGTCAGCCACATGCTAATACCAACAAGAGCCCAGGGCTGGGATGACTACATAGTGAGGCTGTCCAGATTTCAGTCACCTTGAGAAGTTACAGCTGGTACTGTGTCCTTACAAATCACAGGGCATAATTGGTTATAAAAGTTTGTGACTTTTCAGTTATCAAATGTCTTGTGCTTCTGTGTACAGAATTTTGCTTTGACAGCAAATTTAGAAGAACATCTATATTATGAAAATGACACAAGAGCTACACATTTCAGTGGAGCTGTATTTTCCCCTTTTGATGTCTTGCTGATACTCGTTCAATGACAAACCACAAACTTAGCAAAACAGTTATGGTTTCCTGCATTGATGCAGAATCAATTTACCTGTGTGTTTGATTAAATCTTTGTATTAATCGGCTTCCATCTGCTAATCTAATTTGAATTTTAGTGGCTGGCATGGAATCATCAATCAGGACAGGTGCATTAAGAATGGATTTCTCCTCCTCCTCTGGGGATGAAGGTGTGCTGACTATTTCAGGTGTAAGGCTAAAGGATTGGAAGAAAACCAAACCAGATGTTACTAAGAGGAGACAAATCAGAACTGCTTCAGTTGTCTTTTTCACTGAATTACTACAATATATACATAGTACAAATGAGCAATGAAAATCCTCTCAATGTTATCTGAACTAAGTATAAACACAGCTTTTCTAACAGACACAAATAATGCTTTTGTAGTTTCTTGTCAATTATTGCAATATTTCATTCTTATAACGGTGCATATCATTACATTTGCATGATTTTAAACAGGTAATCAAGTAGAAACAAAACTATCTTTGTTTATGCTTACAGAGCATGACAGTCTGATGCCAAGATTTATATATTGCACCTCCTGGACCGTATTAAAAATTAATCACGCAGCATTATAGTGCACAAAAGACCCAAACTGCTTTAGTAATTGCTTTCATGATCACTACTATATAATTCTGGGCATCCCCCACCCATTTTAAGCACAAACAATATTAACAGGTAATTGATATCACCACATAGTAAGCATGGAATTTTTCACATGTAGTATAAAGAGAACGTACTCCAATTGGGTATAACCATTTGGCCACTCCTTTCATTGCTTGCATACCTGAGACTTCATTGGCTACCAAAACAAATAAAAATGCCACAACAGGTGTACACATTTTCTTATATACAGAACCACCTCTCTTCCTGATCTCTTTTCTTCAAAAATCTAAGCAAGTGCTCAGGTGAAGAAGTTATCGTATACAATTGTTCCCTATGTCACCCCTACCAGAGCTTACCACCTTCTCAGTTTTACTGAGCACATTTCCTCATTTTTAAAAAGATGAAATGCCTATAATTGTTATGTGAAAAGGCTAATGATTGGAAGAGTTGAGGTCACATTACTCTCACTGACCAACTTTAGCTGAACAGAGATTATGCACTTTTAGACAAAGCAGTCTGAAATGTTCAGTTGCGGGAATGAGTTTTGGCACACTATATATCAGTTCAATTGAATTACACACATATTAAGAGTTTTAACAGCATCAGCCTACCCTCGCACTGGGACAGCAAATGGAACAGAATCAGGGGTAAACTTTTGTAAATTATTAAATTTCATTTTTTTTACTACATATATGAACTTTATATTGTAGTTGGAGATGGTGTTAGAATAGGAGGAAGTGGGGGACCAAATCAAAGGTTAAAAGTTGAACTCCTCCTCTCCAACAAACCAGGCTTTGCAGTATTATTTCATGTAGGAGAGCAGGTACAATTTCTCTGGTTGTTTGCCTTAAAAAAACCACACCACTCCTACTATAGATTTTCGCAGTTTTGCATTTGAAGTTTTAAAATCAAATCCTAGTAAAAGTTGAGAGATTTTGATACAATTTATTGTTTATTTATTTCGGATCAAATTAAAAAATAGTTCACATTTTTTAAAGCTAACAGATTTACTTTGTATAACTTAAAATGAGCGACTGTTTACAAGGTTATATTTCAGGACAATATTTGTGCTGCTTAATTCCGGATAAAAAAAATATAGGAGTTGCTCCCATATAAAAATACTCTCCATCTGTATTAAGTCGGGGATCAGCCATATTGCTACAATAGCATCTCCTATTCCCTTTGTGATGATCCCAGCAGTAAAAGACAATGTATTGTAGCTAAGCCAGAGCAGAGTACATCCTTAGTGGCATAACTAAGTTCCACCTGTTTGTCATGAAATGGGGAACAATTTATTTGGGCCTGCTTCCTCTATCCAGAGTTTCTCATTAAATTTGTACAGTACTAATCACCTTTCAGCTTCCTTTGCTCCTGTTTTAAACATGACTGAAGTTTAAAAAAAAATAAGTAAAATGATATGCAAGAACAGGCAGAGAAATCTCAGTCACAACAAAGCACACAGCATCTAGCAAATCTATGAGCAGTTCCAACAGAGAACAATGACTTAACTTTTGATTATATACAAGCTTTCATGATTATTGGTGACTGAAATCAAGGCTGGCTAAGGCTTGTAGCACAGAATAATTTGATACTGCTTTTGTCACCTGATTAGCTTCTCCAACAGTCTCCTAATTGATTAAATCCATCTTTTGAAATATTATACGAACACAAAAAAAACCCTAGCGATTTTACCTTCCAAGTTTTTGTCCTTCACCACTGAAAGCTTTGAATCGCAGTCTAGGCTTCACATATTCCTGTTCTTGGTGGTCTTCCATATCCAAATTAACCTGGCCACCATGAACAAGTCGCTGCAGTTCCACAGGAATTTCCCTTAATTACAAAATTACAAAAATAAAAGTTTCTTGATTATGTTCTGAACAGCAATACAAAGTTACACAAAAAATCTTGCACAGTACAACATGAGCTGATATTATTACTTTGTTCACTTTAAAAGTCATAGATATCCAATTGGTTTTTGAATTGATTTCATACAGAAAAAAAAAGTATCAGTGAGCTGACAGTCAAAACCTAGAATACACTAACACAACACGTGAAACTAAAAGCTGTAACAAGTACCATTCAGAGTTAAACCACCAGAAGAAACCAATGCGTTCCAAATTTTCAAATGTCCCATGCATCTGATGAGAAATACAGAGTGTATTTTATGGGTGCAGGCAGAGAAGAAGCCTGGAGCTTTTAGTAATTATAAGCATGTGGAGTAAGCATTTTTTTCACTTCACTTGTAAAACATACCTCAAAAAAGTTGTCATTTTAACTTACCCTCTTTTAACAGACTCAAGAAACTGAGCATTTGTTGGGTCTGAATAAGATCTCAACTCGCCGTCATCTAAACTGAAGCCATTCCTCCACAGTTTCAGCAAAATTTGAACCTATCAAAAATGGTGAAATCAAAAAACTAGAAAACTGAAGATAGACAAATAAGGTATTTCAATTTTATACAGATTAGTTACACAACTTTTGGTCTATATTTAAAAGATTTTATAGCAGACCACAAATAATGCAAGAGAGAGAAGAACAGAGCACTGCACTGTAACTATCATTGCTAGAATCTTTTTTTAAAAAAAGCAAGTATTAGGCTACCATCTACCTCAAGACCACTTCCACACTTGGTGAAAAAGAATCTCTTAATCTGCTATCCATGACATAACAGATGATACAGCGACTGTGTAGTGATCTTCACAGTATTCCAATTACTTTCAGAAGCAGTTTCTTGTTGATAAATTAAGAAATAAATCCATAAAATTACAAATTACTGCTGACACATCAGTTACAGCAAAAACTACTCGTTCCTCAATTATATGCTGAGCTCTGATAAAGTTGATACTAGCTCCATTCCGCTCAAAAGCTGAGAAACCTGGAAACCAATCTCCTTTGCTCCCTTATTATTTTGCTGCGTGCCTGTATGTCCAGAGGCTTTCACCTTCAGAGCCTGCACCTGTCTTCCCTCCAACTGCCCTGCAGTGTAGCACGGCTACGCTCCCCTAGGCAGTGACCCCAGTTATGGTAACCCACTGCAACAGGCTTCTGGCTCAGTACAGCTGGCTGTTACTTAGAGGGTAGAAGAATGACTTAAAAGGATAGATGGTAGCAGCTTCTGGTCTGCCTGAACCATATCCTTTGCCTTACTCATTTCTTGGTTTTATTTCTAGATAAGCATAATATATGCTCTAGCCATTCACACAAATGTAAAGTGTAGAGAACTTTTTCCCTCCTTTATCCCTCACTCCCTGTTTTTTAAGTGAGAGGAAAGAAAGGCCAGACTATTTTCAGAATCTCTTTTTCAGGCCTCTAACCTGCTGCTTAACCATTCCTAGAATACATCCATATCCTCCAGTTTCAGACTGGCTACTTTGCAAGCCACAAGAAGAAACAACGCCTAATGTAAGAGAATTAAAATGTTAGCATAGCTAGGGGAAAGCAGAACAACACCTGGAAGAAAGTAATTGAAAGGAATGTCTGCCAAGAATTTCAAAGTAATTTGTGTCAGAAAATTCCATAATGGAGACCTTAGGGGTATCCAATGAATATCTGTCCTCTGCGGACACTTTGAACAGTTCCTGTATAACACATTCCTAATAATTAGATATTAGTTTTTCCTCATAGACATAGTTACAGTAATACTGGCATTTCAAGCTGTAAACATGATTAAGTAGGAATCTGTTGGAGATTCTGTTTTCAAAATTTTACTTACATCTTGATTTTCTCCATATATATATTCAGAGTGCTTTTGTGATGAGTCACCCAATCTATATCCACCACCAGAAAATGACTGCAAAAAAAACCAAACATAGAAAAGCTTATTGAAATAAATACCTGAAACAGTTTATTAAAATCCCTACCTAGGTACAAATAAAAGCATCAGAAAGCTTGCTTCTGTGATAAAAAGCAAATACACTATCCTAACTTTTACATTTCCAAGTGGAAATTTATACCTAATAACCATAAATAGGCTATGCAGGTTCTAGGTGATGCCTTTCAGTTATGATTAGAATCATAGAATAGTTTGGGTTGGAAGGGATTATTAAAAGTCATCTACTCCAAACCCCTGCAATAAGCAGTAACATCTTCAACTGGGTCAGGTTGCCCAGAGCACCGTCCAACCTGATCTCAACGGTTTACTGGGATGGGGCATCTACCACCTCTCTGGGCAACCTGTTCCTGTGTTTCACCACCCACATGTAAAAAAATGTATTCCTTATATCTAGTCTAAATCTACCCTCCTCTAGTTTAAACCCCTTGCACCTTGTCCTATCACTACAGGCCCTGCTAAGAAGTCATCCTCATCTCTTTTACAAGCTCCCTTTAAGTACCGAAAGGCCATTATAAGGTTTCCCTGAAGCCTTCCCCTTTCCAGGCTAAACCACCCCAGCTGTCTCAGCTTGCCCTCACAGGAGAGGTGTTCCAGCCCTCTGATCATTTTTGTAGCTTTCCCCTGGACCCGCTCCCACAAGTCCATGACTTTCCTGTGCTGAGGGCTCCAGAGCTGGATGCAGCACTCCAGGTGGGGTCTCACCAGAGCTGAGCAGAGGGGGACAATCACCTCCCTCAACCTGCTGGCCATGCTTCTTGTGAAATACCTTCTTGTTCACACCGTTTGGCCTTCCGGGCTGTGAGCGCACATTCGCGGCTCACGTCCAGCTTTGCACCCACCAGTACCCCAAGTCCTTCTCCTCAGGGCTGCTCTCAACCCCTTCATCCCACAGCCTCTGCTGATACCAGGGGCTGCCCTGACCCAGGTGCAGGACCTTGCACTTGGCCTTGCTGAACTTCAGGAGGTTCACATGGGCCCACTTCCTGAGCTTGTCCAGGTCCCTCCGGATGGCATCCTGTCCCTCAGGCATGTCAACTGCACCACTCAGCTTGGTGTCGTCTGCAAACTTGCTGAGGGTGCACTCGATCCCACTATGTCATTGATGAAGATATTAAACAATGCTGGTCCCAGTATGGACCCCTGAGGGACACCACTTGGCACTGATACCCATCTGCATATTGAGCCATTGACCACTACCCTCTAGTAGTAATTCAACAGATAAGAAGATTCTGATTTGCGATGCAATGGCTATTTATTTGATTAAATCACTTTTAATTAAAAATAAAGCAAATAATTACAGTTCTGGTTGATTTCTAATGATTTCTCCTGAAATTGTGTCGTTCCTCCCTACTTTAGTTTCTAGAGCAAGCTATGATAACACACAACTGTGTTGATCAAATCCTCTGCTATTTACAAACTACAAAAACGCATATTTGCTTTCATGTGGTCAGATAAGTTTCAGAGAGACTAATGTAAATAGAGATCAAAATATCTTTTAACTTTTACCTTGGCTTTACTGAAATCTCCAGATGATCTTGATGCTTCATCTAATGGGACAGCTCCATGTTCTTTTGCTTCCTTGAAGAGTTCAGCAACAATTTTACTTGGATTTGTAGAAGCCCCAGAAATTTGTAATCCTCTATATTCCGAGTCACCTGAATAAAATCTTTAGAACAGTAATGTTCAAAAGTAGCAATGCTTTAAATGATAAGCATAATTTTCCTCTTCTCATCAAAGAAAAAAAATTAATGAAGAACAAGCCAAATCTGGCACAAAGCCTTTTCTTTCTGATCACAGAAATGTTCCACTTGATTCTGACCTTCCCAGCAATCCCAGCAGCACTAGTCCAAAGATATTTCACTAACAAAACTACCAGTGTGCCTTCTGGAACAGACCCAAGAGGTTAGGGGCCAAGGCCATATGTTTAAGTGCATCCCTGATGCACCTGTGGCTTTACATACCTCATCTGATGTGGATGCCACCCGCTCCCAGAAAGAACAATTTCCTCAGGGTTGTCCTGTGCATGGGACTGTGCCTAGGCTTGTTAGAATACCGATTCACAACTAACACTACCTTGGCAGAACAACTGTTGTTGGAAAACCCAAACAGTGCCACAATTTAATCTTATAAATCAAAGATCTAGTATACTTCCATTCCGACGAGAAATGGGAAGGTTTTTAATAAATTTAATTGACCTTTCAAGACCTTTTAGAAACTGCAGAAACCACTGTGAAAGCTAATTGATGTTCTTTTTCTTCAACACAGCTCCACTTTAGCTCTTAAAGACAAATAATTCTGATCAAAACTTATCTGCTTGATTATGAAGATCAAGATATTTTTAATACATTTTATTTAAAATATATTTATTGTATATAATTATATATATTAGATCATATAATTATATATTATATATTTTATTTTATATTTTTTATACTTTATATTTTTTGCCAGGTAAGCCTGGCAAACCTGAGTGTTTTGTCTTTGATTACAAGAAGTGTTAATAACTAATAAAGTAAGCGCTTCCTACTTTCCTTAACTTTTTCATTTAACCAATTGGGTTAAGGCACATCAATCCATGTGAAACTGCCTCTCAGACCAATGACTTCAAAATGCTGTTGATTCCGCCATATTTTATAATTACCCCCAAAGAGTGGGTATGAAGGTGCTGTACAATCATACTGCTTTTATGATGTCACATAAGCGACAATGCCTTAATATCATTTCTCCTTTGTATATACATCTGTATTTATCATCCCAAATGCCATTTATATGGAAAATCTTTCATTAGATTCAAAAGAATGCTAGTGCTAAGGAAATGAAACAAGAATTCTCACTAGAATTTGTGTTCAAGAAAGAAAGGAAGTACTCAAATACTTGAGTAATGGATACACAGAAAATTCAGGATATTTGAGAAAAGACAAAAAAGCTTTTGAGTCCAAGTGTAAGTTACAACTTTTAACATCCACACAGTCACGTGTTAAGGCATCTACAGGTCCTAGACCACTACAGCCAGATTCTGCTAAACATTGTTTTACTACAGCAGTGTACAGCAAACACTTACTCTAATAGCATCTCTGTAGTTACTAGCTCTCTGCAGCATAGACTGAGTTCACATGCATTTTGAAAAACAGGGGGGAGCAAAGTGTAAATGTCACAAAAAAAACCCAAATCCCTTCACAATTGTTAAATGACTTTTTCTGTTTTAACAATACCTTTGGTTTTCTTTGTCATCGCTCATGCTTCTCTCTGGTTTCCTCAACCTTCTAAGAGAATCGATTTTAAGACTGCCAAGAGAATAAAAGAAGTTTGAAGATGACTGGTACAAACACTTCCCTAAGTACTTCATATCTAACTTCTGACACTACTTCTTCAAAAACTAAGGATATCAAGTTGTTGGGTTTGGTTTGCTCCCTCCATCCCGTTTCTTTTGTTGTTGGGGTGTTCTTTTTGCCAAAGTACCAGCCATGAATGCCTTACAGTG
This sequence comes from Falco peregrinus, assembly GCF_023634155.1. Classification (NCBI taxonomy): domain Eukaryota; kingdom Metazoa; phylum Chordata; class Aves; order Falconiformes; family Falconidae; genus Falco; species Falco peregrinus. The sequence continues at coordinate 47,154,838 of NC_073723.1, forward strand.
AATAAGCAGGAATTTGTACATGTATGGCAAAGTCATTTTGCAATAACAGTTGGACTAAATGATCGTTGTAGGTCCCTTTCAACTGAGCTATCCTATTTTAACACAGGTTATGCAGAATTCTGCTTCATGCCACTGCTGGTCTCACAGATAACAAAGGTAATATGCAAGCTCAACAGCGGTTTCAGAATCCAGATTATTAGAATTAAACTTTAAATTCTTTCCACATTTTAGCTGTTTTTTGTCAAGAGGTTAACTTGCCTGGTAAAGTCAACATCGGCTTTGCTTGACATCCTGGAGTCCCTGTCTACGAGGATCCTAAAAACTAGTTCTCACTTCTATTTCATGCAATTTTAAAAATACTTAGAATGGCAACTTCACAAAGACTTTCAAAAGATGGTTAAAATGCAGAATCAAATTCTGTTTTACAATAGGGGCAGACTGATAAGCTACTGCAGGACAAGCTAGGGTTATTAGCTTGTAAAAATGCCAGGAAAAGCTATACAGGTATGTGCTCTTACCCTGTAGTACTTGATAATAAAATTAATTAATGCAAGACGTATACGAGGTAGCTGACTACCACGGGATAAGAACATACATAAAATCTGCTACATAAGTAATGGCAGACCACTACTTCATATTTATTCAATTTGCCCAATTACTATACCTTTGAGTTAAAAATGTAGCAGTAGGCCACTGCTTTTTTAAGTATCGGTGTTGATAAAACAATGTAATTCTACACCCAGTGAACGATCTGCTTCTTATTACTTTCTCAGAAAAAAAGTATATTATTACGGACTTAGGTCATGGGCACTAGAAACACTTTAAACTCTTGTATTTTCTTCTTTAGTCCCATTGTAGGTTTTATGGGGCCAATAGCTTTAAGTTTCTTAAAGGAGCTTACACATCGTGCCAGCATATATAATATGCCATCTGTTCCAACAGGGCCCAGAGACATTCTTCTATACCTGCAATTGTGGAAAACAAGCCAAGCAGATGACTTCAAGAACTGCACGATGATTCCTTGCAATTAATACACTGCTCATCTGAGAGCAAACCGATGTGTACTACAAGAAAACATCTCATTTTGGATACCATACAAATAGCAGCCATCTCTTCTTTCTCAGACAGATTCCAGTATGATTGCCAAGAAAGTGCAAGCATTTGCTAACAGCTACCACACTGATGTATCTGAGATACTGTATTGCAGCTTTTTCTTCAGTTAGAGTGGGAAGTTGTAACTTCACAATATGCATCAGTAAATGGAGCCATTTGCTTTATTTATAAACTGTGTTCTATGTAGCTGGCAAGTCAACTCAGGTGGTTTCATCAAAACCAAAGAAAGTCATAAAAAAAGCTATTCTTTTCCCAGTGTCACATACTGTGCTAAAATCCCTACTCCTGAAGATCTGCATTTGCAGATGCATTTGAAGCATGGCTCTGGCGACTAGTATTTTTCTGCTGCTTAACCTCCTTTAAAACAGGTATCCATATTGGCAGCAGTAATTGAAAGACAAGCCAAATACAAGACTTGTTATGGCATTACTGATAGTAATGATGTAAAGACTTCTCTTCTTTACAACAATTTAATAAAAATTAATTAAAAATTGGCAAGATTTCTTCATAAAAAATTGTAAACTACACTGAACCTTGAAATGCTATGTGAACTGTAAATACTGCAGGTCAACAAAACCTGGATTTACACATAGTTCCATGTCTTTTCTTCCACCTGCCAAACACTGACAAATTCATTAAGAAGCCTTTCTTATTTCTCTCAACCACAGGAGCCTACTAATGAACCCACTAATCTTTTTTCAAATGAACATTTGTTTCATCAGGTACTGACATAAGTACAACACTCAAATCACTTGCCAAGTTTCACACAGACTACTGATTTGCTGAACTTTGAAGAAACAAAGAACTGATTCTTCTGATACCACAAATTTCAAGATTTCTATCTGTGTAAACAAAGTGCAACACTGAGTTTCACTTACAGTATCTTAATCTCATCTGAAGTGGCTTTAAAGTGTTTTGGAATACCATAGAGCACAAAGGCATAAATACATAATATAATAATACATATAATAGATTGTATTATCAAATACAATATTATTTATTATTTTAAGATGCATTTTATTATTTTAAAATACAATTTTCAACGCATTCTGAGAAGACACAGACTATGCACTATTACAGGGATTCACAATTCTGAATCATGAACTGCTATAGATCACTTTTTATACAAGAAGGAGATTCAGTAAGCATGACGACAGTTTATGAGCTAATACAGTACTCTATTCAACACATTTCCAAAGTACAAAGCACATCTTACCTCTGTGATACTTTTGTGTTACTGATCTTTGTAGCTGTTGGTTTGTCAGGACACAATGACTGCCTTTTAGCTTCATCTTCATACAACTCTGCCAAGGCCAACTGTAGGAAACAGAAGTTTGTAACTCTAGAACTACATAATGGAACAGAAATACAAAAAAACCTAATGTAAAATGTGTGCATCACCAGAAAATTAGAAACATCAACATGAGAAACCCAAACTACTTCTCTAAATTCAACTTCCTTTCTGCTTTATGAAAAAAACACACAATGCTTAATGACATTGTGACTTGGAACTTGTACTCTGATGTCATTTTTGCTTCATAGCACTTCACTAGCTACATGCAGCCTGTATTAGATTCAGAATCACAAAAGTATATACACAGTATATATTAAGCATCACTTTATTAACGTTAGCAAACTCAAAGTTGCCAGCTAGCCCTCTGATAAGACTGAGAAGCACAATAAATTTTACAAACATTTTACACAGAAATAGAAAAAAAACTCAAATAAGCTTGTGCCAGAATTAAGAACAAATTCAGCCTTGCTGTCTTGAATTCAAGACATCATTGCAAACACTTTTTTTTAAAAAAAAACCAAAAAAACAACAACAAGATTCCCACAGGTTCCCCAAATGCTGTCATATCGCTGGCAAGTTATTTTTTAGGAAGTTGGGCAAGGCACACCTAGCATAATTTTTTAACAATCTTACTTTTGCCCCGAATACTATTCTACTTTGTTTGTCAAATCATCCTTTAATTTTGTCCTTAAACTATTTTGTTCACCCTATGGAAGTGGTATTAACATTTTATCATACACTCTAGAATAGGTATTAGGTTACAATTTCATTAGTTTTATGTTAGAGGAACACAAATTAAAATGAAATGAAACATCATCTGTCCTTCAAAACACACTGCTATGAACACAAGATATTAATCCCATATTATCATGAGGCACTTTCTGCAGGGAAAAAATATGAGCCGAGGAATTATACTGATTAAAAAAATTAAACTGAGTAATGAGACAGCTCAAGAAAACCACAATCTCCATTCTATCTGAGGATACAGGCAAATATATTGTAGATATGTAAAGCTGCTGGCTTAAGTCATGGACAAATCCATAAGTGGACACAGAAATGAACAGGCAAAGATCTACCCTTTACTGTCCCTAATCCAAAGACTGGAGGATGCTGAGGGAATGTAAGAAGGCATCGTCAGGCTTCTGTGCTTTCCTCATACCTCGTCTCTTACGGTGCCACAAGAAATTGGATGGATGGATGGTCTGCGCTACTGATCCAGGAGGGTACTTTTTTTTGTTTTTAACATTTTACCAATTGTTTTCAGCTGGCTAACTAAAGACCTTACAAACAGAATGTCACAGTCTTTATTAGTTACTTATTGTAGCAAAGTTAATCTCAACAAAACCCTACAACTGCAAATAGAACCCAAGAAAAAAAGAAAATTATATCCATCTTTCTCTGCTAATTATGTACAATTACATAAAAAGGGGCTGTTTCAGTTACCAGAAGTTCCGTCTGTTTTCCAATCAATTTGTTGCAAAATTATTTGGGACTTTCATACAGTTTAAAAGTCACACACAAAAAAAGAATACTACTAAAAGCGTTTGCATTTCAGCATTTAAGTACCAATGCCGCGTCACATCTGTGATGACACTCTCTCAAAACCTTCCCCTTGTGAACTTGGGAAAAGACCCTGCCCTTAGCCTTACACCACATTTGCGGAGACTGCCGTTTTCGTGCCGAAAAAGACACTCCTACAAATAATCAAGAAATACAACGGCGCCAAAATAACTTCAAGTACAGTCAAAACCCAGGCACGGAGGTGTCGGGAGAGCCGCCCCGGCCCCTGGAGAGAGACCGCCACACGCGCCGACACTGTCTCCCACAGAGCCCCGTCCCCTCTCAGAGGCGCCCTCCCTTTCCCAGCCTCAGACGGGGGCGGGGGAAAGAAAGGAACACGACAGCCCCTGCCCAGGGGCCCAGTCCTTCCTGGCTACGCGGGGACAGCCCCGACAGGCGGCGAGAGGAGCGGGGGAGCCGCGCGCCGCCCGCCGCCCTCAGGGGCAGCCGGGGGGTTAGGCCAGGGGCGCCCCGCGGCAGCACGGCGCGGCACCCCGCCCCGCTCGGCCCCGCCCCACGGAGGGATGGGACGCCCACTCCACCCGCTCACCTGCAAATCCCGGGCGCTGGGCGGGCGGCCGCTGCTGCGGGGTTGCCGATCCCGCCGGCCCCCGCCGGCCGCCGCGGACACGTCCCCTTCCTGCTGCGCGGGAGCTGCCCCGCCGTCCGCCATCTTCTGAGGGCCGTGGCGGCGGCGGGGGGGGGGGCGGGGCCTGGTAGGGAGGGGCGGGGCCAGCGCCGCGAGGCACTTCCGCCGCCAGCGGCAGCTGCCATGGCAACAGGAGGGCCGGGCAGGGCCGGCGTAGCCCCGCCCAGCGGGCCGCTTCCAAGGGGGAGGTGGGTCCTGTCGCCGCCGAGGCAGCTGGCATGGCGGGGGGCGGCCGGGCGCCCTCAGCCCCCCTCGCCCAGCGGGCAGCTGCGTGCGCATCCCTGCGGCCGGCGGGGCCCGGCCGTGTCCCTCCCAGCGGGCGCAGAGGGGAGGGCGGGCTTGGCCGCGGCCTTCTCCCAGCGCCTGGCGGCGGAGGAAGGCGTTTGTCCCCCGACAGGCTGGGGCGAGCCCGGGCCGCCGTGGAGCCTGGCAGGCATCGCTCCGTGCCTTCAGCCAATGGCCCGTGTGCCTGTGGCGCACGGAATTTCCCAGCCTACCGTTACATGCAGGGCTGTCTGGAGAACTGTGAAGTACCAGTGATGACGGCTAAAACCGAGCTGGGTTGTTCACTTAAAATGCTTAAGAAAACTCAGAGGAGAAAGGGATATCAGACTGGCAAATGCTAACTCTGAATGCTCAAATTTGTGGCTCGTGGGTGCCAGAATATTGGGCTAGTTTAAAAAGTGTGAGATACTATTTTCTTTCAGACTCAAGTATTAAGAATGAAAAGCTTTCTGAATGTGGAAGTTGAGTTTGGACCTTGAATCTTAGGGGTTGGAATACTCTGAGGAAAAACGCTGGGGTTTAAGTACTCTGAAACTGAGGAAAAAGGCTAGCTATCTTGTAATTTTGTAGTCAGGTACGACAATGTTGCATGTCAAAAACCAAACCTAGAAATTCAGAAGGAAAAATTACTACCTGTGATGTGAAATTACCCTAAATATAACTAATGAAGAGCAAGTAATGTTTAAAAGTAGATGTTTTTCAGTTCCCCAACAGTAAACCTAAGGCAAAGAAAGAAAGAAGGCAGTGAAAGAAGTCCTTAAAATAAATTCTCAGCAAACATTAGTATTTGCCATTTGGATTATAAACCAAAACGTCGTGACAAGCAGGCTGACGGCAAACATTATGTTCTTTGATATAAACGAAGGGGTTTTATATATAACAGAAAACAAATATTTATAATACTACAGAGAGGAATGAATAGATCGGTTTCCAATTTGATATTTCATCAAGTCATGGATACGTAGTATCTGCACACAAATACATTGGTGCCCTAAGTGAGGTCCATTGACAGAAACGTGAAATGTTTTATAATCTGAACTGGTGAATATGCAAAGTGAGTGCAGCAATCAATTAACTGGTTGGGATTTCATCTGAAATTGTGGACTGACAGCTAAAATTGTTAGTCGTCCAACATTCACACATAATGCTCAGTGGCCACCAGCTGAACCACGCAGGGCAACTCGCGACTGTAACCTCAATGCTGAACTGAAACACTGTGAAGCTGCAGCTGGGATAGCCCGCTAGCCATCCTCAGTTGTTTCCAGTGCCATTACCTCAAACACCCACTGCTTTCTAATCAATCTCTCTAGACCCTGTTGACACTAGTTTACAGTTCAGAAACAATGGGAATGATGGCTAATGGAGCTGGGGTCACACAGGATATTTTAAGCCAGGCGCTTATGTTCATGCCTTCATAGTAAGCCAAACCCTCGGTGAGCACACAGACAGAAACAATCTGTTCCAACCCACAAACAACAGGCAAAAATATGTGTTCTGGTACCTAGATCTTTTTCAAGAGTCAATGCTACTTGCTCTACACTGGTGATATTGTTCTTATGGAGAATGTAGATACTGATGATTGTTTCTTTTTGCAGAACTTTTTTGGGTGTTTGACAAAGAAGAATGCCACCACTGAGGATTTATATGTGTGTGTGTGTATGTATATATAAATATAAAAAAAATTGTATATATAATGCATTTCATGTAGCTCCCACATTCTGAAGTTTATATGCTGACAATGTATGGTTGCAAAGTACTCTTACTCTTTGCTTTATTTAGGAAAAAAGTACCAAACCTGAACAGAAATAAGATCCCCCTTCAGCTGGCTCCTGTGCTTGAAGCCTTTGTATGACTATGTCAAGAATGAAAATGTAGTCACATTTCATTCAGCCTTCCTTGGATTGATACACAGTACGCAGCTGTTGTTTAAGTGAAAATGTCATAGAATCACATAGAGTCATAGGATAGTCCTGTGGTGATACAGACTGAATTAGCAGAAGGGATGTCTAAACTGTAATTGCTTTAAAAGTCAAATAACCTTATTATATAACCAGGTTTTTTTGTAATTCAGTGTCCCATATTTCAACAGACGTATCTTCCCTAAACATTGGCAGTATTCCTCTCTGTCTTTCTTTGCGATTGCCTCTTCTTTGGTTAAGGCTGCCAACAATGTTTCAAGAGATCACCTGAATACAGATTAGCACATGATTTTTTTCTCAGTTAAATTTATATAGCCACAGACATCTGGAAATTTAAATCTGTCTATCCCAAGCAGCTATTTTAATTTGCATAACATTATTGTTGTGACCAATGTTTTCTCACACAGCTGTAGATTTAAAACAGTTAATTACTATCTGGAAGCTCTAGTTCCTTAATTAAAATTGCTCCTGTATTTTTTTTAATGTCTGAAATACTCTTCAGTTATCCTAGATATTTTCCTTCTAGAGGTTTAAAACTAGCACCGTTTACAGTCTTCTGTTTGGGAGTGACTCAGGTAATGGCCAAGCCTTTTGTTTTCAAAATTTCACTGTGGTTGGTGCTGTCTGGGAGGAAATATATAATTAAAATGCAAGTAAAAATAGCAAATCCCAGTTATTAAAACTCAACTCACCCACCACCCCAAATTTTGGATGTGACTTAAGAGAGGAGGAAAGAAAAATAAAGTTAGAACAAAGGTAAAATTAGTAGTCACCTTCGTAGAAGCTTTTAAAAGAGTGATAAGGATAAGGGTAGGCAATAAAATTTATATTTTTAGGTTTATAAACATTAAGGAACCACCAAGTATAAAGGGCTTAGAGGCTGAGATAGAGACCTGAAACATGACATGATTAAATGCTTATTGGATCGAGATTGAAGTAAGACAGGCAATACCATCCCAGGACTTTGAACTTCAAGGACTAGTGATGCCACATTAAAATTACTGTGTAAACAAAAACAACACAAAAAAATTAAGATACAGACCGATTACATATTGGCACAATGGGATTACCCCAAACCTCAGGAGCATATGGGAGACCTTTTTATCTACTAGGGAGCACATAAATTTAGAAGGCAATTTTCAATAACATACAAAACAGTAATGCAAGTATCCTCAATAAATAACTAAACCCTAGATATTTAAAGTGACAAGAGTTGGGGGGGTGGGGGTAGGTGAGGGTGGGGGTGGGGGGAGCGCAGGGAAAGAAAATCCAGAGGTTTTAATTAGTTTACTTATTTATGGTGCATTCCTTTGCTAATTATGGTTTAACTGGCAGCATGTAATCTGCATGCAGTCTGTGGGATATTCTGTCCAGTCTGCTGTTTGGATTGGATCTGCTTGTCAAATACCTATCTCTGCTCTTTGAGGAAAAGCCTCCTGTCTTCAGTACTCTGAATACAGAGTATTCAGAAAGGTCTGTCAACAATGTTCTTAGATGAAAAAGGTTGAAAGGAAGACTTTTCTGGCAGAACCAGGACAGCTGTTGGAACTCCATTGTGGTTTTTATGGGAGTTCTCAAAACTTGAACTTGGCTGCTGTATTTTGCTGAGTTTCTATTATGATATGGCTGACATAGAAAATACCATTTTCTTTCAATTTAACTTTAGTTCAGCCATGACCTGCCAAAAGTGAGAGGTGCTGTCTGTCCTGGGGCTGGCTGGGATTGTATTTCCAGCAGCTCTGGGCTAGGAGGACTAGCAGGGGGAGAGACAACTAGAGGTGGATATTGCTGTGATGTGCACTTTGTCATTACTCTGAGAAGGCACAATATCATTGCTGAAACTCTGAGAAGTAGCTGATGTAGAGATCTGGTAACTGGGGCAGCTGGAGGAGATGTTTCAGAGTTCAAGAGAGCTTTAGCAGTGAGGTTTTTGCAGAAATCTCAGGACATCAGTAGCTCTTGAGAATATTGCATGTCCATTCTTGAGAAATTCTAGAGCTGCTTTGATAGTTTGCTGTGCCTCTCCAGCCTTTAGACTTTGAATGCCTAATTTATAATTGACTTGGTTTCACACATAATTTCTGTGGTAAATTTCCAGACTGAAAAGATAATGTTTTGGATTTTTTCTATCTAAACAAAAGCCACACTAGAGTTTGGAGAATGAAGATAGGTGAGATAAAATCTTTTAAAGGCACTTCTGAAGTCACAGTGAAGTAGAATATCTCCTTGATTGGAAAATTTATTTCTTACTCCAACACCAAATGAGTGTGTGCTGACATAACTTTTTTATTTAAATCATTTGCTTGTTTTCTGCTAAAAATGCATTGTCCTGTTTTTGTGAGTGATGGTCAGCTGGTAATTCCCTGGTTTTATTGCTTCTCCAGGAGCTGCAGTCCCATGAAGCTTGTGCTGGAAAGGAAGGAGTGCAATAGGGAGGAGGACCTCTGTGTTTTGTGGTTGTGGAGTGAACTGTGTTAGAGGGAAATTACCCATAGGAAATATCATAGGAACAAGAAAAGGGTTGAGGTGGACACAATGGTTTGTCATGGCCCATGGTCACAAGGTACCAGCTGTTTTGCAACTGATAACATTGTATGATAAATCAAAGGAAATTTCTTATGTGTTGAGAGATTCATATTTGCATTTAAAAAATAAAAAGATCATAACCAAAGCAAACAGAACATAGTCCATTAAAAATATATCAGCATTACTAAAAAAAAAAAGCTCTGCACTTCTCAAACTCAGTATGTTAAAATACTTTAATAGGCTTTTTGTTATTGTTGAGGTCTAATGTTCTGCTATTTCATTATCACTTCAACCTAGAATTTCTTTGGCTTAGCTCTGTAGTTTGCATTGGATTTTGTTATAGATATTGTATTACAATAACTGCAAAAAAGCAACAGTCTCTTCATTTTCCCACTGCTGCTTGGTTGTCTCCAAATGTTTCATCACTGACATTTTTTATTGCTGGTTATATTTACTTAGGATAGTGAAAAGATTTGATGATGTATCATTCACTTATGGGATCTACAAATGACAGGTATTTGACTTTTATTTTACAAGAACTGCATGTGTGCAAAGTTTTCTAACAAAACAAACAGTAGGATAAAATGAAAGATAAAGAGAAAAGAGAAATGAGGAAAAAAAGAAACCCCCAAAAACTATGGCTCCAGTTGTAGCGTACAAAAGCAGAACGGAGATGCTTCCTGTAACAGTGGACAAAATGAGGCTGGCCACTTCAGTGCCTTTGATAGGAAGATACAAGTAATTTGGATCCCTGAAAACCTTAACTTTGCACTTGACACCATGTGACCAAAAGGTTCAAGAACACACAGGAGAAAACAGTGGGATTTAAGGATATCAGACAAATCTCCCACATACAATACACGTGAAATAAAAAGCAAAATAGATATTTTCTTATATTTTTGAGGGCATTTTCAAATACTCTTTCTATTCTTCCTGCAGATGCTCTGAAAATCAGGATATTTGATTTAATCCTTCCAATGCTAATGTATGTTTACTTCATTTTGGTGCTCTAGTAGCCATCCCTTTGCCTCCCTTAGGGCAGCTAGTGGGTACAGAGGCAGACTACAGAAAAAGACAAAGGTTTCAGAGGTTTGACAGTTGTTCTGTAGTGCAGCAGATGCTGCAAAACAGATTTATGACATTGCAGTAGGAAAGCATCTTGATGAGGAAAAGCAGTGAGGGCATGTTTACATTGATGTGAAAGCAAGTCTATAGGCAGTGAGCCTGCAACAGACCTCCCACTGCTTCTGCCAGGGAGGAAGCTGCAATAATAAAAATATTAGATAAACTGTTCCACACAACTAAGGAAGCCAAATTCTCACAAATCTCCTGCATTCCCTATTTCCATTTCTCCCTTTATACCTCCTCCCATTATATACCTCTCCAGCTCCAAGCCAAAATGCCAGGTTCTTCCCTCTCCTGTCCTCCCTAAGGCCATTTCAGTACCTCCAGTCCCTTCTGTAAGTAACATCATTTTTGTATCCCCAGCACCCTTGTATAGCAATGTCGCATCTCCCCTGTTGTGTCTCACAGCTGCCTATTTTGACCCATTGCTCGAACCAGGAACATCATTTGCTGTGGCTTGTCCAGAGCTGCATGTACCTGCATGGCTGCCTGCCTGCCTCCCAGAAAAATGAACAGATTTTGTTATCCCTACATTTCCCTGTTCTCATGCATGAATAAGTTCTCTCTGCTTCACTTGGGCATCTATTTGGTAGATTTGGATATCTGGAAAAAAGAAAAAAAAAAAGTAGAATTCAACTTCATTTTAGTTAAAAGGTTGATATATTGTATCAGCTAATAATACAAGTGGAGTGGATTTGATGACCTTTGAAATGTTTCCTGATCTTGAGTTTCTGTATTCCTGATGTTTTTAACTATAGTACATTCTCATGCCATTCCCCTGGAAGTCTCTTCAGGAAAATAACATGCAACTAGCAGTAATTTAATGTGTCTATTAAAATACAGTTATATAAATACTGATACAGTAAATAGAGCTGGTAGTGTCAGTCCCACATGAACTTCAGCTTTCATTTTCAAGAGCTTGGTAAAGCACCCATTGCGATCAATGGAGAGACCTCAGAAGGGTCATTGGTGGCCCTTTCAGCATGGGATGGATGCCACCTCTTTATACCTACTGATTTCACTCTGGGTTTGCTAAGGCACCTCAATCTCAGCATGACATGTACTGTACTGTTGCAAGAATAGCAAGGGGAGGTTTCTGGGACAAGCTGTGGCAGTCCTATCTGGTGATATGACTCAGCTGATCAGGGACATACTCTTGGAGGTGACTGTGTTAGATGAGATGAATCCTCCATTTGAAATGCTGAGACTGTTCACAGTCACCACAGGTGAAATGTAGTATGTGTACAAATCATTTCAGAATCATTCATTGTACCAATGAATCCAAATTTGTTTCAGTTTCAAAAATACCATGAGCTAGAATACAAAAAAACAAACCAAAAAAAAGTATGCAAACCAGAAGTCAACTCCCCAGATCCTTCCTACCGGTTTCAGACAAGGTTTACCTAACTCAGGTTCTAATAGATTCGGATAACCCTCCTATTCTGCTCCCCCTGAAGCAAATAACATCAGCACGAATTATCCTGTGTGGTCTCAAAAGAGTTTAGGAAACAACAAACTTTCTTTCTAATGCCCCCCAAGTATTTTTAGAGCTCAAATGAAATACAAAGGGAAAACTTCTAGACAGTATTGCAAAGAGGAAGGGTGTGAGGTACCAGTAGATGGTGCTCACACCACAGTCAGCAGGGTCTGCGGACGACTTCAAAGCCAACGCTTCCAAACTTTTCTTCCCAGCTGATACCATTACTACATCTCTTTCTTATTTAAAATATTGTTGCCTCATTGCTGTGGGGGCTAAGAGCTGTAGCTATGTACCAACACGACACAGCACTAAGCTCTATATACATTAAGAACAAAAAGACAATATATAGCATTTTGTTCCTCCACTGGTTCAAGCAAACAGGTTAACAATGCAGTCATGGGACTTCTCAAAAGTTTGACAAAATGCTACCAATGAACTAAAGGTCAAGTTGAGGTGGTTTCTTTACCTTCAGTACAGTTCACACCTACGGGAATACCTATATATTACTGCAAACTCAAAGAGACATGCTTGAAACTTACAGTTGCATTGTACAGCAGGCACTTGAAAAAGAATTTGTAGAAAAGTACTCTTTGCATTGAATAGCATCCCTACCACTTTGAATTGTTATCTGAGATTGAATCATTTACCCCGTAAAGTATTCAAAGAAAAATATGTTTCCCACAAAGTGCTCTTAATGTAAGTGGCTCATGGTAACCCAATTTTGGAAAGCATCTGTTGTTCTTCAGTCTTTTTTCCCCTCCTGTTTGTCAGTGCACAGCTCTACCATAATTTAAGGTGAAATGTTTGTTAGGGAACATCGGTTGATGTACAGGCAGCACATCATAAGGAATTTAATCCCAGGAAATACTAATTTTTTCTTCAGTTCACTAGTGGTAATTGCAATGAAAGGATTTGTTAAATTTCTGTCCCTTATAAGCAGAATTATACACAGTTCTCATGCTTACTTTCATGCTATTTGCTCTGAGTGTTATAAAATTTGATTAAGTCCCCAGTTCTTTTGGAGACAATTAAAATTCTGTCTTTTTTTAAATAAAGATTTTAGTTGTAGACTAATGCTTAGAAAAACACATCTAGAAAAAAAGTAACATATTTCAGCTGTGTTCTGGACCCCGAGGGATGCTTACTCCTTTAGGTCTTTATTTCTTTTGTAATTTTATTATCTCTTCCTTCTTGGAAAACAGTTTCAATGGATTTTTATTATTATTTTGGAAAGTGAAATTAGAGTGTACCAGGGAACATGAGCAAAACGTCTTCCCCATCCACTTAAGCTTCTGACCTTTAACTCAACACAAGCTCTAGAAAGTCATCTACAAGTAAGTATCCTGTCTGTTTCCTTTCATTTCTGCATTTTGCATTTCTCATGTTTGGAAGTTCTTTAATCTTCCCTCATTACTGAAAGAGTAAATGGAAGCAATGAGGAGGGAAAGAAGAATTAAAGGAGGTGAATAACAAGAGGCAGCTGTTGGCTGCTACTCAGCAGCCATGACAGTTTCTTCTAGGCACTTACAGACAAATGACAGAAATCTGGATCTACAAATCACCCTCCCATGAATCTGCATTAGCAGGGACAGCCCACGGTGGAGTGCTAGAACCTGCCACACCTTGCAAGCTGAGAGATGACGAACACCACCTGTGCTATTTTGGTAAATGTGAACTTTGGAAAAAGACATCACCTGAAAAAAGTCTATAAAGGAAGAATCCTGGAAAAAGAGATGTCTCCAGTAAGTCTTTGAAGTGCTCTGTGCAAAGCAAAAATACAGGAATGCCAAGAAAGGCCACTTGGTGTGGCATAAATTGGTAGATTGATTCTTGCAGGTTTCTGCAAGCTAGGGCAGCTGGGAGTCAACTGCAACATATTTTTGGAAGTAAAATGTTTTTGTTCCACTCATTCCCTTCTTTACTATCAGTTTTGGCCCTTACTCAAGTCAGGATGAAAAATTAAAATATTGCAAAATATGCATGAGCAAAATTAAATAGGTAATTTGTTTTAAATGGTTTATTGGTTGTTTAGTTTTGATAGTTTGAAGTAGCTTGAATTTAAAAATAAATAACAGAAGAGAAGAGCTGAAAACTTCCAATTAATAATGATGCTAATAGATGTTTTGATAGATTCAAAATGTGTTGCCTTTTCCCCAAAATATCTTCAGGAACAAAAATTTGTTGAAAGCAAAGCCCTTTCCTCACTAACATGTCAGTTTTGACAATCTGGCATTTTGCAGTCGAAAAATCACTTGAGTGAGAAATTCCTGCCCAACTGTGTTTATTTATAACAGGGGAAGGTTAGGCAGTTCTGCAGTCTTCCCTTATTGTTCTTCCTCACAGATGACTGTGAAAATACTCTTGAGGTTCTCCAGATTCACCTAGTAATCTAGTAACTTGCCTCTGGGTGAAGGCACTATACTGTTACCTGCTTTACTGTGCACGGTGTGTCACATTGTCAGATGTGAGATTAGATTGTCAAAAGTGTTAACAAATTATGGTCTGGCTAGTGAAAGAGCATGGTAAAAAAGTCCCAGGATGGACGCTGAGGGAAGTTTGTATGTGCCCTGGTGTTGCATGGAGCTGCATGTCCTCTCATTCAGCACTGATCAGCAAAGAGGTGCTGGTTGCTACAGCACTGACAAGCAACATCAGCAGGACTTCTATATTTTTTTAAAGAATTGCTGAGGAGTCAACATGCTTTTATAATGATTTGCCATTTAGGTGCTACAAGCTTTTCATGGGTCAGTCTGCCTTCAAAAATCAGGTTTTGGGGAGTTTTCTGTGATGTGTTTATGTAAACTTTGATTCCTCTCTCTGACATTTTTTGGATTTAAGTGAAAAGTACTTCAAAGAAAGGGGTCTTGAACACCCATCATTTCCCAGTTTGTTGTGTAATGCTACATGATGAGACACTAGTACGGGCAAAATCTTCCCAAGATGTATATTCAGAGGCAGCACAATTATGATCGACCCAAACTCCCTGAAAAGACTCTTCCTCCTGGAATATTTTGCATAGGCCAAATCTCATGTGTGGCTGCACAAGTAGTCCGTGGCTATAGGGCATTTTTGCCCTTGTTTGAAATTACTTGGTGTTACATGGTATCGGCTTCTTATTTTATTGGATTTTTATTCAGTTTGTTGTCAAAACTTTGCAACTTTGGGCACCGTTACTAACTGTTGATTTGTTAAGGGGTGCTTTTATGTGTCTCTACCTTGTGACTGTGGAATTACATTCAATATTGCCAGCTTCACCAAGTAGCTGGCATTGGCCCATGAATGAAAGGTATTAGCAAGCTGTGACATCTTCCGATACGTTGACATTGGTCTAGCAGAGCCAGAGCAAATGCTGTGGGTGAGCTCTATCAGCATGCCACAACCAGGACAGAAACAATAATGAGATAGAGATCTTTGATCAACTGAGAGATTTCTTTCGTAGTGACACCACAAGCACAGCTTGTCTGAAGCAATTAGATGCTATATTTGTAATAGGAAATGAACCAATTTTTATTGTGAAAGAAAAGCAAAACCCATGGTGAATTACCCAACAGACTATTGCTGCATTAAGTAATTAAAAATGAACATATTTTTGGCCATTGAGGGACCTTTCTGTATTTCTCTTATTAGTAATGCCATTAAGCTCAATTTGCTTGTCTAAATATCCCCTGAATTTTCGAAACTCCTCCCTTTCTGTCTGAATGTGACTGGAATATTGGATTGCATTGCTGAACTTCTGGATAATTTCATTCATCAGAAGCTACGTTCGATGCTAACCAAGGAGGCCACCATGTGGAATTTGTATTGGAGTCTAGAGGCTTGATTTTGTGGAAAGCATATGCTGGTTTCAGGTGAGGTATGGATTACAGGATTCAGGATTGTCGTGATCTATGACTTGATGAGTTGCTACTTGTCAACTGCATGGTGGTATAACTGTTCATGTGTGTTCTTAGTGTGTGACAAAAATAAAGTATCATGACTTAGATGACCCATCTTCAAGTGAATATTGTAACCTACAAAAAGTTCAAGTGAGAAAATTGGGAATTTTGATTTAGGTTATGATACCTTTGAAGGGGTTAAAAATAAGAGTGCTGAAAGAGGCATAAGGTAAGGGGAGTGGTTCAGTCATCAGAATAATTGTGCTGGCAGCACAGTCCAAAACGTTTTCACATGTAGACAAACTCTGAGAGCCTTAAGGCTGTAATGTGATCTGTAGAGGTTAGCTATTCTGACATGGCAGATTATTGTACCTTTTGTAAGGATTGAAGAGGAAGTTTGCTAGAAATGGAGAACCAAAGACTGTACAAAGCAAAATTCAGAATCTGAGTTCTGTGAATATTGGAAAGTTGAGATTTACAAGCAAACTTCATTTGTTTATATTTTAATTTAATAAAGTGATCAGTTACTCCAGCATTTAATGTACTTCTACCACATCTCTAAGCAAAGTCAGCATGTCTGTCCTCTCTGCAATAGGAATGAACTTTATGACAGAGAGGCTGTAAAGTAACTAGACACAGA
This sequence comes from Falco peregrinus, assembly GCF_023634155.1. Lineage (NCBI taxonomy): Eukaryota > Metazoa > Chordata > Aves > Falconiformes > Falconidae > Falco > Falco peregrinus. Next base: position 47,171,304 of record NC_073723.1, read on the forward strand.
AAAATGTCTAATGGGATTTGGTGTCTAAATACTTTGAAAAATCTGGTCATAAGTGTTTTGCTTAGGATTACAGTGCAAACCTGTGATTGAGACTTGAACTGAGGGTTTAGGTAAGGTCTCTCTGGAAAAGTTCTGTTCCAGAAGTATATGCTAATATTTGCCCATTTTTGCAGTGAATTTATTTCCATCAACTTCTGACATAGTCTAGATTATTTTTTGTTTGGCTTTTAACTTACTAAAATTGAAGATGAAACATCTTTCTTCCTGTTATAACAAATTACCTCACTGCATCCTGGAAATTTACTTCTAATATAGTGTTTCTAACTTTGTTCATTTTCTGCATATACATCTAACTCATTTGTTCTTTGACTTTGAGAGACCATGGCATGAGGTCAATACTAAGAAGTGGTCAGAATTTTAAATATAGACAGGGTCCTTGTGACATTTGAAAAATCTGAGCTCTTCCATTAACTGCATGCAGTGTAGGTCAGTTAAAATTAAGGCAGGATGGAAGTAAATTACTTCCTTCTTCATGGTTTAAGAAAAGGAAAATGAATCTGAAATTGAAGGGTTTTTTTAACAAACCAGTCTAATGGGGCTGAATAAATTAAACTGTCAGACTTTAGTCATTACACATCTTCCTGTGTGAAGCATGGAAATTGGAAGCACAGACTGTGCATATTATGTTAATAGTATTTACTCTACTTGGTATCCATGACGTATCCTGGTGAGTCTAAGCTACAACAGAATTATGCCTTACAGAAAAAAAAGAGAAATAAGGTTAATGAAATGGCATCTTGGCACTATAGCTAAGTAAAACACATCTCTGACTAGAGTGCTGAACAGTATTTGGGGCATTCATGAGCTATTATGCAGATGCTATGGCTCGCATTAGCATGTATAACACCAAATCATCTTGTCAAAGAACCCTTTTTCTGTTCAACAGCGTAACAAGGCATTGATTGTGATTGTTGGATTATAGTCTGTCTCCCGAGGTTCATACAAGATGTTAAAATGACACAAAGGGCCATATTCTTCACTAGAATCCAGAAGTAGGACTTTCATAAGATATGTTGTCCCCAAAATATAGGGAAAGACTGTACATTTAGAACTGACTTTCTGTTTCATTATGTTTTAGTATTCTGGAGTGTCTTACATGGTGTTTCAATTTCACAGTAAACAAACTTTTCGGTTCCACCGAAGACGTATTTATCTTAAAATAATTTACAGAAAACCTATGGATTTCCCCCAGGATAGTCTCATTTTGTCATATTGAATGACATCCTGAAACCTATGTGAACATTTGAGAGTAAGCAAATTTTTTTCAGGTAAAGATAAGACAAAGTTAATGAGTACTTTTGTCTGTTGTACATTGCATTGACTTCAACAGAACAAACACCAAAGCACTATTGGATATTGAATCATTCTTTTATGCTGTATAACATAGATCTGATATAATACAGAGCTGATAGTGCAGGAGTTAGTGACTATCTCTAGGGCTACAGCTAGCTTCCCATCTCCCATTATGCTGTTATCAACTATTTTTACATTGGAAAATCTTAACATTTATTATAGTTGCTAGAAGGCTGATGTAGCATTAATTCACTAATACAACATACGTGCAAGCTGTGGTATAGATATACAGGTGACACTCAGGCTCTGGTCTTAGCGCTATAGTGCCATGTGCACTTATGTGGTGATTCTGCAGCTGAAACAAGAATGACTTTATTACATTTGCTTCAGGGTCAACTCCAAGAGTCACAACATTGCAAACACGGCTGAGGCCATGGCACTGGGAGCCACCAGTTCTGCAATATGGCTGTCAAGTCCAGTTGCAGCTTTATGGGAGAATAACATGCTGAAAGGGCTTTTACACCTGTTGGCACTAACTGATATGCCATGCATGCACCTTGCTGTGTACTGAGTGAGTAGGTCACCAACGCTCAGCGCGGCCTCCACAACAGAGTATACATCTGAATGGATGAGACCGGTTGCTCCATCCCGCCAGTCTCTAGCACTTGCTCCCATCTTCCCAGCCCAGTGTCCAGGGCTTGCAGGGCAAGGTTATAGCAGAGATGCTCGGCAGCATGACTGGAAAGGGGGAGCAGTAACTTTTCCTGGCCACAGGAAGAATATTCTGACTCTGGAAATATCAACCCTTATAAATAAAGTATGTTTTCTGACTGAACAAAGTATAGAAGTCCTCTGGCAAGAGTGAAATGGTGAAAAAATGTCATTTCAGAAACAGTGAACTTACTGAACATTGAACTTTACCCCAACAACACCCCCCCCCGCCCCCCTCCCCCCCCTCCCTCCAAAGTAAGGCACAACAAACTCGTTTTCCCCTACTTGGGGTCCTCAGATGCATGGGCAGACAAGGCTTTTACCTGTTAAATAGGAGAGTCCTTAGGTGGTGTTGCTGACTTTGAGAGTTCCAGATAGGTCAATGGACTGGCACAGAAATGTGCAAAAATAAGAGAAGGGTAAAAAAAATACATTTAGTAACAGTAACTGTGGTGAATGGGAGATGAGGAGAGTTGGGGAGATATGCTTGTGGCTTTAAACAGGCCAATATGTCCCTAAGAGAGGCTCAAAACTCAAGAATTTGATCTGAGAACAACCAAAGTCATGCTCATTTCTGCAAATAGCATATTTGATGCCAAGGAAATTTCTGAAAGAAGTTATGAAATCGAGTACATTAACAATTTTCTTGCCCTTGATGTGCATCTTGAAGGTTGTATTATGATACGATTTGGAGGCAGGTATTTCTGCTGAAAGAAAGAATTTTCTAAACCATTGGTCACAGACACAAATTGACCTAAAATGAAATGGTGGAATGATGGCTCTGTTGCAAAGTAATATATAAGAAAACAATCTAAAAAGGATATAGAAGACTATTGTGAGAAAATTCTAAAATATATTTGTTTTAATTAGACCAAAAATGGCTAATGAAATTATTTGCATTTAACACTGTGGAATACAGTGAACCAGTTTATATATGACACATTAATATTTAAGCCAGCACAACCTATTCTTAATTTGCTTTGCTGATCAAAATATACAGCTGTAATAAGTTTTGGAATGAGAGGAAATTACCAAGTTCTAGAAGGCTGTTTCACAGCATGTTTTACCAAGTGAAAATTTGGGCAGAACATCTCGAGAATCTAAAATATAAATTCTCTATTAACAATAAAGTTAAGTGTATTACTTTATTGACTTTAGATTCAGCAACAAGTAAGACAAAGTTATGGCTGGATAAATGTAACATATGGAAAGAAGAAAAAACTCAACTCTAATTAAAAATAACATAGACTCCAGGATACTACATTTCTTAAAAGACACAGAACAATGAAGGAATATAGGTGACTACCTCATGGGAAACCAGGGAGAGAGGAGACATATAGGGACACCTCAGATACATTTGTAGCTCTGTGACTTTGTGATGAATATGCTTAATATACACTTTGTTGATTTTGCCATTTCATTTTACAATTTCATTTGAACAAGTGGCAGGGAGTCCCAAAATTCACTTGATAAGAAACATACTAGTGCAGAAGATAAATATCTGAGAAAGAAATAAAAATATGCAATATATGTGTCACGTAGGAGGTTATAGTCTAATTAAAAGAATTAATCCTAGGCAAGTTTACATAAGAAAGGAAGAAATAGTGGAAACTCAGTGTGGTTTTATGCAATGCCAGTTTTATTGGACTTTATGCTTTTGTCCAGACAACATGCATGGGCTGTAGAATACAAAACAAGGCTGGAAAAATGCTGTGCATCTGCCTCACTTTGTTCTGAAGGACTGACAAATATGGTTCCCACCAGACTTCAAAAGACCAATCTGAGTTTAAAGAGATGAAACCCTGGAACTGTATAAATACACATGAAGTGTTAAAATAAAATGTTTAAATCTGAATAACAGGACCTTTCTATAATCTGCAAGTTCCTCACTATATAAACAGACCCCGCTCAGAGGGGCAGGGAACATAGGTCTGCCTTGAAGGAAGAGCTTCTGCAGAAAGCTGGCATTTGTGTTAAAATTGCACTTTAATTCATACTGCACCGATCTGACAAGCCTCACACCACCGTGTAGGACACAGCAACCGCTTATTGAGCAGGGAAAATGTCAAAAAGCAACATGATTTATTTGCCAGGAATACGGGAAAAGCACTCAACACTACAATGGACTTGACCTAAGGCCCTTTAAATTTAACAAGAGAATTTTATAAGCTCTGAGCAGCTACACCTTCAGGAAATCATGGGGAAGAACAAGCCACTTTATCAACCTCTCCTGATTATGCTGGTACATTGGTGATGTTCTGCTTATTGTTTTCTCTCTAACCTCCATCTGGTGCTGGTAGTAGCCAAATGCTGATATTCTCATTTGCTTTTCTGATTGAACAAAATGAGCGGTTTTACAGCCCCGTATCCTTCTCTTACAACAGTACTGGCAGCAGCGTTAAGGCTTCTCTGTAAGTGCTAGGCAAAACCCTGCATCCATACAGCACTACAGTCGAAATAGGCCATCTGAAGCCATTGCACATGGCTGTGCTCCAACAATGAAACTTTGGGCAAAAGGGCCTTGGGATTGGGAAGAATTGTGGGTTTTCGTCTGCGTGGGGGTGGGGGAAGAAGGGAAGGACTCAAGACATTGGATAGGGATGTCTGACTCTTCCTTTGAGAAGGTGCATTGAAATGGAATACAGAAGCATTTTTTTTTCTCCCCACTTAAATAACAGGTGCATCTCTGAGGCAGTGGGAGTTAGGGCAGCCGAAACAAATAGGCAGCTGACAGAAGGAAAATCCAAATAAATGCCAAATCTGAAGCTCTGGCCATGTTGTTGTCTGGGCTACATTTGAGAAAAAGATATATCTGGATGAGGTACGTGATTGGCATTTTCTAAGCATCAAGAGATTTTGGATCTAATGTCTTGCAAACCTTCAGCAGCAGTTCTGATTCCCCCAGCTGCCCTTGAAAATCCCAGCCACTGGAAATACATGTTATTTTTGGAGAAGAATGGAAATATCCTACCTACACTGTAAATATTCTAGCTTTGAAAGCAATACAATGAAACCTTTCAGGTGGTCCGGCCTTGTTAGCTATAGTGGTTGGATTGAGGTGGGGGGCCTACAGTTTAGGGCCCCCTGCAATGTTTTTTGTTGATGTAACAGTAAATGTTGGGCCATGCAAATGTGTATTGAGAAGAAATGCCTGCAGTCTCACTTTTCCCTAACTACCTACAGTGCATAAATATTTCAGCTCTAAGTGTTTCCTTTGTGAAATGTGGTAGGCCAGAGGGATTTGTCCTATGAAGCACCAAACGAACCCTGCTGCTGTAAGTGATCTTTCAGATATCTATTACTTGGATTAATTTTTTTATGTATTATGATTATTTATTCTACAAGCCAAATTTATCTTGCTAGTCTGAGGCTAGAGTAAAGGTAGGACTGAACCTTGACATTTTAACAGCATTTTATTTTATAAACTTAAGGCTAAGTTTGATGATTTTTATTTTGTTAAAAAAATACGATTAAGAGAATGGATAACTTTTTTACCTCTTCTTCCCCTAGATATTTATACAGAGATTCACCAAAGGCAGCAAAGCCTTAAAAGCCCATACAACAGCCTATTCTACTCTGTTCCAAGAATATGTCATGTGGATACATACTGAACAGTGCTGTGTGCAGTAGAGCAGACTTAGTTGAGATGACTGGAGAAAATGTTATCATTAGCTCTGTAGGCAAACAACATTAGGAGACGGAAAACACTTGTGGCAGCCAATATGATTAAACCACAACTTGCTAGTCATGATCATGTTGCATGTCATGTCCAAAAATATCAATGCAGTTATTGAAGGTAGGACTACAAAAGGTGCAAGTGCCACATCTTTGAGGAGGGAGAAAGTATCAGACTTATCCCCTCCTATTTTTTTCTAAGCTAAGAAAGAAAATCCTTTTGATTAAAGGAAATGATATCATGGGACTTTCTTAAGCAACGTTCAACATACAGAATAGAAAGTTCAGCAGTGGAAATGAATCAAAACGTCAAGTAGATATTGTTAGGAAGTCTAGCTTTTCCAAAAGGTTCCTCATGATTTCCATACTAATTAACCGGTAGAAGACGATTGTATTTCTTTGGCAAATTACAGTACTTTAACAACTATCACTGTGGGCTATAAGGTACCAGGCAGTGACTTGTAATGTACCATCTTAGGTCCAGAATCAGTCTCACTGTTTAGTTGGCTCTGCCACCCAACACATCTGGGCTGCATCTGGCCGCCAGCTGTGCCTGCACTGACCCACTCAGGCACTCAGGTTCCCATGACTCCAAGAATCTCCATTTTGTGATGCAGCTGTACTATGAGTTGTATGTAAGATGGTATATTAAAGAGGCCAAGTAGCACTGACTTGCCTGTATCTGCAGTGCTTAGCCTTCTCAAGAGCAGATTTTTCCTGGAGAGACTCCATTGGAACAGTCCAAAACAGAGCAGGCCAGCAATTAACGTGGACACCCAGGGCTCTGGTGTCTAAATTCAGGTCTATGCCTTCTTTTGTTTAACATTATAGTCCTGATGCTGCAGTACAAAGCAATTCAGTTGTGTTATTCCAGCCCATATAATCCGCTACCTTTATCCCATTGTAGTGTCCTAATTGGCATGTTACACACCCATGTGTACGTTATTGCTGCTTGAAAGCAGTAAAAATCCAAAAAGGGGCTCATTCCTCACAGCACTGTGGGTATTATTTACAAATTTTGTATGTGTTCCCAGGTACTGAATAGTATGTGAACAGATGTGCCAACGACATCAACTTATGAACAATATCAGCTTTCAGAAAAAATATATATTGAGGTTATATAATGAAATTCAGAGAAACTGAAAGCAATACTTTTAAATGTATCTATTACTAGTGGTGAGACTTTAAATTCTTTCTACCACCATGCAATGAAGTGAACTGTACTGGAGCAAATGTGATAAACACCAGAGATATAATAGGTTTTGTAGCCTGTTGCGAGAGGAGATGGTTTCCTTAGCAATAAGAACGATGCCAGAAGAGTACCCTTTCTCTTCTCTTGCTTTTTTTTCCAGTAAATTCTCATGTTTACAGCCGGCATTAAGAATCAAATATCTGCTATCTAGCTTCAACTGACATGAGCAGATGCAAAGTGAATGGATTTCATGCTGATTAGTCACTAGTAATTTTTAGGAGTTCAGGCTCTGTTTAAACTTAGAAATATTAATGATTTTAATGTTAGTGCACATTTCCTGATTGATGCTATGGGAAAATGTTTGCATTATGTAACTGGCACGACATTTGAAATGGTGAGCATTTGCATATATCATTTACACTGATTTTGGTTCTCATACTGTTAGGTCACATGAATGCATTTAATGCTTAAACCAAATTGACAGATATTGTACTTGGGGTAAGTGGGTAAGAAAGGATTCATACTGTCTCCCAGTCCTAATAGCTGTTAGGAAATCACTAACTTTCAGGTGCTGATTAATTCCTGTATTCTTATGTGGAAGCTTTTTATGAAAAATCATGCAGGGTTTCTAAACACCTAATTCTCATAGGACCTGATTCTCATTTACACTGATACCCAAACACTGTTCTGGCAACATGAAAGAACGTTAAAACGTATACATTTTATCCTTGAGATATAAGAAAAACTTGTTACTCCTGAACACAAATGAAGTATGTTCTTCATAGAGATAACGTATAAATCTATAATACAAATCTTTTAAAAATAAATGAGATTCTGTGTTAAAACAACTAAATGCAAATTTAAACATTCTGTATTGCTCTCCTTGAAAGAAGTAAACAAACCCAGTCCTCTCCCTGCATGTCCCTTACCTATAACTTGTTTGATTAAGTTACGAACCTGAGTACTGTGTTGTAGAATGTACAGTGCTGTTTCTTTTAATAATGGTCATAAAACATTCTGAGCAAAGTCGAGATGTACACAGTATGCATTGCTACTGTATTGAAAACATATTAAAAATGTATAGATAACACATTCTGAAAGAATCTGTACCTTGTAGGGTGAATGGGGCAAGGGACTAAAGACTATATAGGTAACAGCAGCCACTGCACAAAGCAGAAGGAAAGTCACACTGAATTAGAATGTCATGGTGATCTGCAGTGGTGATGTTGAGGAAGAGGATTTTGCTTCCACACTGAATAAATGCAATGTCAGTGCACATTTAAAAGCACAATGCAAGACTTAAGTATGACTTAAGAGTATATACAATGCTGCCCACTGTTTTAACACCTGCAGTAAATGCAGTATGAACCAAAAGTCCCCACAACTCAATAAACATGAGAAACCTTAATTCTATTTTTTCTGAAATGCTTACTGTGGCTGAAAATATATCTAATATTTAAGAGCACTGCATTATAATGTTCTCATTCCTGTCATAATATGTCTGTGTGTGGCTGAAAGACAGCGCTTTAATGCCTTGCTGGGCAGTGGATTGGATGGTGAAAATGCAAAGCGCATTGGCCCCTAGGCCTTTGAGACACTTACTTAGGAAACAATCCTGCTTTTGTGGTAAGAAGTATAGATGAGTTTAATTTGAAGAGAAAACTTTCCCATGAAAATCTGAGACATGAAAATCCTAAGGGAGATGATCAGATGAATATTATCTCCATCAATTTCCTCTTTTCCTGTGTGCTTTGTCTTCCAAACCAGCTTGGAGCAGACTCCAAAATGCGATAAATTCAAATGAAGTCATCAGTCTCAGTGCCTCTCAGAAGAGCTTGATACCGGACACGAGGCTGTTGATATTATTGTGCTGCTTTTGAAAGGGTGAAGCTGACATCAGCTCAGGCATGTTTCAGGGGTTACGGACATCTCACACTCGATAGAGGTCACTGAAGTAAAGCATTTCCAATATGATGTTTTTGCCAGGAGTCTCTAGCTGATAGTTTCTTTTTCCTGAAGGTGGACTTCAGCTTGGACTTTTCTGGCATGACATTTAAAAATGGCCCATGACCCATCAAAAGTTAGTTCGCCTTCTTTTTGCAGGCTCTTATACCATTCATTGAAGGCAGCTGTCGTGCTTTTGAGTCACTTCATCATTGTGTCCACATGTGGATATATATCCTCCATTATAGGGGGAAAAATAGTTCCGTTTTATTGCTTTCATTAGATAGAAGACCAAAACATTCTGCAGCTCTTTGCTCTCCGTAGGACTTCACTTTCTCTTTAGCCATCTAAAATTACTTTGTAACTCTTTATTTGATCTCTGATGGGGAGTGTCTTGATGCAAGATATAGCACAAGATATATATATGCTCTTAGGGATGCTTTTCCTCTCTTCGTTTACACGTACAGTAAATGTACAGTACATTTCCTAGTACTCCCACACTGTCAGCTTTATTGTTGATAGTTGTTGACACTGTGATAGATACTTTTCTATAAGTGCATTAAATATCAATCAAAGAAAATTTTTTTCTGAAGAACACAGACAATTAAATAGCTAGTAATTTTTTGATGTTGCAAGTCACATAACAACAGCTTTCAGTGATTTTTCTTTTTCCCCTGCCTCTTTATTTTGATTCCTCCCTGCCCTGCACTGGGGTTGGTCAAGGATTGCAATGTCATTGCTGTATCTACCGAATGTTATGTGAGAATTGAATCACAAGAATCTTTCAGACCCTAGGAAGGAAGTTACAATTTTATATTGTCTTTTCTTCTCCCAGATGTCCCATCGTGAATTGCGGGATATACTGTGTGACCAGAGGGTGTCCTAAAGGTGCTTAGGGAGGGCCTGCCACACTGAGTGAAGAACAAGGTAGGTTCACTCAGTGAGGCATTTCTGCCAGACAGGGTTACAGGAGCGAGGGGGCTATGTGTCACCCTGCACAGTGCATGCAGGCCCAGATGGCCAGTCCCAACTCAGCTCATCCCACAGGAAAGCTCCACATGCAGCTACATGGACCTTCACAATTCCTCCTCCAGATGGCCAGTCACCTGCTCTGCGTGCTCCATAGGTATTTCTGAGAGATAACTACCTCTTTGAATCATCTCTCTGGCTTTATTGCAGACATCACTCTAGAGTTATTCTCCTACCTCCAGCTCCAAAGTTGTCCCCTGTCCCAGAAGGTGAGAAAGGAGGCCACCAGACCCACCATGGAAGATAGTGGCTTGATGGAAGTGCTATGGCTCCACTGATCAGGGGAGGATGGAGCAGTTTGTGGGGTGGCTGCACACAAAACATGGGGCCCCAGGCATGCCTTCAAAAGCCTAGCAGCTTTTGAAGATTATGGGTGGACTGCTCCCCTTCCGCAAAGTTCCTTGTCGAGGTGTTTGAAGAGGAAGAAAGTTGAGGACAGAGGACAGTATGTTGAGCCACTGTTGAGGCTGCTCTGGTGGCTGAGAAAGCATAGCATTGGTGAAATGTCACAACCCACCTGTGGTGATGCGTGAAATTCCCTTTCTGCCTCCTCAGGCACTTCACAGCATCATAGGAGAGTGCTCAAAGGAAGTGTGAGGCATTACTTGCAGTGGTGACGGTGCCTGGATTGGGTAGTGGCATTTCCAGGATTTCAGATGAAACTTTAAATGTCACAGCTGGCAGCATTTCTAGCATCAGTTGCTAAAGCTACCGTGGTAAACTGAGTTTTCCCTTCTCCTTTCTGCACTGGATAAATTGAGTTCCCTTCAGCTTGCTATGTGTTGAATATTCAAGACCAGACTTCAAAAGCTGTGTTTCTGTCTGAGCAGCACAGACATTAAAAATCTCCTGACTAATATATGAAGTAGCTTCACCTTTCTGTCCTTGGCCGTGATTTCTCTGCCTCCAAATGCTGCAACTGTGCGATACCACATGAGCTGCCTGTAGTCTCTCTCTCTGTAGTGAAGTAGCTATATGTCAATGCTAGAGGTTGTATAACATTAAAATACACTTTGCCATTCTTTGGTGTGTGTGGACCTATGGATATGCATTATTCAAAAAAAGAAAAAGCTCTTTCAGACCTACTAGGCTGAGCTAGCCAGGTTTAGCTAGCTGCTTGCCTAGCCCTTCTGGAAAGCAGAGTGAATTTGTACCACAACCGTGACTCAAAGCAAGCATTCTGACTGATGTTGTCTGATGGAATGAATGCATGTAGCAGGTAAAACCAATACAAAACTCTGACTAGCACAAAGTCACAGGAGCATTCCTGTCACATAGCTTCTGAAGTTTCTCTGTTGCCAATGTCTGCTATATTTCTTCCTTTATGTAAATACTTACTTTTTGTATAAATTCTACTTTTACCACTTTGGCTGTGTTTAAATCCACTGAAAGTGGATATTGCCACAGTGGAGGCAATGGGAACATATTTTGATATCATGTGAGGAAGTTCAGTTTCAGGCCACAGCAGTCCTTTGCTGAGTGTGATCTGTAATATTGCCTGTGGAGTTATTCCTGCCTGGCAGAAGGACTCCATTAGGATGTGATGCTATTACAAGCTTCTTTGTACCTTCACTGTGATCTCAGAGGGACAATCTTTTATATTCTCTCAGACTTCCTTTGGAACTAATTTATCTTTGCAGAGCTTGTCCTGCTCTTTGGAAGACAGAGGCTTTTATAATTAAAAATCTGGCTAGGAGCTGTTCTGGGGAAAGACATATCCCTCCAGAATGAGATTTTTTTAAAAAGTTTAAAGAACGTGTTTTGTCTCCTTCTCTTTTTAAAATCACTGATCCAGGCGATTAATTAATATGATCTGGGAGCACACAGCAACTTTTATCTGAAGTCTCCTATTCCAGGCTGAGGTAAGTGTTCTAATGAAGGAAGAAAGAATGAAGCACCAAGAAGCTTAATTTGGGACAAATATAGCTATGCAGGTCAGAGAAGATGCCATGTGGGTTAAAAGCAGTTTGGGGAAGGAAGCAGCCACTGGAAACAATGAAGAAGCTCCCTTGTTTCTGAGTGACTTTCACAAGGTAGAAAAAATTGCAAGCAAAGTGCTGAGTGGGATTAGAGCAGTCCTGAGGTCCAGGACCTAGAAGTTGAGAGCTATATGTCAATGGAGGCACAAAGCATTTATCTATCTGTGCAGCACAGCTAGCTGTCTGTACGTGAGCTGGGTACTTCATGTACAGCTAGGCATCCTGGAAGTGCCTGCAATTATTTCTTTCCACATGCAGGAATACCATTTTGACAATGGAACCTAGAAAGTGAACCATGAAATGTATTTGTTGAAATGCAGGAATTAGCTTTTCACAAATTATATAAATTGCAAATGGGCATGAAGGGGAGCTGATTTGCTACATGACTGAATATCCAGTTTCAGGGAACGAAAGCTGAGGCTTTTGCTGGGTAACAGGATTCTGACAGAAGCCTCTAGTTCAAAAACACTGCAGTGAACATTATGGTTCATATGGCTTGGTTGTCTATCCATCAGGATGTTACAATCTGATAGGCTGCTTTTTGTTTTGGTTTGGTTTGGTTTAAGCTCATGCATGCATACAATGATGCATACAGTTAGCTTTTATATCTATCACAGTTTCCTAATTCGAAGAGTGAAAAACTTCTCTCCTCTAACAGGGGTTTGCACAGAGATAAAACATGCCAACAAAACAGATAAGCAGATGCTTTCATGGAAGTCCCAAGGCTACATAAGGATTACCTCTCCCTACCTAAGTCAAACACGCTGCAGTGGAATAGGGTTTCTTTGTATAAATACTGAACTGTAAACTAAAGGCTGTGCTCAACCCCCAGAGCAGCCTATGTGCAAAGCTAACTTAGCTCCATTCACTGTGGGCTGGGGTTCCTTAAGAGTTTATTACAGTACTAAATTAAAGTTGCCTGGACACATTCTATGGCAGCGGTGACAACTGGGACCAAATATCCCATGTTATACTCTATTACCTGGTAAAACAAGTAAACTACCCACTGGGAATGCTCCTTGGCTTATACTATCTCCTAAACTGTGCCTGGGAACTGTGAGAGAAAGTGCAAACCAGACAATGCCAAAAACACGCCAGAGACCCTCCTAATATTTAAGATTATAGATGATTTCAGTTCCTGTGCCTGGGAACACTCCTTAGTGTCATTTCACTTACTAGAAGAGTGGTCTATGTATAAGTGTATTTTTTATGACCTATAAATGTATGTTTTTAAGAGAGGCTGGGGTTACACACAACATCTACATTGAAATTTGGAACAGCTTTTTCATTCCTGGGTCGCTATTTAAATGCTTTACTACTGTGTCCAATGCCTAGCTCTTAGACTGAAGTTTTCTTGAAGTGCAAACAGATGTAGGGGCTTTTGTTAGCAAAGAAAATATCGCATCTTGCTAATGCCATGCAGTTTTTGAAGGAAAGTTTATAGCGCTCATTGTTAGGTGGCCGGACATACATACTGGGATAGTCTTTTCTTTTTCCTAACAAAACTAGTCCATGGAGCAGTTTCAGATGATTGTGTTTATTTTTTCCACACTGTGTAGACTTCCATTATTTGCAAAATAACTTGGATTGAGATTTACTTTAGAAAAAAAGCAAGATTAAGTACAATTAAGAGCTAACCAAACTTTTTCTTTTTACCTTATCCAGGTATAAAGAAACATGTGAACCTTCAGAAAAGCTAAAGGTGAGGTGTTGTGAATCCTCAAACAAAACAGACAACCTTATCCATTAGATTCACAGCCTTCTTACAGGAATGTACATATGTTAAAGTAGTCTCAGGAGGGCTGTGATATTATTCCTTGCTAGCAGCAACATCATGCTGTGAATTACAAGTAAAGCTGTAATTAAAATGGAATATGAAACTACATGGTTTACATACGGCTCTTGTATATATAATATGAAGCTTTCTCTGTACACATCTAGAAAATTTCGTGAAAGGCAGAACTAAAGAAAAGGAATACATATATATCTAGGAGTTATTTTTAATGACTCACCTATTTTTGCATATAACTATATTTTAATTGTGTTCTTCTGTACAGAAATTTAAGACAGTTAAGCATACTTGCATGTCCTTAGCTGTGTGAAGTTACAATTTACTCATTCTCCATCAGCTTCCATGCTGTAGACAAAAACCCCACTGTTTGTCTTTAGGTCACTGCTGGGGGCATTGAACTATACCAGTACATTGCAAAGACAGATCGAAGTCATCTTTGCTATTATTCAGGGCACGACATGGAAATGGAAAACATTTCTATATGCAGCATATGTCAGTGCTTATATCCTGACCTCACTCAAATCCATGGCAAAATTCCCATTACTTTCACTAAGGCAAATACACCAACCAGGGATCATTTGGAAACAGTTACAAGAACACAACCGAAATGGTTAAATCTGGTTTGATCCACCTCAGCTGGTCCTCACCACCTTATCTTACAGTAGAACTTGATAGAGAAGATCAGAACTGTTCATTTTAATTAAAATAAAGAGATCTACGTAGCTAGAAGTGTATCATTCATAATTCTGAATAGCTACCACTTCTGCCAGACCAGGTTTATAACTGCAGCAATCAGAAGGTGATCATCCCTTTAAAAAACTCCCCTTGGGGAGTCTGTATTGAAATCACAACAAACCAGAAGAATTCAGATACGTCCAAGTGCTCCAAGTCCAGCATACACAGTCAGGTTCCAGTCTGGTAACCAAATAATTGCTTTAGCATGGTGCACACATGTGCCCTGTCCATTTTACTCTGAGATCAGACAGAAGAGTGGTCCACAACTCCCTGAAGCCTGTGGCAACCTCTAAAGCATGCGTACAAGGATGAAAAGGAGAGAAAACCTTTTGTTAGATGGCTTAAATTCATCAAGTGACAGTCTTGAAACCCCCTGAGCTAGCATTTCTGAGCAGTAAGTGGGAACTCCCTGTTCCCTCCATGTTTCCTTGGGTCCAGAAAGGGGCAACTATTACTGCAGTAGTAGAGTTTTGGATAGCCATATATATAGGTATGTGGAATACAATGATAACTTTGGCCATAGAGAGTTAACAGGCAAGGTATAAAAGTTTAGGTAGAGTGAGTCTTGTTGGTAAATTGTGAGCATGTGTGTAATTGTGGACAGGAATGAAGCCAAAGTGAGGAAAAAGGCATGATTTCAGTGATCTCACTGTGGCTGCATATAGTGTAATGACAAAAGCAATTTAGACCGTGGAAGTTAAGAATTTTATTGACTAGATAGATCATCTTGTACTGTTCCCATGAGGTCCTGTAAGCGCACCATCAGCCAGCTAACCCAGCTAGCAGCAAGTGTAACTCAGACAGATTTAATGAGATATATTTAAAGTACGTTCACGACCAGGTTCAACACACAGGATTTTTTGTTTTCCCCAGGCTTCTGACAAAGCCTGTGACCAGCTGTGAAAGTTAATTGTATGTTATGTTGTAACTGGCTGGGGCTGGCAGAGAACTTTTAGCCTATGGTATATTTTTGTCCCTTGGCAGCAACACAGAAGGAGGGAGGGCTGAATTTCATTTCCCCCCTGGTTTGATGTGTCACTAGTATGGCAATGTGTTGGGACATGTTTTTATGTTGCAGTGAGTTGTAGGTGTGATCTTCAACATTTTGGGTTTTTACTTCCATAAAGCAGAATACAGGTACCCAAGCGTTCATTTTCATACACATATAGCCCGGTAAATCCTGCAACAGTGCTTGCCTAGTTTGCCACTGTGGTGAACAGTAAATGGAATTTTCTGTATTATTTTACATCCTTAAAAAAGAGCTTGTTTTTTGCATCCAAGACATCACTTGCCTTTTTTTTTCTGCTTTGGTGATTTCACTTTTAATTTGCCTTTGCATGTCTTATCATCCCTTTATTAATACCATTGTGATACTCATGTACTCCAGTTACGTAGCTGGTGGTATTTGCATTCTAAACCATTCTATTTGGGTTTTATTGCTTCAGCTATTTGAAATCATAGTGGACATTTTGAGTCGTCTGCTCCAACAGCGATTATTCCAATGAGATTATTTATTATAATCAGATGATGTAAAGTCTCCTTTTCTCTGGCCTTGTGTGTAGTCCCTGCTGCTGCTTCCTGGAGACTACTCAACAACATCAAAACTAGAAAAGCACTTAACTTTTTTTTCCATGGAGTTTATATTAAGAATCTGCTTGGGTATTCCTCATCTTATGGTGGGTTATAGGTTTGTTTCTTCATTCCTGCAAACCCATAGATTAGCATGTCTTGGGTGGGAATGAATGGATCAGGTGGAATGGGCAAGTTGTAGGTATTCATTTCCTTGTGTTTCAGAGACATCTGTTTTTACTTGCATCAAATTGACATTTTATCATCAAACAACAGAAAGACAGTCTTACTTTTCCCACTTCCCAACACTCCTAATAGACCAGATTTTTGTGAACGCAAGACAGTAATTACAATAGTGTGATTTGAAAGTTACAAGGCAATTGAACTGAATACCCTTAAGTGATGAATTTTAAGATATTTTAAATTATATCACTGTGAGGGTCTCAATTGTAAAGAACTTAACCTGCCCCCAATAGATTGTTAAGGTATCAGCTGAGGGGCTTTACTAAGAATATGTTCAAAGATATTAAAGGCAGACTAGAATCAGGCCCCCAAAACCTAGGGTCACCTGATTTGTCATAGGATAAAATCATAGAATCGTTTAGGTTGGAAAAGACCTACAGCATTGAGTCCAACCATTAACCAAGCACTGCCAAGTCTGCCACCAAACTGTGTCCCCAAGTGCCACATCTGCACATCTTTTAAATACCTCTAGGGATGGTGACTCAACCACTTCCCTGGACAGCCTGTTCCAGTGCTTGACAATGCTTTCAGTGAAGACATTTTTCCTAATATCCAATCTAAACCTCCTCTGGCAGAACTTGAGGCCATTTCCTCTTTCCCTGTTGCTTGTTACATGGGAGAAGAGATTGACAACCCCCTCACTGCAACCTCCTTCCAGGCAGCTGTAGAGACCGATAAGGTCCCCCTTGAGCCTCCTTTTCTCCAGGCTAAACCACCCCCAGTCCCATCAGCTGCTCCTCATAACACTTGTGCTCCAGACTCTTCCCCAGCTTCATTGCCCTTCTCTGGACACTTTTTTTTTAAGTCTTAAAAAAACCCAGCAGGCTTTCTGGTTGCATTTTGAACCTGAGCTGTATGATCATCACTTGGATCTAAAGTGGATCCTATTAGACTGATTTGGGGTTGGTTTGTTTGACAGCTCTGCCTGTCTGCTTGGCCTCTGCAAATCTCTTGAAGGAGCATTCGCATGGGGCTGGGCCATGTTGCGCTGGGTAGTGTTGGGGCTGAACCCAGGTGTTCCATGCAGATAATGTCACCCTTTGGTCTAATCTGGTTTCCAAAACACATCATTTAATTAAGCTGGTGCAGTTTAGGAACAAAAAAAGGCAGTGGCTGGGAACAGCAGGAGCTCTGCCTGGAGGTGACCTAAGATTATAGAGTATGGTGACTTCAGGTCAAATTGGCCCCTTCAGTGTGGACATAGGTGCCTTGGGCTGAGATCACCAGCACTGGTGGGCACCTTGGTACCCCTCTGTGGTCCAAGTCCTGCAGGTAGCTTTACCCAAATATGAGCTATAAACCCTCTGTGGCTGGTCAGTGGCCAGAGGACGGTGTCTGTCAGGGATTTCAGAGGAAGCATAAGGGTATGAAAAATAAGAGTAACAATGTTGGGGGGGAAAGGCTGTGGGGCTCACAGAAGCTGTGTTTTCAGCATACAAGTGCAGCACTGTTGGGTGAGAACCGCCTTGTATTTGCATGCAGGCATGAAGGAGACATTTGTACTCCAGCAACAGGGGAAAACTTTACAGGGGCACTTACAAGATTGTCTTTAGTGGGACAAATGTAAAGCTCCTCAAGCACAGTCTGAAGATGAACAGGTAAGTTTGTAAACCTACTGGAACAGCTAGAAATCCTTTTTGCACATCTTGACACATCCTAAGAGGGCCTACAGCCCCTCAGCAGGTGGCACTGGCACTGCATCTGTCCCAGACTGAAGTGCTCCCGAGTATGGATCCCTCTTGCCATAAGAGCTGCTTGTTACGCGAACAACCTGCTGCTGATAAAGGGATGCTCTGTGGCTGCTGGCTCCTAGATTGGGAAAGTAATTCATCTTCAGCTGCAGATGAGGTTAATAAAAATCAGGGCTTGTGAGTGTGATGATAAATTGCTCATTAAAAAGTTACGCTGATAGTCTGGTCCTAATAAACTCTAGCAATTCTCATCCACTCTGATGCTTCTACTTTTCTATAGGACACTGATAACTGATAACTGCTCCTGGGGAAATTATCCTCTCACAGTAATTCAAATGCAACACTTTCCCACAGATACCTTTTAGTGTTTTCATATGATAAATATTATTGGATTCTGTATTCCCTGTGACTGATTTCACTTTTGCCAAGTGGCAGGCCCTCACGCTTCTCAAAGCACATCCTCAGCTACATCCTGACTTGTATGCTACTTCAGATATTTTCCCTTTGTCTGATTTTTTTTTTCTGTTCTAAACATTTTCAGTTGATAATTTCCCATATACCCTCTGTCTTTATGCTTGAGCCCTCTTGTCTATCAGCTCCTGCTGTGTGTGAGTAGTTTAGCCCATGTTCTGCCTCCTTCATATCTGTTCTGTGGAAGTGCAGATTCTTTAGCATCAGTGAAGATACATTCAAACGGGCATTGTCTCCACTGGATAGGGATCAAGCACTCTATGGAGCAGCCTATCCTTGATGTCCACCTGGAAGTTTTGACCAATATAGGACATGCTAAAATTCTCTGCAAAATATATTTGTAAGTTCAGTGCACACAATAATGTATAGATATCATATATAAGCAAATGAAATCATAGATGCCATAGAAAACTGCATTTCCTTCCATATTGCATTTCCTGTTACTAGATCTTTCCACAAAATTTCAAGTTCCAGAATGAAAAGTCAAATAATAAAAAATAAATATGTCATTAAATATTCCAAATGATCTCTTTCTTGAGTTACAGCTTCAGAATGGGTTTCTTATAAATTCCATAAATTGAATTATTTTTATTTTAGTGCTCTGCTTCCTGTATTAAATGAGGAAAAAAGAGGAGTCACCGTAACAACTGTTCTACCACCAAGAAAAGCAGCGGTTTTTTTAAAGCAATATATCTATGAGGCATGATAAATACGTATTTGGAGATTATTATCAAAGATTGACAGCAATTACATCAGTGTTACCACAATTAAAGTAAATGAAGGCCAGCATCTTATGTCTCAGCACCTCTGGAGCCACAATTCTTCCTTCTTTCTGTTTTCTTCACCTTATATGTACTTAGCCAGGTATATTCAGCAATATTTCTACATAGCACCACATAATTCTAGTGTTTCTTTTTTTCCTTAGTGCAATGCCTAAAGAAAATATTATATGGTGCTGACAAAGATCAGAAAAGATCAAGATCAGTTTCTTTTATTTCATGTGGACATGTATTTCTTGGGGTATTTGCCTGCGTGGAATTGCTGTCCTACTGACCCTCACATTTTAGGCAGGTGAGTAGTCTTAGAGGTTGTCAAGGTCTGGAGCTTTGATATCATATTAATGTTTAATATCACTACTGAATTTCCTGTGGTAAGGTCTACACAGACACCTCATTATCAGCACTTTTTACTATTTCCCATTATAAGGAAAACATTTGATGTAAATAAGGAAGCAATTGTATTACAGTTGGAGTACTGCCTACTTTATTCGTAAGTTTAAGTGTAGCTGGATAGAATAATTACAACACAGCAATGTTGGTAAACAAAACTAATTTACATGTAATGTCTCACTTCATACATCCAGAGAGCTGTCTTAATCCCTGGTGGTATTTTTAGTCACAAGATTATATATATAATAACAGTAGACCTTTTTATCCCTCAAGTCTTCCATTTAGCCTGCTAAAGCAGATAATATCTCGTTGCTTGTCGGTGTGACCAGGAAAATGCTCTAATCAAACACTCCTGTGGGCCATTATAGAACATAATAACAGGGGCTTTTGATGGCTTTATCAGATGTGCATCAGAAGGTTCCCTTTCAAAAGAGGAACAAATTATTTTGGTTTAACACAAAGCTTTGGAATATACATATGTTAAGAAGGCTAGAAAATGGGAGATGAAATGGAGGGACAAAACTATTATGTCTCCAGTGGCACATAATAATATGATTTATAATATATGATGTTTAAATTGAAATGCTCTCATCACTGATTACCAGGGTTTTCAGCATGATTGCCAGGGCCTGAGCTGGGCACTGGTATTGTACAAACATCTGCAAATTATATTATACCCCTCAAAATTTAAGAGCTGCACCACTTCAGGGGGTGATTTTGTCAGGACCTGCAAGAAAAAACACAAAGACTGTGTGGAGGAAGCTGGTGTGCCAGCTCCCTGCAAGAAAAGCCTGAGGGACTGCACAGCACAGTGAGGGCTGCTTTCGAGCTGTCCTGTAGAAGAAATAGCTGTGTAGGGTGTTAGATTGTCCAGCTGAGCTGCCTCTAGCTGCAGAGGTGGTCTGGTGACATCCCAGTCACTGAAAAACTGTCACGGACGTGAGCATGTGCAAATGTATGCTCATAATTCACACGTGCATTTTTACATGCTATAATTTTGCCTACAGGTGAAAGAAAGAGAAGGTGGAGTATGCTGTGCACACTGTGCGTATGGGAAGAGCACAAATAATTTTGCAGAGCAGTGAAATTGTATCAGGTTGAAGCATAAGCTAATGAAGACCAGGCTGTAAACTCTTTTGAAGAGCCTGTGCTTACTCTTGTCTAGGAATTCTTAAAATATGGGTAACTTTTCAGTCTCTTACTGTTCCTCAGACAACTTATCTATATTTTCCTACAGAAGGAAACAGCACAATAGTCCTTTAACCTTGTGATAGATTTTAGGAAGATCAATATACTCTTGGGTTTTTAGTACCGGTTTGTTTTCTCACAGAGTAGTTGAGGTTGGATGGGACCTCTGGAGGTTGTCTAGTCCAAACTCTTTGCTCAAAGCACAGTCAGCTAGAACAGGTGTCCAAGGCGGTGTTGAGTTGTGGTTTGGAAATTTCCAGGGATGGATACTTCACAGCCTCTCCCTGGAAGAGACTGACTATACACATGCAATTCATTACGGCTTGTCTTCCTGCACAGAAGAGTAGCTTCTCGTATGTGTAACACTCCCAAGTGCTGATTATTTTTTTTTTTTTTTAATCCTTACATAAAAATATTACAGGCAAAATTGTTTCCAGTACATGGCTGGTTTATGAAGAATTGGAGAGAAGCACTTGCCAGAGACACTGGGTAGTGATATTCTCATTACAGTCTGGAGCACTAGAAAGTTCGCTAGCGAAATTCCCGGAGTGCTGCCACTAAGAAGGTGTGTGTCTGTGAAGAAGCTAAGGAGCAATACTGGGGAACTCTGGCATATGTTACCATATCTTATACTGGCCTGAGGGTTCAGCTTCAAAACACATCACAGGAGACCAGGTTGATGCTGCAGAAGGGGTACACCTGCTTTGGAATCTTACAGAAAAGGTGCAAATGGCACTTCATTTATATCTTGCAAGCTTAACACACAGATGGTTTTAATAAATCCCTTAAAGGCAGCATGGGTAACTTTTATGAAATTAATTTAATGGAAATTCTCATAAATCATTTCCACACATTATACAGTATCTACACATACTGTATACCATCTGAGCAGATATCAAAATTCTGGGACTAAGCAAACCAGCTGGTGCAGCTGTGGAGGTGATGACAAGGCTGGTGTCATGGCAAAGATGCCAGCCACTACATTTAGTTAGCACTCCCAGCAGGTGGACTAATTCACAGTTAGGCAACCGTCTTTTAATAATTTACTCACCTTTTCCTCTGAGCTGAGGTGCAGCCATGATAACATAACCCAGGAAAGAAGAATGATGACTTCAACAAGTACAAATGCAATCTTGAACAGCTTAATTAAATAGGGAAGGTGTTATTCATTCCAGTCACATGAGGCAATATTCACACTGTAATGAAGACAGTAATAACAAGCTATTGTGTTCAGCAGGACAAGCTAGTCAAGAAAATACTCTCTTTATCACGTTTTGACACTTTTGGAAACATAAATTGGTTATGATTAACTCTAGAAGTGTTTCCTTGTCTTTTGCAAAACAGATGAGTGGATTCCGGAATTCATCCAGCAGAAAGGCAGCCAAGGGCTTTGCCGCTGCCAACAAATACTCCCGAAGTTCCTCTGCTTTGCTCTTACACTTGACCTCACCTCCAACCTGCAACGAGGTCTTGTGCTCCCTCTCTGTTGCTGGGTTTTTTTACTTGCCAGATTCTCTCTAGGTTTGTTAGAATTTGTTTGCTTGTTTCTGAAATATTAACAGGCGTTGTCCAGGGACGACATCAAGACCAGCAGACTGATTGTGGTTGTGGTGAGAAACAGAGATGTGCCTTCTGGCGCAGCAGGCAGGAGTGAGCTTGCAGAGGCAGACTGTGACAAAACCTGCTCTATCCACTGCCTCAGCCTGCATCTCAGCACTGTGGTCAGGATAAACCCACTAGTGGGGACTCCTGAAATCAAACAACACCTCAAAAAAGCCAAAAGCACAGGGAACTGACTAACTAGCTTTTTATTTCATATATTTTATGATTAAGTGTGATCAGCTAATAATACAACTAAAGCAGAGAAACAACATACTCTGACTTCTTTAATTATGATTCTGGCAGAACATAAAGAAAAAAAACCCCTCAGTTTGGCTCACTGTCACACATTTCTTTCTTAAAATCAAGCAGCACTCCTAAATCCCATACCAGCTTTGAGCATACCCAGTGCTGCTTTGGAAGGATCCTTTCCCCAAGAAGATAGCATCTTTAGCACTTGTCGCTTAGGTCTTTTGCCACCCCTGATTTTTCCCATTCTTTATTTACCAAATAAACCACAATAAATGTTACCAAATAAAACCACCAAATAAGCCAGCACAACCAAATATGCTTCAACATGTTCTTGTTACCTGCTTATGAATTATTCTAACATGAAATACCAATTCCATATCCTAGTGTTTCCTATCCTACATGCTGTACAAGAAGTATAAGTTATTCACACTAATCTCTGATAATGTGACCTGTGCTAGAGGAATAAAAGCTCCAAGATCTGTGATTGCTACTCCTTCATTTTTTCCCCAACTGTGATTGCACTGCTTCAGTTCTGTCAGCAACATTTTCTTCTCCAAGGTAGTGCCTTTGATACGCAGTCTGATTTTCTCATGGCAACTTGTGTTTTGTCATCTTTCTGCTCATGCCAACATGGTCTCCAGGGCATTTTCACTGAGTTTCTAACATCTTTCCAAGATGGGGTCTAATTTTAAAATAACAAAACGATTCTTTTAGAAATTGCTCACATGTAGAGAAACCTAAAATAATAGATGTGATAAAGGCAAAATAGTATAAATCTGAAAAGGGAAATTCTGTTAAGAGTTTACTTTTGCAGATTTTGTCAGTATTCATGTTTCCCAGGGAAACGCTACTGGTTTAAGTGCAGGAATTTATAATTTTCTGAAATCTCTGTGATAAATATGACAACTGATGCTTAAGGAATATCTATTACCCAACTCAAAGGAGATATTTTTGTCTTGAAATAGACCAAACAACCAGTAAAGCTTTATGGCTTCTAATCATGAATTTATTTTTCACCTTCTCCTTGAGGGACAACAAATACAGCCTTATTACCGAGAGGAGCAGCCTTTCCTTGGTGCGACAGATAAAGAATTTAATAATTTGTCTTGAGTTTTTTTCAAACATTCCTTATTGCTACGCTGACAGTAAAATGTCAAATAGGTCCTCAGAGCACGAATGTTATTCTACTTGTTTGTTTGCATTGGTGAAGAATGACAATAGAAATAGCTAGGTTTTGAACTTTATATCAACCTAAGCAAATAAATTACCCTTACATCACTGGGAGAGGAACTATTTCCAGAAAACCTGTATGTCAACACAGGTGAAAAAGGGGACAAATCTGAAGGAAAGAGGTCCCCCTGCCTTTCTCAAAGAAAAGGTCCCATTCCAGTATCATTACCCTATAATATGTTGACTACAGAGAAATACTCTCACTACTCAAAGCTGAGGCAGGCACCCAGCTCCTTTCATTGGCGCTTCATGCGCAGCAGCACACACTACATACACAGGTACTACGTCTGTGACGCTGGGTCTTGCCTCAGCTCTGTCTCCCAGTCTTTGCTACCCATGGCTCACTCCATTTGTACTCTGCTTCATCAATAAGCATAGACAAATAGTTTGTAAACCAGTTCTGGTTTAATGACATACAAATGATGCATTTTGGTTCCCAGGAGATGTACATGAACTGCCCCACTGACTTGCTGAGGTTTGCACAGAATCAACAGCACCTTCCCGGACTCCTTGGCCAGGCATGCTCCTCCTAGCCTTTTCCTCCTTCCCTTCTACTCCTCCAGTGCCTGGAGGTAAGGTGGAGTTTGCCAGCTTCTTGGGTGTTTCAATATTTTACACCTGTGTATTTAAAATTTTTGCAAAAAGCTGCTGAAGTTCACAAATATTGAGCCCCATGTTCAGTCTGAGTTGAGTCTCCTGTTAGAAGGAACTGTTTCACATGTCTGTTTCTGAGGTCATTTGGGATGAAAGAATACATTGGAAGGGAGAGAGAGCTGCTTCAAAAGGCACAAAGCTACTCCTTTGGGAGCACTGTTACCTGAGAAAGTCTCAGAAGAGAACAACAGTTCCTATTCAAGCAAGCTCTGGGCTCAGGTTCAGACACAAACCATAGCTTTAGACCAAGCCAGAGCACTGAGTCAGAACATAGCCAGATTCAGGAAAATAAGTTGCCTACAAATCTAGACCTGATCGTCATGGCTCAGAGCCTGTTTGAACACATGCTTCTGTCCTCAAGATTCATTGCATTATGAGCAAGCAGGATATAGGCAAGCAGCTGCAGGCTGCTGCAGAGTGCACTGGATCACGTGTGGGCAGAGGGACGGTGGCAGCAGCAGATGCTGCCACCTACCAAGAGCCCTTTATGCACAGGGCCCTGTCAATTTGCACACACATGCAAATACAAGGATACCACCTTTCAGTCAAGAATCCCTTGAGCCGGAGATTGCTGGAGGCAGTGCTGAAGCAGTGCAGCAGGAGGTATTGCTACCTTCACTTTGGTCCTGTACCCTCCCAAGAGAACTGCTACTGGTCACTTCTGGAAATTAGACAGTGGACCAGGTGAAGCTTTTTTCTCCCTCAGCATGGCCAGTATTAAGTGCTGAAATGCAAACCCATCATTTAATATAGAAATGATCTGCAAAAAAGCATCACTGATATAATGAAGGAAGTATATGAAGGCCAGCTGCACAGGCTCTGCAATACTCTTTACACTACTGCCACGGGGATCTGGGGGAGTCTGACTCTCAGAAGTTGTCCCTCTGCCAGCCCTTCTTGGTGGCCTTCTTCCCATGAGAAGGGAGACTGAGCTGCACTCCAGTTATCCATAACTGCACCAGGGCCTGGTGGGAGCCTTGGCTAACCAGTATAAGTCAGAAGAGGCTTGGCAGGCTCGGCTCAGTACTGGCTTCTGCCTCCAGAATGATCTCACAGGGAGAGCTGAGGAATACTACTCCTCCCCCGCTCCCCACCCCCCCCAAAAAAAAAAAAAAAAAAAAAAAAGACAGGATGCATTTTCACACAATCTGATTTTCCCAAGGAACTACAAGCACAGCCTACTTGGCAGGGTGAATTATTGCTGTAAGAGGGCTTGTGCAGGTGGACAAACAATTCTGTCTTTCGAAGTGCACTTGAAATTCTGCAAAAGGCAGCAACTGCTCTTTCTGTTTCATTTTAGATGGACAAGATACTGTTTAGTAGCTGGTAGGTCTTGGAACAGCAAACTGGACAGCATATTCTTTACCACCTCACTTCAGCCCCTTTGTAAGGGAAGAGAAAGCTCTTCTGTTGTCTGGGTGACTCTCCCACCCATACCCCAGTGCTACATATGGCATAAACAGAACAAGGTCTTGACCTACAAGGGTTACCAAAATCATAGTTGTGACAACTGTGTCCATCCAGTCATTTGTAAGTAACCTTTTAAGGCAGAAAGTTATTCTACAGAAATAAACAGGCACTGCGGAACAGTTGTTACATGGCCACTATCTGCACAGTAACTGTGATATAAACTATAAGCCAAATGCTGGACATTGTTATTTTCCGCAACTATTAAAAAAATCCCCATTTTTAAAATAATATGCACTTAGAGATTAAGGTAAATTTCTGCATAGTGACAAGAGATCTTTATTTTCAGTGAAGTTGGAAACGGAAATGGAAAAAACAGTTTAGCAGACTTGAAGTTGTCCTCTTTGGTTTTCCTACTTTGTCAGCCTGATCTGAATCAATGCTAGTTTTTCTGCTGACTTCAGTGAGACTATGTCAGGTGCTCCACATAGTGTCTTTTAGCTAAGTTAGTACTTATTTACCCCTGGTGGAAAATTTTAACTAAGGTGGAAGCCTCAGTGTTAACCTCAACATCCAGATCTAAACCGTTAAACAGGGATAGTGAGGCCTCCTTCCAAAGGTAAGTTTAGATCAACAAATGAATAGTGGTATGAAAGAGGATGGTGCCACACAGTCACTATACTAATTACTACATTCTCACAGCTATCACTACCATTATGTGAAAATCCAGGGAATTGCCTCTGGGAATGAAGAATGCAACATTGCTTGTAGCACAGCAAAACTGAAAAACAAAGTTCCAGGGGAGTCATCCTTGGCAAACCTGTTTCTGAGATTACAGTTGAAATAACAGCAACAACTGGTAGACAGGCATTAATCAAGCTAGCAGATTTCTCTTAGTGCAAGTAATTAGCTACTCTGCCAGCTTCTAGTCTGCACTGGGGTTGTGATTGGCTGGTAGAAAATTTTCATGGCAGACATATGAATGTGTACACCCGTACACAGATCCTGACCAGATTATAAATTAGCTTTGCTGTAGAAGCTTCAAAGCATAAAGGCTGCCTTTAGAAAGGGAAATGCTCTGTACAAAGCCACTTAGTGTGATGTCTTGGTTCCATGGATGGCAATGGGATGTTTTCCACTTATTTTTACAAAGCTGGGATTTTACCTTCAATTTTAGTCACATGTATTCTCTCACCACAAGCCTAGTCTTCAGGGGGGTTTGAACATCTGTCAGATTCAAGTAGCAGAAAGAGACGGGCTGTTTTTTGCGCAAAGAACATATTTTTAATGGATTCTGCTACAGCCTAAATTAACCTCATAGCAGATACACTTGGGTATCAGCAACTGAAATAAGGGCTAGCTCTAATTTTTGGGTCCATCTGCAGCCCACACTTAATGTGGGGGAAGACTCATGGGAATACACTTCCTCCGTACATAAAGTTACTCGTAGACACCTTTACTGAGCTAATCCCCCAATTTATTCCACCCTAAAGCATACTCCTGTGCTAAACCACAACACAAGAATCCATTTGATGTAGTGTACTGGCAGCCTGGAACAAAATGACTACAGAAGCATAATAAGGAAGGGAAAAGAGAATACAAAGACAAATATTTACCCTCTGTGGGGCACATTCGCAGGACTAATAGTTCTCAAAAGCAAGTAGTACATCTGAGTGCCCAGTTTAAGGTTGACAAAAGAGATCAAATTTCCGGAGGTCTGATGCTGAGCACTGTCAGAGACCTCGGATATTCTGCAGTTGGGATCTGAAAAGTGAGGAATTCAAAATCACTAGTTGCCCAACAGAAATGTTGGCCAATATTCATGAATTTGGTCTCATTCCTGATTTTCAAACCTCCAGCTGGGTTTATTTTTAAACCTGCTCAATTTCATTTCATCTGTTCCGATTTCTTGATCTGCTTTCTTGACTTCTTTCACTAAAGGAAAAGATAGATAAATAGCAAAGATGAGCGAGCTCATTTCACATGCAAGAAAACACAGGCTGTTGACAGTGTCTTCTGTGACTTCTGCATGCTTTTTTCTTCCTTTTGCTACTGATGTTGTTCAAGTGCTGGTTTAAGCAACCCATGTAGCTGGAGGAGAAGGTTCCTAAAATGCAATCCACTTCTCTGAGATTGCAAAGATGGAGGTACTTCCTATCGTAAAGTGCCAGTAATGTACAAAATGCTCTTCCCTAACTGTACTTCTGATGTATCAAAAAGTTTACAATTGAATTATTCAGATCAAAGGCTGTACAGGTCTTCTACCGCAGCAGCTTATATGTGTACATGAATGAGACAGTAGAAATAAAGTCAAAGGTCTGAGTGTTGCAAAACAGAGCTATTCAAGGACTTTTAAGTCTTCGCAAGACTGAAGCCTGACTGGAAAACCCAATGGATAATGGAGCCAGTAATTTCTGCTGGAAGGATTTGCAACTCATCAGAGTAGAGGAAATAATCTTTGTTGAGTGTTTTCTACAAACTATTCTGTGTGTCTGAGCTTTCAGTTAAGTAGACTAGAGGAAAAGTCAAGTGCAATTTCATTAGATTCATTGATTTTTTGTTTACTTTAATGGTCGATATAATTTGTAATTTTTATTTACAATGGAAAATAAAATAATGAATCAACCCGTAGCTACTTCCTTATGAAAAGAAAATATTGTGTAGCAAGCCCTGTCTTCTTCAGTATTTGTAAAGCTTGGTAAGGCAGGGATTCATATGTATGTGCCTAATACCGCAAATACAAGAAACTGTGCTTTTCCTGAAACAACATGTATATATCCTATGAAAGCATGGACAGAAGAGAGGCTTTCTGGGGTGCATCAGAATCACTAGGAGGACCACCACTTGCTCCAGAATTTGAAACAAGTGTTTGTGGCACAGTGTCGTGCTGTGAGAGATGCCCAATCTAGACCTGCATGAGCCTGTTGAAGTACCAGCTATGCCTAGCTGTGTTAAAGGGCATTGTACCAAATGTAAAGAAGCAGCACCAGTTTCTGCCAGGCTCATATGGCTATTCTGCCTCTTCAAGGTGAACTTAATGGGACACTTTTTCATTTTAGAATTCTCCCTTTCTGGCTTGCTTCTTGAGTACCATTCACTTTCTGTGTAGTGGCACAATTTAAAGAGAGGGACGAGTGTCTTGCTTTTTCTCTACCTGACCTCTCCTACAGCATCAAGATTGGGACATTTACTGGGAATTGGTCAATGTGTGCATGAACTCTCTTCGCCTGGGAAGAACCCCAAATTCTAATTTCCTACTTCCATCACCCATAAGGATATTATCTAAAAGTACAAATCACTGTTACTGTCTCCTCTGACATATTTGCAAAAGAGTGACTTGGTTTGCCATAGAATAATTGTAAATGCAACATTTGGAGATGGGGGGCAATTTCAGATGCATGGTTTGGTATTACTGTGGCAACATTCATTGGGGGAGTCAACATCTTTTGTTAGATCAGCTGATAAGAGTTGGAAAAACACTGATGTGCTTAAAAATAAAAAAAGATAG
This sequence comes from Falco peregrinus, assembly GCF_023634155.1. Taxonomy (NCBI): domain Eukaryota; kingdom Metazoa; phylum Chordata; class Aves; order Falconiformes; family Falconidae; genus Falco; species Falco peregrinus. The sequence continues at coordinate 47,200,695 of NC_073723.1, forward strand.
GAGCCTTTCTGTTCATTCAAGACAGGATTTGTGTCACTCTGGGACCCCACTTTACCAATAGCCTGTATGCTAACTGTAGGCTTTGGGTTTCTTTCTGATTCCATAAGACAAGGCCTTAACTTGTTTGTGCATAAATTTGTCCACATGGAACAACTTTAAAATCAGAAAGGAAAATTCATGGGAATGGTGAATACATTATGTTTTAAATTTCTTGTGCAAAACCAATGACACTTTATTTGTATTACTTTATTAGGAAGTAATAAAGGAAGACTAAAACCCTAGGGCTTTCCTAGTAATACTACTAGCTATAACACTGCTGATAACAAGCCCCATCTGATGATTAAGCCATTTTGACTGTTCCCTCCTTCCACCTCTTGCTCCCCTCCACACTCCCATATTGGCACCTGTAATTAGCTGTGGCCTTCAGCGATAACCATGGCCTCCCAAGGCGACCTTCTTCCCAGGGCTTTCAGCAGCAGTATCCACTTAAGGGCCCTAAGATCAAGTAATGAAGGAAATTTGTCCTGTCCATATAATAAGTAACAGATAATTACTCGGCACAGAGAAGGCAAGAGAGAGATCAGAGAAGATTAGAAGGCAAGTACTCAACACTGAAAGAATAGTCTGGGTCCAGCATCTCCATGAGAAGGGCTGGGAGCACAGAAGGAGGTTGTTGGGTCAACAATATCTACATAGCACTTCCCATCCAATAAGCCACAGCCTGTGCTTAATGCCTCATCTATCATTTCATAAGACTTGCTGTTAATTTCCAAGGAGTGAGTAATAAGAACAACTCCTATGTGTGCACACACCCCCACGCAGGCACACTTGAAAGGCAGGAGCATCCCTTCCCCATAGCTGCCCTGGAGGTGCTTCTTTTTAAAGAACCACACTGTGGGACATGTGGCAGTTGTAGCTGCTGCTGTGTGTGCCCACTGGCTTAACAGGATACAGCGCTTACAGGGTACAGCTCGTGGCCACATGTAGGCCTGTTAGTAATCCACAGAGAGAAGAGGAAATGGAAGGATATGATAAAGCACAAAAAGCAACTTAAAGCATACATGCAGCTGTGGGTTCTTGCTGCGCTAGGGTACCTCCATGCAAACCCTGCCTGCCCCAGCTTTGGGAAGTCAGGCAGAGGCTGAGGGAGCTGCTCTGCTTCCACAAAACATCCCCTGCCAAATGCGTGGGGAAGGACCTTTGGCAGTGAACACTTTATCAGCGGCGGTTGCTGCTGTGCCTGCAGCTGAGCCCCATCTGCCAGCGTGGCTGGCACAGCGTACCTGGGGATGGGAAGGCAGCACAGCAGGGCAGGGGTGAAGTGGAGCAGAGTTGCTCTGGAAACCTCTCAGACTTTGGCAGAGCTACCTGGATGACCTGCTGGGATATGGGATATCTGTGGCATCAGGGGACCTTTCCATCCTGCAGGGAAGCTAAATTCACCTGGCTTTTGAGAGTGCACCAGTCTTCAGAGCTGCCAGAATTAAAAATGCGTGGGGTTTAGTGCAAGAAACTTGGCTGCCGCCAAGCTCTAACGGGAAAAATCACACAGGGTTCTGGTATTTAATGATGGACAGTCTCCATATTCCCATTTTAACTGGAAAATGGTCACTTGGGAATTGTGGCAGATAGGCAGAGGCCTCTGGAGGAACACTGGGCTCTGTTACAGCAGCAGAAGGCTGAGAGTGCAATTGGAAATATGCTCTGCCCCACTCGTGTAGCAAAATCAGTCAGGTTGGGATGTAATCCAACATCCCCAAATCAGTGCCATGCAAAAGAAAGTGATGACAGTTACAGGAAAGTGGGACCATATTCCCTTTGAGGACTCGCTCCTTCCCTTAAGAGGTATGTCAATTTGATATTACTATTAAGTCCTGTGACTGGTACATGTCAAAATGTTAGTGCTTACTGTTTTATCATCTTTCTGTTTCTCAGCAGAAGGCTTCTTATAGAAGCGACAGTGATTCCAACTTCTTGTGAGGCAAATATTGCTGTCTTACTAGAGAGGTTTGCATTTTTCAAGCAGAAAAAAATAATTAGAGACTGTGTATTAGAAGGGTATTAGCAGAGCTTTCCCACTCAAGACCAACAGAAAAGCCCAGAGAATACAAAGGACAACACAAGGCAAACATCTGTTCAAATAAAGGAAGTTAGAGAACTGCCTTTTGTTGCACTGAAGTAATATTCCACCTATAAAAATTAACCACTGTGTTTCTCCCTACACTTTATACCCTATTCGGTTCTCCTTAGGATTATGTTTACTGGAAAGTTTTGCTTGTGTCATTTCTTTTCATAGCAAGCTAATTTGTGGTTCCATGTAGCTTAATCACATTTTCCTCAGTCTTCTATTGACAATACTAGCCTGGGACAAATAAAAAGCCATCATTCAAAGGAATAACATACCTTCTTAACACAAGCTGACACAGAGAAGCAGGCTAGGGCTCAGACAATCCCAAACCTGCTCCATTAAGAGATGACATTTTTAACAATAGATCTGTCAGACCCCACTGGAAATAATGGGCCCTCATCACAGCGGGAATTAGTGTGCGCGACAGGTGATTATGTTCTGGAAATGTTTCAGTGCCAGCTGTGTTGCTGCACGTTATTTGTAACCTCTGTAATTGCGGCTTTTCAAAACCATTTTTATTTGGAAAGCCAGTATAGAAGGACAAAAAAACCCCTACCACCATTTGTTCAGGGAAGAAAAAAATCAGCATATCAAAGCCTGAACAGTAGTGCCCTGTTTTCTGAATTGCTGGCTTAGAGTCCCTTATTCTAACAAAACCCCAAACCCTAATGTAATCATTGTTACATGTTTCCCCCTTTCCTCATAGTCCAGTTACAGTTCCTGCTTACAAATTAATGGACCAGCAAGCATCTGCTTAATGCCTGCAAAGGCAATTCCTCCCGAAACATCAAAAGGGTTGAAAAGCTGAGTCTGTTCACGAGAGTCGCTTGAGCAGTAAGTAGGCAGTCTTCTGTGCATCTGGGGGTTGAACCAAGCAGGAGACAGAGAAACAAGCCATCTAAAGTTGCTCCCAAATGAGCTTCGTGTGTATTTTCAATTGTACGCGCTTTTAAATACACTGGCACCACCAAGCTGTGCCTGGAATGAGCCTGAGTAACTGCATGAGCCCACTACCACCAGCTCTGGTCCCTGCTGCTCCGCTGGTTAGGTCAGTACTTTTGTCACACCTAGCCACCGTTTGATCAAAACCACCCATCAAGAGAGGATACTTATTTCCTTCGCTCTGTTCAGAGCAGAGCAAGCTTTTGGTTGTTACATGAATAATAATTGTTTCACACTGTTCATCTTGCTCACCTTGTCACTTAAGGAAAATGCTAGTCCTCGAATTTCTTTCATTAGATCACATCTGAATATAGATTTAGAAATTGGTGGGAGAGGGTTACTCTGCCCCCAAAAATTACAAAAATTGCCTGCCCGTTATGCAAGTGATGGATTACTAAGGCAGTAATGTGGGTAGTTATATTCCTGGTGGAATAGATAATCTAGGCATGAATCACCTTTTCTCCATTGCTGTATATTCAGAGCAAGTACTTTTATATTTGACATCCATGATTTCTGAAACCAGCAGAGAAATAAAAGTATATAAAAAGAAGTCACATGAGTAAGGAAAGTTTTAAGAGCTTTCCTAGGATTTTTAGTTGCCAGGGTAACCATTTTACTTGGTAATCAATATGTTTGGCATGTTTCTATTTCTTTGTGACTGCTCCCACAGACAACATTGAGAGGTGTTTGGGGAAAACATGGGAAGAGAAGACAACTAAAAATTTTGAAAAAAACTGCTTCAGATACGAGAAAAGGAAACAACTTATCCCCCAAATAGTCTAAGGCTGTAGCATATTTTCTTGAGAAGTAGTGGAGTGGTTTTCTTTAATAGGTTTGCAGGATTTGAGAGGATTCTTTGGAGTATGTGTTTCAGTACAAGGCCTGCCAAACAAAAACTACAGTTTAATTCTTTACCGCTTTAAATATATCGCATTGTGCCAATTAATTTGTGGCAGTCAGTGAAGCACTGCTTTTAAGTGAGGAACTCCCAAGTTTAAAAACACACAACAAGCCCACCACCAAGCTGCTTTAGCAAAGTATCTGATCAATGTTAACAATTTAAATTTATTTTTAATAAGACATTGCAAATATTAGGCACTGATCCAATGTACATTATTAAGAAATTTAGGCATATCTCTGCATAATACTCGTGTAGTGTTTTCTACCCAAGCCTTTCAGAGTGTTTTGTAAATACAGGTTAGTATTATTCTAAAGGCAGACATATACTGGCAAAAAGCAATAAAGCTGTTTCCTCAAGGCTTTCACAGAAAAGCAAGACATGACTCGTTGCTACAATTATGACTTATGCCTTTGCAAACATTTCCATTGTTCATATGCCTGCAGTTACGTGGAGCAGAAGCTTATGACCCAATCTCTCTTACTCATCTCCTCCTGTCCTGTTTCTTTCCTTTCTTGGGCTGCTGCATCACAAGGACTGCATCAGACTTCTGTGACTAAGTTCACCTAGGTTAAGGAGGTTGCATGACCTAAAGCCCTGAGTTTCAGAAGGAAAACATCAAGGGTGCTTTAATAAGCTTGTCATTTTTCAGAGCCTTGTCCTACCCCCGCATTCTGAACAGCTCTTATACCCATGAGACATCAAAATGTTAGAAGAACTATTTATTCAGTTCAGCCTATTTTTTTCATGCAGCCTTTTTCAAACAGAGATTCTTCAAAAAATTCACAGCTCAAGATAAAATTAGAAACTGCTTTAAAGAGCTTGCTGCAGAGATGGTGACATTGCAAGAGAGAAAACATAAGGAGATATGTCAGAACAGAAAAGAAGCTTTTATTAAAATGAATGTCTGCATGGATGGGCATTTCCCATGGCTACATGGCAAAGGGAGGGAAATGCAAAAATACTGGCCGTTAATAAATGGAGTGGGCAAATAATTTTATCTGTTGGCATTTACTTAGTTCATAAGGCATCCTTCCATTTGTTTCTAGATGTTGTTGTGCAGATTTTGCGGTGTCTGGAGATATCCCATGTGAAAATTTCTCTGTACAATCAGTTCTTCCTGCACTGGTCCAAATTTTTTTCTCTGAAAAATAATCAGAGACCTTGGTGGTGAATTTAGTGTTTCTGAAAGGTGGCAGAGGCCTCAGTCACTGATCGTGCCCCTGGTTATTAGTGGTGTGGTAAAGGCTGTTCCCCTCCTGGGAAGTACTGCAAGGTAACTCTGAGATACCCGTGTCAGGTGTTGGCTTCATCTGTGGCAATTTTCTTCCTGCATCTTTCATTATCTGTGAGTAACAACTACTATTGGCTTTGGTTTTTATTATAATTAATGACTCCTTTTGTGGCCTTACCAGTGGAACCAAGAGCTCAGTTACCATTGCCTGAGGAAAAAAAAACTCGTGGAGCACAAGGCCTTCATGACAGTATCTGTTGTTTCTGATAAAGAAAGGGAAATATTATGTTTGCAAACCCAAGTGTAAAGGCTTCCCATCTCTGCTCAGGAAAAAAGTCAGGCAGCACATTCATTGTGAAGCCACAGATGATAATCTCGGTCAGCTCCCTCCTGGCGGGTCTGCACCACAGCTCCTGGCACTGCCCTGCACCCAGCTACGTGAAGTGATGGGTAATACTGGGGCTTTTACAAATACACATACCGGGGCTTTTGCTGGGGCAGCTGCAAAATAACCCGCTCAGGACTGCATTGAGACATCTGGCAATTCATCTGGGTGGACCCCCTTGCTGCGACAGCTGGAGCACCAGCAGTACGGAGCTAGCTGTTTCACAGCTGGGTTGGATACATTCGTGGTGTTTATAGACACCGGCAGTGCTAGCGTTCAAGCCCTTACCAGACTATCTCTTTTCTGTTACTTAGACCTGCAGTTCTTAATGACGTAAGATTTGTGAGAAGCACAAGAGAAGGCAAACCCACTTTCTTATCCTCACATTTGCAAACACAAAAGAACCCTAGCCCTTTCTCCCATAATATTTTTTTTCAATCGCATGATCAAACTCCTGATGTGTAAGCCTCATCTCATATTTTTTTTACTTCTTCATGTTGACAATGCTGTGTTAAAGGCCATTCTACCTGCAGGAAGGAGCCGGCAACTTGCAGGTACCAATTTTTTCAGGTCTGACCCCTCTTGGTCACTCTTCAAGGGAGGACAGGAATATGAACAGGGTATGCCTTTCCCTCAGAGACCCTCCTGGTATCTAATTTCTCTGCTGCACCACATGCTTGTCCATACTCACATATTAATTATTTAAAAATACATATTAAACCAGAGTTAGGGTTGAGAATATATACCGGTATGTTAAGGTAATAAAACCTTATGGAGATATTATAATTAACCCATAAAGAAACATGACAATCCTAGTGACTTGAGATGAAACATAAAAGAACTGAAATTAGGTTAGAGGTGGGGAAAATGTCTTCATATAACCTTTATAAGGTTCTCTAGTGAGATCCTGAGAATTAAAAAAAGAAAAAAATAAATCAGTTTAAACTAAAATATCTTTTTCATAAGCAAGCAATCATTGCTTTATGTTCCTATATCATTGAAGTACAGCATACCTAAACTAGACTAGCTAGCGATGGGCTAAACTTAATTAGTATTGCTGATTGCAAGGGCTGGGTCAGCTCTGTCTTGGTTTACAGTGCTCTTTAGAGCCAGGTTGCAACACACTGGAAGCTCCAGTGAAGATAATAACATGGCTTTTGTTTGGACAAAGCTTTCCTAGACTTGTTGAGAGTGTGCCCTGGTTGCTCTCTTCTCTTAGAAGAAATCGCAGTTCACACTTGACAGCGTTCTGTTGTCTGCAGATGTTTCTTAATTGGTTTCAGTTTCAACAACACCCATATGAGACCTACAAAATGAAAAATAAAATTAAATTTGATTAAATGTTACGGGAAAAAAACTAAGCATGAAAAGGAAAGATTTCATGAGTAAAGCAAGGAAAAAATAAATAAGTCACAGCGGGATGTAAGATGGCTGGATTATTACGGTGCACTTTCATTTCCGTATTGCACTTCCATTCAGCAGTATTGTGATATGCTAACAGTACAGCTGAGATAATAACAATATCAAACTCAATCAGACTTCATGGATTCCAACCTTTCCAAAGACAGCTTGCAACTCTGAGATGATCTAGGTATGCACACAACTGCAAGGCAACCTGGATATGTGCAAAAGGTACATCAATGTCACCAAACACCTGTGGTGATTGCCATTAAGTTGGAATTACAGGCTGAGTGGGATGCCGGCATCATGCAGAAGAACAATATGCAGGAAAATGAGAGGAGGTGACTAAATCAAAATAACTTTCTTCTGTGTGTGTGTTTATGTACACATGCATGTATGCCTGAAGTAGCAAACAGAATGTTTGTCTGGAGGGTGAGGAATGGGCTGATGCCAACGTGGTTTTGACATTGTGTTCAGGTACTGTGTAGCTATCAGCTCAGGCTTAGCTAAGCTCAGAAACCATGTCAGTAGTAGCCACAGTTCAGTACCCTGACTGATTTTGTGTTAAACCCCCTCCTGTGTATTGATTGCTATCTGATCTCACTACTGTTTTTCATGTTTATATCCACCCTTTATTATTTCATGCTGCATTACTTTCATTTATTAGTAATGTCAGGATTAGTGTATTCACAAGACAGGCACTACACTTCCATTACCACTCTCTGGCACTGCTGCTCCTCTCGTTCTGCCCCACTGCCATGCGCTGTCTGTTGGGGTATAATTTTACTCACTCTTCAATTACTTTTATTCTCAGAATGAGGCGTCCAGTGGACTCTCTGGTTTATGTGATATATTATATTACATATGTGGTTCTTGATTATATTATACCGTATGTTGCAGTGCCCTGCAGCAGAAGGGGACTCATCTTGACTACCCTCCTGATATTTTCTGTGTGGGTTGAACTTCCTAGATCAATTGAAAAGTGGCAAGGGGATGATGGGTTTTACTTGTGTGTTCACCTTTTATGCTGTGGGTACTATATATTTTGCCATGAGATTAGTCTGGGCTGCTGCACTTGAGGCGCGCAGAGCCCTGGCGGGGAGGGGAGGAAGCAGCAGGGGAGGATGTTTGTGGAGCCTGAGCTGGGCTGCTCAGGGACAGGTGCTGCAGCAGGGAGCCTGCCATGGCAGCAGGGCTGGAGGCTCCTGAGCAGGGCAACGGAGGCAGAGATGGAGCCAGACCTCAAAGGTGATGGAAAGAAAGAGACTCTCCCAGGGAGAGACACTGTGTAAAGTTTCTTGCAGTCAGGAAGCCTCTAAAAGTTGCTGGCCTGTGAGCAAGACTGAAGACCTTCCCTGAAGAACAGGGGGTTGAGGATGTGGGGAGGAAAAGATTTGTTTACAAGACCTTTTGTTTTAATCTGTTTCAGATGTGGCTGATTTGAGTTTCCTTGGCTGCAACAGTGACTTTAGTCTAGCTTGTTTTTTATTGAAATGGAACTGCAGAGACTGAAACAGTTTTCACGTGCTCACCAGAAGGAAAAGGTGTAAGCAGATCTACCTCAAAGCTCTGCCTCATGTCGGGTTGTGCCACATTAGTTTGAGTAGAAGTCCTTTTCCTCTTTTCATATCTAATTCAAAGCCCCTCTATTATGCTTTGCTTGAACGAAGCTGATGAAATCCAGCCAGGCTTTCAGCACAAAAGCAGCCCACTGCTCCAGAAACCAACATCAGTCCTGGCAATGTTTTTCTCCTTTCTTGGTGGCTTGTGCATGCATCTAAGCACTTAAATCACACTTGGCTCCCTGCTGAGGACCCCAAATGCAGAGGAAGTCACTGCAAGAAATCAGTCTCCCTTTAGTTACATTATTTATTCTGGTGATGACAAAGATGACGATTCTCCACATATCCAGACTTTCTAGTACAATTAAGTGCTATATAGTGCTAGGGATGTCATTCACACAGTTTACTTCACTCTTAGTCCAAGCTATTCACTGATCAGTAAGCTATGTTTCCTTTAGACCAAATGTAGCTGCAAGCTCATATGCTACAGCTAACTGCTGTTTTTTCTTCTTTCTCTTCACATCAAAGTTCTGAACTTGTTTCTTTTCTATAACTCGTAGTTTAAATTTTTATTTTTCCCTTTTTGCCACTGCTTGAGATCAGCTTCAGTCTGGTTAGCAAAATCCATGTTGATCCTTCATGATTTTCAGTCACAAGTGCTAGCACAGTAGACACAGTCTGTTCTCTTGGACATTTTGGTAATCATCATCTATAGCAGTAGTTGCATTTTTTTATAGCACCTCTTCCACCTTCTTGTCACATGTAAATGTCAGTGCTGCTTCAGGAATTGTTCTGTCTTCTTTTTCCTGTTCTTGCCTCGATTTGAGTTTTTGATCCATCTAAGCCTAGTCCAGACTCTTGCTCTTTGTCTTTGCAGCCATTGCCTTTAGTCAGCTGTGGGCTGACAGTCCTCAGAGCTCTGACGAAAGCTACATTTTAGGTTATGACCATTCTTTGTATGCCTTCAAATGTGAGGCTATTGGAGCCATTGATCAAAATACATGGCAAATAAAAAGTATGACTCTCACCGGTGCTAGACAGAGTATTACTGTTTGCCACCGTCTACTCTGCCCTCAGCCAATTCCACGTACCTTTTAATCTTTGTCCTGCAAGATCCATTCTGTTCAGGTGGCACGTCACATCGATGTGCTAATGAGCTTGCAGCTCAAACAATGCAATGCCACATATGTCGCTAATATAAATGCTAAGCACACGCGTTTGCATGCAAAGTATGTTTTGAAAAATGGGCTGATTATTGTGAAGAGAATCAGGAATGTGCAGATGGCAACTCTGTCCCCGTCTGGCTCTTAGCGAGGTGACCCCTGCTCTGTTGTGCCACGAGAGCCCATTATCCCAGCTAACAATGCTGATACAGCTAGAGTCCTTTCATGCATATGTAGCATCAGAGATTTTTGTCCTCTGAGTGTATCAATATCCCTGGCTCCTCCATTTCAGAAGTCACCATGGCTCAGATAACAGGATTTTTATTTACAGAATATAAATGAAATTTGGCAAATGCTTACACATAATTATAACCTTGTTGGGTTTAATTTATTTCCTGTGTGTTGTTTCAGAGATTTCCAAGATACTGGGCTCGGTGTGGGGGTCCTGCATGTTCATAGGACACAGCACACTTGAGATCACACAGGCTTTTCTCATTAATGCCACTATGCATTCCCAGGACATGCCAACATATAATTCCTTCTCCAGCATAGCTGAAAAGCAGAAAGGCTTGGAGCACTTAACCAAATTCTCATGTAAGAAATGTGGGCTTTTTTTGCTTTCCCATATTTCCATTCCATTCTTCTGCAGCTATTTCACCTGCAGCATCCTTGCCTTTCTAGCTCTCAAGCTGCCCTCCTGCCGCAGGTGGGTAGTATAACTGAATTACAAGCTCATTCTCTTTCAGCCCTTCTGACTTAGGTATTGTGGCTACCTATTTCCAGTTGGAAGTGTCTTTTTTCTCAGACTTTTATATTATTTAAGCCTCACATTACATTTTTTCCACATAATTCTCACCTCTAGTGCCTGTGAGGATGTTAAGTCTGCCTTCTCTCACTTGCTACATACCATCTTGCTTGAGATAGTATCTCAAGTTCCTCTGCCAAAATCCATTTTTCTTTTCATCTTGACAAATTTACACTCTCAGGCTCTGAGCCCCCATTTCCTTCGAAGTCCAGTGGCTCCAGTCAGAGCTGGAAACAAGAGAGATGCACCTTCTGCCTCTGGTGTTGCCTCCTTTCTCCAATCAATGGTAGCACCCAGAAAAATACCTTTGCTGCACATGAGCTTCCCAGAGCTACCTGGCTCTCCTCTAGGCTTCTGGTATCATCTTCTCATCTTGAAAAAATTGTTATTCACACTCTTTAGCCCCTTGCATTATAACTCTTCCCTCTCCATCTCTCTTCAGCATGCAGAGAAAATCTTCTGCACTTTCTTCGCCATTTAGTACACGAACACCTAGCCCTGTATATTCCTGTTGTATATCCCATTGCAAACACTGGGATAGATCTGGCCGTAGCTTGGGACAGGTCTTGCCACCAGTACAGCTTCTCCTGCCATGAGGAGTGGGGCAGATGCGGCTCAAGGGGTCGTTAATACTTCCTTCTGCTGGTGAACCTGTGGTAGTAAAGATCCATCTCTCTGCTCATGAGTGCCAGATACACCTTTCTCTGCACTGCCTGTGCCAGTGGGAAGGGGGAAAGAACCAGGAGAGCATGTCCGATTTAATTTAAATTCTGTGCATATTCCCTATAATAATGAGATTGCAGGTACAGGCATACTAACCGTTATGTTATATCAAAATTATATTTCCATATTTCCCCAGATGAAACATCATTCAGATTCCTTTTCTTTTTTTTCCCCCAGAAAGGTCTGGAGGAGAATCATTTTTATAATCTACTTTCAATTACTACAATTGCACAACCATAAAAACCCCACTAAGATAAAAAAACTCTGGAAACTACTATAGAGCCTCAGAAATGAACTCTTAAATTGCTGTGTTACATTCATTACCTAGCTCAGTAGGCTCTCAGTGGTTTATTATCATTTTAAACTCAATAAGGAGTGCATCCCTCAAAGGGCAGAAAAATCTTCACACCATTATTTTATTGTTTATTGAGTTAATGTAAAATCATTTCATAATGAATACACTTCCAGTTTTCAGAACTTTTCTGTTTTTAAAGCAATTTTGTGGGAAAGTAAATGACAGTGAAACTGAAAATTTCTATTCCTCAACAGTTTAGTTGTTTTCTTCTCTAGTGAGATACTGACCTGTAAAAATGCTACAGTCACAAGCACATTTAATTTAGTGTTCCTATCAGCATTTCTGTATACTCTGTTTTTAAGTGATTATTGGAAAATAATGTTTGGTTTGCTGAATATTTTATTCACTAAAAAACAGTTTAAATTGTCCCTCCACAATTAGATGTTTTTATTTTAATAGAGTATTTCATTGAATCTGAAACGAAAATTTATTTCACTGAGGAATAAAGAGCTCATTTTGGTTTTATTTAAATTGATTTTTCCCACCCCAAGCTCAGTTCAGTTCTGTACTGGTAAATCAATCCTTTACAGTTTTACTTATAAGTGATACTCCAGTATTGTTAAAAAAAAAACTTGTGAAGGGCACAGTGGTCACATTTTCACACCAATATTATAGACGCAATTCAGGGACCCTAACGTACACAGTACATTTTCATGTATTTGGCATAGATATAAACAAAATACCAAACAAAATACAAATACCAAAACACCTCAGTGATGATCCTGCTGATTAGAGTACAGAACAATTTAGAGTCTGGTAACTGCACTGCAAAATTTCCTACCAAGTTTCTTGGTATCAAATTAATTTGATACCAGCTGAGATCACTGTTTTGTGAGAAGCATTACCCAATCTGTGGCCAATGGTTTGGTCTGGCAGTGGAGGACACACGTGCATAGATGTGGAGGTTTCACATTTTGGGCTGGTTCAGCAGAGGAGTCTTGGACTGACTGACTGTATGGATGGAGCCGTCTCCTCTTCCACAGGTAGGACCTCCAGCTTTCCACCAGGACTCACCTTGACTTGGGAGGAGGGGCACAACAGACAGACAACGATTCCACCAAAAGAAATTCACTGTAGAAAAAAATTCAGTAGATAATATTCTATAAGCACATTAAAAATTGTGTGGGTTGACAGCTAAAAAATCTCCTTTGAAAAAAGGACTAGCAAGGACAAATGCCCAAATAATATACTTACTCTGCTTTTGTCCACAACCAGTGCTGTGAAAATGGCAATTCCTGTCTTCAGGGAAATCTCCACTTCTCAGTCAGAAGCTTTTAAACCTTAGACATTCACTACAGTGCAAATGATTGTAGTCTGGTCTTTGCTAGGAAAACTAGTGAAAACCATCACCCCAAAGCCTATGTTCTGCAAGCCTGTGTGCTTATGTGTATGCGATTTTGTGGTCACCTACGTGATGCTGGCAGTATGGATGTAAGGATGAGTCCCTTGCTCCCACGTGCAGGAATGCTGATGAGGACAGACCTGCAAAATAATCATGATCATTTCACAGTTATCCTGTGCTGTGTGCTGTGTTTTACCCACTCGTTGTATTGCTTAAGTCTGCAGCCAATTTTGATACTGTATGAACAGAGTGACTGCCAGTGTGGGTCTAGAGCCTCACTGCAGCCCTGTGGTGCTGCTGTAGTAGTAACAAATGGCATTGAGATGCTAAGAGCCATACACTATGCATTTGGAGGTGTATAGTATAGAGGTTCAAAGGGAGAGTGCAGAACCCACCTTGGACGTGGTTCTCCAAAGGCAAATACACAATAATAGGGAAAAAACTGTTCAGTCAATCAGCACAAATGTGGATTGGCAAAAACTTACAGTACTGGCTACCTGTGAGTAGCTTTGAAAGGATACAGGACCATCAGATGCCTTGGCTATACATTGAAAGGTTTGCAATTAAAAAAAACAAAACAAAACAAAACAAAACAGCAAACCTCCTTTGTACTGGAAGTTTGCTTTTTTTGGTCTGTAAAGGAGACTGAGAGTATGTAAGGGGCAGGGAAAGAAGCAGCTGAGTGCTTTTAAAGCAAAAAAGAAGAAATAGTGAGGAAAGCTGCAGAGAAGCATAAGAGCTGCACTCTTCCCTCTGCAGGATAGAAGTGTAAGGAGGAAATACACAGTGAAGGATGATTACCCCAGAACAGCTGATTTTACAGAGTGCATTGCTAAGGACTCTCTATGTCATGCTAATGCTCGGACAACATCAGCCATTACAATTTCTTATTTAACAAATTTAATGATGGGGGAACCTCACCCTTCTGCCTTTTTATCCCCAAGCAGGATAAATCACTGGCTTAATATCACACCCCAGGCATCCTCTTCTGGCCCAGGAAGAGGGCACTAAAGTAATGTCTTGAGCCATACGTTCACTGCTTTGTTCACCTTATGCTAGGTGGTTTTCCCCACGGTTCCCTGTAGGGGAAGGGCTCAGAAGGGTGGTCTGCCTGCCTGCGAGCCTCACCAGGCTGGGTTCTCCTGGCGTGGGCTCTAAAGCTCTGTCCAGTCTAGCTTGGAAATGTGAAATGTAGTTCAACATAAAGGAACTGGATGAAGTTGCATCCTAGGATGGGCTGTCATCCAATGGCAAGTGTGTTAACCTCATGGGAGTTTCTTAGCCGGGCCTCACCCTGACGGTGCTGCTGGAGGTGAGCCACCACCCCTGCAGCAACGAGCCCGGCAGCAGGAGCAGTGAAATCTCCCCACCTTGTGCCAGGAGGCAGTTCCCTCGCTTGTGGGAAGCAAGGCTAAAATCTTTAAAAAGGTTTCCTGCTGTGGAAAGAATTTTGGGTCTCGGGGCTCAAAGCTGGAGGAGACGTGCTTGGTGATCCCCTCAGGCCGGGAGGGTACATACCGGAGGGGAGAGGCAGGAGGTCTTCTTGGGTGCACCTGAGTTTCCTGCATGAGGAGGGTTTGTTTGCTTTGTATTTCTTTGTAGAGAACGGATGTAAACAGAGGAGAATGTGATGAGTAATTGCAGGTGTGTTTTGGTTTCATCTGTTTGCTATCTTAGCTGCACCAAACAAAGATGCTAAAATAAACCTTTTCCTTAAGGGAAGATTTACAAGGTGGGGTGCCTGCAGTCTTCCTGGCTTGCTGCAGACATCTTGGTCTTACCCCAGCTCTTGGACTTCTCCTTGTAATGCAATCATCAGAGAGGATATAAAGCTATCAGTGATTGGTAGTAAGGAAAGTCATTCAGATCCAGATACCTGAGGAGGTCTGGGAACGTTTCTGCTTTACCCCTTATTATTCCATCAGGCTATTCTTTACCATCAACAGCTTCATTCTCAACTGCTGAGAAGTGTATTTTGCAGACCACAGGTTCAATATCACCAGACAGTGGGGAAGCTGAATGGTTTTAGGGTGTCTACAAATCATATAAGGCAAATACCACGTTTTCTTTCAAACCAAAAATGTCAAATGCAAAAGGTCAGATCAGCCCCAGCAAAATCAATATTATTGTGATCTGCGTATGCATATAGGATGGACCACGTATATTCTTCAGATCTTAGCAGTGAAACCGAGAAGTGAAAAGTGAAGAAAGACAGAGAAGGGGCCCCTGGGGTGCCATGATACTGTTTCAGTGACCTCTTAGAAGGAGACGTAATGGTGCAGCCTATCCAGGGGACAGCTATAACTGGTTACACTTCTTCAGACTGAGTATACCTAGTTTTTCTGCACAGGTGCAATTTCTTCCTTCAACACTAAAAGTTATCAAGGTGGATTGCTTCAGCAATCATAGATTTTAAAATGTCAGAGAGCTCAAATGCCCTGTGGAATGCAATCAAATTTCCGTGGACCAGGTGCATAACTGAATAAAGAAGATAATGTAATAATTAGAATAATCTTGTGATTAAAATCACAAGATGCTAGCAGGTAAGAGATGAGAGTGTGTTGGGATGTGATGTCAAAGAACACCTGCTTACTGGCCATGGAAAGTCTTACGCTCCTGGATGGAGCCTCTGACTGTTCACAGAGTAAAGTTATAAAAGAAAAGAGGGAAAAAGTGAGATGAGCAGGTGCTCTGATGCAAGATGGAAAAGAGAGGAACTGTGTATAGACAGACTTGGCTGTTTTCACATAAATTTGTCCCTGGAAGGAAGAAATGTGTAGCGGATGGCTAGTGTTATGTCTTAATATATTTACCCTGGTGAAAAGTTCAGTGGGTCTTCCAAATGTTCAAGCTGGTAAGACAATAAATTACTGTGATATGCTAAGAGTTTTGCAGGGTTGTCAAACGAGGAGCAGCAAGCCTAGCTGATATTTACAGGCAAGTGTCTTAGGAGTGAGCTGTCTCAGCATAGATAGTGAGAGTATCACGGTCTCCCCTACTCACATGGGATTTGGTACCTTGTTATCCCCTCCACAAAGGACAATAGAAGCACAATCTCCCAGAAACAGCAGGCTTTACAGGGTGACTTACAAGGGGAGAGGACATCCAGCTACCCTGTGGTACTCCTGCCCTTGGACCGCTAAGCATTACAGCTTAAGAAAAGCTCTTTTACCTTTGTTCAGGACCTGTGTGTTTATGCAGGCTGTGTGTTCAGAATCGAGGTGCAATACAGAGTGCAATGAACAGTTTTTCAAGGCTCAGTGATAATGCTGAAGGCCAATCTTTTCCCCCTCTGGTGGTATCACCGATTCCACTTCCTTCCTGTATTTCTTCACCCATCACTCTCCCTCATCATGGAGGTTGCACCTTGGTGTGTCTGGCAAATTAAACTTAAAGGCTTTTTTCAGGCGTTAATGAGGTGAGCTGCTTTTCCAGCTATGAACACTCGGTGCGTTTCTATATAAGACCCTTGAACATCTTCAGCACTTTTACTAAGCTGCACAGTGTTATTGATTTCTCCAGCTTCTGCTGTGCAGGGTTTGTGGTAAAAAGCAATGACTCAGCTGGTGTGCTCAGTGGAGCCGTTTTACATGCTCAGACTGTGCTGCTGTTGCTGCTGAGTGGTTAAAAAAATCCCGAAAGGCAAGCCTTTCAATTTGTTTGAAATAACGTGTGGGCAGCAGCAAGGTTTTCTGGCAATTTCGCAGAGATTATTGCAAATACTCTTAATGGCAGGCCAGATTCTGGGGGATAACCCTTAAAGGGGAGACAGAGAGCAGGGCTTCAACTTCCTTCTTGGTCAGAACATTGAGCACTGAAGGTAAGAACAATCCTACCCCACAAGCTGGGGCGTTTGGAAGAGGGGATTGCCTGGGAATGCTGGCTGAAGGAGTGTCGTGACTAGCAGGGCAGAATTGTGCTGGTGATCACAGCTCTCTACCTGCAACTCTTTGCTGCCTGCCTGCTGGTGGCAGTGATTCACTGAGCCTGACCACTGTTCTTAACGCTGTCCCGCAGGAAACCTGCAGATGTGAAATGCTTGCCATCACAAGCCAGAACAAAGCTCAGACCTCTCTGAAGCTGTTGGAGAGGAAATTCAGTAAGTGTGCAATCTGAGCAAGGGGAAGGAAAAAAATATGGCTGTCCTGGCAGGAGAGGTGGGGATTGTTTATAATTTTATGAAAGATAAATAAGCTGTTCCTGCCTGTGATCCTGCTTATCTGTAGAGCAAGACTCATAGAAGCTTTCAGATCACCACAGATTCATCAAAGTGTAGGTCATAAGGCACCATTTGAAGGTCTCTATTTCAACCTCCTGCTAAAATCATGCTTATCATCAACACTTCATGAAGTTACTCATGGCTTTGTCCAATATTTTTAAATATCAAACCTCCCCCCCAAGGGATGGAGATTCTACAACCTCACTGGACAACGTATTTTGGGGCTGCACTATCACCTCAGTAAAGATGTCTTTTCTAATGTCCATCCCAAACCTCTCAAGCCAGAATTTGTGGCCATTTCCCCTTGTCATATGGTCTGCCACTACCAAGAATTTGAGTCTATCATCTTTGCAACTGTCTTCTGAGTAGTCGTAGGCTGCTGTTAGATCCCCCCCAGCCTCCTCCTCCTCAGACTAAACAAGTCCAACCTTTCCTTACAGGACACCTCCTAAACATCTTCCAGGCCTCTGACTCTCCTGATAACCCTCCATTGGATTGCCTCCAGTTTCTCAATGAACAAACAACTTGGAAAGCCTGAGAGTCCCACCAGTGGAGCAAGATCAGGACTTCTGAGTGTCTCTGGATATGGAACTGAAGCACTCAGGGTATGCAGGCTCCCCACCACAACACTAGGAGACTGCACCGTGAGACCACAACTCTTATCTCCAAACGCTTATCTGGGATTCAGGGGTCTGTAGCAGGTAGCGAGATGTACCAACAGGCACTTAGGTCTATGTTGCACATAGGAAACAACCTGGGTGCATTGAAACGAAACTGTTTTTTTCACCAAGCTTTTACATTTTGGCACCTTGATGTTCTTCTGTCCCAGTAAAACTTCTGAGATCATATGGGTTACTTCAGGGCAAGGGTGCTGGCTGGTGAAAGCACTACTTTTGAAGCGCTTAACCCATGTATGCACTCTGAGTTGCTCAATAGCACTGCCTTGCACAGCAGAAATGGAAAAAACCAGAGAACAGACTGACCTGAATTCAAAAAGCCTGACAACAAGCTCAGTTGTTGAAAGACTGCAACACAGAAAGCTCACAGCAGGATCTCTGAAGCAAGGAGACCTAGGATTTTGGAAAGAAGCATGGACATACTGACTCGTTGTCCGCAGGAATCGCTCAAGTATTGCTAGGTCCATTATATGTCGGTGAGACCTCAAACTGCCAATGTATGAAAAACATTTTCAATGTGTATTTAACAGTTTTGTAATGGCAAGAAAACATTCTCACCCCTCTGAATCCTAAGAGAGTTGCTGTGGGGAAACAGCAGAGCTGCTCTCTTTCAAGGTTTGTGCTCTCCCTGCATACAATGACCTTGGCAAAGGTACAGAAGAAACCTTTTATCATAGAAATGGGTTGTTTTTCATTTATTTCAAGTTTAGGCATAAATACACTTTCTCTCATCAGATACACAGATTTTGAAATTCCACTTTTTTCCTCCCTCTTCAATAAGAGGATTTTCAAGTGCAGAGAAAAACCACATACTCCAGCTGTTTGGTTTCTGCTGCCCTCCTACAGCATCCCAAGATAGTAGATAAAAAGCTGTTGTTTTGAATCCTCTTTTCTGAGTCCAGTACTCAAATTGCAATTAAAGTTAGTATCTACATTGGCAATTTTAGCTTTCTGGTAATTGAAACCAATTCTTCTTAGCCACACGTGTAAAGATGCAGTATTCCTTCATCTGAGAATGCACAGGAATGGTATTGAAACACAGATGATGGGAATTTGGAGAATTCCCAACTTAAACAGAAGATTTGCTATGCTGGATCAAACAGGTTTCCTATCCCACCCCTCTGCCCTCTCCAATCAGGACTGCTGCATTTGGTAATGACTGTGGTTCATGTGTCTGAGGGAAATGACAAAACGTATCTGTAACTGATGTTCCATGCCAGCAGTGCAACACTGTAGGTGGAGAGAAGGCAATTTCCTTCTGACCTTGGAAAAGAACAGCTTAAGCATTGAAGTTGCTGTTACGCAGACCAACAGGCGCTGTAGTCAGTTTTAAAAATGCATCCCTTCTTATGGAAAAAAGAAGCTAATACAGCAGTTGAAGGTTGTAGTACTGTCAAGAAACATCAGGCAGTGCTATTATAGATAATCAACCAGATTTTATTTAATTAAATGTCTGGACATTTACATCTTGTAGAAGCTTGTGTTATAAAATGCAGATCTCTTTCAGAGTTGCTTAACTTTTTATTCTAGCCCAATGCCTCCACACATTTCTGACTAGAATTATTCCTTCTTGCTGGAAAGCTGCCTGTGGGGTGTACCATTGAGAGCATAACAAGAGCCACCTCTGGGTACAATGAGTCCTTTCCCTAGTAACTTCCACCCGGGAGTAACTCTAAAAGTCCTTGCAGGATTAGCCTGCAGTTACCCAGAAAGAGATAGAGCTGGTCATGTTTTCAAAGGAGCGATCATGTATCTTGCTCATACCACAATATTCATGAAAGCAAGCAGATTACAAAACCCCACTTAATCTTGTACAGGCTGTTATGGTGAATGGCCATATAAATGTATTTTAGATAACCGCATTCATTCAGTCCCTTAACCCCACCACTTTTCTTTTTAGTCAAGCATTACAGTTACAAAGTTCGTGATAGAAACATCTGATGAAGCCTTTAGGTTAGAAATTAGGTGGCTTTGCCAAGTTGCTTCGTCTGTGTATTCATTGCCCTGAAAACGACTTAATTCCTTTTAGATAATCCTGGCGGTATAATTACTGCACTGTATCATATGAGCAAGTTCATCAGTTGTGAAACAAAACATTGACATTATCCCTTTTATCAGTTTTCACTGGTCACCTGCATGCCCATGTCTTTACAGGCAGTGACAGCAGCAGCCACTCTAAGAAGGTTTGTTCACAGAAACACATGACTGATGCCAAATATTTGCCCACTTCCAAAAGATTTTTTTATTTACCTTTTTGTTACACAGTGTTAATGTGATTTTCATTAGCCCCTCTTGAAGGGCTAATCAGTACAAGCTACCTGTGCACACATCACACTGAGGGACTTATCGGTAGATTATTGACATGAAAGAGGTACCAGAGCTACCATTACAGCAACACATATTTACAGGGAAGATGTGGTATAATACACAAGTCAAAGCCTTTCCAATTATTGTATGGCTCTTCTGGCTCACTTTACTTGCTGGTTTTGCTTCAGAAGAGGTTGCTCTTCCTTGCAGGTGGCATAGCACATGAAGTCAGAATGAAGACAGCCATATTTCCCATACAGCTAAACATCCATCTCCAGCCGTTTAGTGGTGCAGTAGTTCCTGTGAGTGTAGACCACTGTTTTTGTTCAGGTTCTGGCTCTCCCTTTTACTGTGCCCCAGCTATTGCCATGCGTAGGAGAAGGAAAGCAGGTTCTGGTGCCAGCAGCTTCCTCCACTGGTCTGTCCCTGGACAGGCTCCTGGGTCATCACACACACCACCACAACAGCTGAGCTGGCCGGGGTCCAGTCATGTCTGTTCCTCATTCTTTCTTCATGTCTGGCATCCTCTCAAAAGAGTTTCTGGCAGGCAATGAGCACCGAGGGTCAAAATTCATCACAAAGATGGTTTGCAGAGAGCAGCCTGGCAATCTGCATCTTCCCAAGCAACCCAACTGCTGACCAGAAATGCAGGCGTTTGAGGCAGACCTGGCTTTAGCCGTTCTCCATCTTTTGTATCTGGTATTTCCTTTTCTTTCCTAAAATGCTGTCCCTCCTCCCATGTGGTGTGGGAGAGAGCCATAGCAGTCCGTGCCATGCAAGGATGTGGGCAGAGGCAGCACAGCTTGGGAGAGACATCCCTGCTCATCTGGGCACGCTGCTTCCTGAGGCTGTCAGCAGAGCAGAGAGCTGCGGGCACTGGGTCTTGAGGCCATCTATAAAAAGAGAGAAGACTGTCAATTGTAAAGATTGCTGGCCTTAACGAGAGGAACAGAACTCTCGGCTTCCACTGACTTTCCCTGGGAAAGTAGTTCACAGACACTTGTGCATTTATTGTTTCCTCTCTTGATTGGACCATAAAATAGAATAAATACAACATAGACAGATAGAGAAACAGGTATATCTTTTTTTCTGGCAGGCTTTCACTTTACAAGCCATATACTGGGTTAAGGCAGCTGCTAATAAATTTCCACATAAAATTCAATTGTAGCCCTATGATAAGAATTGATCTTTTAAAATCTTGTCTTCTGCAAAGGCATCTTTTTCTGAGGAAAAGATTCCATAATGTCTTTAAGCCAGCCAGAGGCAGACAACAAGAAGGCAAGGGGAAGGCTTTCCTCCTGAGTTCTACTTAAACCTTGCAGTGTAAGACCTCTTCTTCTGAGCTTGCAGAGGCACACCATGGTTCACCTCTGTTTAAAACCCCAACACAATGTCTACCCAATGAAAATCTCGTAGGCATTATACAGATAGGGATGGGACTCTGCTAAATCTTCTAAGCACTGATGCAGTTCTGTCATCCTCTGAACACTTCAGCAAATTAATACTACCCTAGCCTCTTATAGTGAAACGTGATTCTCCCCATTTCAGATGTAAAGCACAGCAACAATAAATGGCTTTACAGGCATAAAATAATGTCTGCCACACACCTAGACTTTGAACCCAAACGGATGGTGTCCCAGGTGAAAGTGTCTCCCCAGGCCAACAGACTGGCTGAGTGACAGAGCACCCAGGACCTGCATCCTGCTCCCGCTGCTGGGTGCCTTGCGTTAAGTACGGTACATCAGCCAGGGCTGCTCACAGGGATGGCACGGATTGCTGCAAGTGAAAATTGTCCTCTTCTGGGGCTGGAGTAATACCTATTATTTGCTACACTAGAGTTGTTCAAGAGTAAAGGACTCGGAGGTTAAACCCATTAAAAACACGGGAAAAGTACAGGACCAGGGAAGCACCATTTGCATTCATACTAAGTATCATCAAGGAGTCTTAAATTCTTAGGGTTTATACATGATGAAGAAACTTTGCAGATCTTGCTCCCCCCTGCCCCTTAGCGGAAGCACAATTTAAAAATATAATTGAGAGATTAAAAAGACATCACCTTGCATTTTTTATATATCTGTGTCAGGTGCCAACTAAGTTAAGCTTTCTCTTAACAAAGATCCTGTTTCCTCCAGCTGATCAGAGGCTTTCTGTGCCCACATCTGACTGGCAGAGTAATGCTGTTTCTTAAGGACTGAAACTTTTCACAGCAGGGTGCTGGGTTTTGTGCAAAGTCATTCAAGCAGGTCCACAGCTCTGCCATGGCACTTCTGCTTTTGAGGGGTTTCTGCTCGATAGCCTGGCCTCATTTTACCGCAACCCCGTAGGCTTGGTACCCGTGCTCAAGGCTGACCTCTCTGGGTTTAAGCTGGAAGCCATGCTGGTTTCAGCTGGTGTTGATGGGGTGTATGTGTGTGTGTGTGTCCATAGCCACTTGAATATTGCTTTTCCAGGAATAAGACACTATCTTCTGTGTCTGCCTCTCTCAAATAGCCTTTTGAGAAAGACAGGCTCATCTGCCCTGAGCTACTGCTGCTGCATTTCAGCTGCCGCATTGTGCGAGCTGCGGTGACCTGGACGTACCTAATTCCTGGGCTCAGCCAGCAGGTTTTCTCTGTGTGCTTCCTCTAGCTCTTTTCCTTCCCAAGACACCTTAGAAGTTTAGACAGAGACAGGTTATGAACAAGAACTGGGTGAGGGAATTGGAAGAGGACAGAGCTGCACTGGCATTGCCTCGTGGCAGGGCTTGTCAGGGGGAGCAAGGCAGAGCACTGCGGTCTCTCAGTCCATCTTCTGCCCTGCTGCCTTTACAGCAGATTTGGGAAGCTTCCTGGAGAAGGTCAGAAGGTTTCTATAGGAGAAAGAAATTAAAATATTCAGAAATTTTGCTTCGGTTAGATGTAGTTGCTTTCTCTTTCTCTCCCTCTTTTCTTAAAGGAATCTGTTGCCTAAACATTGCTGTGCTTTTGTCTTCAGTTCTATTCTGCTCTTACTTGAAGGCAGAAATTTCGCTCACGAGATTTATGGCAATAGAAAATAGAAGACAAAAGTTTCATTGATGATTTCAGACAACAAAGGAAAAACTGAAAAAGAAGGTAATTAAAGTAAAATCCTGAAAGCTCTTCATTCTACAAGGTTAAAAAAGTGTCTCTAAATCCCAGTTTAATTTTTCTTGTCATGTTGACTATCCAACTCCAACGAATAGACAAAATGTTCCAGTGTATCCCCCTTTATGTATGTATTTTTAATTCTTTTTCCTGCACTTACATTACAAAAGGTTGAGAAGCTGCAAGTGGGTTTGGGCACAAAGGAAGGGTCTTTGCTCTGGAGTCTGATGCCTATTAGGTTTAAACCTGTTTGAAATGATGAATTGCAATCTATTGTAGTTAAATATAAATCATTAATTAATGAAGTATTATTAACAAAGCAAACCAAGAACGGTTTGTAAATTTTATATTTCCTTTTACAGAAATTTCCCTGCAATGAGGAAACTGTCTTCTAGCCCTTAAAGACTGCCAATCATGAAAGGCATTTTTGAGTTTCAGATGTGAGAATCACATTCATTTATGCAATGTAATATTATATTATTTGAAGTTTAGAATTATTGTATGAAAATTTTATGCAAGAATTCTACTAGTAAAACCCATATTTCTCTCACTGCAGATATTTTTCTACACTTCAGTTCCAGCACAAATATGCACATGAGCAGTATCACTGAATTACTGGAATGCATAGAGTATACATCACTTGATAATCTTGGTCTGACAAACTACACCAGAGATTATCATCTTGAGCACTCTGGCATTAAGAAGATTTTTTCTTACAGTGAAATTTCCACCCAGGAGGGAGTAGTTGAATTTATTAAATGTTGCTCAGATTTTAATTCTTAGGAGTCAATTGATTCTTTCCCACATGGCACTTTGAAGGGCAGCTGGTGAAAATTACTTTGGGGCAGAAGGTACTTGCCTCTGGGAGACCTTAACAAACCTAAAGGCTTCTTCAGTTTGGAGAAGCATGACATTGCCCAAGATAGTTATAGTAACAGATGATTACACCAAGGCAAAACAATGTTTTTTTGCTTGCACGCTATTGTGCACTGCCTATTCCCTTCTTTACAATCCCCTCATTGCATAGAATCTGCTCGTTATAACCTGTCACTGAGCTACAGAATGTGCCTGCCAGGATCCAGCGCCCAAGGGTACAAACCCAGGTACAATTGCTTTTTCCTCTTGCACTCATACAAAGGCAGCTAGTTGCCCAGTGCTCCAAAGCAAATGCAATAATCCCTTAAAACTCAGTAACTGCTGGGCTTTAGAAAGGAAGGATTTGTGAAGGAAAAGTGTTTTCTTCTAGGCTCTGAGGGGAGGGAGAACGAACAATGGCTTTGCTGCACAGCGACGATTTGCCTCGCAGCAGCATCCAAATGCCAGTATTTCGTCAGCAATGCAAATATTTTCTGCACCTCGTGTCTAGCCAGAGATTAATTGTTAAAGTACATCTTTGTATTAGGACACAGGAGAGCATACCCTGCAAAAGTACGTAGACACAGTAGCCTCCACCTTGCTTAGGGAGCAGCATCAGCAGTAGTCTACTAAGCTGTATGCAGAATTATGTCATTTACTCCCTCCTAAGGAGGGTTTTTACAAGCTTTCCTCTTTATGTTAGTGCTAATTCTGTAACATGGATCAGGAATAAAGCTGAAGCTCAGCAATCTCTTTAGCCCATTGCCTTCCAACTTCCCAAGACCCACTGTCAGTAACAAATAGATAGGTTCAGGTTTATGTCTTCAGCTCCCTCTCCTCTTAAGTGGAGGAGAGTGTTTGCATGGGTTTTTTGTAGCTGTCCTTAACCAAAGCCCAGTGCTCTAACTGGTTAATCCTCACCACTTCTCTGTGCACACATAATACAAACAGCCAACTTTCCCAATATTTTAGTGTCTTCTTTTCTGTTTGCATAACCCCTGTGAGGTTTGCAGGCAGCATCTAGTTCCCTTGGGAAGGTGGCAAAATGACAGCAAATCAGGCTCCTTGCTCTATAATTTCCCAAAGATCAAAGTTTAGTTATCATTAGAATGTAAATGTCACAGTATTGTGAAACTGGTGCATCAGGACAGAACATATCTTCCTCTCTGAAAGTGTTTCCATGTAATATGACATTTTGGTAACATTTGAGGGAGGACTTTTTTTTTCTCTTTAATGATCTTTCTCAGCTTTTTTGGCCAGCATAATTATGCTGCTCCTACCTGCTAAAATAACATTTTAAATAAAGGATTTCACAAAACTTTTTTCTTTTTCAAACTGGGTCCAACATCCACCTTGTTATTTTATTTAATCTGTTTCTCAAGGCAAGAAAAAAGGGGTTGAGTTCATGAATATTAAGAAAGCATGGCTCCTGATCTGTTTATAAATATTCTCAAATTACCAACATACCACAGCAAAAGTTGGGTTGCTGGAGTGTATGGGAACAGGGGATCCACTTGAGAAAAACAAGAAAATCCAATAAAATATTTAGTCCTTTGAACAATAAAATTGTGTATCTTAAACTTGCCCCTGTGAATCCATTACAACTACAAAAATGACAGTCCATAAAATAACTCATCTTGTCCAAGGACACAAACAGCTGGTGACCCTCAATCAGTACAATTTCTTGGGCTTTGTTTTTGAACTCAGTCCCAGATTGCATCAGAAGTCACTGTTTTTTAAAGCTCCTCTAAAGGCGAATTGCACGCTGTATGCCATATATTAATAATGTAGCTATCAATACACAACAAAATATAATGTGAGAGAATAACAGCTTGCAATCTGAACATCAAGCATATTTTATCAAAGCTATGATCCCCAGCAACCATTCTCAATGGCAGGATTTTTCTCATTTTTTCAAGCCCACCAGGGCAATGCAGTTCAGCTGAGATGTTTCAGGAGACAGCAGAAGGCAGTTTTCACTAATTTAAGTACCAGGGTGCTTTAGTGAGATTTCATTTCAGAACTGGCCAGAGCAGAAATGGAAGTGTTTCAAAGCAGTCGTCACTAGTCTGCTTCCCTTGTGTCAGTATAATTCACTGAGTGTTTCAAACCCTCTACAAACCCAAATCCCACCTGAAGCACAGAACAAGGCATGCGTATGAACATCGGTTGTCTTCGTTCAAGAGATGGGAGGTAAGGGGGAAAACCACCAAATCTTAGGTTTATTCTTCTTCCATTTGAAATAAGAGTATTGCTTTTGTGAGATGATTGAATCCTGACCTGCATAGACCACCTCCAGTGTGAGATGTAGTACATGTTATCAGCTCATGTTTGTCTGTTTCTTCTCCAGTAAGTCAATTAAACTTACAGGACTGAGG
Organism: Falco peregrinus; assembly: GCF_023634155.1. Taxonomy (NCBI): domain Eukaryota; kingdom Metazoa; phylum Chordata; class Aves; order Falconiformes; family Falconidae; genus Falco; species Falco peregrinus. The sequence continues at coordinate 47,227,173 of NC_073723.1, forward strand.
TTTCCAAAGATATATTACATAAAGCACTGACTGTAGGAACCGTGCAGTGATTATATTGGGTAACACCGGTGCATTGGACTTAAACCCAGCAGCCTGGAAACATTTGTCCCACAGCAGCCCAGTTTAATAAATGATTAATGGAGCTAGTCAGTTTGGCCTGAGGTGAGCTTTTATTTGGGGCCCCGGAGAGGCTGGGCAGCCATGCTGGGCAGAGCCTGGCTACAGCCCAGCATCCCACCTGCCAGCCCCTTCGTGGTGAGCCCCCAAAGCACAACTAGCTTCCTACCTCACATTCAGCATGGCCTTCGTGTGTCCATGGAGAGGTGGGAGCAGCTCCTACTGCTTCCTAGCATCCCTGGATAGACATGACCCTGTGATCTTTTAAAAGGTATGGATATATGTTTAAGTGTGTGTGTGTGTGTAGTGCTGCAATTATACTTAACCAGAGCACCTCAGCCCAAGAGGACTGTAAAGAAACATGTTGATATCTCTGAAATTAAGTATTTTAAAACTATCAATGATCCCTGCAATCAAGTGATGCTCTTTGTTATCAGGCAGTAAAAAGGCAACGTTCAAAACACATCTTATGACAACTAGGGAAAAAAAAAAAAAAAGAAAAAAAAACCAAGCAAAGATTCCCCAAGGGAGTAAGATTCACTAAATCCTCCCACACTCACAAATGCCTCTTTTCCAAGAAAGCAGGATTATGCTTGGGATTGAAAACTATTCCAAACACCTTTGAAATCCATTAAATTTGTGTTGATCATGTTAAGCTAGTGCACTTCTCCAGCCGTAATAAATATGAAAGCAAAGATGGAGAAGGTCAGTGCAGGAAATAACCTTAGGTGGCAGGAATTTCTGGATCACGATCTTTTTCTATAAGCATTAAAAAACACCTGCATTTTAAATTACACCTCTTTGAAGATCAAATATTTGCAAGATTGTTGAACCTTGTCTTGGAGGTTTTGGTGGGGATATTCCTGGGGGATCCTGATTCAGGGCAAAACTCCTGAAGAGAACAGCATTTTTAAAAAACGTTAACACATAGAGACTCCTGCAAAAGTCTGTAGCTGTGAAAACAAAGCATCTGGAAGCTGATAAAAATTAGCAGAGGATAAGGTGCTTATGGGTCATCCTTTTCATGCATAGTGCCTGGGATTGCATGCATAGTGATCAGTCTTGCTACAGCCATGTTCATCTGGGCATATAGGAGACACCAGGTTTGAAAGATTGGTAATAACTTTTCTTAGATCCACATCAACATTTTAGTGTCTTGTCAGACATTGTGAGGGAATAGTGTGTCTTAAAGTTTTCTTTTCTCCAATTGTGCCACCTGGTCTAGCACCTGCATGGTAAGGAAAAGGTAAATGATGTAAAAATAATGTAATAAGTGTTATAACATTATAAAATAACGTAAGAAGAGTTTTCCCTGCACCTCTCTTAACTGAATTACTCCCAACAGACATTTTCTAGACATGCATGAAGATGTGAGTGTGGTTCACAAAAGGCAAAGTCTAAGGACATTTGAGAGGCAGAACCTAGGGCAGGGACACAAGTTACCCGGCCTGGTATAAAAATCAACAAGATTAGCAACAAAAAGCAACACACTGGCTGTCAGATCACTGAAAACTGACAAAGAAACCCAAGCTCCACTGAAATCAGTAGCAGGACTTCACTGAACACAGAAGAACCAATGTGTTCCCTGGGACAAGTAGAAGGCACCCTGCTGAACTCATGCTGCTCAAACCATGTTTGAAAGACCCTGCGTTACATTATATTTACTGCCACATAGAAACAGGCACCATACCGCTCTGTAGTGCAAGCTCCCTATAGCAAGTGCAACACAGCGTGATTTACAGGGTCAGGGAGGTAAATTTCAAGGCATTGCATGTTGGTAAATTCTACCTTGTTTTAACACCAAAAACTGTAATTAGATTAATGTTACTGTCCATTAAAGAGAAATTTATTACAGAATGGTTCTTGTAAGAAAGAAAACAAGTCCAGAATATATTTTTTTTGCACATTTTGGCTTGGACATCTTAAGGAATACTACCAATCTTAACTAGCTAAGGGTTGGGGTTTTTTTGTTCATTATAGCGCAGCCAGGATTATATTCTGTAACAGCTCTGATAAGCTTTGGAAAGGAAACAAAGATTCAAATACAGTTTTTACTTGGCTTGCCTTTTTTTTTTTTCTTATTTTTTTTAAAACCATTTTTTAGATTCTGCTCACATTTATGGTTTTTTTCCTATGTAGATATACACTATCAACTTATACTATCATTTCATTGTTACTCTGCAGCAGGCAACTTAAAATTCTGGTTTTCAGCCTCTGTTACTGTAAACCAAATTCTGTTTCAATATAACTAAATTGGTATGGAAAGGTAGGAATATTGCCAGTTATTGCAATGCTGTAATAAATTGCATATGGAAAACCGAAGTGATAAGGAGCTTAATTAACTGTGATTTATATTGATCTATATGATCATAAAATCACCAGTTTGGAACAACCTAATTTGTTTTTAATAAGCTTTGCCTGAAAGACTAGTAATTACTGTCATAAACCAATCACTGAATTAAAGCATAGTAAAGTTAAAAACAAAAGCAGTTACAAGAAATTTCATTAGGAGGCCCACTAAGTAAAAAAAAAGGTTAATCTATGTTTATATAAAACTGAAACTGCAGTAGCACCTGTGACAGGTGAATTTTCACATCTTTTCACACTCTAAACTCACATTCTTGAGGTTTACAGAAACATTTATGTTTTGGCTTAACGGTGGTAATCAGGGTCCCAAAACTGTCTTGTTGATTTAAGTGGAAGATGTTAATATTATTTCTGTGCTGTGTGTGGGTGAGAAATCCTGAGCAGACCCAGAAGTCAGTAGGTTGTGGTAAGTCCATGTGGAACTGTCACGAGCAAGTTTGTGGGTTAACAGAGCAAGAGTTGCTCTTGGCAAAGCTGACAGTTGTTGACTGATACATGAGCTACACAGGAGGAGAAAAAAAAAATTAATTTTACTCTTTCAAGTCAAACAAAGTTCAGCAGGAAAAAGCTGATGGGCAGAGGTCAGGCTGTCCAAGAAGTGATGGGAGCTCCACCCACAGTAACTGGACACTTGTACACATGTAGCATTAGTTGTTGTCTCCCTTATGCTGAAAATAACTTTTTTTTTTTTTTTTGAATCAACATGTTCATAAGGAACTTCAGAGGATGTTTAAAATGTGATGGCAAAACGACAGTGAAGACACAACTGTGCTAATATTTCCACTGTGGTGACACTTTGTGGTGCTCTATATGAGGCTGTTATTAGAGAGGACCTAACCTCTTCTGAAAGCTTGTGCTCTGGGCACCATGACATTAGGGCTCCATTTCTGAGGGAGCTGTAGAGAAAAGGGAGGTATGAAGAGAAAGTAGCTGTTCACTTGGTGAATGGATACTGATGAACATCCTAGCTGTCTTTAAGTGATCTCTGAAGACAACACTGAGGACTACAGATGTGACTTCCCAACAAACGTACCACTAGGGTCCCTCACAAAAAAATTGACACAGACTTATATAATAACCCAGCGAAAGAGAAACTTTTAAATCATTATTAGTAATAGATCATCAATCTTAGGAATGGTAATTGCTTAAGAACTTTGGAGAACCATTTGGCTTTTTTAACAGATAAAAGAATTAACAAAATTTGGAGACGGAGCAAAATTATTTTGGTTCCTCCAGAGCAAGCAAGGAGACTGTTGAATGCTGTAGGCTCTAACACAGGAGGTGTGTGTGTATAATGATGTCTAGTGGGATTAACTGTCAACTAATCCAAGGCTGTGTGTATTTGAGGGAGACCTTGAGTAACATGCAATTTGGTACCAAGTGAGGCGTAAATATTCAGGAAAAAGGAGTTCCTAATAAGGACTGTTCAATGAAAATGTGCCTTGGACAAAGCAAAGTTTTGGCTGAGCTTGAGTGCTATGTCCTGACTGCAGGTGGCCCAACGTTGCTGCTCACCCCACCGCTCTCCAGCCCTGTTCTGTCACTGTGATCTAGGTTAGTCTTAACACTCTGAACAATGTGTTGCTGTTTTTCTGTTGTTTTGTGGGTTGTTTCTTTACCATGGATCATTGTGACTCAAGTGGGTTAGGGAGAGATGGCGTGTGGTGATGTGCTGACAGATCGGCGGTGTGCTGGCAGAGGTGACCATGCTGCCTCGTGAATGGCAGGAAGGGGCAAGAAGCTCTGGTCACCCTCCCAGGGGTGACTTGCTTCAGACACAGCCTGTAAAGCTCAACCATTGCTCCAGCATGTGAAAAGACTGCACAAAGACAAGAAAGTTTCATTAGCACTACCCCAACGGTGTATGCATGGATAGCAGACCTTTTCATCTTGACTGTGCCAGTCAGTTCTGATTGGACACCTTGGAGCAGGTAGGATGAAAAACAGTTCATCTGAGAGCTGTTTAGTTTGCCCAAGAAAATGTTAAGGGCAGACCCAGTCGTGGTCTCTGCACCTACACTGTGAGCAAAACCGCGGTGGTGGGCTCCTCAGCCTAGCAAACAAATGCACAGCAGCACCGTGGGGCTGCTGTTTGAAGCTGGACAAATTCAGACTGCAGAGGAGATTACAATTTATCTAAGCAGGGGGTTATTAACCACTGAAATGGTTTAGTAAATGCTGTTGTGGGTTCTCCATCACTGCCTTTGTTCAAATCAAAATAGGATTTCTCAACTGAAATGCAGCCTGTAATTCGAAGGGGAATTAATTTATGCCCGGTTATAATTGGTGTTTAGAGAAAGTCAGAAAAACAATTACAGTGATCTCATCTGGCCTAAAAATCAATGAGTATATTTAAAAGGGGGGAAAAAAAACCCCAAACGCCAACATAACAGAACTCACTTAGGAGGAATTAAATTTCTGGAGATTGTGTTTCACAATGGCACATCACTTCCCACTAACGCATACCTGTAGTGATAGCGCTGCACTTTTTAAAAAATGCTGTTCAAGGAGACAAACTACTTTTTAAAGGAAAAGCAATTGTAATTCCTGGATGAAATCAGAGCTTTGGTGACAGAAATGATAGGAGTTTACTTCCACAGGGGGTCAGAACTTTATTTGCTTTTCCCTCCTTTCACAGTCATAAGTGTGTCTCACTGCAGGATTTTACAGAAGGATATAGGGGATTTTCTGCTCTGCAAGTTGTGGTATTTCTTTTGGAAATGAAGAAAACCCAGCATACACTGGCTGAGTGGTTGGCTTTGATCTGATGATATCTCAAAATCAGGGATTAGATGAACAGAGAAATGTCACTGATATTTTTCAGCTACAGAGGGTTGCAGTTACATCATTGTGGCATCCTCAGCAATAATTATTTGGTGTTTTCCACAGCTTATCACTGAGAAGGACTCAAAATCGGAGTGTGAATGCAGAGTACATGCAAGTAATCACTGCTACCAGCCCAGAAATTTAACTACTGATGAAAAAGACTATGGTGAGTTTTTAATATGATAAAAGAAAACAGAAGACAATCTTTTTTATAGCAAGGTTACAGCATGCTTACTGCGCAGAAGTGATCAGAAAGATATTGGGTCCTCAAAAACACAAAGCCTGCTGCATTTTGATACACTGATAAGTTATCTCAGTGCAGATACTGAATGGTCAGAGACGTTTCACTCGGTATCCAAAGATCTCAAAGAAATCTCCTGTTCAAATCCTGACCAGGCCTGACTGCCAAGCTGAAATGCAGCATTTTGAAGCTCACATTCATGTTTCGAGGTGATACTTCATTTGAGGGCACAGTCAATCCAATCTCACCCTCAGCGATTTCCAACATGCAGCTGTTCTGCAATCTAAAACCTAATCTGTAAAAAGAGAAATCAGTAGCATCCCTTTATTTAGTTTTCGGTGCTCTACATGTAACAAGTGTACATATTTTAAGATATTTGGTATGAGCATGGACCCATTTTCTGTAGTGTGAGTGCTCTTGGACAGCCAAAGGAAATAGTTGCCTTTCCTAATAATTTCCCAGATTCTCTGTTCGTATGTTTTAATACAGAGAATACATCTCTAGGTTTCTCAGATATTTCTTGGAAAGAACTGAAAAAAGTAGGGGTTGTAACTGCTGTAAATGCCTGCTTGAGTTTACAGATTAACCCGAAACAACAGCTGGCACAGCTGTGCCAACAAGCTGTCCTAGGAAAAAGTCCTCTCCAGAAGAGATTGAGATCTCAAAGTTCCTATTTCCAAAGAATTTTGAAATTCCCACAGAGCAGAAAACACCAACATTTGTGGTACAGAGAGCAGGGTCTCAGAGCACAGCGCTTCCCACCATGGACATGTTGACTTTGACAACCATGAATTCTCCAGGCTCCAAAGGTCCACCCAGTTTAGACACAAGTCACTTCCTTCATGTGAGATGCGAACTGGTACATCAGGATATCAGCTGCTTCACTGTCCATCACCAACTGTGATACCATACTGTGAAAATACTTCCACATTGTGCAATGTGTACGCTCTTACGGGCCATGTAAGCAATTCACGGTGGTGCAGGGGCTGCTGAGATAGAGTGAAGCACATATTCCTAAAGATAACAGGACACAACCACACACTGCTGCACCAGGAGAGATAACCATGCAATGGCTACGGTTGCTCACGCTGTCCAAAGGAGACTCGTCTTCGGGAAGCAGGGCAAAGAGAACTTAGCAGCCATCTTAAAGCAGCAACTTGCACAAAACACCTTCTTACTTTAAAGACGGAGCTAACTCTGCTTGTGAGCAGCAGCCCCTGAGCAGTGGGCCAGGACAGCAGTGGGGTGTGCTGCAGGTGGTGGTGGGGCCCATCTACTGTGGGACCCTGAGAAACCACAAATCCCAGAGACTTACTGCTCTGTCACGACTCACTTGTCAGTCAGATTTTTTTGGTGAGAAATAATACAGAAGTGTTTCAACTGGATTATTTGATTTGGGGTTCCTGCAACTTGAAGGTGGCTTGCTTTATTTCCCCCATTCCACAGATAATTTTCCTCAATATCAATTCAGCTGAAAAATAAACAGGGTTCAACATGAGTTATTTCTTATGGGAAAATGGTCTGTTGGGAACACATTATGCATTCCATTTACTAATCAGAATCTTCTGATAATTTTTACTGTGCATTGCAAATGCAGGCAGCCCATGTTACATCTGCAGGGCTCAGATATACTGGAACTGCTCCAAACTGATTCTCATAAATTTATTTTTAAAATTTCCCATACATTTACTGTTCCTTCATCCTGGTCACTAATGCATATTTAACCGATGGACTAACTACATGCATATCAATAGTTTAGTAGAGTTACATTTACCATAGTGTTAAGAAATAATAGACTTTCTTTCAAAGCACATAGAAACCATTGCCTAAAGGAATAAATGTTTCAACCTGAGAAAATCTAAAGACTAAAAATATCAAGGGAGAAAGATAAATGGCCTCATCTTACAGTAAAAAAAAGGAACAGGAAAACTCAGGTTTTAGTGATATACTTCATGAAACAGTTTCATATGGCTGTTCATAAATAGAGACCCAAGTTGTTGTCAGAAAAATTTCAAGGATGAGTCAAACTGGCAAAGAGCTGCAGCTCAGATTTCTGGTTTCACCAGTCAACATCAGAATGATGAGGTCCAGGAGAAAGGATCTTTGGCCTCTGAGTAGCTGATGTAAAAACACGGGTCTCGGGAAGAAATAGCAGTGGTGAAGCACAGAGGAAACACAGAGGCAAGAAACATTTCTCTGCAGAAGTGTACCTTCCTGCAACAGGGTGGAAGGGACATGTGAGGACACAGCTCAGCCAACAAGCTCCTGAATGTGCCATTTCCCAACCCCCCAAACACACCTACTAAATCACTGTAGAAATGCTGGTTATTTGCAGCAGCAAAACTGTTTGAGGTGGCATGCAGGGCAGGACTGAGGAAAGTGACAATTTGTTTTCAGCAGAAGCTCTGAGGGAGCCTGGGATTAGCATCTTGTTCAAAGAGGCCAGTAATTCCTTTCCAAAATGTTTAAAGGATGCAGCTCCCGCCTCCGCTATCGCACATCAGTGCCTGCCCCAGAGGGGGTGGTTTCTGAAGGGAACTGGCTGAGGATAATTTCCTGGACTCCTGGACCTTTCGTATCGCTCCCATCTCTGCTGTGTTTCACTGCTGAGAGTACAAAGACCTCCAGTATTCTTATCTTGGCATTCCCCACTTATAGAAATGAGAGAAGCATTACAAATGAGTCTGTGGGGATGCATTATGAGAGCAGCAATAAAAACTAAAAAGCCAGCACTGGGGGCCATGGCCAGTCAGATCGTTTGGGACCACTGAGCAGCGAAACAGTTCCACATCCCTGCTCTGAAAAGCTTGTTCATTTAAACACAGTGATAAGCTCTGCTCCTGCAGACTGCTCCTCAGGAAGACCTCATGGTCTGACTGTCACGGCTAATGTTATTTTCAGACCATATTTCTGCTCCCCCTTCTGTTCTCCTGCAGACCATGTGCTGAAGCAGCAGTCTCTTCCCTCGCTGTCCCCCCACACCAGACAGGACAGGAGCAGGATACACTAACATCAAGGTTGCTCTAAAAATTCATGTTTTCTCTCCTGCTTCCTTGTTTAATGGTTTTAAAGACAGCAAGTCTATCACTTATTTTTGGAGTCTACAGCTTACTCGTTGGGAAAGACACATGTGCAATAGTTAGCATCAGTCAGGAAAAGCTTCTGTATGTTTTGTGTTTATTCAGTTTGTTGTTTTTTTCCAAAGAGGTTCATCTTCTTCACAACCCGGCTAACAACCCCATACTATTATCTGCATGACCTGCTATCATCTGGCACAGTGAAAAAAAGGGTTGAGTGTCAATAGCTGCCAGGTGTTCATATTGAACTGCTTCTCAAACTTAAAATAATATTAAAAAACTAAAACCACCACCCATCACAACACTTTAAGCCAATGGATTAGATTTCCTCTGTATTAATATGAAGCTATAAATGATTTGTAAAAATGCTGAATTAAAAATATAATTAATTGCCTAAGCCTGGCTTGGTAAAGTTCATCCCTCCTTCCAGTGCACACAGCCTTCCCCACTCCTGGCATGTTGTGCTGTATCCCAGAAGAAGCTGATACAGCTGCAGGACTTTATCGCTGCTGAAGTCACACCGGCTCTTTCATTCAGCCAGCCAGACGGACCGCTGACTTCTGCCCAGTATCTACTGAATCCGAGTGCTCTGCCATGATTTCAACCATGTGAAACGCTATTTTTTATTCAGCAAAACACGTGGCCAAGAAACCCCTTTCCATACGCTTTCAACACATTCCACAATTTCATTACACATCTGTTCACTCAGCAGCCCCCTGAAAACCCAGCGTGTCCCTGAGCATCAGCTCTGTGTGGCACTTGCATGGGAATGAGTCCATTAGAAAAATCTCTAATTCCACACCACAGCTGTCTTTAGGTATTAAACCACACACATCCCAGAGCCTCAGCAGCGCAGGAGTGTCCTGCCCGTGGTGGGGGGTTGGCCAGAACATGTCCCCAAAGCGCCCCCCTTGCTCCCTCTTCCATAGCAGAGCTGTAAGTAAGACAACCACAGGTGAAGCATCCACCTTTCAACAGTGACCTTCCAAGGAGCCCTGAACATCTCTGAAATGGCCTCTCAGATAAATAACCTTCCACAAAGATTTTTGAGATCACAGCTGACTACTTTGCAGTTTATTGCTTAAATGTGGTTTGAGGCAGGGTAAATTTGTTTTAATATAGCACCAGTCGTACATTGCTCCTGAAACACCTCACTGGTGTTTAGAGATGAACGAAAGGGGCACCCCTGAGGCTTGTTACAAATATACACGATGGCTTATTAGTTCCCAGGTTTTCCATAAGCTGGTCATTAGCAGTTCAGTAAAAATTCAGAGAACAAATTATAATGTGTGCTACCTATGTGTGAAAAGACACAACCTGTGCTGGGCAGGTAGGTCCTGGCCTTCTCCTCACACCAGGACTAGTATTCTGTACTTCACCAAACCTCTTTCTTGCCTCATCTCACAGATCTACATCCTGTAGAAAAAAATACTTTTCATTACTTTTTTCAATACTTTTCATTAAGATAGTTCAGTGCAGATTATACAACTCTTCTGGGAGTGAACGCAGCAAAACTGAAAAATTAGTCATAGCCTAGGTGTGACAAATGCAGCTGCATGTGTGGGCAGCATCTTCTAGGAGAACCGTGGCCCAGATGGTCCTTTTCAGGTACCTGAAAGGTGCCACGGCAGAGGAATACAGTATGGGGACAAATTTCTTAGCCCAGCGAGCGGAAGAAGCTGTAGATGGGGAGTTTGAACCACCCAGGGTAGTTTCTCCTTCTACACCAAAGGATGAGACAGCGACTGTGCAGCTGCTTCCTTGTGTTCAGATCAGGGCTACGTCCTCTGGCACTCATGTCCATTAGGTCTCAGGGGCCTGACACAGCCTTTGGGTAACTAATTTTACTAGGCATTATCTTGGTAAGATCCATACGCTTCTAAAAATGCCAGGCTACCATGGGACACATCTGCAAGGCAGGAAGATAAATAAAATTCAGAGAAAACACTGGCTTTTTACCCTCTGGAGCAAACCAGGCTGATGGCCCAGGCAAACAGTGGTTGCTCCATCCATGCTGCTGTGGGTCTGTCTGGAAGCGAGGAGGGATCTCTGCACACCCATGTGGTTTCCCTGCTCCTGGGGCTCCTACCTGCGGTGCCTGGAGGGCATTTCCCCTTGTGCTGCTTAAGGAGCCAGAAGAATAAGTAAGGAAGCAGTAGAAAACTAATGCACGAGATTTACAACATGGAAAAAAACCCATCCCGAAACAGGGCAAAATATTAAGCTCTGACAGTAGGTGAAATCCTGCCTTCCCCTCTTAAAATCAGTGATAAAATTCCCATTGACTTCAATGGGGCCAGAATTTGGGTATCCGGTTTTTCCCATGGTCTTTCCAGATGATGCACCCAGACATGTTTTAAAGTTTCCTTATGCCACTCTGGGGAAAATCTGTATGGTTTTATTAGGTTCTTTGGCTCTTAGGTTCTTCACTGTATGGCATTTGGGGCGCGGGGGGGGGCAACTCTGCAACTTACTGAGAAACAACAGCAAAATAAGTTAATAATAAAAACAAAAGTTACAATACAACTTCTTGCCTGCTCTCTACCTACTGAATTCAATGCTGGAGCGTTTAGTGATACAAAGCTCCAAATTTCACTCGGTCTGTAGGAAAGGATTTGAAAGGTCTTATTGGATGAACATGCTAGAAACAAAAACATGGGAAATCAAAAGTGTTATGACAACTCTTTGTTCAGAGTCCTTCAACACGAAAGAATCATAGAATCATATAATTGTTTAGGTTGGAAAAGACCTTTAAGATAATCACGTCCAACTTCTAACCTACTGCTGCCAAGCCCACCACTAAACCATGTCCCTAAATACCACGTATACATGTCTTTTAAATACCTCCAGGGGTGGTGACTCAACCACCTCCCTGGGCAGCCTGCTCCAATACCTGACAACCCTTTCGGTGAAGAAATTTTTCCCAATATCCAACCTAAACCACTCCTGGTGCAACGACATTTCCTCTTGTCCTATTGCTTGTTCCTTGGCAGAAGAGACCGACTCCCACGTTACTACAACCTCCTTCCAGGCAGCTGTAGAGACCGATAAGGTCCCCCCTGAGCCTGCTTTTCTCCAGACTAAACCACCCCAGTTCCCTCAGCTGCTCCTCATAAGCCTTGTGCTCCAGCCCCTCCACCAGCTTCGCTGCCCTTCTCTGGACATGCTCCAGCACCTCAATGTCCCTCCTGTAGAAAATTCAGCTGATGGACTCAAACCCATAAGCTTGCAGAAAGCGTTTTCAGATGAGTGAGTTTTGTGCCAGATACATGTAAGCTGATATGCTCCAAGCCATGCAAAACACAGACGAAGAAAATCAAGCCTTTGCCAAAACCTAATACTGTAATTTTCATGCAGTCAGACACATTAACTGAACCTGTGCTGTCCAGTCTTATTTGCAGGCCAACACTAATAAATAAGACTATGTTAGTTTTCTGTTGCCCCTCACAATCTATTTAAAATAAAGAAAAAAACCACCATCCTCCAAAACTTTAGTAAAATAAAGTTCATGTTCAGCTAAGAACCCTTTTATCCTACTACTTAAGCCACCCCAAATCACTGTCAGCGCATTTCTAACTGCTCCATGCTGAGAGTAGCAAAGCTTTTATGGGTCAGAACGGCAAGCCTGACTTCATAAAACATTATACTTGGAAAGCAGGTCATTTATTAAAAGATCTGTTAAAAGCTTCATTTCTTAAAAAGCAAAACTATATACCCACCTCTACATCTTGTCTGAGAGCATTTGCATACACAGATGTTGTCCCAATTTCAGCCCTGTTCTCTTTTTTTCCATCTTCTTCATTTTTTAAAATATGAGTAGCAGGCACTTACTGAATCAGTCGCACGCTTCGCCAAGCACCTTCTGCTTCCATACACTAGTTCATCCTGTCTCCCAGATGAACACACTAACATCCTTTCCCCACACGCAGGACTGAGGTGCTGGACCCACAGCCCCAGGGCTGCACGAGATGGCAGCCTGGGGATTTTACCTTCTAAACCTGCTCTTCTCTTACCACAGCGGGAAGTCTCCTGCAACGACCAGGTGAGGATAGACTTTGTCTCTTCTGGAGCTCCCACTGCCCTCTTGTTTTACGGTAGTCTTCAGGCAGCGCTCTCCGGCCGCCTGCCTGGGAACTCGGCACGCAGTGCAAGTGGTCTGGATGCCACAGGTGTGAGACACGGGTACCGTGTTGCCGAACAGCAGAAGGCAAAACAGTATCTACTGCTTGGATAGCGGGCACGTAGCATTCTCTTCACTGCAAATTGTACCACCTTTGCATGAGGTCCTCGAGCCAGCATTTTATATGGAGCCAAAGAAGTAGCAGGAGTATGTATTGGGCGACATAGAGCAGAGAAGGAAATACAAGCAATTTTGGACCAAGAGACTGATACTTCAAGATATGTTTGGTATCCTGTTCTTCAGGAGTGTTTTCAATCACTGCTTCTTCCTGAAGAACCACCTCTTGCTGCTTCATCTTGCCTGAAAATAGCATGGCATGCCAGAAAATTTTAAAATAACCCAATAAATAGATTACTATCTGTTCGGGACGTGGCAGCTCAACGGCAGCCAGGGTTACTCCGTGGAGACAGGCTGCCAGGAATATGGGGGTTGTGAAAGACGGGACAAATTGTGGGAAAGTTGCTTTGGGATGCAAGGGCATTAACGTAACTAAGGGATGAGGCTGCTTAAGAAAGGAAGATAACTGAGGAGAAGATGACGACCTTGATCATACATTTCAGAGAAGAGAAGATGAAAAAGCTAGACAAGACAAGAAAGGTGCATGCAGAAAGGAAGAATGGAAGCTGGGAAAACTCAGAAAATGCAAGACAACAAGAAGGTGGAGAAGACTTGCCGTGTCAAAAGAAGGAAATAATAAAAGCACAGACACTAGCACTCTCTTACTCTTGTCATAAGACTACCATGAAAATTACTTTAAATTTAGAAGAATGACATTTAAGAGACTACAGTTTTTGTTATATAAATGATTATTTTTCGTGACAACTAAGGGAAGAAAAAGTCACCCCTTATTATTACTGAGTTTTGATGGGCAGCCATAACCAAATTCTTAAGCGATCAAATATAAAATGTGCTTGAAGGCTGTTCATACCTATGAGGGCAAGACAGATGGTGTGGTGTAGGTGTCTCCACTTTAGATTGTACTGCACCCCAAATGGACAACAACTGAATTCTAGCAGCAATTTACTAACTGCAAAAAACACTAGGACACAGGTTTGGATCACCACTTGGGCTTCCAGGGAGAAAAATGCAAGGCATTCATGAGTTAATATTTCTGACTGAAATTTGCTTATTTAGAGGTTCACTTAACAGATGCCATCATCAGGAAATAAAAGTCCTTAGACTGAACAGACAATTTTAATGGCCTTTCCCATTAAGCTATGGGTGATATATTTCAAGGGGCAGATTATTGGAGTCTTTCTGCTGACAGCAGGTAATGTCAGATGAATTCAGAATATCAGTGAACATCTAACCCTTGGTAACAAAGATTTTAATACAGTTACATTACAATTCAGGACAAAACACCTTGACCAATTCATTCTTTTGTACGGCACAAAGGAACCTTACATTATATCTGCATTTATATTCATTGCCAAAATAGGCAACGGATCCTTACTGTTCACGGGCACAAAGCTCCAGATGCTCTTATAGTCTAAGCCTAACGTGCTCAGCTACTGGTGTGGCACCATTAATCACATAAAACATGCGTTTTATAGCCTTAGAAAACTGGAACCTCCTAGATTTATTGGCTTGACTACTCTGCACAATAAAAGTTTCTTATGAACAAGTAAGCTCTGAACATAATGTACTAAACATTACCATCCCATAATCAATAGGTATTGGGAAGACTGTTTTTAAGGTTTAGCTCTTTTCCTCTTCTCTGCACACTGAAATTATTCAGCTCTGTACTGCAGAGCTCCATTAAGCACTTTGTTTTTCATTGAATGACTGGAATCAAACGCATATGGCCTCCATGGATGGATAAACTGCTGTAAAAAGAGATAAGTCAGCAATACTGATTCACTCTGTTGTCTGAGCGTGCCTTTTGATTTTTGAATTTCTGCCAAAAGCATCAACCGTTCTGTGTTTACCCTTCAAAAGCCCTCGGTCACTCAGATGGTGCATACACTCACAGCACAGCATGCTCTCTTGCAGAAACTATTAATAAAAAAGAAAATTTCAGTACTTGTATTCATTGAATCTAAATTTGTGGCACAGATCCTACATCCCTCATGTTTCTCAACGTTGTTACTATATAATATGAAGTGATTAAAAGACCGGTTTTACTTTGCTGCCCATCTCTTTCACTCAGAGAACTGGTTTATCTCTGCACAAAGCTGTACATGGCTTTCAAAGTGTACTTTGCCACAGAATTTTCCTCTTCCTTTCCCTTCCTGGCAAGTCAAAACAACAGAACTCCCACAAACCTCTGTGGCGGTTTCTTTTGTGTCTGTGAATTCATACTAATTACTGAAGACATACTGCGTTCCTCTTCACTGCTGGGGCCAGGACTGTCAGCGCTGGGCTCAGCACCGGCTTTCACAGGATGCCAGAGACTTGCATCTCCCTCCAGATCTGCTGCTGACACGAGAGCTGTTGTTTAACCACGGAGGCTTGCTGTGCACTTTGCACCTGAGTAAATGCCTGCTGGAGACAGCAGGAACACAACCAGAACGGGTCCCTGATGAGGCGTGTGACTTGGTTACAACTCCCTGCAAATCCAACATTCGGCACTCAGGGATCTCCTAAGGCAGAGACAAACAGCTGACCCTCTCGACATGACGGATTACCTGTCTGCAAAGGCAAAATGGTTATCCCCATCTGAAAACAAAAACAGATCAGACACCAGCAAATTGGTTTTTATGCAAACGTACAGGTAATGGCAAGACTATAAATACATAAACCCTATCTGCATAAACCGTAATGAAGCGACAAATGAAGGCAATTGCTACCTGCGTGTTCAAAGCCTGGTGGGCATTTTGCAGTCTTGTGATTTCTATTACTGCAATCTCACCAGAGCTGCAAGTTCAGTTGACTGTGAAGGTCTGGGTCCTGTAAAGCCTTCTTCGTGCGCGTATTGCATGCAACAGGGAGAGTGCAGTCAGAGCCTGCGCGGTGTCAAACGTGCTGCTTAAGATCTCGGGTGAGGAAATGCTCTCTTACAGATAGCTCACAAGCCTAAAGCCCTTGTGGCATTGAAAGGAAATGAATTTGATTTCTCAAGAGCCTATGGCTTCCTAACAAACCCTGGGAAACAACTTCAGAATACTAGCATATGCTCTAATCCATTTTCTAGTTATACAGGCTTCTTTATTACTGTTTTTGGCTGACAACAGTTGAGATAGCGTGTTTGTCATAATTTTTAAAACAATTGAGAGAGAATAATGTGAGTGCATTTTTATTTTGTTTTTAACTTCTTTATTTCATTGCTGTACAGCTGCATTACACTTGGCTTGAATCCCTTAAGCATTATTTTCCTTGGCAAAATAGTCACTGAACTGAGTAGAACTTACTATTGGAAAAATATGCTTGAAAAACCAGTGTGATGTCAATGCCAACTGAAACCCATGGAGCTTTAAATGTCACAAATGTGCCTGTAGCTGAAATACACAGCTCCTCATTTTTTTGACCGAACTAGGAATGTTGCAAATCTTAGGTCGTGAAACCAACGGTAAAAACCATAGAGTAGCCTCCTGAAACTGAATGTGTGCTTTCCCCAACCCCCCCCACCCCCCCCCCGCCCCCTTGCCCCATGAACAACCATTTGGAAAACAATTATATAAAACCTGATGTAGGTTAATTCCATAGGCAACAAACGACTGTGTGGCTCTGCTTCCAGTTTTGCCTGCATGAACTGTGGCTATCAGTGAGAAGATGAGCCACAGGCTTAGAGAAAAGATAGAACCCGACTTTGTAAAACACCTTTAATATTCAAATATATAAATAAGCACTACTGAAGAATAATTCAGAAGACTGCAGTGATGCATTATGAACAGATGCTATAAACGGGAGCAGTAACATTGCTAGGTAAGGAAGAAGCAAGCTATTTTAGGAGTCTTGAAAATCTTTTCTAGTTCTTCAGACAGATCATGCTGCTATAGTTACTTTATAAAAAATTATATTCTGAAAAGCACTTCAGTAAAAGTAACCTTTTACTGAACTATTATTTAACCAAGACCTTCTACAGCACTAAAACACACTGCAATTGAGTTCCTGATATAGTTTTAAGAATGGGAGGGGTAAAAAAAGAACAAAAACCCTACCATACCTGCACCAGGAGCTATTTATTAGCATAACACTCTTCCTTTTAAAGATTTCGTAACAACTGAAGTATATACAAAGTCTTACAGCATTTACACAATAAAAAAGTTTCCTATTAGCTGATGAAGTATAAGGTAGTGCTGCAATTTACTTCAAAGCATGTATACAATAATAATGAAGCAGACCACTGTACTTTCAACTTCTCTGCTACCACACCACCACTGTCTGTTGAAATGACAGTTAAACAAACCACTGGGAAGACACAGATTGTCAAAAGATTTGTAACAGGTTGACCTGCAGCACTAACCATCATAAAGAGGAGGGATTAAAAAAAAAAAAAAAAAAAAAAATAGCAAAGCTACATACTGTCATGTTTCTACACTTTCCTAGAGCTGTAACAAACTTTCACAGCCTTAGATATAACATATGCAAGACAACATAATCACAATTTTTTTGATATAGTTCAGCTACTGAGTGTATTTACTTCTGAACAGGAGGTGTTATATTGATATGGCTGTGTGTTTCCATTTTTGTTCATTAACTGTTCAAATAGTCCTACAACAAAAATTAAAAGACAGCATGGAATTTGTAGTCATGATGTGTTTGACTAATAAAGGCATTCAATATCAGCTATAGGATCTAATCATTCCTGTCAAAAGTTTAAGACCAGGAATCTTTGAGTAAAAATCAAACCCACAACATCCTGTACCTACTCTGTTTTCATCTGTTGACTCCAACTTTGTTTAAGCTTTTCCAGCAGGGATAATACAAAATCATTAAAATGCTTACAATAACCCAAAGGCAGGACTCATTTAGTTTATGAGAGGTCAAGCAGAGTCACTGGACTACTTCTGCTGTAAAACTGAGGGAGCTTACCTAGAAAAAAGAAACCTTTACCGAACAGTCCCTTACTACAAGTAGGGATATATAGTTTAACAACGACACACAATTTAAGAGCGTAGCCTTTTAGAAGCAGTTTCATATGTACCAATAATGCACTTTCAAGAAGAGATAAGGTTGCTTTGCCTATTGTTGTATGCCTAAACCTCTTATTTTGGCCAATTCTATTTCCCCCCCCGCCCCCCCCCCCCCCCCCCCCAAGGGATCCTGTTTCAACTCAGAAACTAGTAACGTCAGTTGACAATATCTGCATTAAGACAAAAAGTGACATATATAAAATCCACAAGGAACCACATAAATACCAAAGAAGTCATATAACCCTTCCATGTAAACACTTTGATTATACCGAAGCTCTAATTAGATTCTCGTCTTAAACTTTTGGCAGATAATGTGTATGCTGAGCCACGCTTTGTAGTTAGTTATTGTTCAAGTGGAAGCCAGATCAGCTCACATGTTGACAGGCATGCAACTTGGAAACATTGCACAACAAGCAACACAAAGAGATTTGAGAAGGGTACAAGACTTCAAGTCGACTTCACAACCCTTCACAACTGAATATTCACAGACAAAGATACAGTCCTTGCTTTTTCTACGGTGGATTTTTCTCTCACACATGGGACACTTTCTGTGACTCTCTAGCTTGCTTGATGCTATATAACCACTTGATGATTCTGGCATTTCTTTCAATGGCAGAAATGCCGTATGGCACACGGTCATTGGCACTGTCATCATTTCTAAGGTCACTGTTGCTGTCCTGAGACTGTTCACAGTCTGAGCTAATCATGCTTGCACTGCGAAAGTTGAGGGATATAATATCAGAGTTAGCCCTTGCAAAGTTTTCCATCCCGAGGTTTTCAAGCTCTTCAGGATCCAGTCCGCAGTAGTTAAAGAATCGTTCAACATCTGCGTCGACACGAAAGTATCTGTCGCTCAAGTCTGATTTTGATCGCTGTAGGGAGGGTCTTCTACTAACTCCGCATCCAGACTCGACTGCCTCAATCTCTGGGGATTTCAGGGTGGTGATGGCAGCGATTTTGGGCTTTGGAGGCAGAGGTGGGGCTGAACTACTGCAGGGTATTGCTTTTAAGGGCTTTGCACTAGTTACTTTCCTAATGTCTGAGGAGCTGTGAGAGACATGCAAGAAAGTCTCAGCTGACTGATCTAGAAGCCTTCTGCTGACATTGGAGCTGCTCTCCTGCGGGCTGCTACGGCCCTGGGTGGGGTAAACTTTCAAAGACTCAGCAAACGAGTGCCGGTTCAGCTCTGTTGAATCAGCTCTGTGAGGCGGCCAGTTTCGGGGACCGTGCTTATGCCCTGAACCTGAGCTGGAGCCTTCAGAGCTGTTGATGATGTTCTTCAGAATCTCCAGTTTCAGATTTTCTCTCTGGACGCCACTCTCGGTCTTGGCATTGTTGCTGAAGACTTTCAAGGTGGGGCTCCCCAGGGCCCGCTTGGCCGCAGGACAGACCGGCGGCTTCGCTAGCACTGCCGGCTTCACAGGCTCCTGCTTGGCATTGATGACCTCCTGGCTCTTGACATATTTCGCCTTGTCGGCTTCCAGCCTCTCCACCGCACTCAGTCTTTTCGGATTAGGCTCCGCCTGCCTGCGAAAATAGTCGGGTCCTTTGTTCAGGATGCGGAGAGGAACAGCGGACGTGAAAGTCACGGCAGGGCTGACCGGCTTCACCATGCTACCTGTCGGTAGTGTTTCTGTAGGCATGTTTGGTGGTCTTTCCCCCGCAGCCGTTTTGGATTCTTCTCTGGGATCTCCTAAATGCACGGTGCAGAAACATGTACATTAAGCACAATGAATAGCCGATGAATCCTGGGATCTGAGCGTTAGCAGCAGCACCTCATCTCACAGCTCATTAAATAACACTGCGTTTCTCTTTTAAAGGCAGCCTTTGTAGGGCAAGGCCACTCGACACAAGTCCGTATTAGTCTGCTCTGCTGACTCCTTTCTTCTCGCTGAAAGATGCAGGAGTCTCGCCGCTCCCTTTGCGCTCGGCGACCGGCAGCGATCTGAAATGCAGAATAACCAACCACACGTTAGCAAGAGCGCCTGACATCAGAGCGATAGCAACAGCCGCCTCCTGGCCCTCCTCTCCATCTCCCACCACCGGACGGATGGGATGCAGCTGCCGGCACGGGGGAGGCGGCGCTCGGGGTGCCTGTGCCCTCCACTCGCCCTGCACCCCCTCTGCATCTTATAAGAAATGTGTTGCTTGCTGCTTACAGTCTGAGCTTGCATTTAACAAAACTACGCTGGAAAAGAAAAAAATAAAATACAATTAAGCCCTACCATGATACAGCCATGCATTTCTGAAGGGAGAAAGGGAAGCAAAATGTGTCAATTCAGAGACTCAGACCCACCTATCGCCCGAAGATCAATGAAAAAGCACTTTCAGACTAATATCTTTGGCTCTGATTAGTTGATTTGTGTATATATTTTATCTCTAAACCACAAATGTTTATCTCCTTATAGGCAATGTACTTTGCAAATCTAAGAAATTAAGTGTATTTTCCTTTTTTATTAAATGATCCAGAAAACTATCTGGTCTAAAAAGCAGAGAGAAAACAGACACATGTAGTGTTTTAAGTGCAATGCACACCTTTCATCATTAATCTAATATAAAAAAAAAAAACCACAACCAATTAAAAAGTAGGCAATGTCGCTAAAGCCACGGATTCTAGTTCAAAGTCTGTTTGAACATTAGTCCCCAGAGCACCGGTGCTCCAGCAGTAAAATAAAGCTTTGCAGGTTCCTGTGATCACCTTACAGGCTTAACATCAACAAAAAAAGGCTTTGGGTTTTTTTTGATGAAAGATTTTGAGAGCACACAAAAACATTCTGACTGGGTTTGAAAGAAAAGAACTTGTCTTCATGTTTAGATGTAATCATTCAAGTTTTCTACCAAGTGCTAAGTGCAAATGAAGTTTACCTTCATCTAAATTATTTTAAGATCCTATCACTTAGGATTGTCACAACAGTTTAAAATCCAACACTACGGATGACGTTACAAGTGCTGTAACAATTCTTCCCACATGAGGCACTGAAGGGCACTTATCACAGAATCTACTTTTCAAGCAGTGATTTCGCTAATGGATCTCATTTATTTTATTACTGCCCCATTAATCTGTGCTGCCCTTTTGAATATACCATTTCTCTTATCACTGTGTTCTTCAGGGAGAGAAAGAAAAGCAGCTGTTGCTTCTTCACTCATCCTAAGGAACACAGAGCAGCATCCTTCCCAGGGATGACTCGCTTTCACGTGTACTATCATCCTGCGTGTGCTCATCCATCAATACCCAACTTACTAATATAGGGTGTGCCATCAGTACATTGTTTAGAAAAAAAAAAACCCAAACAAAACGCCAAAAATTTACCTTCCAGCTAAAGATACATTAACAGTAAAAAGAAAACAACCTTGAGCACTGATTCCCAGAAATACATGATATATACATTGAATACTCTCTAAATCATCCAAGGTCAAAGCAAGCAAATAAAATATATAAATGCTATAATGAGATTATAGGAAAAAGCTGAGCTTTCTCCTGAAGGCTCACTGTCAGAAGCATTCTTCAAATATAAACTAACATTTTTAGGTGGGTGATAAACCAGACACGCATGCAGTGCAATTGAAAGGGTAGTGAAATGTTAATTAAGCTTCCCTTTCAATGTTGTTTTATAAATCCTAGTGCTAACTCCACAGTAGTTAGACTTCCTGAATTTTAACTAAATCTTTCTGAAAGAGAAAAAAAGCTCGCTTTCCTCATTTGAATCAGCATATTTATTGGTACTATTTTGAAATCAAGTATCAAATTTCCAAATGGACTGAAGGCAATTCCAACACACATCTGCACACACACATTTCTTTTCTGTACACACAAATCAAATCTTTCCATGTCGCCAGCTCAGAGCTTGATGGCTAAGTGCTTGGCAAAGTACACCACTGGTGTGTATATTTGATACTTTTGTGCAGAAATCAAATCTATGTGAGAGCAGAGGTCTTGTCAGGAGGAGGAAAAAAAACCCAGTTCTCTGTACCAAACACTGCCACCCAAATGAGTTAATACCACTTGAATAGGTGAGGCCACAGACTTCCATTTCTTCCTTGGCCACTGTCATTAAAGGCCACCATGGTCCTGCCCCAGAGGACAGCTGCCAACTCCATTCTCCTCTTGGCCAGTGGCCCCACATACCCATTACGGATCACAGCTGTGGGAACCGAGGCATCGGCCTCAAGGCTGCTTTTGGAAGTCCTTCCCCAGCACCTAACAAGTTCCTCACTCAGGACAGCCCTGGTCAATGCCAACAAGCATTGCTTAGGTGGCCAAGCATCCACACTGGCTTCAATACCACACTGAAAAGGGAAAAAAAAAAAAAATCCCACCGCACATGCACATTCATCCAGGAGAACAAAAGTGCTCGTTTGCAAGCACATATGGGGCCAAGTGCCTTGAAGTCAATAGAAATATTTTGTGACTGGCAATGAGCTTCAGGCATGCCTAGAGAGAAAAACAAAGGCCTGCTGAGGATCCAGGCTGAAACGTTCACTCAAGCCACTACAGGGAGCTGGGGAAGTAATGGGCAGATGGTTACACGGCCAGACACGGAGGCTTTGTACCTGTGGAGCTGCTGGTATAAATTAAGGTATATGCAGCTATGAAAAAGGATTAACTATATTTTTGCGTCTTGTTTAAATTGCTCCATTTCACAGAGATGCTGCATTTAAACATCACCAGAAAGTTTATTCAGTACTCTCATCTCGGACAGCTAAAAATTATTAACCAGGTACCATTAGAAAAGAAGGTGGGATGAAAGAGGGGTGGACGAAGGTAAAGTACTAATGAAACTACTTCTCCAGCATGGGCTGGCGAAGGCTGCAGCCTAATTCCGCTGCTAGCTGGGAAAGTGACTGCAATTCCTACCAGCCTCTCTGCTGTCCACAGGCACCTGAAACACAGCGGCAACACTAGAGAGCCTTGATACTTACTAATGTCATCCATAAGGAAAAAGGTTGAGCTGCTGCAGTACAGCACAGTCTCAGGAAGAGAAAATTGTGCTACTTGGTTTCCAGTTGTGAAAATCATCATTGCAGGAACAGGGGTATAGAAATGGCTTTCTTCTGGTTTAAGCTTAAACACGGCTTACGCATCTGAATTTCCTGTTGTGTGCAGCTCTGGTACCAGTTTTGCACTGCAGAAATTCAAAGGCAAATAGGTTTTCTTCACTCACTCCCAGGAAATGTATGAAATATACTCAGGGACCTTAGATGCGTTCCTTTTACTCTGTTTACATGCAAACGTCTACTCTGTAGGTGAAATTCTTCTACCGGCTGAGTTGTGTTTCTCGGGATTCACTCTGGATTTCCATTATTGCTCTTCCTTATAACAACTGCTAGATTTAAGAGATTATTTAGAGAAAAACAAAGCTAAAACCTCCTGTGCACACATTTAAACATAGTTCATTTTAATACTACGCATAGATTAATAAAACCTTTCTTAAAGTTCTTACTAAGCAAGCTCCTCTAACACCCAGCGACTGTGGCAGACCTGCTGAGTAGCGTGCAAGCTGTACAAAGGGGTAGAGGGGTTTTGTGGTTTTTAAGCTGTATTTTCAGCCAGATCTGATTTTCAGATCAGAATCTTCGATTCAGGATCCCTTTGCAATAGAGGCAGAGATCCAGAGCACTTGTGCATTTTAGGCATTGTGTTCTAATCACTCTTAGGTCTGTAAAACGTCTGCTAGAAAGTCACATTTAAATAACAGACACGCTATCTGCACAATTTAGGGTACACAATACAGCCTAGAGCAGCAATAGTTATACAACTAACATTAACTACAAATAAATCGTCTATAAAATAGTCTTTCTTTGATTTAAAGCTAGGACAGCAGGAAGAGATAAACTATGCAGAAACCTTGGAATTAGAATTCCATATATTCTAAATATGCAGGTTTTTGAAGTTTAAAAGAAATTTATGAACTGGCCCCATTCTGTAAGTATTTATTTCTAGTGCTATTACTAATAAAATGTTATTGTACAATACTCAAGTTTGGTTTTTCTCTCATACCTAAAGCTACATTCTAAACAGAGACTGAATGATGCTAACAACTGAATGACAGCAAACAACGCGCTTCCCTTCCCTGGTTCTGTGTTGCCCTGTAGCTCCTACACGTTGGCCAAGTTTCAGCCAGTCTTTGCCTAAAAGTATTCACAGAAGAGCACTACATATTCTAACAGTATTCAAGTTGCAACAAAGCAGCCAAAACCAACAGTGAAAATGTGGCCCAAATGAAATTAGTGGATTTTCTGCTCTTGACTTTGGCGAGGACATGGCTTCACCCGGCAAAGTTACAATGAAGCTCAACCTCTTAATTCATCCCTCTGGGACAGCGCATGAAGGGATTGTACAGGAGGCAGGATGAAGCAAAGCGGATAAATATAACGAAGGCTGACAGCCTTTACTTTGCTTTCCTTGATATTTAAAGGCCCGTGTCAATTTTATTTTCCAGGTGATAAAATATAACTACCACTACCTCAAGATGCACCATAAACATCACATAAATTCCAGCATAAGTAATCAACAAGTGATTGCAACAGGGCTCAAAGAGATCACAAAAAATCTGCACAGGAACACAGGACACACATGGAAAATGTCAGGCTCTGCTAACAACTAGGTGTGCCTGAGAGCTGCAGGTCCCATTATGAAGGCGCTGCTTTGTTAACAGTCCCTGCAAAACCTATAAATGAGGGCTTCACTGAGAACGACTTGCTACAGGTCTATGCACTAAGTTATACTAATACTGATCTAAGTTCTTCTGCGGGTAATTGTCATTGTAAACCTCACATCTTTATGCTACTAAGTTTAAAAATAGAGGCTAAACCTAAATAAACTCGGCTTAAACTGACGTAAGATAACCCACATCCAGACTGGCAACCATATTTCATTTTTAAAACCAATTTTAGATAAATGTGTATGGGTGTAGACTTCGTCTCACATAATATTAACTGTCAGGATAAAGCATGAAGAGATGGAATGATCTTTCAGATCTATCATGACTCAAAATACTAAGGAAAGTGCTGATTTTCAACTCTGTTCCCCCCTAACATGTGAATGAGTGAACAGTAAGTGAAAAGCAGTATCTGTTCAAGTCGACATTTAAGCCTTAAAAAGGTCTAAAAAATGTGAACTACCGTGACCTAAATCCAAGAGTGGCAGAACTATGTAGATGTGGGAAATCTCCACCAAGCGGGAAGGTAAAAACTTTGGCAAAGGTGGCCACTTTTCACTGCTGATGTATTACTTCCAACCAAAACCCCCAAACTACAACTAGTATTAACTTTGTACTAACTTGCATAGATGAATGTAAAATGGGCTAATTATGCTTTGCTTTTACATCACACTCAAAGACTTTTAAGATAAAACACTGCATAAACAAAACACAGCCAGCACATAGCACTTTCTATTTCACTGGGCAGTTTAAATGATAAGGTTTAAAGCAGAGTGCTGCCATAACCAGGAAAGCTAACACTGTTATGGGGAAATAGCTTCTGGAAAATCCGTGGTGGTACAAATGCCTGGAAAACAGGAAAGCAACTTAGCAGCTATGCTTACATACTGCCCCTCTAATGTATGCTTAGAGCTCACTGGGAGCTGGATAGCAACGCTTCTTTGAAAGAAAAATCTTCAGAAAGTATTTTGCTTCTTTTTAGTTTTGAAATCCGGTACTGTTACATTTCCTACCCAGTAGCAATAATCCACTCTCAGCGATACTTGCTTCTGGGGTAAATACTGCCTTGTAGATGCCTCCCAAACATGAAAACTCTGATTTCTTTCAAAAAGCACAGACAGCTGCACAAATGCACAGGAAAGCTTAGCAAAGAAAATTTCCCCTTTCTTCCAACTAGACAGTACAAAAACCTAAAAGTCATCTTATTATTTAGAGCAATATTACATGCTGGTTTTAAAAGCTGTAATGGAAATAAATTCTGTTTTCTTTAGACCCCTGTGTTTGTTATACTGTATTGCACTCTTTGGAATAATTTCAGTCTCTCATTTAAACAAAAGAATTAGGAAAGGGCCTAAAAAAGTATCATAAGGAATGTCACTTTTTATTACATTTGCAGCTCTAGCTTTATGTAAATATATTTCAGTGTGCATTTTATGAGAATGGTTCTCTAAACACTTTGCAAAGCTTTAGGAAACACCTTTACTGCTTGTTCATCAGCCAGTGTCAGTGGTCCCAAGTCCAAACCGCATTATTCTTTTAATTCTGCATCTCTCCATAACAATCATGATTAAATTAATAGCCTCCTCCCTACAGTAAAATCCCAATTCCCAATTTATCCTGGGTCTTGTGGTCTTAAATGGAACACTGTTCATTTCAGTTAACATCTCAAATCCGTCGTAATTCTTTACAAGTCCATTTTAAGTAACATGTATTTTAAAGCTACCCAAATCTTTGTGGTAATAGGGCCAGTAGAAACCATATGCACTAGTGAAGAAGGAAATCAAAATCTTCTATCTGCAAAAATGTGGAGATATACTTGCAAAACACCCTCCTTCTAGTACTACTACACAAAGACGCTGCCCCACTAGCAGGATTTGCAGACTCCGTAACATCAGTCACCCACGTGGCCCGCTACCACACAGCAAAGTCTGATCTTCCACCCTGCAGAGAACAACAGAAGAGCAATCAGTAATTAGTCAGCTGGGAAACAGCCCAGTAACTTTGGCAGCAGCCCTCACCAAAAAACTGATTAACTCCACTACAGAGCATACATTTTAATAGGAGTATTTTCAAAATGCTGATTCTGGGCCATTTGACATCCTGAGATAAATTAAACACAGTCCTAAACCCTTTAAATGTTTGAAAACCTGTATGAATGTTAAATCATTCTAGTGCAGCATCACCAGTGCAACTACAGGACCAGACTTGGTCTTAACTTTACACTATGGAGCGCACCCTAAAACATAAATCGCCTTGGCTTAGAGGAACTTCTGCATGTAAACTTGGAAATACTAAGAAATCAAGCCAGATTTTGATAAAGTGAAAAGTATAGATTTTTAAAATGAAAGTTTGTATTAAATGAGCAGTGTGTCTACCAGCACAACCTAGCAGTCAAAGACTGGAGGACCCATGACCAGGTGACTGGAGTCGGTTCACCTCCTTCTGTTACTGCAGCAAGCCAACATCACTTCTCTTTGAGATCTGGAACCTTGCTTCATGCAAACCTATAAAAGCAACCTCAAGCTGAGCACTCAAAACTAATGAACACTGAAACACTGGCAGATTCTGTAGGGAAACAGAGCCTCTCTGTTTACCATTTAAGTGACAGCAGCGTTCATTAAATCTTGGGAAGCTGAATTTAGACTTTATCTTGCCTTGAAGCACATGTTCCTCTGCCAGTACTTTTTTGCTTAAACTAATACGTTGAGAATCACTTCTGATCTCTTCTGTCTGGGTACAACACCCCAGCTATGTCCTGAACACCAAACCAGGTCAAAACCTGGACACTTTCCCTAACCTCCATATTTGACTTCCACTGTTCTTAGTCTCCCATATTTAACTCCCATGAAAAGGAAGTGTGAGAAATCTGGAAGGAACATGAACATGTAGGACAGGAAGGCTGTTCAGAGGAAGGGTGCATACCCTGCACATCCATGCCACCTAGCATAGGTGCAGCCCTGTTCTTGCTACTAACAGGCATGCACACAACTAAGCCTGATGGCTAATTCCCAGGCTGTAGAGGAACCAGGGATTTCCCTACACAACTTGCTCATTCACACCACCTTATCCAGCACATACCTGCTGCCCCTAAAAATGTAGTCAGGGATGATGAGGAGGATGAAGAAAACACCACTTCTGCTTGACTTGGGGGTGCGGACTGGAAGCAGCCCTACAGAGCAGATGCTCAAAGTACCAGGTTATACCATATGTAGAGGCAGATCCTTCTCCAGCACTTCTTTTCAAAGGTTTGCACTTTTAAAAAAATAAATATTTGCAATCTTTCTTTAAATTAGGAAAGAGAGAAAAAGCCCACATAGGGTACTCGGCAAGGAAATTGGGTTACTAACCTGGCTCCAGTGCAGTTAAGCAATTTCTAGCAAGTAGGGTATCTCAGCTGAAACAGGAAGACCCACTCAGTATTTGGCCAACTGGGTTCTTCCTCAGGAGGTGGGAAACTTGCCCCAGTTCAGGGACTGGAGATTTGATTCAGTCTCTCTTTTCTCAGAAGAGTGCAACAAACTCTGACCTTATGGAACTAAATGGATACCCGCTGCCAGCTTGGTTTTTTGGGAAAGAAAAAAAACTTACCAGACTCTGTCATAAGAGGTCAAAAGCCCTGAAATCTCAAGTTGCCATGTTTAGATGCTTACTTATTGAGAAAAGTTTTCTAAAACTGTTTATAATGAGAAATATATTAAAGGAACACAAAATCATAGCTATAAACCAATTTTACTTGAGAAATACCAAAAACCTGCAAATGAAACAGCTGCAGTTAGGCATTCCCTTGCAGTTACTAACCCTGCAAAACTCCAGAAATGTTCAAATACATCAAGACCCCAAGTACACAAATATAGTCCAGACAACGAGAAAAAATCCCAACAATTTATGCTGCGAAAAACCTGAAACCGTAATGAGCTATTAGAAATGGAAAAGAATGTATCACATAATTGAAATTTCCTTTTCTTTAATCTGAGATTTAATTAGTAAGAGAAACTTCTAAAAATACTCATTTTCAAAGTTTCAAAACAAAGCTTAATAGCATCTTTCTGAAGTTTCTTCTCTCTTGTGAAAATATATTTGAAAGAAATAATGCACAAGTATATGGAATATTTCTTATAATACTTCCTAAATTTTTACAACCAAGAAATCAGAAGTTCAGATAGATTATATAAATTTAAATCTTTTCTAATCTGATTTTAACAGTATACTCTTATCTCGTTATACGGAAAATTCTTTTTAATAAATCCTATACACAAACACAACCATTTTGTCTTTAGAAATAAGTATTAAAATATAGCCAATGAATGTCTTTTATGGGTATTAAGAACCTACAAGACCACCTTTAACAGGCAGTACAGCAGGAACAATTAAATAAGGAGTATGCTAAAACCAGTATCATTAGAAAAATGGTAATGGTCAGCTAATGGAGTACAATGGAGTGGCCTAATTCTGACCACTGAGAAGTCTGAGCCACTCTTCTGATTAGCTGTGGGGTCTTGTTTGTCAAAACTCTGTGTATTTAAACAGCCTTTTCTGTAACATGAGATATTAGTGCAGTAAGGTCAGCAAGGCTATTTAAAAATAATTTCTACACCATAATTGCTCTCATTTCAAAGCACTGAAACTTCACATACGTGAAATGTTGCCCATTTATTTTTACTTAAATGAACTCACTATAAAAGTTTTGACTATGTGAAAAAAAAACTCCAACAACAAAACAGGTCTTTTTTAACTAATAAAAACAATACTCAACAAATTTACAGCAGTGTTGCAGGGCACTGCAACCTTCAGAGGAACTCCATGAATGCTATCTTTTATTTCTGACTGGTACAGCAATGTTTTTTCTCCATATAAGACGACATTTTCCCATACCACAGGATAGTTCATTCCCCTTTTCTCTAGCCTCAAGTCTAAAGATACACAGTGTTAGAAGTCAAGGAAGAAAATTAAAGGAGTGCACAATACTGTCTTCAAGACATGTCTGTATATTTAAGATTTCTTCAAGCAGATGGTTAAAAATACCAATTTTGGCACTGAAACACAATGCAATTTAGTTCTTTCGTATTACGATGATGTTGCAATCAATGATATGGCTGTATAACCCAACACAAATGCTACACTGTATGTACATGGCATAATTACACGTTTGTGTGTGTAACCCCTTAGACTACACCAGATGTATTTACTAGATGTTGAGGTGTGAGCTGTTAGATTACACCAAGTATATTTTCTTCTTAATTGCTGTACTGGAAATATATGCCCAGAGTCCACATATTAAAACTACAGATCTTCTCAAAGTGTTCGCAACCCATTTAACTGAAGATGAGTATCCAGTTACTTGTTAATGAGCATCCAAACTTCTGTTTAATATCCAGGCTTGATACTCAAAGTGTGTTCGTATTACTGATGTTTAATGTAATGACTCTACACTAAAATAATGTTCTTGGAAAGCCACTTTTAAGAAGTCAGACCATCCAGACTCTGTGCACTGAATGGTTTTCACATACCTGAGGACCCTGATGGAGTTACGATGATGGAGGAAATTCTTTCTGACTGCAACTTTTAAGAAACCATAAAAACCTCACCATTTTAAAGAAAAAAGTTGTATCGAGTCACAACCAGTACATTTAATGAAGTGGAGAGGAAGGCAGTGCAAGGAGGGTTGAGGCATTCCAGCTCCAAGAAAAAAAAACACAAAACAAACCCAAACCTGGAATTGGGAGTGTGGGGACATACACAAGGAGAGCGAGAAATGGGAAGACACAGAGAGGTAGAGAAGAAACGCAATTGCCAAGAAAATTGCAGAGAGGAAAAGGTGTTTGGAATAGAGAAGGGGACACCAAACACTGGGTTGGGGTAGCAAAACTAGATTACAAGGACAGAGAGGGATTCGAGGAAAAAGGACGAGACACTTCAAGTGCTCTTCCTCATCATCTCCCTTCACAGCTCCTACATCCCACAGAGGGAATAGAGCTGGCCTAAGGGTGCAGTGGAGAAGGGTATTGCCCAGTGAAGCTCCTCGTGAAGCAAAGCTCCCTCCAACCCAGGGCACTTTTGGGTTGCAGGCGAGAGACAGGTCCTCTCCTCTCTCCTGCAGCCTCCATGGCTGGGGCAGACTGTCCACTGAGCCTAGCAGGTTGGAGGTGGAGCAGCTGGCACCAGGGTGGCTGGCAGGAGGAGATCACAGAAGGATACCAGCTTTGGAGCCCTGCACTTTGTCAAGAAAAAAACAGACCAGTGGTGGAAATCCAGTCAACCAGAAATACCGGTCATTCAATCAAATGAGTTCCCAGTTTTGCTGTAGACTCCTCAGTAAATCCAGTTCTTCCTTTTGGCATTGCTTCAGCTCCCTTTCATGTGCTGTCTGCATGCTGAGACACACAACAGCCTTGTACCTGGGGAGTCTTGAACTAGGGATGCTCTCAACCCTGTCCTCACAAATGCCTTAGGCTACTGCTTAGAAAAATTGCTTAAATTATTTCTCTATTCCTGCCCCGCCTTATAGTATCAGACCACCACACCATTGCTGCGTATCTGGTCTCCTCTCAGGTGTGATACACAGCCACATTAAGAGGTCCCCCCTCTCCTGCAAACAGGGAATAAAATACAGGTATGCGTGCAGTTGCCCAAAGCAGCAAAAAAATTCTTCCAAACCCAGACACTGCATACAGGCATCCCAAGCGTATAGCTATTGCCTTACCCCACTAAATTGTTATTTCTTCAGAGATAAGTATCAGCAAACTTTTAAAGCAGGTGGATCTAGAGAAACTGAACTTGAATGTCACAGGGTCAAGCTGCCTAAGCCAGACAAATAACAGGATGCAGCAGCCAAGGTGCCAAGCTGCAAGTGAGGACACAGGGTGTCTGTGTTTTCATCTGCCCACGCCTGCTGCGTAATGGTAATGTCTCCTGTCAGCTGCCTTGCCATCACACTGTCCCTGGCACTGCTGGGGATCCCAGTTCCTCCAGTGAAGGAGATGCCCCTCACTGACTAGCACCAACTCTTCACTGATCTGGACTGGTTTCAAGACATTCTCTAAAAGCTAATAACGAGGGACGGCTGGCTGTGTCACCACAGCCAGGACTGAATGCTGCTTTCATCTTAAATCATGGATCCAATTTTTCTGTTTGCAAAACGAGCAATATATCTCCAAAACTATAGACCTCCTGGAGCATCTGTATGAACACCAACTATTGAACCCACTTTCTAAAATGGCAGAAATAAATCCCATACAGCATGACATCAGGAAAGTAAAAATATGAAATATGACTGTGAAATTGGTGTGGGTTAACTTGTAGCAAAAACTAACACAGATCACTTACAAGGCTCTGAATGTTCCCAGTGTCAGTCCTTGGCACAGCCAAGACAATTTTGCTGCCTTTAATTTCATACTACATTGTATCTGGAATTTCAAGTTCCTGATTTCCTCAGCTGACAGAAATGGCTTCTGAGATGAATTCTGCATTCTGGGAACAGATTTATACCCTTAAATTAGCCATGTGTACTCTCAGACTTAACATTTTTGTCTTGAAATAAAACAGCAGTGATAATTGCTAATTTAAGACCCCACATGATGCAAACTTATGTTCTGGAGCCAAATATGGTGATTGGAAACAGATTAATATGAAATGCCTTCTACTGAGTGGAATTAAAACTTAATATTAGTGAAGCGCGTTAATGATTTGATACATGAGACATCAGACATTGATTACTGATTTTTTCTTTGCTACAGTGAAATACCAGAAGTGCTCTACTAGTCTTTCAAGAATCATGCAACCATTGGTACAAAGTGCTGCACGTAGTGCTCCTGTCCCCTCCTGTCGGTTTTGCCCAGTTTCCTTGTACTCATCAAGGATGAAACTACTCAATAGATGACATTCCTTCTGTTATTCCTGACATTGGATTTTCCCCTTTTGTTTAGGAGCTTTTTAATGATGAATAAAAGATTATAAACTTTAATGCTCATCTCCTGCTCACACCTTGAAATCAGGCTCAGAGTGCTCTGGATGGACTCAGAGATGTTTAAGATTTATCTTGTTTTTCAACCCATTAGTAATAACCAGATAAATAGCAAAAAGTTCTGGAGGACTAAGGCTAGAAGTGCTTGCTTGAACTGTAGGTCTCCGTTATAAAAAGCTAATGCAACCTACTGAATGGGAAGACTGTAATCAAAGTACAGGTTGGGAATAAAGGATGGGGAAAAGCCTGGAACTACTGGACTATTTCCAAGAAGGATTCTGCCATGTTGACACATACATTGCTGCATGACTGAAGCCAGCAAAAGGAAGCCTCAGCCTTTCTTACAGTACTGAAGTATGTATTTGCAACTAATCAACCTGTCAACCCAATCAATTACTAAAGGTCAAGGAAGAGAAATTCATTACTAGAACATACCTCCCAGGACAGCAGAAAAGGACATGGTAAAGTCCTTCTGGAATTGTCCTCCTTTTAATCAAACCCTAGGAAAAAAATGTGCATTTTAATTCAAAAAGGTACCTGTAAAAGCGCAATGCCAAACTCTTGTCTGCACTCTGAACGGAGGGATGTAATGCTCCAGGGGATTCTGAAAAAAAAAAAGAAAACAAAATATGAAAAAAGGCATTAAAAAACCCCAAACCAGCAAAGTATTAGTACAGCAGGTGGGTACACGTCACTGCTGCTGTAATGCTGGAGGTCATGGAAACCAGATGCCAAGGCTGGTCCATGACAAGAGAAGGGAGGGAAAGAAACGCATGGCAGCCACAAGAGCAACCAGGACTATTTCACATGAAAGGAGAGATAAGTGATGAAATCAACATGGCTGTGCACTAGAAAAGCTATGAGCTGTGTAATAACTAATTAAGAAGTCATTTTGGAAGCCTCAGAACAACAAGCTCACATATGCTGCAGTATCCGAGGTGAGAGTCGAGATGCAGCCATGCTGTGGATCAATGTTACAGGGCCAAAATTAAAAATTAAATTTTTAATTCACTAATGAAGGACAACACAAAATTGTTCTAGTTATAAATAAACAATCCCTTTTGGTTTGGTTTTGGCTATTTCCAGATTAAGAAGAGAGAAAACACGGTAAAAACAAAACCACTCTATTTCCATGCTACAGCTTTAGCAGGGCGTGGAAACTGTCAGCTACTTTGCAAGTAACTGAGGAAAAGTATCAACATGTAAACATCAGTGTTACTTCATGGTAACTGCTAGCTGATTTTGACCTGAAAATATGGAATCTACAGCGATAACCTGTTTTTAAGTGACCTTCCATATTCAGAATTAAGGTCAGAGAGCAACAAGTTCATGTACTTACACCCCCCCCGACACCTCCCTGCTGGCAACTAGAGAGCCGACAGGATATTTTCCAAACTAATGACAACTGCATCAAAAAACCACACTGAATTTTTATACATCTATTATGAATTACTTACTTTTCAACACCTATTTGAAGTGATTACTCATGGAAGAACTATAATGTTCAACTAGTGGCACAAAATTACTAAAAAGGTATGAATTTTGCTATTTTTAATTAGCCTCTTCCCCTTTTCTAAAGCACCTATTTTAGGCAGTGCTTTTTTAAACTATGGCAATAGTGTATTTACAAAACACTACTCCCATCTAGCCAGTCAATACATCTTTCATTTCACATGCAATACCTTCTCCTTTTTCTCTCCAAAATTATTAGGTACTTTTTGTGGATTTAAACCAGTTATTAAACTCCATGGAGAAAAAAATCCAAATCTTTGTATTTCATGTCACCTGCTAAAAAAATATTTGTAAATATCTTTACAATAAAATAGGCTGACAGAAAAGCACATAATTTAAAAATTTGGAGATTATATTCCTATAATGAAGTCTTTGTATACACAATAGTTAAGGGAAAAATAAATCAGTGCATTCATTTATGAGGAAACCAGCTCTGCTGTGGGACGCAGCCCTCCTCCACACATTTTTACGTGCAGGAAGGCACCGTTGCAGGAAGGGAAGAAGCAGTTTTCCTAACCCTGCTGTGAGGCTGATGACACCCAACAGAAGGGTAGAAATGCCAAGCTGAGGAAGACTCAACAGCACATTTTCTAAGAGAGCTCCAAAACAGAGACACCATGTAAGGACATGAACCAAAAAGTTTCCTTCTTCCCATATCAACATATGAACACTTTTATTTTTTTATAGATACAAGTATATCGACATAAAACCTCACGTATGTGTGGTTTACTCCAATACTCGTAATTCAAATGGACTCAAAAACTATTCATGAAGTAGTAGCTATGCACAAAAATAAAGCCCTTTAAAATTTTGGCAAGACTAGAAAAGTTTCTATCATCTTCTCAAAACATATAATGCTTATCTTAGATTGTTATTTCAAACAGCAACAGGGATCAACACATTTACAATATGACTGTCAGTGTGAACTATATAGTGGAATATGTTCTTGTTCAGTGAACAGCAGTGTATACTATTTAAAAAAATATATAGCCTATTATATCTTCTAAGCACTAGAAAGAGGTCATAGTAATAAACAGTGCAAGTATTAATACTGGAGTAGCTCTCATATAGCGGGTTGCCATAATCCTCTGGTTCCACAATAAACATACTGGCTCCAGGTCTCAGGGGTTTCTCAAGAAGGTATGCACTGAACTGTGAAATCACTAGGGAAGGACACACCACAAGGGCTTCACTTAGCTTGGGTATGGACCCTGGACAGCAATGACCAAGGAAGACAAAATCAAAACCCAAACAGATTAACGTTCTGCGGAGCTTTTAAGCACATGACTAGTTTCAATGTTCATGCTACGGAACGAAACACTAACAAACCCATTTAGCATCTGCAAAAGAAAAGTGCAGTGACAAAACCGTTAATGGATAAGGCTGATAAAGTGATATGGAGTCAGACCAAGTACTATGTCAGTTCTTCAACATGACAGCACAATATTCACCAGTCTATGCATCTCATACATAGATGGGACCAGCCACGAAGCACCACTGCAAACAACTATCTGTGAGGACTCAGGTGCCTCCACCAGCAGAAGAGCAAATCCTCAGGCAGGCAGCATTGGATTTTGCAGGTGCAAGACGAACAGCCCAAGGCAGAACCATACATTGATTGCACTGTTTTAAGTGGATGAACTGTTCTGGTAACAAGTCTCCAGTAGCACTTTGTCAGTCCAACATAGTGCCCTTTAGTGACACATTTCAGACAAACTTCTTAATCAACACAACAGCCTTAACACAGCTGAGAGGGATCAGGTACACTACAGTGAATATTTTAAAACATAAATATGCAACTACATGAAACAGTTGAGAAAATGCAGAATATAGAATAAATTTCAGTGGAAAACACGATTAAGGACTTAGGAGGACAACTAAAGGCATCAAATTCTCCTTTCCCAATTAATTATACTGTTTTTGTGTAAGAGGTGTCATATGGATACTTCTCAAGTTCTAATTACTCACACAGGTATAATTCTAATGTTTTTAGAAAACCTCATCCTTTCTGTATGCACCACGCCAGATCCCTGTCACAAATTTTTGGTTCCCACGCCCATCCGTGTGTATGGCCCAGCCACAATGCAGAGCAGCCCAGAAAGGCCACACTAAGTAATGTGCGTCTGTCTTCTCCAGGAGGTAGAAGGGAGATTATACAGAAACAGGCTCTGCTTGTCCCACACCTTCTGGGGAATTTGTAGTACAATATGCGGCCAGCCTTGACTTGGAAGAGCCCACCTACCTGTGACTAAGCCACTATTAAATGCTGGCCTCCAAGAAGACAACAGAACTTATGGCTGACTACTAATACCAACAATTCTTTGGTGCTTTTTAATTCTTTCTTGGTTTTGTTCCTGGACCTGGAAGTCCAGAATTCCATTTCTCTTGCAGATGTACGATTCAGATGAAAATACAGCTAGTCATGTTGCCACCCTGTTTTACATTGGACACACAGTAGAGTTTGAAAACATTTGCTAGCAGGTACGGCTATCGAAAGCTCAGTGATTCTTTCTGGTAATGCACAGAGCTGATCCCTGCAGCAGGGTACAGTGGAGCACCCCCATCAGCACAGCTGCCACAGATGCACTGTCAGCCATGCACCGTCACCACTCCATTTATTTCCCATTGCCACTTTCTTAGATACTTTTTTCCCATTTAAGTAACTTAACAAGGCCAGTGCTAGCAGATTCATACCACCTCAGCAGGAAAGACTGGTCTCTGCAGTACTTTCTTCTAGAACAGTAAGTGGTCCCACAGTACTTCACTTAATAATCAATAACAGACATACTGACACAGTGCCAAAGACATGGTAGCTGAGATCTGCACAAGGAACTGATCTGTTGCTGGCTTTCACTAGATGAGTGCATGGGATATAGTTGAATTCTGGTCTCACTGTGAATCATTAAAGCAGCTATTTTTGTATTTCCAATTCCTGTTTAAAAAAAAAAATGAAAAAAATAACAGAAAAAAAGAAAGAAAAAAGAAAAAAGACTTTAAAACATCTCAGATCTAAAACAGCACAAACAAAACTGATGTCAGATTTCTCAAAATCACAAAAAAACATGAAACTGAGCCCCATACACAAGCCAGTTTACCTCCTGAGCTTCAGCTGGATGATTTAACCTTGTTGCAAGGGCAGAAAATGCCTAACACCTACACATGAAGCACCCAAAGAAAGATAAGAAACTCTAGACTAGACTCAGACTATAAAAAGTACTAATTTGTTCAGTATTTTTCAAGTCAACCAATTACATGGGTGTGAACTATCACATTCTCCTCTGAAAGCTATTTCTCTATAGCTTTCTTCTCTATAAATTCCCACAGCCTTATTCAAATTTCTCTCAAAAAACATCCTTCTGCAATGCCTAGAAAAACACTCCACAATGGCCAGGCAGCTGGCATACTGTAATTGCTTGTTATCTTAATTTCAAGAGTCTCTCTCATCTGCTGGTGAAGGTCGAGTGAAAAACTTCAACGACCACTATGAGGAGATCTGGGGATCTTAAAATTAAAATTTGTAGCTAAATAAATTCTAAACATTTTGACTATTTTTAGATATGTATTTTTTTTATCATTTCACAAGCAAAAGGATAGGCATACTGTTCAGGAAGGAGTGATGCTCCTTTTCAAGACTGACTGACTTGAGGACGTTCACACCCAGGCTGAGTGCTGGCAGGACCAAAGGTCTCCTTAGATGTGTAGTGCCAGGACATTCTAGTAACACACCATGATTAGAAGACTTATGAAGTAACATGTATCTTCATAATGGTCTTGAGAGCTTTAGGACTAAGAGTCATGGAAATGCAAGAGTAACATATGAAAATAAAGATTTCCTTCTCTTTCTGGTTAGCATCACTACTTCTTTTCTGTGGGTAAGCCTTATCTCTAAAGGTACCCAGTTCTTCAGAGGTCATGTCCATTTCCAGTCAGTCGGGCCAGAAAACTCTGCTTTGCCCCACCTGTGGTCCCTTTAGTTGGCTGCTTATCAGTTCAGCACCCCTACAATAAAAAGCACTACACTATGAGAAAAAACACCATGGGGCCCACATCACTGAGTATGGTGACTGGTTCAACACACTTGAAATTTCAAAATCTCAATGGAAGGAATGACCAATGTGTCTGCCACGCAAGCAAGATCCCAATGAGGATTTCAAAAGGGAGAAAGAGGCCAACCTAACAATCAGATGTCTTATTTGAGATACATCTGCAGAATGAAAGAGACTTCTGGTCCTGGATACTATTAGCAGAGGGATGTATCTCATAATGAATTCTCAAAGGCATTCCCAAGGACACATCTTCTTCAGCATCTCTTAACAGAAGAGCATGGTGAGCCCTCTGCCTGGGGTATGCCTACAGGCACCGTGGTGAAAATCCAGGCAGTGTACCCAATTCTTCCCATTTTTACTTGTTGGAAACGAGGGAGTTTGCTTCCTGAGCCAGAACCTGGCTTTTCCTTTAGATACCCATAACCTGAGAACTGCCGAAGCTTATCTCAGTTTAGACAAAGATCTGAATCTTAATGAAGAATAATTAAAACAAAGCCTGTTTCCCCTTGCTGATGGAAACTGAAACAAAAGAATAACGGAATGAAATTATTATAAAACAAATTTCAAAAAGGCAACATCATGCCAACTGAAAGCATTTTGCATCTTTTCCTTAGGGAAAGCTAAAATATTTATACCTAAATATACTTTCCAGAGCTGTTCTGCTTTTTGCCTTTATCCAGATTCAGTGAAGTCTTGACCCTGAACATTAAAACCATAGAAATACCACAACAGGAAAAGTGAAAACCACACATGCAACTTTATTTGAACTGTCTGGATGACAACAAACCTTAATCAGGATACTACACACTAACACGTGCAGGCACACAGAGAGGAATGCTGTGTGCCCGAGCTGCCTGACCTGTAAATGAATGGAGAGGGAGCTCAAAGCCACAGCCCATGCTCCGCTGAGGAGCACACAGTGAATGGAATAAATACAGCAGGTGGTTGGAACCACAAGTTGCATGACAGATAACAGCTTACTTACAACATGTTTCCCGTGATTGAAAACAGAAACTGGAAACTGTTAAACACCTCTCAACCATCTTTCTTTGTATTCGTCTCACCGCTTTTTGGAAAACATTACCATAATAGAGGGGAAACAAACAAACAAAAAAAAAAACCCAAGACAGTTACAAAGCCACAAAATCTAAGTGGAAATTTTTAAGGGAATTAAGTCGTCATTGACCTTTGCCTGCATGAATCATGGTGAAACTTTGCTGGCTTTGGTACTGCCAGCAAAAAGTGACTTCAGAGATTTGATGGTTTATGTGAAATACTCACATCTGAATGTGCCACTTTCTTATCTCACTCAAAAAGTGTACTTGGCGTTTTCCTGATGGAATCCTCCATTTCTGCACTTGCATAGCTGTGATGGGTTTTTTTGGTTTTGTTTGTTTGGTGTTTTTTTTTTTTAAAAAAAAGTCTCACAATAATTATGATTAACAAAAAATTACAGGTCACCTCTCATTCTGAGAGTTAACAATGAACAGATGTTTCAGCACATCTAACTGTAGTCAGTTTTGCCTAATCTACCACAAAAGAAAACCAATTTTTGAAATGAAGTTGGAACAGTGTAATTGGAGCACATCTGAAGCATATTACCTTTCCCAACAGTTACCATATACAATAAAGATATAAAAACATTTTTATGAACAGATACCACTTTGCATAACTTCTACAAATAGATGAACTGATGTACTGGAAAAGTTAGGCCCATATTTTTCACGGAAATGGTTAATTAAGCCTAAATTGTGAGACTTTGTGCATACTTTCAAGAAGTACTTAGCATCTGTAAGTCAAACTGTGATCATGAAGAAGTAGGTGCTTAGTGTCTCTGAAGACCTGCTACTCTGAAGTAGCAATTCAAACTGGAATAAACAAAGTTAAAGGCTACCTTTTGAAAAACTAGACCTCGTGCACCTTTGCTACATGAAGAAGAAGGTACCATACAAGATGTGAGGAATACAGCCCATTCCTCCTAATACCCCTGGCCCATCCACCTTGGCAGAAGATCACACACATCTGTTACTAACACCTCTTGGTGAAGAGGAGATGAAAATAGGACTCAGCTATGTATGTGCTTCTAGCACCAAAAGGGGATTCTTGGTTCCTCTCAACAAAAAACATCCCTTTGATTCTTATGCAGTTACCTAATTAAAT
This sequence comes from Falco peregrinus, assembly GCF_023634155.1. Taxonomy (NCBI): domain Eukaryota; kingdom Metazoa; phylum Chordata; class Aves; order Falconiformes; family Falconidae; genus Falco; species Falco peregrinus. Next base: position 47,267,393 of record NC_073723.1, read on the forward strand.
TTCACTGTGCATATTAAGTTTTCTGAGGTCTAGCTGTTTTATGTTCAGTCTAAAATCAAAAGAGACACACTCATAAATGCCCCTTTCATTAAAAGAAACCAAATTTTAAAAAAAAGGTTTGTCATATGTAAAGATATCCCCCTCTCTGCTTTAGTTGTTTCCTCAGTTCAGCCAAGGAGAAGAGATCATGCACATAACTCCTAACTAGGTCACAAACTCAAAGTTTCTAGTATTTTATTCATGTGCCTTGTAAAGGGATGCACTTCATGTCAAGTTCCAAAATAAACATCATGCTATGAGCAACAGCTCTTCAAGAATGAATCAATATTGTGTTGGTATTACTCTATTTTAGGGTGGGAGAGACAGATGCAATTTCTTCAGTCACTGAGAAATAACAACAGAAAATCAAGCTGTCAATCTCCTGACATACGATTTGTTTTAACTATAGTCAATAGTTACTTGATGAGTCTGTGGATTATTTCAGAGGAATTCTCAAAAATACCTGTGAAAAGAAGAAGTATTATCCGAAGACTAAGTTAGCCACATAGAGTTCATACATACGTTAAAAAACATTTAATGGTCAGCATGTAAAAAAAAAAAAGTTTGAAACCTACTGTTTCATATTATATACTCTGAAAACCATAATGCTTTTAGAATATATACACAGAGAACAACTGTGTGTGAATTTTCAGCTGGGAGGTAATGGAGATCTTAAAAAATTACACGAGAATTCATCATGTGCCATAGTTCTCAGCTCATTTTCCTGGATCTTTATAATAGGTCTGATCCTGTTTCTTGGGTTATATTTCTTAGATTACAAACTGATGCCTTCTTTCAGGTCAGTACTTGCAACATGTGATTCGCTAAGATTCAGAAATTCTATCTTGAAATTTTCTTTTTTTTCTCCCCTAGGTATAAAATGTTGGGTATTTACAGCACATTCAGCACCGCTGAGAAAGAGAAGGGCCTTTGCAGAGGTTAAAACCAGGCTCTGTGTACTAAGCCAGCCTCCAATTCTGCTCTGTTCTGCTAAACTGTGTTTGTGCTTGTTGCAAGAGTATACAGTATCTGTATAAAGGCTCTTGAAATACCAGGGGCAACCTAATAAAAAAAAAAATAGGGAAGCAGCAGAAGACACAGCTTAAGAGCTATTTTTTCCCACTTCAGTCACTAACAGAATATGATTAACATCTGGATCCTGGATCTGGAGTAGCATCCGCCTTTTGGGGTTGGATGTTTGCATTTGACTGCAGAATATTTAATTTTATACTAGACAACATGTTGTAAGTTCTTCAAGAAAAAAAGTCAAGATCAAGACCTGCTGGATGGGAATAGTTGTACGAGCGGACATGGAGAGAGAAAAAATACCTCAGTTAAGAAATAAGAATTGCGCTTTTTTTTTTTTTTTTTTTTTGTAATACCACACAGAATTTTGGTGTGACATCATACTATATACAACTATCTGAAAATGTTACTTTTTTGGACATGTTGTATGGAAAGGTAGAGAAAAAGAGAGAGCTTAAGCCCAGTTAATATGGAAAAAAAAGGAACCAGTCTCTGGAGTACATCTGGCACGCAGCACAGGAAAAAGATTTCATCCTGTAGGCACACTGCCTGGAGAAAGCGCCAGACCCATGTTGACCCAACAGAGAGAGTTGCGGGGCTGGAGTGAAGAAGAGGGTAAGGGCACTGCATTTGCTCAGCCCTGAAAAGAGAGGGCTACAGGGGGACCTACCCACCGTCTGCAACTGCCTGACGGGAGGGGACACAGACTGTCCTCAAAGGTGCACAGAGAGGGAGGGGAGGCATCAGCCAGGGCTGCAACATGTGAAATTCCAGCTCTACACAAGAAAAAAGGTCTTTTTATTGTCAGGGAGGTGACACACTAGAGCGGGAGACCAGAGCTTCTGCTGGACCTCCAACCTTGGAGAGACTCAAAACTGTCCTGTGCATGGCCCTGAGCAACCTCAGCCAATGGGACCTGATGTGGGCAGCAGGCTGGACCAGGTGGACCTCTGGTGGTGCCCTCCAACCTACATGATTCTCTGATCTCATCTTGCTACCTCTGTTTCAGTGGTACCAAAAATCAATGTCTCTTTGCCTCACCCTATCCTCAGCAGCAAGTGATCTAGACATGGGAGACTTGATAACAAATATTACAATGTACATGTAAAAATTCATCACCATATACATTGATTTCTTTCTATCGCTCCTTTTTTCCATTTTTGAAAGACTGGGATATTTGCTTCTCAGTATGCACAGGGCTCTTCCTCTGCTCTTCTGCATTTTGCATCTCAGTGATTTAGTTGTCAACAGCACACAAAACAGGATTACTTCAGGAAATCAAGAAAAATGAGAAGGCAGAACAAGGACTACCTAGGAAAAAAAACCAGCATGATCTCTCCTTTTTAGCAGAGGGCACCTGTAACATATTCAGTAAGGCAGTTAGTTAACAGACAGTGCTGCGCAGGACTTCTTTGTGTACAGCATTTAGGAATCACTTCACGGAAGGGCTGAGAAGGACAAGAGCTGCTGATGCCAGAGTTTGACTGTCAGTAGAGGTTAAACAGGGGGCTGATGGGCTGTGCCATTCTGTGCAAGCCTGGCTGGCACACTGTAATATTGAATACACTATGGGAGCCCCAGATACGCTGTACTGGTGACACAGACATGCAGGGACACACAGGATATGTTGGGACAGAACTGAGCGGCCTGTATAACAAACACTGCTATTCGGAAACTGTCTAATCAAAGGAGATTTTCTGATGCCACAAAACATGTACTAGGCAGAGAAATCACTGAAGGTCCCACATAAAGTCCTGTGGTTCTTATTGCATCAACTGAACTAGCCAGTTTGATAATGATGTGATCTGCTCCTTGCAGCTCATGGAAGATCACTTTCAGGCACAACCATGCAATGATCTTGTCAAAAGAAAATAGAAGATATGCAAACAAAACAATCTTGAATTAGGCTCTTTGGCTCTCCCCGGTATTTCTGCCAACAGCACAGGAAAGAACATACAAATATTTGTAGCAATACAACTCAGAAGCAGCATTCCTAGCAGACACGGAACAACAGAGATCACAAAAATGTATTTTTCTGTTTAGTGGAAATAAGTAACAGTGTTATTAGAAACTGACAGAGAACAAACAAACTAAAGCAACTCAGCAAACCCACACAGAAACTGGCTGATTAAACAAACTTTTCACAGCAAGGATGCCTGGAATCTCAAGCATGCGACTGTTTTCCCCCATTGCATTTTCCTTAAATTAGCTCTTTATCTTCAGTATTCCAATCCAACACAAACTACATTTTAAAAACATCCATCTTAAGACATCAGCACAATTCCATAATGAAGCTACTGAAATCAAAGCACAACCTTCTTGTACACTGTCACATGGCTCCTGGGAAACACTGCTGGGAGAAAGGGGGTCATTGAAGAAGCAAGTCCTGCACAGTGGCTGCGCATCTTAAAGATGTTCAGTGCAAGGTCTCAGGGTCTGTATTCACAGCTATCTTATCTGCTAAATACTAATGCGTACAAAGCAAACTTAGCAATAGCAATACCAACGCGCTCACCAATGAACCTCTAAGTGGCTTTATGCTGCAGACATCGTCCATGCTGTATGTAAGACACAGTACTACAAATGCATTTAATGTTGGTAAGGTTTCCAGTGCCTCTGCAGTGCCAACAATCTCTTCTTCAGCTCATTTTCTCATCATGTTCTCTATGCTGTCATTATCCAATGTGTTTATTACAACAGTATACCAGGAACCCACTGAAAAGGAGTACTTAAGAGGGTGGCAATGTCTTACTTTTAAGATTTCCTATTAAAGAATAAATGCATATGGCTCCCACCACAGCATCATTGTTTTCAGCTTCCAAGCACTATTACCAACTCTTTTGATAAGGAAGTTGTTATTATCTTTACATGAGGTGGTGATGTTAAGGATGAATAAGATATGTAATGTTTATTCATTTCTTAATGACCACTTATTTGCATTTATAAGCTATACATCAATTACAAAGACAGCGTAGCTGTCCTCAGCTAGTCACTGCAGCCATGTTGCTTTCATCCTGCAATCCCTCCACCAAAGCTAAAGTAAAGCACCAAGGTAAAGGAAAGCATGACTACTGTAAAATGCTTCAGTTCTGAATCGCTGTTTTATACATTATGGGAATGCTATAGCATCCACAATGTATCAATTGCAAAGCACTAAACCCATAAGCTGTTCTCCTTCGGCAAACAGCATACCTGGTGGGGCCAAGCACCGGAGCAGCAATAGGTAAGGGGCTGCCAGATGCAGCACGTGCCCTCCCACCCATTTCGGCTGTCCAGGCTGCTGGTGGGTGGCTCACCCGTTAGACAAAAGCAGCTTAGCGTAGGACTGCCCTGGCAAGGGGCTGTGTTCCGACAGCTCCCAGCACAGCTGAACGCTCGAGCGCTTGCTTTGCAAAGGTGTCGGCTGCCGTGACAAACCCCGGCGCAGCAGCCGGGAGGCGGGAGCGGAGGGAGGCAGGGCAGCCCAGCCCAGCCGAAGCGGAGGGTGCCGCTCGCACCGCAGGTCAGCTCCTGCTCCCCCGTCTGACAACGGCAAATCCCTCAGTCACTTCGCAGTTCTGGGAACGGAAGACTGTCTTGTGAAATTACAATGCTGTTTTAATGCTACCGTTATTAGCATTGTCTTCAGACAACAAAATGTTCTGTCGCAGTCGCTGTGGGATGACGGCACTGAATACACACCGAGTCACCCCACGTTAGTTTAAATAGCACAACTGCGTGAACACATGTTCTTCAGTTAAATCCACACACATTCAAAAGTAAAAATAAGCAGATCTGCAAGGAAGAACTCACTTTCTACACAATGCAAAAGCAACCCTCGTTGCTGTGCTTCTAAAACCTCAACAAACATGTCTCAAATAGTTTATTAAGACTACTCCTATTTTCTGATCTGGTAGTAAACAAGTACTCAAAGCCACCCCCAAAGAGTTCTAAGTCGTTAAAAACATATGTGCCTAAACCTGGCTTTATTTGGTGACCTCCACAACACAAGCAGAGACAGTACCCGCAAGCAGGCACTCAGCATCACAATGTTGACACAGAAGTTTCAAGTTCCCCTCCTCCCCCATCAAATCCGAACAGCACCTCTCAAGAAGAAAATTCACTCAGATGTTTTCTCACTATATGTAATAACATACCCCCCCAGCTACGTTCAATCCCATTCAGAGCAGGAAATATCCAGAAGATTTCAAGTTGGAGCACAGGGAGGCTCTACTGCCCAGACACTCATCACAGGGCTGGCTGTGCTGCCAATTCACTGCGCACTGCTGATACCGATGCACGTTAAAAACAAAGCAAACAACCACTCTGTGTTCAAACTTGTCCGTGTTTCTGCCCCTTAACCAAACCATTACCAGGAACAGAAACTGCATAGAGCGCAGCTTCTGTATTCTGAAGTGAAACACAGGAGGGTCAAAATGAGCATGCATTTTTTTGTATTACAACTGTGAAACTGCCCTCCACAGTCTTCCTCACGCCAAAGCTGCACAGCTGCCTGAAGGCATGTTATTTTATACTTTCTAAAACAAAACCTCCTATGTTTAATGTTTCTAACATGCAACCAGACATACTCCAACTGGGTATCATTATTATGAAAGGATTTTGCTGCCATGCACTCTCCCAATATCAGGCAACTGAACAGCTCTCCTGCCTGACAGAACATGACTTCAGTACATGAATTTAAAGCATGTAAACTGAGGCCAATAGAACATTCATATAATCAAACTTTATATACCTTAATTCCCTTCATCTAGGAGCCTTGGTGTGCCCACGGGAGCTCCTGTCCTTGCCTTACTTCTTGGGGAAACTTCCCTTCTTCCCCAGTAATTCCTCATGGACAAGAGCTAGGGAAACAAGTCCCTAGCTGGCTGGCAGTTTTAAGCTCCAGTTAGAGAACATGAGTAAACAATACAGCATGCAAAAGTGTTCAAGTGTAGATCTGGCTATAGTAAAAATAATACTAATAAAAAGCATTGCTTTTTTTCCCCAAAGAGAATACTTGAAGGGGACTAAGTTTTACAGACAAATGTCTCTGCCCCTTGAAACAAGCATCTAATTGCAAGAAAAGCTATTTTCTTGCCTGTGAGGAAAGTTGTGGACCATAGCTTGTTAAATATCCAGAATGTAGGCAACACCTAAAAATCTTAAAAAAACACTTACTTTTTACCCTATTTGAATGCTTACAAGTTTCTGCAATTGCTTACACAGAACAATATTAGACAAACAGCCAGCGCATCTTAAACCTCGCTTAAGGCTGCACGGGAGCCAGACAGGATGAGCTGGCAGTTGGCCACCTTGCCAGGGACCAAGGTGACAGGGACATGCTATCCTAGGAGCTGCTTATATCCTACACTTATTTCCCCTTCTTCTCCTGGCAGGTCCCTTGCACACCTGTGCCACGCAAGCCCAGTTATCTCTGCTGGCCCAAACAAGCACTGCCCAGGCACAGCGTCCCTCCCAGCCAAGGATTTACATACAAACTCAGAACAAGTGTGCTGTTGCTCAGGATGTATGTCGTCTGCCACAGGTTTTGTGACTGCTGTGACTCCCTCGGGTCTGCACGGTGTGGTTTGTGAGGCGGGCAGAGACAACCCCGATTCTCTTTTCTTCGCCCAACAGCAAGCAAATGCCGTGCAACGTGCCCTATGCATGGGAATGTCCAGGAACAGCAATGTCAGAGATGCTCAGGAACCAGGACCTGGTAAAGGAGGACAGCATGCTACCGTCACCAACCCCTGACCCTCTGGAAAGCTTATTATACCTCAGTAAAGGAAACTAATGTGACTTCAAGCCCACAGAAAGAGGGGAAGGAGAATGGCAGAGAGAAATGTGCAGGTCTTTGCTCCAGGATCGCTCCCACCCTTATGTTTATCACTCAAAACTATTTCCTTCCCCAAGAGGAGGCCACTGAAAGCCCTGCTGGCAGGTCACAGGTGGGCTGGCTGTCACCCTCGCACACAATCTCTCGCTCTTTTCAGATTAGGCAATGGAGTCAGAAACAACTACTCTAGTAGTGAACATAACCAGCGTAAATTACCAAGTAGCATGGGGATTGAGGGTAATTTTAATACAGTGTTCCTGAGCCAAACTTTTCAGTAGTCTTGCATCACCGCTACAAAGTGAGGGGAGCAGAGATTCCAAGGAGACTGTGACAGCAGCCCTGCGCAGCCTTGCATAGAGATCCCTTAAATGGCAAAGTGCAGCACGCCAACGGCTAACCTGTCGTATTACCCACCGCTGCTTATTTGGAATCAAGAAGTGTATTTTTAATCATACTTCCTAACTGTTTGCATTTCCATTTTATGTTGCCAAGCAGGTGAATCATTCAAACAATTGTATGCAAAAACTACACAAACCCTCAAAATTTCAGGTCAGACAATTTCCTCTTCAGCTTAACCCCAGACTTTTCCAACAAGAAGAGCCGTGCGGTGCAGAGGGGCAGGTTTCCAGAAAAGCTAACTTTCTGGGGCTTACAGCTTATCCTTTGTAACTCATGGGGAGGCTTGTGCTCTAACCATGTGACAACGTTATCAGTTATTATTACGCTATGTTTCATGGTAAATATTTATGCCCTTTTCTCCAGTGCCAAAAGCTCATGTTGACACTTCAAACTTTACTGTGCAGATGTGAGTCTTGTATTTCTGGGTTCTCTCTTTTTCCACCACCCCCCCCACCTCCCTCAGACACGAGGTAAGCTTTAAGATTTATTCCAAAATACAAGAACAATGAAATTTTGGTAAAAAAATATCTAAGATGACAAAATCCCCTGAGCATTAAAATATATTAAAACCACCAAATTTTTTATTTCACACGTACAATCCCAGAGTGATTTTTACTAGCCTGCAGAACTTTAAAGCCTTGTAAAGTCAGATTTACAACAGAACTTGAAACAGCCCCATCTATAGCCTATGAAGTGCTGTTATAATACAAACCTTAAAAGTGTCAAACTTCAGTGAATTACGAAAGTCAGCACTTCCCTTCTTTTTTAGCTGTACTCTTTCGGGTAACCGCTTTTTGTATAAAACTGCCTGCCCTTGTGCTGTAATGATTTTATTATTTTATTTATCTTATAGCTGTTATGAAATTAAAAGTGACAAACCATTCATTAGATCACTCATTTTGTGCGCCTTTTTTAAAGCGTGAATATCGTTATGAGTTCTGGATTAAAATATGTGGATAAAAGCGAAGGGGATAAGATAAACCAGGAATGAGTAGGTACATCAAAAAAAATCAGGTTTGTAAGTTTCATATTTTAAAATGTATGGGAGGCAAAAAACAATAAGAAAACTCTGTCCAAAACATAAATTTGGGCAGTAATGATATGAAATTCGAAATGGGCAACTGTGTATGCTTTTCTATTCCTTCTAGTTTCTCTTAGATTTCTGTATTAGGTCCAAGATTTCAGCAAAAACATACAGTATTCTGGTTTTTGGGCATGGTCTTTGGGAAAATCTGTCCATTTTCTTCTTAGTAGATCAACATAAAATTTAACAAGTATGAACTTAATACCTATTTTCCGCAGTGCCCAAAGGTGAACAACTACTGGTATTTCTGAAGAAATCCATGTCAGTGTTATGTGCAAGACCTATGTGCATTTCTCTTTAAGGATACAGAAGCATGATAACTCAGGGGGGAAAAACCCACCAAACTGCTAAATATATATGTATGTACCATTTTCACAACGAAGCACCAAATTACATCAAAGTAGCAGACTACCTTTTTCCTATGATGCCATGCATGCACTGGATAATAAATATATACCAGTCTGCTAGTGAAAATTTCTGTAAACTTAAGACTTGAAAAGAGATCAGTTAAAGTACGGGTTTTTTACATTACAGATGTGTGTGGTGTGTGTTTATACCATTTATTTATTTATATATTACACCCTGAACTCCAGAAAAATCACTGCTTTCCTCCCCAGCATACTTTCCAATTCCTTGCAAAGGATGAAGATCCTAAGGAAAATATCATTGTTTATAATGTAAAATATTTTCTAAAGAGTAAGCAGAATTTACCTCATGGCAGGGGGAGATAAGTGACAAAAGTCAGAAATACTGCCAGAGACAGACAGTGAGACCATTTATTCAAGAAGTTACTTAGTTCCTAGATTAAGATACCAAAGAATAAAAATAACAGAGGATCAATATCCCCACAGATTACTAGGATTTGGAAAGACCAGAACAAAACATTCCTAGACCAACTAAAGCTATAGGATTTAAAATCTAGACATCAAATTTTGTGAGACACTTCAGTTTTTCTCTGTGATACAAATCAAATCTCAATTCCCCAAAAAACCTTCTTTTTCAAGACCTTTTCTCGATCAGCTCCAGAGAAAGGGAGATGTGCAGATGAGCACAAGTAACCCAACTTATTAAATCCACTGCAAGGCTGGATGCATATGGAAATGAATTTTATTCCCAAGCAGATAGACTAGATACGTCAGTATGTTTTTGCCATCTCTGATATAAAAATAGGTGTCAGCAAAATCCAGTATAAATTCTTGCAAGCCCCTGCAGGAATGCTGCTGTTTTCCTCTGGACTGTTCAACAGACACAACCATCCAGAAACATCTCATAATCAAGGAAAAGAAGGAATGGGGGGCAGAACCCACCCGAAACCCTCAGTTCTGTTGCATTCAAAACCTCTACCCAAAAAAAGCAAAACATTTTTTCTCATTGTTAGATGGACCTTGTAAAAAACATTCCTGGGTCATCACCACTGACCCAGGGTTTGTCCCTTGTCCAAGAGAGAATAACAGGATCCCTTCCCTGGGGTGCTGGTGCCATGGCTGGGGGTCAGGAAAGAAGAAGTCAGGAATACTTTTGTGGCGTGGAAGTAAACCAAAACATCGCTGCTTTTAAGAGCAGAAGCAAAAACAAAGCATGCTTCTACAAGCTGTGTCTTACTGTTCCTCAGGAAAACCTCCCTGGCTGTATTTGTCTGTAAGCAAGCATCACAACCGGCATGTGCAGGGGCTGCTGCCAGGTGCTCCTATAACTTGTACTCCCACACCTCAAACACATGTGCTTGTGCAAACTGTGGCAGCCAAGACCTGGAGGAAGCACCGAGCACAGTTGGCCACCTGCTGAATCAATTTTTGCAGATTACAAAGATGTCCTCCAGCCCCAGTGTGGGCAACAGCCAAACACACACAACAAAAAATGAGGTTTTCCAAAGAAAGAAAGAAAAAAAAAAACCACCCCACCTTGGAAATGTTTTGCCTTTAGGCAGGTCTTGATTTCTCTTTCTACCCCAAAAAAGCGCTAATGTTGCATTTCTAACCTGTTGTTATTGTTCATATACACAAATATAGCAATTTCATGCCTGCTCTGGAAAACAAACAAATCAAAATGCCGAAACACACCCCAGCATACAACCAAAATGCAAGTTCTTATGCTTTGGTCAAGCTTCTCAAGTACTTCTTTTCCTGCATTCCTTTCTCTTGCTTTCGCTATTTCCCTCCATTTTGCCACAGATTTCCAACCCCCAAATTTTATTAGATTAAACCCGCAGAGATCTTGGTCTGCCACTGCAGCTGACAGGCTGCAGCCCGAGGATGCTGGATTGGACACAGAGTAGGGAGCATTTCAAATTTAGGTCACCCTTGCCACTCTGATCCCGGGGAACAGCGATGGCGTGCTTTTCCACACTTGGCTGTTTTCCTGCTGACCTGCGTCTCGAACGAGATGACAGTCCCAGTGCAACTTAAAGAACAAAGTTAGCACCAGAGAGATTTAATGCTAAATATGACAAAAAAGGGCCAAAGTGACTGGAAAGAAGAATTAACTTTCCCAAAGTTTGCCACTGGAGGCTGATGGTGCACTAAAACTGCACAAACACGCATCCTTCGGCCGTGTTCACTGTCTGCAGAACCAGTACACAAAGTAGGGATTGATGGCAGGCAGAAATTGTTACCACGTGAGGAAAAGCATTGCTGAGCCAGCAGCACACACGATAAGCGTTATCTCTGCTGGAGGCTGCGTGCTGCTGCGCTGCACCTCAGCTCCGTGCTGGCAGACCACTGAGGGGGAGCCGGCACCGAGGCCAAACCTCCCTAGTGCTATACACGGCACTTCAGGCACCGAGGCTGGCAAACCAGCAGCCTGCCCACCTTTCTGCAAATGAGCCAACCCAGCCATATCCGGGAGAGCAAAACTCCTCGAGGAAGTAACTGCGTGTCACAGGAAGGTGAGAAACATAGCCGGGTCTGATGCTACTGGAAGGTGAAAGGGGGAAAGCCCCGACTCCCATCCCTTAGGGCTCTGCTGTTCCCCAGAGGCAGGGGCTCCCCACCACCCAGCCTCCCATGGTGGCTGAAGCCATCCTAGAGCAATGCAGCAGGGCAAGCTCTGACGGCTCCTCTGCACCCACTTCTACTCAAACTGCTTTCTAGTTCTTGGACTCAACATATGGTTTTTTCTCCTGTAGTTTTTTTTTTAAAAAAAAAGAATAATTCAAATTTAGGATTATATGCTTAGTGCAACACAGCAGCTAGCATGATTTTACAGAAGAATGGTTCCTAAAGGACTGTGCCATTCAACTACATATGAACCCAGAGGGGAAAAGCTTAATGGATAGCAATATGAGGTATTTTAGTTTGCCCCATAATTCTTCTCCTACTGGTTCAAAGCTGTGTCTCTCCCTCATGGGCATCCTCAAGCTCAGGCATCACAGGCAACCTAAGAGAAGGTGACTTGTGAGGATTTTTGCCCACTGGCTGTAGGCTTAGCCAAAGATGAACAGAGGAATCACTGGAGAAACTACGCCTACTGAGTATTCACTGGCACCTAAAGCAGCCAAGCTTGTCATTGGCCATTGCAAATGATTCACAGAGGAGAAAAATTATTTGAATGGGTCACAGCACGAGAAGAAACTTTGTTTTAAGGAGTTTGGGATAAATCCAGCGATTAGTAGTTATTTTACCCAGAGGATGATCAGAAACCGTGTGGCCAGCAGGACCAGGGCAGTGACCGTCCCCCTGCACTGGGCACTGGTGAGGCCGCCCCTCGAATGCCGTGTTCAGGTTTGGGCCCCTCACTGCAGGAGGGACATTGAGGGGCTGGAGTGTGTCCAGAGACGGGCAGCGAAGCTGGTGGAGGGGCTGGAGCACAAGGCTTATGAGGAGCCGCTGAGGGAACTGCGGGTGTTTAATCTGGAGAAAAACAGGCTCAGGGGGCACCTTATTGCTCTCTACAGCTGCCTGGAAGGAGGTTGTAGTGAGTGGGGTGTCACTCTCTTCTCCCAGGTAACAAGTGATAGGAGAAGAGGAAACTGTCTCAAGTTCTGCCAGGGGAGGTTTAGATTGGATATTAGGAAAAGGAAAACTTCTTCACTGAAAGGGTGGTGAAGCATTGGGACAGGCTGCCCAGGGAAGTGGGTGAGTCCTAGAAGTATCTAAAAGGTGTGTTGATGTGGCACTGAGGGACATGGTTTGGTGGTGGACATGGCAGTGCTAGGTTCATGGTTGGACTTGATGATCTTAAAAGTACTTTCTGACCTAAATGATTCTACGACTTTCAGTTTTAGAAGAGAGAGTAAGGAGATGTATCAGAATAGATCCAACTTGGGAGAAAAAAAATCCCACGTTATGTAAATTGAGATAGGTTACATGAAAGACCTAAATATAAATGGAAGAAAGACTAGTATCATCTCCATATCAAGACAACAGAAAAATGATATCCCTAATAAGTAGAGTTCATGTTGTCTAATTTAGTTAATAGGTTTCTAGAGAAATAGCAATGTTCATTCATGGGATACAATTTTTTTCTCCAATGAGAGATTTGCAGAGGAATCACAGAGACAGGCAGTTTTATAACTTTCACACACATAAAAGGCTAATAAGCAATTAAGAATTACAGGCATTAGGAAAGAGAGCTGATCTTTCCTCCAGTCCGTTACCCTGCCAAATGAGTATTATTCTCTACCATCTCTTAGGCAATGGCTTGTTAGATCTAGTACTAGAGACCACAAATGATACAGACTTTTCCCAACTTCTATAGCAGACCATTTACAGGTTTATGCATCTACAAAACGAGTATTAAAGAAATCATGCTTCTATTTTTCTCTGTTAATCCCTGATTCTTGTTACATTACTTATGCTGAAAATTTGTATTTCAATTTTATTTTGCCTTAATTTCTCACATTTGTGCTTTTCTTTCCTGAAATCCTTCAAATATTGTTGATCTCCAAAGGATAAAGCATTTGCAACTGACTGCCTATTCAAGGTGTTCACACAAGCGAAACTCAGAACTTGGTGCATTGTCAACCAACGTCAATAGGGATCTTCCACCAACTTCAGTGGGGTCAGGATTAGACCTTCAGAGCCGCTACTCCCCCTTGCAGTATGCTCACAACGGCATCTCTACATGGCTAATACCTGCAAGGCTCCCTCCCATCATATTTCAGACTTTCAGTATTATTCTGAAGTTTTTTATGGTGATATTCTTTTTGAAGTCTCTCCATAACATGCAATCGTTTTATTTGGGATTAGCTCTTGTAAAGTTAATTACAGTTTTGCATTTTGTTTTACGTTCCTGACCTCTTCAGATTCTTTTGAACTTTAAATATTTGTCCAGACTTGTATATTCAGCTCTTCCTAATATAAATGTGGTTTGCACAGCACCTGAATCCCCTTCATACCATCAGTTTAATTTAGAAAGAACTAAAATCTTTTGGAGAGACAAAGCAGGACAAAGCTTTTGAAGAGAGATGCAACAGTTAAATCCTGTTTTATCACACTACCCAACACATTACTTTTGCTGAAGCATTTTTGACTTAAAGTCCTAAAATACTGGCACAAATGAAATATAACCTTTTTTGAAGAAAAAAAATCCCAATAACTCAGAATTAAAATTATATAAGCTTAGACTAGCGTCTTTAATAAAGCAATGGGAAGCGGCAAACTGAGGACAAAACACCAGTAGCAGATTCACAGATCAGAGATTATACTACCTTATTCGAGAAAAACATACTTCAAGAGATGCCAACCTACTGGAAATACTAAACAACATTGCTGCTTAAAAAGTAAGAAGCAGCAGAAAATAATTCTTTATAGAGTTACAGTTAGGTTATCTTTAGCACCTAAGGAGTTATTGTTTTTATTTTCTAGTCTAAAAGCAACAGTGCCTCTGCATGCAATATGCAGGAACCTGGGGAAGAAAAAGAAACAATTTGCACTGAAGACTTGGGTGTGGAAACAAAGCTGGTTTCCAAGAATTTTTCTGCAGTAGACAATGATACAAGAGAAAGGTGATGTAGGCACCACATGGTACGTTAATTCCAGTCACAACACCAGCTCTGTTCTCTACTCCTTCACTAGACTGTGAGAAAACAGGCAAGTTACGTCACTGACACCAATGGCAAAACCTAGCTTCACCAGGCATAGTGAACATTAATGCGTAGGTAAATAAAAGCTTGGGACACTGGAAAGAACAACTGTGAATGAGCAGCCCTGCAAGCCAGCTCTCTCCCGACAAGAAGCATCACTGGGTGCATAAAATACCACAGTAACAACTTCTTAGATGTTTAGGAAAGCTAGGATAAACCACACACAAATACATACTGGAGCAAGGAGGATGCATGCCGCCTTTGCAGGAAAAGATGCAATAAATTATCCAAATAATCCAAATCCCCCAAAAATATCCAAATTACGCGCTTGGGAAAGGAGCCTAGATCATTCTTCTATAAATCCAACCAGTCTGTACTGCACTAGTGCATAAAAACAGTTCTTAAGTGCCAAACAGGACACTGGCACACTGGCTGTGAGTAAGAGCATCCCACCTTTGTGGAAAGGGACAGCCCCAACACACTGGTGGTGATGTGCCCAAATCTTCCTTCCAAGTGAAGTGACGGGGACAGGACAGGGCTGAGCTGCCTGTACCAGCAGTTCACAAACTGGCCCTTAGGCAAGCCTGCATCAGGAGGCTGTGAGCGGCCATTTGGGTTTGGGGTGTGGAAAGAAACAAAACAGCCTCTGCTTTCACATTCTGCTCTGCAGAGGGTGGTTTCTTCTGCTGGAGGCAGACCTTGGCTTTGTCTTTATGCATTTGCCTCCTCAACTAGGAGGCAGACAAATACTACATTTAGAGGAAAACAAACACACACACTACCCCCTGCCCCCCCCCCCCCCCCCAAAAAAAAACCCCACACCAAAAAACACCCAACCAACAAAACCCACACCTAAAACACCACGATAACAAAAGAAAAAAGAACACCCACCCCAACTCTCTAAAATCAATTAGACCTACTCCCAGAATTGCTCTAATGGTATTTCAAGCTTAGAAAATCTTGGGGTACTGGTCCTGTAGCAACCACAGTTGAGAAGAGCCTCTCAGACATAAAAAAATGCATTTAGTAGCAAAGTGAGGTCGAACTGGTAAAACTAAACAGGGTGTTCAGGCACGACACCTGTTCTTCAACTGAATCACTGTTGTCAGAATACATTTTAGGTAGGTAAATCCAGATAGAATTACATTTTTTTTTTAAATCTCTAAACAGTTCCCAAATGCCATTGCTGCTATTACTGAGTTGTAAGGAGTGAAGTATGTAGAATTATGAAGTTGTTCTTACTAAGTAATGTAATTCAAACTCTAGATATTTACTTTTGCAGGGGGAAGGGAACAGTAGACAACTGAAACACACCCAGGATGGCTCAGCAGCATGTGTCACCACGCGCTCCCCCGTGTCACGGTATCCGGCTGGGATGGCATGCTGCTGGGGAAGCCGGAGCATAGCCAAGCTGGAGAACACCACAGCTGAGGCTCATCTCACCATCGAGCACGGAGACTTGGCCATTAAGACATGGTCTGCATTTCACCCATACTGATGAGGTTGGGCTCCTACCCACTCCATCGCCACCCTCACCAGGGCTCCTCTCTGCGCTACCTCTAGCACCAAAATGCCACTGGAAGGAGCCCATGGGTGCATGCCCCAACCTCCTCCTGAGATCTGGTCTGGAGCCCATCCTAGACTGAGGCCAACTTCCTGAGGTACTGTTCCGACACTGATCTGTTACCTCTCTGATCTAAAATGAGGTCATTTTGGCTCAGCAGCATGTCACTATGATGCTGTACATCAAACGGCTGGGCAGGGTCAGGCTGCCTAAAGAGGCATGGTGACAAGGACAGGTCGCTGCAGGCATCCTCTGCACTTGAATAAGGCTGCAGGGAGCTGTACTCCAGCGGGAACATGGCTCTGCCCACCTCTCACATGGCAGTGGGACCTTCCTCTCTCCTCCAAAACAACCCTCAAGCTGCACTGGTACAACTGGTTATAGGGGTGCAGCAAAATCAGGATAGAAAACCGATCCAGGACAAAAACAACATCCTCACCAGAAAAGGACGGGAGGACAAGGAAAAGAAGCACCATTTAGAGCCTGGCTCAATTCTGGATGCATTTAATTGTGAAAAACATGGATGCTTTCTTGGAAGTTTGTTCAATTTTTCTTCAAATTTTGATGTTAACTCTTTTAATTAAGGTAAGTATCTGCATCTGACATGCCCTGTTCACAATGCTGGCTACACCTTTTCTGTTCATACCTGCACAGCATTAGTGGTTATAGGAAAGCTTGAATTCCTGGCACAAACACAGCATCATGTTGTTTGGGCTTGGGGTTTTTTGCCCTCTGCTTGCAGAGCAGCACTCACACAGGCACACTTGCTGCATGTTCGGATGAGTAGAACAGCCTTCAGACACGGGCTGCAGTTGTTCTGCTTCAGAATCAACACTCTCTAAGCTTGTATGGTAGATGAAATGTCTCCAGGCTCTGGGCAGTAGAAAAACACATGAAGATATGACTGCTTCAGGTGGTATTCTGCTTGCAGGTTTAACAGTAACCCTCATGACCAGAAGAGCTGGAAATGCCTTTTTTTTTTTTTTTTTTTGTTTTGTTTTGTTAATAAAAGCTCAGAATCTAGAACAGCCTAGATTGTGGGCAAGCTGGTGTTATGATCTAATCCTAGCTGTTGATTTCCAGATCTGTCAATTCAGTACCGCTCAAAACTTAGATTAAAAACTACCTCCACCCTCAAAAAAGGATTTAAGGAAATTATCGTGAAACAAGCAGCATACTAATACTACAAAGCAGATTCAGCTAAGTATACTTCTGCAAAGGAGGTTACTGTTCAGTCAACTCTGTTTTAACTGTATTTCTTGATATTCCAATCTTCTTGTCACTTCTTTTCTGACAAAAGTCATCTTCAGTTAGACTGTAGATGAGATTTAATAAATACTGCTTATTTTCCATACTAAGGCTGGCTTTACTTAGCATAACTGAGTTAGGTAAAGAAGTGACAAATCCAGCTGGGCACACATATATTGGTACACAACAGAAAAGTATATGGCATTTTCTATTGTGAGTGAAGAATTGTTACCAAAAATCCCCCGTGATGAGATCGGGTGAAAAGGCCATGTCCTGGTTTCAGCTGGTATAGAGTTAATTTTCTTCTTAGTAGCTGGTGCAGTGCTGTGTTTTGGATTTGGTGTGAGAATAGTGTTGATAACACATGGATGTCTTTGGTTATTACTAGTTAATGTTTATGCAAAGTCAAGGACTTTTCAGTTTCTCAGGCCCTTCCAGCCAGAGGGCTGGAGGGGCACAAGAAATGGGGAGGGGACACAGCCAGGACAGCTGGCCCCAACTGGCCAAAGGGGTATTCCATACCATGGGACATCATGCTCGGTGTATAAACTGGGGGAGGCTGGCCGAGGGCTGCTGGTCGCTGCCTGGGGACTGGCTGGGCATCGGTCAGTGGGTGGGAGCAGTTGTACCATGCATCACTTGGGTTTTCTCCCTTCCCTTTGGGTTTCAACCCTCTCTCCTTCTTCCTCCTTCTCATTATAATGATTATTACTGTTGTTGTTATTATTATGGTTTGGGGTTTTTTACTCCTTTAATATTTTAATTATTAAATTGTTCTTATGTCAACCCTCGAGTTTCATATTTCTTTTTGATTCCCTTCCCCATCCCTCGGGGGGGGATGCAGGGGGAGTGAGCGAGGGGCAATGTAGTACTTACTTTTCTGGCTGGCGTTAACATAACAGGCCAAACCTTACCAGCACCCCAGACACGCACACACCTTGCTAGTCCCCCACAGCCACAGTCCTCACCAACTTCAGCAAGAAATCAGGGCTCACAGAAGTCTTAGAAGGTGTTACAAGAACAGGTTCGAGGAGTTGAGCCTACAAATTACTCTCTGTCGTGGGTAACTTCCTGTACAGTGGAGTATCACAGGCAATTTTGTTTATTTTTTTTACCATAAGAAATAATGGAAATGATACGTGTAGTAAGAAACATTGACATTTCATGGAAATGGGCATTTGCATGTAATCCTCCCTACTGCTGGCAACTTTAGTGGTTTTTTTTTCTTATTAATTGAGAAAAAGTATAATACTAGTTACGTAGCATTTCAATATGACATTTGAATCACCAGCTTTTTTTCCAAATATGCAGAGAAAAAAAATGATAGTAAAACTTCCCAATATCAGTGCAGCTGATATAAAT
This sequence comes from Falco peregrinus, assembly GCF_023634155.1. NCBI lineage: Eukaryota > Metazoa > Chordata > Aves > Falconiformes > Falconidae > Falco > Falco peregrinus. The sequence continues at coordinate 47,285,955 of NC_073723.1, forward strand.
CAGTACCATTGGAAAAAATCCGTGATCACAAACAAATAAGGTGATGCAGAACCTGTTAATGTCCAGGACTTGGAGAGTGATATACAGTCCAGACTGTATTGGGAGCAGGAAGCACATAACCCTATCAACAGCCTCCTATAAGGTGGGGGACTAAGCATTTGTACCTACCATGGCTTTCACTATGGGACCCCAAAGATCCAATTCCAAGAAAGAAATAAAAAAAAAATAGTAACAAGAAAACCAGTTCAACCTTTAAGGAAACTGAATATTAATTTGTTTCTGGCCACAGATTTTTTTGGTAATATAAACAACATCAATCCTAATAGAAACTGTGTGTGTGTGTGGGGGGGGAAGTCCACATGTATCTATACAGGGCTCATCCTAAACATGTAGCAGTTTCTTTGACAATAAGTCTTTTCGTGTTTTGGTATACTAGTGCAATGTTCATGTTCTCACAACTAGCCTGAAGGGTTTCTAAATTAGTAACCCAATGTTACCACAGTAACATAAAGTACCACCAAAATGGACCACTTTTTAGAGATCAACTATAATCAAATTAGTGACCAAGCAAGTTATAAGAATTCTTGCTTTTCCAGTTTTGGGAGTTTGGGGCTTTATTGGGGTCTTTTGTTGTCTGTGTTTTAAAATTAAGATACGTACAGAGTGTGCTTTGTTTACCTTGCAGGAATAGATCCTGTGTAAGCAAAAAAAGAATCACCACCAACAGCAAGAAAAAAGCAGCTCTCACACTTGCTAAGGGTCTCTAGTTTCAGTTCCCAGGCATACAAAGTTTTAACAACCCATCTCTGGTTTTACTTTTGCAGACTGCTTGCAAGCAGAACACACTCTTTCCTTGTCCCAATACTATTTAAAACACAGTGAAACCTCACTCTCAGAGCTTCTTAAACACCAGGATCCTGTCCATCATGCTGTCTCAGATACCCTGGGGCATGTTAAATAGCACTAGATGCCCTATAAGTCAACCTGCCATCCTTGATCAGACAATCTTCAAACTGAGAATATTCAAGTTAAAAACAGTCACATATAAAGTTCAATGTTCAAAAGACATCATCTTCACAGTCGTCACATCCACACAGACCAGAGTATCTGTCCTACATTCACATAAATTTGATAAAAATATGAGTTTCTTTATATCTTAAAAAAAACCCCAACCAACCAAACCCATCCACCCTGTGAATAAAATGCTCTCAGTACAGCCAGCCCTCACCAACCAGCCACACCACGCAGCACCTTCATACAAGGGCTACCACAGGATTGAGGACAAGCAGCCCCATCCATCCCAGCAAGTTTTCACACAGCGGTCTTTATTCAAGCAGCATCAAGTATCTGAACAAAAATCCGGAAGACCTGTATTTGGTTATTTTCTATTAAAAGACAGCATCTCATTGTATATAAATATTTTTTTGTCCTAAGCCTGCTCTAACAACCTCCTTGGGGTATCTCTGCAGTCTTATCATTCATAAAAATCTTTGGAAAAATACTGAGATTATATGAACTTTTTCTGACTCTTGCTGTGTTGAAATAAAAGAGACATCGGTTTATGGTTGTGTCAATCAGAGCTAGATATATTTGTTTACAATATTGCTTATCAATAGCACAAATGTTCTAAGTTGAAAGTTGAGTTCAGTGATTTGTGAAATTTGAGATTTTTTTTCTTACGAAAATTAATAGGAATTTTTACTCTTATTAGTGGGAAAGTATGTCACATATTCAACTTCTCTACTTTTGACCTGGCTAACTAGTTTTTATTCTTTAGATGATGCTATCATTTATAGTTGGGAGGTAATGCCAAAGCTTTTTTGATTAATCTACTGGAACAATTGGCTCTAATTTATATTCCTTTCAGAAAGATGGACGGAAAGAAGGAAACTGTGTCCAAAGACACTACACAAATCCCTCCAAAAACACTTCCATGAGCACAGGATTGCTCCTTGCCTTCCTTTGTCACACAAAGCAACAGTGAGTGAGCCAGGAACCCGGGATCCCTGTCTTCCTCCACCATCAGCTTTCTAAAAATTGCATCCCGAAGTTACAAAGGAGAAGGTGCTCTCCTGTTAAAATGATCTTCCAGCTGGGAAAATACATCAGTCAAAACATACTATATACATGTGTCTGTAGTGGCACATACATGTACACATGCTCTCTCTCCGTCTCCATGGTACTAGAGTTTAACTTCTGTGATTTCCAATGTGGATGTGCTTATTTAGATATGAGCGGCTTTCTGCTGTATGGGTGGAGTTTGGAGGTAGAGTACATGATATTCCTTTCAAAAAACACATACATCTGAATGAGCCACCAAACCAAAATGACACATAAAGCTCAAAACTAGCACTGAGTACCTTCAGCCTACTTGACTTTCTAACTTTAAATAGCTGGTTTAGCACAGTTGTACAGTCTGCAATACACTGCAGTGATTTGTGCATATAGCTTTCTCTCCTGCTGATTACCATTTATAGGCTATAACTAAAGAAAAGGTGGCTCAGGGACTTTTCACATACAGTACTGAACACGTTCCTGAGAAAAAAAAAAAAGATAAAACCCCACAAACGTAACTGTTCACTAAAAAATAAAAAAGCCCTGTATCTGCAAGTGCTCCAAATGTCACAAGAAAACTAAGTTCAAAGGCAAATGTACATTCCCCTATTATATTATAAAACATGCAGTGTGAAAAAAAACTTAGGATAATCTCTGAATCATTAATTCTCCTCCATTTACATGAGAATATAAGCACCAGATCTTTTTATGTAGATTGTCACAAAAATGACAGCCCGGGGCACTTCTCAAAGTTTAGTGAGATCTCACTAAGTGGCCTTCTCCCAGTTGTTTTGAAGGACAGATCCTTACTTTAGGATTATCCCATTTAAATTATGAGGTAAAATAATCCCCCCAACACTCCAAAAGTCCTAACAGCTGCATCTTCATGGGAAAAAAGAGCCGGTAAGGACAAGAACCAACAGTTGTTACTGCAAACTAGTGGCTCTGGATCCCAAGCAGCTGCCGAACAACAAGAATCATAAAACTAAGGTGCTTAAAAATAAATCAAACACCAAAACTAAATTACTACCAGCAAGAACATCTTATTTTAATGATAAAAATGCGTGAAATGCCAGCCAATTTCAAGCTGCACTAAACTGAACATAATCCTTACATGTAAGTCATAATTTATGGGAAATAACTATTTGAAATGCCGACTGTAGAATTTATAACTTAATGGCTGGCATGCCAACCGCTAAAATGGTTCACACACCTGGCTGTTTTTATACTATGCGAATTGCTGGGGTGGTGCAAAAATTAAAGTTATTTTCACTGATGTCCATGCTGAGAGTGCACCCATCCTCCAAGGGTGAAGGGCACCAGTGGGTCAGCGGTGGCAGAGCTCTCATGTTACATCCCTTTGCTGCATGTCTGATTGTCTGCCTTAAAATACACCAACTTTTACTGGAAAATTTCACTCCTTGTCAGAGGAATGTTTAAAATAGAGCGTCTTCTCTTGTCAAGGGTAATATTTATGTACACAAAAAAAATGAAATTGCTGTGACAGTGTAAAAGAATTACAAATTTGCAAAGGGAGCGCAGTACAATTCTGGGCGCTTTTCTGCCACCTTGGCAGTGACAGAAGGACAGCGGCTGCTGGGCAGCCACCCCACCATACTCCTCACTCCCCGCCTCCTCTCCCTGCTGCAAGGGCAGTCCCAGGGTAAGGAAGACAAATACGGGTTTGAAGTGTTCTGCAGTTGCTTAGCAACTGCTAAAAAAACCCAAGAGATTTCAGTCAATGAACTGGCACATACACCTCTACACATATCAACGGTGACACGAGGAGTGCCACCACACCGTTAGACATCTCAGCCCTGGGATGCCCCCAGCCCCAACATTAGCACGTCCCACCTCACCCTTCCAACCTGCTTCCAGCCTCTGCTCACTCATCCATCCCAAAACTCCCAGCACCACAGAAGGGCACAGCAAGCACCTGTGTGCGGGTAAGGAGATTATTTTTAGTTGTGAAGAGGCCAGCTATGCCCTTCGCTCTGTTACCACACACCTGCAAACCACGACTGCTTTAAAAAGCAATTGAGATTGAAAAGCTGCCCCTGAACTAGCCCTCCCGCGGTACAGACCAGGTTTCTTCCCAAGCCATGCGATGTATAGTCAGCGACCATTACCGGCCATTCCCATGCCTGTTACCGGTTTCAGTGGGAAATGATGGCCAAATTGCATAAACCTTTTGGGCACCATGATTGCACATCATCATCATCATGCCAAGTGTTTTCAGATTTTCAAACCTCATACATATGTGTATGTACAGATTTTGACAGGGAAGATTCTTCCACCACTCTTCTGTAAACTGCCATTAGGTCTATATAATAATTTATATAAACTTGAAGAGATGATAGAAGGAAGCTATGCTTGAAAAAAATATTTTCTGTTTTACAGATGCTTCACTCCACAGATGAGTACATATGAAGGGAAAAGAAACCACACCACACTGCAATGCAACAGGTTTTAAGTTATCAGTATAGAAAATTATGCTAAGGAAAAGTGAAAATTTATGCTGGAAATTAAACCATTTCTAACCACTGCAGCAGTTAGGTTCAGAAACGGCTTTCCAGGAGCAGCAACATGGCCAAGGAACTGCAGCCATGCCTGAGCCACCTATCCTGTCCCTTCCACAGCCAGCAAAGGAGGAGTACCCCCACCACCTGAGCTGGCTGGAGAAGCTGTTCCCACATCTGCCCCTTTCCACCAACAGCAAAGGGCACCGGGGGCAACAGGATCAGTGTAGCCCAGCCAAGGGGATATCCCAGCCTGGGGGTGAGCTGCCCTGGCGCAGGGGGCTGCAGGGGCAGCTGAGGGACCCTTCCATGTCCCAGCTTCCCACCTGCACTGACGGGAAACAACCAGAGCTGGGAAATTGCCCTTCCCCAGTGGTTTTGTGCATTTTCTGTGAACCTTAAAAATACATGTGCGCTTCTCAAAGATCCTGCCTCCCCCTTAAGCCCAGAAAAAATACATCACCGTATTTCTAAGAAACAGAAATGCTCATCAGTCACATTTGAATTTCAAGGTGCATCATTTCTCGTGCTTGCTTCAATCCTTAAAACACTAATTTCCTCAATTTTAGTCTTTTTCTTCTCTCCTTTAAACTAGTACCCAGTACCTTTTCAAAACTTACCTGCTCTAAATTACCACCAGTGAGTTTTATTTATGATAGTGCTGTGGTACCAAGTAGACCTCTGTTATGGTGTTTCACAAACATCTTGCTTGGCACCTCCAAGGGACCCATTACATTCTTTATCCTCACAATTCTTAGTATACTGAAAAGAAATAATACAAATTCTTAAGAAAGCTACTGTTTGCAGATCCCTTCTAAATATCTACTACCAGGTAAAGTTCAGAAGTTTTCTGATTTCTTTAACGCTGTCCCAGCGATTTTAATAGCCATGCACTCCCAGGTGTTTTTACGTGAACACTGGAAATAAAAGTAAAGGCCTCAATAAATAGGTTTGGTGGTGTTTGATTTTTTGGTGGTGGATTTTTTTTTGTGTGGAGTTTTTTGTTGTTTTGGTTTTGTTTTTTTTTAATTAAGTGACCACACAGTAGCATTGCCAGTTGCATTCACTAGGAGCTAGTGAATGTAGCACAGTTTTGAGTAATATGGCAACAAAACTGGACTTAAGACTTTCAGGCATCTGTTAAAAAAAAAAAAAAACCAAAAAACCACAACCATAAAGCCACCAAACCTGAAAGGACAGTAACAAAACCCTCTTGGCTTTCCAGAATGGTATTAAAACAGAATTAATGCTTGGAACCACAATGTGGGTTGGACTTGTGTCACTCCTGTTTCATACAGGAAGAAAAGCACTTGTCAGGTGAAGAGAAGTACAATAATTATTACAACTCCTGGCTCCTGAAGGCAGGCCCCTTCCCCTCTGCAGGCCATGACACAATGGTTCAAGTCTTCCAAAATGACATGGCTATCTTTGCTGCCACAGCCACTGTACCTGCACAAATTATTTTGTGAAGCTCCAGAAAATACATACAAAGTTTGTTTAGGACCTTCAATACCAAACAGCACCATAACGAATTGTACTACTTTATTCTTTAAGCTGTCCTTATCTTGTATTAACATTATTCTTTATCTTCCTTCCCAGCACAATTTGCTTTTCTAACTAATTTTAATTCTCATTGCATACAAATCCACTCCTCTAGAAATGCCGCTGGACTACACCTGTTCTCTGTAATCACTGAAGACACCTCAGCAAGTTTCTGTTGTGTTACAAGTACAAATGCAGGTCCTTCTGAAAAGACCTTATTCTCGGTCTTAATTGAAAAGTTACTAATACTCATTTTCCAAGATTGCCTGGTGATACAAGGTAAATTAAAAGACCATAGCACAGTGGAGCACACTGAACTGATTGAAACATTATTAGCTCTTCCCAGGTGGAAAGGATGTAAAACAAAGCAAAAAGATAACTGTTTGAAAGCATAATGACAAGGTGACTTTGGATGGCATTATGGAGACAGGAAACCAACATTTTAATAATAAATGAGAGATGACAGATAATGCGAAGATATCTTACCAAGAGTTTCAGTACTGGGTACAGCAGAGAAGAAGGAACCAACAAAAAAGGTGTAAAGAGGGATGATATGATCGAAGCCACAGGGCTGGGAAATGCTCTTGCAAGCAATATTCAGAACTGATAGAAGTGGGACAAGGCTGCTGTCATCCAAGCTACAAAAGTGATGGCACAAGTACTTAGTAGTAGTATGTGAGACACTGATAGAAGATTTCACAGCAGATAGGGAAGGATGCATCTTAGACATGGTAGACCAAGAAAATCTTCAAGATACGGGCTTCCTCTGCTTGGAAGGACCTTGGCAGAAATAAAACAGGGTTGGAAGGACTGGTCAGTTTTCATTCCTCTGATACTGTTTTGATGACTGCTTTTTTTAAAGCATCCATTTTTCATTATTGTTTTAAAAGATTAACAGGTTTAAGACAGGAAGAGAAAGACATTTTCTGATCCAAGTGAATTGCAGAATTTTTACCTTAGGGAGAAATTATGAAACTGGTATAAGTCCTACTTTGTCTGGAAAGATCATCATAAAGGCTCCTTAAGACACAAGGCTCTCAGTAGGCTAACTTAATAGCAATTGCACTAGCTACACAAGAAAGCGACCTTTATTGATATGAAATATTAGGATACCTTAGCAGTTTAAAAGGCCCCGGAAGCAAATTTCAGATTCCAGCTTAGCAGAGGACAACCTAGAATAAGAGGCTAATGTTAACGCTCTTTTTATGTGTTTAAAAATTATACAGACAAAAATCACATCCATACAGAAATAAAAGGTTGTAATCTAACCGTATCAGAGGCAATGCAAGCACTCAAAACTTATGCAGACTATTTAAGGACTTGGTTTCAAGGGAGAGTACATTTAAAGAAGTACAAATCACCCCAGGTGATAGCTCATGTGAAATAGGGATGTTAAGAAAATCCCCCTGGACTCTAAAAGTATGCTAAAACCATGCTAGATACAACAGGGACTGAAGCAGAATTACACCTAGTATGGTTTTTCTCTTTAAGAAGGAAAAATGCAATATTTTTTTTGAGGCTGTATCAGTTCTGCATTCACAACTGGGCCATCTGACTTCTCCCACAAGTACAAAGAATTAAAATGAACCAGTAGTAAAAATTAACCTCATCAACCTGTTTCTCAGTATTAGCAATTTGTTCTCTAAATACAGTAAACAACTCCATTTTGAAGACAAAATGCAAACGGGGTCCCCATAAGCATCACTGTAGCTGGGTTTCTGTCCCCTCTATAAAAACGCACAGAGCTTCCAAATTTTCCCATAGCAGAGCAAGAGTGTTAATGCGGCAGTACAAGGTACAGGGTCATACTTTGGTCGGTACTTCTGGCTGAAAGAAAACAAGCATTATATTGTAATGATCACGAGCTATTATAACCATCTCAAGAAGTCACACCGCTGTCCCAGTGTCCTGCACAGAAGTGTCTGGTGCAGATCTGCCTGTGTGCAACTTGCAATTGCTATTTCAACACCATTGGGCTTGGGTGTTACGGGACCCTCCAACTGGCAGGTTTCACAAAGAAAACACCCTACAAGAGAGGCTCATCCAGCATCTTCACATTTAGTGAAAACTCCTTTCCAGCTATAAAAAAAGGCAGGAAACTCTCACCCTGGTACATGTTGCTTCCAGAAGCTGCATACTGCTGAAAACATTTTGAAGATCTGACATCAAGTCCCTAAAGCTAGTAAACTCTTCCCTGGGGAATGCCATGTAAATACCACAAGCAGCTGAACAGAAACTCCTGCCAATTCCAACACCTCTTCCCTGTAGAGTTTAGAAGGCAGGAACATGCAAGAAAGCAACAGTCACACCAGTGACAGCCTACTGCTTGCTCACTGCTGGCAGGGCTGAGCCTGCCTCTGACTTGTGGGGCAGGTTGACTTACAGGCAGGTCCCACTTTTATTGAAGAATTTCACATGAAATGTTTGCAGTGTTTCCAAATATATAATGAAAAGGAAATAAAAGGCAAGTTTTATGCTTTAAAATATGGCACAGGACTTTTACTTCTTGTTTCAGATGGCCAAACAGCCCTTGAAATTGAAATTCACATCACATGAGCATTATAGACTTGGGAAGAAAAGGAGCTGGAGGACAGGCAAAGGAAGGGATGGTTTAAAAACACACATGCAGGAAGGGAAAGAAGAACAGGGAAGGGAGACTCAAGCTGTCAATATAAATTCATTCCTTCTTCATGCATGTTTGTAATCGCCAACAAGGCAACTTCTCCACTACAAGGTTACCTCTGAAGGATTTTCAAAAGACAATTGCATGGGCCAAAGAAAGTAATCTAGTGAAGTGTAAAAGGCCTGACTACTAAACTAAAATAAAATAGACGGGGAAAAAAAGGTACAGTTCATAAGGATTAAAGGATTTCTCATTAATTTTTGAAAATTCAACAACAAAGAAGTTCAAGACTTCCTAGTGGCTGTGGATTGAAACTGATGTGTTAAGCATGGAACTAAACAAGCTTTCATAAATAGAGATCGGTTTCTGTCACCTTCAAAACAGATTTTATTATTATTCTTATTTTTGCAAGTGCTTCACCATCTTAGAAATGTCTAAGTAGCATTCTAAGATGTCACGTCAAGACCTGTGAACAAGCAGGAAAAAGTAAATCCCGCACCATATTGGAACACAGAACATCAGAATAGAAAACATGGCATTGTCATGTGTTTAAGCAATAAAAATCCAAACGCTTATGGAAACAAAGATAATCGTTCCTGCAACTTCAAATATAAAACCTCAGGTCTGCAAGTCCTGTCACTTATCTTGGCCAAGATGTAAACAAAGACCACCTCTTCAACCCCAAACAATACAATGCTAGTAATGGTGATCATTTAAACAAGGGGAACATGGACTTTAAAGGGGGCTGAAAAGGAGAAAGAAACTATGTTAATGCTGTAAAGCAAGATTCATGGCTTTGAAGGGACACGACGAAGAGCTATGCAAGTGTCCCCTTTTCCCCATAAAGTTATCCAATTCATGCTACAAAGGATGCTCACAGACAGCTTCCTCCAAAACTGCCCCCAAGGTCACCTAGTGCTCCATTTGTATGTGCCAGAAGACTACATGTAATTTTAGTAGTCAGCCTTGTCCAGCTTCCTAGTTTTCAGCACCACTGTCAGACATACAGAGCTCCTGCGGGCTGCAGGAACAGGGCTGAATACCAGCAGAGCAGTTACTATTCATATGTAGGACTCCAAAAAGTATTTACATAAATACAACGTGCCTGTAGAGAGTTCTCAACTCGGGCCAGTTATTCCACGTTTACTACTTATTTTGGAGCTATGTTTTTGAGAGAGTCTAGCTGAGGGTGCACCTCCTTCTGACCCAGTGCCATTTGTTCTCCTCTTTCTCACACAGATCTGCTGCTGGGAGATTTGTGCCCACATAGATGTAATGTGGACTGCAACAAAGATGTAACTATGTACGAGTTGAGTAGCACCCAACAGAAATCATCTAAGAAAAATAAAGATTTCTTTAAAGCAATTTTATCTAACATTTTTTACTATACAGACATAACACGTTATCGAGGAAGAAAAAAAATATCACAATGCCTGCATAAAACACAGAAAACCAGCGTGGCCTGTATGAAATGGCACTGGTATATTTAAGAAAAATGCAAAACCATTTTCCTCCTCCCTTTTGAATCTCTGATACTCTCCAGTTTGTTCTAGCCTCCAGGTATGTTTACACAGCAGCCAGAAATATGTAGGTGTATACACATATATATACGTGCACATTCATACCTAAGGACAGGTGTAAGATGTGAAGTAATTTTGGATAGCAGAACCAATACAGAAAACATAACTTGCCTAAGGTTGCAAGGCCTGCTTGGTCTGCTGTTTGGAAACTTCTAATTACAGAATCACAGAACAGCTGAGACAGGAAGGCACCTCTCGAGACTGTCTAGTCCAACCCCTTGCTGAAAACGGGGACACCTTTCAGGACCATGTCCCAGTTGAGTTTTGAGTATCTCCAAGGACAAAGACTCCACAACCACTCTGGGCAACCTGTGCCAGTGTTTGGCCATCCTCAGAGTAAAAGTGCTTTCTTATGTTTAAATGGAATTTCCTGTATTTTGGTTTGTGCCTGTTGCCTCTTGTCCTGTCATGGGATACCACTAAGAGCAGCCTAGCTCCATCTTTACTCCCCCCCATCAGGCATTTATATACACTGATAACTCCATACTTTATTTTAGTGAGAAGCAGAAAAAAAAAAAAAAAAAAAAAAAAGAGAGCTCTGCGTAGGATCCTAATGCTTCCAGTACCATGTTCTGCAAAAGCCACAAGTAAGAGTTGCTATAAATGGCAGATGTACATATTTCTTGGAGACAAGGAATGCGTCAATCCAGTTTCAGCAAGCTTGCAACAACAACAAAAATAGATGATAATTCAACACCAGATAGATTTAGTATTTGTAGATGTCTTCTAAGAATGGATGTGTTTTAAGAGTTAGTTGCAGACATGATTTTGATGCAAATTTAGGCTTCATAGTTGTGCTGAAGTAAAATATGAAAGTATAAGTTACTTTGTAGCATAAGGAGGAAATACTTGCAAAACTCTTGCTCTTTAGAAAGCTAAAAATCAGTCAATAGAAAAGAAGCATCTGAGGTTTTTTACTCATACCATAGGAAAAACTCCTCATAAAGCCACACTACAGACGAAGAACCCAAATCCTGTATACTTCAGCGTGAAACAGAGGCATGATCTGCTTGGCTGTTGCTCTGTGAAGATTTAACGAAGGCACTCTGCAAAACCTCCTCCCAGTGGAGAGCTTCTAGTGGGATCCTTCAGGCACCCAGTGCAGCAAATGTGTCGAGCAGCCAGCAAAAAAACAGCAAAACAAATGTGACTTTTAAGACAGTAAGCACCCACGCAACTCAGAGCCCTGCAGGCAGCAGTGAAGCTGTCAAGATTCAGGTCAGTAATGTGCCACCATTGCCAGAGACACCTACAAAGAGCAGGAGGGGCAGAAGCAGCTCCTCAGGTCAAGCTCTTACAGAAGCATGGCTGGCGTCGGGTACCTGCATGCAGGCATCATGAAAAGGACCTCCACTGGCAGAAAGTGGTCAGCAAAGCTCATTAATCACTTCAGAAAGCCTCATCTAGAGATGACAGGAAGATGAACAGAGATGTTTGCTTTCAGTAAAGAGGTAACAGGCTGAGAGAAAAAAAAAGCAGATGTGTCAGACTCAGAAAGGTCAGAGCTAAGATTTGTATCTATCAGAATGAGCTTTCCAAGCAGGAGCTAAGGACATCTTGCTCCAACAAATAAATAAATAAATAAATAACTGAAAAAATGTCAAGCATTTTTGGCAAGAGAACTTAAATTCTTCACCTGCATGCCATCCTTGCGCACCTCTGCCTCCAAGGTATTTTTGGATATCCACACCCCCCCAAAAGGGAGCAGCTGCTACAAAGATGGCAGAGCACGTGGTTGAATGGCAGATCGAAGCTGAAGGACAGAAACAGATTGGAGAAAGTGGAAAGAAGAACAAAAACCAAAAGAGAGTAGATTTGGATGGGAAAATGGGGCAGACGAATTTAGAAAGGAGGTAGTTGCAGTCAAGATGATGAGAACTGTAGGGAAGAGAAACAAGCAGCACCAATCACTGAAGGACAGTGACACTGTACGTTGAGGTTCTGTTCTGTTGCACCCACCATGGTACTTTCCACATAAAATTAACTGCAATCATACTGCCTCTGCCAGACTTCACCCAGTCCTTGGGGAGGCAGGGGATAAAATAGCAATCTCTCCACTCCACAAGATGCTAAAGGAAAATGCAGGGGGGTACAAAGGCCACATGGGACAGGAACATGGCTTGCAGTAGGGCTGATGTAACAGTAATGGAAGAGGAAGGGGTGTAATTTATCAAGTCCCTCATATATCTTCTGACTAGACTGCTGTTATAATGTCACAGTAGAAATACAAAGCTGCACACTCATTTCCACATGACTGCAACGCCCAAAATACCCAGTGCCAATTATGACACTGAGATAGAAGGAAATCATCTTTACCCTGTGAAGTTTGTACTGTAGGTCCTTATATAGACAGGAGTAATTATTCTGATCTTATAGTATTTTTCATTCTTTTTTAAGACATTTGCAGTGATGGTTTATAATCCTAAAGCACAGACTGTTCAGCCTACCTTGCAAACCCACAGTCTGTGGTCACATAAAAGATGCTTCATTTTAATTGTCTCTGTTCCTGCCTTCCTCTTAAGCATTTTTCTGCCTAGATTATACAGGCAGGGAACACTTCAGATCAGGGATTGTATCGTATTATGCATCTGCATTATAGATCAACACACCATATTGTATTAATATCTCTCTTTTAGTTTCATTACCTACAAAACCAGTACCTAGACCTTAAAAGAATAAATTATAACCATGGACCCTAAACACATGCAAGAGCTAAACATTCATAAACTTGTGAAAATGCGCATACCACTGCAAAACTGGATATTCACATTTTTCTCCAGTTAAATGGTACTAATAACCCCAACAAGTTGTATTATGCATTGCATAACTTTCCTATAGAATGTGTTTCTACAGATTTCCTAATCAGGGAGCAGAACAGCCTAATCTTTGGGCTCGTCTACCAGCTTCGAAAATGCTAAGCTCCCTTAAAAGAGAGGCAAGAATTTAATATCGTTCTTTGCCATTAAGTGGGATTTTGCAGTACACACATTCATACTAGGAAGGTATGAATGGATACAGTAAAATTATTGTACGAGATTCAACAGATATGCAGCGAAAAAAAGATGGCCATATATCAGAAGTATAAATAATATACTGTTTCAATTAATAAACCACTATGCTACAGAAGCGTGACACAATTGCATGGCAGGGCATAAAACCAAATAGCGTCTGTCATGGAATGGGCAATTCATGTTTAAAAATAACATATTTACAAAGTGAGATCTGGGTTGTAAGCTTCAGGTACTTCATGGAAAGGCTGTAGCAAGCAGTTGTGCCTACAGGTGGCTGTAGCACATCCATGAAAGACAATGTGTGACAGACAGGAATCTCATTCCCAGGATTATGCAGACAATAGCATCCAGATTACTATTTGCCAGTTGTATTCTACATTAAATCTATCAAGTGACACTTAATACTGCAGGTAATACAATTAAGTAAAATTTAAATTAATCATAGTGTAAAAAAATAAATTAAAAAAAAATCAATAATACCGTTTTATTTCAATTTACCATACCACTGCAGCTGTGAGAACTGCAAGAAAAAAGACATTGCTGCTTCCATTCCCTGCTCTATAAAACACGACCTTCCTCTAAACGTTGCAGAGGTTTGACATGCAGATGCCTAGAGCTAGGCATATTCCATCTGCATGGAGTTTCTGACTCCGTGTAGTTAGCCCCCAGAATAACTCGTGCCAGGAGAGCAACAGCCCTGCAAGAGGGGCAGGGCAGGTAGACCTTACCCACCACCAGCCCTTGCCCAGCTCCTGGAGGAGCACCCTTGCCCCTGAACTAGGGCAGCTGCCATCTGCACACAGAGAACATAGTCATGTGTCTGACCCCGTTAAAAAGTGCTGCCGCATCAGTGTGGGAAGAGCATCATGGCAATAAGGCCTTCTCAACTTAGCGTAGACTTCGCCGAGCCTGCAGAGGGAATCTCCACCAAGAGGGCTTTATCCTGCACCTCCCCACCACCACCAAGTTTTCAGATTTAAAATAAAACACTTTCACTCAACAAAATACAGAGATCAATCTATTGATTTCCCATGAACTCTCAAAAGTGCTATAATAAGCATTTACAGATGGGCTATTGAATGTCTTGATCATTTAAACAGACATTTCATCAGCAAAGTAATAATTGGAGCTGGTTCCAAAAACAGAGGAAAAGGACAAAGGAGCTTTAGGGCACAGTGTCACTTTTCTCATTCTAATGTAAATCTTTACACACATATCGCTTACTGCTACTCGACTTAAAAACTGTTAAGCATACAAGTACAAATCCTGCAAAATAAACACTGTGGTAATACTTTAAATCTCTATGCCTGTTTTTCAGGAGTATCTCTTTCATTGCTAACAGACTACCAAAAAAAAAACCCAACCCCCAAAAAAGGCATTAACCTTAAGTATCATCTTTCCCATTTAGACTTGCTATGGTTTTAAGTAATGCAAAATTCACTTACACGTGTAGCAGTAAAATGACTCAATATCTTAATAAACCAGAGCTAGTGTAGCATTATTTATTGCAGGCACTCAGCTTACTGTATATAGCCATCTCCAACCAGCAGGCAAAACTAGTGTTTCTGAAAACACTACTCTTCAAGGAGTATTTATATTTCTATTAGATTAAAATGAGTACTAGTATGATGCTGAAATTGTTAGCAACATACTAATTTCTACACAAACCTCTATTAGCGTTAGATGGTATAAGTGATGCTTCCCCAGAGAGAGAGGGATATGAATGGAACACCTGAGACCTTGATTTTTGTAACATACTTTTGTGCCCTTACCATACATACTCATACACATGCGCACACACTGCATGTCTGGTTGGAAAGTAAAGTCTCCCTTTCACATGACAAAGGACTTGGAGACTTACGTATAGGGCAACATACCAGAAGTAAGAACAGTTCAGAAGGGCATAGCAAACATGTTATGCATGCATCTCCTAACAAAGAGTAGTTTATTTTTTTTTTTTTTTACATTGAGAAACTTAGTAGCAAAACTTGAAAATAAAATTTCATTGAGAATAATCTGAAGTGTGCTGCATTTCTGGCAGCAATATGCTGGTTATAGTTAAAATATGTTTACAGCAACAAAGATGACTTTTTGATAGAGTAATCTACACAAACTGTTGCTTCAATTTGTTTTCTTTGTTTACACAGAAGAAAACTGAGGTTGTAACAAAAAGAGAATCAATAACAAAGTAGCTTTATCCTTGCTGTTAAGGCATTGCAAGTTTAAATTACACTGTCACCAGTTCTGGTTTCACAACTGCCATTTTTATGGTGATGTTTGCATAGATCATCACAGCTCTTTTTGGAGGCAGAGATGTCCACACATACAGAGCTGCTGGTGCAGCATTTCAGTTCTGATGAGTGGTGGTATTACCTGTATCCAACCACCAAAAATACACTAACTTTTACAACACTTTCCTAGCTCTGCTTTATGTTACTTACAAGTAACAATAGCTCAATACATGGCATAGAAAATAGCAGCCTCTCATCTCTTGAAAATACACTGGATATGGTAAAAATATAATTCAGTTGGGGATATTACTTTCTATGTTTCTTTATTACTAGCATCACTGTTATTTACTCTTTCATGCAATGCTGTTGCAAAGTCATAAAGATGTAAATAATTTACTTCAGGTAAGCCTCTGTTAAAAAAGGCAGAAGGCATACTTTAACTTAAACCTCTTTATGACACTTTTGGCTGGTAATATGGAGCAGCAAGAGAATATGATACAGCCTGAGAACAACATGCCTTCACATCATAAGTCCTCCCTGTCCAGGCTTAACTGTTACCATGCAAAAAAGCCACTCTCCAAGTCTACATCAAAGAACACAACTTCGGAAGTAAAACCTAGGTGAATGTAGGCAGTGAGGTAACTATCTTAGTCAACAGCACAAATTCAAAGAAACTGAAACGTACCAGCTATGATTAAACCTTCCAAATACTTTTCCTTTTGAATATACTATCACAAATAATAAAGCATGTGTATCTGTTATACCCACAGCAATACGAAGTTACTAACCAAATAAACGCTTGCATTGAAGGGTATCTTCTACTCAGGAGGCAATAACAATTTAATACCACATATTTTAAGAGTAAACAACTTAAATTTTGCTTTGGCTTATAGAGTAGGAAAAACCTCTTCATGGATAGGTGCAGAGGGAAGAGTGAAGAGCGAAGACTAGTACCAAAATAGCTCCCATTCTTAACACCTTTCTGATCCTGGCTGAGACAATCTACGCGTACCTCGGACGCATGGTGGCAGCCAGCCAGCCAGATGACTGGTGACTTAATATACAAGTTCATGTGGGCTCTGGAGTCTGACACAGACAAGGGCATTAACTTTGAAGTCTCAACAGTCAGGCTCAGTATTCAAAAGCCATCAAATGAGGCATGACTACATTAAGAGACTTTTTTTTAATACTTTGCACTTGCTCCCTTCTGTTCTGAACAGCTTTCACTGTAAAATATGCTCATTAAATATGCATGCTTTTTATAGGAAAAGTTATGATCAATTGATGCATAGGTCAAGTATGAAAAGAACCTAAATGAGTATGATGCTATTATAAATACTGTAAGTCTCAGAATCACAGATGACAGATTGGCATATATATCATTTCATCCCACTGCTGAAGGCAGTTCTGACAATAAACAAGGCTCTGGGCCAAAATTTCAGCCTTTGAGAACAATACATATATGTGTGTGTGTATATATATGTATGCATGTATAAAGTACATGTGTGTGCAATCTAAGGATATACTGCAATCTACCAGGCAGGGTGGCTTTAGTTTCATTTTGAAAGCCACTTAAATTAAAACCCAGTGGATGAAACAAAGAATCCACCCAAACATGAAGGCTCCAGCATCTTTGTTGAAAGAACAATAGCATATTACTCCTCATCCCTCTACCTTGTTACAAGAGAAACATCAAGACAGTAATTGCTGTGATCAAACTAAAGAACACTTCACAGAATTATTCTTTAAACTAATCACTATTTATAGAGATTTATCTTCATATGCCAATAGTCATAAATGCCCTAATTCAATTGCTTTGCAGAAAACATCCCAATAAAAGAAATATTTCCGTTAGCAAAACAAAAGGCAACCAGTAAAATCAGTTGCATGCACAGGCTCAACATTTCAAATTAAAGCAATATTCCTGTATAAATACACTCTGTTTTTGAACTAAATCCACTCTGATGATGAGTTTTGTAATCTGATGGCTCTCTCACCAGAGTACACATGATATTAATGAAAGCAAGATCAAATTAAACAGATGACATGATTAACAGTATTCATTTCATGCAGGGCTGTTTTACCGGAGAGATAAAAGACCTGAAAGTAATTACCACCAAGTAAAACTCCTTCGGTGACCTCTCCGCTTGCAGCTAGCGGTCCTTAAGTACTGATGTTTTGCAACAAAGACCAGTGCCTTTCATCTGTGGGCTTTCTTTTACGCTACAAGCTGAGCACCTCTCCCGTTGCATGCACACAGTACCTCTGTATCTATGTCTGTAATGCAGCATAAAGATTACTGGGGAAACCTATCAAACCAGCAGGCAGCAACCTCGCCCGCCAATAAGCGCCAGGCACATGCAGAATCCAGCACATGCTCGCTGAGGCTCGCAGACTGTCACCACTGCTTAGCAGGCTGCTAATCTAATTATAGCCATTTGCCATAGCACAGGGCTGCTGAGGCACTGTGCACGAGGAAATGAGAGCCGAACAGATTACACCTTTTAGCCGAAAGCATCAACATTTGGGACTGTTATTTGGCTGGGTGCATAAAGATAAAATGCCTGTTTGGGGCTTTTTCTTGCTGTTTTTCCAAATGATCCGCCTATGAGGGGGTTTGCCGCTGCCTCTGAAAAAAGGATATATTTAGGAGTGCTCTTTCAGAAGCCAACCACTTCTAGTTTGCTAGGTCTATTAGGAGACAATAAAATGCAGCAGTTTATTCCACCAGTAGGAATTCTTGTTTTGAATGTACACATTACCAGCGTCACATACACAGTAGATCTCAGATCGGTTTATGTACAGTACTTCACAATCTACAATGTAGACCTCAGATCTGTGAGGCACCACACACATGCTTTCAGCACACAGTAGCCCTAACAGAAATCAACAGGACCCCCTCTGTCCTTTACGTTTACATGTGGGCAGATACTCAGATGACCCGACAGCTTCAGTGTGCATTGGCACATAAAGTCCTAACTAAGCTTTCATGAGGCTATGGTGGAAATGCCAAGGAACCTGTTGCCATTATGCAAAACAACTGAATTCATTTGGAAAGTAACTTGCCGTGAGCAAATACGCCTTAGAAGTATGGGGAACTCAGTCTAGCAACCCTTAAATTCATTTTATAAATATGTAAGTCCACAAAAGTAAGGAAAGTTATGATCTAAGAGGCCATTATATATTTGAAAGGTCCTGAGAGGTTCTACAATATCAGGTAAACAATCATGAAAAAAAAGATACAGGTACCTGTAGTCTAGTCTTCCTTGACAATAAATTTCAATTAATCTTTGCTCTAATCAGCACAAATCAGAATCAATCTTCTGAAGCTTCCTGTTCCCACATGGTTCATATGACCACCTAAGCTTTACACTGACCAAAAGGTTTTCAAACATCAGTGACAAGATGAAATTACACAGCTTGCTTCTCAGAAGTGCCAGTCCCAGCTGTCTCTTGTGAAACACAGTACATTTTTCATTAACAATATTGCCAAAATATGCACATACAAACTTTACAGCACATTAAGATGTTCCACTAAGTTACACATAAAACGCACCCATAAACACTACACTTACAAGACCCTGAACCACCCCTGCAGTAATGAGTTCCTATATACCCACAGTGGCATTTTTCTTAATTCTTTACTCTTTATCACCAGCACCATACAGCATCAGGCACAGTCCAAATGCAGGATATTAAAGGTTGTTTATAAACATTTTTATCTATCATACTTACTTCAGTACAAAAATTGTTTGCTACTACATAAAATGTTCCTAATGGCACAAGATTTCAACGTGGTAACAGTGCAAGACCACATTTATTGACAATATGTAAATAGCCATGTCACAGCTTTCTTAATCTACCACTGAAAATTGCTCATAAAGAGTCACTTTGTGCTAGAAGCAAACTTCATCTCTGTAAGAAAAATATTCTCAAAGCCATATATGGCTAGAAATAAAAATCAAATGCAGAAATAGCAGCATTTTACTCCTTGATTCAATGTTCAGTCAACATCAAGTTTTGTGTTGTAATAAATGAAGGAGGCTGTTTTATTAAGTCTTCCTTTTCAGATTGCATCATCTAAGGAGCTCATCAGTTTATAAAAACTGTGCTTCTTTATAATACTGTAGAATATTCCAAGTTTCTCAGCACTACTGCTTGAAGCCAGAACACTATGTATTCCATGAATAAAGGCAGGAGGGGCCATTATACAACAGTTAAAAACTTAATTTTAAAAGAGTTCAAGAGACATGTGAAGAAGAGGTGTGCAATTTGATTGTCAAATGCACATCGACTTTTCCAACGTTTTGCCAAAGGTAGCAAAAGGGGAACACGACCAATAGTCCTGACCCCAGTCCTCTGATCCAGCTATTTGGAATGCTCATGTTTGCTAGGCAAAGGAAAAGACACGCACACAGACAAAATAAAGAAAATCAAAGAGACTTCAATCATTCTTTTAATCTAGTCCACATTCAGAGACCACCAAGGCACCTACAACAGGTGACAAAATGACCAAGAATCCTTAAAGAAGAATTAAGCAGGCTTCCGGTATCATGGGACTCTCACTTTTGGCTCCCTCCGATGCAAGCTGCTAAGCCTACATATCCCTTACCTCTGCCCAGCAGCTCCCAGAGCCCTTGTTGTTCCCTCCTGTGCAGTTCCAGCACTGCTTCCCAGCAGTCAGCCTCCCAGCTCCTCCCTATGGAGCTGCTGGCTCTGAGGGCATGTAAAGCCCATGTCCTCACAAGGGCTGCACCTGCAGCGTGCCCTCAACATACCATTGCAGCAGGGTGTTTATTCTAGGAGTTGCTTGCTTTCTTAAAGTGCCATGGTTGGGGAACACACTGACAGCTGCAAAGCTGAATTCCAAGAGACACCTACTTGTCTCTGCAACACGATCAACATTCACTAAGCCTCTGAGCTTAGCTTGGCAGACCAGTCAGGAGAGTCTCAATGTCTGTCTCTACTTTAACAATCACTTCTAACCATTGCAATGATGTGTTGGGCGAGGAAGGCACGTGGAACAGCACTGTAGGTCTGACATTTGGAGCCAGAGGTCATTTGTGAGGGCCCATGTTCGGCAAAGGCAGGTGGCTAAAACTCCAACTGAGAACAATGCAGAGCTCCACCAGCCTGCCCTGCTGCCCATGGTGATCACACACGAGCATCTGGACAAGGCACCAGACCTGCAATAGGATACAGCCACATATAAGCATGCCAGCAAGAGAGGCCAAGAAAGGTTTCATGAGGACACAGCCACAAGAGATTATGAGTCCCAGAGAGAGGACACGGGTTTCATGAGGACACAGTCACAAGAGACTCCAGCAAGTCTCTGTTGAAAGTGAACAAATTGTGAAAGCTACACAAGTTGGCCAATATCTGGCAGACTTTCATTGAAAGCAAAAGGCTGTCCCTGGCACAAGTTATCCACTTGTGCTAAGCTTCAAGTTCCTGCTCCTCTGCATGGAAACAGAATGTCTCTACAATGTTAAGTTTTCTCTAGCCCTGTTCCTTGACAGAACAGTTCCAATCACATTTTTCCAAAGCCATATGGTCTGAGGCAGATGCCCATCACAGAGGGGAGAGGAAAACCTATGGAGATATGATGAATTCATCGTATGGTACTGAACCCAGCATCTTACAGCGAAAACTGCCTAGCTAGCACATTAATGAATTTTACACTCCATTTAGGCATATCTAAGTGAATTAACAGACAGATGACTATTTTGGGAACAAATAACTTTATACTATGTTGTGATCACTTGTGTAAGTACACATCTATTCAATGATTTCATTACAAAAATGCTAAAAATACAAATTTTCTGGTGCGCCTTGCAACTATATAGGTTTCACCTGTCTAGAACTTCCACTGTTTAGAATCACTTAACCTTTGACTTAAACATATACCAAATATTGTTTGGAAACTGCTACCTCAGTTAGTTAATTAGATTTTGCAAAGTATAGTAAACATATGGAATTAAAATGAGTTGAACAAAAAGGTTGGTGAATCAACATGCTACATTTCTAAAGGCAATAGTGTGTACTTTCCCAAGCTGTAGCCTTGAGAGATTGAACTGAACCAATTACTCTAATGAATATTTTACTTGGCTTGATGCATTCATTAGACTTCAGAAGTAAGCTAAACTATCCCATGGTTATGTATACATAAAACCAACAACAAAATCTTAAGATTTCTGTATGGTACTTTTTACATTTATAGAAATCAAAAGATGAGGAGAGTTTTCCCTAAATTTGTCTAGATTTCAGTTTTCCCTCACAAAGAAATTTACTTTTTCTTTTGAAAACAACCTTTGACTTCACAATAGTTTTTTGTTGGGCTCTTGCCTTTCTTAGCAAGTACTTGATGGAGTTTGGGAAGTCTGCAAACTGGTGGCAAACCCATCACAAAGCCTATCATCGTTCAGAGGAAAATGAAACATGGGCCTGGTGTTTGCCATGTAAACTTTTCTCAGGAAGTCACGAATGCCAGGCTTCAAGGTCAGCACTCAGCATGGAAAAAAAATACATTCGTTTTACAGAGCCCAGGGATATTTCTTGGATTGATCCCAGTTTCAATTGGTAAGACAACAGTTGCCTGTACATGTGTGCATATACACGTGTGTACATTTCAGTGCTACTGATCATGTTTTGAAGTTGGTCAGCTAACCTGCAACTTCAGGGTTTTCTTTTCAAGTGTGCTAATTATATCCATAAACACCCCAGACCGCACTCCTCTGGATGCTTAATAACAGGCAGAGATATTTCAATATTAAAGCCAGAGATTTTCTGCAGAACAGCACTATGATTGATTCCTACAGAGTTATTTTTTATATCATTCATTTCACTTTTTTCTCAGAATCATGAAAAAAAAAATCCACACCCCCATGTTCCACAGGACATTACCATCCCTCACCTTCACAGACCTACAATGTTAGCATGGTCTTTACCAAACACCTAACTGAGTGAAATGAAGGCACCTGTCCATCACTGCCACCTTGGAGAACCATGGGAGGATCAGTTAAGCTGTCAGTGAGGTGTGTTTCATCCTACCGCTGATGGATGCAGTAAAGAAGAACCGTGAAGACCGCAGGAGGTTTACTATGCTGAGCATTTGCACTTTGGCCACACAACCAGACATGTAAGAACACAGTATTATTTTGTTGGTATCCTTAAGAAAACAGAAATCCCAAATTCAAATAAGTCATTTTAAAGACTTCACATCACTCTGAAACATGCTTCCTGTCACACTACTCCAGCACACCTCCATCCCAACGCTGACCTTCCTCCTCAAGTTCCTTCCATTTTTCCTTCACTGCAATGTTTTCTTCCACCTTCATACCATATTTCAATAATCACTTCAAACTATACAAATATATTTCATGCCCTCTTGTCTTTCCATCCTACTTATTTTTTCCTCCACTACCTTTCCTCAAAGCTAGCAGCAGAGATGAGTATGAACTGTTAATTTTAGAAGGCAACACACCTGTCAGCTCAACTGAGACCTCAGCAAGGCCAAAACATGTGTCTTCTGTCCACTACTTTATGACCTCTGGCTGACCAGCTAGGCAGCCATGAAGTAGGTGAGCCACAGAAAGGGTGCACACTGCTTACCAGTAACACAGTAAGTACAAGAAATAGCTTTAAATAGCATATCCAGGCCATGGACCCCATGTAGCGCATGCCTGATTTGCATAAAATCAACGATCATGACCCTAGTGAAACAAAGATTATAAAATATATTATAGAAAAAGCAGTCTCTGCTTCCAAACAACAAAGTTAGAAAGACACATTAGCAGAACATAATGAACAAGTTTAAAAAGAGAAAGCAATTGGGGGAAAAAAAAAAGGAAACATGACTGATGTTAAAATGCTGAAGTCCTAACATAAGGTATTACGTTAGCAAAAGTCAACTACTCACAAGGACATGGGAGGTTAAAACTACATTAGAACAAACCACAATAGGGCTTTAGAAATGGAGATACATTTTTCTGTACTTATGGTGGAAAATAGGGATCCTAAGAGTATCACTTAAGCCAGAAAACTGACAGACAAGTACAGATTTTCCTCAGTGGAAGAGCAGAAAAAACGAGCTTGCAATATACTAAGTATACTTCCAGTACCTCCACATCATTAATTTTCATCACCACTGCTGGCACTTTCTTCCCCTTATTTAGTATCATTTTCACTGTGACCACCTTACTGCAGTGAGTGATACACTCGGCATCAGATTGTATCTGAGATATCTATAGGTTGGCCTGGGAAAACTTTAAATGCAAGTCTGCCATTAGAGGACAGGTATAATTTTTCAAAAATGCTATGCTGCGAAGAGCACAAAAACTGAAGGATGAAGTGTAGCATTCCTTCCTTTGAAGGGAAGTCAGACTTGCTCACTTATGTAATTAAGAATGTTATTTCCAATTCTGAGTAGAAAGCGCAGCTCCAAGGCCGCCTTTGATCTTGTGTGATGACAATGAAGACCCATCAAGCTCTCTAAAGCCCATTGTTATTTTATTCTTCAAAGACTGTTTTCCGGTCTCTTACATCTCTCTATGCGAAGTGTTTACGTTGAGCTGCAAGATGCAACTAGAAAGCAAGTCAAGGTGTGACTGTCAGAACATGAAGTGATTCCTCACAGATGCTAATGTGTACAGGCACTCGCTGAAAACCTGCCCTGCTGCCAGCGACCTTGCTGGGAGCTTGGAGACTTGAAGTCTCAAAGGTTTGCAGTCTCTAGTCCACACCCATAATTCAGAGTTTCAGAGCAACTCTCAGATCTTGCTACTTTACACAAGAGTTGAAGATACTCAGCACAATGAATCCCAGAAGAAAACTAGCTTTGAATTCAATAGCTTTCGTTATCATTTCAAGGCTAACAAGTTTGAAGACAGCCTACTGAACTTCAAAACTTTTTAGCCAAATGTAAAATAAATTTAGATTTTAATCTTAGAAAGATTATTAATTTAATGACTAGAAATTGTGTCCATATAAGACTTCCAACCGTGACTCGCCATACTAGAACCCAGTCTCACAGACTTCTTACAAGAAACCAGAAACATTTTGCTGGCACAGATGAAAAGCCTCTCCAGGAAGAGAAGTTTAATTATTTAATAGAGGAAGTCAAAAAGCCATTTTATAAAAAAATCTTCAGGAGTCTCATTCCACATAATGTTCCCGAATAAGAGCACACTTGCATCTTGGGCAGCTTGTAGACCTAGCAGCTAAAATTCACAGGGCTGATAAGATCCCAGACCCTTCTTCCAAAACTGCTTGCAGGTTTTATCAATCCTCTAATGCAAAATGAGAGCACAAGTCACATAACTAGGGCTACCAAAAAAAGGGGGTCAGACAGGTACCCACCTTTCCAGCCTAGAGACCCCCACTCCTTGTTAGCATGGGAGCTAGGGAGCGCTCTGAAGAAGATGGGAAACGTGCACCAAGGGGACACCATCGCGTACTGGGGACAAATTACACACTGGTCTCCATTCTCAAATCTTTTTCAGGCAAAACATCAGGCATTTTCCTCACCTTCCTTTCTTAGGCCTGGGGGCAAAACCTGTTGCCCATTTTCTCCACAGCACATGTCTGCATGACACAGTAGCCTTACACAAGTCACCACTTGTAATACTACTGATGCCAACAACCAGAATTTCCTCAGGTGGCCATCCTCACAAAGTGCTGACTGCTCAGAGGATCAATCCCAAATCAGATGAAGCCTTTTATCCCTTTGTCCTAGCTGCAAATCGCCAGTGCTTCCAAAACAGGTTTCTACAATCACAGGCATTGAGATCTTCAGTTTTACGTTAAACAAAATGCAAGTACGTAACAACCTTTGTCTCACCGGCAGTGTAATTTAACACTGCTGACACACACATCATTTTAGTGGGCATTTATTATTTCAGCAAGAACTTATATATCAACATAAGATTAGGAATAAAGCAGGCTAATGGTTACAGGTCTGAATTTAAGTCTCCACTGAGAACTCACATGCGTATTTGTGCTCACAAGATGTAGCAAGTATGACTCGTCTTTTCTAATACTGTACCCTGTGAAGGACAGCACATTTTTGAGATCACTGGTTTCCCACTACGTCAAGCAGGTGATGTCTCAGTGGTGAGTCTTAAAGTCCCAAACATGTCAGAGGTGGAAAGGGAAATCAGTAATCCCGTAATAAATTAACCTTAATAATATAACAATAATCTTTTTTTCTTGCCCCTATAGAAATTAGGTACAAACATGGGAAGACAAGGTCAAAAAGTAAGCACTCAAAATTAAGTGAAGTCAGAACTGGAGCTTTCAATCTGTCTCAAACACTTATTTCCTGCATGTTCTACAATAATGTAGTCTTTAGTGGTCTGAACAAGAAATTCTTTCCTTGCTCCCCAAACTTCTGCCTTAATCAAGATCTAAAGAAGAAGCTGCTCCAATGCTAATCAGAAATTAAACAGACACCGATACTTTCAAAGCAAATTCCAGCAGTCTGTAGTCAAAACATAAGCAGCATAACCACAGTAAAAGGGATGCTAGAGAAGGGAAACATGAGCAAGTTTCAAAGTTGCAGAAGTGTTTAATACTGACTGTATTGCAATGTCACTGTATGCATTATTCATATTTTATAACAGAAACCACCTAAGTATAAAAACACTGCACAACTTAAAAACCATTATAACTTCTATACTCAGATGGACCGCCACATGCAATCCCACCGTATTCCAACCATTAGCATAAACATTTATATTTGGAAGGACCAAGGGGGAGCAATGTAAATAACCCTGCACATAGTAGATCAG
The DNA here is from genome assembly GCF_023634155.1 of Falco peregrinus. Taxonomy (NCBI): domain Eukaryota; kingdom Metazoa; phylum Chordata; class Aves; order Falconiformes; family Falconidae; genus Falco; species Falco peregrinus. Next base: position 47,312,303 of record NC_073723.1, read on the forward strand.
TTCAGCACACAGGCTACGGTGTCTGCATGGCTAACCCGCAAAATCTAACCGTTTATCTCAAAGTATTCAAGCTATTCTGAGTACTTAAAACTGCCCCATTTATATAATTCCGTATCTGTTTCATTAAAAACAAATTGAAATAGCTTTGAAATATTGATGTTGAGAAGAATTTAGAAGGCTCATTTTCTCTTTGGGTACTTGGAATGTAACATCTCTTATGGTAAACTAGTACACTACATCAGGAAACAGTAGCTTTTCTATTGTTTTGCATCAGCCCCCAGTATCAATACAGGCTGGGTGGAGAATGGATTGAAAGTAGCCCTGAGGAGAAAGACTTGGTGGTGCCGGTGGATGAAAAACTCGACACAGCCTGACAATGCGTGCTTGCAGCCCAGAAAGCCAACCTTATCCTGGGCTGCATCAAAAGAAACACAGCTAGCAGGTCAAGGGAGGTGATCTTCCCCCCCTACTCTGCTCTTGTGAGACCCCACATGGAGTACTGCGTTCAGCTCTGAAGTCCTCTATACAGAAAAGACTCGGACCTGTTGGGAAGAGTCCAGAGGAGGGCCATGAAGATGATCAGAGGGCTGGAGCACCTTGCCTATGCCCAACACTTGGAGAGTCGGAGTTGTTCAGCCTGGAGATGAGAAGGCTCCGGGGAAACCTCATAACAGCCCTACAGAGCCTAAAGGGGGCCTGCAAGAAAGCTGGAGAGGGACTTTTTACAAAGGTATGTAGTGATAGGACAAGGGGGAATGGCTTTAAACTAAATGCGGGTAGATTTAAATTAGATATTAGGAAGAGATTCTTTACTGTGAGGGTGGTGAGACAACAGAACAAGCTGCCAAGAGCAGCTGTGGATGCCCCATCCCTGGAAGTGTTCAAGGCCAGGCTGGATGGGGCTTTGAGCAACCTGGTCTAGTGGAAGGTGTCCCTGCCCATGGCAGGGGGGTTGGAAATAGATGTTCTTTAAGGTCTCTTCCTACCCAAACCATTCTATGACCTTATCAATAAAATAAGACCAAAAAGCAATTAAATTAGATCTATGATTTCTTTTTTAAAATTTACTTCATAAGTTAGGGTAAAGAATTAACTATGTTAAGAAGTCTGTACTCATGCAAAATTTGGGATTTAAATTAACTTTAACAGATCTGAGAGCTCATAAAGGAAAAGCCTGAAAGTTATCTTTCACGTTTTGCAGTAGTCATAGTATTTTTTTAGGTATCTGTATGCATATTTTTTCAACTTCCAAAACTACTGAAAGAATGGATTTGGAGTAAAACTAGTAACTCCTTAAAGTCTTCCCAAAGGTGTCATAATATCTCATGTCTCACAACCCACAACATCCCTCCAGCCTTCCTGTAGCTGAAGTCTGAGTTAGTGTTTGGCAGAACTTACAGGTAACTTCAAGTAAATAAAATACAAGGGGAAAAAGTACCAAGCCAAACTAACTACGATACATGAGATGGTCTGGAGATTAAGAAAGTAAAGCCTGAAATCTGTAGAAACTGGTGGCAGTGAAAGAGATACATGCCTGCACTTGAGAAGTTTACCATGTAAAAAAAGAAAAAAAAAACCCGCCACCAAAAAAAAAAAAACCCAAAACAACACAAAAAACAAAAGGAAATGAAGAAAGCATGTGTACAAAAGAAAGGGGCAAGAAAATCTACACCTAGCAGATATTTACAGGAGGCAGAGAACTCCAGAAAACAAAGGATGCCTTCCAGGTGGGAGTACATTGTTGCTTACCTCATCAGCTTTCAAAGCCTACTGGAGGCAAATCTATAAAATTTGTGAAGAAAAAAGTAAAACTGCCATTGTTGTACACGTTATTTGCATCTCACTACCACAAATCTCAGGGGAACTTACCCGTAACTACTTTAAAAACAAAATTATCCAGGCAAGAACCTTTCCAGCAGCAACATAAGCAGCAGTCATACTTGCCAACCGCCTTTCTTGCAGTGTGGACATAACTTCTTTTACAGATAAATACATTTAATTTACATAGTCTTCAAGGCATCCAGATGGAAAAACAGTATTGATTTCTTGTCTGACCCCCTGTAATTCAGCACTTCAATCTAGTGAGATAAGGTGGCAGATATCCCAATCTCTAGTTAAATACGTCAGTCTGTGGCACACAGCATTTCCTCAGCGGAGTAGGAAAGCCGTTAAGGACAGAGTTATGCCTTGGCAAAGACCAACCACCAAAACGAAGGCATCACTGGAGGTGGTCACTATCAGGGAAACTCTCACCAGGTGGACCCCACAGCATGTAGCAAAGAGAAGTCACCTTCTTAAAAACGGTATCACCTCCAACTGAAAATTGGACCCTGTTGGCAGGTGGGGTGAAGTGTTTTGTGTTTGAAGGTACCATGAAAGAAGACCGAGGACTTATCCTCCACATGCCCTGACCATCAGATGAAAGAGCCTGTGAAGAGCCTGCAGAGGCTGTACTCGTGAGAACACTTGGGAACACTTCCCACATAGTTTTGAACTTTTATTTTTCTAAACATTAATGAAACTCCCTGTAGCTTACAACTGAGAAAATGAAGATAGAAACAAGGATAAGAAGATAGAATAAAGCTAAATATAGGTATAGTTACCTGATGCTTTAGATAACTGCTGAGTCACTTGAGTACTTGCACTAGAATTAAAGCATTCGAAAATTAAAGGCTGCTGGGGTGCAATCTACAAAAGAACGGAAGACTACATTATGTGCATATCCAGGCCACAGTCCTTTTTCCTCCTCCTCCCCCAAATTAGCTGTATTTTATTTTACAAGATGAATCCATTTAGTTCTTTCTACAAAGTTCTTTAACACAAGGAGTATCATTAATTTAAAGAGATTCAAAGTATTAAGCTAACAAGATATGAAGCTATTATCAATCAGGACTCCATACAAATACCTTTTCTGCTTCCCTTAACGCTGAAATTTATAGCATTAACTATGACTCAGATAGGTGAGTGAGTACAGTAACTTGGCATAATCATAAGCAATCATCCAAAACAAGGTGATCTAATATTTGTAATTTAAAATTATCTTGCAATCTGACTTACAAAATAAAGAAAACTAAGATATCATTCAGGTTAGTCAACATTTTCATTACAGGCTGCCTATCAGAGTGAAAACTCAAGTGAATGGGCAGTGCAGAAGAACATGTTCTTGTAGAAATAAGTTATCAAGATAATAACTTGGAACAGTGACAAAGTAAGCATGGAATAAATAGGTTTACTCATTTTTTCAAACCTGTTCCTATTAGTAGAACACAGAAAGAGAAGAAGATGACAAATAGAAATCTCTATAGAAGACAAAACCCTACTGGAATATCCACAGGTAGCAGAAAATTTCATTTAGAATTGATGCAAGTGTATCAAGTTTGGATATTGAAATGATTATGTTTTAATGCCAAGCAATTCTGGACAGAGATAACTTAAATCACACTGAAATCACTGACTAACTTCTGGCTGAGGTCACATATCTTAGTCTTACTTTGCTCAAGTAGTCCACCACAGAGAGCTTTGGATCAAATGCTGTTTATATGACACATGAGAAAAGCTCCTCTGAAAGTTTACAGCACCTAGCCTAATATAAATTACAAATTGTGGCTGCAACAGGCAGCAGCAATAAAAAAGACAAAAGGAATATATATATATATTTATTTTTAAACAATATTAAACAGATCTATGCATTAACATGTCTCTTTATGGAAAACACCATATATAGATCAGAAAACTATTTGAGGATGTTGATATGTACAAATCAGGTCTAGGTTCCAGATTGTGCATTTATCTAGTATAAGTATTTATACTTGCTAAGTCTATTAAGAACCCTATTATTAAGCAGCTTGTTAATTGCTGGGGGTAACAAGCTCTTCTCATGCCATGGTGCCATAGTAGGATGACTCAGGGACAACAGTGAAAAAATAATCAATGAATGAATTCACTGAAAAATTATTTTGTATTCTCTGTACTCTTCGGACTTTAGTAAATCAGAGCACCTAGTACTAGTTCCAGAGGAAAAATTAAATAGGCATCATTTTTGCTCAGCATGCACTCTACAAAACTCTAAGCAGCAAGCCTGAGTGGAAGCATCTGATTTTATCACATAGCAGGTAATTCTGGATCACCTAGGATGACAACTACCATGACAGTAGCTACCCTTCTGGAAGCAAAAAGGGCTATCTTGAAAAGCTACATTTAGTGGAATGATGCAACTTCTGGTAAGCTGGAAGACAATACCAGAACTGCAGTCACAGTAATAAAATTTCAGGAGGACTTAAGTACTCCACTGGAAGCCCACTTATGGCTCACCACAGTGTGTAAAGCGAGCTGCTTGCCTCCACAAAGAGCTCTCTTCAGTGCAGAAAACATGCGGCCTCTGCCTTCTGAAAAGCTCAATGCCCCATATCGCTGCTGGTCAGCACTAACCAGGGGTAAGTGAAAAATCCACAGAAGGCATTTAATGCAGAGACTAGCAGTCCATTGACTACTGTGACCTACTGGCCCCATTTTACATGTCAAGTCTCTTATGCAACCATAACTGGTAGATGCAACAGGAGGGATATTCCACCTAATGCCTTAATTCTATAAATTTTCCCTCTCAGACACGGCCTCAAAAACTTTGTGTTAAACAAAAATGAGATTCACCACAGGAGTTAAATTCCTTCACAACAGAGAGAAGATTCAATGTGAATAGAACAAAGAAAACAATCTCTGCCCTGTATTACATGGGTTTAGAATATCTTTCTTCATAAATCTATGTTAGTCTTCCTTTTAAAAATTTTACAAAGTCCAGGATTTGGTTGTTGGTGGGGTTTATGGCTCTTTCAGGGAAGTCATAAAATCACATACCTAGTATTTTGACAGCGTACTTCTGGCAATTAAGGTAGCTGAAAATTTCACCATCTTTGAAAACGTATCCACTAAAGTAACAGCATGAATACCTACTTACTTTAATTATTAGGGGGTGGGGGTGGACAATCTGTGCATCTCCTAGGAGAATAAACTTCACAATTGTCAAAACTGAAAGAAAAGCTTCCAAAAGAACATAGCTTGCAACTCATCCCAAGTAATTTCTCCACATCAATGCTGACTAGTAGCTGGGAGTTCATAAAACTGCTGGTGGTTGGGTTTGGTTTTGGTTGGTTGGTTTTTTTAAAACAATTTAATCATAAAAAACAATCAGAAGAAAAAGTAGAGGCATTCTACACACCTCTGCCCCTCAAGTCATCTCCTTTAGATAAACTGACTGCAGAAATTCAGGCTGACATGGGGCATTGCAAAAGCCACAAAACGGCTTTATGTATCTGTGCGGCTTCCAGCAGTGAGTGCCCAGAGCCACCTGCGAGACAAGTGACAGCTCCAGACAGGGACCACAAGGGTCATGACGAGTACGTCAACTGTACATCATACTCCGGTGTGATCTCCACCTGGCAGCCATACAGAACATTGACTCTGATACCTGGACACTCACACACATGCTCAAAGGTTTTCTCACCGTTTTCTTCACGCCCTTGATTTGGAGAGGACCAGTGAAGGGTGGGACCTGACTGCTTTTTTAATCTAAATGAATGCTCATCTCCTTCTTTTTACTAGGTCAGCACTTCAACATTACCTGACAGAAAAGGCTAAGACCACAAGGTGATGCTTTTAGCAGTGTGGGGCCCCTTAAGGTCCAAAGGCCACATACAAAGCAGGTAAAACAGAGTTGGAAAATACAATTTATTTCTCTTTCTGTAGTTGATGGCCTTCATATGACTACTTCTCTGAGAAAATATGAAGCACTGAATAAGGGAACTCCAGGAAAGACCAAACCAAATCTGGAGAAGGAGGAAGAGAAGGAATGGTGAAAAGTTTGTGTAAACTGAATAGAAATCTGAGACTTAAGATAGGCAGAGTTCCCTGGGTGTGAGTTCAAGACAAAGAGAATTTCTTGTAGTTTTAGGAGTGCAATTGTATATAGCTATACAAAGAAATATGACTGTCATTCACTGACCTCTCTCAGTATCCCAGCAAGCTTTGTGGTCTTCTTTTCCCCATCATCAACTTCAGATACAGTTCACCAACATCACAATAATATGGCTGGGACTGAAATCCTCCGAGAAGCTTAAAATGAGCAGACACCAAGCAAAAACCATTAAGAGATCACTCTAACAGTGGAAGAAATACTCATCTTAGAAGATCTTATCCCTTCTCCTTTCTGCAGCTTCCCATTTCTTTGCATGCCGCTCCACCCATTACCAGGAAGGGCCACCAATTTTGGCTCATTCTTCACCTGACAGAAACACCTTGCAGGCCTCTCTCATCTGGCCACTTCTCTCACAAGCCCTCCACAGAGCTGTATTCCTCTTCTGGCCTGTCTGAAACACTAACCACACTGCAGAAACACTGGTCAGAGGGGCTCATCTCCCCATGCTGTCCAAGCCTGGGCCTCTCTAGTTTTGTCTCTCCACCAGTGTGTCTGCTATGCCATCTCCTGAGCAAGCTTTGGTGTCCCCACCTTCCTTCCTGTGACACCACTTACAGCTACAGGGATCTGCTCCCCCGGCTCCTGCACCATGGCTGTTCCTCCTTCCCCAAGACTTCCCCCGTGTCCTGAGGTACCAACTGACCCACTGCGCCCAAGCCTCTCACTAACTCAAATCCCTTTACTAAGCAGCTTCCAAACATTGCTCAGCAGCGCTGCTGAACAGCACAGCAACTTCAGCCTCACCACCAGCCACCTTCTACGACCACCTTCCCTCTTCCAGAACAACATCTTCACTTTCCTCTGCTGGCCTCCTCGCTAACACCACCTTCCTCACTATGCACAACTGCTTTGCTCACGTTTGAGGGTCAATGAATAAGGATGTTGAATAATTTTGTGTTGGGTATATTAATACATGCCTAAGGAACAGCAAGCCCCTTATTTTCATGCCAGGTATAAAATTTTAGAACAATTTTGGAGACAGAATAATGAAGGACACAAAAAACTAGAAAGTAGGAAGAACTGCGACATGCTTGCCAAAAGTATATTGGGCTAGACTAGCCCGGTACTTTTCCTTAGCACTGTTTTTTCTTGATAATGGTACTGTGTATGCTTAATCTCTAGACTTTGCTGCTGTAATTCCTATGAATAGGAGTAGGAGAAATGGAAGGAGTAGTAGCAGCATAAAGTGCAAGTTCATAATCAACACCTGCTAAAAGTGGCAACCATCAGCTAGAAACAAGAATAAAGACCACATGCATATCACTTTTGAATATGAGCTGCTGTTATGAAGCCAGCCATGATGGGGGTCTTGGGCAAAGGCTACCCCAGGAAGAGAAAAACATAACTATTATTAATTATGAGCTTTCACTAAGCTGGAAATATGCAGCCTTTTCCTTTGAGGAGCAGAGTTAAGAGAAAAGCAGGATATTTAAGCTAGTTGAGGAAAGAAAATTACCAAAAATTTTAAACCACATTTTCAACTACTCCCAACATCTTCAGCAAATACTTCAGCAGACAATCAAGATGACAGCTTGCACCTTTCAGAGGTGCACACTCAATGAAAACCATATGGTCAAGAAAATGTAGTTTATTCACCAACATTTCTCTGTTGAATCATCAGGGCACAAGTGTTCAAAATACAGGTTGGAGGAAACAGCGGCTCATTTTGCGGAACAAGATTTCTACAGCTCATAGAAAACCAGTATCAAGCCTGTCACATGTAACACGTAATGTAGCATGTGCTACCTGCGGCATAACCAGTAAGATTAGTATATACCAATGAATTCATGCATCACTATTCTTTTGCATAGGAGTACAGTCATATTTTTGTATCATGTAGCAGAGCTGCAGCAACAGTGTGAGAAACATTGGTGCCGGTAGAGGGAGGCAGTTGCTCTCCAGGACATGCATCTTCACACTCCCTGATGCACAGTAGGAAGCCAAGGACTTTGTTTTTGTGGAAGTGAACTCACCCCTCAGCCATTGTGTAAATGTGGCTTTAAATCAAGCTGTAATTAGATTTTGCTGTATTTAACAAAACCCCTCTTGTTACTCCTCTTTTCCAGCTCTAGACAGTAAATAAATGTATTCGTGAAAGAAAAAAGGAAAAAAGTTTATGCCTCTTCCCAGAGCATGTCCTGGCACACATGCAAAAAGTAAGTACAAAACACAAAACAATAAGCTTTCGGGACACTCAATCTTCACATTACGTAGGAACACAAAGAACTCTCAGCTGGTCCACTGTCAGACGTCAGCTCACTTTTATCAATATTCTGCTTCACCACATTAACCTTGTTAAATGCTACTAACAGTCCAACACTTGGATTCTAGCTTTTCTTCATGAATTTAATTTACTTGGCAGAAAACACAAATGGAAATCTTTTGCTAAAGACTCAGGCAAACTAAGACTGCCACGTATTCATTTTAGAACAGATCTTTTCTTTTCCTCTTATTTTAACTATTATGGTCATAGCACTGCCTTTTTTAACCAAATAGCTTTATCTCCCCCTGCAGTCTTTATACAGACTGGTACCCCTAAACTAAAACTTGTGAGTTTTCTTCAAATCCATTTTACTGTAATACATGTTGCACAGGATGGTTTTATTTTGTTGAAGCTCTTTATGAGCTAAACTGCATATTTCCGTTGCACTTTATGTTGCCATACGAAGAACTGCATAGCAAATAAAGTTGAGTCCACTCAGAAGAATAAAACAGTTTTGAATGCCGTCTGACTCCAAAGCTTACACAGAACTTTATGGTGGTGGTAACAACAGTGTGTAATGTAAACTAGTGCAAGGAAGTCAAGAGGACATGCCTAAGGCCACAAGCAAGTTAGCTGCTCATCTAAGAATAAAAAGTTTCTGCTCTTAATCTAGATTTTCTTCCTAGCAAGTCAAAGCCTACTGATAACTATCTGGCCTTAACAGAAGTTTCAGATTCTTTAAAAGAAAGGAGAAGAGACCGGCCACTATCAACTACTTTCATGCATGCAACCACTTCTTAGGATTAAGTTATTTGCAGAAGCTACTCATTTTTAGGAGAGTCTGAGAAGTGGACCTTTTCAAAACAAACTTATTTCAAGAATGCACGCTCCAATATCCTAATTCCTTACAAATCTTCTGTCATGCTGCAAGGTTTAAGAAACCTAAGGCTGGTTTAGAGGACTCAAAAGATAACCTCCTTCTGAAGTCAATTGGCATTTCAATATCTAAATGGAAAAGATCAAGGTAAAAACAAATACTGGGAATACATTATCCTCCTATATATTGGGAACAGATTATCCTCCTACACCCATAGAAGAATTCTGACATTTGGTTGTGGGGTTTTTTAATTAGCCATACTAGCTGTTCCTGAAGGCAGAATAATGAAGTTTGGTTCAGTACACACCCAAAATGACAATTCAAAACTCTTATTATGTGCAGAGCTTCTGCTTCTGAAACTGTAAATCACCTGAACAAAAGCTCACAGGTATTCAGAATCCTCATTCTCACTGTACCTCCACTGATGAAAAAAAAAATATATATATATATATAATTAAATATCCTGCACAGAAATTTGCCGTAACCAAAGAAACTATAGGTACATTTATTTTTGCTAACCTTCTTTGACCCATAGAAAACAAGAGTTTATTTTGTTTTGTTTTCTGGAAGTCTGGAAATTGCCACAGTAAAGTGACATGATCCACAACTGTGTGAAACATTTTGAGTAGTAATGCCTAACCAAGCCAACAACTCAGAAAAAAACTGGGGAAGAAATCTGAGAAAGAATGTAGCCAATGGTATGGTGCCATAACTAGGAAAGGGAAGTTTCTACACTAACTCCTGAAGTGGAAGTATACAACAGGATTAGCCTTATCTTATTTAAGTTTCTTAACAGCAAGACTGCATCCTTCTGACAGCATTCTGTTTCCAGCAAGACTCAAACTCCAATTGTCATTCTTAAAATAAAGTAGGAATAGCTATGTTTGGCAGAGCTGGAACCATGAGGACAAAAAGAGCCAAAACAGTTCATTCAGGTTTGACTCAAGAGGAAAAACTAAATTTCAGGCTAGACAAAAATAAGACACAACATATTCCAAGAAGCTTCCAGCCTACCATTTTTAGGTTATGCCCTGCACTTTTTCCTGCTTTTCAATTCATACATAGGAAGGTCAGATCATAAAGCAGCTTCCACTGTGGTATTTCAATTCAGATTATTCTCTACAAAATAATTAGTGCCTTTCTTCTCATCACTCATGTACTGTTTTGCTAGTCTGAGAATGTTATTTCTGTTTGTCTATTTCCGAGAAGCTTTTTTTGATCCTGTCAAAGTACTAGCATCCTAAATGTAGCTATCTCATGCTTCATGAACTTCAGTGCAAATGCTGTAAGCATTTCTTTTCTTCGTAACTACAGTGTTTACATGGGAATACAGTGCTAGTACTGTAACCATGCAAAGTAAATATGCTGTAGTAAATGTAAGCTTTATTCAAAGCATAACTTTAAAAGTCTTTATGGCATACTCCATCCTGGACTGCCAAAGCTAGTGTAGGGAAAAAAGCAAAAGGAAAACTAAATCACAAACCTTTCAAGCTAACAAGAATTTTGGAACAGTCAAACTGAAAATCTAGGGGCTAAACTTATTCTCAAAATGTGTCAACCTGTTTGTTAAAGTCAACAGCATTTCAGTTCCACAAAGATGGTATGAGTAGAAATGGGTAAATATTTGAAACATTTTACACAAAAAACAAAAGGGGGGGGGGGGAGAGGGAGGGGGGATATGCCTCTTCTAAAGATTTGTATGCTGTTCCTTGTAGCACCCTTTCTTTGAAAGAGTATGGGGGGGGGCAGTACCACTGATAATTTGATAAGTTTGCAAAACTGTAGTCAAGGAGAAATTTATGACTGTACAAACACTGAAGATCAAGATTTGTCATTGAGACTAAGTGATGCTAATACTGAGGCATTCAGTCCATCTTCAAGAAGCATTTTAGAAAACAAATTTAAGCTGTTCAAAATGTCTTGGCAATAGCTAATATTTGAAATCTCTATTACGTCTACGTTAGCAGCTACTGGATATAAGCTGTCCTTATTTTTATCGCAAACATAATCACACTGTCACGGTATGCTCTCCCACACTACTATCAAAAAAGATTTTGTAGCAGAATATACATTCAGGAAGTATCAAAAACTCATTATTTACACTACCAGTAAAACTACTCAGTAGTCTGAAAATTTACAGGATTGTTTTAAAGAAAGTTTGAAACTGTACTAAAATTCAGGCCTGTAAACCTGATGTTTTCACTTTTTCTCCAGATAAGCCTAATCATTACTATCTGCAATTTGGATTCACATACTTCTCTATCAAGCCTCACATGGTAGCCTTTTCAAACAAAATAACACAGCTGTCAGCAACCCTGCTCTCCGTCTCAACTGTATCATCACCTTCTGCATCCTCTCAAGACAAAAAAAAAAAAAAAGTCCAAAAAACCTCCAACCTCAGACTTTTGGACAACTCAAATCCCCATCTTCCTCTTTGCTAACCCACTGCACCCCAAGCTACCCAAAGGACCACAATTCCTCTATATCATCTTCTCAAGTTATTTAATCACCATGAGAGTGTTAAGTATATGGGAGAGATAAAATGGTTAGAGGATAAAGAAACCTGAATCAAAGTTACTTGAGAAATGGAAGTAGAAAATTTCTTTTTAAAAAAAAAGATTAAATGTACTTCTGGCAAGTTAGTGGGCAAGCATTAAGTTGCAATTTTCCTTCTGGTAGAAGTTAGCACATCCAGCACGCAGACCATTACTGAGGGACTTCTCAAGGAAATACCTGGGGAGAAAAATCAGTGTCAGCAACCCCATCCTAAGGGCTATCTTAGAAAAGAGTTTCTGCCAGAAGTTAAAAGCTTAAGCAAGACTGAAATCCCATTAAGGAAGAAAAAACGAGGGAGAGAAACACCAACAGCATCTTTAGAGAGAGTTTAAATAAAATCAAAGCTATTGGTGAGGGCAGAAGGGAACAGGAAAGGAAACAAAGGCATAAAAGTTGGTGTACTATGAAAATCTGCACTGTTGGTTTCACTTCTTAAAAAAAACAAACATAGTTCTATTTTAAGAAATTTTTTGGACTGAGCCAAGGCAACACTTGCATTTTACCTCCTCTAGCAGAAGAAAAATGAAAGAACATTTAACATTCAGAGCTTCTTTTGTACTAAGTCAAAATTATTATACTACACCTTAACACTGCTGTTGAATGAAGGCCTGTTTTTTGGTTTTGCCCCTTGTGGGTTTTTTTTCTTTTGAGGAAAAAAAAGACTGCACTGAAAGGCACACATGGCATGTACATAGAGCTGCTTTTGCTGATATCACTACCACAGAGCTAAGTACTTTAACTCAGGAAATGCAGAAAAATGAACAATTTGAGAAGAAAAAAAAATAAAGCAGACTGAACGGTGCTATTTTGAAATTCCAATCTAGTATTAATGGCAATAAAGCAGAGAAAAAGCACGAATAAAATCAAACACCATAGTATCTCAGAGATACAGCAATGCCTGAATAAATCAAAATCATCAGTTTTGGTTTGCGGTACAGAAGTTCACATTTGAATGCAGCTGGATCGCAGTCAACTAGCCAGCTCCCATAGCAGCACCTTCAAGCTGTATTGATTTCTACGGAAGAAAAGGAACAGCAAATCTGCTTGAGCAGCATTGCGTCATTCTTTTAGTTGGCTTGAAGTAGTAAATTAAATGTTTTCCATTAGTATGGTAAAGAAGCTATACAATTTTGTTTTTATTTCGAATACAGTCTCAAGTTACGGAACACTTTAGCTAACTCTGCAGCAAGGACTACGTTTCATGTTTGTAAAGCCAGCAATTCATGCTTATGTGAAACCAGATGTGTACACTGCACAGTTCCCAGGGCTGTGAAGGTTTTTTTAAAATGCTTTGCTCTCAATTAAAAAAGACCCTGCTTTTCAGTTAAATCATGGAATACACTGAAGTGGAAAAAACATGGGGACGGGGGCGAGAGGGGGAGAGCAAAGGGGGTGGGAGCAGAAGAAAACTAAGGGAATAAAACCCACACACACAGAGCAGCATATGAGCAATGCTGTATGGTACAACAAAGAGCAGCACAGTTCTGAGAAGCAATAAGCATAACATTACTCGAGGTAACAAGAACTCCTTGATCAATTATTCATATAATTTACAACAACAGTTGCAGCTGCATCAATGAAAAAAAAAAATCTAGGGCAAATATAAAATCTTCACAGCTATGAAGTGCCCTTGATTTTCACCAGAACATTTGGCTGTCTCATATCATGTGTTTCTGATTAGCAACACACCCCTCCAACAAAAGGAAATGAGACAGAAAGGCACGGAACAAACTGCCTTGCTTGAAGTAGTGACAGCGTTCAAGGCTGTATTTCAATCCTCAACACCATGCATCACCAAAAACTGACAGTACCCTACACTGTTGTACATGAATCCTAACCACCACCCCACTTAGATGAATCTGTGTACCCCATGGGATTATGCAGATACCTTCTATTTAAGTCTTTACTCTTTCAATGTGTAAAATCACATTTTTCACATAAAGTTAAGAAATACTATTTTTTCTTTTTAGTGCATGGTTATCTCAACTTGTATCATTTCATGTACTCCTAAGGCAAATGTAACAAAGGGAAACATTAAAGAGAAGTATTTCTAGATTGTTTTGGGTTTTTTCATCCAGTTTGAAATCACTGTACAATCATCATCAGTTTTTCTGCTCTGCCAAGGTTTCAATACAGTATCCTTAATTGTTCAAGATGGACTTGCTAGTGGACTGAAGAAAGCTGAATTCAGAAAAGTGAGAAGCAGAAAGTGAATGGTACACAAAAGGGATGAGTGGGCCTAACCGTGCTTGGTGGTTGTTACTCCCAGGCACATACAGCAGATCATGAGGGAAGGTTGTGAGGTGAAACACTGACCGTGCTAATGGCAAAACTCATGCCAGTTTTGATTTTACTCTACAGGTGGTAGGACAATGAACTCTGGTCTAGTTTGGAGCTCTAATTTCAGTCTAAATTAGAAAGATCCATAAAGGATTAACAAGAAAAACTTGCAGTTCTTCTTGGATGAATCAAGGAATATTTATTTAAAGGAACCGTCCAACAATGAGGTTAACGCCTTGCAACAGCTATTTTTAAAAAAATGCACAAGTTGGAAGACCTTTAGAAGGACCAACGTTTAATCTTGAAGAAATTTGTAGAAAACTTTTCCACTACTACTCACTTTTTTCAGCCAAATCCTTACACAAAGTTCAATTAATCTCTTCAGTATGAAAGAAAGATTCTGCATATATCATCACTACATTCAAAATCTCGTCTATCTAACAAAACCATAGTATAGTCAAATCTCCTAAAGTGCCTGGGTCTGTAGCACTGATAGGTTCAGCAAAGTTCTTGAGGTCACATTTTCTCTTTCATCCATCAGCACTTGTCCTTTAAAGCAAGAATGAGATCTGGATGACCATACTAAGAAACAATTGTAGTGCCAGTAAACAGAAATTCATCATATGCAAACCTCATTCTCCTCCCATTGCTGAAGACATCCAAGAGTGTTTCCATATTTTTGTGGCCACTCAGAGCAAGCTCTGAGTGCAGCAATTGAAGTGGGATATGTTTCTAAAAACAAAGCGTGCTGTGGAGCTCTGAAACAGCCTGATCCCTTGTCAACAAAAAACTGCATATTTATCTTTCTACTAATTTTCTAAGTATTTACTTCTGGCTCTAACCTACAATGCACTATATCATCATCGTTGTCCCCAGCATTTGCTATGACACCATTTGTACCAGGTAACAAGCAGTGATACACACAAAAGGAAAAAGCTTAGAGATGCAATTAGGGTGTTTACCTATTAATAAAAGAAATCCTTATTTTGAAAATTTTAGGAACCACTTCCATTTGCTTGAAAAATTAATCTCTTTACCTTGATATAAGATTTCTGAGCTCCTGCTAAGGCTGCCTGGCTTGTCAGGAGGTCTTCACCTTTACCAAGAGGTCTCCAGACAGAGACAGGTCTCTTCAGCCCTGGAACTCCCAGAAGCTCCTTGCAGCAGTGCCTGGAGACACAGCAAGGGAAAGCATTTAGCTTCATCATCATGCTTCATCAAAGCCACATTTTTAGGATGAGCAACAAGCACCCTTTTAGGTTGAATCTTTTGGCTTAAACAACATACATTTCAGAAACCAGAAATGTATGTCTTCTTTTGGAGACTGAAAGGCTGCAAAGAGGTGGTTAGTGATACCAGACAAATGCTCAGTCAGCTGTAGATGTCCCCTAGTGTTTATATTGCTAGTCCTAACAGCATAATCTCCAAGCTCTGAAATTTGACGGGTGACCTACAGGTCTCAATTCCGAGTTTCTCTCATGTCATTATTTCCCTGATGCTGAAACTGCTCAGAGACTTGCCTTGGGAATGCTTCAGAGCACTGAGCACAATTGGCGAGACATCATCTTTTTGGGGGAGTCACAGAGTGCTGTGCCACTGCAGGCAAGAAACCCAGTCTGCAAACCACCTTACCTCCCCGCGCATGACCTCCACCTAGCTGACAAAGCAATCTGTGTTAAATATGCATTCCAGAACACTGTCTTTTGCTCAGAAAAATTCAAAATAAAAATCCATAAACTCCACCATCAGAAGGGAAGGATAACAATGAGACTGCCTTCCTGAAATGAATGCAATTCATCCCTGCTTCTTACATGCAAAACAGCCATGCAGAATTTATAAGGTTACAAGATGTGATGTACATCCCTGTTTAGGTTTATGTTCTTTTTCTCAACATGCTACCTGAAGGTAAGACCAGCTCCAATCATAATACTCTAAGAAGAAAAGTACTTGGGTACCTGAGATTTCTGGTTTTATTTGACAGCATGTGCTCAAGCAACCTTACTGGCACAAGGAGATGGCACTGTAGCTTCTTTTAAGCAAACATTTCTGAGCAGTTTCGAATTATTTCAATCTTCTGATCAGTTATTCGCTCTAGAAACAGGACTGCAATCAAATTACAGACATGAAGAAACACAGGGTTTCTTTAACACAAATCTCAAAACTATTTTAGAAACTGTTTAAGCACAAATTCAATAAAAGAACTGTCTCATACAGTTTAATACACCAAGTGGGCAGTAATACTTGTCAGATATCAATTACTTCGGGTTTCCCCACTCCCAGTCTTTGGGGAACCTGTCCAAGTTTGGATCTTGACATTAATACACCTAAGACGAGGGTTCATTTGTGTTGGGCAGGTGGATGGAGCATTGTCTTGGAGACTGGCCACTTTTGAAACAGTGGTACAACAAAAATGAGTAAAAATGGAAGGCTTTCAGAGACAGATGGGCACTTTAGTGTCAGTGCTTATAAATTAGAAAAAATAACAAGAGGAAGCATAAGCATATTCAGAGTGACATAGCATTAGAGCTACTGAGTTACTATGGGAATGTTGTAGTATTGTTATTCTGGTATTTGGTAAAAGAGCGGGGGAAAAAACCCAGCATTATAAAAACACGGGAGATTAAAAAAAAAAGTTTTCCAACCTTGCCTTGGTTAGTACAAAAATGCCCAACCAACAGATTAACGATCAAAACTACACTCTTGTCTTACTAATTATTCTGATATTCCAAATTACTGTACTTTTAAGGAGTAATTCTGAACTGACACTCATTTCAGTCTCAAAACTAAAGCAACTTTGCAAGCAAAAGAATGGCAGCAACTCATAGTTTAAGACTGCTATAAATTCATATTTGACAAGTCAGAGGGGAAAAAAGGGAACACGGCCATTAATTGCAGCTAGTAAATCAGTTCCAACCATGTTTCTTGGCCAGCAGCTTGAGCAAGTTCAAATACAAGCACTTTTATCTCCAAGTTAAGTAACAATTTTTACAGCTGCCAACAGGTCAAGACAAAATACACACCCCCAAAATCCCTAGAAGACTGCTAGATGTGCTGCTTAAAAAGAAAAACTTGTGACAAAATACTGTGGAAATACAAGTTTCTGTCTTTTTGTGCAGGAAAATACTGAGCTTCATGAATTCCTCCCTTTCTGCCCTGTTGAAATTAGAGTTCCTTGCTTTCTGCTTCTCCACTAAGTTGATAGTTTAGAGTCTGCAAATATTACAGGTTGTAGCTCCCAAATTTACATCTGGTGCTGATAATGTTACCAGTCTCATACAGGAAATATATACCACCAAGTTGAATATATTCATGTCTAAAGAAGAAAGTATAGTAAGAATGTATGCACATGTACAAATAAATACATATATCTGTAAAAGTAGCTGCACAGTTACCAGTCAGCTTCTCTGAGGCACTCAGAACTGCACTTAAAATATTTTTATGAAACTTTTATATTTATAGACTACATCCTGAGTTTCAGCCTTTATCCAGCAAGCTGGAGCCTTTTATGACACACGTCGTTTCCTGCTTCACTGTCCAGTATCAACAAGCCTTTGGGCTTTCTTTCTAAAGAGTTTTCATCCTCACTTGCCACGTTCTTCCTCTCTTTCATTCTCTTGCTAAGTATAAAATCGAAGTTTCAGTATTTACAAAAATACACATCTCAAGGAAGAGAAGCCAAACCTAATTCAGAAGGATCCATGAATGAATGAATGGGTTTCTTATTCTAACAATCCCAAAGGAACTGATCGAAACCTTCAAACCTCATTCAAGTCTACCCTGAGGTTTCCATAACCCAAACTAAAGTCTTCAAAAACATAGGATTTCTTGACAAATAAATAAGCTGATATGGAAACTCAGCAGCAGACAATTAAGCATTTGATAACTTGATGCTTTGATAAGGCATTACCTTAATCTCTGTCACTGGGGAGAAACTGAAGTCAGGAAACTGAAACTAGGTGGCTGGAAGAATCTAGCTACTCAAAATCTACTTTCTGTGCCAAAAGAGATACAAGTGCTTTCTGCAGCCAAATAGAGCACAAATCCTGAGAGACAATAGTTATTTAACAAAGCAGAAGAGGTATAGGAGATCTCAGCTGCACACGTAACTAAGAAACAAGGAAGTATTTACCAATGAATACTGTGTCAAAAATTTAAAAAAAGAAAAAATATCAGTCTGCTTAATGCAGACCCTAAATTTTCACAGGTGAGAGGTGCTGAGTCACTACTCTCACATCTCTATAGCTTTCAGGTCAAAAGCTCACATCAAACAAATTAAGAAGGCGTAGTCAATTTAGAAAACACAATTTTCAGAAAAATTAATTAGGGGAGTTTTGTTAGGAAGAGGCCATATCCACTAACTCCAGCAGTTTCTACCCCTGTGGACAGGCATGTTTTCATTAAAAACAAAAAACCCTAAACTGTAGCCTGCTCACTTATTCATCATTAATCTACTGAAAAGATGGAGGAATCAAATTAAAGAAACCTAGAAAAATCAGAAGTCAGGCTTCCCACAATTAATGTTAACATGTTCATACTTCACATAGTGTTACTGTAAGTATTACTTTATATTACTTTTCCTGGCAAATAAATGCATAAGTATCTTCAATATTGGAGGTTTTACTTCTGAGCTGGAAAACTTATCTTTCACATTTTCCGACTTTATACACAACTGCTAAAAAAATTTTGACCAAGAATAATAAATAAAGTCAGTCACCTACAAGAAACGAGGAGCCTTACCACAAAGTTTGATGAAAATACTACTAATTTTCCCAAGTAAGCGTTACATCAACTGGACAACTGGAAGGCAGGCACATCGTTGAAAGTCTCACAGTTTCACTACCACTACTCCTGCAGCTATGAGCATCTCACTAGAAGACTCTGAATCAATCAGCACAGCTATCCAGCCGCTATACACTTCAGGGGAAGTTACAGTACAGTGTGTACATATGCACGTTTGAAAAACATCTAAGAGAAGAGCCAAAAACCAGAGTTTCATTTTACCCTCATTAGTTTTCTGCCCACATTCTCAGATATTCTCTTCTTCTAGTCTCCAGGACTGAGGGTTTCATGTAAGGTTTGTATCAGTTATGGATTAAGCACTCTGTCCAAGGAAATACACATACCAGGTACAGACAAGCTGTAATTTTATGATCCATATGTAGTGTTGCACCATTTCTCAGTAAAACACAGCCGATTCCTTAATGCAATCACTTGTTTACTTACAAAATCAGAGCTTCTGTCCTTCTAATCTTCCTCACTGGACTTCTTATAAGTTTATAAAGGCAAATGATAAAATCTGCATTTATTCTAGGAACTTTTTAATGGAAGTCTAGCACTTTCCTGGAATGAATCACAGTCAGTCAAGAAAGTATAATAGAAAAAAAACCAAAATCAGGAAGAACACAGAAAATCAGCTTTTCTGGCCAGTGTGCTACCTGGTCCTGCAGGATAGGTTTCCTTTTTCTAGAGTTAAAATATGAATGAAAATAAGTATAGATGTTCTGATAGAAGCAATTGGGGTTCTTAAGCATCAGTGGGAAGTCCAGTAAAACAGGACTCCAAAGCTAAGTAAAAAGGTCGTCTTGGAGGGCAACGAAAGGCAGGGAAATTTCAGTAGTTGAAGAAAGCAGCAGTATGGATGGACCTGATGGGTTTCCATCCTGCCATCCTCTTTGCGCACCTGAGGAACAACAGTCAGATGTCAAGCAAATTAATGACAAGAAAAGAACAGTCAGATTTAGGTCTTCTAAGACAAACACCTAAGATAGGCAGTTACTGAAGAGGATGGACACACCTGTCATGGGGAACCATTCCTTCAAGAAACTCCACTGAAAAGCAGAAGATGACTGAAAGTACTCCCCAGCTGAAATGACAAGCACAATTCAAGAGATACCAACAAAAAACTGCAACTGGGAATTTATGAACCAAGTTTATATACAAATGTACAACCTCCTACCATCTTCGGTCTCTGCAAACATAAACCCCTTGCCTAGGGACTTGGAAGAGAAAAGCCTGTACACTTGTGAACGTCCCTGGGTTTGGTGATAATGGCCAAGCTAAGAGTTGGAATAAAGACTGTTGAACAGTAAGAAAAACACGTTATATGACAAAATGCAAGCATAATGATTCAAGTGACAAAAAAAGACAGGTTAAATAAAGGGCCTGGTACCATGATTTAAAGTAAATATGACTAGGAAATCAGAACAATCAAGCTTCTCAAGTTTTTCCTGTGAAAGGGAATAGAAAAATACCATGTTGCCTTATTACTATAAACATTACAGAGAACCATAAAATAGGGTACAGAAGTTGAAATCAAGGCAAAAGAAGAGACCCCCTTTGTAAAAGTTTCTGGTGACTTCTCTAGCAGTTAAAAAATGTCAATTAAGCTCCCAAAAAGTGCATCAGTAATTAAGAATCACTCATTCAGGGACAATGATGTGATTCATTGACTTGGAGGTCTTGAAAATGGCTTAAGACTTGGACAGAGCCCTAGAGATTTCCATTTATAGAAAAAACAGTGTACTCTTGAGTCTTTATGGATGATCCAGGGAACATGCCAGCACACACTATGTTAAAGAGTAATGTCCAAAGTTTTGTGAAAGATAGCCTGGGTATAACACCTGAACTTTTTTTGTTGTTGAGTTTGCAATTAAGCTTTATTCATTTTTCATTGTCCCCATGAAAGCATAACCACTTTGTAGTTCATGAGATGGAAACTAAGGAATCTGTTTGACTTTAGGACAGACATTGGAAGCAACTATACACTATCACCATCTTTGCCTGCTATCTGGGAGAAATCTGAAGACAAGACACTCACATGTATATTTTCATGAATAATTGTATGCAGCTGAAGAGGGAATCATATATGTTACACTACCCTGTCTGCATTCTCACAACAACCTTCCCAAAAATTAGCAGCACCTAATGGTAGAGCTGGAACTCTACTAATCATAACAAAAGCATGGAACTAAAAACATGAACTGTGCATAAGACAGATTTTAGACTTGACAAGGGTGACACTTTTCTCTGGCTTTTAATAGTGACACCATTATCATTTTAAGAAAGATACTCTGGAACGCATAGACACTTTCAAAAGTCTTTGCAACATCAAAGTTAGTTCCTTAATGCCTTCAACAGATTTGGACTCATGATTGTTTCTGTTGCAAATCAAGCCATAGTTGGAGAAGTAGGATTTTTACGCAAATTATAAAACAAATTTGCTGTAGCTTCTAATCTTCTGCACCCCCTGTCTTGCTGTATCTGCATAAGACACGCTGTGCAAGAGATATGGGAGTTCTAAGCCTTCTATCTGGGTACTGAACCACCACACGTTGTGTTAGTTCTCCCCTGGGTATGACCAAGGGACAACGACCCACATTCAAACAATAAGTGTGACATCCAGTCCCATTAAATGATCAAGACAGCTCTTGTGTTTTCAGTACTCAGTTAAGATGCCAAGGTAAAACCTCCCCAAGCAATTTTTCCAGGGAACGATGCCAGGACACTGCAAGAGTGGTTCTCCAAAGTACCTGCATGACTAGAGGCAGCATGGCATTTTCATCAGATCTATGGGAAGACCAGGAAGTATGAAAGTGCCAGATGGTTACTGAATACCAAGTCACGCACACAT
The DNA here is from genome assembly GCF_023634155.1 of Falco peregrinus. NCBI lineage: Eukaryota > Metazoa > Chordata > Aves > Falconiformes > Falconidae > Falco > Falco peregrinus. The sequence goes on from NC_073723.1 coordinate 47,333,817, forward strand.
TCAGGTCATCTTCATTTGCCCACTGGCCAAGACAACAAGAACTGAATTTGCAATACAAGCTTGAGAACTAGAGTAAGTACAAATTATTAATGAGACATTTGCAAACACAGAGGTTAAAACAAAACAAAAACAACAACAACAAAAAAAGTCACGCACTTCACAAGAAATAAGAAAGAACTGGCAAGAGGAATCAGCTGAGGGAAAGTCATCAATTTATCATTTCATTAAGCATGACTGAAATACAGACGGACATTACAGCCTGTAAAGGCAAATTTTCCTCTGGCCTAAAATACTCTCCAGCCCATACTTATACATGCAAGTTTCCAGGTAAAGAATTTTCATCAGCAAGTTATTAAAACCTCAAAGTAGCAAGAATTTAGTTTAATCTATATTCACTTGAGGACAGCGACTTGCTTACCCTGTATCACACCCAGACTATCAATTCTCTCTTTACAACTTAGTATAACCAGGAAGACTAAATTCCTGCTTATTCAATTGTAATTATTCCTCTTCAGATGTTTTACAGATGAAGGAGGAAAGGATACAGACAGACAAACTCAGTTTTAAACTTTAAATCAGTCAAAAGCTGAAATGTTACTAACAACAGACATGAAACAGGTAGATTGCCCATGATAGGAAATACTAATCCTACAGCTTGGCTTCAAAAAAACCCACAGTCCAATTCTCTGGGAAGAAGATGTGCAAAGCTTTGACTTAGGGTCAGGCCACAGAGTCAAATATATGAAGAGGACATGAATCAGAGATTATTTCTAAAACTTCCTTTTCAAAGCAGAAGAGAATAAGCACCAAAAGTATTCATAAAAACATACCAACAGTGAAGAAAAGCCAGGTACAAGAGCAATATATAGTACCGTACAGACTTCAGCCAGGCACAGATGTGCTGTCTGCTGCAGCAGTCAGTCCTACTCCTTGTCACCAGCCAAGCTTGGGGACCTGGCTCAACTTTTGGCTCTCACACCCAGGTTTCATCTGCACCAGACGTAAGGAGGGGAGCTCTCCAGGACAGTATGCAACTGGGAAGTACTCCAGGACGCCGCAACTTTTGACCAGCCTGGGGACTCAGTGAGGCTCAGGTCAACACTCCTCAGAGTACACACACTACAAACTTTTCCTGGAAACTACATTAAAGCATGATTGTTGCTTATTAAATATACCTAATATTGGACTACAAAAAACTACAAGCAGTTTAATGCCTGCCTTTGTAACCTGTTTCAATACTTCACTATCATAGTTGATAAGAATAGTAAAATGGTATCACACTTGCAGGGAAAAAAAAAAAAAAAGTGCTAGGTATAGGATAACAATGATCTAAGTAATGAAGCTGCAGAAGAGGTCCCTGCATCATGCTCAGCGATGCATGAAGATAGGATGTCTTACCAAGAGCCCTCCTCCCTGGACCACAAGAAGTGGAGCCCATCCCTAGGCCAAAGGCTCAGTGTTCAAACGCAGTAGATGTTTTAAAAAGCAGGAATTAAACACTGCATGCCAGCTCTGTAAAGTCTACCTTCCATGGGGGCAAAATAAGATTCTTGTGCTGCACACCACAATTCTGAGAAGCAGAAAAGGTAACGACTTCATATAGTGATGCAACTCGACCTTAGAAACGGGCTATTTGAGGCAATTCTGTACAGAAGTAAAAAACACTGAAGATCCCTTTATTATTTACTTTGTTTAACACTAGTTATCAAAATCTGGTTATTGATTAGAAGATTTTAATGAAAAAACGTATTATTACTATCCAGAATTTCAGTGTAGTGCTACAGCACTTCATATCCCAGAGGAAGCGAATCCAGGCAACTGCTCCACTCCAAGTAGCGGGAAGCTGGCAAACACAGGCAAGGGGCAAGCAGCCAAACCAACTACTACTGTTAAGAGTGGTATAAATCAACAGTTTGAATCAGATTTTACACTTCCTTTCTGAGGACTCAGCCACTTACTGCTTCTTTTCTAAACATTTATCAACCTTGCATCAGGTCCCTATGGTAAGGCAGAAAAGTGGCAACAGCTGTAGAATACCTCCATCAGTTTGACCTTGATTTGGGCCTTGATTTTTTTTGTCAAACGTCAAACCAGGAGAGAAGCTTAAGAGACTATATTCTCACACTGTTCTCACAACTCATAGCCATAAACTTTTGACACTTTTCTTATACCTTAAAAAAAAAAAATATCAAGTAGTACATCAAGCAGTCCCACAAAGGATGACAGCTGATAGGGCTTGCCACGTGCATAGTCTTCCTTTGATAACTCTTATCCTCATTTAAGAGTGCTGAGGTCAGGGAAGAAGGAAAGAGCATACAATATTTTTAAAAAAAGAATCTTTCACAATAGGAACAGAGTTCATGAAGCTGATAGTTATTTCACAGCAGCAGTCAGAAAGGAAGAGAAAGGACGCATGGGAGGCTACAGCTTGCCAGTTGCATGTCATCGGTCCATAAAGCAAGGTCTCTCTTCTACGCTGAAGCCAAAGGGCAATTAAGAGATCATCCTACCCTGTCACTCATTCTGAAACTACCTAGCAATTCTTTTCTAAGAAATAGAGATGAACCACTAATACCTGCACCGGTTAATCTTTGGAATTGCAAATGATCTCAAAGTTAACAAAATAATGCTGGTCATTTGGGTTACAAGAAGATCTCCAAAAATACATGCAACATTTTTCTTGACCAAAACACGTAGTTTTCACAGGAGGCACTCATATCACAGAACAGTCAGGGTTGGAAGGGGGCTCTGGAGATCATCTAGTCCAGCCCCTGCTAAAGCAGGTTCACCCAGAGCAGGTTGCACAGGAGTGCGTCCAGGAGGGTTTTGAATGTCTCCAGAGAAGACTACTCCACAGCCTCTCTGGGCAGCCTGTGCCAGGGCTCTGTCACCCTCAAGTTCTTCCTCATATTCAGAAGGAACTGCTTTCATTTCAGTTTGTACCCCATTGTCCCTTGTCCTGCCACCAGGCACTACTGAAAAGAGCCTGGCCCCATCCTCCTGACACTTGCCCTCCAGATATTTGTATGCATTGATAAGGTCCCCTCTCCTCCAAGCTAAACAGGCCCAGCTCTCTCAGTCTTTCCTCATCAGGGAGATGCTCCAGTCCCCTCATCATCTTTGTAGCCCTCCCCAGGACCATCTCCAGCAGTCCTCTGTCTCTGTTGAAATGGGGAACCCAGAACTGGACACAGGATTCCAGACAGTACTCCAGTACAATACCTAATGATGTGCATTTTGACGATTCCAACAGACTAATAAAATGTCAGTAAAGCATTCTCCCTGTAGAAGTTCCATAAGATTTGCTATAGCAGATACACTGATGTTCCTGCAGAAAATTCTGTGCAAGTATCTACAAAGATAGGCACCCAAGCACATATTAACCCCAAACATTGAATTTGAACATTATGAATTGTAAGCTCAAATATATGAGACATCTAAGAGGATGTTTGTGTAACATATGAAATTAAGTATCAAAAGCACTAAAGACAAAAGGAACAAGCTTTAAAATGAAGTCCAACACCTAAAGAGATTTTCTACCTTTATCTTTATTGCAGTGCTATCGTTTCTACTACTACATTTTCATACTGTACAAACAATGCATTTAAGTTTCCAGTTATTATGTTTGTGTGCTAATAAAGAAAGGGGATAAATTTTGAGAACCATGCCACCTCAGACCCTGCTGAAGGGTTTCATATGATGCAGTTCAGGCAGAATATGTTTTAATTTGCTTGCCACAAAATAGGCAATGATTATTTTAGTACACTTTAAAGAAAAAGTAGTATACCAAAAGTCACCATTTGGTCTCTAACTATAAAAGTTACAATCAAATACATGGGATGTGAACAATTTGATAGGTATACTTAAAATACACTTAACATTTTTCTCTCCTAATGTATGTTTTTAATGATCTTGATAATTTTTGCTTGGTTTACATGCAAATTACCTAACCATGCAAGTTAACTTTTTTATCCAGCAAATTCCAAGTGATTTCCAACATACCAAGAACTGTTGGGAACAAACTTTCTTTGTATTGACAATACTTCAGCACTTACACTGCATAGCAATTTATTCGGGATGTTATAATTTAGTCCTGTGTGGGTGTCAACTACCTCACTTCAAAGTCTGCTTCACATCTACAGTTGTTATTCAAGAAAAAGATGCAATTATATTAGTCACATAGGCTGACTACAATGTCTTAAGGCTTCTGCACATCTCGCTTGGGGAAGTTAGGACCTGCAGCTCCACACATTGGAAGACTCTCCCTAAAAGCAATAAATACAATGTTTCTTGTTTTTTGTTAGCATGAAACCAAGTTTTGCACAGCAGGTAAGGTATCGTTGTCAGGTCCCCTAGCAGCAGACAGGCAGGCTTTCCAACCTCCCCCACATCCGCAAGACCTTGGGCAGGAACAGGAGAAAAGGGAAGTGTCAATACAGGAGTTCTGAACACAAACTTCTTAACTTAAAATGACCTTTTCTCTTTCAGTTTTGCACTCCTTGATAAAGCATTACACAGGGGAACACAGACTAATTCTCTAAACCTCCACATTTGAAGGAACTACGCCAGAAAACCTCAAGATACCAACACAGATGGCATCTAACAACCTAATTTTTTTGTCAAGTACAGCAGCCATAGCTTACAAACAGCATGTTTTAGAGCAGCCTCTTATCTTGATTTACAGAACTTGCAAACTGATGGAAAATTCATTACATCCCCTGTGTAAGTTCTTCCAAGATTAATTACTCTAATTTTACTACCTTTGCTTTGGGTTCTAGGGTGACACAGAAGCTTAAAGGAAAATTAAAGGCTTCATAACAACGATTTTCCCCAAGTTTGTTTAAACCCCTAATGCAGTAGATTACTGCAGCTGAACAAGCCAAGAATTTCCCTGTTGTTCCAGTTTACATATTTAACATCACTTCTCCCAGTTTTCCCAGTTTACATATTTAACACTGGGCTGAGGCGCTGTGGAACCAAACACACAGAGCAGTGCCTGCTGAGGAAAAGCAGCAGGAAAGCTAGACAAGGCCCAGGGAGAGACTTCATGTTTCAGTATCTCCCAAGGAATTAAAACAAGAATTGGCAAGCTTTCGTACTTATTTATTTTGCTGACAGGGATGTTTTCACAAAAAGAAAAAAATAAATTCAGTCCTACGGCCAGAGTTTGTTACAGCAACACCACAAGTCCTGTTTTGGGTGGAAGGCGATCACCCGCTGCCAGGAGGCCGAGGCGGCACCGCGGGCTGGGGACTTGGCATGGGGCCTAGGCTGGGCAGCAGGCACACAGCGCGGGAGAACACCCAGGGTCCTCGGCCCCAGGCATGGCCCCGCACTGAGAAATGCACAAAGAGCACGGCCCTGAGAGCTTTTAGGGTGGCAATCAAACACGCGGCAGGGAATGGGAACGTTTTAACACCCCAATAGAAAGGGAAATGCTCCCACTGGTGTCTGAGGGTAGCAGGTTCCTTCCCCACCAGTGCTGCCCCAGTCAGGAAGCTTTCTAGCCATGGAAGACTTTTTTTTTTTTTTTAATAAAGCCTTAAGTTATTAATAAGAATGAAATCTCTTGGCCTAGATTTTTTCCAGCTTTAAAAAAAAATATCCCTATGCACACACACACAACACAGCCTTCCTCTACAAGCACTAACATATTATACTCAGCATACACCAGAGCACTTCTAAACAGATATTTCATAGTGAAAACAAAAGCAAAAAAAAAAAAAAAGGCTCTTCATGCCACTCCCTTACCCAGCTCTGTGTAGGAACATGAATACAGATGATGTTTGATTAAAACAGAAACCTGAACCCCAGGTTGAAAGTATTTACTTTTCAAAAGCATTTTACAATTTGAGTTTCTTTTTGCCTGCTGTGATAATTGATGAAAACTACACAGGGATTAAAATGAGCACAGGTGCGTGTCTACACAGTTCAAAGAGATTTGATCTCAAATGAAAATAAAAAAAAAAAAAAACCCAAGAAAAAAACCCACCAACCAAACCCCTGAGTACTTTTAGGAATGGATTTAACACAGCCTAAACAAATAAGCCTAGATTAAAAGTAGGGTTTTACAGTGCAGACTTCATGTTACTAAAATTTAAAATTCTTATTTTATAATGTATCAGAAACTTTTGCAAGCAATACCTGATTTAAGCTGGTATTAACAGCCCGTCATATCATAGGGGTTGAAGTGGATCCAGAGAAAAAAATAAAGGCACTAAAAGCAGTAAAGAGCACTAAAATGCAAACAGGCATATGTAACAACAGACACTTGGCACTAAATCAACATTATTTTTAAATTTGTGAGAGGTAAAAGGAAAGCCCATGAGCTGAGAATATTTTACTGCCAATATACAAATCTGCACAAAACCCCTGCTTATTTTCTTTGCCAATTTTATACTGCTACAGCTGGATCACAACTTCCTTGCACCCATGAGGTCAGAAACCATTTGAAAAGAAATGCATGATACAGCTAATCTTTGTGCCAGCTAATCATATCTAATGCAAAAAACGTGAATTTCCCCATTTTTCTGTCCCAGCCTCCTTCAGCAAAGCTAACTAGCACGTCACTAATCCCAAATTTGTTGCACTACTTTGTTAAACAGATTTAAAAGACAAATATACACAAATCACACAGGATAAAGAATTTATTCTGTGCTCAAGGCTTATTGCTGAGCTTCTATGAGAATCAAAAAAACACCCATCCCTCAATTGTACAGAAAACAAATTTATTTGCCTCAAAGGCATGCCAAGACTATACAATTATGCAGGCATTTTTATACAACAGCTATTTTCTTGCCTAAACTACCTAAAACATTGTTGCCACATTAACATGTATTCAATCTTCTTTTATAAACAGAATCCAGTATATTTTTAGGCCTCTGAGTAATAACAGTAGGAGATTAAAAATATATGGATCAGAGATGGAAGAACTTCCTTTCCCTACCTCTCCCTCCATGCAGGGGGGCAGCTCAGGACTCCCTCAATGTGGGACACAACAGCTAATTAGCAGGATCTCCCAACAGGCTTAATTCTCTCTTTAACCACCTTTTTGAGTAGTGAGAATAAGGGAACACTGGCCATCATTCTGCAGAAACACATCAGTTAAATTGTCAATATCTGAAATTTCCACGGCTGCCGTATAACTACACTTACATCCATACATTTTCCTGCATGTCTTAGCACAGATTTATGTTTCTGTAGCATCTACTACAGTGAGTGCTATTACAAATCTAAATTAACTCCATCTCCGTGTCAAATATCTTACTGACTTACAGGCTTTGAAACCTCTGAAGTTTTGACTTTAGATTTTCCGTATTTTCACACCAACCCTCAGAGGTCTCACCACTGCACAAAGCCCAGTCTTTCAATAGACTGGTAAAGAAACTGAAATTAAGGCATGAAAACCTGGCCAAAAAAAAAAAGTAACACACCGCAAACATATGCTTCTAGTAATTTTTTCTTTAAGCAAAAGGCCATCACATGCCATTATTACACAATTTGAAAACAGTTCATTTAAATTTCTTAAGAGTACCAAGAAACTCATTTTCTTATTGCTTAAACCAGCTTGTATGCTAGATAGAGTTTTAATTAATGATGACAGATTATTTAATAGATCCATAAATACAAAACTTGAGGAAAACCAAAAAGAAACTGTGTAAGAAAAAGTAGTCTTTCACCAACTTCTTGATCAATTAAACATATTGGTAAACAATTTAGCTGCAGGATTTTGTCTTGACCAATATTAAATTTTAGATGCAGTTCAATTTCTGCAAACCACATTTAAAACTGCAGAGATCCTAAAAAGTACAAAAAGAAAAACCACTAAAAAAAGTGATCAAGTTATTTTTCACATTTCACAAAATTCTGCAGGTCAGTTCAGAGGCAGCCCTGAGGCAGACAAAAACTGGTTTTTTTATTATAGGATATCAACTGTACATAAGAAACTGTATATATTTACTGTAGAGTTTAAAAGTAAGCAAAAGTTGACTAAGGAATTCATCGAAAAAAATTAAGACTTCAGATCCTAAATAATTTAGATACTTTGAAATAACCTAAGTCCAAAATTGCTGTCATTTAGTTTTAATTACCAGATAACCAAATCCTTTTATTGCAAGAATTTGCATAGCACATGGCTAATTACTATTCTGTGAAGAGTCTTAAGGGGGGGCGGGGAGGGAAGGCATAAATCTTTACATAGCTCATCAATACAATAAAAATCAAAATAATATTGTTAGTGCCTTTTGGTTTGTGTTTGCTGGTGTTTGAGTTTTTTTGAGAGCAAGTATAAATAAAAACCTGCTCTTTAACACAGAGGCAACTAAACAGGAATAAGACTGTAAAGTGAATCTGCACAGGAAACCCAGGATTAGGGCTGAAACTCTATTCTAATCCTTCTGTCCACAGAGGTAGCAGTCACTAGGCAGCATGTGGTTTGGGCATGCACCTGCAATACACAGGCCGGATTTAAAATACTTACAGAAAGATCAAGCTTTGTCTGAGAAAAGTTTCTTTTCAGTTTAGGAAGTGGACTATCTACCTTCCTCAAAAACAAACAATAACCACACACATTAGCTTGTCAGTAATTCTGCCAGAATGATACCTGGATGCTACACATGTACACTCAACCCATCATTCCTGGGAATGGACTTGACAGTGAGAAAAAAACTCAAGAAAACAGAAGAAAAACCTCTTGTTGCTAACATACTAAATAATTCAAATTGACAGTGTCATACCACACCACTACTCTGTGAACTTTGCATTACCTTTTGGTAAATTCCTGGATTAAGTGAGGAAATCTAAGCACTTGCTAGAGGTCTTCACAAACTGAGGAGGGGAGGAGGGATCCTTCAAACAAAATGGAACTCCGCTAACAACAAAATAACCTTAAAAGATAGTATCATTTATCTGGTGCTGCAAAACGACTAGTAAAGAGCAAGGTTCATCTTTAAATACCATCTCCTTTTGCCTCACACAGTCTTTTCTGGTACTTTTATACTACAATGTGAAGCAAAGTTGCATTAGGTGCTACAGCTGGAAACTTCCAGCTGGGCCTGGGACCTCAGGAATGCTGTCTCTCACTGGGAGCTCTCCTGGTGCACCTGGAAGCTAAATGAATGTCAGCCATTCTGAAGTACAGGGACCTATTTTGTTTCATGGAAAGACAGGTCACTGTTAAAAGTGCATAGTGAGGGGTTTCTAAATCCTGTGATTATAGGCTTCGCATAGAGCGCAATAAAAAAGGAGAACCACAGAGAACAATATACTTTCCAGTGCAGCAGCTTTGAGAAGTCTCCACTTTACACCGAGACTGATACTACTGCCTTCCATCCTAAGCCGTTTTGTCATCGAATTTTAAATACCAAAGTAGCAAGAGACCATTTGCTTACATTTGGTGCTGCTTCTCTTGAAGTGGAGTAGAATTTAATTGGCGAGATTTGTCCATAAACTGGCTTCAACTCCTAACCCATTTGTAGCCAACGCTGACATAATAAAACCCCAATTTATCACTGAGAAGTGGAAATGTTTGCGGGCTATTTTCTGACTGTTCTCCCTTAAGCATACATGACAAGCCAACTGCCATCAGGGCTGGTTTAGTACCACTTCATATTCTACCACGAGGAATTTTACTTGTCTGAAGAGTCAACTGTGGTCCACCAACAGGTATCACAAAGCAAGGGAGATGTAACTTATTTGCATACACCGCACCCATCCTTGCTTGTTTGAAATGAAGCTACAGGATCACGTTACTAATATACAAAGAATTGTATGGTGTTCATTATTATTTTAAAGCATCAGACATCAGCTGCCATATTTGAGCTATGAAGAAACTGTCACAGGCAAGTTAACAAGCTCCTAAAAACTGGCACTCACTGAGCTGATACTAAAGGACATGTGGAGAAATAGCACTTCAGCTTCCAAACTGAAGACTTTTACATAATTAAGATATGTAAATAGGGATAAACAAGAAAAGCAAGAACCATCTTTGAAAGATCTGGCTATATCTGCAGCTACTTTCCTACTTACAAAGCCACATCCTTGATTTTCAGCTTAGTAAGACGAAAGGTTCAGACAGTTATTTTGTATCTGGTATTATTACAGTGTGATGTTACTGACAATCAAGTACTAATACTAATGGTTATTTAAAAGTTCATGGTAATTATATAACTTATCTTTTAAAACAGTTTACTGTATTAAATGCTAAACAAATTTATCTTGCATAAAATCAAGCCAAAAATGCAACAAAGCATCTTCACTACAATTCTGTTTTTTCTCTGAAAAGCAGAGTCATTGTGTTCTATAAAGAGAATGAAGTCTCTAAAAGAAGACTAAATTATTTCTTTCTCAAAGGCAGGCTCTGAAAAAAATGCATTAAAAAAAGATTTTATTCTTGGCTCAAATACGAACATTCGGGAAACAGTACTTTTGAGCAAGGACTCACCCACTTCAAGGCAGAAGAATTTATTTTGAAAAGCAGTGTGAAATTTCAGGGGGGAAAAAAACCCCACACGTATTTTGCACTTCCCAGCTTTTGGTAGTTCTCCAGATAAGACAAAAATCTCAAAATAACCTCTTCCCCATATAACTGTTTTCTCATAGATGCTGCCAAGCTATCTTATACCACCAGCAAGAACTTCTACAAGTAAGTACTTCCAGACAAAGCAACACAGTGACAGGCAGTAATTGAGAAGTAAAAGCTTTTGAGGTATTTTAGGAGAGTTACCTGAGAGGGCAACCTGAGGAATATGTTTCACCAGGTTCCCACCTCACACTGCCTTGTCACCAGTCCATTCAGTGCCCTTCAAAAGATATGGGGGAGCAACACCACAGTTTAGGACTTGTGGAGAACCTCTCCAAAGCCCAGGGCAGGACACGAGTTTGAGCCCAGCCCTGCCGCTAAGGACTACATTCCTATCATACCTAATGGTCTTCAAAGGAGCAACGTTTCTCCTTTGGCTACAGACCATGTACTGTAACTGTCTCCCCAGATTTGGCCCAAGCCAGCTGCAGAAAGGCAAAGCTCATCTGGAGGATTAGATCAGGTCCCTACAGAAACATTTAGGACTTTTAAACAAAGAATATTATTTGTGTGTGTACACATGTGGACACCATCATATCATGGCAAAAATATCAAGGGATAGGGAGGAGGATTCAGTCTTTCATGTCCAAGATGACTCAATGCTACCTGCGGACATCTACATAATGTTTCCTGAATGTTGAGGAATGCTGCAGGTCCCACCGTCAAGTGGTGCAAATCGTAAACCAGAGCTCTCTGTCAACTCCTTTTCCCTGTCTCACGCACATACATTTTCCTGGGAATGTTACTTTGTGTATTGCCAGGGTGTTTTGGATGAAGGGTTTGCTACATTCTCTTCCCCTACAATGCAAAACCTTGACTGTGACCTGCAAGTGCTCTGCACCGTTGGGCTCCTTGCCCATCAGCCCTAGGAGTCAGCTGTGGCTCTCCCACTGAGCATTCCTCACAGAACCAGAGGTAGGGGACACCACAGAATGGAGGAGGGATGGCTAGGTAGACCCCATGGTCCAACCCAGAGGCCAGCCACACCCCAGTCCCAGGGGAGAGGCAGGCCAGGCCACATACCACAGGCTACTGCAGGAAGCCCGGACCTGGGGCACAGCAGGGAGCCGTAGGGCTTCCCAGGGGCTGTCCCTTCTCAAGAACATCAAGAAGCATGGCCATGAGGCACACCCTGCTGAAACGCCAAGCCCAACACACACGTCCTGCCATCAAGACCAAACGGAGGACTATGGAAAGACTCTGACCCAAGCTGGCACTCAGCCTCTGCCTCGCTGCACATGTGTCTTCATGAGCTGCTTTTACAGCAGGAACAGAAAAAACCAGCATCAGATGGTGGCTACTTTGACAAAAGTGTCAGTAATTACTACACTGGGCACCGGCTCATGCTTCTTGATTTCTTTCTTCCCTTTTTAAATATCTATGCCCTGAAATGTACATAGGAGTAAATTAAGGCACTTTTATTACATGGGTCAAGTCCTGACCTGTTCATCTATATACATTAGCATAAAAGTACTACAGGCATCAAAAATGAAGGATTAATCATTAGTTTAAACACACATCCTGGAGATTGTTAGAAGGAAAAAAAAAATCTAACTGAAAAAAATTTAAGACAACAACAGAAAAGTAACAATGGAGACAGAAAAGCAGTACTTAGAATCTTCTTGCCAGGATGATTTTCCCTTCTGACTAGTTAGTTGTATTTTATGAGCGGACAACATAATAAACCAGACATCTTCATTTTACATCACTTTACATTTCATATGTATTCAAGCTGAAGATCAGCTATATAGTTCAAGATAATCCAGATCGGTTTTGAAATGTACTTTTAAATCATCTGAAAAAGCTGTACACAGGTTTCCATGTCGAATACATTCCCTTTTCATGAAGAACACATCCCTTCTCTTCCCAATTTGGAAAATAACTGATTAAAAAGAAAACATTATGTAATTGAGAAAAATTAAGCAGGTACATTCTGCAATTTCTCAGCAAAAGAAAGAATTTCTCCTACACTTTCAGCTGCCAAAGCCTGTGAAGATGTGATCAAAGACATGATAATAAAAAATTTAAAAAAAAAAAAGAGACACTGGACAGCACCCCAATAGCAGACTCCCTCCTTTCTCAGGAGTCTTCAGAGGTACCAAGCATAGCAGCCAAAACTAACCCGGCCATACTCCGGCACTTTAATTCCCTCCTCCATAGCCTTACCAACCTCCACATCTTCCTTTAGCCTTGGAGAACACTCACTAGAGGTGCCAGTGAAGTTTGCAGGGCGGCAACCACAGAGTTTCCTACTTTCTCATTTCTACTGTTATTAATTGTCATGCCAATGAGCTAGTTGATCATGGATACTAATTGTGAGGGCTGTTTGACTTGATGAACAAGATAAACAGAACTCAAGTGAGGTATGTCTCATTGTCAGAGACTGCAACCTTTGCAGGTATGAAAAAGTGAGTTCTGACATTGACATTAGAAAAATCCCAGCCTAGGAAGATCTGTGCAGCTCTGTCTAACCCGGCAAAGCAGCTTCAAACACAGAGGGGAAAAAAAAGCTGTATCCACGTGACTGTTACACAGAAGAACAAGAAGATATTTTCTCCACTCCAGCACATCAGTTATTCTAATACCACTTAAAGTGGATTTTAGAAGTTTGGTATTCTATATATTACCTAATGAGAAGAGAAAGGTATTAAGGAAACAATGGTAAATCCACTGCTGCAACTCCAGAATTGTAATGTAAAAAGGACTAAGTGCAGAACTGGTTTATTGCTTCTTTCAGCTCAGTATGTTATGGTACCAAATTATACTTCATTGAAGGAGGACTTCACAAGGATTGCTAGGACTCTTCAGCCTGGTTCAACATTGAGAACAGCTGACTTCATTTTCAAATATTAGATGGCTTTCACAATTTGCACTTAAGTTGAATGAAGTATTCTATGAAAGCAAATCACACTGATTAAGGAACAGGTTTTGTTTCTCATTAGAAATTCAACTTTAAATTAGTGGAAGTTCTAGGCATGGGAAAGACATGGCAGAAAGACTGGAACCTCACAGCAGCCAGATCCACATTAGACAGTATCTGTAACACAACTTTCATAATACGAACTTACTCCTTGCCCTCCTGCCAGACTTACACTGCAATACCTTCAGACTCAAACCGCAGCACTAGGTGACATGCCACCAGCCTGCAGCACTGCAATACTAACTAACCATGTCTGCTCCTAAGCCACAGAACAATTCTTCAGTGCAAATACTGCCAGGGCTTTCCAGATACCTGTTGTCCCTCCAGTCTCCACTTTGCCCCACCTCAGCTGCAACACCTACAGGAAACAGAGTTCTCAGGGGAAATGTTTTGACCCCACAGCAAAACAGGAATGAAGGGTAATGGGAGAATTAGAATGGATTTGTAGAGAGGGAAGTTCTTCCACTCCACAGCTCCGCTGACCCCTCTGACCAAAATATGTAATATCATCCTGCTATTTTGGCAGTGAAGCAAGCAAGTCATCACTAACATTTGATTAGTATTGACCGTAACAGCCCAGGAGGCGAATATCCCTCTCTACTCCCTAGCTGACCAGTGCAGCCCACACAATGCAACAAAATGTATGTAGGAGGTGGAGTGCGAGGACCTGATTTCATGCTGGGGCAGGGCACCTTATAAAAAGTCTTTTCAGTAGCAGTCATTCAGAAGTAATATGGCAATCAAATTAGTTGACTGCAACAATCCAAACAGCATCATTTGATACCTTCACAGCAGTTCTTGGATAATGAGTTCAGAAGGAGAAATCCTATCTTTTATTAAACCAAACATATCTGGGGGACAGGGCGTCTCCCTACAGCCTTTGCCTGTTAACATTTTAGGCCAACTAATGAAAACACTAATTCTTCTCAGCCAGCAAAGCACGAGTTAACTCAACTTCTGTCTCCCCCCTAAGCCTATAATTCTCTGGTCTGGTCTTCATGAAAAGCACTTAAAAATGTTTCAAACATAAGGTGAATACCCATATAATCACCTCTGCACATGCCTCTCTGCAAGTGGTGAGGACAGTACTCCAGAAGACACCACAGAGCACACAGTTTCCCTCCTGGGCACCAGAAGGACAAGCAGCTGTACCTACAAGGTTAAGGTACAGAAATAAGTCCAGGAAGCAACATGTAGGTTTCACCATCATGCTGTGGACAAGCCAGTCATGAGGACGTGGCTGTTTCCTAGCTGCACAGTATCAAAGTCACAGTGATTGCACAGGTTGTGAACACAGTGAAGCCCAGCACACACTGCAAATGTTCTCACAGCACAACCTTTGGGGACAGAAGGGAGACAGAGGCAATACAGAGCACAAACAGAGGGAATGTCAAGCAAAGTCCAAGAGCTGCCTGACATGCAAGGAGATATGTGAGGTGTTACTGGACCCCAGGGAGGCCACCATACTCCAAATTCTCCACATAATGCTTACAAAGGTGTCCTCCAGGATGGTCCTATAACCACTGTTTCAGTCCAGTGCCTGACTTCCTACTCTACAGAAAACAAGCACTTACCTCCTGGCATTAGGGGAAGACTCCTTATTTTTTCATTCACATTCATCATTTCCTTGGAAAAAATTCTTTCATCCCTGATCCTTTCAGCCCACATAATACAGGTGATTGAGAATAGTAGGCCACTGACTCAATTTTGCATTTTTATGACAGTTGGGAGAAAGTCTGCTGCAATAATTTTATTCTCTCTCATCAGCATTCCTGTTCTTTAGTATATTTTCTGCACAAAGCCCATGCAGACAAACTAGCAGGGTGGTATTCCACTTAGCTCTCGGCCTTTATGGTTCATCCTCTCACTTAACACTTGTTTGCTGTCAGTTGCAAGATTCCTACATCAAGAGAGAGTAATTCACAGGTCTGCCTAGTGTACCAAGATGGATTGCTTCACAACTGCAGCCACAGCATCAGAACAGCCCAAAAAACATAGAACCAAGAGATTTTTAGGAATAAATGGCTTAAAAAAACCCAAACCAAACAAACAAAAAACAAATTAAAAAAAAAAAGCCCAGCAGAGAGCAGCTGATTTTTTCCATCTCTCAGAGCTCTGACATATCCCATTTAAAATTCCATTTCCGACAGTGACAGTCCAAAAAAGCTCCAAGAAAGGTACACAGCAAGTTTTTGCCCTGAATGCTACCAATCATACATTTGCCAAGTGAAAGCCATATGTCTATTTGTGTGCATTTCTGCAATGCACTTTTCATTCATTAAGATGAGAAATTGCTTCTTTTATGCAATCTGCTATCACTCAGATAGCAAAACACTGTGATGTCTGGTAGCAGGCTTGCTGGTTTTGGCTTTAGTAGGGGTTTTTTTCACCACCCCCCCCTCTTCCTGTGAGAGGAAAGCTTTTCCCAAAGGATTTAAGCAATTTCATAAAACAAATGTAAAAACAAAGACACTTTTGTTTAAGGACCGAAGGTTTTGTTTTGTTTTAAGGGGGATGGAGGGGGAAGGAAGAAAGAAATGATACTGATCATCTTTCAATTGCACAAAAAAAAAAGCAATACCTCATTCCTAAAATAGAAACTCTGTGATAGCACAAACTTGCTATAATAAACAGGCCATCAGAAAAAAAAAAATCAAGTTCAGATTTTTTTTAAACAAACATATTCATTTATTTCAATCACAAGTGAACACCTCAAACCATTACAGCAAAGATCAGAGGAAAACAACATTTTCTCTCCAAATTCAAGTGCTTACATTGTGCATTCCTGTATGCTGTGCTTCATTAGTCAGTTTCTCCTTTTCCCCACAGTTGATCAAACGGGAAGAAAGAAGGGGGGGGAAAAAACAACAACAAACCAACTTGAAATGTGTGGCTTTAAACACACAAACATTTGGGGGACTCATTCCAGTTAGAACTTCTAAAGCTTAACCTAATATGCATAATTTCATTTACTGCAATAGGATCCAATGCTACAACAGGAGTAACCCCCTGAACTTGCACAGCAAATGTTGCAAGATGAGGACAACACAGCAACAATAAAGAAGAAACTAACTAAAACATCTGAAATCCTTCAGCAAAGCATGTGCCACAGTCTTGCAGGAAATCTGAGTGAGCAGACCTTCATGTCTGCAAGTATTCCCCAAGCATTTATATAAACACATTGCAGAAATCTCATGTATTGCAGAACTGGGATTCTGGTTTCTGATATTAATTAATAGCAGATATTAATTAATGGAATTAACTGATTTATAAGTAAATGCCCAGATATTGTACCACATATTATGTAGAGAGAAGTCTTGACAGCCACAAGTGATTTTCAGTTAGAAAATATCGTCTATCTAAATGCAGCAAAAGCAATCCATGAAGTCCTATTCATGCTGCCTACCATTTAAATTCATTCAGGATTGTCACTCACAGCAATTACCATTCAACATGTAAAACTAACACACTGGGAAAACTCAACAGTAATATACTTCAGTAATATCACAGCTCAGAAAGGCAAAACAACACAGACAATAAGAATCTTGCAATTAAATACAACACACAAGTGAAATTATCACATTTTAACTACTTGTACTTACATGACTAATTTACAAATGTTAGTATTAAATTTGAATTTTTCTAAATGTAGTCTTGAAGTATATGCATGCATGGGAAATGACACAATGTTCTTAATTAAGAGATTAAAAAGCTAGTCTAAAACCATTGGAGGTGGACAGGAGAAGTAACAGTCTGTCAAGCATATCACATCAACATTACTTTCTATATATATAAAGTACAAATAAAACGTATATTATCATCATAAACTGAAAAGCGGTTTACCCAACCATTACTTAAATGATTCTCCTCCATCCTAGTTTAAGCTGCACCTATCTATACATGCACATACACACACAAGAAAGTTTTGTTCCTAGTGACCCCCTGACCTTCCAAATGGTAACATGGACAGATGAACTTGTCAAATAGAGAAAGACAACATACAAAGGTCATTACAAATCCAAAGGTCTGGGTCCACTCCTGAATTTGGGTAGTTTATTTTAAGTGACTTGTCTAATACCATATAGAGGTACCAGACAAAGAGGAGGAAGACTCTGTTACCGATGATGTATTCACAACAGAAGGACACTCCTGTTTGCACAAAAAAAACACCATGTGGAAATCTGAAAGATAAACCACTAGAAGGCTGCAGAACAACCTTTCTTCCGTCCACAAGTCTTCTTTTTCTTTGCTTTGTTTTTGAACTATGCAAGCCACTGTAATTTACAGATACATCTAAAATGTTCTCCTGCAGTTTAAGTTCTGCTTTGTTCCTTCTTCACTGTAACCTCTCTTCATTCAAAAAGTGCTTTTCTAAACAGTGCAACCCCAATCAGTGAAGAGATACCCCAGTTACATTACACCGATGATTAAAACATCAGCTTTCCAATGTAATTTGGACACAAGTTAACACACATAGTGAGTTAATGTGTAATATATAAGCATTTCTCCTTCATTTCCCTGTTCATCAGTTTGTTCATTCACAGTCTTTCCATAATTCTCATTTCCTCAATCACATCTTCTCTCTTCTATTCTTTCAGGTGTGCATGTTCCAGGTTTTACCTGGGTCTCTTATACCACTTGCTTCTTACTCCAGTCCATTTCTCGGCTTCCCAGACTGACCATGCTCACCACAAACACACAGTTCCTTGACCTATTAAGAAGAATCATATTCCTTTCTACTTGCTTGAGCTGCAGACAATACTGGATGCTGCTGTTATCTTCCCTGTCCAATAAAGTCTTAAAACATTTCCTCCCATTTCTTAGTGCAGACTTTTCCAAGACTTCAAGTTGTAACAGGAAATTATTTGAGTGATTCTGTTTTTAAAGAACACAGCAAAGCATCAGGAGACAAATGCACTGCTCTCTGATTTACTAGAGACTCTGAATTTAGGTTGAACCTCTCCTTTGTAAATCTGAAATAACTTTTCCACCTCATCCATTAATATTTGGAACTCAAAGGCCGTCAAGTGAAAGACACTATACAAATGCAAAGCATAGCCCTTGTGTCATCTTTTTTAATGATACTTTCAACACTTATATAAAAGAGCAATAGGAGCAAATGAAAAAACACAATAAGCGAATAGCCTAATAATACATGCTAAAAGCTACCAAGACAATAAATTCAATTCTTCCCTGGGATTGTTAAATTATTCTTTTGATGGCTCAACACAATCTCTTCACGTTTATTTCCTATGGGGGATGCTGACACATTGAGCTCATTACACAGCTCCTCTTCAGAGAAGAAACACAAAAATACACATGCATTTAAAGCAAACGCCTGAAATTTAGTAGTTCAGATTTTTAATAAACTACGCTGGAAAGGAGTTTGCAACTGGATTATTCCTAAGGAAGTACAACACCTGCCTTATAAATTCAAAACAAATAGACATAAAGCAATATCAAGGCACTGATCTTGCTTTGATGTATAAACACACTCAAAGCACCTTATTATCCTCAATGATTCTTCTCAAGATAGCTCCACACAGATGACACACAGTCTTCCTTTTTGAAGGGTCATCTCAAAACTTCCAGAAGTTTGACCGGGCATACAAAGCCCAGCTACAGGAGACCTTATAAACGGACAGACCCTGATGCTACAGCAAAGATCAAATTAAGTCAACATGGCATAGCCTTCAAACCACACAAACCATCATTACGCTTTCTATGAGGCACATGTCTCTTCAGTGTGTACCAGACAAGTTTTCACTAGAGAAAGTGTCTGAACTGGCATATCTCATACCTCAGTTTGTTCCCAGCAGTTAAGTTGTGTTGGCTTTTGTATATCTCTGCATCGGTGCCTAGATCAAGTACTACACTTCAAAACAAAGCCATAGACAAGCACGCATCCTCCCAGCTGGGAGCCCCCACTCTGGGTCTTCAGCAGTCCTGCAGTTTACCTCCTGTGCAAGGCTCTGCCCAAGTCCCTCCCAAGGCAATGCCTCCAATTCCTGTTCCCAGGAGCACAGTCCTCAAACAAGAGGATGCAGGCAGTGCCACAGAGCACTCCTAGACCAGAAAGCATGAAATCAGGCAAAGGATAGATATGGGCACACACTCAACAGGAAAGCATAATCCTTTTATTTATTTATGGGTTCCAGTCAGCCATCCTGACCTTCAGCCTGAACCTCCATTTATTCATCTTCTGTCCCATGCATGTTAATTTGTGGTTATCTTTAATATTTTATGAGTTATACTTTATTCCAGTCCATTGTACATTAAAAAGAGAAGAAAAAGCAGCAGCTACTAATGCCATAGATGGGGGGCTTTCCTTGTTATAAATTCCCTTCACTATCAAGCAACTGCACAACACACACTCCCCAAAAATAAGGATTTCTGCTCATCATACCTCCTCCACTGAGGTGCTTTCTATTTGTGTTGATTAGTAGTGAAGACCAAAGCATGAAAGTTTTAGTAGCTTGAGTTACCCAAACTGCCCATTTCCTCAACAGTCACATGCAAGCTTAAACACTGAACTGGGACTTGAGACATACAGCTGGGAGGGCATCCAAAATCTGAGTTAAGAAACTCATTCTGAATTCCCCATGTACAGTATTCTAACATTCATTCAACAAGCCATCAAATCATCCTGTATGTCAAGTTTTTAATCCAAAATTACAGATGAGCCTTCAGTTTATGACCCTTCCTCTGCTCCAAGAATTTGCCCCAGGGAATTCATAAGCAGCTGCTATATCCCATCTCTGCCATTAGTAAGGTACCAAAGCCAGTGTAGCTTAAGTTTTGGTCTCTCATCTAACTCCAGACTGTTCACGCCCCACCATCTTTGTAGTCTGCACGCCCTTGTACGTGTTCCGCTAGAATTTAATATTTTTCTGTACACAAGTGGCCAGAACTATGTACAGTATTTGACATGAAGTCTCCCTAATTCCTTGCATAATAACTTTCCTCCTCCACTGAAGAGCTCTCATTGAGTATCACATTTGCTTTCATTCCATGCTCACCATCAAACAGTCTCACCCCTGTTTGACTATGGTATTCAGGCCTTTTCCTCCAGGCCTGTTTTAAGGGATGACCTGCCAGCTGATAGCAGATGTGTTGTTAATAATCATTCAGTAGATAACTTTCCTTTTAGAGCTATTTAACTTCCTCTCATTCCTATTGCTTCAGTCATCACAGACATTCTTCCTCTGCAATAATCCAACCCCATTTGGTGCCGACTACATTTCCTAACTTTGCTTCATCAGCAGTCGTCCTTTGCATAGTTATCTCAGCCAGTATGGTAAAGTAAAAAGACCAGCACCTCACTAACAACAATCCAGAGCAACAATTCCTTTATTTGTGCAGACACAGTCACAATTTCTCCTTCAGGAGACACCTCACCATTCCTTAGCCAAGCCCCATACTTCAAATTTTAGTGGCTTTCATTGTTGTGCCCACCATGGTATGCACATATCAAACTGAAGCCTTCTGCTCCCTTCATCTCCAATTTTCAGTATTTAACCAGTAATAATATTACTTTAGTCTTCCATGACCTAATTGTGGCAAATCCATGATGCATTTTATCCTGTTTTCCACTTATCTTTGTATACTTAATTACCATTTCCATTCTAAATTTGTTCTAAATCCTTGAATGCTATTGAGACTAGAGTAAAATGTGTGACAATTTCATTCTCTTCTCCTTTTAAAATAAATACAAGTACGCTTCTTTTGCTATATTGTTAGCACAATTGCTACATTCAAATTGACAGATTACAACCAACCTTTCTTTTTTAACCTGGCTCCAGTGTCCTGCACCAACTCTTCCAGACCCCTAAAGCACAGACCCTTTGCTTCCTTAGTTTGACTGCATTAAATGTGAAAGCAGGCATAAGACATTTATTCCGGTCATTTGTTTGGCACTCTTTCTTTCTCCCATGTTCAAATTCTCATCCCTATCTAAAACTGGTTGCAACTGCTAATTTTGGAGGCATTAGACATGTTTTTCAACTATACTCCGGTCCTCACAACATCATAGCCAAGTTTTCTGCTTTTCATTTTTTTTCCCCTCTTCATCTTAAATTTCTTTGTACTCTTGCTTTTGCAATTCACATGCTATCCCTGCAGTTTCTGCTCTCTGATGATCAATCCCCTCCTTCACTTCATTCCTTACAGGCTTTCCAGTAACTTGCAGTATCTTATTCTTGCAGCAAGGTCCACAGCTCCACTTGGCAAGCTTTTCCTCCTCCTTAAAATGCAGTTTCGAAGTAGCTGTTGTACCTTCCACTTACAGCAGTCCAAGCTTTTTCTTTTTTTTTTTTTTTAAACCTCTACCTCCTACAGGTCTTCAGTCCTGCGGACTTCACAGACTAGTTCCTCTAAGTTTTCAGAACTTGCCTGCTAAAATTAAACTTCCTTGAACTAAAAACACTTTGTAGCTGACATATACTTATCCTTCAGTTTAATTCCAAATTATTAACTTGTGGCTAATCAACACATGTGCTTAAGGCCTTGTGAAACTGAGCCGTAACCTAGCAGCCGAAAGCCAGATCCAGCATCAGCCACAGAGAGACCAGAGGCATTCCTTACCCAGAGTTCAAAGATTCGCCCTCTAGTTCTGGGCAGGCTGTAAACATGAGATTTCATTTACTCTGCATTCCACTACAATTAATGGCCAAAATCCACCCTATGATATTTCAGTGCACTGATTTCCAATCTAACTATGTCACCACTGGGAAACATACTTACAAAAAGTACATTTGAGAAACACCCCCCTTTTACACACTAGCACAGTGTCTCAAATGTGTTCTGTAGCTCTGAGTGACCAGAACACATTTGCAAGGCTACATTCTATAATTTGACTCAGTTTTGACTCACTAGATCAACGTTAGCCCTCCAGATTTTGGAGCATGACATGAACCTTTAACAGAAAACCATCTCTCATCCACTGGAAGACTTCTCCCATATGATACACCTCCAGCAAAAATTTCAGATCTGATGTCTCCGATGTGCACGCCACAAGCCTAAGGGGAACAGGGAAGGAGGGCACTGACGGCCAAGTGCTACAGCAGGACACAGAACCACTCTGGCAGTGTCAGCAAACAATCTCCATATGAATCTAGAAAACACCCTTTTTCTCTTAAATTTAGCTTGTGACAGAATTTTCTTAACGTGGATGCACTGGCATGAGGGCAAGTCAGGCCTTCTGTGCAACAGAGTGAACTTGCCAGCATAGGCTATCAGTTCCATCGAGGAGGCAAATCACACTAACCACCACATTCCTGGTATACCTGCATCTACACTGCAGCACCCCGGCACCCGCCTGCTACCTCCTGCCCACAGAGGGGAAATGAAAGTACCACAGCGTGAAATATCAACTGACATGATAAGTTATTAACCCACACAAAATGGGGGCCCTGGCAGGGCATACAGTTCTGCCAGCTCTAACAGCCCCAAATCATGGCAAGGGCTGCCTGCCATCTCTGCAGGACTGATGGTGGTCTCTGCACCCACCTCCCCTGGCCATCATCAACAACAGGTACATCTCCCCAGGGAGCACATTCATGCTTTGGTGCCTTCTGCTTTCATGACCAGTCTCACCAGCTCAAGCCAAGTGTTTGTGGGAGCAGGGTGTTCAGACACCCTCTGAGCCGAGGGGCACAGTGCTGGACACTTTGAAAAAGCAATCATTGTTAGTCACACATGAGGAAATAACGTACCACCTTTCACTCCAGAAGTGCTTAAAAGTGTTTTATCTTGTTAATTCTAGGTCAGTTGAGCGCATGTGTGGTGTGGATTACACTGACCCTTTTAGAACTCTCAACATTTTTAAATAAGTAGGACACTTAACATTAGACACAGCCAAGCTGTGCACCTCCTGTACACCACGCACCAACATCAGCCAGCAGGCTTTACGGGCAGAACCAAGGACAAGTTGCTTTATAAGGCATGACTCTTACACCACTGAAGTACAAATGCGAGGTAAATTATAAATAAATCTGACCCACTATCATATTAAAACCATACAAGCATTCTACAAAAAAAAAAAAAAAAAAAAGAGGAGGTTGAGCTGAAGTGACCTTTGCAGAGCCACCCAACAAACCAGTGGCAGATTTACAGACACAGCAAGTATTTACAGCTAAGTGATAAAAAGGTCTACCTTGTTAAAGATAAAAGTTGTCTTGTTTCTTACAAAACACAATAGCATTGTCATTTTGAGCACAAAGGGGATGTTTCACCCTTAAATATCTGAACCCAGTAAGTGCAGTCTTTAAATCCAAGCAAAGATCAACACACAAACGGCCATAAAATTCAAGTTTAAAGAAGTTAATACTGTTGTCAATGGGGATGTTAATTTGTCAGCACAAGGTCTCTGAAAGTTTTAACCTTTTCTCTGCCCTACGAGCTGCCATATGTATCGGACCCTAGGATACGCGTAACTCCATTGATTTCCCTTCTCTTCACTGATGCCTTGTCTGAGTAGGGAAGAAGGAGGGGGGGAAGAAAAACACGTATTCAAGTAAATTACATTTCGGTCGGATAAGCCTCCTCCCTTCTCCCTACTAAAGTTTTCTTTAGGTCAGATTAGCACTTTGAAAGGACACCAGGCACCGGCAGGCCCGGTTTCAGGCGGTGTTGTGACAGCTGCGGCGCAGACCCCGCGCAGGGCGAGCGGCCATGTGCTCAGCCCCGCATCCCCCGCCCGCGCACCCCAGGGCGGCACTCACACCCCGCACCGGCCCGGCGCGGTGCAATAGCCGTCGCTTCCCGCGGCTTTCCCCCGGGCCAGATGCTCTCCCCTGCCGTGAGCGAGGCACTTCGGAGGAGGCAAACCGCTCTGGCCGCCCCGCACGCAGGCTGGAGGGGGGGGGGGGGAGGGGGCGCCCCCGCCTGGGGCGGGGGATGAAGCCGGCTCGGTCCCGCTTCCGCGCGGGGCACCCACCCCGGGGGCTGCTCTCTGTCACCGGAGGCAGCCGCCCGCCGCGCCGACCCCCGGCGGCGGGGCAGGGCTGGGCTGGGCAGGGCGGCTCCTGCCGCAGCGCCCAGCGGGGGAGAGCCCCCCGCCCGTCCCCGGGGCAGCGCGGCGCCGCCAGCCCCGCCGCCAGCCGCCGCCTGCCAGGGCCGGGGGTGGGGGTCCCGCCCGCTCCCGCGCCCGCTCCCTGGGGCCGACCCCGGCAGGCAGGGAAACCGTTGCGGGACGGCGCCGCGTACAGCCCCAGGACCCGCCGCGCCCGGAGCAGCGGCCCGGCCCGGCGCCTCGCCGCCGCCCTTACCGTCCTCGCCGGCACGGCGCGGGAGCCTCCCGGAGGAGCCAGGCGAAGCGGAGGGAGCTGGGGCCGAGAAAGCCGCCGCCGCCGCGAAGAGGAGGAGGAGGAGGAGGAGGAGGAGGGGGCGGAGGATCGGCGGCCGAGGGGCGGGGCCGAGGGGCGGGGGAGCCGAGCGGCCGGCAGCCGCCTGCCCGCCCGCCGCGCCGCCGGCGCTTCCTCCCGACACGCAGCCGGGCCGGGCCAGGCGCAGGGGTCGGGGCGTGGGGCCCGCCCAGCGCCGCCGGGGGCGGCTGGCGGAGCGGGGGGCCCGGGCGGGCGGGATCGCCCCTTCCTTGGCCTACGCCGCGCAAAGGGCGCCCGCCGCTGCCGTCTTTGTTCGGCCGAGCAGCGCCCCGGAGGGGGGAGGCGGCAGGCGGCGAGCGGGGCGCTTCTCCCACCGAGGATTGCTCCTCCGGCCCTGGCAGACGCGATAACTTCGCTGAAGTTAATTTGGGTCTGTGATGAAAACCCTCTCCACCTGTGCCAAGCGCTGCTCGGCAGCCGTCGTTGAAGTCAGCCTACACACGGCGCTTCAGCTGCCTGGTCATGCCCCAGGAGCTGACGGGTGACTCCTGTTAATTTAAGGTTGGGGGGTTTTGGATGGAGTTTTTTTGTGGTGGGGTTTTTTTATTGCAGAGGGGAGGTGGGATTGTAAAGACTGGTTTCTTCATATTCAGTGTTTGGCAGCCACCAAGAGCTATTAGAAAATGAATTTCAGATACATCTTTATTCCATTGCCTGTGGTAGTTCACAGATTTTCTTCTAAACGTTGCCACTTGTTTTACACATCCAGTTGCTCACTGATCATTGAGGTACCTTTTAAAAGCACATTTTTTGCTCATCCTATAAACCTGCTCCAACCTTCCCAATTTCAATCTTTCAGGTACTTAAGTGAACACATGCAGTCCTGTCACACCAACTAAAATAACAGGAAGATAAGAATTTGCCACCATTCACATCCCACCTAAAGAGACTGACACAACTTACAAATGGTCCTGTATAAGGTCTTCCCTGAAGAGCAATCAGCCTTCAGTCCTTTGTGTAGAGATGGAACAAGCAAAATGACTTAGCTTATAGGACCATCATACAAGCAACCTTTTAAGAAGGCAGTAATAAAACTAGACTAGGTTGTTAAGACTAGGCATAAACTGAGAAGCTCCTTGATCAAGCAGCCTCCCTTAAAAGCTCTTTCCTCCCTTAAAGTTCATTAAGCCCAAGCAGTTAAAAGATCCCACCTGGGAGCCCTCACTATTTGCCCAGAGCTCTGCGTCCTAGGCTGTAAGGGACAGGGTAGCATAAGCCTTTTGCTGCTAAGCCAGCTCCTTGAGTTTAGTACTCAAGTTGCTTTGGTGTCTTCTTAAGAAACAGGTGCTTGATCAGTTCCTCTGGCTATTGTCTAGAAATTACCTGTGAGGCCTAGGAGGTGCCTGTTACAAGGTAAAGGTGTGTGAGGAGGGAGGGGAATGAGCAGGGCTTGGGCTTTTCCACATCATTAACAAGGACCTTCTCCTTCTTGCATGTTAGCATGGCCACATTTGAGAATGGGAAAGTTTGTAATTTGAACCTCAACTCCAGTAGCCGGAGGGGGGGATAAATTTTTGTTTTTATTTCAAAATTAAAATAGGAAGTGGAATTGATATCCTCTTGAGTGTTGGGGGGAAAAGTCTGAAAATACAAAACAATGTAATAAATGCAGAGAAGCCTGTCTAAGCCATCAGGCAGCCTTAAGCCAATGTGCTAGAGGCATAAACTACATCATATATCCTAGATATTGCCAAGACCTACTCGCTGCATTATTCACTGGGGACGGAAGCCAACCTCCACCCCCATAGCCTGTGCTGAAGGGAGCCCCTGCTATACAACAGGGTGCTCATTTGTCACGTGTTCAACACACAGACACCTACCTTGTATGACCCCCTTTTACAGGAGGTGTGTTTTGCCCTTCATTCTTTAGAATGGATGTCTGTGATAGGGGGAGAAGTAGGCAAATGCAGCTCACCTCCTTTTATGTGAAAAATTAAATGACCTGTTCTGGCTAAAGATTTCCCCATTCCTGGTCAAAACAGAGGCTTACCACATTTTAATTTCAGATCAGTATACAAACATTTGCTAAAGCCTAGGCACATGTATAGCACTTCTGTTGTGTCTTTAATGATGAAACAAGGGCTATGGAGTTGTTCCTTACACTAGTAAGTTTTTCGTACCCGGGCGTTACATGATGGAGAGCTTTATTAAATTATGCCATGCTGTGCAGCTGCTGTCTCTGGGAAGAACTATGGAACAATACAATTAATGTCTCACCTTTTAATTTTAATATAGCTACGAAAATATGATCTTCATTCCCACCATCAAGACCAGTGACAGCCTAGCCTAGCCTCTGCCTCAGACAGATGACCAGCCTGTTGAATCAATGGCTAGAGACCACCCAGCTGCAAGGCAAGCTGTAGACCTGAACTGATCATGAACATCCATGACTTCATCATGTTCCAAATCCCTTTAATGAAACCAGCACCCTGGCCCCAGATGATGTTTAAGGGTACCTTAAATTCATTATGCCTGTACACAGATCTTTGCATTTTGAATTGCCATAACTCCTGATTTATAAATAATATCTAAGACAAAAACCTAATTTTATAAACATGCATATACCTGATTAAGCTCATCTAATCTGATTAAGCTCATCTAATTCAATAAGACTGCTTAATAAGAGTAAAATAAAACGTAAAAGGAGAAATGGTATTGTCTGGAACTAAGCTAAGAACCTCTGGGAATGAACATAAAATTACCCCATTCCAAACATATTTCTTCTTTACACTTTCCTAAGAACAGATTATTATAAAATTCATTGATCTTGTCAGCCCATTAAAGTATGTCACAACTTTCAAAAGGTTTTGGGATACAAATATTTACAAACACACCTATTGATCATAACTGTCTTCATAAATCCATATTTTTACAAGGCCAAGAATAAAGCATTTGTTGCTCTGATCAGTATGTTTACTCAGAAACAGCTGATACTACTTAAAATTGTGTTAATTAACCCAGGTTCTCAAGGTCCTGTTTTAATGCAGCGCAACACAATGGTGAAGACAATCTCTGTCCACCGTAAACAACATGTTATTGTTCACACTACTTGAATCTGCCATTAACAGTAAGTCTGCATTTCACAGCTGCTTCTAAACCTAAGGCCTGCTTGCATTCAAAGAGAATTTCAGTTGTATTTTGGCATTGCATATGCTATTCACAGTCACCTGTAACAGTGAGTAAGAACAACTGAGAACAAAGCCACTCATCTCACCCTGCTCAGCTCTAGAGGCCTGGCTGCAGAATGTCTGGATTTGGGATCTGTTCTGCTTGTATACTTATGTGTAATGATCAAAATACATTTCAAAATGCAGACTGCTCCCAGAATTACCATGGCACTCAGGCTGAATTAACCACAGCAACTCCAGTACTGAATGTCCTCTCTGCCCCTACATATGCAGGGTGTGTGTACCCCCAAGTCGTTCCAGGCCACTGACCAGGAGGTGTGAGCCGAGGTCAGCAACAGCCTGCCTTAACGGGCAGAGCTGTAACCTGCAGCAGCTACACCACCGCCAAGTGTTTTAGCGTACTCGTCCTCGGTAACATCCGTGTGTGAGGCACGTGCGTGATTTCTGATGGCCAGCCTGGCCTGCCTGCTCAGCCCATCGGGTTGTCACCTCAGCCACACCTGCTGAGGTGGGAGTGAGATGGCCAGAGAAAAGCACTGCTTCAGCCACCACAGCAGGGTCAGCCCATGCCTGCGCATCACTGAGCTGGCATCGCACATTAAACAAAGCTCACTGAGCAGTTTTTCACAAAAAAGGCTGAGTTCTTCATTCCCACCCCTCATGTACGTGCAGCTGCTCGCACAACCAAAGTGGTACAGGACGCTCTAGTCCTGTATTTGTGCACTGAGCAGTATTACATTTAAATTTTTTTTTTTACTTTAAGAATAAGCTCTGTAGAAAGTGTGAGAGCAACAAGTTAGTGGTGGCTGTAAATGGTGCAGGTATTTGGAGGTGTTGGGAAAAGTATTTTCTCGGTGGTGTTTGAAGCGGGAGGCTCATGACAAAGGAGAGGTGTGAGAGTCATGCTGACACGCTCTTCTGATGCTCAAATGCCACTAGAAAAAAGCCAGAAACCCCCTTCTCAGCTCCCTGAAGGTCTCAGCACTACATACAAGGACTCCCTGTTGCTTTCCCTCAGTCACTGCATTCTCTCCGTCAACTTGACTTTGGTTATATTTAGGGTCCATCACAAGGCATTAGTTGTGTTCCTGCTTTTCTCTACTATCACTTTGGGCTTTACTTACAAGGCTGTTACAGTTGTGTTTACTTTCCAGTTTCAGAAGCTGTGTGGAGGTAACCCCAGCTGAAACAGGGGAACTGAAAGGTGAGAGGCCATGACTACATCATTTGACAGCCTGCCTCAACCCATGCAAGCAGAGGAATAAAGGCGTGTCTGCTACTTTTCCCTGCATACACCTACTTAGGGAACATAGACCCATTAAAGCTGAGCCAGACAGATATCAGTTCTTTAATTAGGCTTGTCCTTTTAAGTGCCCTAGGAAAATTATTATAATACCATACGATTGCCCAAGAACAAATGAGATATGCTTTTAAACACCCTTTATTACTAACATTGCATAAGCATTCCAACAATCACATCTAACAGTTTGTTATCATAGTTGCGATCCCTTTGGCTTACTAGCAGCAAGATGAATAGCATGTCATATCTGTTCTCAGCAAATAGCTGCCTGCCTTTGTAAACAAAACTGTCATGACCGATTCTCCATACACATTTGCAAATTATATCCATTGGTTATGTGTGTTGTGGCATATTTAGTATGCTGCCAGGGGAATGTTACCCTCACATCACTTTTATACATTACCAACATCATTATATTGTCAAGAACTTGGGAACTATGGCTTGGATTCACTAATGTCTCCTACAGACCCCTGATGAAAAACGTGTTTATTATCTAGTTTGCAAACATTCAAACCTAACATGTAAATGTGCTCCAAGAGTGATTGCTTGATTACTCTAATAAACAGGAATCCAACAACCTTATAGTAAGTGATTATACACTTGTTTTGGTCCTAAACCTGTTATAGGTAGTAAGAAACTTTTAGTTACAACTCTGAATATCTTATTTGCTTTCTTTGTGTGTACCTGATTGCAAACCAACTTTCCACTAACAGCAGGTAGTTTACTGTCCTTGTTCTCAGTTAAATCCATGACTGAGCAGTGTATGTGATATCCTGATATTCAGCCTGCTCTGAAATGCAGAGCCCTGTGTCCTTGTCCCAGTACCAGCATTTTAATTACTTGCTGGCCAGGAGGAATTCACTTTGATACCTTGTCTCAGTTTAACTGCAAGTAAAATGGTAATAATATTATTTAATTCAAACAGGAGGAGAGCAAAGTAGTTAATGCGTGCCCTGTACTTTAAGAATATAGAGTGAAAGATGAGCTTAATATCATTTCAGACCCTCATTTGGTATTTCATGTTTTTATGATTTTATTTAATCTGCATAAGACATGCAGAGGACAAAATTCTTAGTCACTGGCATTTTATTCCCATTTTATGATTTTTTATATGGCAAAACCTGTTACCATAATTTAAAAAAAAAAACTTTTTAATAATAATTTAAAATATGTTAAAATACTGATATCCAAAGTGCTGTAATTTCAGTCACTTACAAAAGTAGGCCCATTTTTCAAATAAAAGCATCTATCACGCTAATTTTGACATTTTACATTAATGATATGTAATAAAGTAACGTCATTTCAACAGAGAGTTCTAATTAGTTGCCAGTAACACAATATAGTCTTGTATAATTACAAATTTTGTGTGTGAGGAGAACTGCCTTGTTCTCATTACAGGGACTAAAACCACAGAGCATCACATTTCTCTTTACTGTACCAGAGGAATGTAAGAACACACTCAAGACCGCATTAGGTTTAAGGCATGTAATAACAGAATCACTAACAGATAGAAAATGTGATGACACTGAACTGCGAAACAAAATTTATCCATGGAAAAAGCACCCACCCTACTTCTGTGTTCACATCACCCTGCAGCTCTCTGGATGCTACACAGTTCTTAAACACCAGAGCAGGCATTTCTTCTCTAATCAAGCCAGCATGGGGAGTGATGCTATCGGGGAAGGCTGTATCAGAAGGGGAGATGAGAAAGATCTAGCAGTTCCTATAATACACAGTAAACACTAGGGGAGAGTCACGATGGGAGTCATTTATTGCCTGTTGCATGGCTTTCTCCTTTAATTACCAGGAGATAGAAAATTCAAGATCAGGAGAGATAGGTCAATATTACCAAGTGTGACTGAGTACTGTTCAAGACAGCTGAGCTGCTGTGTGGATTTCAGAGTGTGAATAAAACCAGCAGCTGTGAGTTCTGACTTCAGGGTCTCACCGTTGTTATAGCAGATCTATTTTTATTTCAGGTGTTGTGTGAGGTGCAGAACTGGCTCAGAAATGCATGGGGAAAGGGACAGAACATCACACCTAGTTCTCAAGAACTAAAAAAGGTTTGGAATGGTGAAGCTTTATTAATCCAGACAGTGGTGTCTGTTTTTCTGAAGGAAAGCTTGCTATAGCACTTTCTGAAGATGTCTTATTTTTTTGCTTGGAAAAGAGGATCAGCTTTACAAGGATCTTGGGAACAGTTAAGGAAAAGGAAGGAATATTATGAGATGAGTGTGAAGTGAGTTATATATAGAAATTAATAATTTGTTAATTAAACAGCTATGACATATCAAGATAAGTTAATCATAATGTTTATTTCATGGTATCTATTGTATTTGTACAGTTTTCTGAGTATGAGGACAGATCAGTTATACTGAAGTACTTCACAATCAAAGTAACACACTAATGTGACAAGCAAAAATCTTAATCAAAGGCTGAGGTGTAAGGTTAACACTTGAAACCTTGTATTTGCTTTATAGATAGATGCATTTTTTTCTCCTTTGCATTAAAGCGTTCTGCTAGAAGGAACAGATGCCACTTTCTCATGAACTTCATCTGTGAGACTTGGTGTTCTGAACCAGCTCCTTCTCATTTTTTTTCCAGTCTATATGAAGAGGGGACCAGAAGGCTGATGGTTTTAAGTTGCATGAAAGGTTTCACTTCCCCTTTGCCATAGAGCTGGCAGCAACACTCTCACACCCTCTCCACACCCCAGTGAGCACAGGATCCTACCAGAGTGCAGGGTGAGTAGAATTAATGTCCCTCTATGGTGAGGCTATCAGAGAGACGTTATTTCATGCACTTTTGCAGAATATGAAACTACTTGACCTTCCATAGCTTGCTTTTTCTTTCTCACTTGGCCCCGCCGCTGGGAACAGCTCAGCAGGCAGCGCAACATGGCCTTATTCGTTGTCTAACACCAGATGTGCAATGCCACCCTGGTACTCACCCACGGTGTTCCTCCACTGGAGCTGCAGCTGTGTTCCAGGCACTGCTTTCCCCCCAAGACCTGCTTTCAAGTGTGCACCAAATACCGTGGCAAGGGCAGATTGAAAAAAAAAGTCAACCCATGTTACGACATTGGAACTGCTCAGAAGGTGCTGGCCAGCCCCCAGAGTTACCAGCTCTTGCTGCTAGTAGTTGCGTGGCTCATACTTATATAGTGCGTGTGGGCAGTGACTGTGTCCCTTCCTCTGCTGGCTAATCCAAAAGCTTCTTTTAACAGCTCATACATGAAAAGATTTGTTATTTTTTGAAATGTAGTGGTAGAGGTTTTATAGTTTGGACCAGAGTGTCAGTGGAGGCTCTTTGGGGACGTGTGCATTGGAAGTGACAAGCACTGAATAACTGACCTCAGGCATAAGTAATATTTGTAGTCTGACTTTGGTATGTTATTCTTAAAAAAAATCCAGTCTGTAAATACAGTCTACATTTGTTAGCTTGAAAGGAAGGAAAGGGGATGAGGACAAATACAGAAGAGAGACATGAATAACAAAAAACAAAAAAAAAAAAAAAGGAGAAAAAGCAAGGAGAAATAAGCTAATAAAGAGAAAAGGGAGTGAGCGTATTAAAAGAGAGAATATAGACATACAAATGGATCACAACTAATATAAAATTGCAAAAAGCAGGAGAAAAATTGAAGATTAAAGAAATCACAATGTAACAGATCAGGTGGAATAAAACTATGAAGAAAGTGAATTCCTATATACAGTCAATAATGACCGCAGCACCCTATGAAATACGGGTACTTTTGTAAAACAACTATATGTTAACTCCCATTGATTGTGAGACACACTAGTTTGCAAGTTAAAAAGGATTCTGTAAAGTTACTTAAAATATACAGCAGGAGTGGGTGGGGCAGTGGGTTTGTGTAGTGTAGAGGTAATTTGGATGGTGATGAAGTCGCGCTATAAAACACATATTATGTTTAACCCCCATAGGAGCAAGCAGTTATTTTAGTGAGAAATGAGTTATGCAAGGAAAGTCATCTGAATGAACTTGTGGGGCTCTTTCAGTGACTCCAGTGAAACTGATGACTGTATTTTCACACAGACTTTTTGCTTTTTTCTTGTTAATTACCTGTAGACTAGAAATGGCAATGAGAGCAGTAAGCTATAAGGTGATAGGTACTTTTGCTGTATTCTTTATTCACATACTTCCCATTATTTTCTTTGAAAGCAGGAGCAGGTATAATCTAGCAGGGAACAAATGTTTAAAGTCATTGAAGTATTTTCCAAAAGGAAACATTTTACATCAGAAAACAAGAAGAAAGAGAGATGAGAGGCTTCCAGACTGAAGCAGAGTATCAACTCCTACGTGGTGGTCTCATCATCACACTCAAAGAGCACTTTTATACAGAAGAGTTGTCAGATAAAATTTCACATCAGTCAACACACTTGTTCAACATACAAAACGTAATAACACGAGAAGTATGCAAGTCAGCATGTTTAAATATCATAAATCACGGAAGAGACATGTTGTCCATCCATGAGAAAAAATAAATCAGCATTTTCATATGGTATTACAGAAGTGGAGCATCAATTGCCTCCTTTCTGTACTTTGCTGTTAATAGGACTTAATTACAGCAGAAAAGCAGTACATTACGTTTTTAGAAAGGGATGGAGCTAAGACAGGGTACAGTGGGGTAGGGACTGTACTCACCTCCAATTCCAGAGCAGCCACAGGTGCTGAGCAGTGTCCAAATGTCTGAATTTCCACAGCTGTGAAATGAGACACTACCTTAGAAAAAACATTTTCTGTGCTTCTGTTTCTGGAATTGAATAAATATTTCCTCATTTCACAGGGCCTCTGCAAAATGATAGGATCAAGTGTATAAATGGCAGGGAAATCTTGGCTAAAAGTGATGACATGCAGCTAGGCATATAGTACCTTTATTATATAATAGATTAACAAAAGGAATAATATATTCTTTAGTTGATTGCTATGTGAAGCAATGCAAGTATTTATTTTACACCAAACAGATTTGTTGTAGATGTTTTGTGGAAATGGCATTGTCTTACAGAGTTGTCTTTAAAAGGGTGTGCAAAATAACTATGAAAGAGGGTTTTGTGAGAAAAAGAATGGTCTGCAAAGGCATGGTATAGCATTATAGCAACATTACAGAAACTGAAAGTATAACTTACAGCAAAGACTTGGTCATAAAAAGTGTATTTATTCTTTAAATAAAATTATTTTAATTTTTATTTTTATTTATTCTTTCTTTTCCAGAATTTTTGGAATTACTCCTAAAGTAATACCCAGCTGTTCAAGTGGGGCATGTTTTATTAAAGTTACCATATACTGAGATGCATCCTACTTTACTCATCAACTGTTTTTCACTAGCAAAAAGGAGATTTTATGTGAATGAGGTGATGGGAACTGTTGGTGCATGTGAAGACAGATCAAGTTCTTGCATTTTACACCCCATTAAGAGTCCTAATACAATTCATAGCTGCAGCAAAACCATTGTGCAATATTTCATGGCATATTGTCACATATATATGGAACTTTACTTACAATCTTAATTCCTAATTTTAGAGTCTTTATTACAAAAGGACAACCGGAGTGCAGAAACATTCCTTTTAAGGAATGCCTCAATTTATGTTTAGTTCATAATTTCAGTGATAGACTTCAACTCCACCCAAGCTTTTCCCTGAATTTTGGCAAGGTATACATAGTGTTCATAGCCTATTAAAAAATACGGATAGAACACTGTTACCCTTTTGGGAATTATTTGTTTGTTGTTAATGCTTCAGATTTAAATATAAGCATATATTTAGGAGGTGCATTCAACTTTCAATAGGTTCAGCGCTACACTAAGGAAAGTTCCTTCAGAGATATGTAAAATAGTTAAGAAGGCTGCATACAGCTGATTTCAAGGAGAGAGGTAAACAAATATTCTTGCCTATTGAGGTTTCTGACTTTTATTTATTATATGCCTTAATGTATTATGCTTTACCTTACTTAGTTTTACAAAGCTGTTATTAATATATTTTATTCATAAAAGTGACAAAACTATGTTGCTAATCCTCCTGACTTCATAATAAATCATTACTTATTGGCGGTACTATAACATGTATTTTCAATAATGCAGAAACAAACTTGGGTCCTTAGGTAATAAAAGTTTCCATGTAAAACAACTGTTGTTTGGCAAAAAGTGATCCAAAATCCCTAGCACTTTGAAAACTTTTTGGGATTTCATGTGTGGGCTTTGCAGGTGCCAAGCCGCTGCCTTTGCACTCTGTGCATTGCTGTGCAGGGTCATCATGCCAGCAAAGGAGAGCTTGGTTTTGTACCCACAAAATCAAGGCTGTGGGGAACAAGACATTCTGTTGCACTTTGTCTTTTCATTAAATTTGAGATTGATTTGTAGCAACATCTACTTTGTTTCACCGAAAGGAATTTGGGTATATCAGGCAGGAAGTTTTGGTACAACTGTCAACTTACAACTGTGGTTTAGTCCCTGCTGAAGTTTTGGGAAGCACAAAGCATATAATATTAGATTGGATAATAAGCATGCCCCAAACACTTGCTGGTGCTTTAATGATTCCCTTTCTTGAGCAAAAAAGAATTAGCATTCCAGTATTGCAGTGTTTTGCGCCTTCATGTGGCTTCCTTGACACCCTATTAAAACAAAACAAAACTGTTTTGTGAAGGTACAGGTCTGAGCTACAAAGCGCAGGTCCAGACCTCATTGTGAACCAGATGCAGCACTCAGTTATAATCACCAGTCTCTTGCTGGTCAGAAAGCAGAGAAGAAGCTAGAAGTCATTAAAAAAAAAATTGAAAAAAAGATTACTGTCTAAAAACTTTTTGTTTCTGTAACATTGCTATATGGCTAAATAGATATCTTTTAAAGAAAGGACAAAGCTCCCCTTTTTTGATATTTTATATTATCAACATATTTTTTACTTTGTATGAATTTATCTCTTGTAAGTAACATTAGCCATATATTTTCAGTGTTTCACAGTGCTGGGACAGCCCAAAGTAATGTGCTGGATGCAGAACTGCATCCACCTCCCAGACAGCCAGAGAGCTGGCCAGAGGGGAGCTTACACAAGTGTTAAAGAATCAGAAGGCTCCAGCCTCCATTCTGCAGTCACTGGTTTTTAGTTGCTTTGGTCAAACCAGAGGCAGACATCCCAAGAATGAAAGGATTTACAAGCATCAAACGTGTTTCTGCTTCAGTGCTATGGGGTAGCCCAGTCCTCAAGGGATTTCTTGCCCCCCGCCCCATGACTCTGGGTGGGCGCTGTGCAGGGGAAGCCTGTTTGGCAGGGACAGGGTGTAATTGTTCCTGTAGCTGTGGCACCGGTGAAAAAGAATAAAAATACTGAAATTGGCCATTGACTTCAGCACTGTAGCTAATACCTTTCCATGACACTTTTTAGGCTTTGCCATTTTTTGATTACATTCACTGGAAGAAAACAGTCAGTATAGGTTTTTTTAAAAAAGCTAAGACCATTTCTTTAAATTTTATTCTTTTTTTCCCCTTGTTATTATATTGTAAATATGAAGTGTATTGAACTCAGAGTATGCTTTTGCTAATGATATCGAATGCTCAAAACATAGTCTGAAGTTAGAACTACTCATGTCTGAATCACATGAATCTGAATCACTGTCCTACATTATGCTACAAATTGCTACTGTTCATAAGAAATCCTGTATTATAAACAACTGTCCTCCTAAGCCTCAGGTGAGTTTAAATGAAAGCATCTATTCCCTCTGTGTATTCTCTCAACCTTCTTGCCAGATGGTGATCTTGATGTTTTGAAGGGTTTCTTCTGTAAAACTATGAATTCCATAATGTTGCACCATTGGCTGTATAAGAAGGTTTTCTGACTTTAAATAATCCATATTTCTAATATCAAGTATTCATCACTGCATGTACCACTAATAGGAATAGTGATGGAAACTGTCTCCACCTGAATTTAAGTTCAATCATAAAAAGGTGCTAAATGTGAAACTGCTTGAAACACAATGTTTTCAATAACCAGCAAACCCCATTTAAATTTTACACAGGTCAGTATGATTTTTGTGTTAATTTTTCCTGCTCAGTCTCACTTGCCCCAAATGGGCTACAATAAATCCAGGACTACTTTAACATGTCACCAGAGTTGTTCTTGAAGGAAGGACTAGAACTATGATCTCTAGGAGCACAGTTAATCAGATATAAACTAACTCTGCCTTCAAGAGAGTCACATTCTGTAATTACCAGCAAGATTTCAAATGCTAAAAAGACTTTGCAGACCAATGTCGGCCTTCTGCATTTTATCCAAAGCAGCACCTCAGTGTTGCAATATGGATGTGACAGTTCCTATCTCTTTAGTCCTGTCCTCTAGAAACACTGTAGATACTTCAATTTCCTCTTCGTTTCCTCTCTCTTAAGAGTATCCCCTTTTAAGAAAACCCTGTAAGGAGCTTCTCACATTCCCCCAGCAGCAGAGCACATCCATGCTGGCAAAAGTGTCTTCAGCATCAGCTTGCACGAGTCCTTTGCAATTCATGGTGTGGTCAAACAAAGTGACACTGTGAAGCCAGCTGCTGGCCCCACTGGAGACCTTATTACTATGACAGCCCACGACAAAGCAAAATAATGAAAGGGGGGGGGAAGGTTTTCAGCCTCCCTTCCTCTGAGGAGCAATTGGGAAGGTTATACCTGTGGTTAAGGTACGAGACAGCACCAAAACAACCCCCTCTCTTTCCTGAAAAATTGCATTTGTACCAAGGCAGGAAAATCAGGAAACGAGAAAAGTGCTCCTCTCTATCTTTTCTTCATTAAATTGTAAGTAATGATCTGCTTAACAGCAGTAAATATACTCATCTTTTATTGTCTTTGAAAGATTGAAGAAATATTTTTTCAGGAACTGCCGTGTGAGCCCAGGTCTCACTGACTCATTGGTGCTTAAGCTACTTCTGAAAATGCGACTGCGTAATAGATTTTCTACTTGGGGATAAAAAAATGGTTATTAGGAAGTACGAGACTAAGTAACATGAAGACTGAAAATGTTACTATTAAACAAAAAATACATATTTATGAGATTAATTCACTTCTCATAACATAGCACAATTGTCCTGGGAAATTATAAGAAATCTGAATTCCATAATGTTGTAAACAACAAAAACTGCAGTTATTGTAGAACTAAATAAATTATTTGTATATGTGTTTACTTGCAACAGAATATGCAGTATAGCTGGTTTGGAAGTAAAAAGAAGTGATGCACATATGTATGATGATTCATATCCACAGCTAGATTAAAAGATAATAAATTAAATATGCTAATAATGCATAAAAATATTTGCTAACAGGAATCATTTTTTCTCATTAATGGGGTGAATGTATTGTATATTGATCATCATTAACCATTCACTTTTAAATAACATTAAAAAAAAAAAGAAAAATCAGCGTATCAAAATGAAACCATACTTGCATGTTTCATTGGGAGATCCTTTTTCAATAGACCAGCTCTGGGAGTTAATGAATATACTTTCTTCTTATCTGAACATTAATCTGATACTTGTTTTAGAAGTATTTGGGGGGAAATAACTCCATAATAATAAAGCTGTTGCTAGGAGGCCTGGAGAAACCTAAACCAATTTGACTTGGAGAAACAGATAATCAGTATCTTAGTGCTTTCTTTCTAATGTGCCCCTTGTGCTTTTCCCTGAGAGCAGGAAATCAGTGAGTGGAGAATAAATCTCCATTCTGATTGTTTACAAAGCAAAATGAGGGCCTGAAGCAAAGAAATGCATCATTTGCTTTATACCTGCGGCTGAACTGCAGTGCATCCCATCAAATACCCGCCGAATACCATTTGAGACGTAACAAAAAGCCATAATTTCAGATGAATACACCCTTATCTTGCAGAGGGTATAATTCCTTGGAGGAAACTTTAAAAAATTCCATCCTTCAGAGTGTTTCTGGTTGTTTCAGGTTTTTTAGCAGTGGCCTCATATTTCAGTTCTCTCATTTTCTTCTTCGTTCTTCTGTATTACTCATTCTGAGTAACATCTGATCCAAATGTAATTTCCTGCCTTTATTTCTCTCGGCTCTGTCTTTTCCCAAATCTTGCTTCTTCTCTTCATTCATCTCTACTCCCAGCCTCATTCGGGAGAGGGAGAACTGAGGTTTTGACAGCATCCCCCAGCCCTGCCCCACCAAAAACATGCTGCTTGTTTTCAGCCGTGTTCACTCAATAACTAAATTTTCCAAGAAACCTCTCTGGGAGCTTCAGTGGCTCCTTGGACATCTCCAGATTCCCACCCTGTATTGCTTACCACTCCTTGCCTGGCACCTCTTACTCACCATGGTGCTTCTGACTCTCAGATCTAAAACCTCCTTTTTCCCTCTGAGCATGTTGTCCCTACATCTGTTTCTCCACTCCTTGCTCTTGGATCTCCTCTTGCTTCTCAAAATCAAGCAGCTCTAAAATGGAGCTTCCCTTCCTAAAATGCCTTCCCTCGCCCGTTGCTCTACCACCAGTTTTCTCTGCAATGCTGAAGCTCAGTATTAGCTTCGGTATTTTTCACTTTATTCTCCTCCTTACATTAAGACTTTCACTAAATCTTCTTGCTTATTCTGGACCATTCCAAATAACAACCCATTTTGATTAGTATGTGATAAAAAAAAGATCCAACAGTGATTGTCTCATAACTGGCATTAACTATTTCCTATTACTCTCCTTAACTGGCCTTTCTTTAATGTATACAATGTACGCCATTTCAAATAAACTTTACCCAACACTCAGATTTACTCAACAGAGTCCCCATATATATCTTCCTCACAAAATTCAGGCTTCCTTACCCCCATTTTTAAGGCTCTTTGCAGCTTTTATCTGACAATATCTCCTCTGTATTTTCTCTCTACTCTCCTCGTCTCTCCATATTACTAAGATTTCCCTTCATCCTTCTTTTTCTTGGTACTCTCCAAGCAAGTTTATTTTTCCTTCCTTTTTTGTTGGCTTTCTCTTTTCACTTCAGTCCTCTAAAAATATATAGACTGTAATATATATCTATTACTTTATGTTGTAATCAACTGTTAAGCACAAAAACAAAACACAAACCCAGTCAGATGTATGCCTTTGACTTCTGCCTGATATTTACAGCTCAAAAGGAGGGAAAAAAAGCTATTCATTACATTTCAAAAGAAGAACAAAATACATTGCTGTTTGTCTGTTGTTGTATAAGGTACCACAAAGGATTTCTGTAAGTGGTATTACCTATGCTAAATTCACTATAGTCAAGCTCCATCAGTGAGACTTTAATTTCTCTGTTGCAACAATAATTTTCTTAAAGTCTTGATCCAGCAAAGTACTTAAATACATGCTTTTTCTCAGACTTGTGAGTGACCTCACTGTAGATACCAGAATTGCACACCTCATATACTTGCAATTAAGCACACAAATAATTATTCTACTGAATTTGTGCTTTAAGCTAGCTTAGGTGGTTTATTACATTCATTTCTCATTCAGAAAATAAAAGAAATAATTTAAAGAAACATATATTTAGCAAGATGCTGAACTTAAGCATATTTTTCAGGTTTTAAAATATTTTTAGCTGAGACATTAACTTTCTTTTACAGACTGAGACATCAGTCTGCCAACTTTTGTGGAAGCTCTCAGATAAAATAAAGAGTATGTTAAAAAAATATGAAAGCTCCTTATACTAACACCTGAGGATGATAATGATTGCAATTTCTTCTCTACCTCACATAAAGAATGGCTTACCATAGTGACATGTTGTAAAATGTATTCCTGTTAATGAATACAGACTTCCTCAGAAATAGAGATATGGATAAATGGCTATGGAAATGTAACAATATATGCCATAAAGTATTTATTGTCAAAAGATCAGTGTTCTTTCCCAGGTACTACTCCAAGTCATTATAGCATTAGTAATGGTGCAACTACTGCAAAGTCTAATTGCTTTGTGTCTGGAGCCAAACCAAAAAGGCCAAATGCATATAGAAAAGGAAAGCAAAAAGACATAATATTTATCTGGTACTAAAAAATGAATGCACCCTTAAAATACTAGGCAGCATAGGAGGAGTACTTGGAATATGGAGTAGAATTTATATGCACATAATAAATTTTAAGCTTACAAAGGAGAGAAACTTTTCTTTATAGATAAAAGCAACTCTTTTTCACTCTTTTAAACATTTACAAGTCAGGATTTCCAATATTAATGAATAAAACTTCATAATTTGGCTGTGATGAGAAATACTTACCACTTCCTCAGGGAAGGGAAATTTCATGACTTGATCATATAGCAACTGTTCAACAGACTCACAGAGGAGCCGTGAATGCAGCTTGGCTCAGACTCTTGGTTTTTAACCAGTTTTTTCCTCCCAGAAATTCCCCCTTTTTGGATATCTGCTTTTGACAAATGCCACCTTCACATATCTTCACCACTCCTTCCAGATACCTGTTTCCAGAAACTGCTGCATTAAAAACATCAAAAGCCTCCACTGTTTCAAAATACGTATGACACTGAGACAATAACTTTCAAGGTCATTTCCCAGAATCTTTTCTATTGATCAGCATTAAAAACAGATTCCCATAAGACGTCTGGCTGGGCGAATGCCTATTAGACTATTGCTAGCAGCTCCTGAGGGCTTAATGTGTTTTATGGAACAGCACATGTATAAATGTAGATCTTTTTCCTCCAGATATCCCATTGCTGCATTTAAATATTACATAATGTACAGGCTGGGAGCAAACCAGGGGATTTTCTCACATATTCCACTGTTGAAGAGGAGCACAAAAAGCTGAGCTCTGCAATGCCCTGAGCGTGCTGGCCGGGAGTCAGCACAGCTCTATGCAGCCGAGATAGTCCCTTAGATCTGCGGGATCAGAGGTTCAGCCTCTTCACTGACAGACCACTGTTAGGCTTTTAGCAGGCAACTTTGGGTTTATGTTCTCATTTTTAAACATCCCGATCTGTACTTGCTGCCAGGCCAGAAGTAGCTTTGGGCACCAGTGGGGTCTACTGTTAAGGAAAAGTGTTACTTCTCACATGTGTGGGGAGAGGTGCTGGTGTGTCTCTTCTGCCCTGCTCAAGGGGAGGTATTGCAGGACAGTGCTCTGAGATCAGCCTCCTGTGAGCTGGCCAAATCTCATCTGCCTAGAGATGCTCTTTT
Source organism: Falco peregrinus (assembly GCF_023634155.1). Taxonomy (NCBI): domain Eukaryota; kingdom Metazoa; phylum Chordata; class Aves; order Falconiformes; family Falconidae; genus Falco; species Falco peregrinus. The sequence continues at coordinate 47,376,266 of NC_073723.1, forward strand.
CCCAAATCAGTTATGAAACCATTTTCCATCTTGCTGTGGTGATGGGCAATGCTGCTTGGAATTCCTCGGTTTTAGTTATGAGCAAGTATTTCTGTGGTGCCACTGTGTTCAGGCTTTGGGGAGGCTGGCAGTTCTGAAGAGGAGCAACGCAGGATTCCAAAGATCTTCTCTGTTCCCATCACATGGGGAAAAAAAATACTGTGCAGTTCACTTTCCAGTGCAACGTTTAAAAGCTGCCGACCCCCTTTCTGAAGCTGGGGCCCCAGTTCCATCCTGTATGCACACAAGAGACACTCATGCCCGCACATCTTACTTAATTGAGGACTTAGTCATTCCCTCCTACATTCAAACCCATGTTCCCGACAGCTGCTACACAGTGTCTTATGCAGCTCTTTGGGGTTTTTTGCTGGAATTTTCCTGCATATACTATGAATTTCTTGTTGAATCATGATCATGGTCCTCCAAAATCCTGATATTCCCACTTTCTATTGGCAGAGCATCAATAGATGTCCTTCCTGTTGTCAGTTCTGCTGCTGTTGCTCTTATAAAGATGTTTCTGGGAGTTTTGAGAGGTTTAATTCCTTTAGACAAAGACACCAGCATCAGCCTGGTTCCCATGGCTACCAGCTCCTCAATCTCTCCTCAGTACAGATTTTTCAGCTGCTCTCATTAAAAACAAAAAAAAAAAAAAAAAAAAGAAAAAAGGAAAATAAAAATCCCTCCTGTATCTTTGGGCACTGCAAGTTGAATTTCAGCTTCCTCCTGTTATTCACACTGGCAGCAAGAAATCCCAAAGAGAAACTTTAAAGGAACACGGGAGTGTGAAGACCCACTTTGACCATTCCACACAAGGCTACTGCTGTCACACGCACATCATAAAATCCCATGTGTAAATCTATCAAACTCCATCATAAAAATTTTTTTATGGTTTTTTTCCTTCATTTTTTTCAGTTAGAGAATTGAGTGGATAATTCATTTTTCTGGTTTCCTTGACTAATTTTGGTTAAATTTTTGGCACTCTCAAATCAAAGAAATAAAAAGAACATTTGGAACCCAAATGAGAGCATTTTGTTCCCCTTTTTCACAAGGAAGAACAAGGCATGCCAAAATTACAACATTTCATTTTCAATCAGGGCGACATTAACAAATACAATAGAAATTAGAAAATATAGAGAGGTAGCTCTGAGAACCACTCACAGAATAAAGTAGGAAATTTAATTCCTTCTTCTTCAGGCAAGCCAAAGCCCAATTCCCTGGCTGAATAAAATTTTTTTTTGCCTTATTTCAATAAGTCTTTAAGGACTTTGCACAAAACCTAACTCAGTTTTAACAGTTTTCTTTCTGCACCATATCTTATTTACTGGTGAGGTAGATAACAGAGTCTCCTGAAGTGCTTTTATACCAGGAGAAAACATCAAATTCAGGATTTTCAGGTCCGGATAGAGTGTCCCAAGCCATTAGCTGCTCAGTGAGGATTCCTTTACCTCTCATTTCTAAATCTAGTCATACACATGGGCAAAATTCACTTTAAGTGTATGAGCAGCTTTAGGATGAACAAGCCTGCATTTCTTTAATTCAATAAATTGGTTTTAAAGCTCTAGTCTTCTGGTGGTTGACCAAAACAGCCTGTAGAATTTCAGAGGAGATCTGATTAATATCTTACAGTCATACATTAGCATGTCATGCAATACCTGATAGCCCAAAATACCTGATTTGGGTGTAATTTAAACAGGAACAAGTCTAGAGTGTTGGGGAGCCTCACGCTGATTTACCACTGTATGCATTACCCAAACTGCACAAAACTGTAGAAAACAGAAAATCTTCTGGTGGCATAATATCAGTGGCAACTGGTTGAGAGACGGGGACAAACTGTAATTTTGGAAAAAAAATAATAGTTTTTCTTCTGAACTATGAAGTTAAAATAGTAGCTCTGTACATAAAATACGGTGCCATGATTTTTTTCTCAGAACTCATGCAAGATATTAGCTCAACTGAGGAAAAGCAACCAGATTTAGACACTAGAAATCAGTTAGCTAACAAAAAGGATATTTAAGTTCAATGATAACAGCAGATCTTTCTAAAGATGTGATTCTTTTGGGACAAATATGAGATGAAATTTCAGTCTTGTATAGGATTCCTATATGACTTTACAGCTTGTTCTTTGTTAGGAGCCTGAATTAAATCAACCCTGAAAAGTATTCTCCTGCAATGACAAGCCGTCTGCAGCTCTGCTACACCAAGTGTCTGCCGTCATGGTAGTTTAGCTCACTGATCCCTTTGAGGGATCACTGTCCTAATGACATTAATGATAGGGCTATCTGCTATCTGAATATCCCCACATAGGTCCAGTTGGCTCTCTGGAAGAGCTGCATGGTGGCACGTGAGGAATGTGTACATTTGCCTGGGATTTAGAGATAACAAAAAGCCAGGCTGGAATAGTTTCTTCATCACAGGTTTCCTGCTATGTGAGGATCAGCTTTTCACCATGTGTGCAATGAGGCTGACGTTTCTGGAAGGCTTCGAACCTCCTACATATGTGTGGTAGAAGTGGCCTCTCTGCGCACAGTAAATACACAATCGGGGTTACTGTGGACCATCTGTGCAGCACACATGGGGAATATGACACTTTCTGTCATCATTAAACATAATACTCGCTTATGGCTCTGCACAGGCTTAAATGGTGGTCACAGCAGCTAAAACAAATATAATCAATCCACAGCCATCCACACTCCTTCCATGCTGGACTTCTCTATAGAAATGTCTTCTTCCCAAAGCTCAGGGTAAAGGTGCGTTTCATCTGACCAGTTGACAAATTCATCTGACCAGAAATATCCAGTTCTGTACAATTCACCCCCTCCTGCAGCAATATATTAAAATAGGTCAGATGAACTGCTGCCTACAACTGCCCAGTTCTCTTTCTTTTTGACAGAGCCTAGAATGAAAACCTCAGCAGTGAACATCCACCTGACAAAGGCCATTACAGCTGGCTGAGGAGCGTCGTACTAAGTGTCTTTCAAAAAGCTTTTAGCTAAATCTAGGTCCTTCTTAAATGCTTCGTGCCTTCCCAGGGCTGCTGCCATTGCACCCATCCTGCCTTGGAGCTGCTTGCCGCTTGCGGGAGGGCCTCCGGGCGAGCGAGAGGCCGACAGCAGGAGCTAACTCCACTTCCACAGCTTTCCTATGCATCAACCGTCTGTCTCTTGGACTTCTGTGGATATACATCCAGACCTTGTATCCCTCCTCAAGGTCTCTTCAACAGACTTTCACTCCTCAGACTTAATTGCTTAATTAGCGGTTCCCTTCCAACCCCTGCTACCAGCATCGCAAAATGACTGACTGGGCACTGGCGTTCCTGGGCAGAGCTAAAGGAGAGCAAGTGCATTAAGAAGCTCAAAGAGATGGTGGGGCTGGTGTGTGCTCTTGAAACAGGGAAGCTAAAGTTTGTGCCTTTTAATCATCAAATAGATCCTACATTAATTTTGAAACATATGGGCAGAGTCTAACTGTTGGTGATGTTACCATGTTGCCCCAAATTACAAGGAATGCATTTGGGGGGGGGGGGTATTTTGGCCTACTGCCAAACCCATGGATCAGGACCTTGGTTTGAAGGTAAAAATTCTGCCATGGGTTCTTACAACAGCATTTAAACTGGGTAAACTGGAAGTGAAATTTCTCTCATAAACCAAGCATGTATTAATATTCAACTAAAAACTTAATTGCTCTCTCAAAATGAGCATTTACACTTTTCAGATCATTAACATCCCCCTGGATACCAATTGCAGTAAACATTTAAAATATGACAGTGTTTTCTCAGAATTTCCATTACTATAGGATGTAACTCAAAGTGAAACTGCCTATAATTTCAGGCAGATTAACTCCACCTTATGCCAATCTATTCAAGAAAGTAGTCACTGAGTAGACTTGGGAAAAAAGGAAAATTCTCCAGAATTCCGCTTCACAAAATCTTCTGGTTGCTGCAAGTTAAATTTTCTTACTGCTGAAGAACAGACCTGCTCCCTGCTGTATTTGTGGTACTCTACCATAGCCTTTAATGTTGCAACTGTGTAACTGAAGTTTCAGTTAGGATAATTATGCACAGCCTAATCTCTGCGCAACACAACAGGAATTTTCAATGATCTCCATGGCAGAAGTACTAAGAAATCAGCAGAAGAACTACTCACTATATTTTTCAAGCATGTTTTGTTATCAAAGGTATGTTAAACAAGGTATGTACATCTGGTAACAACTTACCTTGCATTTAATTGTCCCCTCAAGAGTCATTGTTCTCTCATATGGTCTCTTAATAAAAATAGTATACCAATAAAGTAATTAATATGTATAATATAATGTTTATTTATCTTTAATGTTTTTAATGTTTAAGATGTTCTCTCTTCAGTAAGCCATTCTGACATACTCCCCTCTGAAGATCTCATGAATTAGTAATTAATGAGTCTTTATTTTTAGAATACCTTCTGCAATAATTTCCCCACATCTCATGAACTAAACTGGGTTGAAACTTAAACAGGCAGGAGAAACTAAGCCAAAGAAGCTGTCAGCTTCTTTCAGTACTTCTGGGATCATTGACAAGTGGGTTGTCAAGACTGTTCCCCGCCATGGCCAGCAAAGCTGTACACATGTGCTTGAAGAGCAAAAAGCGCAATTCAAGAAGAGTGGTAGCTCTCCACGCTCTTCAGTAGTTCCAGATTCTCTAGGAGGCATTTCATGTCTTCCAGCAGCTCACCTCTTCTCTGGGGATAAGTGGCCCTTGCTTATTCATGAAATCCTATTCAGCCCCTGAATGTCATGTTGCTTTGGCTGCAGCGGACGCCTTCTCTCTGTGAAAGCCTTGAGTGGAAGTGGCATGGCCCATAAAGGCTTGGCTGGTACTCCAATATTTTTCTAGTCCTGATCTATTCCTTTGTACAGCATTAAGACTACTCATATATATTCCAAAACCATTTATCTGATCCAAAGTTTTAGTTTTCTGAAGCCAATTGAGCTATACCATTGAGTTTAATATGCTAACTTCGGGAAACCCACTTTTTTCACAAAACTTTTCCTTTATGAAGTTGGCATATACCAGACTCAGCTATATTACTCTACAACTCCATGGTATTTTGTACATTTTCTGTATCATATTTTAGTTCAAGACCAACATCCTAGCTTGGTGTTTTGCCTTCAAATAGGGCTGACACAAAAGCAGAGCCTCCCCAATATCTGGGTTGAAAATACGAGAATATATGAGACCCCTGTAGTATAGTGGCCTCCTCTCTTTCTCAACTGGATGGTATGTGCGCATTTATGCTTTGACTAACCTCCTAATCCCTGGTTTGAGGTCAAAAAAAGATGAGATTGTTCAAGGGATTTGTAAATGGCAAGGAACACTTTCAGAATTGAGCTTACACTGCTCACCTCTACCACCACACAGCCACAGTATTGCTTTACAGGCATTCACACTTTCTTTTTTCTTTTCTCTGTCCACCATGCCTCTATTCAGGTCTATTGTCTTATTTAGCTCATGAAAATTATGATATATTACAAAACTGAAAACTTCTGTGTGAACAACTTTTGTTTTGATCAAACTTTTCTTGACTCCAAAAACACAAGAGATTAACTTGGTTAAGGTACTAGTGGAAGAGGATTTTGCATCTCTCACATTTTGAAGATTTGGATGATTGTTACTTTCAATTAGAATGCAAGTGTTATAAAAATGTTTGTTGCAGAAGCTTCTTTGGCTTCTACCTTATTGCTCTGATAGTGCCTTCCGCTATATAAAGTTGTATTATAGGCACTGAAAGACATAAATGGAGCATAAACTAATCCAGCAATGACTAAACAACCAGGTTGTGGTTGCCTGACAGATCACATCACATATGCCCTTCTTGATTCACTGACACGGTTACGGGCGGGAGAGATGTTGATGTTTGACCTCCATTTCATAGGACGAAGTGAACTGCTGACAGATGTTGACCTTACAGGCTTGCAAGTCTGCAGTGTTTCCCTGTCCTTTACCCAGAATAGCTTTGATTAGCTCAATTTCAGATTGTGCTTCACTGCCCATTTGTTTTGCCTGGTTCTTGCCAAAACACAGTACAATCAGTTGGGGGGGGGGGGGGGGGGGGGGGGCAGGGATCCAGTTTTCTGTTAAGTAGTTGGCAAACAATTGTGCTTTTAAAAAAAAAAACACAACACTTTTTAGGTAGTGTATCAGAATAAGAAAAAACACGTACTTTCTTATCAAAATATATTATGTTTCTCATATTAAACAATGCAATTTTGTATGTTCTGTATTTTTAATAATCTTTGAAACTGAGGCTCCCTCTTTTATTCTATGATTGCAATAACCTGGATGTATTTTGTTCCTAGTAATGAATGAAAATAGTGTGTAAATTCTATTCCCAGGCCAGCCAGATTAACAACTGTAAACCCCTCAGCCCTCTAGTTGGCAAATGATTTATTGACATGACATTCAAATGTGTTTTGCTTCAGCATTAATGACAGGAGTTCCAGAACTTCTGTCACTGAGGTGATAAATGGATTCGTATACGTACAGCGTTGAAAAACTGGGAATGGTGCCATTTTCCCTTCACTCTATTGAAAGTCATGTCTCTTTACATTTACAGGAAGTAGTAACTTCTTTTTCTTTCTGTGTTTATAATACATCATCATTTTGTTTATGAACGGTTAATCACTTTATTCGACCTAGTGTTATTGGGAGGGTATGAGTTAGTATACAGGAAAAGTACACTGAAAACAGCTGTTGAAGGACTGATTTTTTTGACCTTGAAGAAGATAAGTGGAATGAATAAAGCAGCCTAATCAAATGCAAAAGCAGTAAAACTGCTATGGTCGTGAAATGCATTGATGGCACATTTCCTACTGTGTCTGGTTTACGCATATCTACACAAAGCTTATAAAAATGAGGAGAAGAGATTCCCAAGGACAAGTTGTTCCTATACTGAGATAAAAACATTGATACTGAAGTCTATAGCAGTTGCTAAAATATTTATGCAAATGAAAAAATAACAGATTTAATCATGTTATAAAAGTTGGAGCTCTCTCATATTTGCAAAAGAAGGATGTGAGGAACAGTGAGTGTCATTCCTGTTCAAAAAGCAAAGCAAAATTGGATTTATTTTTTATCAACAGCTTTTACTCTGAAAGACTCAAGTGTATTTGTGAAAAAGGACTGATTTTAATGAATTTCTTATTTGGGATTTGGTTTTGTAAAATTGTTCTGAATTCATAAAAATTAATTCTATTTTCAAACCAAAAAATTCAGCCTGTTCATGCTGTGATGGCTGTTGAGGCCAATTGATTTAACTTCTAGGAAAGAAAAAAGAATTATACAATGTTAAAACAAAAATGAAACACTTTTGTGCTGAAATGTTTCAATAAATTCCATTCCTTCTCGCTATTAATGGTGACAAAGTTGAGGAAATTTTATTGACTGTTAGGCCTGGTTTGGGAGTGAAAATTAATTTTTAAAAACTCAGCAGTTTCCCAGAACAAAAGACCATTTTAATTCTTTTGTCTTAATAAAATATTGTAATAAAGTGAATCTGTTGGTATGGGTCATTTGGTATTTTGAAAAGATTCTGCGTTCAGATGTCCCAGATAGGTTCCTACCCTTTGCTAGTAGTGCCAGACAGTATTACACCCATCAAGTATTTCGCAGCTTAGTCACTGCATAGCTATCCCTGCCTGCTGAAAGGACCCAGGTGTCAGACTGCAAAGGCAGGAGAAGGCAGGAGTGAGAATCACTGTTGGCTGCCCCAGATTCACTCCTTACAGCAGGGGCCTTTCCAGCCTCTACAGTTTGGTGTTTTCAAGGTGCCTAAACGGAACTGTTGTTATTCAGATGAAAATTAAGGCTGCTCTGCCAAAGAAAGCAGGAGTAAGCTCACTGTGTGTTAATCACTTGCTCTGATCTAAAGCTCAGTACAAAACACTACCCAGACTAGCAACAGCTTCTGCATCTCCAGCGCAGACCATCCATTACAAATCCAAACAGTCCAGCCACTGGAACTAATACAGTGCCAATATTTTTTAGATGCGTCTGGAGTTTATCACAACTCTCATGTGAAAAACTGGATTGAAACTACTGAGAGAATAAACTTCCTCCAGTGAGTCTGCAGCTCTAGTGCATAGCAATTCTGTGATATTCATGCATCTGGAAAAAGGACAGGATGAAAGCAGAAAGCACCCTTGTATGTAAACAGCTTAAATGTAACAGGGAATTAACTGAACTTTGTGTGAAAATGTTTGTGAACATGTATAATGAGTGTTCGTCTGTTGGGTGAAATCTATCAGAGCATTTTTTTTTTTTAATTTTTTTTCACCTGTCCTTCATAAGAGTAGCACAGCAATAGCTTTATTAGTGACTTTTCTATAAAGACATATCTTTAGCTTGGACAAACTTGAACAAATTCAGAGCTGGTATATTTCTGAATGCCTGATTGTTCTGGAAAACGAGGGCTGTTCCTCAGGCAATTACATTTCCATGTAAACCTATCTGCTATGATTCCCAGGAACTTTATTCCATGTGAAAGATTAAAGGCAGATTTACCAGCTTCATGTAGGTTTCCCAGGTCTTACAGGAAACACTCAAACTGTTCAATAGTGCAGGATGCAGTTTAAGGTCAGCGTTAGGTAAGAGGGAAACATGAGCTGTTTTACACTTGAACAAAAACCACAGGCCTTACAAAATAATGGTAAAGTTTCAGTCAGCGCTGTGAGAAAAATGGTGATGCATTCTTTATTGCTATGAAATGCCTGATAAAGACTGAAATACAGTCATAGCAGAGATTTAAATAAAGTTTTATGACACTGCTTCCTGGCATTTTATCAAATCAGATGGATGTGGACACCGAATAATATTATCAACCTCAATCCCGCACTCAAACCCTCCAAAGCATATGAAAGGATCTGTAGGAGTGCATGGGTTTGTTTTGTTGATTTGTCAATACCTATGATGCAAACTGGAGACACAATGATGCTATGAAGCAGCACATTTTGATAATAGGTAGCACCTTACTTTACTTGCAGTCTGTGTTGCTCATCCTTGGCTCCCTTCAGTCTGCCTTGCTTTGAGGTGGCTGTGAAGTGCTGGTGACTGGGCATGGTCCCCATCAAAGTTGGCTATAGTCTTCTGCAGCCTCTTGTGACCTGTTTTCAAGAAGAACAGGTGGAGAAGCAGTGATAAAGAGAGTGGTTAAGATTAGAATATGATACATCAGCTTGCTTAGGTATATAGTTTTTATTATATATACATATATATGACTTGGAAGGAGGAGTGATCACTGGGGAAAAGATGAGTCAAGGTGACTTAGAAGAACCAGAGGGCTGAGGAGGTATTCAGACCTCAGTTATCCAGATGAATGATGGCAAGTGAATTTCAGCGTTAAGCAATGTAAAATCATGCCTGTTGAAAAGTATGAAGCACCCAGACATTAGAGAATTCTCAATTAACCTTATCAGCCCAGCAAAGAGGCCGGGTTCTCACCGCAGCGCCATTAGGGCTCTGCTGAATGCAGTCAATAAAAGACAGGATATGCCGCAGAGATAAGAATGGGGTGATAAGCCCTGCAGAAGTTACAATGCTCTAACCAAGTGTGCAGTCCCATCTCAAATACAATGAACAGTACTGGGGAGAGGAAAAGAGCAAGTTCAGAATAAAGTGGTGAGACAACCAACCTGCACAGTGGAATTCACAACAGAAAGTCAATGAAATCAGGAATTTAAAAAATATTTTAAAGTGATTATAAAGAATGACAACAGCTTTGTGAAACAGCTAGAAAATCTCATGCATAGGCTAATCTTTATTGGATCAGGAGGAGACATAATGATGAGGGTCAACTACCCCACCTGCACTTACTAAGAAATTCTTAAATCTTACATCAAAACATCCTCTGGATAGTAGTGAGAGTACTGGGATGAATTTCTAGTATAACAATTCCTACACTCTTATACTGGTTGACATTAAAGAGGAAAGAGCAGGACAGAGTCACTAATATAGTTGCTCATAACTTTACCTGCTAAAAGTCCTAAACATTATTTTTCTAAGATCCCTTGAATTTCTGTGGAAAGTTACTGTGCACATGCTTTCTTTGTGCTTGTTCAGCCATAAATCAAAAAAGAATCTTTCGTCAAAAGATCTGTGTGAGACCAGCCTCTGAATGCTAACCTCAGAAAAGTAGTCTTGTGCTGCTACAAAATCAGACACTTCTGTGTCTCTGTTCTAATATGTTGTTAGCCCTCACCATTTTCTCACCACTAGCAGAAATAATTATTGCTATTTACCATTGTTATGCAACCTTTTCAAAGCATGTGGCTAGCTGGTGTCTTACCTTGAGAAGATTTTGCAAAAATTGCATTAAAGAGATACAAATACATTGTAGTTAATAACCCACAAATATCCATTTGAAATAGGACTTTTAAAATGCGACTTCAACACAATGATAGAGAGCACCTGATGTGTAAAACGTCCTCAATTCCAGAAAAAACATAATAAAAATAATGATAGCCATTAGGAAGGGAAATGATGATAAATTTGTTCTATACATGTACTTTAAAACCTAAATTATCTAATTCTACTCCTGTTGTAATCAAAAGCCAAACTTCATCTATTTCACATTAGTTTTCCTTCTCATGGTCCAGTGAGACTTTTGACACCATATATTCAATGCAAGGTTTGGAAAGTGCTCACATTCACAGTGTTGCCTACTGTCTAAACCAGGCTGGGTTTAAAACCATGTTCCAGGGCCTGAAGATGACCTGTGTTTGGCCAAGTTCCCTCCGATGGATAATTGCTGACAATAAGCAGAACTGTCAGTTCCTTCATTTTAAAAGCCCAGTGTGAGTCTAGCTTGGTTTTGAAAGCAACACCTTGCTGTCTGATTTACGAGCAGGTTTTGATCTGTGAGTCCAGGTGTAGCATTGTTTACTCCCTTGCATCTCAGAATTAGGCCAAACAGAGGGAGAAATAAACATCAGCCTCTCGGCATTTTCTAAGAGCTCCTTTACATACCTCCCCACTCGGTGCGCTGCCTGGCCTGAATCCCAGCGCAGGCAGCCGGCACTTCTCACGCACCGCAGGATGAGCTGCGATATCCAACCCAGGGCAGCAGCTTCCTCTTGGGGAGGCAGGGTACACTGCGCATTGCTACACCCCCTCGGGGGCACAACCTCATTTCGTCCTCTAACTCAGCTGGGGAGAACCCAAGGGGGGCCTGGCACATACTTGGGCTCTTGAGGACTCTCTTAATCAGTAAGTAGAATATCTACAGAAGTAGAACCAACAGTCAACATAGTATCACTTGCATTTTTTTACCAACCTGGTATATGAAGATCTTGTAGTTCAAAAATAGTCTGATAGACTAGAAGGAAATATAAAGCTCATGTGGTCCAATGTTCAGGACAATGCATATCAGAAAAAAACTCAGTGATTTTCACGTAAGGATCAAAACTTCTGTTTGGAGAGAGAACAACAGATCCAACCCTGATGTGAAGACTTAATGTCTTCACCACATACAGTGGCAAACTGCCCCAGTGGCTAAATATACACCCTTGCTGCTGGGAATGTGCTATTTCTGGTTTGATTTTGTTTAGCTTCTGCTCCTATTTCACCTACTTTTCTTTATTTTTTCCTCCCCTTCCACCCCACCCCCAGCCTTCATTTCTTGTTTTCTTCTCTCTTTGCAAAACTAAAGAGCCAGACATAGTCAGTAATCTTCTTCCTCATGTTGGCACTATTAGACTGTGACTGAATTAGTGCTTAGCCAAACTAAGGCTCTTATTGTGTAGCCAAATTAAGGCTGAGCACCTCAGATTTCAGTATTTAAGTCAGACTTTCCAGAGCGCAGATTATTTTTCTTGGTCTTTCTGACCCCCCTTTTATCTGCTGTTTTCTTTGTGACACCAGGATTGGACTGTTCCAGTACCAGACTTTATGGTCTCATACACAGCGGTAATTCCTCTCTGCTGTAGCTGCCTATTAACCCGAAGATCTCATCTGGCACATTGAAGAGTTTCTCTTTAGCCTATGCTGAGTTTGGCAGGGTGGTGCCACCTTAGAAAGGGAGGGAAGGGATGGAATTTTGCTCATGCCAGTACAGGGGAAAGAGCTGTTGTTCCCTCTGGAAGAGAGTTGGTGATAGTGTCCTATATGCAGAGGGCAAGGCAATTTATTGCCGGGGGCACCTGGGCACTGAATATTACTGTGCTATGGGATCTGCTGCCTGTGAAAGCCTGGGGAAGGAGAGCAGGACAGCACAGTAGGTTTTGACTGAAAGAACCATGAGGACACATCTCATGTGGTGCTGGACCTTCAGAGTGTCTTTAGCTGGCCTGCACTACTGGCATCTCCCCAGGGATGACAGTGCACCGGGAGCGCAAAGGGAGCACCCTCAGAAACACTTCATATTAGTGACCCTGTGTCACCTCTCACTTGCTTACAAGTTTTCTCCGTCTCTCATTTCTCTAGTTCCTTCTTGTCTAAGCACATCCATGCGACACATGATTCTCATCCTTCTGACTGCTGCAGGTATCCTCTTTGGACATGCAAGCTGTGCTGGCTGTGTAGTTGCTGGAGACAGTTGACTTTTCACTACAGGAGTGTCTGTGAACTTTGATAAGTCTATTGAATTATGAACGTCAGTGTTGCAAAATTCCTGTCTGATGTGCAGTGACAAGGTAGGTGAACTCGTAATTTTTAAGAAAAAAAGGGAAGTGTGACAATGTTTTAAGCAAGTACCTATCAGTCACTACCTAAAGCTGCTTTCTATCAGAATTGGGAGATCCTTTACAATTTACACTCCTTTCTCCACATTATCCCTGCTTTTTTTAAACAAGATTATTTAGAATTGTTCAACAGATTTTTTTTCACTTGTATTTCAACTTACTACTTATCTGAAAGAGAATTAAAGAAATGAGACGTGCTGTTACATATCCTCAGGTATCAGGGTAGTGGATTACTTAAGTCACCTGCTATTACTTCTGTTCCAGGATTGGATGAATCACATTTTTATAAACAGAAGGAGATATATCCAAGAGATTTCCAGATAGCCTCTGAGGTCATTGATACTAAGTACCTGGTCACATTAGTAATTTCACTGTGTTTTATCTGCATCTTTAGGCTTTGAATCATCTCTCAGTTTGGCTGTATGTGTCTAAGCCAATTTTGAAAAAGGAAATTAGGGTCCTAATTTTGAAAGCTGAATGACATCAGAGTGAATTAGGCTCTAAAATCTGGCTTGATTCCGTTTGCTATCTGTGCCATGACTGCAAGGCAGTATCAGGCAGCCATGCCTCTGCAAGAATTTGTTGCTTATTATCATACACTGGAAGAGTTCTCCTAAATACACAATATATTCAGCCATGAAGTTTTATAATGTATTTATATGCTGTTATGACTAACTTAGGCATTCTCAATTAATAAGCCACGATTTCTTATTAGGTCCCTACTCACTAAGTGGCATGCGGCTCCGTTAAAAGGAAACCATCAGGCAAAGCTCTAGTGAGTGCTTTAGAAATACTGTAATGGCTGCACTGCAATTAATGAAGTGTTAGAGATAATCCATTGCCATCTGTCTTTATTTTGCTAAGCCACTCAAGTAGATACCATATTTGAGAGGGGAAAAGAAAATCCAGAGCTAGAAGAATACTGCAAATGAGTATTCGCCAACATTTGTTCCAGTTCTGAGCAGCTGTTCAGTGTGATCCTGTTCATACCTCCTTTTATTAGCTATTCATGATCATTCTCACAAACGAGGTTATTCTTCATAGAAATACCTAATTGTGAAGGAGAATGTCCCTATTCTTCTATTCACGGTGCTTTTGCCTCCCAGCCAGGGACCCAAATCAGACCGTCTGACTCTGCCAGTAGACAGCCTGCTGCTAACAGTGACCTGTGAGCAGTCTTGAGGTGAAACTTGCACAAAGTCCTTGGGATTCCCTGTCTGAGCCTTGAGTGAAAGAGAGAACAAATGCAGAAACGACTGAGACAGGCAGGCACATGGCTCCTTGAACCTTTCAGCCAGCTGTAGAGTCTCCTGAGCTCTAAGCTGGGCTGTAGCTTTGGGGCTTGTAAAGCCTGGTCTGAAGGTGGGAAGCTCTTTGTCTTCTTTTTACTGGTGAAATGCAGTGAGGGTAACAATCTTTCAAATGGCCATACACATATATGTAAATTCATAGGTATATATGTGGTGGGAGTCTGCATGGGGATATAGACGGAGTTCCCTTGTATTTATACTTCTCAGGAGTCTTAAATGATATATTTTTTTCCCCTGGTTCTGTTTTCTCCCTTTCATTGAGGGGAATCTCATATGTCCCTACTTGCCCACCTTGTATTCATCAAATGCAGATACAGTTCGATCATTAGTATACTTGCATCACTCTAAAATGACCCAAGTGGGTTTTTTTAAAAAAGATTCATTAGTCTTTGTCTGGGACGCTGACCTACCAGTCAGTCCTATTAGTCCAAACAGAAAATACATGTTAATATTTAGAAGTCTGCAGCTCTCTCAAGGCAATTATTTTTATGAAGATGAAACCAAAATCTGCGCTAAAATTAGAAATGGTCAGTGAGCATCTAAAAAACAGTGTGAAAAACACTGACCTGTATGAGTATTTATTCCACTCAGTAAAATTGTCCAAATGTAACACTGACAGTTTTATTACCTAGTGGATTGTAATAAACCAAAATTCAATATTCTTGTTTCACTACAACTATTATTTTGGAGCATCTTGAAAGATGATGTTCTTCGTGTCCAGAAACATAAAAAGTAGTAATTCAAGACACACCATGCAGTTTGCCAAATAGATTTTGACAAAGGTGCTTCATCAATATTTTACTGAGAATGAAAAGTGAACGTCTCCATTTTATTTATTCTCTCAGCAGCCTAGCAACCTCTCACTATGCTCCACGGGAAAACACAATGCTAAAGTCTTTCATGCAACCTTTTAAGAAGGTTTCAGTGCCACATGTCCATTATTTTTCATTTATTGTTTTAACGGAAGCTTTTCCATGAACTCATATCTGGCATATTTTTGAGTAGTAATCATAGCAAAGCAACACCTTGGCTGTGTAGATATTTATTCCTGCAGAGATCTGCATTTTGATTTTACCTGTGTGTGCATAATGTATTCTGACTGCTCAGCCTGTCAGTAAAAATGAAGGTGGCTTTTAAAGAATCAGTCTGCTTTTGGGTACTCCCCAGCCAAAGATGCTACAGAAGTCTAGCAGTTTCATCAGGGAGAGGAAGCCTTTGATTCTGTCTCCATTTCTTAACTTTGCTTTATTATAACATTTTGTAGGGTGAAGTAGTTCAAAGTGCTGAACAAGGAATGGAGTCCTTGCTTTACTTGTTGATAGCCAAATGTTCCCATCTTTACCTTTCATGAGCTTCTTCTCCATGGCTGCATTCTTTAGGGTAAATATGTGCAAATGGTGGAGAGACAGACAGGACAGACATTGCCTATTACAAGCTATTGCAGAATTTAATGCAAGTGCTCTGAATGGCTTCCTGGAGGTTTCTGTCTCTTTTCACTGACAAGCTGAGGGAGAGGACACTTCTCTGTTTTCGTGGAATTGCAGATGCCAAAAGGAGATGGGGTGGAAACCATCCTCAGCACCATGAAATGGGCTGTTTTTCAGAAACCACATGCCTGCCCACAGAGGCAATGCCAGGGCAG
This sequence comes from Falco peregrinus, assembly GCF_023634155.1. Lineage (NCBI taxonomy): Eukaryota > Metazoa > Chordata > Aves > Falconiformes > Falconidae > Falco > Falco peregrinus. The sequence continues at coordinate 47,391,959 of NC_073723.1, forward strand.
TGAAGTCCTCCCCCCCTCATCTGGTGGGTCTCTTGGGGAAGGTACCAATGGGGACAGATGATGACTCTTTCTCAGCTGTCACTCAGCCCTTGGTTGTCAAGTGATCCATGCCACTGCCATGGGTGCCAGCTAGTGCTGGTTATACTGTGTGGGGCTCTATGATGGCAGGAAGTAGGACTGATACTGTCCCTTCCTTTTTAAGGACCAAAAATTATCCTTTGACTGGCCTCAGTGAATTTCTGTGAGTGATAATGATACTTCTATCATTTTGCATAGTAAAAAGGTGCAATTAGCCATAAACCTCTGGAAAGAGTGGACAAACCCATGGCTCAGTACTGGTCAAAAGCAGGTTTTGGTGCATCATTCTGGAGTGGAGCTCTGCCTGCATCCTCTTGTTCTGTAGTATTTCTCTTTAAACATTTTCTCGGCATCAGCATGTTGGTCATTCCAGCCTTATTTGTAACGTCTGATATAAAATCTGCAAGCACACATAAAACACCTTAGATCACAGAGATTTTCTTAAAAGTGCCTGATAATCAGGGAGATGAACTGACAGGGAGATAGTCGATGTGGAAGTAAGGCCATGACACAAATCTTTCAGAAGAAAAGGAATAGCTGGTTACCCAAAATGAAGGAGAATGTCAGATATTTGGCAAGTTGGATAAAAGTCTAGTTTACTGTGCACTTCCACATCCAGAATATCTACTCTTGGAGAACAGTGCAAGTAAATCAGAGCATCTGTTTTCCCAGCATTCATGTTTCAGTGTTTTGGTGTATGTTCCTGGTTTGAGGAGGTCAGCAGTTCATTGCATCTGAATGCGTGTTTGTCTCCTTAAATGATCTTTCAGACTGTGTTTACTTGTTTACTTCAGTACTTAGATGTGGATGTGTCTCTGTGTACTCAGTGAAAACTGGCTGCTGTGCATTTTGATGCTGCAAGATGCAGGACACTGCACATCCCTGTATCTGAGGGCACAGTTAAGCCCTCAGAACAGCTGAATTGTGTCTTTGTATAACAGGGGATTTGATAATTGGGCAGATGAAGCATGAAGGAATGAAACTAGAGAGCTGGTGGCACAAATTCCAGTCTGAATCCAACAAATCACATCATAAGAATGATTTTTTTTTTTTTTTTGTCTTTAAAACATTACAGCAGGGCTGTAATGGAGATAAAGCAAATGTTATTCGCCACTATAGTATCAATTCAAGTGTAATTCTTTTAGCAGCATGCTATACTGTTTGTATGCAGGCACAGGGCAAGAGCCGAAGTAGTCTTTGTGCTGTCTACATTTACAAATCTTCCCGCTGAGCAAAAACCTAAGGCCATCTGTGTCTGCACCACATGTGACAGGGATATCTCAAAAACACATCCTGTTATGTTTGGGGTGCAGTTAGAGATAATAATTAGTTAGCTTATAGTTTTAATCAGCAATGATTAAATACATCTCTGCCAGATACTTAGAAAAAAACATCTGTAACGTTCATGTCAGTGTTGTATCCAGATTCCTTAGTCAGTCATACATGGGAAAAGACTAGGGAAGATTTTGAAATGGTGCCAGCACACAGTTATTAGGTTATTACTTTAATTGACTACATCGGCAAATGCACAGAAGTATCACTTACCAGACAAGTTTCTCTTGGTTAGTGTCTGACAGTGGATTTCAGTTCACATAAATGGAGTTTCTAGTGCTTCCTAAGGAAAGAAATATGAGGAACAGACATCCCATTTATCATCCTTAGGCCAGTGGGGACACTGAATATTTTAACTAAGTTTTGACAAATTGTGTGCAAGTCGGTGATCTAGAAATTAAGTTCTGGAAGCCATTGGCTATACATTTGTAAAAACAAGTAGGATATTTAATATCTTAGGAGCCAGATGGAAGGAGTACGCCAGTGTCATGCAGAGAGAAACTTACACTAGAGACAGCGAATAAACTGCAGTAATAATTACAGAAAAAATTTTGGCTGCACTGAAGTATGTTTTGCCGTTGATTTCAGAGAGAATAGGATTTCATCCAGAGCTTGTAGGAGTGAACAGTATGTGTTAGGATTATATCTCTAAGACAGATGCAGGTATAAACTAAAGGAAGATGCCCCAGATTGAGCAGTAACATTTAGGAAAGTAAGTTTCTCTGAACAATGAACTTTCTGTGTGTTTTTGTGAAGCCATTTTTATGTTCCACAGTGTGATTTGTGAAAATATGTTTTCAAGAAGTGTTGTGTTTCTTCTTTTTCTTTACACTTGATGTTTTCAAGCTGGTCTAAATGAAAGAAAGAAAGAATCCAATACTTAGGTAAGCACTTGCTTACTGTAAGAGGAAATTTTGCCTTATGCATGAGTGCAGTGGCACAGAGTGCCAATTCCTAGAAAAGAAGTTTCACATCAGCACAAAAATTGACAGTACTGTGTATGTTGATGCTAACTTTGTACAGAGCTGTGATATATGACTGTAGAAGAGCCCCACTGCCCCTTTTTTCCAGACGTGTCATCAGGTCCTGACGACACACTTCTGTTAGCTGGGCATTCTGCTAAAAAAAGCCATCACTAGCTCCTGGCCTGAGATCTCAATACAATACAAGATGTTTTTTCACAATACCTCTGGTTTAAAACCTGAAGGAAGCATTCTCATTTTACTTGTTGTGCAGAGCTATTTTGCAGAAAGCAAGGCTGCAAGAGGAACTATGTGGACATAGAACACATTCTGCCGGTGGCAAAACTGACATTATGAACTTCATTGGCACATAAAACAAAGTTTTTTTTTAACAGTACGGAAAGTACAAAGGGTACATTCTACTCATTCCAGGTCGACCTGGGGTCCCAGAGCTTCACTGAGCTGAAATGACAACGGTTCTGTGATGCCAGTGCTTGAGGGACTCTCTTTGCCCAGGTTGGCACCTCATGAAGAGGATGTTATGTTAACAGGACAATATAAGTTCCTGTGTAAACTCAAGACTTGAACTTCCCTCTTCTAAAGTGCATCATTAGAAATGGAGGAAATCTGGCATCTCCTGAGACGCTTTTTGCAAGTTTGCAAAGTTTTTAACTTTCCTGCTTCCATTTCCATCCTGGAAAATCAAAAGAGTGGAGAAAAAAGATGTCTTTTACTTGCTATTATGGTGTTTTGAATCCAGAAATTCAAGGGACATGGAAAACAAATGTGCAATGAAAGAACTGATCTGACTCTGCCAGAACCTCAGCCAAGATTCAGTGCAGCTGTGGCTCAGCAAAGCAAGAAGGGTCAGGAAGTCTCTGTATCATCCATATCAGTCTGGCTTTTCAGAATATCAATTTTGCTCACTGCTGTCAGATTATACACTGAGGAGAAGAGGAAAATCAACTTGCTCTCTGGAATGCCAGAAGAGGAATAGTTTTGCTGTCCAGCCTCACATTTTTGAACGATGATTCTGCTGATATCAGCAGTAGCCTGCTGAATCATCTTTCTCTTTTGCTGTTGTCTTGGTCCTCTTAAAGGAAAAAAAAACCCACAGTAAAACAAGATGGTGTACAATACAGCTCAGCTTTAAAGGGACTACCATTTTTGCACCAGAGACTGAAGGTCCACTAAAAGACACAGTAAAGTAACACACTAATGTTCATATGACAGGAAACAGTGGTGATTTTTAACCATGGATTGGAAGAGGTACAGTCTCATTCACTGGAGTGAAGTTTACTCATACAGAAAACCCCAGAAAAGTGGACTTTTGTAGGCTTTGGTTTCCACACAGATTTTCAGGTGATACACGGCTCTATTAAAATTTCCACTGAGCATAGTGGAGTCACAGATTGAATCTGAATACTGACATGCCACAGTGCAATCTTTGGAGGAGTCCTCTATATGTAATGAACATAAACAGATTCTGCTGCTCTGAAATGTGAGTTTCAATTGTTATGATACAAATATTCCAACCAATGATAGAAACGGAAGCTCCAGAATCACACAAAAACAATAACAGACACAGACACAGACTCAAATATTTCCAAGCTTTCTGTTACAGTGCCCTAACCTCAGTAGCAGGAAATCTTTAGGTCAGTTCTTTTTGGTTTAATTCTTATCTCTTTTCTGATAGAGTAATTCCATCACCTTCAAGAGATATGGTCCTCACTTATCCAAAAAGGATACCACATTTAGACCTCAAAAGCCCATGTAGCTTAAACTTGCAAATTAATTTCCAGATGCTTTTCTGACTTTAGTGAAAAACTAGGGCTTTAATCTTGCCTGTGTAAAAATGACAGTAAAGATTTGCTTGCCTTCACAAATGAATAATATTCCAGGTTATTATCTGTGGGTTTCAATTGCTATTTCTGCAAATATCTATGTATCTATCTATGTATCTATCTATGTATCTATGTATCTATGTATCTATCTATTATCTTTAAGTTTCTGTTTTTTCAATAAATAGCAACATACAATAAATATTACTGACATTATTTATTACAGTTTACAAAAGAGTTTAATCCATGCCGTAGTTTTAAGGCAAATTTTCCTTTTAGAATTAGTGAAATAGGCCTGAACATCAATAACAGAGTATAATTTTTAGAGCTGCTATTTATTTATCACAGTTGAAGAGACGCACTTTCATATTATCACTTCAATGAACAAGCACTTCTCCTAATGGGAAATTCAGTTTAAAAAATCCATCTTCTCTTGGAGTTTTGGGGGATTGGGTTGCAAAATATTTTAGATGAAATATCTATAAGTCAGGCTTTGGGGTTCAATCATCTTCCCTCAGCCTCTGATAATGTTACTGGGGTGGTGGGAGGACTGCTCATAACTAGACTTCGCCTATTGCTGTCAGGGAGTATTTAGCCTACTACTCCCTGTGTCTCCCTGGGACACGTGGTTGGTTCTCCAAAAGCTGATTGAGGAGAGCAGAGTTGGACTTCTGCTCTGAATCTTGCTCCCAAAAGTCCATCTTTCTCTGTTGATACCAAGGTAAACTCAGCTGTGCTTTCCAGGGGAAGACTACCAAATGGATAAGAAAACAGAGCAGCTGGTTAATCTTAATTTGTTTTATGGTGGTGCCTATGGGCCTTGGTCAAATTCTGGCGTGTAGTAAGGTGGTGCAAAAATGCTGTAGAAGACCCTGGCCCATGGGCATATAATTGAGAGGAGCCAGTCTAGCCGGATAGCCCCAGGGTGATGCAGTGCAGCTCACTAAGCCAGCAAAAGCCTGCTCTGTTTTTTCCCTTGGTTTTCTGCTGATTTAGTGAGTTGAGTCAGTTCCCTGGGAGGTCACAGCAAGGTGAGAATGGAGAGGAGAAGAAAGAGGAGGAAGAGGGGGGAGGGCTGTCCCCTTCAGCAACACTAGTCTCTCCAACTGTGCTCAGCCCAACTCAACTAATCACTTTTTGACTCATGTGAAATATTAAGATAAATTTGAGAAAAACTGTTTGACACTCAAGACCTACTCATTCACCACCTTCATATGTCAGTGAAGAACAGTTTATTCATGCATGATTTCCAATCACTTCATACGTATTTCAACACTAAAATTTACATATCTGCATCTTGGCTTTAGTACTGCTCAACAAGAACCAGATTCTCAGTCCCTGTCAGGTATGTAGTTTTTCTGGATGGGTGCCCTGTTCAGTGTGGTCCATTCAGCAGGAACTAGTTAATTTACTTGGGAGTTAATCTGGAAAACCTCTGTGGCAGCCTGAAACAAAGAAGAACTGATCAAAAAACAGACACAGCAGTCATTTATTTGGTGATGCGGTCTGAATAAGAGATGAACAGTAATGGGTTATTTAAACAAGCCTGCTTTATTGTCTTTGTGCTAACAAGATTCTGTGACATTACAGGAGGACATCATCAAAAGGTCCAGTAAAGTTCCCTGCCCTTTAGTGTAAAATTTCACCGATTTCCCCCAGGCAAAAACAATCTGCTGACTAGTGGCATCTGTCCTGTGCTGCACAGGCTTTTTTACTGTGAATGAGGTTGTGCTTCCTTCCACATTTAACAAAGGGAAGTGAAGCAAGAATGGCTTGCCGGATATATATGCATGTGCTTATATATAACACTATGTTATATATATGTATATGTGTGTGTGTAGATATATATATGCACATACATATACTGGGATATGTGTATGTGTGTACAATCATATATATAATATATACATGCTTATAAGTACATATATACATTGAAATGCCTACAAATGTTGAACTAGATGTACAAAAATACGGCTTAGAGTTGATCAGAACTGTAAGGCAGTAAGTACGCTTATACATTTCTGCTACTGTAATCTTTCTTTAGGTCAGCTATGCTGGCAGTAGGAAAAACTTCACTTTGTCAGCCTGTATTTGCAAAAAGCAGATACATTCATCTCGATGCCATCTGCCCAATTGCTGTGTCTTAGGCACATAGGATGGGTAACACCAGGATGTTTTAGCAGGGCTGTCCTATCTAAGGCATGTGAAGATGTTTGCTATTTGATATGTGGAACAGTTGGAGATAGGGCAGAGAAGGCCAACAGAGAGAGATCTAGAAAACATGACCTATGAGCAAAGATTAAAAGACTTGGACTTGTTTATTGTAGAAAAGATTAAGGAGAAGACAAAATAATAGCCTTCAAGTAAAGATGAAAAGAGAAAAGGCATAAATTGTCTCTATAACCACAGTGAATCAGATAAGAGGGAATAAAACAAGATTGTATCAAGGAAGATTTAAGTCAGAGCCTATGAAATGTTTCTGCTGGGAGCAAGTACCTATGTTCTGACATATGCAGGGAGGAGACAATTGGCAGCACTGAGGTCTTAAAGTATAAAGCAGAGACAAACTATCAATAAGAGCCTGGATTATCCTCTTGTGCAGAGGGCTGGAACTCTTAAGGCACATGCCACAATCTTCTTCTGACTTGATGGTGACTTTCAAGCTATTTTATCTGGTCCAATGCTTCCTGACTAGAAAACTGAATTAGCATGTATCAGGGACTCTCAGGCTACTCTGGGGAAAAACTAAGACACCGGAAGATCATGCATCTGCTACACAAGTCTGACGTGTCCAGACAAGAACACAGTTAAAGAGTGAATCTTTTCAGTGTATTATAGATGATGGTTACAGACACTTAAGTTGGTTTTGTGTGCACATGCAATGGAGACAAATGCTCCTTTATTTCCCAGAACACAGAGAAATGCATTAAAACAAATGTTCTGGGTTAGGATTAAGCTTGTCAAAACCAGGAAACTGAGAGTTAAACTTCTCACTGTTTCCCACAGCTGAAAGCTGTTGTATTTGGTCCTTGATGCATAGCTTGAATTTTTGCATACTTTAGGTAATTTAGAGGATTTAGGAAGGCTTGCTATAAATATTATGTAACTGTAACATTCTGTCCTATTAGGAATGAATACCAGTGACAGGAGGTGAAGTTTGAATCATGGCAAAGGGGCATGTAGAAAACAATGTTCAAATGGGTGTAGAGTCAGTTCCAGCATACTAAAATATGCCAGTTTCTTATCTTCAACTCAGCCTGCTCTCTATGGACCCTCATTTCCATAAAACCAAACTATGTTGCAAAACCAGAAAACCAAGTACTGCAAAATGCTTCTTGGACCTTCTTGGATGTGTTAACTCAAAGACTGCTGATGACTTCAGTGGATTTGAATCTTATGAATGCCTGATTGCAGTGTGTGGTGATAATGTAACCAGCAACATGATTTATGTTCATACTTTTGGAGCAGAGGGAGGAACCATAGGTTAAAATACGCTTCTTTGAATAGCAGTGCTTTAGTTTATCATAGCATTTTACCCTTTCAACATCACTGTCTGTCATGTTTTGAACAACCCAGATAATGTAGAGTAGGGGAGGTGGCTTACACATACAAATGTTAAGTCCCATCAACTGTTTTCCCCCAGCATGCCCACAGATTTCTCACGAGGTTGGGCTGCTATCCCTCAAAATTTCCAGTCAGAGATTTTGCAGAAAAAAAATAAAAATTGGAAATAAAATCAAGTAAAGAGAGAATGTAAACACCTTAGGCAGAAAGTGAACAAGGGAGAAAGGGAGTCTTCAAAAGCAAGACTGCTAGCAGCAGGACAGGTGGAAATCAGTGAACATTAAATGTGCTCTCCACACATACAAGCAGTACATGCAGATTGTCAGCTACACAGATTGTGTGACCCAGATCCTATATGCTATGGGTGTTAGCCACCTATAGGGATGGTTAGCTGTCATCAGGGGGATGAGCCAGGAGCTGAGGGCAAGCACTGTGTGCAGAGTGCCCTCACTGGCCAGGGTACTGTCCTCTAGCAGGCAGAGGTGGGTGCTGGTAACAGGATCCATCAACAGCTCCCCCCAAAACAAGTGATTAACCACATTCAGGATCCATCCAGGAAGGCCAGCTGGGAGCAGCAGGAGAAGGGACCAAAGACAGGACTGGAAACAGGGCTACAACACAGATCCAAGGTCTACCCAGGAGACTGGGCCAGAGGCAAGACCAGACCTGAGCTGAAATGGGGCTCCTGAACCCACAGACAGTGGTGGGGACTCCAGTGAGTCCATCAAGGCCTGTTGGTGCACGCACAGTCCCTGCAGACAATATAACCATTAAGGACATAGGCTTGTGGTCATTATGTGGTACTGTGAGATGGTGACAAAAATTTGGAGAGTTTTATACAGCGCTGTTCTTCATAGCCAGGGGCATTTGTAGCCCAGCCTTGAGGAGGCTTAATAAAATGAAGATTGGTCTGTTGGGGATAATGTGATTTCCAGGTGGACTTCATTAGTTCTTTGGTTATCAATCCTTTCAAAACACTCCCTTTCCTAAGGAAGACTCTTTCAACAGTCGTATTAGATGATGTCACTTATTAGATGCTCACCCTCCTTCTAGAACTCAGATCTTGCTCAATTACCAGTTTATATCAGCAGAAGCCTGTTGCTGTGCAATGTAAAAAGGGAGGACATGGGGTGCTGGAAAGGTTAATATGTAAGTAAGAAGTTATCCCTGCTGCTTCTAATTGCATGCCCCAATTCTGACCTGAGAGAAGAGAGAAAGGCAAAGAAAGGAAAATATCATTAAAAAACTACAGGTAGTGAATTTTGAGTTGCAGCTGGACTAAACATATTCAGATAATGTTTTCTTAGCTCTTTGCATTTGTTTGAACCAAGCTGTGCTCCTGTGAACATTTTTGAACATCAAATGTCAAACCAAAGCCATGATTATTAATTGATATGCATATCCCTTAACCTGACAGAGCAAAATTAGGTTTGGATTGGCTACTTAACACTGTGGGTCAAGCTGAAACAAGCATTGCTTTGTTTCCTAATCGCAGATGTCAGAAGTTAGAACATGCCCTTGAACAGAAAGTCAGGAGAGGGCTATGCACCAGTCCTGGCTTGGGGTTTATGGTGCCAGCTGATGCCGTGCAGACACCAGCCTTTACCCTTGCAAAATTCAGATATCAGTGAAAAGCCACAAGACAGTTCAAGGACCATCCCTCTGTGGTCACAAGAATCACAGAAGTTCCCCAAGCAATGGGTAAGTTGGTAGAAAAGCAGTAACCTAGATTGTGAGGAAACAGAAACTGAACAGAAACTGAGCTAGGTTTGTGGCAAATCCTATGGAATAATTTGCCTAGGTCATTCATTTTTCAGCCAGGAAGTTGAATACTGTGGCCCAAGTTGTGCATTTTTTACATGCACAGTGCCCTCACTGACCAAAACACCAACAAGGTGGGTTAGATGACAACCGGGGACACTGTCGAGACTCCACCAGTCTGCTGAGGGTCTTTAAAGACTTTTATGTATGATAGCACTGACTGGTTTAAATCTTCCATCTTATGTGAGCTGTGGCTAACAGTATAAAATTAGATGGGAATTGTGTTGTCTGCATCCCATGGAAAAGGCTGTAGCTCCTGGCTCTGCAGTGTTCCCAGGTGGCCAAGAAGGCCAGTAGTGTCCTGGCTTGTATCAGAAACAGTGTGGCCAGCAGGACCAGGGCAGTGACCGTCCCCCTGCACTGGGCACTGGTGAGGCCGCCCCTCGAATGCCGTGTTCAGGTTTGGGCCCCTCACTGCAGGAGGGACATTGAGGGGCTGGAGCGTGTCCAGAGACGGGCAGCGAAGCTGGTGGAGGGGCTGGAGCACAAGGCTTATGAGAAGCGGCCGAGGGAACTGGGGTGGTTTAGTCTGGAGGAAAGCAGGCTCAGGGGGACCTTATCGCTTTCTACAGCTGCCTGGAAGGAGGTTGGAGTGAGGTGGATGTCGGACTCTGCTCTCGGGTAACAAGTGATAGGACATGAGGAAACAGCATGAAGTTGCACCAAGGCAGGTTTAGAATGGATATCAGGAAAAGTTTTTTCACCAGAAGGCTTGTCAAGCACTGGAACAGGCTTCCCAGAGAAATGATGGAGTCACCATTCCTGGAGGAATTTAAAAGACATGTAGATGTGGTCCTTAGGGACATGGTTTAGTGGTGAACTTGGCACTGCTAGACTAACTGTTGGACTTGATGATCTTAAAGGTCTTTTCCAACCTAAATGATCCTGTTCTATTCTATGATTCTAAAATTCTCCTCACGTCTCCAGTACTGTAGCAGAAACCTTCTACTGCCACATCACAGTCTCACTGTGGTCGTGACAACCTTGAGGGCCAGTGAGGAGACACGTGTAGGGGAGTTCTAGGGGACCTAGCACCCTCAGAGTTTCCCTTCTCCTGGAATTCTCCAAAGGGCCAAATGGGAACAGCATCTTACCTGGTCACTCTCCCTCCAGGTCCAGTCTTTCCTCTACACTAGTCAGGAGCAGGAATAACAGAGTCCAGTTGTAGTATGGAAACAATATTGCAGGAATTGCAGAGCCTTTTTTATTCAAAAGGAAGATCTACAGGGATCAAAGTTTCTTTTGATACACAGGATGGGATGTTGCATTTCTGCCATTCTCCGTATGGACATGTATTTCTGGTTCAGCTAAAAGTGTCTGGTATATATTTCACTGGAACTGTATCTTAAATAAATTACAAGAAAAAACTTTCTGAAAAACAACAGAAACTGTCAGCAGCTATTTTCTCTGACAGTGAGACAGTGCTACGTTTCCCACAGTTCCCTGTCCATAGTAGACTGTGAATGTATAAGGAGAAAGCATTTGGAGCGGATTCAGAAGCATGCCTTAACAAAAAATGGTGCCCGTGAGATTACAGGGCTCTTGTTTGTTTATGCTGAAGTAGATGGAAGCAACGCTTCTCTCTAAGGTGGCAAGAAATCTGTTTCACACCAGTGGCAAAAAGCTGTCACCTCCCAGCGTAGCTGAGAGCACCTAGAGATGTTGCAGGACAACAGCCTGTTCACACCTCTTGGGCTGGAGTTCTGTGTCGGTGGCAGAGTGCTTGCTGGAAAGTTCAGCTGCTCCCACAGTCTGTTTTCATGCTGGTTTTCCTCACTGCTTATTCCTTGACTTTTCAGCAGGCTCTGTGGCCACTGGAGTATGTGCTTGCCTGGCACCCACCAGCAGTGTGTGCTAACAGGGTGCTGACTTAGAAGCTGGGTGGTTGCAGGCTGGCTTGTGGACTCTGTAGCCACCTACACTGGGCTCCAAGCTTCCTAGCCCCTTGATCCTCCTCACCTAGATGGGGTTATGCACAGTGTTCACAGTACAATGCGTATTGCTCTCTGTGGGTTGTGTCTTTAGTGCTTCTGATAGCAGCTGAAGAAGCTACTGACACCAGGAAGCCTCCAGTCTGGGCTGGCAGAAGGGACAGGGAGAAATTATGTTTATTTCTAGTGTCCCAGGCCATTCTCCTCTTTCTTCCCTAACCTCACACTTAACATACATCTTGTGGCCAAGGGTGACAGTTTCATGTCATCCCTTTTTTTTATTTCAGATTGTGCTATGGTTGAGGTTATCTTCTCCCCAGCCATTTCCTAATCCTGCCTTTCTGCCATGGCTCCGATTATGGCCCCTGTTGCTATTGCCACTGTCAGATGCCCTGGGGAAGACTTTCAAGCCCTAAAAGTCCTCGGTCAGGCATGATTAATTTATAATAAGAGAGTAAGTGGTGCAGCCCAGAGAATAAAACTATTGACAGAGACAGTGACTCAAGACTTAAATGTGAAACTTACTTTAATGACCTGGAGCAAGTCTCTGGCCTCATTTTTTCACCTCTTGTGATGAGACTGTAAACGTGGTAGTCTCTTACAGTGTGTTTGCCCAGACAGACTCTACCAGTGGATATTCTTTTCTTTTTGGGCAGGCATCTAGGTGTCGTTGAAATGCAAAACCAAATAATTTTATAAGGCCAGAAGAGACCACAGCAATTGACACGTTTGGGATCTTGCCATACACAGTAATAAAGAAAACAATAAATATTTCAAGAAGGTACAAAAAATTAAGTTTAATTGGCCCCTATTTGTACTTCTCCCTTTGAACTGTGTGATATAGGAGTCTTGTTAATCATATACAGTGTAAAATGTTTTAGGGAGTTTGAATGCAAAAAGCTGACTTACTGGTACCACACTTCAGACTTCACCTCAGAATTTGACCCTGGGCAGCCATGAGTAGTTGCAGCTGGAATATTTCACAGTACAGCAATCAAGAAGTTATTCCTTAACATTTGAAAGTTAGATGAATGAAAACATTTGGAAATATTAATGTGCATGCTTACTGTGGATTCCTCTCCTATGGCTGAGGGCAAGCTAAGAACAAATAAGAACATATGTTGAAATTTCTCCTTTGAATTTAATTTTGCCAGTGTCCATTAAAAAGGCTGGTCATTTCCATGAATGTCTTATAGGGAACACAGGACAGAAATCAAAATTACTTTGTTGTTTTAGAAAAATCCTTTTTAAGTATCCAGTTTTTACCATGTTTTTATTGCTGTTTTCACAGTCCTTTATAAGTCTTATGATACCTCACTGACCTCTCTATCAATGGGTAATTAAAGGCCATCAAGTTTTCAGTGGCAACAACTGTCAGATGTCCTTTTAAACACATGGTTGCTGGGTAACAAGACCTTGTGCTGCATTCCTCCCTTGAAATATTTGTCCTATTTTTTATATATATTACCAGTAAGTACGTCAGCATTCAGCCAATGTGCTGGAGGGCAAAATGCTAGCTGGAGCTTTTTTTGCTATCATGTGGTACTTCCCAAAATGAAAAATAATCAGAAAACCCAAAGAGCTCACATACATTGTGCTGTGAAGGGCTGCATCAACCTGACTTCCACTTTCATACCAGATTTTCCTGTCTGAATTGGTCTTTGATTGGAAATTCATAAGGACTTTTACTCCCATTTAGTAGTTCTTACTCTTGAAAAGCCACTGAAATCTAAAGCACAAGTGGGTATGCAAGAATGTGGCCTGACATGTCTGGATGACCTTTTGGATCATAATACAGGATTTTTAGAAGTTCCAGTTCCTTATGATGGTGACCAATGTATTTTGCAAAAAAAGAAAAAAAAAAAAAGTCAAGTCTAATGACAACTATGTGGAATTTAGCAAGGATTCTATAAAGACACTGTTTAAAGCTTCTCAGGCATGCTCCAGAAGGCCTTGAAACACACTCTTCTCTCCCCGCTTCCTAACAACCTGCTATAGTGCTGTTTGTGTGCATATCTTATGATAGCCTCTATTTGGCTGACTTTTAAGGACACTTTGCTTCACTTACTTTAAAAAAAAGGACAACAACAAACAAACACAGAGAAAACTGAGAAAGCCCAGAGAGTGGAAGGCATTTCGGGACAGATTCTGAACTTGTTCAAATAATTGGGAATTGAAAAAAAAAAAAAAAAAAGTGGAGCTTTGTCATGAGATGCTTCACTTACAAGGACTAAGTAGCTGACTGTACATCTGCCTCCCAGTAAAGAGAAACAAATACAGTAATTGTTCGAGCAGTTCCCCCAGGACTTTGTCTTTTTCAAAGATGTTTTCCTTTCATGGATTTTTTTTCTGGCTTTGCTCTACTCCCCCTCAGTCACTAAGTGAACTGGTGAGAACAAACTAAGCAGGGCATAAGGGCTGAATACTGAATCTGTTAGAGCATCCAGCAGATAACTGGATGGGATAGGGTTCCTGCACGGACTGCATCATTGTGAAAAGCATAATGAAACAAATTAAAGTGGTATTTGTTTCTGGCATTTTCTGTTTTAGAGGAGCTCAACTTTGTAACTTTTGTAACTTCTATGCTAACAGTCTATTTGATTTAAATAATAATAGAGAAATAAACTTCATATGAGAGGAAGAATAGGTAAGAGAGTAAATGTGTTTGCATAAAAAACATACATAGTATAGTCATCATCATTTAAGGTATACTATGACCTAAATTCTCCTCTCAGATACAATGGTACAAATCTAGATCAATGTTATTGGCTTCGATAGAATAATCTGGATTCACTGTAATGAATGCGAGGATGGGGAATTTTTTTGTGAAACTGCTTCTTATGGAAATTGCCTCTAAGTTTGTGTTATTTAATCAAGATCTTATGTGAATGAATAAATTCCAAACCATTTCTACCAAAAGCCCTTAAAAGACATGTTGCTTATTTGCTTGTAATCCAATAATTCAGCAGGAAACCAGCAGACAATGAGAAAACTTAATGTGGAGCAAAAAGACAAGTCTTACAGCTCTAATGAATAGCTTTGGGCAATGTATCTTAGTGATGACTGCTTCCCTGCTCCTGCTCTGAAGAGGAATACTTGCCACAACCCTCAGGGGCAGCTGCTCTAGACCTGGGTACAGTGCAGCAATTTGAAGAGCACACTTTTCCTCCATGTCCAAGGTATTTTTATACTCTCCCTCCCCATGGAACTTGTCTCAGATACCATTCAAGATGCTTCAAGTGCTCACGCCTTTCTCTGGCCTTCCAGGGAGGGCTCCTCCAACATATGGCAATAATTTGAGTCTTCCAGATGTTCGTAGGTCCAGAGGAACCCGTGGGCAGCTCTTGCCTAGTACTGGGGAGCAGTTGCCTGGAGTATGGATAGCAGATAATAGCCTCAACAGCTGTTCTGCAGATCCAGGTTGAAGAAAGCGTGGTATGACCAAAGCAGATGAGATGAGGGAGGGAGCTGAAACCAGCCTCTCTGCTCTGATCTTGAAGGTGATATAATGCAATCTGAATTGAAACACTGACTACCTATTTGTACCAGTGGAAAGCTTGCACAGTTCATGCCTGAAAATGAATTTACTAAAATTTGCAATTTAGTTTACTGTAATTTGCAAAGGACTTGAGATTACTAAATGAACTCTGGGTATGTTTATTTAATTAATCTCATGAACATGAACTAAAAGATGGTGTTTAAAACCCAGTAATTAGGGTTGTGGGTGTATGGGTAAATGATGTAATTAATTCCAGATGAAGTTTTCCCAGTGAAAACTTTGGTATTTGTGAATTTACCTGCATTTCCCCATGTAGCTAGGAAAAGACTGGGTGAGGGGGAAACTAGCTGTATAGTTACTAATGCTGTGCTGATTTTACTGTATGCTGGCCCAGGGTGCACTAGACCCAATTCAGCCTTTCTCAGCTGCAAGGAAAGTGAGCTCGTATCAATTACAGAAGTGACCTAATCCAGGCATCATTGGCGTTTTGCTGAGTGATTCCTTGGGCTGTCACTCTTTCTGTTCCTGAGGCTGCTCAACAAACCTGAGAATTGTCCTGTTGATGTAATCCTGCAAAAATAGAAGCAGAACAAGAGGTAAAGCTGCAGTGCAGAATTAGATGATGGCCTATTACTGCATCAGTGGGGTTTTTTGACAGTTGTTTTCCAAAAAGAAGTAGAAGTAAACTAGATGATTTCTTCAGATTAAAAAAAGCCAGCCTTTAATTTCTTACTCTAAGCAACCAAGATGGAGGTTGTAATGTTCCCTGTTCATATATTCAGGTTTTGGTAAGAATTTAAGGTTTACTGTTTTAATGTGAAGAAATGCTGATTTTTTCATGAGTCTTGGTTCCTCGATTTATTTTTCACGATGATAAATGTCCCTTCTAAGAAAAGGAATTTCAATCCTGATGTGCCTGGATTTACTTTGCCAATTAACTGACCAAAAGGTTCTAAAATCACCAGGATATATGGCCAAAATCTCCTCTCTAGTAACTCTTTACGTCCCTTCTGCTGGCAATGGAGACAAAAGACAAACCCATTTTCCTTTTTTCTTTCAATCTTGTCCTTACTTGCCCTTTTTTCTTCTGACATTTAGTTCTGGTTTCTCACTTCGGCTTGTTATTTGAGGGTTATTCACCTCAAATTTTACCACCCTATTTTCCCTGCTTAATAAGAGTCTTCATACTTCTTAGGCTGACAACAGCAAAGAGGTTGTAGCAGCTCAGCAGAGCCTTGGGAGTGCAGAACAGAAGATATTAGGACTGCAAGGGTGCTGCATGCAAAAAAATTTGGCCAGCTTCATTGCATCAAGCACTCAAATGGGAATGAAAAGAAGACCAGTTGTTTCCCAAGGACCACCCAGGGCTGAGCTTGCACCTGAGTTAGTACACAATTATTCTAATAATAATAATTAGGTTTGGATTTACATGATTTCCATCTTTATATTTTCTTTCTGCATCATCCCCTTACAGATTCTTTTCCAATTACTGCCTTGGAAGCTTTTCTCATGTTCTACTTCTACAGTTGGTGGACAACAAAATAAACACATCTGTTTGTTCTACTTCATTGTGTTTACTTAATGATGTGACTTCAAATAATCCAGTCCTATGGGGTGGGCTTTAATGGGTACATGTCTCTGCAGAAAAGTTACCTATTTCATTTTCTATCCTTCCTGTGGAAAAGCAGAGATTACTTTGATAGGCAATGAAGTATGAACTATGTCCCAAATTACTGTGTGTAACAGAAGGAGGTCTTGAGGACAATGCCTTATACTTTGCATCAGGCTTAATAAGGCCCTTTTCTGGGTAGGTCTTTAAGTTTTGCCATGAAGATAATGGAAGTTCTGCAGAAATATAGGCCTATCCATATCAAAAGCTTCAAAAGAAGATAGGTAGCAGGGACTCCACAAATTCCTGTGTCCCTCTGTTCCCATGTTACACTAGTTGTGGGTGGCCGGGGGTGGGGGTGGCCGGGGGTGGGGGGTGGGGTGGGGGAGGAGCTAGAACTGCATCATGTCTTGTATACGCGTAAGTCAAAGGGCCCACAAGAGCCAAAAGGAGCTCCTGCTTTCTCCCCAGTCCCTCTAGTTGGCTCCCCAGGTTCCGGTTCTCCTAGCTGTATCTCTGGGTGTGTGCCAAGACCTCAATAGGAGGAGGAGAAGGAAATAAAGTGCCATGTCCCTCCTTCTCCTTATTAGAGGCCATGGGAAGGATTTGTGTGTAGAAGCGCTCCCTGAGTGAGGGAATGGAAGGTGGGATCACAGTCAGCAAAACCAAAGGAGAGCTGTGTTTTAAACAAATCCTTATTTGACCATCTTCCAGCAAAAAAACTGAGTATAACCTGGGGTGGATTATACCATGTGTGGAATAAACAGCATTGAAAATGATTATTTCTGCAGGGAAAAGGAGATCAAATATTTCTTCTTTTTAAAGTGAATAGAAAAGAAAGCCCTTTCAAAGATACAGTGAACTCTACAAAATTAAGGAACCTTTATGCAATTAGAGTATTCCTTCAGTGCATGCTCTTCTTTTGCAACTTTCTTGCTCCTATTTGACCCAGAAAACCTAAAAGATACATAATTCAGTGGGTGTTCCCTGTGGTGTTGCAACCACAACAAAGAACTGTGGCAATGAAAGAGGCTGTAGGCTTTGATGGAAGTAAAGAGATTCATATAAGTTGACAGGGATACAAGTAACCCAGATTCAGTCTGGCCTGCATACAAATTCAACCTCTCGGAAGATAAGGTATCTACCTTTGTTCAGATAATAATCACTAAAAAGTAACAGTTAATGGCTGTACTCCTAACTCTTCCTTGAGAAAATGTCATTGAATCTGATAATAGATAAGACACTGTTAAGACATGAAGTGTGTACAGAAATCTTGATTGACCAGCAAGGAATAGCATGACAAACTCAATTTTCTAATTATTGGGTATTAACATTTAATTCAGTGTACAGATAGAAGTGTGCCCAGTTCTGGGCACCCCAGCACAAGGGAGATACAAAGCTACTGGACACAGACCAACAAAGAGCCACAAATGATGATTAAGGGACTGGAGCATCTCTCCTGTGGTGAAAGGCTGAGGGAGCTGGGCCTGTTCAGCCTGGAGAGGAGAAGACTGAGAGGGGATCTCATCAATGCATACAAGTACCTGAAGGGGGGGTGAAAACAGGATGGAGCCAGGCTTTTTTCTGTGGTGCCCAGTGACAGGACCAGAGGCAATGGACACAAACTGAAAATCAGGGGGTTCCCTCTGAACATCAGGAAGCACTTTTTCATTGTGACTGAGCACTGGCACAGGTTGCCCAGAGAGGCTGTGGAGTCTCCATCCTTGGAGATATTCAAAAGCTGTCTGAACATGGTCCTGGGCAACTGTCTGTAGGTGCCCCTGCTTGATCAGGGGGATTGGACCAGGTGCCCTCCAGGAGGTTCCATTCAACCTCATCCATTCTGTGATTCTGTGAATTATAGCCCTACGGTTCATTGGAGCTGAACTATGAACGAGGTGGTGGTTCAGTGAATGAGTGGAATGCATTGAAAAATATAAGACTCATTTTCCAGTGAAATCAACCACATCTTTCCCACCTTCTTCTTCAATGGAACTAGGATTGTTTAGTAAAGAAGACTGATCTGTAGAGCATTTTTTCCCCCAAAGCTGAGTGTAGTGTGACAGGTGAGAATGAGTAGTAGAAGAAAGATAGTACTTCATAGAGATGGCCAATTTTCCACCCTGGAACATCAGACTTTATCTTGTTAGCAATTTCTATTATTGTTGCTTTCATAGTGAAAGATTTGGAACAGAAATGCTGAGGCTGGACACTTAACATTTTGCAATGTATCCTGAAAATAGAGTCCCAGCTGTTAGGCAATGACTCCCAGCTCTGCTGTACACACATCATGCCACACGTACAGCTTTTCCACCCTTCTTCCTGTTCGCAAAGGTATCATTTGCATAGGCATTGGTTTCACCACATTGACTTCGTATTGTGATCTGCAAATGATAAAAGTCTGTATGGGGAGGTGGAAACCCTAGAGATAAGGGAAAATGGTGGGATTTCCTTCATAAGCATTTATCCCTTTACAAGACACACTGAGGCCATACACACTGTAAGCTGGCTGGGGGAAGTCATGGTCCAGTCTTTTCGGCACCTTCCCTAGGAAAAGCACCATCCAAATGATCCATAAACAGTCCTGAGGTTTCTTTCTCTTATTTCTGGAGACTTGCTTTACTGGACAGAAAAGCACTTCAAAGGTGTCCTCAGTCTCCATGTGCTGTTTTCCTGCAGCAGTAAGAAGATAATTATTCCAAACCCAGGATGGGGCACGGGCCTAGGTAAAGGGGCCTGGATAAAGGTTGGAGATGCAGTTTCTACAGTAAAATGAAGTATCCAAACTTCTGCTCACCCTGATCCTCTAACCCCACTATGTGGGTGCCAGGATCTCTGTGTCTGCCAGTACCTGCATCATCAGTTTCACAAGGCATACAAGAATATTCGAGAAAATTACATTTGTATATGTAAATACATATAACCACAGCAAGAAGGAAGAGTGAGTTAAGATTTTAAAACAGAGATTTCTTTAAAATCAGGTTCTTTAAAAGTCAGATTTTTCTCTGCTGGATTTTGTCTTTATTTGAATTGGAAGCAGCAGAAGTGTGATCCCCTACATGGTGGGGCTGCAATTGCAGGATGCTGTGGAATGAAACCCTATTATGGCCAAGAACAGACTGTACTGTGCGAGGGACTGAGGATGTTGGCAGTTCTCACAAATGAAAAAAATCATGATTGAGTTCCAGTCAGGTGGTGCATGGCTTAGGTAACATTTTCAAAGTATGCTTTGGACAGAAACATACAGGCTTTCAGCTGGAGCGAAATGAAAATGTATACAGTGAAAATCAAATCATTAGTCTTGCACCAAGATAAATGGCAAAAAGGAACAATGTCAAACTCTTGACATTTTGGGCAATAATTTGCCCTTAAGTTACTGTCCAAGGATGTTCTTCCTGCATCTCCAAAAACACCCACTGGCATATTAGAAAGTGCACATTACGGGTTTTTTATTTTACATAAGCCTCTTTTCCAGCGGATCACAAAGAAAGGCTAAGAATCATAATGCCACACAAGAGGAAAGGGCATCTTGTGATTAGCACATGGAAACAAAATGCAGGCAAGGGAGAGTACACACACAAGGAAATTGAGGGGGGCATAAAATACCTGGTGGTGTACAGTGTAAAGGTTCAGTTTAGCCCCTTATGTTTTGAAGAGAAGCTGTTTTGAAATACAAGTATTAAAATTACATAAATAACCCAAAACTAAAAAAAACTTTTATAGCCCTAATTTAATAATGGACAGATAACAGATTGTATTGCCAATTTGATTACATAAAATGTTGCTTGCTTGCATTTTCTGTGTCTGGTTTCCACCCAAACTGCCACCACATTTGTCACAGAAGCACTGATAGCAGAAGTTGGTCTTGTTTGATGTATTGGATTGGAATGCGGGAGACTTTGAATCAGTTCCTGTACCGATCCTAGATTTCCATAATCAATGTGTGCCTGAGTTCTCCAAAGGATGCACAGAAATGATAGTACCAATAATGCTGCTTTTGCCTGACTGCCTTTACAGCACAGTGTTTGGGACTGTGCAGTGTCTTACACATTCCAGCCTTGCTAATAAAAACAGCAGCCAACAATTTTATCATGCATCTAATGTTACTGAGGAAAATTTCTCAGGTACCATTGTAACTGAAGACAACTGATGATCATGACAAGAAAGCAGGGCACATTTCTCCCCCCCACCCCCGCCCTAAATTGCATCTTTTATTCACCAAAGCTGACTTTCAGTGGATCACAATATAAGGTCCATTCAGTGGAATGAGTGTTTGCTGCAAATCCTCTAAACCTCCAATGTGACGTTTGCCCTGCAGGCATAGGCTGTGGACATCAGAGACAGTGCAGGCCCTGTAATGGCATTTGTGCGAATAATAAGTTATCCATCAGACAGTAATTTTCCTCATTCCAGGGTCCAAAGCTGAGAAAAGGTTAGTCCTACTGGCCTAAGGGACACTGCACAGCACGACAGAGTTCACACTGTCGTTGCATGATTGTTGTAATTCCTTGATCTGATAATCACTGCTGTTGTTGATAACCATCTCAGTTTCTGAGGAAATATTATAAACTGAGCTCAAGGCTTGGCACTGAAGAACTTATTTATTTTTGCAGAGATACTGTGTAGCTTTATCTGTTTTTCTGTTACAGTGCTAAATTAAACATGATAAAGGCAGAATCTTGAACCCTCAGGCATCTATGACAAAATGCAAATTTCCTGCTGCTTAGCTACAGCACCACAAAACTCTTTGTGGGGAGCTTTTCACTCTATAGAGAATACAGAATATTTGATCCTCTTTCCACTGATGTCAATAGGGCTTTAACTTCATAGACGGCAGAGGCAGGCCCATAATAACCTTGTTTGATCAAGTTTTTCCTACCAAAGTTTAGCTCGGTGCAGTGGGATTTCTCTGCCCCTGCAATGCCCCTAGATGTTCAGGGATGCACTAATGAGCCCTGCCCAAGCCCAAGGCAGTTGTTATGGACAGAACTTCAAGGCTGGTCAGTGAGATGCATAAATGAACAGCTTTAACTCCTGGAGTAGCACACTAAATTGCTCTTACACCCCAAGTGCCTCACAATCACGGCTACTTGCTTCTTTGCTCCATCTAGCTGTTTTTTTCCCTGTCCTCAGGAGAGAAGAGGTGGTAAAAGGAGTGAGTTTGACAATAAAGTCACAACTATTAGATACAGAATGATGAGAGCAATTTCCTTCTTTCCTATCAAATCTGGATCTACATGTTCAAGTCATGTCTTTCATCATGGTCAAGCTGCACGACCTAGACCCTGTAAGTTTTGTTTTTTCCAAAGACTTTTCAAAATCTATATACATGTTTAAATTGTTCATCTTGCTTATACAGCTGTATGATTCCTGGGCATTTTTTTTGATTACTCAGGTACTGAAATGTTCGGTATCTAAGCATTTTGTTCCACTCTGCATTTAAAAATTACATTTGGGCAATATCCCAAGCAAAGCCTTCAGAAATAAAAGCCATAATATTTGGAGTTTTAAAACAATTTAACTAGCACTATTTGCTAGGTTGACATCAACTCACAAAAAGTTTAGCTCTAGTGAGACAGGCTCTTTGCTTGTTTGTACTTTAGTTCTGGGCATCTCTGTTTCCTGAAGGTTCTTGACCTGGTAAATTTAAATTAATATATTTACTAGAGCTGGTGAAATTAAAAATATGCATTTTTTGTTTGTAGGTTTTTCTTTTTTGCTCCAGTTTCTTGCTTGTTTTATAACCCTTGTTACGTTATTCAAAAGCTCATCAGTATCATATGGCAACAAATGTCTTCAGCAAATCCGTATCTTCTGTGTTTCATGGCTGCTGAGCTGTGGCAGATGTTTATGCAAACCAAATACTGAGAACATAAAGAAGATATATTACAAACAAGAAGTTATTTGTGCTGCAGGATGTGTCATTTTTATTTTACTTTATTACACTGGAGGAGGTACAGACACACTACACCAGAATGTACTTGGTCAACAAAGGTCGTCAGAACTTCCATTGCTGGTTCTTGTTTTGCTGCAATGGTTTATACCATGCTAAGTACATTAAAGAACATTTCCTTTTTCAGTGTATGTTGGATATCCATGGTCCTACAGGCTTTCTAATAATAACACAAACTAAAGGGTCTTTTTATTTATTTATACTTTGATGAAAAGACATTTTAGATTGACATTGTTTGGATTAGTCTTGTTGCAGAAGGCAACAAAACATATCTGCTTTTGGCTTCACCTTTGCAAATCCCTGCTTAAAGATATAAACAAATGTACTTGGCACATGTGGTTGGAAAGAGTTATTAAGAATTTATTCTCCAAATTTAGCAGTTACTTTCCAGGTGTGTGCGTACAGGATAAGTACTATTTCTGTATCACAAGAAACAGCACAGAGTGCAACCACCATGGAAAGCAAGGAACTTTACATAACCCTTACATGTTAACATTTACCACATATATACTGTTCCAGTAGGAGCTGTGTCTTTGGAGTTGTCTGGGTGGGAGCAAGCATAGTAAGGGTTCAATTTTATTATTGTCTTTAAGTATTGCTGTAACATTAGTGCATGTTTATCAATGAAAAAAAAGGTGTCACTTTCTTTAACTTCTGACAGCTCTGGCAGAGTAGATTTGAGTAATGCAAAGTTTGTCCTTCTGTTCCCTGTCAACAGGATGGATATTCCCAATCAATTGTAGTTGCGTGACTCTGTTAAAAGCAGCAAGATTTCACAGGTATCACAGATAAAATCAGTGCCTGAATTCTTCAGTGTTTATGATGTCAATGTTCTTTCTCCCTGACCTTTTCTCAGCTTTGAGACAACTCTTTCATTTCTGTGAAGACGTCTGTTTTGCCATGGAGGACCAGATTCTTGTTTCATAGGATGTGTTGAGCAGCATCCTACAATAATCAATCTTTGTCCCTGGTCTTCTTTGAATCTCCACTGAAATTGCCAATAAGACTGATGGTGTTTTTTATTATGTAGACCATCTTCCCCCTGAAGTTCAGATGCCACAACCTAGCCCATTTTGAGTGGGTCACAGAGCCAGCACCCATTGCCAGAAGCCCCTCGAGAGCCAGAGGCAGAGGACAATGCACTCATGGAGCACATTTGGGAAGTTCAGAATCATGCCTCCCTGCAGATGCTTGCTCCCTGAGTGTCTCCCAGCAAGGCAAACAGGCCACCCCCAGCTGCCTTTTGTTTGCCGCAATTCCAGCAAATCCTTTCCGCAGATGTTCAGGCCAAGTGCTGGAATGATGATTTCAGCCCTTCAGAGCAGGCTTTTACACCTCTTTCTGCAATGCCTTGTCAGAAAACTTGGTCCTCAGAAACTTCATTTTGGGCAAAATGGTACATTGGCTTTTTAAATTTTAGCCCTTGTTAATGATGTTCTCTTTTATTTTGCAGAAGGGAAAGGGGGATGTGACTTACACAACTGAGCTGGCCTTTTCCTGTGATCTCCGGTGGGTGGCCACCACAGGCTCACAGCAAGGCTTTCCATTGCAAGTCCTGTCAATCAAATCCCAGTTTATCCAATCATATATTCAAGAGGCCCTCACATTTATTTTAAAAACAATTGTTTCTAGTTTGGCCTTCTAAAGAGAAATTCAAAGCTTAACATCATCCAAATCATTTAAGTTATAAAACTGGAAAGCAAGTAAAGCATTTGCCTCATGGTTATAGATGTTTGGGACTGGCAATATTTGCAGATTTTTAGTCATCTTTTGAGAATAACAAGGTCTGTAGAAATAACTGAACACCTGAAAATCTGAAGCAAGAAAGGTTTTCAAGACCATGTGTAGTGGTTTGGCCTCCCTGGGTCCATTAGGTTGTGTTGGTTTTAGTGCTTTCAGCTTCAGTCTGGAGCTTCATTTACACTTCTAATTACTCCTAGGTCTCCTGCCATGGTTCCCCTCACGTCCACTGGTCCTTAACACAGTCATGAGGGCTCACAGAAACACCACTAATCTCCTGCTCCTAAGGATGTGGGAAAGGAGGTATGGAAACATAGGAACTGCTCCAAAAAGTCAGTAGGGCTCTTATGCTTTCCTATCAGTATCTTAAAGCTCTTGTCTAGGCATAGATTAAAGAGCATGAGTAGTGTGGCTGTTGGATCATAAAATCTGCTTTCTGGCCTATTCCTTTTTTATAGCCTACCAACCCCAGAAGGGTTGAAGTGATTCTTGCTTCTCTTCTTCACGCTTTCGGTTTTTAAAGAGGCATCCAGTGGCACCTTTCTTAAAAGGAGCCAGGAGGGTGAGGAGGGGGGCGCAGGTGATGTCAACAGAGGAGCCGGCAATAACCAGAGGAAATGATCTTGCACAGGGACTCTCTGCTGCCTGTTCCCACTAGCTGTGAGGAAGAAAGCAGTGCCAGCAGGAAATGACCTGCTAGACTGTTTCTGCTTCTAGATCAATAAATAAAGGCTCTGCAGTTTCCCTGGAAGGTATTCTGCTGTCTTTGCAAACTGACTCCCAACACATTCAAGTCAGAGGGAGATTATTTTCTAACAGCAGCCACTTAATCACGAGCAATGACAACAGAGTCATGCTTGCTACTTTTGGATCAGATTTTCAAATCACAGAGCAAATAGAGCTGCTGAGGTCTTCACCCAGAATGCAAATTTAAGGTAATTTATTAACATGGAGTCAGATACAGAAAAACAAAGAGTTATTTGAAATTTTTCCTTTGTAATGTAGATTTCTGCTTTACAGCTGGTTCTCCATTGCCCAAGGTAGGGAAAGGCTATTGTGCAATGCCCCACAGAATTAAATGCTATAAAATATGAAATTAAAATAAACTCCTGGTATCTTGAATTTCAGCCTAAAACTGTTCACAGTTTTCAGCTGGTGATTCCTATCAACATTGGTCGCTTCCTGCCTCCAAGAACTTCCTGTGCAGCAAAAAATGTTTTCCTCCAGGAAAAAAGATGAAAGAAAGAAAAAAGAAAGAGAGAGAGGGGAAACAAACATTTAATCATTCAGATCTGCAGGCAGTCAGGATTTACGGTGGTTGCACATGTGGCAACAACAGCTTGGGCATCTCCTGGCTGTTGATATTTTTTCTTTGTTTAAGTTTTGAATAAATAACTCAGAGAAGTTTTCCTTGGTATCTCAACTTTTTAATTCAAAATTTCCAGGAGAGTTAGTCTGACAGTTCTGTAGGATTATTTAAATAATAAAGCTGAGAAGCTGTCTTTTTAAGATTGTGAAGAAATTTATATCTTTCACTGCTAAAGTTGTTCGATGCCAAATGAACACAGTCTAGGCTCCACAGGCAGAATTTAAATCTCTCTGGGGAGTATGAATATCTGGCAACTAATTTGGTCAAGATATCTATTTCTGGTTCCTCCTAAGAGGCATTTAGAGCTGCAAAGTCATGAGTCTACTCTGACTCACTCTGTGAACTCTTTCCACTATATTGCAAGGTCATCAGTAGGGAACAGCCTCCTAGCTTTTGTGCTCAGATCATGTGCCCAACCTGAGGGCAGTCTGATAATGCCCTTCTTCTCTTACTCAATTTACATTAATTCCTTTTTTAATCCTGTGTAACGGTTGGGTAATTTTATAGTCACTTTTTCAATCAGATGATGGGTAGCCTATTCAACCTCATTCTGTTGCCCAGAGATCTATCTTTTGTTTCAGTGGAAAAATGACAGTTTGCACACATTGGAGGATCTGGACCATCACTGCATGAAGTAGAGACATCTGTGGAAGTCTGTAGAATAATGTACCTAATAAGTTATTGCAAAAGTTACTGTCTTTCTCCTTAGTAATGTAAAAGAACAAAAACTGATCCAGAAGCTTTTTTAAAAAAATCTTAATTTAGCTCTTAATAAGTAGTTGTTTTGGTGTGTTTACACAGCAGTGATCTTTTCAGTATACTCTTTCACATCTTATTCTGTTTTTGCAGTTCTTTGGCAAATGATTAAGCCCTTTTTTTACATGCAAAGTAAGCTTCAGTTGCCACCTACCACATCAGTTGGGTTTATGGAAATGAAGGCTGGAGAATTTGGTAGGATGCTCCTAGGCTGTAAAAAGCATTATTACATCAACCTTGAAGTTAAGCACTAAATTAAGAAATGAAAGATGCTTCTACAGACTGAAGAGAATCAAAAACCAAAGAGAAAGGAGGTTAGAGAGCAAATTGCAGTCGGAATGGTATAAGTCTTATGTCAGCATTAAAATTCACTATGGGGTGGACTCAAATTTAACATTGATCCCAGGCAGGGTAAGATGATTCGCAATTGTCTTGTAAGATGGAGTACTCCCTAAATTTGGACAGATTCCATACATTGTTGCAACCCCAGAAATCTGAGCAAGAAAGGATGCACAATGTTTAATTGCAGCTGGCCATTAAACAAAACGTTGCAATGTTGTCATATTTAAATTGATGTCATTTTAAATGATTACATGGTAAAAGACTTCCTGCTGTTTATCTGCAGATATTCTGCAAAATAAAGGAAAATAATGGCTCCCATGACCATGGGGCATAGATTGCTATTTTTTCCTTCTGTTTACAGCACAGACCATAGGAGGGAAATTATGCAAGGAAAGCAGCTCATCAGTTTTCAAGACAGGGGTTTCAATCATAAATACAGTGTGACAGCAGACATTTTCTTCTGTCAAAATGTAACAGAGTAACTCCAAAGAAAGAAAATGGGGTCTGCAAACAAATTGGTGATTCAAGAAAAGAAGACAGAAGTAGGAGTCAGTGACCGGGAAGCATGAGACATCCCTGTGTGTGTTGCATGCATACAAAATAGGAGTGTTTGGTCACTGCCTTATTTTTGGTTTTAATTTGTTGACCAAATGGGTGTTCAGGGAGTACAGCTGCACTTATCTCTTTAATGGTCTGCATCCATCCTGTTCCTATCCTTTTTGAAGGGCTAGGGTATAGATGTGTCTGTACACTTGGCAGTGCCAGCTCTAATTGCCATTAAAGGTGCTATAGGATTTTAGGTGCACAAGACCCTCAAATTATCAGGGTGCCAGAAGGGAAGGGCACCTTCTGATCTATACCAGCATTCTGGGATTGAGTGTACAGTGCTTGCCTGGCAGTAGGACTGCCTGGGAATAATTCAAGCTTCTGTCTCAAGCTGCTCCTCAAGGTCATCTTCAAATATTTTCATGAAGCTCTAGTATCTCCTCAGTAATGTTTGTGGTCTCTTCAGTTCCTTTCTTATTTGTGAATAATATGTGGCTCACCATAGGTATAAGTAATTACCTGGGAGTCTGAAGTGGGAGTCTGAAATATCTATTGCTGTTCAGAAGACCTGTTAGTTTTGCTGTTTCGTTTTTGTTACCATCCTGTATACATCCGCAATGGTTAGACACAAGCAGAAAAACTTACTCTTGAGCCAATTAGGATAAACCTAATTGTCACTGGGTCAAGAAAACACATGCTCCAGACAGCTACAGAAAAAAAGGGAAATCTCTTCCCTGTTATTAGTTCATTTTTAGCAAGTGATAGCATTGTACTACCTCTTCACTGAAGATAATTAATGTTCTAAGTTGTCTTCCAACAACATACAGCCAAAATGTTCCTACCAAAATGGAATTTTTATCAAGGTCAGAAAGGTTGAATGCATCTTTGTCAGAGAGTAACTAGGTTTCTGTCCAAGTGAACACTGGTACTTCTAAAATGTGATACCTGCTGCCTGACTGATTTGTACTTCAAAGTATTTGCACAGTGCAATACCACACTGGCAAAGCCAAATACCTGATCAGTTTCATGGTTTCTTTTAATCAGAGAAACAAAAATAGCAGGTCAAAGAGCTGCTTTTGATGCAACTTGCCAAGGGACAAAATAGTTACCAATTTTTTTGAAAGATCTGATTAATTTCAAAGATCTGAGGGAAAAAGTAATCAGTGAAGAGGTCACAGTTTTTTTCCTTATTTATTTAGACTGGGCTGTGGCTGGGTAAGTAAGCACACTGCCTTGCTCTGTTGCCTTGCCTACATGGTACAGGAAAACATTTAAAAGACTTGTTTTGTAGTGTCACAGCCTAACATTCTAGCTGGCTTTTTAACAAGTTACAGAGGAAGAAGGTAAACAACAAGCCTTTCCCATGTCTATGACAAAATTAGAAGTGTTTTGTAATGGTTTACAAATACTGTGTGTTGACCTAGTTCTCTCCATGCTCACTGTACGACTGCATTGGCTTAGTTTATCTGGAAGTGTGAAGAGAAAAGAAAAAAAAAAAAAAAAAGCCAAGCAGAAAGGGAAGAATGGGCTGAGATAAGCCACCCCTCAGCAAACACTTAACAGTTGTTAAAATACAATGCCAGGACAGGCAAACGCCTGGGGATGCAAAGATCTAAAAATACCCCAAAACTCAACAAAACTAAAGGAAAAAACCCTTACAGACTTCAAAAAGAAGATTTTATCAAAATAAATACTCTTTGACTTAAAAAAAACCACTTTTTATTTATTGAATATCCCTTGCCTCTGACTTCCAAAAGAACAAACATGGTCCAATGTGCTGTGTAAATACAACCAATAAACAGGACACCGAAGCAGGAGTAGAGGAACTGCAGAATTTCATCTTGGCTTCAAATGTAAGAGCCAGGTCAGAGACAGTCTAATAAGAAACCAGAGAAAGTACAACTGAACAAAGATGGCTTGTAAAAAATCTGGATTTGTTGGTAAATCAGTTATTCACTGCTTTTCAAAGGAAGGCTCAGCTCTCTGTGTGAAATTGGATGATCTTTTACTTCATGATTTACAGCTTGAAAGACTGGTGTATATATAAAGTAAAAAAATATTCTAGTGTCATAAAAAAGGAATCTTTTTTACATTTAGTTTCTTCATTCTCTTGCCACAATCAATTTATTCACTTATTTTTGTTCTCTGTAATATGAGAGACTACATAGCTCTTGCAACAAATTGAAAACACCACCCAGGTAAGACACAAATAATAATAAGCCAATTGCCTTTCTTTCATAAAAGGAGTCATCCCACAAGGAACAATCATCACCACAACCTTCGTCCTCCACCCAAGCAAGCCCAAGGATGACTGAGTCCGACCTTCTCCCTCCTCCCCATTGTCTGCCCAGACAGGTGAGATTTACCGTGGGCACTCGTAAGAGCCTGAAATAACCTGAGATCTCTCCTTTGCTGACTATCTTCTTGCACTCGATCTTGAAATGAAGTCATAGCATTACATTTGTGACATCCCATTCATTTCCATGGAAACAGATTACCAGTTCACAGGCATGGGTTTATGGCTTCCTTCACTGCTACATAAAGAGAAGGCATTGATCTCTAGGAAAGAAAACTCTCACTGGAAACAGCAGCAATGCACGTGGTTTCTGATAGAGATAGACATATTATCACATTTCTTATTTCCCTTTAAATTCCAATTGACATGTCTGAGATGAGATGTATGTCTGCACTTATGCCTTTGTAATTAGTGATGCATTATTCAAGCAATCCATATCTGCTCTGAAAGACGTTATTTCAAGGCCCCATTCTGCCTTACTTCCTCTTACTTCTCCATTTTCATTTTTTCCTTTTGACTTTCACAAGAGATTCAAGTCACACGCCAAGCAACCTTCCCCACCTTCCATTGTAATTTATTTCCTGTCACCCATCTTAGCTCTCAGAATTCTCTCCAGCATTATTCAGCCCTCATGTCTTTCAAGGATCCTTTACAGGTATCTGTTTTAATTTTGCATCTTATGTCTTTTGTGCTAGTTTACCAGAAAGCACTTAGATACACAGAAGGAGATAGAGGCCCGTCATACTAAACAAAATGAACTAGATTCTGCCCAGTTTGGTGGTTGTGAGTTTGACCCAATTTTTTCAGTCTGGGGGATTATCACTAGCACTTTCCTTGGATTTCTTTTTCCATCTTTCCATCACTTGACTGGATTGCTGTTAATTGGGGCTGCCTTCAGGCTGTTCTGATTTACACTCAAGCTGCTACTAGCCCATGGAGCTATTTGGAAGCTATTTGACGCTGGCTGCAGCATAGGCTTACTCCAACTGTTCATCCTTATCTTTTCATCTAGAAGCCACAAGACACTGAACAGCACCCAAATGTGAGGTCATTTGCCTTCATACTTGCTTATAAAGGACCTTGGTGGTCCTGTGCAAATGTCTCAGAAATACCTCTCCTTCCGGAGCGACTCTGAACCAAATGACCCGCTGTGAGCTACGCTTGTGCTCTCCTTGTAAGCTCCTTGGCTATAAGAAGTTCTTCCAATTTCTTTGCTGCAGCGGTTCATGCTGCTGCTGAGAACAGGAGAAGTTCAGCAGGGCAGGACCTGCTGTTATTTAAAGTGAGGCCCTAAAGTGACCTACCCGCACTGTCAGGCTGTAGACAGGACCAACACTTTCTCAGAGATCTAACAGAGTGTAGAAGCAAGGGACAAGAAAGCATTGATTTAATGACACTTTGATCTGAGGAAAGCTGCCCAGTAGGGGGACAGTGTGGGATGACACAGAATCAAACAAGTGTCTGTGCTCAGGTCAAAAGCAAGGGAAAGGGGATGTTTATAAACCAGGAGCAGCTGTATAGCACTTGCTGTGTCCTGGCATCGAACACACCTGCCCTTGAGTCATTCAGTGTTATTAAGTGCAAGGCAAGAATGAGGTCTGGCTGTTTTGCTACCTGTCTTCTAGGTGACAACCTGAAAACAGCTCATTGACACAGTGAATGTGTCCAGAGAAGGGCAACGAAGCTGGTAAAGGGTCTGGAGCACAAGGCTTATGAGGAGCAGCTGAGGGAACTGAGGCTGTTTAGCCTGGGGAAAAGGAGGCTCAGGGGGGACCTTACTGCTCTCTGCAGCTTCCTGGAAGGAGGTTGGAGCAAGGTGGATGTCAGTCTCTTCTCCCAGGTAACAAGCAATAGGACAAAAGGAAATGTCTTCAAGTTGCACCAGGGGAGGTTTAGATTGGACAGTAGGAAAAGTTTATTCACCTTTCATTAAGGAAAATTTCTTCACTGAAAGGGTGATGTAGCATTGGAACAGACTTCCCCGGGAAGTGTCTGAGTCACCATTCGTGGAGGTATTTAAAAGGTATGTAGATGTGGCACTTGGGGACATCTGGTTTAGTGGTGGACTTGGCAGTGGTAGGTTTACAGTTTGGCTTGATGATCTTAAAGTTCTTTTCAAACCTAAATGGTTGTACAATTCTATGAAATAGACTCAAGGGGACAGGAGTAAGAACAGAGAAGGTGAAAGAGCAAAGGAAGTCACAAGCTGTGAATGATCCACACTTCTCCCTTTGTTTCTCTCAGAAACATATATGTTAATGCACTCACTACCAAAGATTTGAAGATCTGCTGTGAGGCAGAACACATTAAAAAATTACCATCTGTAATTTTTGGAAAACAACTTCAAATAGAAGATGAAATATATGTGCCAAATTAATATATACACAGAAAATGTGATAGTCAAAATAAGGGACCGTTCTGATGGTACAGTGGTTTATCAGTATGCTGTTGAATTGTCTTCTGTATAAAAGAGTGTCCTCTGGTCATATGAATTGGTCCCAGGAAAGGCACTGGGACTGCTAGTCTGTGTAATGGTTGCAGGTCTGTGCTGTACTTCGGTAGCTGACTATTGGAAACACTTGTTTGTTTTATTAATTAAATAATTCATGGATGTAACATGAAAAGATAATTTTCATTTTGCTAGACACTGTGGAAGCTTCTCATGACAGCTTTTCACCTTATTTGCTTTTGTTAGAAGTTTCCATCTGCTGATGACAAATGGCTTAAATAGTATGTCTGGCCTTGGTTCATCGTACAGCCCTGGTATGAGGCTGCACGTCCATGCCATGGCCTAGATACCTGTAGTTTCCCTTCCTGAATCTACCTGTCCATCTGGTAACGTGATGACATGCAGAATGCCTCCCCTTGGCCCACAAATAGCCATGGGAAAGACACACATTTTCATGAGGGAGCTGTGAGCAGCCAGCTTTCCTTTACACAGGCTCAGGACCCAGCCAGCTTATGCTTCAGTGTAC
Source organism: Falco peregrinus (assembly GCF_023634155.1). Taxonomy (NCBI): domain Eukaryota; kingdom Metazoa; phylum Chordata; class Aves; order Falconiformes; family Falconidae; genus Falco; species Falco peregrinus. The sequence continues at coordinate 47,424,573 of NC_073723.1, forward strand.
CACAGCATGGCCCTGCCCCAAAAGCTTCTTACATTTCAAGCATACTTGAAGTTTTGCGTTACATGGACCCAGTGTTTGCACGTTGCACTGTGCTGCTCTGTGTGGACGTACTGGTCTGGATGGGCTTTGTGTTTTCTAAAGCAAAGACAGCAAAATCTGAGTGGTTAGATGAATGTGGTGGAGCTCACATGACACCTAACAGTACATAACATGCAGGTTATACCACTGTTCAGACCAGCAGTGAAAGTCGCCTGATACAAAAAACTACCTGCATTGTGTTTTTTCTGAGAAACAATCCAGAGCTGTTGATGCTGTTAAGCAATTGCTATTATTTTACTGAATTTGCCTGGGGCAAACTAACAGTGACACTGCATTCTACACTGACAGAGATACAAAGATGTACATTTAAAAATAAGTAATTGTCTAGACTAATTCTTCCTCTTAATAGCAGTCTACAGTAACATCAAAATGTAGTACAGACCTGAGAGTGAATTAGCACTTGGCTCACCTGTACAAAGGAACTGGGCATCATTATGCCCTTTCCAAAACCAGAAGTAAAGCAAAGAGATGAAGACCAATTTTCTCAGTCTATGTTAACTCAGATCAGATCCTTGCATTAGTAGGGATTAAACTGTTACATTCTTCAGATAATAACTACAATACCTACGATACCTTTCCAGAAACATGTTCCTGAGAACTTCTTGCTACACAAAACACCTTGGCTGTTCATCATTAAGTCCTGAGCCATCTGCTGTCACCTGAGGCACCCTGTATATACACTGATATAGGCAAGAGGGCCTGATTTGCTCTCTTGTTTGTATCACTCATCTAAGTGATCTCAATGACACCCTTACTCCAGATTTTTTTTTTTATTTGGGTCTCTACAGTTAATTCCCTTGAACAAAAGGGCCTGCATAAATGACCTGCTTTAGGACTGTTGAATGTCTCTGGTACTGAGTTCACCTCAGGACTGCCTGAACAATCCATTCTTGCTTTTTGGTCATTGGTGTCCCATTTGAGGAACTTAAGGAATAAAGGGACGTGCAATAAAGGTGACTGAAACCACACAAAAGAGTAGAAGGGCCATGTGATGAGGCACAGCAGTGGGTCCCTGGTAGATGGAAGTCCTGCTGAAACAGGCATCTCTAGATAAACAGCAAAGTCTGCTTTCTGCAGCCTACAGCAGTTTTATTCTCCAAATGACATCGTCAATTCAAACTGTGGGAAATACATGTAACCAGCAAAATTTGGGGCCATGACTTCTCCCTCTATGGGAACATTTAATAGAGTATTTTTCCCTCCACATAAACACCTAGTGTACCAATAACAAAGACCCTTATGTGGTAGGAATTAAGCAGTTCTAGCTGCAGTCTCTGCCGCTCCGTTGCTGTGGAGCTAATCCTAGCACAGGAGAAAAGATCCTGCCTTTTTGCTTTATCCCCTGGACAACCATACTATATAAACAAACTGCTACCTCATTCCTATTGACGAAAAGTGGTCCTTACCAGTGGTGCCAGAAGGGCTCAACTGAGCCCGTGCCAAAAGAAAAAAGGGTGTCAGCACATTTCTTAAGAACCCGGATGACAACATCACAACAACACTTTAGCCTTGATATGGAAACACAAAAACTTCATTATAATTGTCTGTCAGAAACATGCACAGAGGCAGGCTTGGTTTCTGGGTCATGACGGGCACAATACAATATGTTCACAATACAGACTGCGTTTTTTCCCTTCTTGTCCACTGCCAATGGCTTTCATTCCCTTTGATTTCAGTATTTATCTTCCTTCTTTTTTATTCTTTCCCTTCTGAGCTCTTCTCCTCCTGTGCAGTTATCTCCAGCTTCACTAGCTCTTCAATTCTTTTCATCCTCATCTCCCTGTCCTTCCATTTAGATAAATCTGTTTCCCAGATCAACACTGTCTTTCTGCTTCCTTTCATATTTAGTGACACTTAATATTAGTGCCCTTCATTTTTTGCCATCTTTGATTTTTTTCTGAAAACTGCTGTTCTTCTTTTCATGAAGGTTCCCAACACCTTCAAGAGAAAAAGTAATAACACAACATGATCTTCCTCATCTTACTTCCATTCTTTCTCACAACTCTTCCTCCTTCCCATCCCAAGTTTCTTTCCTGCTCTTTTCTTCTCATACCTGCACTGTCATAGGAGCTCTATTTCATGCCATATCCCAGTCTCCTTAGGCTTTTTGTTTTCTTTTTTATCATGGTATTTTCACCTTCCTATTGCTTTCCCCCATCCTACTGCAAGGTTTGTTGTCTTTCCTCTATTAAAATCACTCTTGAATTCCCCTTATTCCTCCAGCTACTGCTGGATCTTTTTTCTTCCTTTTACCTCTAAATTCACCGCATAATCTCAGGTCACACATTTCAGCTCCATCCTTGAATCTCCAAACTGACTTCTTTCTCTTGCATTCATCTGCAGCCACACTTAACGAGGTCTTCTAATCAAAATTTTAGAGACAAATACTCCATCCTTTGATATGCCAGTCATTTTTGTCAGGGGAAACCCTAGTCTTTTTCTTGAAATTGTACCTCCTCTTACCACCTGTGACTGTGGTGTTCCCTGGTCCTATTCCTCTTCAGCATATCCATCAGAAACATGTCCTTGTCTTCCCTTAGCTCTCAGTGGGACCCCAAATGTGTCTTTCCTTGTTTCCATTCTCACTCATCTTTACATCTTACCTGTGGTTAATCTCATCAACAGAGCAACAATTCAATTACCCTCTCAATAGAGATTACCTAGAAATCTCTTCCCCTGCCCAAGACCTCTCCTTTAAAATCTTAGCTAAGTATCATTGTAGCCCCAAATTCTCATTAGCTGCAATTCTGTTAATCCTGTTTGTGCGTCAAACATTAACTCTGTCTGTTCCCTGAAGTCTCATAATTAGGAATAACTTCACCATTTTTCTCTCAGTCAGTGCAATGTCTGTTAGCTCCCACTTCCAGCTGGTTCCTGGTATCACTTTGCAGCATTCATTTATTATTGGCTACACATATTACAATTTAATTTTGCTGGGAATGAAAAGTCTAAGTATTTTTAGAACTAGATTTAAGCTTGCACATGCTTCTAAGTTTACTTCCCAGCTGAGCTGCAAGCTCTCTGGCATTTCAGAATAAATATGATCTATTTATGATAAGATATATATTAAAAATGTACATCCTCTATCATTTGAGATATTGCCTCTTACTCGACTATCCAACACAAACACTTAGATCAGTCAGTTCAATGACATTTTCTTAAGCAAATGTCTATGTCTATCATCACCCAGCTGGAGCAGATGATCGTTTTCCTGGTGCAGAGTTCTTTCTGTGCAAACCCTTACCTGGTTGCCATCTCTGTCTCCCTCTTCTGCACACTTCTTCAGTATTCTTTCAGCCTGCTGTCACCCTACCTGTTTGGTTTTCTTCTGATCCGCTCTGAGCACTGGCCACTTCATTATCTGCTTGTTCAATTTTGAAATTAACATTTCTATGTGGTATGTTAAGCAGCCCCTTACACTCAACAGAGGCAATCTATAAATAAGTGCAAAGAAAATTAATTTTCCTCTAAAAGCCATTTTAAAACATTCATTTGCTAGGTAGTCTTGGAAAAAAGCCCTATAAAACAGTGCTTCTGCTATGGTAGGGCTACTGGAATGGACCAAAATTGCTTCATCGTTTCTCAGTTTGTTGATGTACTTCTTGTGTCATGACCTGTACTTGACTGAAATTTTTTTGGATCAAGGTTCATCTGTTCTGTCCTGGTATGGTGACTACTAGATATTACAAAACAGCATAGACAGCTACCACTTACCATGTGCAGTAACAGAAATTTTAGCATGTTTTCCTGAAACAAACTGTCAATTTCTGCTAATATTATTCTTATGTGGGGAAAAAGATCAGGTTTTAAAACAAGTTTATTTGTAGTCTTTGGTAAAGGACAAAAATGTCTGAGTGATTTGCCTGTTGTTCTCAGCAGGTTCCCCAAGGTAGCAATCCTTGATGTCCAAACACAGTTGATTAGAGGCTGGGGGTGCATTCCAGCCTCTGTCTCATGATGTGCTTGGAGGTGAGGAAGGCAACTCTCTGCTTATTTAGGTTGCAAGCAGAGGTGATAATTTAATCCCCAAATTCGGCGACTTTCAATTATAAAATAATAAACGGATATTTAGAGAGAGAAATACTGTTTGTAGAAATTAAATAGCTGGACATTAGTAGCAATGTGGTTGCGTTTCCACAAGGGCAGCCAAGTGTAACAAGTTACCCAGAAATCTTTAGCCTCAGTGCTTTTCATCACACTCAGTTGGTGGTCTCCTGCCATTCATTTTTTTGGCTCTGTTCCAATAATTTGGATGGTAAATGGCATTCTTTCGAGTGTGTGTACCGCTATGATCAGGCAGTATGCACAATATCTCCCACCAAGTATCAGCTGCTGAACAACAAAAATGGACCTGGATCTGTAATACATTTTCAGATAACAAGAGCCGTGATTGCTGTGATTCATTTCAAAGCATGTAAAATAGTTTTTTTTCATTTAAACTCATTAAAAAGAAACTAAGACTATTAACTTGGGTTCCCACAGGGGTAGAAGTTTAGGGGATAGACACTCCCTCCCTCTTCTGTATAAACCCCCAAACTAGTACCAAAGAAGTACCAGCACCAATAATGTACTACTTCAAGCAAACAGCAATACCCTATATTTCTCTGAACTGGTGATGATCCAACACTGGTCAAGAAGAGGGCAGAACTGTGATGCCACCTCTGACACACACTGTTGAGCATCCCCTTTACCAGTAAGAAGTGTTTGTATTTGTCAAATAAATAAAAAAATATCAATAAATAAACAAACAAACAAACAAACAAAAACCCCCAACAACCCAAAACCAATCAAAATGGGTAAGAGAAAGGCTGTACATGTACCCATATATAAGATTAGATCTATAGGGTAGGACTACTTCAGTCATTTTGCATTCATGCCAGGCTATTGGCAGCTCTAGCAGAGTAGAGTTCCAGCTCAGTGCACAGAGACACACACGCTCAGATAATTGGTCTACAGAGAGAAGGACTACAATGATAATTCAATATTTCATCTGTTTAGTCATTCAAATCAGGCTTCTTAGTCCATCTTTTACATTACCTTCCGACATAACATATTTATAAATAATTCTGCTTTTTAATCTAGTTAAGGAACTAGTGTTCATTTGGTGTTTTTCTGTGACAATTTCAGTCTGAAATACATTCAGTTTGGGATATCATTCATTGGAGTTCATGCTAAGAAAGACAATAAAGTTAAGTAGCAGCTGGTCATTAGAAGCTTATATATTTCATATTCAGTATACACATGCTTCTTAATCCTAAATAATCACAATTTAATTATGTGTCTGCCCTATTAAATTAGAATTAAGGGCTAGAGTCAGCAATGAAACTAGTCACAGTTTCACCATCTGCAGATCAGGCTTTGTATGTCCTACTTGGTATTTTTATAATATTTAAATTTCAAAAGTAATAATCACCTATGGGTATTGAAACACCTCTGACAGTTGGCACTTATCTGCTATTAATGGCTAACCAGGGGTTCCCTTCACTTGTGTGTGTAATTTAGTCATCATTTAGTGACTAATTATGGAAGAAAATATTTTCTTGGCTGAGTGAAAATGAACAGAGTTAGTTTCTGACATGGAAAGGCGCTGAAGACTCATATCTTTCCATTAGAAGCCTGGGATTTGCAAAGATGCAGCAGTTCACAGAAGCCATTTCTAAACAACAAACAAAGGCTGAAGACTGAAGTGGCAGAAGTGGTTGCATGTTCACCATATACTGAAGGTCTGACCCTGACAAAAAAATTCCCATTCATTCAACTGGAAGTCACCTCAAGTGAAATCTGAAGGCCTAGACCACCCCCTAGCATGCATATACCCATGTGGGCTTCCATTAGCTGTCAGGCATTTTTTGTGGAAAGTATGGGGTTTTAGCTCTCTGGAGATAGCCAGATAAAGATATTCATGTGGGAGTGGCAGGTATCCCTCAGGGCTTCTGGGAGACCTGTGTCTTTCTGGAGTGGCAGCTGGGCACCTTGGAGCATACCAGCTGGCTGCGAACTTCACTTCAGATAACTGAATCCCATCCACATTTCCCACTGTGCATTCAAACATGTATTTTGAATGTGTAAAGACATATTAAATACATAGACCTTAGCCATCCTCCTTGGAAACGGCACATTTAAAACTAGACAAATCGTTCTGCACAGCCTTACATGCTCAGCTGTCCATTCAGTGCAGTCTTGCACAACTTTGCCCAAAATTTATTCGAGCTTTAGTCTGAAAATGGAGTTGCAACTCCAAAAAACTAAGCTATGTGTGAAATATTCTGCAAAATTTTGGTTATTCCTGAAATGAACCTCATAGGTCAGTAAAAAAGTTGTCTTTCCTTTCACTGTACATCATTATTTCTACCACTGCTCCCTGCTGAGTTTTACATTTTCTTCTGAAGGATTAACTGAACCTTGCACTGGCTTTAAATCATCTATCTGTAAAGAGGGGATACTTACATTTCTGTATGGAGGGCGATATTCTCATTTCTCACAGACTGTACTTATCACGAAGAGGGAACCAAACGTAAATAGAGAGGGAAGGGGTACAGGTATTATTACTCCAGCTCTCTTTTTCCACGAATTGCCCTCAGGATCTCCCTGAGGCCAGGCACAGCAGCTTTAAGACTGCCTAGTGACTGGGATAGGGAAAGAGAATATTAGTCTAAAGCGGCTGAAAACCTGGAAACTGGGTACTTGGGAGCACCTTAATATAAAATAATGTGCGTGGGCACAAAGCATTAAATTGTATGGCTGGGGATCTGTAATCCTGCAGCCTTAGGAACACAAAATAAATGGAGGCTGTAAGCAAGGCTACAGCAAACACTTGGCAGCCATTTCCATTTGAGAGCCAGGATGTGATGCTCGGGGAGAGCTCCAGATGCACATGACTGCTTTTATTTGTATGGCTTTGGCAGTGTAGCTTTAGCAGTCTGCCTCCCTCATTCCTCAGTTTGGTTGCTACTACTTTGGTGGGTTTATTAAGGAATCTTGTTTATTACTTCCAAGCACCAGATGATCCGTCTTCAGGGAAAGACAAATCTCTCTTACTGTCACTTCAGGTTTTGTCCCTCGTGTATGTGACCATACAGTTGCATGTGGCTGCTCACACTTGTTTGTTTTGTTATGTTTTGAACCAGGGGAATACATCAGAGCAATACATCTAACTTGCAATATTGTTTTAAGCTGTTTACAGTGAATCGAATTTAGATGATCAGGCCATCCTGTAGCAAAATTACCCTAGTATTGGCTACTTCCCAAATTTACTTGTTGGTTTGTGTCTAGTCAATGGGCAGACCAAAAGGAAAAATGCAGCCACAGAGATGTATAGACTAATGAACAATTTAGGATAACATTATATTGAGGAACTACATGATTTACATGACGAATATGACACTGCTACTTCAGAAAAGACACAAGCTGCAGCATATATTTTACCTCCTTGCAAGATCTTGAAACTAAGATACTAAGATAATTGGTATGTTCTGTTTATGTGGTACAGGATACTTCCATGACCTTTCATCTTTCATACCAGTTTGATGGACAGTCTTGGGAGATATTGCAGGGAATATGGGAGAAGAGATGCACACGTGGGAAAGGATCCTTCTGGGCTAAATGGCTGCTACACGGTTGCCAGGGTTGAAGATCTCAGTTCTTTTCAGTCTTGTGTTGTTAAGTGCTTTTGCTGAGTTTGGTGGGCGTGAACTGAAACAAGCAGTTTGCACTGAATGTAGAGAAAAACTGTTTCACTGCCAGGAGAAACCTGAATTGGAACAGGTTCCCAGCAAGGCTGTGCCATCCCCATCATTGCAGACCCAGCTGTACCAAGCCCTGAGAGACCTGGCCTGCCCTTACAGCTGACCCTGCATGAAACAGAAGGATGGACTAGAGACTCTCTGAGTCCCTCCCAACCTGAATTATCATGTGATTCTTTGAGTCCATGAATTTCTTATTTGAGGTAACACTTCAGAAGCAAGTCCTTTAGAAGGTTTAACATAAGGCACCTGTGAGGATATAAAGGAAAAGCACGGATAAAAAAGCAGTTAGCTGCAACCAAGGAGTAGTTACAGGTGAGAAAACTCTATTTGTGAGGCAGGCACCTCTTCTTTCTTTTCATGATTAATTTTGGTTACCATTCAAATTACAAAGGGCATTTCCCCGTAGACAAAGTCGAGAAGGTCCATAACCAGTAATTTAAAGATACTGCTCAAGAAAAAGGTACTTTCTCTTCATATAAGTGTTCAAACACAGCAAAAGCGTTTGAGCAAGGAAGAAAACTGTAAAGAGAACATCTTTCTTCCAGTGGTATTTTTAAGAAGTGTTGTATTAATGGTTTATGACAACTATGATCCACGTGAGGGGGGTGAACACAATTGAAAGTATTGTGCCAAATTTTATTCTTATTGCAAAAGGATCTCCATGAATGGTAGCTCCAGCTTCTGTCATCTGATGGGGTAGAAACTCTTATTTGGCTTTTCAGTCTGTTTGTCCAGGGTCCAGATCTGTAAAATGTCCAAAGCTAAGACCTGTTCCCAAACAGGACACTGATTCAAGGAGCTGCCATTATTTTACTTTTTTAGTTTATAATCTGTCTTTCCTTCCCTCTGTCAATCAACTTTGTAATTTTTATTACATTTTAAATAATTATTATTACTTGTTTCACCATCATACTTGACTGACTGATCAGCCTATATAACTGATGTCTTTGAAAGTAGGGAGAATTAGCTCAAATGGTAAACTCTCACTTAGCATGTCGATGTAGCAGGATCAGTGTCTGCATCCTCCATTTTGGACCACTTGGTGGTTAAGGAATTGTCTGGATGGCCACATTCACAGGGTTGCAGTCAACAGCTCGGTGGCCAAAGGAGACCACTGACAAGTGGTGTCCCTCAGGGATCCATGTTGTGACCAGTATTATTTAACATCTTTGTCGGGGGCATGGACTGTGGGATTTAGTGCACCCTCAGCAAGTTTGCAGATGACACAAGGCTGAATGGTGTGTTTGATATTGTAGAAGGAAGGGATGCCATCCAGAGGGATGCTGACAGGCTAGAGAGGTGGGCCCATGTGAACCTCATGAAATACAAGGTCCTGCACCTGGGTGAAAGCAATCCCAAATATGATTACAGGCTGGGTAGTGAGTGGATTGAGAGCACTCCTGAGGAGAAGGACTTGTGGGTATTGGAGGATGAAAACTGAGTATGAGCCAGCAATGTGCACTGGCAGCCCAGAAAGGCAATCACATCCTGGGCTGCATCAAAAGAATTGCAGCTGGCAGGTCAAGGCGGGTGTTTCTCTCCCTCTGCTTGGCTCTCATGAGACCCCACCTGCTGTAATGTGTTAAGCTTTGGGGTCCCCAGCATAAGAAGGACATGGACATGCTCGAATGTGTCCAGAGGAGGGCTATGAAGATGACAGAGGGCTGGAGCACCTGTTCCATGAGGATAAGGTGAGAGAGTTGGGGTTGTTCAGCCTAGAGAAGAGAAGGCTCTGAGGAGAACTTACAGCAGCCTTCCAGTATTTAAAGGGGCCTGCAGAAAAGATGGGGAGGGACTTTTTATCAGGGACTCTAGTGATAGAACAAAGGGTAATAGTTTTAAACTAAAAGAGGTTAGATTTGGATTAGATATTAGGAAGAAATCCTTTACTGTGAGGGTGGTGAGACACTGGAACAGGCTGCCCAGAGCAGCTGTGGATGCCCCATCCCTGGAAGTGTTCAAGGCCAGGCTGGATGGGGCTTTGAGCAACCTGGTCTAGTGGAAGGTGTCCCTGCCCATGGCAGCGGGTGGGAACTAGGTGATCTTTAAGGTCCCTTCCTACCTCAACCATGCTGTGGTTCATTGATGCTATGATTTTATGATTCTATGAAAGTGTGTGTGCCATGAAGGAAGGGGTGTTTGTATTCTCTATGAAAATGTGCAGATATGTGATAAATTCTAGTTAAAAAAGCTTTCCAGTTAAAAAAGCTTCTATAATGCACCCGTTAGCAGTTTGAATATCCAGTAACACAAAAAATTAAGAGTTGGCTTCCTCAGTGTGATAACCCTACAGGCTAAACGATCTTGAGCTGCAGTGGGTTGCACCTCTTGTGCAATCTGATCATCTTTCCCTCTGATCATGTAAACTGTGAACACATTTTACATGAGTGCTTTAGGTTACTTCCTCTTGTGGAGGATTTCCCACATCTCAGTGCTGAGAAATATTGCTTTCCCTGCTCCTGTAATGTAAATCCATCATCACCTGAAGTGTAAGTTATATGTACCATCCTCGTAGTCACAGAGAAAAAAGGAATTTGATCCCTAAACCAGTTTTTTAAGACAGTCTCCCAGGGACAGCGCTGCTGGATGGTGCCAAATGTATTCTGTGTCTAATACCTAAAGGGGAGATTTCCAGTCCATAGGCTGTGAGCCCAGATAGACTGTCTATAGGAAAAAGGAAGGCTTTCTTAGTGTTCCTCCTGGTTTCAAACTACCAAACCCCCTAATTCTGCAAACAAAGAAAGATGGGAGTTGCAGCTAGCAAGACTGTTTATGAATCTAGAGTTCAATATCTAATACACATTAGAAAGAACAGGCACATAACAAGAAATTAGTATCTACAGAAAGAAATCTGTGAATGCGCAAATTGTTTGAAGTGTCTGAACTTAGCTGTACGGTGCCCTTCTCTACTAATTGAAATGGAAACCCGAAACTTAGCTGTTAGAATCAAATCCTGAGGATCCAGGAATTCCTAATGGCAAAACAGTTTTTCTACTTTAAGCTTAAACATATTCACATCACTAATGAAGAATCATTGCTCTTCTTCCAGAAATATATTGGTGATCAGCTCATTAGTGAAGCTGGTTATGCGAAAGGCGCACTTCCCTGAGACTGCTGCACAGTAACTACACATAATGTAGCTGAGGAAGTTGCCATATGGGGAGAAATCATTGGAAACCTGGCAGTGGGTGTGAAGTTCTGGTGTGATATGATAACTGAGACGAATTACTTTTGGGAGAGAAAGCCTTGCAAATACAGGGTCGGAATTAATGATGCAAATAGTGAAACTCCTGGCAGTTGCTTAGTTCCTATTTAGAGAGTCTGTTTTACTAAAGCAGGGTTAAGCTAGTGCAAAATCTTTACATAGTAGTTAACTTTTAAATAATTAAGGCATAGATTTATGTGGTTATTAATAAATCTATGTATATATATGCTCCATCTGTACATAATACTAAAATTGTTCTAAAGTTATAGGGTTGTGACTATATAGCACGCTTGGGGCTAAAGTTATCGGTTTCAAATTCAAACTGAAATCAAATACTTTATCTCTAGTATTTGTTGTACTTAAGTGACAATAAATAGCTACAAAAATGTAATGCTAAACAATGCTGTTGACTTAGGCTTGATGCTGTTCTTAGCCCTTGCATAATTTTTATAGCTTTTTGTAACAGCAACAATCTATTACAATTGGGAAAGTGTTGTGTTGAATGTTTGGCTGGGGGTTTTTTTGTTGTTGTTTTTTTTTTCCCAAGCAGAGTTTTCTGGAAAAATAGAATTTGCTTACTTGAAATTACTATCTAGTTTTAGCTCTCATCTCTACATCTGTTAGTCTACGTATTCATATGTGGGACTTTAGGATGTGTTAATGTTTGACATGTCCTGACCTTTTATGTGGACTTCTTCAATGCTGAGCATTTACCAACATGGGACTTCCCAGCAAAGTCCAGGAACTGTAGTTAGATCAAAATCTGTTGCAGAAAATAAAAATAATGTGATAATAAACATCCCTGTTTCATCCATGATGAAACCCTGCTTCCAATTGAGCTTATGTACAGTATAGATAAAATAAACTTCCAGAGATCCCACTGAGATCAGGAATTCACTTTAGAACTATCATTTGTCAAAGTAACACATTTTCCAACAGTACTTTCAGCCACAGAATTTTATTCATGATTTTCAAACAAAGGGCCCTCCCGAGGCCAAACAGACCTTTCTTTCTCTCTCTGTCTGTCATTCCATCTCTCTGCCATTCTGCCTCATTTTCTCCCTCTCTCTCTCTTTTTCCTTTTGAATGGCTCCAAATATACATGAGTGAACATTTCCTACTAATACCCTGAAAGAATCCTTTGGACATTAGATCAGAGAACAGAAATAACTGTATCTACTTGAAACTACTCAAGAACACACATTGCTTGCAATACCATCCCCACCCCCTCCACCAAAAACCCAACACTCCACCACACCTCCCGAACTTGATTTTCTAATTAGCAAAGTCAGCAAGTTCAGTAACAAGAGTATTTTGTAAATAGAAAATCTTTAGAGAGAGGGTATTTTAGTATATTTGTTGTAAATCTGGAGTCCTGGATAACTGTGAACCTTTAAAGGATTACTGTAGTTCAGAAGTTAAATTCATCTCTATTAACATCTACCCTCTGGGATAAAGTAATCAGATTGCAGCTACAGTCATTTGAAACTTTTTCAGCAAAACCTAGAATCAGACCAAACTCAAATATCAGCTCATGTTTTCATACTTACCCAGTACTTCAGCCAGGTTCCCCACAGTTTACAGAATTTTTAGTTAACTTGGACAAAGTTTTGAGCAAACCTGGGGTTAATTATGACTTCATGTAGAAACCATGATAAACACTGTGGTTTTGTAGCATTTTGATTCAAAACTAGGCAAGACTTGTGGGTTTTGGCTGAGCATCACTGAGTTTCAGTTGTGTGTTAACCCAAAACTGAAAAAAACAATTGCCTCCAGTAATATTTTACAAAAACACAGGGCATTGAAACTCCACACAACTGAGTAAAGTACACTTCTGTTTGCAGCTTGGCAAGCTGTCTCATGACTTTCTGTGAACACCTGGTGACAACACTTCATGCCAACAACATGGGATATTACAGGGATTTTTTTCCTTGTGTCTTGAATGTTACAAGGGATCGCACCACATTTTGGAATTGCGCTGGACCTGTGACACACCAGCATGACACATGTGTTGGTCTCTTTGTGCTTGATGTACATACCTTTTGGAAAGAGTATTAGGTCCCTCAATTTTTAGAGACAAAGCTCCTTTCCTTGTTCTATGACAACTGTTAGTACTACGCTTAAACTCTGTAAGAAAAAAAAAAGAAAAAGAAAAGAAAAAAATAAAACAACCCCCCCCCAATCAAACAACAAAAAACCAACAAAAAAACCAACAAAAAAAACGAAAAGGAAAAAGAAAAAGGGAAGGGAAGGGAAGGGAAGGGAAGGGAAGGGAAGGGAAGGGAAGGGAAGGGAAGGGAAGGGAAGGGGAGGGGAGGGGAGGGGAGGGGAGGGGAGGGGAGATATCTCAGCATTCACAGAGCAGTTCCTAATATCTTGTTTCACCACAACTGTCTCTGGAAGAATTTGCTTCAATAAAGTTCCCAGCTGGAGCTGTAATAAAGTCCATCTTTTAGAAATAGACTGACTGAAAAACTAACAAATAGCAAATGTTAGTGTCAGTGAGATTGGCGATAGGCAAAGGAATTATCCTGTGCAAATGGAAAACCAAGACATTACTTGTGTATAGCAAACGTCTAAGGGAATTTAGAAATTCAGCAGTCACAGAGAAACCATCTCTTGAGCAAAAATTCAACTAGAAAAAAATCCCATTTGGGATAATATGCCTGAGTTACATAAAGTAAGTTTGTCTCTGTATCTGTTTACTACCTCAAGGCTCATTTGATAGGCATTCTCATTCCTATGAAAAGACTGTGTCATGCTTGTCTTGCTTAAGAGCCTTCATAATGTTAGAATTTATTGAAATTTTACTTAGTGGTTTCATATCTACAGTAGCAACATCTGCTTAAAATGCTGATTTTTTTTTGCATGCAATGTTATTGCTGATATATTCTCACTTTGTTCTTGCATAATGTTAAGAGTCAAATGGCTTTACTTTGCTCTCCTTTTTTTGTGTATTTAAAAAGCATCAGTAAAATTTTCTAACAGCAAAACACAGCTGACAGAATTTTGGGAGGTATTCTCATCTCTGGGGAATATGGTAAGTATTGATATAGCCTTGGCATAAGTAATTAGTGGATGATTTATGTATGCTGTGGTGTCTTAATCTTGAGTTAGAAAAATAAATATATAATATTGGCAAAATGTGAGCTAAGGTTTCAAAAGAAGGAGATGTATTTAAGAAGGTTTCCAAGAATATATGTTCCAGAAAGTGCTGGCATAATCATCTTCCATCTTACTGCAAAGCCTCTTTCTGTTCCACTTACAACTTCATGCGCCATCATGCATTGCTACACAACATCAGTGTATTAGAAATGTGCTTCTGGCTGCCTGGATTAGGACCAGATCCCATTTCCCCTCCTTGACACTCACATGTTTGAACACTGACTGGCATCAGTAGTTTGGCTGTGATTGCACATTGCTGGGTGGGTGTTTGTGAGAAGTGGCCAAGAAGAAAAGAAGATAAACAAAGGAGCAAGAAAATAAGCAAACTGGAAAAAGCAATAGCAAAGGCTTCATCCAGCTGAGTAAGAGGCAAAGGATGTAGACATATGAATGGAGGAGCTCTGCAAGGGCTTGTGTCTGTAGAATGGGCAAACTAATTTATTTATAAAAGAATGTGTGAAATGTAAGGAACTGGAATCATCAGCAATTTTCCCATTTCAAAGCATACTGACGTGTTATTTGTCAACTTCTTTATTTGCATGTGGATCTTGACCTTGTCACTTTTCCCATATGTAACAGCTTTAATGAGAATTTTATAAAGAACAAAATTTTTTTTAGAAAAATCCAGGAATGAAAATGTTGCTTCTTCTGCACCCTCTATTTTCACCAGAGAAACAGGCATACCTCAATTTAAAAATATTGTGTAAGACTACCTAATAACATCTATGAGACATAAAAAAGATGGGTTAGATTCAGATGGTGTTCTACACTCAAGGAGTTTTATCAAAGGAGAAAAACAAAAACCAAAAGCATATTGACCACCCACAACTCCAGCCTCTGATTCCAGAGACTGCACTTTCTCCTCCTAAACCACAAGGAGGGGAGGGGAGGGGACAAAAGAGGACACATAGTAGCTTTGTTCTAGTTAACTGGTAGAGGTAGCTGGACAAGTGGCTCGCACACCCTCAGCCTTCAACCTCAGTTTTGCAATGACTGAGTTTCTCAGGAGTAATTAATGCTCTCTGGTTTCCAAGCCTTTGACTCAGTACAGTTTAACAGTTTAAAATCCCTATAAATTCAGCCTGGAAATCCCAATAGGATTAGTTACTGCCAGTCCCTGCCAGCAGGAGTGGAATGGAGGTTCAGGGAGGGCATCAAGCCTGGTTGCTTTCCATGGCTTCTTCCTCTGGTACTCACCTAGCACTCACAGTCACGGCATTGTGGATGTTAGAGGATGCACCTTTGTCTAGTTCCTCACTATATCTTTGTGTTACCCTGTCCCTTGTCGAATCTGCTGAAGATTCCATCTCTGTCTTACACTCTCATAGGAATGAGATTTGGTTTTATTTCAGAGTGACATGCCTCTCTTCTGAGAAAAACACACACTAGATCCACTTAAAAATTGTAAAGCAGGCATCCAAAACCAAAAGACCATGAATTGTTTCTAGTCAACAGTGAAAGAAAGAGAGTGAAATATGTGCTGGAAATAGAGGATCCCAAGGCTGGGTCAGTCCTTTTTAATGCATTTGTGTACTGCTTATCATAATGCTTGGCCCCACAAATCTCAGTCTTTTCTCCCTCCAATGTAAACACAAAGGCAGTTTTCTGGGCCCATATCTCAAGGTTGTCAAATAAATTGTCCTGAGGACTGAAGGTACCAACAATAACCATCTTGCCTTTCTGTCTACTTTTGCTTCATTTTGCCTTTTAACATACACACAACAGTAATGCACCGTTCATATTTGCACATTAATCCAAAAGGTACAATAAAACGTAAGAATTCACCACATACCCTACTCCCTTTCAGAAAAGGATAAGCAGGCCAAACACACTTAATGCAGCAATTTTCAGAGCTTTGTCCTCTGAGCCCCCTTCTTTCTGGAATGTTTGATCTGCTTGAGTGTTCCTCTCTCAGCAAATACACTTATGCCCCATGCCCCACGCCCCACTCTGGTCCAGCCCCCTTACAGAAATCCTTTGCAACTCAAGCTCCAGAAAAGCCAGCTTTGAGTCCATCCAGTCTAACTCTGCCAATTCCTACATCCCAGCTTAGCTTCTCGCTGGCTGCTACACCAGCCCCAAACTCCCTCTGCAGCTACCATCAGCCTTGTTCAAAATATTCAAGAAGAAAGCCTCTTTCTCTCTCTCCTTCACCCCACCCCAGCTCCTCATAGCTTAGTTCCTGGCTTGACTTGGCTCTCTCTGGAAGGAAAATGCAGTAACGTTTCCCTCCTGCCCAAGACTGGTGTGACTTACACTTTTACTGGGAGTGAAAAAGGTTTGAGCTTGCAGGCAGCCAGCCACTGCCTCGCACACCCAGCTTGGTCCAGCCCAAGGCACAGCCTTCAGTCTTCTCAATTCACACCACCACTGTGCTTGCTAGAATTAATATTATGCCCCCTATAAGGCTCCCAGATAGGAGGGAGCTACTGCATGGGAGGAGAGGTGAGAAGGTGAGCAGAGAGAATCGAGGGAGGAGAAAGACAAAAAGCAAATGGACTTTCCTTGGGATGTCTTGTCCCTCAGCTGAAAATACATTTTTGACTCCCCCAAGGGGTTTGTCAGAAACAACTTGGCTTGAAATATACTTAGAAACTATTATCAATCAAGACAATGATACAGTAAAGAAGAACAAAACTTTAAGGAACAAATGCAATCAAAAAGTTGAAAATCCTTAAACAGAAATACTTACTAAGCTTCCCAGATTAGACTTAATTTAAAGAAGGCAGGAATCACTCTGTGGCTAAGGCATAAATGGGGGATTTAAACAATATTGTTGGGAGATTTGTCATACGTTCTATTATGAGCAACTTACGTTTCATTTGATATATGAATGAGATGTCTTATTTTATCATAATAGTAACCTTGATTGGATGCAGTGATCCTCAAAGGCTTGCAGAGTGGAAGGGAAGAGGATGATCAGTACTCTGCAGCTGAGTCTTCTGCCATGATGGCTTGTGCCCATACGTGGCTGACAAAGCAGGGGACAAGGCAGATTAGCATAAACTCTGAGATTCTTCATGCTCAGCAGAAAGAAAGAACCATGGGTTGAAGTCCAGCCGCTGCTTCAGACATCCTATGGCATCAGGTGTAATACTCGTCCTTTCATTAAAAAGGCCAGGCTTTTGGAAGTAATTTCCCCCACACTAGCACTGCTGGGACAAGGCAGAAGTCTGTCAGAGCTAGCCGATGGGACTCAGCAGCAGCCAGGAGCAGATCACGAGAGAAAGAGGGTCAAAAGAGGAGAAGTACATGTGATAGCACTCCTAGGATCCTCTCACACCTGCTGGCATTCTCTGCTTCTGAGACATCTGGGCTGCAAGATGCAGCCGAACCTCAGTCTGCAAATAACTCTTACGTGTGCAAGGATAACAGTGCACAAATGTTGTTTTTCTGTAGGTTTATTAAACATCATGGATTCTTTTATGTGAAGGAGAAGAGTTTTCCTCATCCATAGCCAGAGGAAGTTCATCACAGCATTTTTTATCTTCTGCTAAAGCTTTGAATTTTAGCTGCTCTTGTAACACCACTGGCAGGGTTTGGACCATTTGGCCTTTTGTAACAAATCTGACATGCTTTTCAGGAGAATTTTCTGCACATAAAAATGATTGTTCTGCGTGAGACCAAACCAGGCACCCAGGATACCATGTGAATGCAAAGAGCTCATGTAGTACTGCACGCCCAGAAAACTCCCTCAGCATTTGGTGACCTATATCTCAGGCACTTCTGGACATGGGGGGGTCTGTATTTAATAATTCTCAGAGGACTTTTCTTACATGAATTTTCCTAATCCCTTTATGAAGTCATGCAAACTTTTAAAGTCTACAGCACACTAAGGATTTTCATAGTTTAACTGCTCATTGCATGAAAAATATTCATCTTGACTGTTTTGAGCTGTGCTCCTACCAGCTTTGTAAGATGACCACCAGTTCTAACAAAGAAAGAGACTGTGAGCCATTACCCTTGGCTTTTTCAGCAGCTTTCATAGGTTTTGGTCATCTTTCCCCCAGGCTGAAGAGAAGGATCACACCATACCCAGAAAGTCATCTGAATCCTTTCCTACCTCTATGCCTCTTCTCTAATCCTGTTTTTTTCTTTCTTGAAAGAAGAGGTGAGTGGAGGGGACCACACAATGTGCAAAACATGAGCGCACCATGCAGCTAGACAATTACATACTGATATTTTCTTACTGCTCCCTATTCCTCCCATTCTCGCTGGTATGGTTTGCTTTCAGTTGCTGGTGTTTTTAACAGAAGTATCTAATTGTGACCCAAAATCTTGTTTATGCATGAAAACAGTCAGGTCAGAGCCTATTGCTGGGTAGGTAGTGCTGCTATTCTTGCTTCCCCATGTGTACCACTTAAATCTTTGTTTATTCAGACAGCACAGACCTCCATTTCTCAGATTCACTAGTAATTTCTTTTTTAAGCAAGTTTTTACAAAGAAAATTATCTGGAGTTAATAGGAGCACGCTCAGTCCTGTGAAATGAGCGCAAAGGGGAGCATTTACTGCTGCAGTCACTTCTTTTTGTCTCTCTAGGAAAATTAGCCTTCAGGATCAAATTCTGATGTGTAGTGCCTATAAAATTGTAGCCCCAGCCAGCAGATGAATTCCACACAGACCCTAAAAGGGCATTGCTTATAGCTACCCCACAATATAAAATAGGACAGAATAAGGTGAGGTGTTATTCTGTTCACTAAAGTCAATATAAATATAAGACAAGAGTTTTTTAAGATACCATTAGAAACCTCTCCAAAGATCATCCAAGAGCATTATCAGCAGTTCAGCACAGCAAATCCTAACTGTGCAAGAAACCCTAAGTCTGGGCAACAGCCACTCTTGGTTGAAGGTCATGTATCAATATTACAGCACTAGGTATAAGCATGAAAGAGTATCTGTTAAAAAGGAGTGCGAATTAAGGAGGCATTCAGATGACTTTCAGCTATTTAGCAAACTCCTGTGCTACATCCATATTATTTTTAATAGCAACTGATAGACTTCTCTCCAGTATTTTTCTCTCTTATGTTGTAGGAAATTTTCCCATTACTTAAATGACCAAATAAACCAAAACAATATAGTATATTTAGTTGTTAACAGAAGTTGAGCAAATGTTCATTAAGAGGGGTATTTCAAAACAAACCTTTAAAATTAAAATGAAGGACAGCAAGCAAAAACTAGGCTATATCGTGCTTTGCGTATCTCTAATATAGTCTGACTAGTTTAATAGCAGTTCTCCTCAATTGTTTTATTTTGTTTTGTTTGGTTTGGGGTTTTTTTCTTTTTTTTTTTTAATGTCTAATGGGTTTGCTTGTCTGAGTTAAAATATGAACCAAACTGAATATAGCAACCAACAAAACTGTCAAGTGAGGGCCATGATAATTTCTGTCCAAAAACTTACTTTTCACTTTCCCACCATCTAAAGAGCATAAGGAACACCTGAGATATCCTCTGATCTTTATATGAAAAAGGTCTCAGATAGATTCTAGAGAACAGAGAAAGGGGCCAAGTGAAAACCTGTGCATCTGCCATCCATCACAAACACATGTGTTCCAGGTGGCTTTAATATATGGCTATGCATACATCTAGAGAAATAATCTCGCCTCATAAACCCCTGAACTGAAAAACTGTCTAAGATACAGAATAATTTGATACTGGTATATGCATTTTTTTACTGTCCAGAACTCATTGTAAATCATGTTGCAGTGTGCTCTGAGAAATGAATGGTGTTCAAGGTGAGAACTTGGAGATGTTAATTTGATACTGTATCTAAAATACTGCACCCTCATCGCCATTAAGTGATCTATAAAGGATGGAATAGTTCAGCCAAATAACCTTGGTTAACTATCGCAAATTATCATTCATTCTCTCATCTTAGGGCTGAAGAATAAAGATGAGTATCTTGCTAAAGATCTTTAAGTTTCAGGCACTCTGCAGACCTTGTGCAAAAGGCCATTCAGTGGAATTCAGCAAACAACTTCTTGTGGAAAAGCTGCAAGATCATTCATACCAATGTGTGGAAGGACTTTTCCCATTTATCTAAATTGAAAGACGGTAGGAAGACATGGAGACAGATATTCATCAGCTTCTCAGTCTACACAAAAGTTTACAGGGTGTTAGTCCATTATCAGCCATAAAACCCACTGGCTTGGCTGGATATGTGCTCTTGTGGGGAAGGGACGCAGTGCTGCTGATTCTCCATTTTGGCCCTTTCCATCACTCATGCTCTCCCCAGTTAGCGAACAAAATGGATGATGCCCTATCTGCAGCCTAGCAATCCCAACACCTAGGAGGCTTTGGGGTAGGGGAATGCTCCATCTCCACTCCCTTCATTTCCCTGGGAGGGAGTAAAAACTGCGTATTGGTAAATTGAGCTGGAGTGGCAGTGCTCATTTACTATGTATAGGCAATTCTTGGGGTGCATCAAGGACTGAAAATGCCTAGGTATAAGACCATGATTAAATGGGCAAACATTTGGGGAAAAAAGAAGAGAAAAAATATATGCTGGAGAACAGATAATGAGTAACACACAAGCCATGACAAAGGAGGGAGGGAGGAAGGGGAGGAAGAAGAAGGAAGGGAGGAAGGAAGGAAGGAAGGGAAGAAGGAAGGAAGGAAGGAGGAAAGGGGGAGGAAAAGAAGTAAAGAACTTTTTTGATCTCTTAGAAAAAACATGACCAGATGGGGGAAAATAAACACCAAATTGACACTGTTGGTGCTGCAAGGGTGGAAAGGAGCTGCTAAAAGCTGAGGCCATTCTTGCACAGCCAGCACCGTACAATCATACCACCTTCTGAAGAATTTATTTTCCTTATCTCAGAAGGAAATGGATACAAGTCTCTAGAACATAACATTTTTTTTTTTACGAATGCTGAATTGGAGAGAGTATTATAAGAATGGTAACATGTCTGAGACCTGGATCAGGACCTGTAGGAATGGGAAACGAAATGTTTAAAAGAACTTTTACAATTGCATCACATGGTAGATTAAGCAGAAACAGTTAAAGCTAACAAAAGGACAAGATGATTTATAAGCTGTACTTCAAAAGGAGGCAGTGAAACTAATAGCAAGTTTTTGGCAAATGTTTTTGATAGTCAGTAAGGACAAAGATAGTGGTGTTAGAGGAAAAATAGCTCATGTTGCTGTGGGTTGCAGCAAATAACCACCGGACTGTAAGCCCAGCTCACTGTGGTAAATAGCCACAAAGAATATGTTAAAGACCTTATCCAGAATATCTAGTATTAGTAAACAGTATTTCACATGGCCTCAAAGAAAGATATCCATTTCAGAAAAATGTGACCAGCTGCCTTAACAAAAAATGCCTAACGGTCACCTAAACAGGCAATACAACATATAGATCAAGTTTAAGCCAAGGCACGGAAGAATTAACTCTCTTTCTTGGAGACAGATACTGAACTGAGGCTGGAAGGGACCTCGGACAGTCATCCCACCCCTCATCAAAGCAGGACCAACCCTGAAGATAGCAAAGGTTCCTTTGTGTTTTGTCCAGTCAAGTTTTGAGTATTTCCGTGGAGTAAGATCTCACAGCCTCTATGTGCTGTTCCAGTGTTTGACCTCCTTCTGTGTGAAATGCCAGTAATCAGGATAAAAGGCACTTCATTGAGGCTGATTTCAAAGCCATCTGACTGGGAGGAAATTGAGAAGAACTTAAATCTGAAGAATACTGGTGGGAGGGATTGCCTAACATAAACGCATCGTGTTCTGTTGTTTACCAGTTTCCTGCCATCTCACAGGAGATATCTGCAACCTCTTAGAAATTATTTTGCATATGTATTAAAAGGGTGTCTTTTTTTGGAGCTTACTGAAATAACTTGCTTCTTCCCAGTGCATTTACCTCTTGGTCTTCTTAACCGCCAAGTAGAAAATTGCATCCACACACAGTGAGATGTTTTCTCACTGTCTTCCAGCACTGGCACACCTGGAAAATGGATTGCCACACAAGCAAAAATCCTAATGAAAAGACAGGGGCAGATTCAGTAACAGATTCCACGGGAAGCAAAACTATGTGAGAGCACTTGCTTGGCTCCATTTTACAATTGACATAAAGTTGTCCATTTTGGCATAACTGAACTCATGAGAAAGCCAGACCATGCATGGGAAAGAACATTTCATGGTAATAAAAAAGACCTCCCTGGTCAGAAAGCAGTTTTGTACTGGGGACTGGTTGATTCAAAACTGCAAACCTCAGCAAATTTGGTGGAATATAGTTTTAATCTGTATAAAGGGGAAAGCAGGAAGGAAATAGACGAAAACCTGCTGCATCCTAGTTGGTAATATTTGTGAGCTAGGATGATGCTAACTGCATACCCTACATGCCACCATTATACTTGATCCACAGAGGGAGCAAACATACTGCATCCCTGACTGCAGCTGCTCAGTGCTTTTGCAAAAGCAACAGCTGCCCAGACTGCCACTGCTGCTGCTATGTGGTTCCAGACTTGGGGACTCAGAAAACTGGCAAAAAAAGTGAAATAGCATGCACTAGACTGCTTTGTGAAGAAGACACTGCTTATGGGACAGAGTGCAGGACCAGAAAACATGGGACCTAGCCTTTACTGCATGTCATGTAGTTGATCCTGCCACAATTGGCAAAAAAATTGCACTTCTCTTTCCCTCTCCCTTCCTTGGTACTCTGTCTTCTCTGTTTGTCTAGTGTTAAGTGAAACAAGACCCCCAGGTCATATGAGGCGCTCAGTCTTTACTGAGGAATGATAATATCCTGGGTATAAAATCTGCCAAATGAACAAAGGACAAAGTGGATACACTTTTGTTTCAGTGAAAAATACCAATTATTGCTGTATTTCTTAACCACACATTTATCTCCTTTTTCTTTTTCTTTTTTTTTTATCACATTCCTTTTTCTTTTTCTTTTTTTTTTTATATAAAGTGAGCTGCCATGATAGTGGTTATAGATTTGCCAGTAATGTCTAGTTCTGACTGATAACATCAAACTACGTAAAACAATGTAGTATTGTCTACAGACCCTGCTATGACAGTGAGTTAACAGTTAGTGTAAACAAAAGGGCTCTTAGTAAAGAAGATGAACCAAAGATATATTTTGAATTAAGTACAAGGCAAACACTTAACATACGAGAATAAATCTTCTCCAGCTGGCAAACACTGCAGAAATAGTTCATTCTTTCAAAAAGATTGCATTGGGTTTGCACTGCCAATTGTATAAACAGAGTCATTGTTTCAGTCTCAGCAAGAGAGTTATTTATACACTTTGAATGAGTGCTGCTTTCTCTAGAGCTTCTCTTAAACTTAACAAAAATCATCCATCACAAATCATACCAAAAATATGAGTTTTTATCCTAATGTTTGAGATTAATTTTCCTGGTTGGGGGGCACTAAAGCTTATTTTTAATAGATCTTCGGGACAGAAGGGGAATATTAGGTCACACAGTCAGATCTCTTATATATCACAGGCCATAAAATTTCTTCCAGATATTTCTGTATGGACCCCAATGACTGACATTTGGCGAAAGTGTGTATCTGGAAGGTTTACAGTCTTGAATCTACCACTTTTCTCTGTAGCTGGTTCCAGCAAAAATCAACCTTGCTATTAAACATTTGTGTTGTACTTCTATTTGATTTTATTTGGCTTTGATTTCCATGCTTAGGTCCCCATTGTGCTTTTCTCTGATCCCTTAAAAAGCCCTTTAATAACTGCTATTTCTTTACCATCCAAGAACCCTGAACCATCTGAATACTGTGTGTTTTTGGTTCATTGATAGTTCTAAATAAAGGCAGGAGTGGGAAAGCAGAGAAGGAGTTTTGTCTGGAATCCAACTAAATTGTATTTGCATTGTTACTTACAAAAAAAAAAAAAAAGTTGTTGCAGATTAAATGGGAACATTTTGCTGTTCAGTTTTGCTGTTTCAATTTGAAACAACTTTCAGCAACTTTCAGCTTTTGCAAAAGGTGTGCATCCAAAAAATATCACCCCCAAAACCCAGAAGGAAGTTCATTGAAATTCATGTTACTTTTTTGCATTATCCAGTCTACATATTTTCACTTGAAAGGTTCCAGATTAAATAAAGTTATCTTAAACAGCACTTACATATGATAAGCACTTAAGGTTCTAGTATTATGGTAACTTCTCCAAAGTGTATCTGCTACAAAGCCTCTGCCATTATTCTTAACCGAATATATTTGATGTGAAACACTAAATAACCATTACTAAGAGAAACATTAGCTGTCCTTACTGTTTCACCAGAACTAGACATCTTTTCAGTGGATCAGGAAGGGTTTAATGAAGATGTTATCCTGCATTTCTTGAATGAGGATTTTTAAAAGTTAGCTAACATATCTTCAATCCAAAAAAAGTTGACTGAGCAGTGGATCTTACAAGTAAAAAATACATGATTATTTGAACATTAAAGAGTGTCTGTCTTCTCTGTATAGTCCTCTCACACTGTATAGTATCTCTACAACAATAACCAGGTAGAAAAAGATCAGGTGAAATTTGGCTATTAAGCTCTAAGAAATAGCTGCTTGTGATATGCAGGCATGAAGACCGTTAAGTAAATGTCACATTCCAGAAGATCTCAATTTCTCATGCTTCTGATGTGATTTTCATACATGTTGCACAAACCACTACGAATGTTTATCTCAGGTTTCCCATTCTCACTTTCATTTAGAAGGATAAATCTAACTTGCATCATGGGAATATTAAAGGGCATACTAGCTACTAAAATGCTATCAATGGCATCTATGTCATTTTAATAGAAATATAAAGAACAATTGCCATCTTTTCTGCACTCATTACGCAAATTATGGTATTTTCAGCTCCACTGATCTGCTAGTATGCGTTGCTATTGGCATTTCACCCAGTATTAGCATCCTTTTATTTATGAGGGTGATGGTGATATATGCCTAGTGAAGCTTTTATTTTAGACAGCATCAGCAGATTGCAATCAATACGGTCTTATTCCTTCTGCAATCCAAATAATTTTACTACTGAACTTAATTGGCAATGAACAAACGTAGCGTGATCATTATTCTGTAGGGATCCTCATACACTCTACAAGTATTTGCTTTAGGATCATTGAAAAAGTAGGAAAGCTGCCAAGAGTTTTCTGGCTGGCAAGGCTTTGGGGGCTTATGAAACTTCCCAGACTTCTCATTTTTCAGGAAAAAAGACAGTTTTGAAAAGTTTAAGGAGACCTGCAGGCTTTATGGAGCTTTGTCATAACTCTTAGAGGGAGCTATTTACTATTGGGAAAAGAAAACTTACACAGATAACTTTCCAGGAAACCTTCCTAGGCCAGGTAAAAACCTTCACTGTACTGACCCCAGCTTTGCCATCCTCTGATGTGCAAGTGGCCGAGTTCCCGTGTGCTACGTTAGAGATTACCCACCAAACATACCTGCCTGTGTTTCTCAGGGAAGACAGACTTCCCCACCTGATGGTGGCATTAAGCAAGCCTAATGTTTCACCAGGTCTGAGAATATTTTCGATAGTGAAGAAAAAGCTTAATAATGATGCTACATTGCATTCCTTAATTATGGAATTTTGCATATCATCTGGTTTCTGTATGGAAGTAAAATTGCTGACCAACAGAAAATGTGGCAGCAAGAAGTGGAATAGTTATGTCTATACAAACAAACAGGTGAATCGGAAAAGCAGGAAAAGGATTATTGCAAGCCTCTTTTGAGCTTAATCTGATTAGTAATACAGAAAGATATGAGTGAAACAGAAATCCCCAAACTCGGATGTACATTTTGGCTTTATTTAGTAGGTTCTATGCAACATCAGCTGTTTGCTTTTTTCAACAGGATGAAGCACCTGAATACACTCTAAATACTACCAGCCCTTGAATTATTAAATGTTTTTCTTATAGTCTCATGAACTGGATGCAGGAATCTCCAAACCTGGAAAATTCCAAGGCCTCACAGCTGCCAAGGAGAGCTTGAAAAGATGAAACAGCTGAATGAAAAGATTTCAGTAACAGGAAGGAAAGTAAGAGCAAATTTAGTTCCCTTCCACCTCAAATAATCTTACTGAGAGAGCTGCAGTAGTTTTTTCAGCTTTTCTGAATTCTGGATGGCAACAATACAGTGCAGCACTAGGAAATGCCTCTCTGCCATTGTATCTGCATAAAGCAAGCAGGTGAGCAGTAGAGCTAACATTTCTTCCATCTCTCACTTTGACTGAAACAGGAATCTGGCATGGCAAATTAATGTCCCATTGAAACAGAGCTACTATGAAAAAATAGAGGAAATCCACTCTCAGACTAGTTCTGTCAGTGCAAAGCTTTCACATTTTATGTAAGATTTTATATTAAGTGGTTTTATCTTATAAATGGACAGGAAGAGACACAAGGGAGACATAAGAACAGTTCAGTTATTCCTGAATAGTTTCTCTTTGTTTTCCTGATCTACTACCCCAATACCAGGCTGTCACTAACACTCAAGCTTTGCTCTGCAGTCAGGTAGTCTGTGCAGCACCATAGTGCGTTGAGGCTTTTAAGTCAGTGCCCAAGTCAGGAGGTGACCCAAAAGCAAGTCCTCCAAGTCTAATCTCCCCTCCTTGTAAGGTGCTAGTCCTTCTGGACAAATGCTTTCATAGTCCAAAAGTAATTTCTCCAATTAAGAGCTAATTTCCTCTCTACTACACCTATTTTAGACTATCACACATGGTCCATTATGGGCTGCTAAGTATGATGGCAAAACTAGCAAAGTCATTACCCACACAGTGGAGGAAGCAGAGCGGTAGAGCATTGCAGCAAAGTCTCCAGTGGCTGTGTATGCTGTGCCACACTGGTTCCAGTGGGATGGGGACAATTCCCCCAGGAACAGGTCACAAGTCTGTATGCCTTTCAGATCTGATAAAATACAGCTGTTCCCCACCCCCCGGCCCCACGTTAACCAGTAAGAAATTGTTTTACTGCAGATAAATGCATCCAGTGAAACTATTTAGATAGCAGCAGCTGATAATTTACTAGAACAGGTTCTTTGAAAAAGACAGAAAAAAATCAATAGAAATATCTCCTGTGTATTGATTAGCAGATGAGAATTCATATTACCAGAAATACAAAGTAAATTAAGTAAAGGAGTGAGAATTGAAATGGATTGATATCATTAGTTAAGCTGGATAGCATGACGCAAGAAACAAAATGAACTTTGTGCTCTTTAAAGGAAGTAGTTGTGAATGTTCTAGTTTCGAAGTAGAAAAAAATGGGGATAAAAAATAAAAAAGTTTAAGTAAGTCTGCTTAAAATGTAAGTTTGCTTGAAATTTCTTCAGGTTCCTGACACAGAATCACCAACAGTGGCAAGAGGACACAGTGTGGTGGCCTCAGGACAAAGCTGTGTTATCCTGACTGCCCCAAACGTGCTGGGGCTGCCTACCCTGAAGAGTGTGTAGCACCAGCTGGGAACCCCTGAGCAGCTGATGGTCTGAGGAGCTGGCGGAGATGAAGCTGGGAAGTGCAAACACTGGGCAGCTGAGCGGTGTCCCTGCTGCAGATGCTGGGTCCTGTGTTCCCGCTGTGGGAAACTTCGCTTCCCCTGGTGAAGGAACCCACAAACCTCCATTTCAAAAGGGGAAAAACTCTGAAACCTCCTCTCCGGGGGTTTCCCTGCAGAAATATGACAACCTGATAAACAGAGCTCTGATGAAATATAGTCCACATCTGTAGTCATTTTATAGCTGACCAAATGTGCAGCCTGGAGTTTGTATTTGCTAGAGCTAAGATAATAACAGGCCTGAAAACTCCCAGCGGTTGCTTGCTTTGATTTGTAGAATGTTTGTTACACCACATTATAATAAAAAATTGGGTATATCCACTGGTAAAAATCTCATGAGTTACAAAAACAAGGCTTCTGCCACTGTTGCTTTATATTAAAAAAAGGAAAAAAATAACAGATTTTTAATGAGGTAGTGAGGGGTTTTTTTTTGGCTGAAATACCCTATGGCCTGTGCTAGAACTCAGGGGGGAAAAAAGGTAATAAACTACAATATGCTTATCACCTTGTTATGTATGATTCACATCACCAGACTCTACAACTTTAGGCAGGTATTCTGTAGCAGTGTAACTGCTTTTAAATCAACATGTGCAATGTTTCCCACATGAATATGATTGAAACCCATCACAAAGGTTCCCTGTTTCTGAAATGATATTTCGAGGACAACATCTCACATCTGCAGAGCTTGTACTACAGCATACAGCTATGATCTGCTCATAGATGGATCATCTCATTCAGATGTGGCTACATACCACTAACCAGAAACAGTACTGACATTTTTAATTTAGTGGGTATGGTTGCAAGTGTACTTATGCACATTATCCTCTAGTGGTTAAATAATTTAATGCCAGATTAAAAGGAGCCAGTGACAGAAGCTTACAGGCGATAGCAAAAAAATGGGAGGGAATCAAATGAAAAGTATTGGATGGTAAATTGCAAAAAAGAAGATAATGCAGCAATATGTTGAGTATCTGAGATGTTTATATGCAGGGACATGGGATGTGAACAGGAGAGCGTAAATCAGAGTTAGACCTAAGTATTAACTGGCATCTGAAATTTGACAGGACAAGTAACAGAAAAAAAGGCATCAGCTTCTTTTTCAGAGTAGGCACAGGACACCTTACACAACTTATCAAGAATCTATATTCTGCTTCTAGAAGATAGATAAAAGTAAGAGACAGATTTGTTGGTTGGATGAGATAAAGAGGAAGAGAGTCAGCTCCACTGTGTAGGTTCATCAGAGGATGCGGGTAGGACCAGTGGCTGGGAGAGGCACTGCTGCAAAACTGGGCAATGGGCGATTTAATTATCCATCTGTCCAAAAACAACACTGACCCTTCCAGCAATGTATTCACCCCAGTTTGTTTTAGGGAGGGTTTCAAAGGTGCTAGCATTGCAGGCAAATTTTAAATTTGATTCTGAATAGCAAAGAAGAGCTGGCTGGAAATCTGATGCTGAAATGTAGGCAGAAGTGGCCACAACAGAATTTAATTAGTATGAGAAAGAAGGGAATGAAAACAGCAGAATAAGGAGCTGCAAGTCCAGCAAAGTAGTCACAACGTCTGAAATACCACTAGTTAGCCATCCTTATTCTACGTGATTAAAAGGAGCAAACCAAACAAATAATAAATAAAAAGCAATAAGGATAAACTGCTACACTAAATTATGAGGATAATCCTTTCCCTGAGGAAAAAAAAAAAGCATGGTAAATGTCAAATGTAGGGGGAGAAATAAAAGTATACAATAAAGGATGACTGTAAGGAAAATAATGATAAAGATAAAAAAAGTGCAGAAAATGCAAGCCTTTTTTTTTTTGGGTGTTGGTTTTTTGTTTTTTTTTCCAGAATGCAATCCACTAGAAGCAAGAAGACAGTAAGAAAGGGTTCAGGAACTGCAGCAAGTAGAAAAGGAAGACAGAGAAAGACCTCAAAGAAAATCTGTTGCTTAACAGAAAAGCTCAGAGGTTAGGTGATACAGTGAAAGCTGAAGTATTGGGTGCCTGCTTTCTTTCAGGCTGCAGGGAGGAGATTAGTCTTCACCAGACACTGAAACAAAGGAAATAGGGAAATGGGGCAACACAGACCAGAGCAGGGTAAAGAGTATTTAGATCATACAGATGTATTTAAGTCAGCAGTGCCTGACGAAATCCATTCCAGGGTACTCAAGGAACAAAGTGGTTGGCAATGATCTGAGATCTCACACAGACCAGGGAGAGCAGGGCAGGTATCAGAGGATATAGCTGTAAAAAAATGGAAAGGAAGAGGACAGGAATTACAGACAGTCAGCCTAATTTTGATACCCAGGAGAAATTCTACCAAACCCCGATGCCTTTATATACACCTGTAGAGTAACAAGGCACAAACTTCAAGATGAAGTTGTCAACAGTACACTTCAAACGGAAGGACATCCATTTCACACTGAAAGCTGCAGAAGGCCTCCATTACTAACAGTTACTTTGCATTTTCTTCTTAAGAACTTGCTGCTCCAACAGAAAATATGTATCTGAACTTCCTGAGCACGAGCAAGCTCAGGAGCTTTGCCAAGTTCAGCTCATTCTTGATGAATCCAGGGAGATGTGGTCTGGGATCTTTCAGATTAAATTGGTTGAAGACAGATGCAACATTTCTTGAGGAGAAATCAAATGTACAAATACAAAATGGGGAATAACAGGCTCTGCTGCCTGCCTTGGAAATTTGAAATGATCTGTAGGGTCTTCTACAGGTTTGTACACTGCCTCTCAGGAAGGACATAACAAATCAGAGAATAAAGAGGAGATGAACAAGAATGAAAAGGAGACTGGAGGGATGAAGTTTTGAGGAAAAGGGAGCATATGATAGAGGTATCTGGGAAAGCAGTTATACCATTTTCTTTCTATGTGTAAAATGTTTAAAAAAAGACAATGGAGATCTGTTCCTCTGGAGGCAGGCAATAAAGGATAAGACACAATTTTGCAGTAAAATTGACTGAAGATGATATTAAAGTCAGCAAAGCAGTAGGACAACATCGCATGACAGCTACCTGATGAGCAAATGATGCGGAGGACCTTGTGCTCATTAATGAGCTTCCTTCTCCTACTCCTGCAAACCTTTTTTGCTGTGGCTCAGATCAATGACAGCACGCCACGTTGACTGAAGGCCTCCAAATATCTGTCTGTCTGCTCAGCCTGTGTGTCAGTCAGGTTAGGGTGCAGAGGGGGATGAAGAGGGCTGCCGTATGCAGAGCTTTCTGACTGACTGAGGGGGAGGGAGAAGAAAGTGCAGTTTGGTGGCAAGGCAGTCATCAGCGACAGAGACGACTCATTTGCCTCTTTTTGAGGTGATCACAGACTCTCCATCCTTTAGTCTGTCCCCTTCATGCCACATTTTTCCTAATTCACATTTCTACCTCTTCTACATTTTTCCTCTCTGTCTTTGCTTCCCATTCCCTTTTCTCCCTTCTCTTGCCACTTTTCTCATTTTTTGTTTTGGCTTCCCTGACAGGGACCCCACAGTGCTAACTTTTATTTTGATTGTCTGGTTGTGGTGGGTTTTCTTTCCTGTGGCTCCACACTACAGCTGGGCTCTGCACACATTTTCACTGCAGACCTCTCCTGCCAAGAAATACATGGACTTCTCTGAACTGTTTGGTACTAGGAAAGACCAGACTAAGTCAAGTAGAAGCATGACATCGAAAAGGAGAACCAGGGGAAAGTGTTCCTTAACATGGAATATGCCTGATTCAAGCAGGAAACCTGTCAGATGTGACCAAGAAAAAGCAAGATCAGACTGCCCAACATCTACTCAAAATTACCTATGGGCCAGCAATCAAGAGGTGCTAACATCCAGCACACACTTTATTGCTTTTCAGCAAGAAACTAGCCCCAAACCCTCCAAAGGGCACCCTTGGTGCCATGGCTTCCCACAAAGGCAATCAACAAGTCACATCTGCCTGGAGGCCTGATAATGCATTGGTGTGACTGTTTTAGGAACTCCAGCCTGAAGAAGGAATTTAGAAAAAGAAAAAAATCATTTGAAGAGTGGTGTGGCATCTACTGGGTCTCAGGAAAAAAAAAGAAAAATGAGGAATAGGTACTATTAACAATGAAAGAAATCAGATATGCTATTACAGAACAGTTCAAATGGTCAAATAAAAAGGCTGATTATGTGGTCTCTTGGAATGAGCCACCATGTAGTTTTGATCATTACCAACCACTTTCTGTCACAGCAGATAATCTCTACCTCCGACACATGACTAGAATACTTTGTGACAAACACAACTGTACTCCAGGCTTCAATTTCAATTTTAAAGAGCTCTGTTATCAAAAATAGCATGTCATTTCACAAAGCGCTTGGACACAGGCAAGTCAGCTGGTTAGACAGCTACACCGTGACACTGCTGCCTGCAACTAACTCAAATACTTTAGAGCCAGATAGAGAAAGCCTCACAAGGAGCTGCAGGTTGTTTTACTACGGGGTGGCTGTCCTACACAAGATAACAAGGCAGGCCACATTTCTTTTGTAGCTGTAGAAGTGATGACCCAAAGGAGAGGTAGGGAATAGTTTCACCATTATGCCTTAAAAATGCATAGTCTGTGGTGATCCCTGCATGCTGACCGTGAGAGATTTGTTTGTTCTCCCACATTTACAGATGCATAAACAAGTATTAGGAAACCAAAGGAAGACACAGCCATTAAGAAAATCCCTTGGATATAGGCTTAAAAGAATGCATATTGAAAATATTGCAGACCTTTGTCATTAGATCAATATTTCTACTGGAAGAAAGAAAAAAAGTGACAAGGAAAAAGTAAAACATGCTCTCTGAGTGCATCTTGCATTCAGTGCTGATGGAGAAAGGAGCAACAGCCCCTCCTAAGAGCAATCTTTTAGTCTGTTTTCCATAAATCTGTTGGGCTACTTGAATCAATGGAGTCTTCTGGAACACCTGAGGGGTATTAAATTCCTTTTCCATCATATACTTTTTTATACTGGCTCAGTTTATTTAGACTGAGTGTGTCAGTTTGCATATCTATCCTTAGAACTAATCTAAAATAATGATGCCATAATGGTTTTAAGAATAGGCCTTTTTTGCCATATAAATCTTTTAGGTTTTAAATTATACAGTGGCCCAGTGGCCTTTTAGAGCTCTTGCACTCCCTGACTGATAAGATTTAAGTCCCTGAGGTCCAAAATTAACTGTGCTGTAGCATGCATTGTGGCTGCATCACAGAGCAATTTTATCAGGAGCAGGAGACACAGCAGAATTAGACAAGTCTGTAGTGCTATCTATAGGAAGTGATGACTCACCCAGTGAGTGCTTTCAAAGTGGCAATATCCTATACAGTGAAAGTATGTTTTGAGGGTGATAAATGACCCCATTGCCAGCAAAAAGAAGAAAAAATAAGTCTTCACACATACTTCAGCATCCAGTACTTCTGATACCTGTGGAAAAACCTTATTTGTGTTGTGAGTTTGACCATTAAGTTCTGTAGAGCTTTGCAAGCATTACTGAAGTGATTTTCGAACCGAGATGTCATCCTTACAAAACAAGTCTGTGTCAGTCTTCACAGAGCTCACTTGAAATGATCATATAAACACAGGCTGATAAAAGACCTGGGACATGGTCAGAGAGCGCTGGTATAAAAGAAAACCTGACTCAAATGGTGGATAATATTTAGAACAATAGGTGAAAGGTGCTTGTGTATGTTAAAAGACAGAGTTCTCAGTACTCAGAATGAATCCTAAAGAGGACTGACATGAATTGGTTAGGTGCAAGCCAACCTATTCTGCCATTCAAAGGTTTTGGAGACTATTTATACGGAGCTCTAGAGACAGCGTTTGATAAGCTTAACAATCCATATGGCACCCTGCCAAATCTGCGTGAGGCAATGGAAATTCAAGTTGCTCTCAGATTTCTAGAGAATAGATTAGATGTTAAGTAGAGCAAAGCAAAGCAGGTTTCTGCTGTGTGTCTAGACTTGGATGGTAAATGACTTTTTTGAAGGTGCATTGATTAGAAAAATGACTGCTTGCCCTTGAGTCACTGCTAACCTCAGACTGGCTCAGTATCGTTGATGAATACTGATGCAAGAGGAATGAATAAACTTCTGCGATAACGTTAGGTAGGTAGAGACTGTCACTGAGAGCTTTCTGAAAGAGCAACATGTGGATAATCTACTTGCCTAAAGAAAAGGCAAGAAATAAAAATGCAGTGCAAACTATCTTGATATATAACAGATCAGTGGGCTCTAGAGGTAACGGTTTCTGATTTTTGATATATCTTTGTTAACAGACTGATGTTGATTTCTAAGAGACTTTGGATTCTGATTAAAGATTCTTGGGGGGTTGTGCTGTTTACTAGGGTTTTGTCCTCTAAACCTCCTCTGGCATTTAGCAGCATGTATGTTTCATAGGAGAAAAGCTTCCCCTAGCCAGTGCTCACTTTTCTTCTTTGCAGTCATTCTTTTCCTTCTGTGAATTACACAGGGATTTTGATGCTCTCTTTGAGAATTTCAGCTTTTTCCAAACTTGGCTGGAACATTCCAAAATGTTGAACAATGGATTCAAAAGTCATCAAGTCCCTGGAAAGCCGAGCACAGACACAGACCGAGAGCAAGTACATACCGTATAAAAAGCCAGCAACGAAGGGGCTCCTTGCAATGCTGGCTTTGCCCAGAGCCTTTGCTGAAACTGCCTCTCAGTCTCTGGCTTTCTCCCTAGCGAAACAGCAAAATGATTCAAGAGAACTCTAATGCCTAAACTGCAAATGTCAAGAGGGATATATGTACAGGCTTTATGTTAGGTACCAATAAAGGCAGCAGACTTTTCTTTGGACTAAAGCTTTTACCAGCTTGCTTGTAATCCATTATGAAAAGGTCAGTAAAAAGCTGCAGTGCTTATGCTGGACCCACAATTCAGATCTGCCGCCTTGGCCTCTTCATGAAGGACAATAAAACAGTAAGAGCTGAAGTAGTGGAAATCCTGGGAAATGGCAGATACATTTATTTAAGAAACACAGTCACAGAGTGCAAGGAAGATAGGAGTGGTGGATCAAACAGAGGTGAGGCAGATATTAGGTACAAGTTCCTATTGAATCCACCTAAAGGGTGGGCTGGCACTGTCAGAGACTTTCATGTCTCCTGATTATCTCCAGCTACATGTTCCCATCACGAGTCTCCTGTGCTAATGCCTGAATGGCATGAATGAATCAGGAAATTAGTCCAGTAGAGAAACCCATCAGTTTTTCTTACTTTTGTGCCGGTTTTCAGGCAGATCAGTTTACCGAACCAATTTATTGAGCACCAGAATGAGTAGTAGAGGTGGCAAAAAAGGAGAATTGGGAATGCAAGACCAAGGTTAGGTGAGACAGGCTCCACTTGAGTTGACTTAGGGCCATCATAAAATCACAGCCTAAGCTGTAAATACTTGAAAAGCTGGAAGATATGTCTCTCAAAAAGCAGCTGTGCTGGACAATGTAATGCAGGTAGTGAAACATATGGACATCTGTGTCCCAAATAATATTTCTGTAGACTGGGCAGATACAACACTCAAGTTAAAGAAAATTTCTTTGATGGTAACATAAATAAATTAAAGCATTAGAAGCTATTAACAAAAAACTCAATTAAACAGTTAGCAGCTGACTTCAGCTGTATTAAGGGAAAAAAATCCAGAACAGACTTTATTCCCACACCTTGACAGAAGCAGTCTAGATTCTCAACTCAATAGAGGAAGATAACAGTCTCCAAAACCTAACAACCTGGGAGGTCAGTGCTGCAGAATTCAGAGAAGGTTTTGCCTGCAGCTTTAGGAAATCACTGTTTCCTGGCAATTCCAGCTAGGGGGATGGCAAACATGACCTGAATCCTGGGCTTTTCTGTGGAAATGTCTGCATATGTACAAGTATTAGTGGGGTGATATTAAATGATTCTCTTCAGGTTTTTGAAACAAAACATAAGAGCAAAAAAATGTGCAGGGTTCAATAAGTCACCCAAGCCATGGGCTGTCTCCTAAATAAAGAAAAAGTTGCAGATGTTGATGAATGATTATACAGCAGAGCAATCCTGTGCTTTGTTTTGTTTTTTCTTTTCTTTTAAAATAACCTAACATATGCACATATTTGATAAATTATATCTGCTCTTTACCAGTAGCATGACATTAACAAGACATGCTTTTTGTGATGCCTCTCTAAAGCTTCTTCAGTGACACAGCTAAACTAATGGGACAATTTCCCTGCCTGTGATGTAATTACCTTCCTTCTCTGACAGCCAAGCTAGCATCCCTGACAAGACAGTTTTAGCCAACTTGCTTTTTCTGAAGAGTGCATTTTTTGGTCTTTGGGTGGGACCAAATTTGACCAGAATGCTAACTAAAAAAAGCGACCCTGAGTGAAGAATCACATACTGCCACTGTTCTCACTCACCCAAATATATTAGCTCTGTACTGTAATAGCCATGCAGTACAAGAGAAACATTGGTCCATACCAGGTATATATCTTATATTAAGCAGAAAATAGAGTAACAAGAGAATCTGAAAGAGTGAAAAGATAAAATCAGAAGTGTGCTGCATACTCTTCACTACAGAAGTCTCTATGCAGAGGAACTCGTAATTGATTGTAAGAGGCTTAGCTGAAATGCTAATCATTGATACCAAGAAGTTTAACCAGTCAGCTTAACACTAGCATCTGCATGAGGCACTGGGCCAAGAGTGCTCATGTAGCATCAAAAAAGAATATTTCTTCTACATTTAGTGAGATTAAAAAACTAATGGAAACTGCTGAGGACATGTACCCACATGAGAGATAAGTACTGAAAAACTGGAGACTGAAAAAGACTGACTGAAGGATTGGATGGGATAACCAACAGCAAAAGTTTTGAGGGGTACAAAGATTAGGAAATTGAGATGAAAAGCTGTGACTAGTCACACTGTCATGCTTACATGGGACAGAGTTTTTCCAGTAAAGGGGTGTCACAGAATGAAAGAAACAAGACAAAATTTTATTTTGTGTCTTGTGTCATTATTTAAATTTCCCATTTAAAAAAAGAAAGGGAATGGGATTAACCAGTAGACAGAGTTAGGACAGAGCTGGTTTCTTAGACGGACATGAAGAGGCTACTGTTTCGACCAAACATTTGGGCCTAAATTCAATGACAGAATGAGGCACTTTGAAAGTATAATGTATCTGATCCATTTTAAGTATATACCTGCAGAAGAGAGGGTTTGTGCCCTGCCAGTGCGTTTCTCTACATTAGCTGTAACAGGGTGTCCAAATGACCACCTGGGAAACTGATGGCTGCCACACCAGGTGTCGTTTGATAGTTTATGCTTCACTTCAGAAAAAAAGATACCAGAACATAAAGCTGTATTTGTAAATTCTGGCCTTATGTCTTGTGAACACTAAGAACTCTAAGACAATTGTCCTAAAGGGTAGTACTGGCCATTTCATATAATTCATTTATTTCCTGCATGTGCGTTTCCCCCATACATTGAAACAATTACAAAAGCAGACTTCAGAATATTCTAAATCCAGGCAGGATGAGAAACAGTATAAAGCAAACACCTTTCTGGTTCAGGGGAAATACAGATTATGTGGCTCAAATTCCTTTCTTTCTTTTTTTTTTCCTTTTCTGTTTTGCTGTCTTGACTCCTAATCAATAGGCTATTTTGATCTGGTGGTTTAGGTTTTAGTTTGTTGGTTTAGGTTTTGCTTTTTTTCTTCTTCCTAAATACTATGCAATGTGTGTCTTAAAACAAATGTTCTTCCACGCAGGAAAGAACATCCTGAGAGACACAAACTCGTTATTTAAAACACATTACATTTTGATGGCAGATCTGCTTGGCCGATCAGGGAGCTGAAATACTACTTTGTAGAACAAGCTTTGGATCTAAATATCATTGTTTAATACTACATCTTCCTTTGGGGAGGAGACATAGAAAAAACAATATTCTTTAGCTCACTTTGAGTGGAGAAATGTTTTATCTTGGGCTTTTTAAAATCAGTTGTATGACATGGAAATGATCTTACATTTTGTAGAAGGTTTTGGTTTGTTTGTCTGTCTGCTGTCCTTGTTTCCATCGTCTCCCACCCTTCACCTGCAGCAACATATTTTTCTTGTTGATAATCACACTTCCATTTAACTGCTAGCCTTGTTACCTCTATAGTTAAGTGAAATACGTGTAACAGTGCAGCACCTCTTGAAAATAATGGGTCTTTTTGCATGGAGTAACTCATAAATGACCTCTGCATAAATAAATAAATAAATAAATACATAAATAATGGTAAGATCATCTGATCTCTGTCCACAGGAACAGATTCTTTCCAGTTCTTTCCTTATTTGTGCAACCTCATTGATTGTTCTCAGTGTCTGAAAGGTGTAAAAGTCCAATTGAAGTTTCTCCATATTTGAATACTGATTAAATCTTCCTCTCAGCTGGATTCTCAGATGTCTAAGAAAGCTCATTTTACAGCCTTTCTTCACAGGATAACTCTTGGGGGGTTCTCACTTTAGGAATTACAGTTAGAAATTGAAGAGTTATCTTTGTGCTGCCTTTTTTCACAATTTGCAGATGAAGATATTTATCTTAAGCAGATATCTCTTGGGTCCTGGTCCCCAATCATGCAAACTGGGATCTGGTCACAATTTCCTGTGGCTCCCTTCTGCCCTGTTTTACTTTCACAGGGTACTGGGCCATAGAGAAATATGATGTGCTCGGTTCTGAGCAGGGACTTCAAATGTATGCCTTGAGACCTAGGCACGAATGTTAGCAGTGGAGTGGCAAAGGAGGGGAAGGTACACAGGGAGAAAAGCACGTGCAGCTGCAGTGTCCACACTGAACATCCGCGCTTTCATAGGGAAAGAAGATGATGTGAAAAAATCTGCAGTCAATCTGGAATCAAGTGAAAAATTGTCTTGAAGTGATGTGGGCAAGAGTGAGGCTGGTCAAAGAGGTAGAAGCAAGAATAAGGAGACTGATCTTTTTCTTTCAGTATAAAAGTGCCTGCTACCTGTGCTTTAAGGATAACAAAGTCACAGACTGGTTATGGCTTCTGTCTAAATCTGTACCACCAGAAAATGACAGAGATGGAGAACACAGCTTTCTTCCTTTTCCCCAGGGAAGATCTGACCAGTCATCAACATACTTATCACTTACAGATGAGGGGAAGGCAGGTTTTTGTATCCAGACGTACATCTGTCATCTGAACATGACAGTTCTCATTCTCAGTGGAGCATTGTATTCCCGCACGTGCAGCAGAAGATGAACCTACATGCTCTGGCCTAGCTCTGAATAGATGGTATGCTTTTTAAAACCACATTATCATCCCTTACTGGCTTGGGTGCAGTGTAAATCTACTTCCAGTTGCAGGGACAGATCAGGTGTTGGCTAATGTCTTTGTTATATACACTTTGGGCTGAGTTTCCTGAACATGTCAAGATCTTGGTCATAAAAGACCTTGTAGTCAAAATCTAATTTAACAACTACAATTCCATCAAGAGACAAGGTAGCTCCAGTTCTCTGAAGTAACATATATGAAAAAGTTACAAGATAAAAGGCTCAACAGACTTGGTATATGGCCAGCTGTGAACAGATCAGAGATTGAGGGGCTTGGTCTTAGAAAGCTCTTTTGTCATTAAAATAAGATATGTTTTAATTTTAAAAACCTTTGAAATCCATCTATCAATCTATCTGCCTACCTGTGTACTTACCTACCTATCTACTTAGCAACCAACCTGCCTATCAGTCAAAAACATTACATTGCAGAGGCTTTATGTGTTAAGAAGGAGAAAAATGAGCATTGTATCATGTTGTGAATCACTTGGTTCACAGAGGTCTAATCTGAGATAGATTCAGAATTGAATAGCAAAAAATGAGTCAGTGAAATCAGAATGGCTCTGGTTGAATAATGGGATGAGGACGCAGCAATGATGGCTATGCAACTAAAATGTGCATCAGCTTATAATTCTTGTCCTTCTCAACAGGAAATGTTCTGCTACAATTATGGGTAGAGTTGTATTTGAAAGGCTTGAATTTCCACAGACTCTGAATACATCAATTGGATTGTGCAATTTACAGAAAAGACAAGCCTGAGTATTGTGTTTTATGAAGTTGAGACAGCTTTGGTAAGTTTCACAACTCTCACTGCATGGTTGCTAGAACAGCAGTACTTGGGACAAACGCAGCTGAAGGAGTCTATAGGCTTTAGATAGCTTTTCATATATTGCTGCCCATCAGTGCAAAAAGTTGCAGGAATGACCTATTCCTTATTGAGTGCAAGGACTGACCAAAGCAAGAAAAGCACAGGTGGACTTCAGCAGCGTGCTTCTATTCAAGGTTCTTCCAGACTCATTGTAGTACAGCTGGGAGATGAGACAATAAGAAGCAGAGGGAGAATTGCAATGACGCTGAGTAGAGCACCAAAGACAAGGAGCTACAGTGACAGAAATATAATTCTGGTATGTGTATTTTATAGCTAGTGTGAGTAGGAGTGTTTCTCCCACCACACTGGCGTGCAAGCAAGAAGAGCGTCTCATGCCAGAGGAGTAGCAGATGGAGCAACTATATTTCATATGTGTAGTTGCAGTCTGGGACTGTCAAGCTGCTGTGGGAGCTGCTCAAAATCTGTGTGTCAGCATCATTGCTGCAATCCATGACTTACATCCTGAGGACAAAAAACCATTTTGGGTTATACTATCTACAGAAATACAAATTGTCCTTTACTCCGTAAAAGTTGTTTTACTGCCTTCTTTACCCTGTGTTCAAACACTTTGTAGAAGCGTATTAATTAATCTCTGACACATTAATCATTTTCTCATTCACTCTCCAGAATAAACTGTATGTGCAACACAGAAATGAGTTTTTTGTTAGGTTTAAATATGTTGTTAAGGAGAAGTTGTGGGATGTTCTGCAGCAATCCATGTGAGCTGGGGACTTTTGGGGATGTCTGGCAGAGTTACACTACAACATTGCAGTCTGACTGGGAAGTATCTAAAGCATCCATAATGGGACAGGTTTTTTGGACAACCAAAAACATCAGACACTTATACAGGTGCCTCTTCAATGGGGCAAACAAATCTGTGAAAACTCCCGAATCTATATGCTGGGTCGATTGACGTAGGGATTTATATCTGCACTTGGAGAGATGGTGTTACATAGCCACAGCCTTGCCAGAACTCTCTCCTTTACTTCTAGCACAAACTTCAGCTTCATTTTAAATCCTTGGTTTCTTTTCATCCACAGACTGAACTTATCCAAGCAATGGGTCACACTGGCAGTAGTGGAGCCCATATGTGATGTAGATGGCAAACCACTGGCTGCCTACTGACTAATTTTGGTTAAGAGTGAAATCCACATTGTCTTACAGGATCTCCTAACAGCTGCTCATTTTGTGACAAATACCATACAGTGCAGACTGGAAGCACAGACTCCACTTGTGCACAATACAGAATTGCAACTTCTTCCAGAATTTAGGCATCCAACATCTTATTTCTGTTTTGCTTTTCACATTTGCAGTGTTTGAAATGTCCAGGGAAAGGAAAACAGAAAATAGAATAAACTCCTTTTCAAACAGGCAAGAATGAAAACAAAAAGCTTTAAACCAAAAAATGTTTGAAAAAGTAATAGTCTGGCTTTTAAACCCAAACATCTTATGGACAATTAGCAGCTTCATTAAGAAAACACAGGACTACCTACAGCACAGGTCAATTAGCAGCTTCAGCCTATCTGTCATCTTGCTGAAGACCAATTTTCACATCCAGTTCTTTGATAGATTTTGAAATTATTTTTTCAAAGGAGGACTTTATGAATAATGATAACGGCTAGTCAAGTGACAGGAGTACAATTTATCAATGACTTCTTTTTTTGTAGAGGGCAACCTCTAAAGCCTACACAAATGCTGCAACAACATCAGTGCACCTTGAAAATCCCACCATCATCTTTCTGCATTCCAGTCCAGCAGGACTAAAGGAGAGATGAAAAATAACTAAAAACGTTAAAATATCCTGGAGATGAGGAAGATTTATTTAGCTCATTTGTACTATAAATATTTAGAAGAGCAATGTAGAAAGAACAGGATGAGAAAAAATCCCCATCCAGCTTAAAAAAGTTCAAGTGCAAATAGTCAATGACAAGACAGCAGAGTAATGACAGAAAAAACTTTTACAAGAGCATACAAAAAGCCTTGGCTGAATGTGAGCATATTTCAGTCTTGGACACATGCTGTATTCTTATAATACAGGAAACTCCTCATCATGCTGGCCTTCATACAAAAGCAATGAAAAAAGAAACATTGCTTTTAAAAGCTAAAAAAACATTGTATTTAATAATACAAAACACCTAAAGAAGACAGAAGTATCTCAAGCTCACATATGACTGTAATTCTTTTTCAACAAAGAAGTCAATTTCAAAGAACAGTTCAAGACATTTAAAGAAAAGAAATTATCTAGAGAACGAATGTTATACTCTCATAACATGCATTCTATGAAAAATAGTTGTGCTTCATGACCCACTAGTTCTAATAATGTAACTCAGTTCAGAAATGTATTTCCACATGTATTAAACATTACTATGAGAAAAATGAGGTACTAGAATCAATTGTGAAAGCTGCAGATTGTTATTAGTGGTGACAACCCATATAAAAACAATGCCATTTATATATATTTTTCAGATAACACAAGAAATAGCGAACATAGTAGGTTAAGACACTATTTATAAATAAACTCATTTCATAACTGAGTTAAAACATATGACTGTCATGCAGTAAGGTCTATTTTATTTTTTCCAGGCACTGAAAGGGTATGAAACCCTTTCTTGTTTTACTCTTTAGAATACTTCCACTTAAACTAATGATGACGTGTATAGTAAGGATGAATTTGCTTCCAAGATAGTAACTTAGGAAGCAATCTTAAATTGATCCACTTTTGACTCTGTGAACATTGGGTTAAGGGTTGCAAGAACATCTATTAGCTTTTTAAATAAAAAACAAACCAAATCAAAACAATTTTTTTTTGTTTTAATCAGGACCTACAATAAAATTAAGGATATTTTCATCCTACTTGTCTTGTTGGACACTGCTATTTATCATAATGTTAAGACTAAGACAGGCAATTGTCAGCATCTTTCAGATCTTTTACTGTCCAAGATGTGCACAATAATCTGGCAGGGCAGTTCTTACATATGAAGAGATTCTTAGCTGTTTGACACTTTAATGAAAGTTAAGTGGGGGGAAAAGCAATATATTGAGTTTGCTTTTGTATTTTTGGCAACTGTAGCTTTAGGATGGGTCATAAAACCATAGATGGCCAAGCTCTGATGGCAGCGTAAACTATCTCATGCTTCAAATCACTGTGTCCGAGGTCTGAGACGCTTTTCGAAACAGAGCCAAGGTGCAGGCTGTGAACACAAGGTCACTTCAGATACAAACTGTTGCATCTGCATGCACAGCCTTCTCTGCTTATTTTCCCTGGAAATCATTTATCAAAAGCTTAAGCATCCTTTTATCTTCTATATGTATTAGTTTTCACCTATGCTTTGGATTCTACAACATAGTGTCATTGAAAACCCTCTACCACGTTTGGAAAGTGAAATAATTGTATTAAGGCTGCTTCTCATTAATCTCATATTGCTGCAAACTTGTCAAAGGTTTAGTGACAATGAGAAAAATATAAGGAAACCAGGATGGCTGCGTTGCATAATTATTTTCCATGTATGCTAAAATATTTTATATTCTGTCTGAAAGTATTTTCAGAC
This sequence comes from Falco peregrinus, assembly GCF_023634155.1. Taxonomy (NCBI): domain Eukaryota; kingdom Metazoa; phylum Chordata; class Aves; order Falconiformes; family Falconidae; genus Falco; species Falco peregrinus. Next base: position 47,467,994 of record NC_073723.1, read on the forward strand.
ATTATTGTCTTTATTTTATTGAAAAGGCTGTATGTTAGCCTTGAATCTCTGTGTATTCCCCCCTCAAGGAAAGACCTTGACATTTTGGGTTTTCTTGTTTTATTGTCTGATGATCTGGGTATATTTTTAAAGCTTTGATCTGAAATTACACAGGAAAAAACTATTCAGCATCCCTTGGAAATTAACACTGTTGACAGGACAGTATTTCAGGGTCAGAACTGAATTAAAATTCAGAGATCCAATTTATATGAGTTAGCTGTTTTGCTGCTGAGCTTTAGTAGCAGATGTATTTCTAATGTAAAGTTAAACTATTTTTCCATTTATGCCTTTCACAATTTATCTAGAATTGTCAGTCTTTTTCTCTCCTGATCTTCTCTTTGTGTCTTTGAAGATACAGCTGTTAGAAAGCATCAATATAATTTATTCATGTGTAGCATAATATTTGAAAGAAATTACTGCTTGGATTGGAGAAAATACATGGGTTCTGAACAATTCTGTTGAAATGGTTCATCTGAGAGGTGACATAATTGATATTTACTATTATTGTCTGCACTTTCTTGAATGTGTCATATGAAATTTAATCACCTAACCGATAAATAAAATTAAATTAGAGCAAATTAAAAAAAAAAAACACAGATCCACCACCTGGCAGCTCATGTTGAAAGATAATAATAAAGGATGTTCTCAGTTTAAATATATACATAAGGAGTTTTTCTGAGAAGCAAGTGTTTTTAAAAAAGGTCAATTTACAGCACATGTTTTCTAAACACTATGAAGTTCCTAGAGCTTAAATAATATCATGAATTCCATTTATTTTGACATCTTAAGAAAGTAAGTTATAATGAAGACATGCCCAAACAAATCCACCTACAATGAACTAAATAAAGTTTCAGCCTGGCTTTGATTGAAGAGATAGGGAAATCTTTCACAATGTAAAGAGAGGCCTATCCATTATTCATTTTGTTGTCATAAATATTCCTTGTGTGCCTTTAAAAGTGCAACCACTTGTTTGAAGACCAGCACATGTTGTATCCTAGTTGAAATAAATAACAACATTTCTTCTGATTTCAGTAAGAAAGAACTTATTTCAAGGTTTCAAGGCCTTTCAGTGATTTAAGATGCCTGAAATGATTAAGACAACTAACAAAACCGTGGAATTTGCATATAGTGTCTCAACAAGGCATGATACATTTAATTTTCATGAAAGTTTTTTAAAGCCAAGAAATACCCAGGTGAGCGCATATCTTCTAGAAACACTGAAAAACATTAAAATGATAACATTATATTAACATTTTAGAAATTACTCTCCAACAGAAAAATAGAAGCAACAGCTCTGTTCCTTAAAAAAACCTTCCTCTTGGTTACAAGAATAAAACTGAAACACCCAGCCCTTAAAGACAGAACAATTCATAATACTTGTGTACTCCTCTTCCTTAAATGTCATTTTTGCCAAATATTAAGCAAGAATGATTTGGGATACATTCCCCCTTTGGAAACACAGAAACAGCACCCAGGTTTTCCAATCTCATTTTAGACATCAATTATTTCAAGATTCTTTAAAACTTTTTATTAACAAGAGGAAATTAATTGTTTGGAAGAAGGCTATGCATGATAAATAAATGTAGATTTAATATCATCACACTAAGTCTGGTTTATAGAGTATATATTTTATGTGTGGTTGACAGCACTGACTAGACACAGCTGTCTGGCACTTTCCTTCTAAGACTAGTTTCAATTATACACAGGTCTCTCTGTCACAGTTTGTGCTATGCTTTGTGCTGGTCATTTTTTTCATTAAAAAAAATAATTATAGGGAACCTTTCAGTATACAACAAGCCACCACTAATGATCCTTCCAGACTTTATGAGATCATAAAAAATTGTCAGCATTGACTTGTGAATTCAGTGCAGACAAGGGAATTCATCACAGCATGGTGGTGAGTTGACCCTGTGGCACAAAAATGTGAAATCCAACTGCAGGACTGGATGGGAATTTAAAGTCAGATAACAAACACCGACATGTCACTGACTGAGCCAAAGACAGGGTATTCACGAGGGACTTTGTGGTTGCAATAAGCTTTGAGGGTGAGCTTTGGAAGAAAGGCTGCATGGCTGCCTCTCTGCTCATTCTTAGCTCATGGGTAAGGGAAGATACATGACAAATTGTTACTAGCATAGATGTGACTTGTCTTGTTGGAACAGGGGGCCATTTTACTCATGAGATAAGCCTCATAGGTAAAAGATGGAAGGAAGGGACTATTAATGTGAGAGCCCTATCTAATCAAGTGTACAATGACTTGCAGGGATATGAAGAGAAGAAATGTGTAAGATTAACAGAAAACTTACCTTATGAGGAAGAAAAAAAATAATAGGCACTTTTAGTACTGTGGCTTAGTAGCTTGTGGGAAACTCCATATGCTTGAAATAAAAGTCAGATGTAACTTGTTTGAGAGAAAGAGGGTAAAAAGGCAGAACAGTGTTGTGTGGAATCCTCAATACAACCTTAGTTGCCTTGGAGTTATTAGTAATACAGGGAACATAGGATTTTGAGGGTTCATGGATCACTTATGGTTCACTAATAAAATCAGTGTAACATTTTGTAAACTACAAACCAGAGCAAGTTACTTAATAAGCACTTCAGTAATATGAGGAAAAAAATCATGTTATGAATGTCATCAGTCCAGGGAACCTTTCATGAGGGATTTGTGCGGGGCCCCATGACTCTCCCGTGGTTGTTTAACAATGGAAGTTACAAAGTAAACAGAAAAAGTGCTTCTGCTAAAATTTAGGGGCTTTGAGAAACTGGTAAATAATAATGAAGACAGGGAAGCCACACAACAAAAATGTCTCTTAGCAGATGTGAAATACCAGCAGAATGCAGGACTGTACCCAGGAAAGCAGACTCTAAAAAGAATTAAAATTCACAGCAGGGGACACAACCTCATTAATACCTCTGAGTGACATGCATTAGTGAAAAAGGACTGTTTGAACCCTGTAATCCATGAAGTAGAAGTAATTTTATCCCTGTGTGAAACATAGGTGAGGTTAGTACTGAAATACAGCATGCAGTTTTGGTGGCTGCATTTATAGAGGGGTTTAGAAGCCTCAAGAGAGCTCTGAAGATAACCACAATAGTTATTCTATTTTCTGGAGAAAACATCTTGCTGTTAAGAGGTTACTGCTCAAATCTGGTTAGCTTATTAAAAGAGAAGATTGAGGAGTGATTTGATTACAGAATATAATGCCTTCACAAGGATAAAACAGAGGGGAGTACATATTCTTTTATTTAGTGACACAGGCATAAGAAACCCTAAGAAATTGAATTGGATAAATTCTAATAGCAAATAAGATACAAAACACAGTAACACTCCAACAGATTATTTCCTGAAGTTAATTACTTAGAAAATCCACCATATCCTAAACTCTCATCACCCTTGAATCAGAGTAGTACAATTTGCTTTGAAGATGTGCTATTCAAAACACAAAGGCCATTAGACCCAGTAGACTAGTACATGGTAAGCATCAATGGCATGTGATACAGATGATCAGACTAGATGAGAAGCAACAAGGGCTTATGCTATTGCTTGTTGGAATCCTTTTGAACACAGCAAGTCATCATTTTCTAAAACTCTCAGTTTATATCTGCTCATTATGTACTGAAAGAACTTTAACTGGCAAGAGCAACCCTCTGACAGCCAGCTGTTTCTTCCACACACAACCCTTTGGTGGCACCCCAGCCCTCACCCAGCACCTGAGTAAGCCTTTCCTCAGGACTGATGAAGTGCAGTCCTTGGACAATTCTTCAAATCGCTTCCTTTCCTTAGAGGAAAATAAGATGTGGTACCATGCTGTAAAAGAGTGTGATAAGATACTTTGCTGCACTGCAATGGCTTGCCATGCAAATGTTTTGCAGTGAAGAACAGGGAGAATCAGGCCCTCTGGACTGTAGGGTCTCATGTGTATGGCGAGAGAGCAGGATGGGTAGACAAGCAAACATGGAAAAGGGGGATCAAAGGAGCTCAAAATATCAAAGGAATAAAGATGAAAACAAAACCTAAAGTGAATAGGAATAAATGCACTACGTGAAAGGAGAGAAGAGAATCAGAAGATACATGTCTGGAAAGGTAGGGAGATAGGGATGCTGCATATGGAGAAGGGGCCAATTCCAAGTTGAGCATCTAATGCAAGCCAAAATGCCTGCTGAAATTCAGAGTAGGGAAAGTGTCAGGAAAATTGATAATCTGTACTAAAAAGAGTCCACAGGAATAAACATTAAAAGACCATGTCAGCGGACTATAAAACTGTGATTTGAATATAGGAAAACATGATCATTTTGCCCAGAAATACTAGATTTGTGAATTACTAAATACTGTCAATGAGAGAGCAATTCCACACAAGGATAAAAAAGAAAGGCAAATGCTTCATAAAATGTATATTAAAGCAGGAACAGTCTCATTATTACTGGAATAGTGAATGCTGCAAGATAGGATCTCAACCACACAGTCACAAAAATGAAGTTAGCAATGAGATTGCTATTGCCACGATTGCTGTTGCTGCAGTTGCTGCATGAGCAATAGCACTGCTATAAAATCTCTGAGCACAGAGGGAAATTCCTGGCAGCGGGGTGTTGGGGGGGGGGGGGGGGGGCAAATGCTGCATTCTGCCTGGTTCATTTTACATTTAGATTCACTGGCAGTTTATAGGGCAAAGGGATCATTCTATAAAAAGCCTGAAGCAAAGAGGAAATGAGAACAGAAAGCCAGGTGCTGTGGAGACCCCTCCTGCCTCCTAAAAGATCAATAAGAAGTTTGACATAATTCTCGGGGGGCAGTATAAAAGTAAATAGTGCCCATATGACCAAGATTTCACCCTGCTTGTAAAAGCTAGGATGACTGCCCATCCTAACTGACATACAGATTCTGTCTTCAATTTCCACCTCTCTTTCAGTGGTTTTCCCCTCAGTTCCTCACATCACTTTACTTTCTGATGTAAACTGCAATGAACACTTCAAATGTCTAAGCCAAAATCTCAGTAATTTTGTTTGAAAAGTTTTGGGGTTGCTTGCAAAGGCAAGAGGCCTGCACTTTCTGTAAAACCCTTAAGTGCATGCTTTTAAGGCTTCACTAGTTTTTAGAGTAAGACTCCTAAAGCTGACAGCCATCACAAAGCAGCTGTTAGAACAAAACATTAGATGCATTTGGAAATCTGTAAAGAATAGATGAATCATTACTTATTATATTTGAGGAACTGAAATACCTGAAAATGTGACAACATGAATCATATTTCTCTTTGTCATCACCATGACTCACCGTTTCCCACTTCAAAGGGGATGTTCTCTAACTTTTCTTCCTTTATAAATTTGCCATATGGGAATTATCCCTCAGGTAACTGGGATGTTTTTACCTGAAGAGAGGCAATCATACCTACCTAAAGAAATGTTAGACAGCAGTAACAAAAGTTCCAAGGTTAAGAATCTTGTAAGTATCTAGTTGTATATTAATTTTTAAGCATAACTTAAAACATCCGTGTATACAGCCTCACCCCAGGGGATGAGAATCATGTGGCTTCAGAAATGATAAATAACAGGTGCAAAACCTCCTAAAAGCTTGTTGACAGCTCTGAAGAAACCACCTGCTCCCAGCAGCCAAAGAGCTGATTCCCTCACCAACAATTCACAAAAGCTATACTGAAATTCCCTTTAGACACTAGAAGAGGAGAGGGCAAAAAGAGCACATTTGAAAACAGATCCAAGAGCTCTAGCATGGGAACTCTGAAGAGGGTTGAAATATGTTGAGGACTGAACCTAGAGATAACTGCTGGAGGCAGTAGCAGGGGTCTAGATGCTTTTAAAATCCCATCTTTCCCAGCTCCAGGCAGTCTCCCTGGCACAGGGGATGCTTTGTGCCCCAGTGCTGTGCTCCTCTTGCTTTCTCTGCAGAAGTATTTTCCTGCCATCACCTCTTGTGAAAGGTGAGATTTATCTGGGAAAGAATTCAAGCAGAAATCTCAAGATAAAAACATCTGTAACAGAGTTTCATATGTTACCATGTACTTTGATATATTCACTTTCTAAAATACTTCTTTTTCAGCTTCTAAAGTTTTTCTCAGATGATGTGTCCAATGATCACTCTAAAGGTTTCTTACCCTTCTTCATATTTACACTTTTCTTAAGTTTCCAGACAGGACTGGTTGAATGCAGTATTTTTTTCATTAAGATTTGCTATCTATTCCTAGATAGTGTTTTCATTGGTATCTTACTTTCCTTTCAATCTTCTCAAACTGAAAGCACCTTTCTTTTTTACGCTCTTCTTTTTGATTTATAGCAATATTTCTGTATTTTTCTCTTCAGTAAACGTGTTTGCTATTAGCTAGGTCCCATATTACTTCTTGGAGGACATTATATCCCCAAAGGCCAAATGAAATGGCACCAATTTATCTAGCATTTTTTCCCCAGAAACAAACTGAAGTGTGAAGTCGCTCTCCAAAACTGTAAGAAATGTTTTCTTTCTGGGATGTCATTCCATCCATTATGGGTATATTTAATCTAGCAATAGAAAGGAGCACTGTGTAAATAGCATTAACAGTGAACTAATAACCTAATAGAGCTAGTCAAAACATTTCTAAAAGCTTGTGTCCTCAGTAACAATACCTTCATACCAGGGCTGTATTATGAACTAAGATCTGGCACCTGGTTATGTCTATGTCTTGTTAGTTCATTACTCAAGACGCAGGACAGGGAGCTGGAGTCAGTAGGCTTTTTTTTCTAGTAAAGATGAGAATTACTTGACATGTTGAGGCTGTTCCAGTAAAGACAGATGTTACACAAGTGTTCTTGAGATTGTTGTTGAGTAAATCAGTAAATGCTCCCTGGCACATGGCCATAAACCCCACATGCACCCTACCATATCAGCAAGGACGACAGCAGCTCTGGAGCACAGTCTCAGGACACTTCTTCCCAGCTTAGGAATATTTCCTAATTTTTAAGTAGTTTTTTTTAATTCCTAAAACTTAGGACAGCCAGATAATTTATTATGGTGGGGTTTTTGCAGTAGGCTCCATTATTCACATAATTTCTTGTTAATTTTGGGTGGGGTTTTTTGCTTTAGAAGCTCAAAAATGTCATTACATGGTAATTGATTAGGTTCTTATTCCATGTTATGGGCTTTTTATCCTTATTTCTACTATGAAACTTTTTGCAAAGTTCATTAAAAAATGAAAAAGGTATAGCAGAAATAGGAAACAAGAAAAACCTCTTTAAACCTGACTAAGGAGATCTTTGAGTTAAATTTCAATGTTTCAATGACAAGATGTACACAATCCTTAAATAACAGGAGATATAACTTTTTGGAAGATCCCCATCTCCTTTGGGATGTTTTTTTATACACCCCTTTGAATGACCCTTTGGAAGATAAGTTAACTCGATAGTCCTGTCTGATAAATTTCTAACATGACATTAAATGAAAATATGTATAAACCCAGTTTATTGTTTGAGAAGAAATACAATTTGTACCAGGCTGCATTGCAAATCACAGGGTATTTCTCATGCCTTAAATGTAGGCTACAAGTAGACACCGAAATGACAAATTTCTGACACTAGCAAGTTCAGTTCACCATTAGGAAGACAGGCAAAGCCTGTAGAGATAATTTTTTTTGAAATTACTGTTATAAATGCCAAAGAAAATTATTATAAAAATGTGCCAGTCACAGAAGGACTAAGCAAATTGATCAGAGAGCCTGAAAGTAAAGGTCTGGTTGCTGCATATGGCAGACTGAGATTTGTTATTGTAAAATCTCAGGAAGTTTATGAAATGGATTCTTTACCTATATTTTAGCCTGTCACAATAGAAGTGCTGATATTATTCTTTCCTCTGCATTTTAGATTTTGATTTTACTCATTTACTAAAACTGCTTAAGCATTGTCTCAACCTTTGCTGACATTTATGTCTTGTGAAAGTAAAAGAACTAATAGACTTTCTTCATTGGCAAGTAAACACAATATGACTATTTATGTAGAAGGCTGAGTTAAACAAGCCCCAGGAGGACTTGAAATGCAGTTCAGTTTCTTCCACAAGCCATCTGCTGTCCCTGTTTCTACAGAAAAGAAAACAGACTTCACCTTATGGCTGCTTTACAAAGAACTGTAGGCAACATAACGCTGAGTCACTGTGGAAAAGGTTGGGTCATGCAGCCTGGTCTAACATTCCTGCCAAACCCAACTTGAAGGTTAGGAGCAGGGAAGAAAGTTTCCTTTTCTGCAAATCGTTTCATAACCATTTACCATGAGTTTTTTCTACAGTTTTTCTCCAGCATCCAATACCAGCCCCGTTCCTTACCTGATCCACAAGTGGTGTCAGGCTAGAAGGGTTAAGCAAAGCCTGGTAATTGTGAGATCTGGATCCAGCTATGATTTTTGTCTTCCTTGGAGGGGTATATTTTCCTGGGACTGCCTGGACAACAAGCTAGCTGGACTTATAAACAGAGCTTTAAATTAGATTTAGCAGTGCAAGGAGATGGAGTTCTAAGCAGTTAAGAGGAGCCAGAGGCTGCTCAGGCATTAGAAAGCAACAGAGAAACACCTGTGAGTTGCCTCAAGGGGATTAGGGAAAACTCTTCTAAAAAGGTGATGCAGATGACAGCCCAGCTGAAGTGCCTCTATACCAATACACATAGTATGAGAAACAAACAGGAGGAGCTGGAAGCTCCTGCCCAGATGGAAAACTACAACCTGATTGCTGTCACAGAAACTTGGTGGGATGAATCGCAGGACTGGAGTGGCTATAAACTACTCAGAAGGGACAGGCAAGGAAGGAGAGGTGGGGGAGTTGCCCTCTATGCCAAAACCAGGAATGATTGCACAGAGCTATGTTTGAACAGCAAAGTGCAGGCTGAGAGCTTAGGGGTGAAAATTAGAGACCAAGCCAAGAAAGGAAAATTTGTGGTTGGTGTCTACTACAGGCCACCAGATCAAGGAGAGGAGATTGATGAAAAGTTCTTTCTTCAACTGCAGAAAGCATTAAGCTCACAGACCCTGATCTTGATAGGGGACTTCAACCACCCAGGCATCTGCTGGAAAAGCAATGCAGAGAACTGCAAGTAGTCCAGGAAACCGATGGAGAGTGTTGAGGACAAATTCCTAGTACAGGTGATGGGGAGCCCAACCAGAGGAAAGGCACTGCTGCACCTCTTTGTCACTAATGTGGAAGAACTTACTGGAGAGGTCAAGATTGGAGGTAGCCTCGGATGCAGTAATCATGCCCTGGTGGAATTCTCAGCCTTGAGAGGTACAGGACAGGTGAAAAATAGATTTGGGATCCTAAAATCAGACAAGTAATCTTTCATCTGTTTAGGGCACTAGTGCGTAGGATCCCTTGAGAAACTGCTCTCAGAGATAAAGGAGTGAATTTAGCTTGGCTAAATCAAGACATTTTAGCCAGACTAAAATACAGAACAAAAATGCATAGACGGTGGAGGCAGGGATGCACATCCTGGGGAGATTATTGGGATGTGGCCTAAGAGTGCAGGGAGGACATCAGGAAAGCCAAGGTGCAGCTGAAGCTGAACTTGGCTAGAGACATAAAAAATTACAAAAAGGGTTTCTTCAGGTACATAGGACAAAAAAAAAAGAAGATGAAAGAAACAGTTGGAGTTGTTTAGCCTTGGGAAAGAGAAGGCTTCAGGTACCTAAGGGGGGCCTACAGAAAAGATGGGGAGGGACTTTTTATGAGGAAGTCTAGTGATAGAACAAGGGCTAATAGTTTTAAACTGAAAGAGGGTAGATTTGAATTAGATATCAGGAAGAAATTCTTTACTGTGAGGGTAGCAAGACAATGGAATATGTTGCCCAGAGAAGTTGTGGATGCCCCTCCTTGGAACCATGCAACCTGGTTCATGGCCAGTCTGGATGAGGCTTTGAGGAACATGATCTAGTAGGAGGTGTCCCTGCCCATGGCAGGGGCATTGAAACTAGGTGGTCTTTAAGGTCCTGTCCAACCTAAACCATTCTGTGATACTATGGTATTTCCACTAGTCTAAAACCATAGATATGAAATTGGGTTTTTTAATGGTGCGCGTGATGCTGGATGATAAATTATATGACCAAAAAAAAAATATGCAAAGCAACATATTTGAAAACCTGAAATACTGAAAGCTCCAACCTGACAGCTGGAAAACAGAATAAGTTAAATCAAAGGCCGGGTCCCCTTTCTATTTGTCAAACTACTAGAATGCTCTTAAAGTGGGTAAAATCATTAACCTCCTCTCACTAGAAGACATTTTTCTCTTGCCAGTAATATCAAATAGTGAGCATCAGAGTCCAAAGCAGAGCTCCTGGTCTATGCAGACACCTTAAGAAACTAGCAAAAATTAGCCCCATCCATCTATTTCATCTCAGCTTCTGTTGTTGCAGTCAAACACTATGGAAAAGTAGCTTGGGAAGGAACCTGCAGAGCCACACACTTTCCCTATTTCCTTTGCCAAGAAGACAGACCCACCACAACTTTGCAGTCCTTGGTGATGCTGTGGCAGACTACAAGTGCTGGATATGTCAACTTTTGCTGGATTGACCCTGGCTGGATGCCAGGTGCCCACCAAAGCCACTCTATCGCTCCCTTCCCCAGCTGCACAGGGGAGAAAAAATATAACAAAAGGTTCATGGGTCAAGTTGAGGACAGGGAGATCACTCAGCAATTACTGCCATGGGCAAAACAGACTTGATTTGGGGGAAAATGAATTTAATTTTTTACCAATCAAATCAGAGTGTGGTAATTAAAAATAAAACCTAAATCTTAAAACACCTTCCCCCTGCCCCCCCCCCCCCCCCCCCCCCCTTCTTTCTGGGCAGCGCAGGGGGACGGCATGGGGCTGGGTCAGTCCATCACACGCTGCCTCTGCCGCTCCTGCCCCCTCGGGGGAGGCTCCTCACACTCGGGCCCTGCTCCAGCCGGGGGTCCCTGCCATGGACACGGTCCTCCATGGACTTCTCCAACGCGAGCCCTTCCCAGGGCAGCAGCCCTTCCCAGGCTGCCCCAGCCGGGTCCCCCCCCGGGCGCAGCCCCTCAGGCACAGCGGCTCCAGCGCGGGTCCCCGCGGGGGCACAGGCCCGGCCAGCAAACCTGCTCCCGCCTGGGCTCCTCTGCACGGGGCCACAGGCCCTGCCAGGAGCTGCTCCAGCGCCGGCTGCCCGCGGGGCACAGCCTCCTCGGGGCATCGCCCTGCCCCGGCCTGGGGTCCCCGTGGGCTGCAGGTGGGGATCTGCTCCACCACGGCCCTCCACGGGCTGAGGGGCACAGCCTGCCTCGCCAGGGGCTTCACCGCGGGCTGCCGGGGAACCTCTGCTCTGGGGCCTGGGGCACCTCCTGCCTCCTTCTGCACTGACCTCACATATTCTCACTCCTCTCTCTGGCTGCAGTTGTAGTTGCCCTGTTTTTTCACCCCCTGCTTCAATACGCTGTCCCAGAGGTGCTACCACCATCGCTGATGGGCTCGGCCTGGGCCAGCGGTGAGTTCACCTTGGAGCCGGCTGGTGTTGGCTCCATGGGACATAGGGGAAGCTTCTAGCAGCTTCTCACAGAAGCCACCCTTGTGTCCCCCCCAACTACCAAAGCTTGGCCATGCAAACCAGATATATACCTTTTTCCAAGCCACTCTTTCCAACTGCTTCAGAGCCCACTCTGTTCCTTACAACTAGCCTCACTCTCTTTCAAATTACGTGTGCCTTATCTACCAAGCAGGTGGTGAAAACACGTTTCTCCACTTCACTACCATCCTTAAAGATACATATTCCTCTGCTCCCATTCCACACTTTTTTTAGTGTTAAACAAGACTTTTCTACTTTTCTCTGAATATTCTTGCAGTTATTCTCCTTCCAGTTCTCCATTTATTCCAGATCTTTTTTTGAAAAGCAGCGTGCCAAATGGACACGTTGCTCCAGCTGAGTCATTACCCATGCTAAGTAGAATAGAACTGCTACACTTCATGAAGATCTTTCTTGAGTATGATTATCTTTTCCCACAACGGCTCAATTTTTTTGCTTTACCTTACTTTATGCGTTGTTTATATACAAGTCAACAATGGTCATATTGACTGCAGCGAGACACAGTATGAAATCAGTGGAAACCTCTTTACAAGGTAGCTCCTTTTAGTAATTAGGCAATGATAAAAATTGTTATTAATTCAGTTTTCCACTACTGTGTAGAAGTTGTTTCTGGATCGCATTTCCTTGCTTATGAAAATGTCATGTTAAGCAGCAGCAAAGTCTTATGAAAGTCAAATTATAGCACATCTATAGTTCTTGTATCTTAGTCATAAGGCCTGATGTCCTGTCACAGAATGAAATGCAGTGGATTTGCACTTAAAAAGTTTGTATCTGCTGGTGCTTACTTTGGTGACTTCCAGATAAATATAAATTGTTTGAGTATTTGCTCCAGAAGTTTTCTTCTTGAACAATTGAAGTTGTCTGCCTGCTCTGCAATTCCCTGATTCCTTTCCTCTTCCTTCCCTCTTCCTTGCTTCTGCCTTCTTTTTAGATGCATTATGTGTACCATTTCCCACCTTTCCTACACCACAGTATTCCTCCACGACAAAACTGTTAGCAGTTCCAGCATTACTTACCTGATTTTTTAGGTCCAAGGATAAAGTCTGACAGATGTATTTGATCAGTGAGTTAGAATACTTCTTTGAAAAGGACTAATGTGTTTCTTTCTTATTCCAGTCAGAGACTTCACCTCTTTTTTCCCCTATTGTCAGCTGCTCCAGTCATCTTTTTGTACCGATCTTCCTAGACTGATGCCTGGGAAACTGCCAATGCTCAGATGTTTTAACATTTTTTCAGAAAAATAACAGCAAAAAAAGCTTTTTAGGGCAGAATAAGATTTTGCTACCTTTCTGATCTTCCGTGCTTTTCCCATGTATACGTGAAAGATTTCCTGCTGCAAAACTAAGGGTCTTGTGTTGATGTGTCTTTTCTCTATATATCATACATTGATTTTACCAGCATCACATGGAGATTTTGAGGTTCTCTTTTAGCAAACTTCAATGTTCTACACCACAGCTTAAGAAATAGGAGAACCGAATTCTTTTTCTTTTCTTTTTCCTAGCTTCACAGCCTGCTGTGAATATCAGAAATGAATGATTCTTCTAACTGTGAGTGGGCAGTAAATAATGACAGCATTATAATTTATTACTTTGTAATGCAGAAGATCCATGAACTAGAGTTCTGGCACAAATGAGATGCAATGGTGTGCTCTTGATTATTTATCCTTACATGGTATCATTAAAATAAATCACATTCATTTTGGTTTGAGCATCAACTCAAGTTCTTTCTAGCTGTGATCGAGTTACCTCATCTTTGCAATGACTGATAGTAAGGTGAGATTAGCTTCAGCCTTAGTTTCCATGACAAACACGTGCAGATAAACCATCCCATAGCATCCTGCTCATTACCCTGCTGAAAGTGAGTTCAGTGGGCAGCTGAGCCTAACATTGTTACAATGTGCAGTAGTTCAATGAATTCCACATTGTCACTTCAGCTAGAATAAGGAAGGGAGCAGTGAGTGAGGCAGTGAAACTTCTTCCAACACAAGCTTTTTCATTCTGGAGATCTTCCCTCAGCCTGAGCCTTTACTACCTGGAGAACAAAACATCAGAAGCTGTATTCTCTACAGCTAGCTCTGCACACTTACACAGACACACAATTACCACATATCAGTGAGGAAGCTGCTAAATAGTTAAATGCTGAAACAGCTTCTCCTTGTTCAGGAAAGGCTTCCTTATTTTGTAGAAGTGGAACAAGGCAGATGTGATATATCGCAGCCCATATACCTCAGCCAGTTACTCTCCCTTCCTTATGTCCTCTCACACCTACCAGAGGGCTTTCAAGAAATAGAGGCAATATTTTGTGAGATGGGAACAGTCACTTAGGTTCCGTTGCAACTTCAGTGTTCAGGAGTAGAAGAAGGATAATCCAGGTACAGAAAAAGATCTAAGACCTATGAATGGGCTTTATGTCTCCTGTCTCAGAACTATAGCTGGCAAGTCATTAAAATTTTCTTCTCTGTTTAAAATGGGCATAATTATATTTCATAGCTGCTATATAAAATTTGTAGCATTTTAAAATATTTAAATATAAAAAAAAAACACTTAAAAATTCGATATATTGTCTGGGCACCCCAAAAATATGCATGACACAATCGCATACATTAAGTTTTTAAATAAAATAGCTGTAACAATTGTTAGAAAAAAGATAGTATGTCATGGTGGCAATGAAGGAAATTGAAGCATGAAATGTTCTGGGCAGAGAGTTTCTTGCCTGTCCTGCACTATGTCCCATTTCTGAGTTAACTCTAAAAGCATTTGCAGTGCCCTTGTGTCTCTGTTTCTATTCTTTCCCACTGTCTTTAGAAACTTTAATATCCTGGCCTGAGGGTATAACCCTGGATGAAACCAGAAACCTTAGGGAGCTTGTTGAAAACAGACTAAACAGGGAAATAGGTTTCTCCAGGACACATTTCCTTTTATTTCGCCACAAAAACTTCACTTCTAGCAGCTTCCCTGCATGCACATGTAAACCCCTGCTCCCCCTTTCATCTGGACATATAAACCCATAGGTTGATTTCTTTAACTAACATTTTTAACCTTCACTCCCTGTGGCTTACTCTAGGACAAGCTATAGGATGACACTTCCTAGCCAGGGGAGGGAGGACTTTCTGGTAACCGAAGGAAGGAATTGGATGAGCAACATGATGCCTCCAGGGAAAGAAAGAGAAGGGAACATTCACCATCCAGGCCTCAAAGGGGAGCAAAGTATAACACCCCTGTTAGGGTAGGTTTCCTGAGCCAGGCTCTTGCAAGAAAGCCTAAAGATTAACCCCCCACCCACCTGCCTGCTGAGAAACAGTGCTCTGAAGTGTAAATTATGTGCTACCTAGTCCCCAAGGGAGAGTTATATTATGTTATATTAATCATTCAATGAAAGGTCTAGAATCCAGCTTTCCTTAGCCTCAGGTGGTGACTGTAATTCCTAGGCCAAATGATTACTCTTTCCTCCGTGGTGAATATTTTTTCTTGTTCCTTGGAAGACAGAGTGCTGAGTGCACCTGACAATGCAGACCCATCCTGGGTATCCTGGGGCTGAGGGATGGAAAGCCTGAGCCTGGATCACTGGGGTGCAGGGCAAGAGGGGCCCCTCTATTAAGGGTGGACAAGGACCCTCTCCTTCCCCTTTGAAGGAATGGGATGTCTTTTCTCTCTGAAAAGAAAAACGACTAAGCTCTTAGTTCCCATCAAAGGTCTGAGCTGTGAACCCTGAGTAGGGGGAGCCATGCCTCTATCTCAGGATAAAGTCTGAAGATTTATGGTGGGGAATTCCTCGGTTTTATGCAGTTTCCATTCCCATTTCTGGCTGTCTATTACTTGCTGTGTACCTCACAGGAAACCTTTGTGTTTGACTTTGAGCCTCACTCCAGTGTCCAAGGCCCTCTTACGGATCTCCTTCATGTCAAATGCAAATATTCAAACCCTTAAGCTGACCAGTTAATGTGTTTCTCTCCCCTTCCAGAACACCTCCTCCATCCGCAGTGAGCACATATGTTCATTCACAGTACCGATATAAAAGATTCTGCCCTCATAAACACCAGGAAGCACACTATGGATATCTTGCAGGACTTACATCAGTGTTTCTGACAGCAGAATTAGGTCCAAAGGGCTTTATTTCATTTTGCTTGCGGTTGGGAAAGCACAAAAATGAAATGCAATTACATATGTGTACATGAGAAAGTAGAGAAGGCAATGATTTGTGCATTGAAAAGGGATCAAAAGAGGATATCCTTATTTTTTAACTTTTTTCTTGGTATTTCTTCCACTCATGCCATTTACAAACACAGTTGCAAGTACTGAAGTCCCTGCTTTAAAAAGCCTGCCACAAGCTAGTCAGATAATTTCCTTTTCTTCTCCACCTACGATAGTGATAAGACTTAAGTGATGCTCAGGTCTTTCAGGCACGTCTGCTAATACCATTTTCAATTGTGTTATCGGATGACATAAGCATAATGATACCGAATATTCCTGTCTATAGTATATGCACTCCATTAATGCCTGAACATCCATCAGTTTCAGTTTAGTGAAAAAGACCCTGCCTGAGAAATCTGTAGTCTAAATAAGCAGAGATGGAGGAGCTATTTCAAGCGACCTTGCTGAGGGATTAAGTAATGTCAGACTTCTGGCAGGAAGCCTGTGGGAGGCCGGGGAGCTGAACCGAGGGCTGCAAACCCCTGGCAGCATCAGCCTCCAAATTGTTCTTTACCTGGCAGCTGCCTGCCAGAGAGAGGTGGTGGCTGCTAAATGAAAAGCAGATGGAGTTAAGTTTAGTTAAAGTAGACAGTCATAACAACAAAGAGCTCTCATCTAATCACCCAGCAGTAGTAGGGATGAAAATGTAATCAAGTTGTTTTCTATAAATCATTTTCACAAGATAAGAGGTCTGACTATCCAGCATAGCTCACGAAGTATTTACACAGTAAACTTCCCTGCCCTCAGCACTACCCCTTTGCTCTGAATTATTGCTTTAATGCATTTAATCATGAAATGCTACAGTCAGATAATAAGAACCCTGTAAACTTCCCCCTCCTTTCCTTTTAAATTAAATTATATACTGGTAGTAAGAACATGATTATTTGAAGGTTGTGTTTATGAGAATTCTTATCCTTTGAGGAGGGTGGCGAGGAAAAAGGAATTTTAAATTTTCCTTAATAGAGAAAACAGCTTGTGGAAATAATTACGCAACTTGAGAGCCCTGCACAGCATCTGTACTTAGCAATGTTACATTCAAGCCTGTAGAAGCAGGCAAGCAGTCTGTCTTTCAGACAGTTGAATATATAAAGTGTCTCCATTATAGTACTAATTTCACTAATATATTGCCAAGATAAAGCGATTGAATCTGCTGAAGAGAAGAGACGGGGGAGGATGCTGATAATGTCTATTGTAATGAATAACAGCAATGGGCATAGCAGTTTATTAACAAACTCCATAGGTCACTGCACAGCAATAGCAGCGAAGCAGTAAGAGGGAAATTCAATCTTGTTCCTTTAGAGCTTGCAGCATGCGCTGAACCTCCTCATCAGGTGGGCTCACAGTCCTCCAAACTGGGCAAGTTGCCTGTGGATGGGAGATGTGGGGAAAGGAGCTTTGCTGCTTCAGCTGCACTTCAGCCTGGCACCAGCTCGCATCCAGCCAGCTCTTCTGGTTTCCTCTGATTGGGGTTTTAAAAGATTTTCAAGATTAACATGTTTTAGTTTGCAGTCCGTGTTCCCAATCAGCTCTGGGACCTTACAGGTTGGCCAGACCAACAGCTTTTCCTGCAGCCCCATTCTCTTATGTTGAAGGCAATTGAGAAGAATGATTCACTCCAATGTTAAATAAACTCCTGTCCACTCAGGTCACTCACTGCCTTAGCCTCAGGAGGATTAAAAATAAATAAAGGAGTCAGATGACAGTGCATTTTTTACTTAGTTTGTTTAAAGCTGTACATTGTTTTCCTGGAAAGACAAAGCACTTTCCCTTAATTTGAGTTCTTGCATTTCAGTGATGCTGGAAAACGGTGATGTTTGCCAGACTGGCCTGTGTCCTGCTGCCAACAGCTTCCTGAGAGTGTCTGAAAGACTTCAGGGATGGACATGCCCCAGAGCCGCGCCTGCAAGCTCAGGTCCATCAGGAGACACAAACAGGGCTGATACTTGTATGAGCGCCCTCAGATGAGTTTCTTTTTCTAACTCATGCAGTCATTTTAATTACGCAACTTATTGCATGAAGCCCTTTAAGCATGGGCAGGAGAAGCAAAACAGCAAAAGAAATTGAACTGTTTTAACAGTCAGTTTTCTGAGGATTTAGATGCTTGCTTCATTTGGTATCTAGCATCTTGTGCCTGTTTAAATAATTGATTTGACAGAAACATCTAAAAAGCCTTAATTAAAGCCATTTTAAAAGACTATGTTAATGAAACTCAACCTATGAAACTGCCTTTTTTGGTGCTGTAGTTTCTATTTTCCTCTCCTACAGTTTAAAATCTGAGAACACTGCAGCAAACAAACAGCAGATGGGATCTAAAAGGGCTTTTAGAATAATGAATATCTGTGATTATGCACTAAGATTCAGCCTCTGCCCTTGGACAGCATCTAGGGTGCTCATAATGCCACTAAAAAAATAAGGCAGATTGGTCTTTTTCTCACACATAAGTAAAGTACTGTCGGTATAGCGTGCAGGAGTATGCTTATGTTGTATCAGGAGCAGGTGTTTGTTTGAGCAGGAGGAGAGGGGGAGAAAGGGAAGTTGCATGGAGATGTCAGCACAGCACTGGGCCAGAGCTGTAAATCCTAGGGATGGGGTTTATGAGCAGGGGCTCAGTGCTGCATTGCAAACTCCCAGGGCTCTGGGGCAGCCCACAGAAGGGCCTGAGAGAGGACCTGGGTTAGCTTTGAGCACAGATGGAGTGAGCATGCCTCTGTCCAAAATCTACATCATTTCTGTGATCCTGCCAAGAAGAAAGGAAGGAAATGTTAATAGACGCATCAAAGTCCAGTCCGCGCAAGCATCTCCCTGGGGTGCCCGACCAGCTGTGAGAAACACTTCCTGTGATCATAGTCGTTTGGGTTTTGCTTCCTCCTCCTGGGGCTGTGTAGGTTTTACCCCAGGAAGATTTCATAAGAAAGGTGTATTTGTTCTAGGCAGCCAAACCAGGGTCTTCACCCCAGACCTCCTGGCTCACAGTACCAGGGTGAGTCTCCCTCAGCCACTCTCTCAGTGACCACCTGGGTCTTGCCTTCGTGACTACTCCCGCATCCTAAATTCCTAACTGCCTGAACTCCAGCAGGGCAAAGCAACCCCGTGCCTGGGGACCCAGCAGCTCTTGGGGCACAGGGTCAGGACCCCTAAGCCAGGGATGAGCTTGTGATGGGTCTATCACCCGGCAGGCATGCGCTCTGCAAGGCACCAGCCCAGCTCCACTGGGCTGTCTTCCCAAGACCTGAAAATTGCCTGAATTAACAATGGAAATGGCAAACTGTCCAAGGTGATTCTTTGCAGGTTTGCAGACATACCTGCCTTCCCCTGGGGGGAATTTATACAATTACACCCAGCAAACCGGGCTGCTCAGCTAAAAATTCTCTGCGAGCGTGCTTAGGCTGGCAGCTAAATTAGAGGGAACGCATCTCCCTGCATTATTAGAAGTAACAGACTCGCTTTTTTTTAATTTACTTTTACTATTTCCTTTGCAAATTGCTAGGCACTTCTAAACACAAACTGGTTTTGCCTTTTCAACTTGACTCACATTACAGCCCAGCTAACTCCATTAGCAAATAAAGTAAATAGCCAAAGCACTTATGAAAGTCTAAATTCCCCAAAGGTAATAACTGTATAAAACACATGGGAGTTGTTATTTCAAGGCAAGGAAATGGAAAGCTTTTAGTTTATCATTAAGCTGGCTTAGTATTTTGGTAGACCTTGGCATTATTTATTAAAAATTTATAATGTCAGACTCGGGTGAGCCTACGTAAGTGATACATATTTTTGTACTGAGATGCAATACTTGTGCTATTTGTCCTGAACTCCATGTAAACAGTGCTTAATAAGCTTTGACTTGGCTTTTCCCATTAAATAGTTTGCCTGTGTGGAGTGAACTCAAGTCAATGCAAGTTCTTGCAAGAATTCCCCTTCAATGCAGTAATGGTCTTGGGAAGCATCTTTCCAGGCTGCCATTCATCCAGAATTTAATATTTAGAAGCAATTCCATTATGAGAAACCATTGAGCTCTGTTGTGGTTTAACACCAGCTGGCAACTAAGCCCCACACAGCTGCTTGTCCCACTGCCCCCCCTCCCACCCCACCCCAGTGGGATGGTGGAGAGAATAGGAAGAGTAAAAGTGAGAAAACTCATGGACTTGTGGGTTGAGACTGACAGTTTAATAGGTAAAGCAAAAGCTCCACATGCAAGCAAAGCAAAACAAGGAATTCATTCACCACTTCCCAGCAGCAGGCAGGTGTTTGGCCATCTCTAGGAAAGCAGGGCTCCATCATGCAAAACGGTTACTTGGGAAGACTGATGTCATTGCTCTGAACACCCTCCCATCCTTCTACTTTCTCCAGCTTTATACGCTGAGCATTGACAACATGTGGTATGGAATATCCCTTTGCTCAGTTGGGGTCAGCTGTCCTGGCTGACACTCCTTGTGCACCCTCAGCCCAATCACTGATGGGTTGGGGTGAGAAACAAAAAAGGCCTTGTCTCTTTGTAAGCACTGCCCAGCAATAACTAAAACATCTCTGAATTTTCAACACTGTTTCCAGCACCAATCTGAAACATAGCCCCATACCAGCTGCTATGAGGAAAATTAACTCTACCCCAGTCAAACCCAGCACAAGTTCTCACAGAAGGATTAGAGGATGTTATAACCTTATGCGGGAAGGAGCAGGGATGAATACATAAGAATTAAAAACACCCCACAAAGCAGAAGAACAAGATAAGACACTGTCATAGATGTGATCCTGTAGGAACCTAAGTCCATCAGCTAACGGTCGAAGGACATGCAGGTTATGTCTTTTGCCTGACATATTTTCTAGCTCTAGCCTGACTATTCCAGTCCATCACCTTTTAGTCCTTCCATTTTTCATTTCCCTGAATGCTCATTTTTGACAGTTTCAGTGTTGCAGTTTGTAGACCAATGCTTCCTTTCAAATTTTATCTTTGTGTTCTTTCATCACTAGTATCTGACGCTAACTCCTTCATGCTGATAGCTTCCTGCATCATCACTGTTATATTCCTTAGAAGAAGATGCTCCATGCCTTAACAAAAGCTGAGATGATGAATTGGTGTCTCAGGCACAACCAGATATCTTGTTCCTTATATTAGTTCTTTTAAAGTATTTGCAATGCTCGGCAAAACTGTGAAACTGTAGTAATAAAAACTCAAGTTTGTTCTCCACACTTGTGGCACCAGTTAGTAAGGTTGGTGCTTTCGCTTAGAAAAACTCTGCTTATGAGCTACCCGAAGCCTCATCCACTCTCTTGTGCACATGTGCCACCTCAAGGGGGATGCAGGACAGACACCTGTACATGTGCAGGGGTTTCCTTCTGGCATTCCTGCAGTGCTCGTGTGCTTTCTATAAGCAGCCACAAACTGGCTGGCATTGCTCAAAAATCTCCCAGTCTAAAAATGCTCACAACACCAAATTTCTAGCAGTGGAGATGTTTACATTACTGTTGTCCTAAGTACAACAAGACTGGCATTTTTAAGGTCTCTTCCTTGATATCTCATTATTTGCTACTCATTAAAGTCTAAGGACATCCTGGTTCTTTGATTCTTTGGTTAGAGACATTCACCCATTCGTGGCATCCTGCAGCACAAGAGGCTCTGGGCTTGAGTCTGCAGGCAGTCGCTGTCAGTTTTCCTGGCCACAATGCAAGCTACTGAGACCAACACCATTCTTCAGAGACTGCAGGGCAGAATTAAGTTTTACAGAACCATTTCTTTGTGTGCGTGGTCCATTTGCTGATGTTTGCTTCCTGATTTTGGAGGAACCACAGCCCTGGGAATAGATGGTTTGATGGTAGGTCTGAGAGGCGATATACAAAGTTATTCTGGGATTACATACAGATTTAAATGAATCAAGAAGGCAAATCAACAGCCCATAAGCTTCCTGGTTTGGGTTATTGCATTTCTCATTCTTTCCACTCTGTGCATAGTGGGACTGTTCAAGCCTGAGATAAAAATTATGAAAAACAATTAGTGGAATACACTGATTGTTAACTTTGTCACAGCCTCTGTTACGAAACACAGTCTTCATACATGAGGAAAACCTGTAATGGTTTAGTATCTACTGTCTCCCAGCACTTCTGCAGTAATCCATTTCAGAAACAAGAATTGGAGTGGCTAACCAGAGGTAGGAAAAAACAACCCTGTTTGTTCTTCTCAATAGAATACGACAAAGTCAGCAGTTATCTCCTATATGCTTAGGTGTAATACAAAACTTCTGTTTCTATTAAAAATTCCTATTTTAAACCCCTTATTTTTAGAACTGCATTGTAATTTGAATTACAAATAGAATTAGAAATTTGTAATATAGACCTTTCATCTTACATAACTCATTGCCCATTTCTCTCCAATGACTGCAAAAGGAACAAAGTTGATTATCTCAGATGTAAAGATGTGCACTGTAAGTATTTCTGTTCAGTCACAGGCTTTTCACCTTCCAGTGAAACAGAAAAAACTGCATTCAGTTTATTGAAAGCAGACTGTCTTCTGCTGTTGATCTCTGTTAATAAAACATAGTAAGACTGTACCGAGACTGTTCCACCAGCCGCCTTCTCACACTGAGAACTGGTGTGATTTAGTTGATTCTCTTTCTTTACAAGGATGCCATTTGTAAAGTAACTCTCAGCTTGCTTGTGAACAAGTTTATTTCTTTTTGCAGTGGTACCTTCTATCAGATCGTAATCCCCTTAGGGAGCAGAAATACCCTTCACATTTCTTTTCCAATCTACTGTACTAAACACTCTTTTTCCTTTCCTTTCCTTGTTCAAGGTCAGGTCTAGATCTAAACATCTGTTTTTAACATGTTTTGTATGCTGCTTCTCAGATTACACTCTGTGGGAGCAAGAGTGGGTGGGATATGAACAGTTCACAGAGCATTTAAAGAATAGGTAGCACCCTTTTTGCTTCTTGTTACAGCCAAGTTCCTAGAAATCTCTCCATTTCTAGCTTAAAGACCAGAAACCAATTCCTTGGGAAATGCTTGACAATATGGATTACTTTGGTACTTAGCTCTTTACTGTGAATGCTTTCCTGATAAAATATCACAGGCTTTCCATGAATGCACATAGGCTAATGAACTCTGAGCTTGCTCAATTGCAGGAGCTGTATTATCATGATTACTTGAGGATTTCACATCTGTAGGCTAAAAGCTATGTAATTTAGTGTTCACAGGAGATAAATAGCTCTGGCTCTGTTTGATTGAGTTGTCAGCCAATATGACGCATGTTTTTGGGTGCAAAGATATGGCACACAAGGCCAAGCATGGCTTCTTTCCTCTTTGCTCCCCTTCTACTAGTAGATCCAAGAATGACCGGCTAAACCTCATTAATACTGAGTTCTTTGCAGTGCTCTGGTGTTTAGGGGAGAACCCTTTGGTGTTCAAATTCCCATTAGAAAGAATACTACGCCTCACATTAAAAGCCTGAAAAGGATATCTATCTAGACAAACAGATCATCCCAGTTTTGCTTGATTTTTTTTTTCTGTTAGATGAATTACACCATTTTCTCTTGACCTGCAAACTTCTTCACGTAATTCCACATTTCATAATTTTCCCCACTTCCTACTATTCACACATAGAATTATGTACATAGAATTAGAAGGCCAAGCTCATGGCATAGTAGTAGCTCTATCCACCATGTGCCCCTTTTCTAAAAGAGGACCTTGGTGGTGGTTTTTGTTGGCTAGGAGAAATTCATATACCACCTTTATGGAAGAAGGCTTTGTAAGTTTGTAGGCTTTTGAAGGTTTTTAAGTTTGCAAGCTTTTGAAGGCTAGCAAACTGCCTGAAAATATGGAAAAAGCAGCAAAATCATTGCTAAAGGGCACAAGTGCTGTTAAGGTGGCAGACTGGAGGGAGGATAGGAAGTCCCCTTAGATATACAGGTTTTTTCACAGTTCACTATACACAGAATTCAGCTTAGAAGTGCCAGGCACAACCAGTGAAAAACAGTGTAATTGACTGTCCCTTTTCTGTCGCTCCCCAGCCTAGAGGTGAGCACCACTGTGCTTGCACCAGCCCTGCAGTGCTCCCGGTACCAGCAATGGGATGCTGAGAAGGGACCCAGGTCCCCTCACAGAGGCACAAAACCAGCTTTACTGTGTATACTTCCCAGTCCATACACATTGAATAGGAAGGGTCAGGTCCAAAGTGAGTGAGAAGTAGCAACCAGACGTTTCAAAGAAGCAGAAAGCTTTTAAGACTCTCCTGGCCTTCAGAGGTGTTGCCTCCAGGCTGTCTCCTTGCTCTGCAGGGCTGGGTGCACTGGTCCTGGTGTGGCCATCCAGCCATGGTCCTGCTGGAGGGGACCACTGCATGCTCTCCTGCCCTGATCTGTCATTCATTTACCCCAGTTCTCCTGCTGGGAGGGTGACATCAGATTACAATATTTCTGTGTAGACAGGACAACGTCCATATTCTTCTGAAGTCTGTTGCACAAAAGAGGGAAACGATAACACAGTGCAGTTCAGCAACATAATTTTCCTACAGTGTCTTTATCAGGACTAAGAGAAGTCCTGCAAGGTAGACCCTGACTTCCAGTCCCCCTTTCCAATCCTGACATTTCCAGTTTGGCCAGAATAGTCGTGAAATGGTTATGAAGGGCAAAGAGTTTCCTGCAAGAGCTGACATATATTTACATGAAATTGTGATAGAGGATTTTTTCAGATTAGAAAACAACTGTCCTTGCAGTGAAACAAAATCATTTATTAATTAACCCCGGGATGGGAGACGGGGAGAAAGGGAAAAATTATTATTTAGCTGCAAGATAAGAAAAATATTTACTAATCTTACACTTTACTGTGTCCTCTGCTACCTCTTTCCCCCATCTGCCTACCTTTTCTGGCAGGCCTGTTTAGATGTCAGGTTTCACTTTTTTTCTTCCTGTCCTGTAATGTCATTAACAAGAACTTTATCCAGAACCCCGATTTGATACACTATATAGATTAATATATTATATATACACTGTATACACCAACAATACATTATATATATATTATATACAATAATAATTGAGTGGCCTTCGGGGTTTCTAAAAATCCCTCCTTCTGCATTGTTATTGGCTGCAGTATCTCTAGTACGAAATGTTATGACTGTTTAGCAGCATCTATTCAGTCCTGGAAAGGGAGAAGGAAGGGAGGAGGAATGAGCACTTAATGGCTTTTTGGACAGAGCCTCTAATTACCAATAATGTAAGACACAATAACTTTTGAGGCAGCCATGGTAAGGACATGGGAAGATCCTCTTTGCAGTATTTGTGGGCGGCTGTGCAGATGTCTGCCTGCTCTCTTCTGCTCCACTCTCAGGCAGATATCTTTCAGACCCTCTACTAATCAATACTAATCACTTATGCCATCTGCCAGACACACAGATTACACAGCAGGGCTGGCACTTTCAGCGGGGCTAGCTGGAGTGACACACATAACTCATGCCTCTGGAAATCAGGCTACTCATAACCCCAAGCTTCCTCTGTGCACAGTGAAACCCTGCGACTCGGGGGGCTCACTGCGGCAGCCAGCGTGCGGTGTTTTAGGCTCCCACGCAGCAGCGCTGGAGTGACCCGGCTTCCCAGAAGCTTTCCACTCATTTACAGCTGAGGTGTCCTGTAGTATGTGGCCCTTCAAATCTATGTACTGCTCAGGTAAGCCACTGACAGAAATGCAAACGGGTATGATGGCATTTCTGTGACAGTTCTCTGTTTCCATGGGTAAGGTGCAGAAGAGCTGCCTATGAACAGGTCATATGAAGTTCCTCAGGCTACAATCTGACCTAGGAATAACCTGGGTGATGTCCCCTCTTAAAGAATAGCTTACATCTTAAAACAGTAAGTACCATTTGTGAATATATTTGAGAGCAGGATTCAGAAAGTAAAGTTTAAAGTCCTTTCAACCTTCAGCTTTCCATTTTTACCAATTTTATGAGAAGTTTATATTCCTGCATATTCTGCAGAGAGATAAGCATTTTTTGTTACATGCTGTAGTTTACGATGGGATCATTGTTCAAACACATCAGTGTTTCTGTAAATGTGAGACTCCAAAATTTCTTGTTTAAAGGTTTATAACTTCATTTACTATAATACTCAAATTTTACAATACACATTATATGCAACTTTGAAGCACTCCATAAAATATTTATATCAATGCCTAGATGTGGCAGCTACATTTGTGATTAGAGTTTTATTCCTGTTAATTATAAATCAGACATGCAAGGGTGATTGTTTTTCTGTTCCCTTGGCAAAAATATTTGCAATAAAACTCCTTCCTCACAGTCCTTCTGAGCTCACCAGTAGCATCAAGCTTCAAATTACAAAGAGAATTCCCCTATAAAATCGACAAGTCGCTCTTCCACGATAGTTTTCAAGGTCTCTTGGTCTTCTTCAGGCCTACCGCTTGACTTTGGCTTTGCATAACTTGTAGAGCTCCAGCTGAATGGAGTTCATGACAGGTAATGGCATCGTAACTCATTATCAGTACTCTTCTGGATTGCCCAGTTTTCCTGCCATAGGCTGTCTGCAGCTCAGTCATCAGCAGTGCTGTGTTCAGGCAGTGATATACTGTCACAGGTAGCAAACGTTTGGGTGAAGGCTGTGACTGTGTTCCACTGCAAGCTAACCAACTTTCTTTGCTAAATAAAATAGGCATTGCAAAACCCGCATCTTGAATAGTAAGCTTGACTCTCATTCTGCCAACCCTGACAGCTCAAAAACAGCCATTCCATCTATTTCCATAAATATCTGAAGGCCATTATTAACACAAATAAATCATTTTCTGTTGCTGTCCTTCAAGTTAAGAGTTGTACGCTCATGTAACGTTACAGCCTATTCTCTGTTTATGACTGATTCAACCTAACAGAAACGCAAACTGCTCTATGAATTACAGAGAATGACATCTGTGATAATGTTAGTTTGCTTGGTATAAGTCAGCTGAACTTTTCTGCACTGCCTTCAGTCCTGTTTCTCCTTGCTCAAAGTGTACACTGGCTCTACATCTTCACACTTATATGGCTGCAGAACAAATTGTTTAGTCGGATTTGATTTTTTTAATAAACGTACAAATGGACCATCATATACTTACTGGTGTTGAATAGCAAATACATAAATAATGTCACAGTGCTATCACAGTGCTAAAAGTCTTCACAGTACATGTATGTAAGACTGGATGTCATTATTAAAATAGCACACTGTTTTCTACAGCATTGAAACCAGCTAAATCATTCATCTCTTAGAGACCAACTTAAAATTTTGTTCTTTGTGAGGCTGAACATTCTATTATAGGACATTATTCTAAAATAAATACCTAAGATGAACTTTTAATGGTATGAATTTTGTTCCTAATTGGAATTTGTTAGTCACTCATTAAATTACTGGATATATCTCACTTCTTACCCTCCCCCCTCCCCTCCAGTAACAAATTCTACAAATATATAGATTCCAAAAATTCAGTGAATTATTTTGGCACTTAAATCACTCATTGGTGCTTCACTATAGGTATTTGTTACTTCAAAATCAAAATACCAGTTGGTTTGATTGGAAACATGAGCTGCTGTACCTTAAAAAGTCTCTGAACACTGAGTGGACAAGCCAAACTCATAATGCCATGTGTCATAAACATATACTGAATAAAAAGCTCATTAGTACTTAAGTGAGGCCTTGATGGACTTTTTTCCCCAAATACTATTTTAGTGTTACTAAAGAGAAAGGGCAGTAAATAGCTATTTGATACAGGTATCTGTATTCAAATATAACCAAAAAGATGAAATTCCATTTTTTATCTTTTTATGGTGGAAGAAAAAAGCCCTGCACAGCAGAAATCACAATTATTTTTTTTTAATTGTCAATGGTCATTGATACATTGAGGCTGATTTGGGCAATCCAAAGAATAGTCACTAGTGAAGCCACGTCATGGTGTAACCAGTCTCCCTACCCCATTATAGTAGTTTTAGGCTGAAATTTCCTGAGTTTTAAATGGCTGTGCAAATGGAAACACCAGGCTCATTGCAAATGTTTGGTCAAAATTCTCTAATGCAAATCAGTGATCAAGGCTGTGCTGCTTTTCAGCTTGTTTTAGGAACTGGCTTTAGACAGCCTCTGAAATAGCACGTATTGACATAATTCATTGAAACAATTTTGTTCAGTGTCTGAAATAATGAGTCAGCAGTGGATTGTAGATTTATGAGCAAATAGCTGTATGGTAGGTATGGCTGCATTAGAGTATAGATACATATTAGTTTAGAAAAAAAAAAAAAAGAAAAAGAAAAAAGAAGTGGTCTGTATAGAAGGAAAGGAAAGAATAAATAACCATGAATTAAAATGGGTATCCCAGAGGGAGCTAGCTCCACCAACTCTCTTTTAAAAGCATGATGTGTGATAACTTTGATCATCAATAAAGACAATAAAATGTGACATTAACACTGTGTTTTGAATGCCCAAGCCCACATTCAATATGAAAGCTTTATTTTTATGGAGAAATCTAGGTGTAACTTCTTGATTTGCTAAGTCAGTATTTTACAGAGAAAACTGCTATTCAGGATAAAGAAAAGAGAATAATGAAAACCACATGCTTGAAGGGTTATTCTGAAGTGTTAAAACAAGGTAGCTTTCAGGTGATGCAATCCCAGCTACCTGTGCAAGGAACACACCTACAATAATCTTGCTGGTAACATTGGAACAGAAAGTTTCATACGTGGCACATAAAGAGAGTGAATTTACTGCTCTCCTGCAAGCAACTCCCTCAATGCTGTCAGAGGTGATAACACCAGCTAAGGAGTAGGAGTCACAGCCCCAGAGGGGTGCAGCATTCAAGGGCTGCAGCTTGGGAGAAGCAGTGAAGGTGGTTGTACTCTCCCTGCCTCTGGGCAGTGCCGGGAGCTGATCTTCCGTGGGGCTGAGGAGGCCCCCAGGGTACAACCCGGGCTTGCAGTTGCCCCATGGTGATGGGTTTCATTAGGGTTCCCTGCCCATACAGGCTGGGGGGCAGCTCTGCAAGCCTACCCTGGGATTTTCCCCTTCCACCTCCTGCCCCTGCCTATGCTGAGCAGTACCCTGGCTGAGGAGAGCATATCAGTAACGCAGGTTTTAACTGGGGAAAGGGGTACAAAAGTATTTCAGAACAAAAAAAAGTTAGCATCATCCAGGAGGTATGTCCTGGCTGTTGTGCTGTTGCTCGGCATGGGCAGAGCTCAGCTTGAGTAAGTGTAAAACTGTTATCCCCACTTTGGTCAGAGCTATGCTAGTTTAAACCACCTGAAAATCTGATTTGGTTTCTTTAGGCTGCCACCCCAACTCGTATTAAGAGGATTTAATCAAGAATGTGTTCTGTGTCTGGGGACCAGAAAAGATCATGACAACTGAATTCACTGCAGTTAGAAAAGACTATTTACAGCATCCATTTCTCTTTACATTTATTTCAGCTGGGAGCTGTTGCAGCTACACTGTGACAGGTCAGGATAATGAAAACAGCACGGGATTTTACCCTCCGTTCATGTTTCCAGCTACTGCCTTTCCCTATCTGCCACATTCATTATGCTGAGAAAGGGTGAACCAGTTCTTACACAGCTGAGGGAAGAGTGTTAGCTACAGAAAACAAGGCATTTGGCATGGTGGTTGCATGTTATTCTGGGGATTAAATGCTTGAAGAGAAACTTGTACCCCAGGTGTCTCTGGGTGGGTAGAAAAATGACAGACGCAATTGTACTGAGTTCCAAGTGCGTGTCATTCTGAGAAAACAGACGTGCATATCATGACAGCTGCAGTGCTAGAAAGCAACGAAATCTTACAGTCAGGGAGACAAGTTGATCTTCTACTTTCCCTTGCAGAGAAGAAAGTCAGCTCTTAGGACAATTAATTCCTGGATTTCTAAAAAATAACTATATTAATGAAAAGAACAAAAAAAGTTTCTTCAATCATTAAGCAATTAACATTTGAAGATTTTAGACAAACAATAGAAGAATGGATTTCTGAGTCAGTTTTGATCACAATTATTCTGTTGACAGCAGGGGAAAAGGAGGAGGATACTCAGCGTTCAGACAAGCTTTGCTGTGATCAGAGTGTGACTGCTCCCACTCCTGCCTAATGTTACAGCAAAAACCACAGCTGCCACAACCCCTCCAAACAAGCAGCAAGCAGGGTCTTCCCTTCAATTGAAAGTCCATAAATGTAAGTTTCTTCTGTTAGGAAGGCGAATTACACAACTGGAAAATGGTGTGCTGTTCAAAAAAGAGCAAGTTCCCAATGTTAGTAGGGAGAAGACTATCATCAGCACAAATCTGAGCTCGGCCCCCGCTGTGCCCTCACCCTGGACCTGCCCAGGTGTCCGCAGCAGGGTAGCTCTGTGGTGGAGCACCCTTCACCCGATGTTACCCCTGCACAGGAGGACAAAAAGGAATCCAAGCAGAGAAGGTGTTGTGGTTTAATCCCAGCTGATGACCAAGTACCACACAGCTGCTCACTCACACCCCCACACCCCTTGTGGGATGGGGAGAAGAACTGGGAAAAAAAGTAAAACTCACGGGTTAAGATAAGAAAAACTTAATAATTGAAATATAATAATAATAATAATAATAATAATAATGTGAATAATGAAAAGGAGATGGAAGGGAAGAAGAATAAAATCCAAAAGGAAAAAAACCCTAAGTGATGCATGGTACAACTGCTCCCACCCACTGACCGATGCCCAGCCAGTCCCCAGGCAGCGACCAGCAGCCCCCAGCCAGCCTCCCCCAGTTCATACACTCAGCATGATGTCCCATGGTATGGAAAGTCCCTTCGGCCAGTTGGGGCCAGCTGTGTCCCCTCCCCATTTCTTGTGCCCCTCCAGCCCTCTGGCTGGCAGGGCCTGAGAGACTGAAAAGTGTTCGACTACGTATAAACATTGCTTAGCATCAACTGAAACCATCCCTGTGCCTGCAACATTGTTCTCACACCAAATCCAAAACACAGCACTGCGCCAGCTACTGAAAAGAAAATGAACTCTATCCCAGCCAAAACCAGGACAGAAGGCTCTGAAGACTGTCCTACTAAGACCTGAAAAAAAGAACAACAGTGAACAACCACAAAAATAACCCCATACTAAATCAACCCAAATCTCTTGACCTTTTAAATACTGAGTTAGTGGTAAGGGGAACAAAACAGAACCTACTGATATGTACCCCCTGCTAATTTATTTGCCAACAGGGTAATTTTGCCAGTGATTGCCAGATTTATCATGAGTGTAAAGTGCTGGACCAAATCCCCTTCATGGGGACACTTTGCTTTTCCCACTTCTGGCTGCCAACCACGTTTGGGCTAATCTATTTCTTCTAACTCCCTTTCAGAAAGCTAAAGCCCTAGCAACAGCCATTAAAGCAATGTATGCTCAGCACTTGTGAAAGAGAGGACACATGTGAGCTCTTCAGTTCATATTTAGAAACCTCATTTCAGCCTCCAAAAGACTCATTATCCTACCCAGTGAGTCCAACCTCCTGCCACCCTGGTCAGCACATCGTGTCCTGTCCTCCAGCACCGCCGCCTTTTTTTTTACATAAAACAAGCATCCGCAGTGCCAATGCTCTGCAGCATCACAGGAGCTTTACAGCAACTCCTCGTGCACCCCTGAGTTGGCATTTCAGGCCCACTGAAAAGGAGGCTGCGAAGCAATACAATGCCTGTGAGAACAGGCAGCACATAGAGGCTGATACAATTTGTGTGACTGTAAACAATGTTTTCTATTTTTCACACATTGTACAGAACAGATCATTGAAAGACAAAGAAAACAAACACCCACAAATAACATTTTTGTTCTGTATGAAAACATCGTTGCAGCTATTTTAATAAATGAAACTTGCAGCAATAGTTTGGATTTTTTTGGTTTGGGTTTGTTGGTTTGGGTTTTTTTTTTCAAAGAAAGACCATTTCAGGTTACTGTGGTTTTGTCTCCAAACCCAGAAAAAGGAGACAGAGACCTTCTGTTACTTTTCACCAGCACAGTATTCAATGCTTATTAGTAAATCAAGATTAGTTGCCCTATGATTTTTCCATTTGCATAATTAGACCTCAGAGGAATGTACCCACTGGCTTTTTCTGTAGCACCTTGTTTTCCTATAGCACTGATCAATCAGAGAGCAGTGATGAAGACTGGACAAAGGATAAACTAGAAAACTTGTCCTTATCTGGGTCCATCGCTTGACCGTGACAATCGATAATAGCAGTGGCCTGCTCTAGACTATGTCATACTGCTATGCTCTTCTGCGTTTTGCACCTGCTGTCCCTGTCTGTTCCTTCAACTATGAATAAAATTCATTTTCTGTTGCAAAGCCTGAGAAGCAGACAGGGACAGCAAAGCTTTGCAATGGAAAGGGAATCTTATTCATAGCTGGTCAAGTTATCCAAGTAAAGCCAGGTTAGTGCTTGCTGAGCTAACTAAAATCATCCAGCCAACACAATTCCTCGTGTCAGCCTATGTGAAGCACAGGCTCTGAGAGGGCATCAGAAGACTGGCAACGTAGGGAAGCAGCAAGCCTCTGGTATCTGATACATGGCACCTCGTGACATGGAGGAATAATACCCAGTCTGAGAGGGACTTTATTAGAAAGTTAATAGCTTATTTCAACTTGCCTTTATAAAGAAGAGGCATTGCTGGAAGGGAAAGTACTCGTCAACTTTTGTTTCTTCTCTGGAAATTCACCCCTGTATGAACACCCAGGCAACTAGTCTCCTTGATGCTTACCATGAGCTTCCCTTTCATAGCACAATTTCTTCTTAATAGTGCAAGTCATTAACACCTGTGGAAATGGTAACACACTGGTTTCAGACCTCCTCTTGGCCTATTAGCTTTTTCATGAAGAATGCAGGATACTAAAAGAGTGTCTCAGCACTAGAATTTGAAAGTCCTGATGTAGCCTGTTTAAAGTTGAAAAAAATCCAGAGACTCAGGAGGAACTGGATGGGCAATTTAATCCTCTACTGCCACTGTCTAAAGTCAAGAACTGCTGTCTGTCATGTACTACCAGAATGTAAATTGCACAGCTGGAAAAGTAAATGAAATCTCAAAATATGTGAGCTGCCAAAAGATGCCATGAGAAAATTTAAGAAAATCTATTAACTGCAGAAGTCTCAAAATATGAAACCCTCCTCCATCTAATGAAAAAAATATGTATTGGTTCTTTCCTTCCATTTACACTGTGTGGATTTAATAAACTCCAGGAGGCTGGTGGGGAGGGGGAACTATCCACAGGCATACATATGCACACACAGCTTCAAGCTTATCTTTCTGTAAAAAAATGAATGACTTTCAATCCATGCACAGCAGCATGACGGAGCTACCCAGTAACAAGGTAGGGGGAGTGAATGAGTTTCCAGTACCTGACTGCTTGTTAATCACATTCTGTGCACAAAATGCTTCCAGAAATCTATTTTACTTTGTATTGTATTCTCTATTCAGAATGAACAATTCATTCATTCAGTACCAGATTAGTACCTGAGCAAATAAGTTGGAAAACCCCACTGAAAACATCAGTGCAGACATGTAAAGCAAAAAAAACCCCAACAAAAACCCCACAAAACCCAACATGTTTTGATGGTTAAGTCCCTTATATATATATAAATACAAGGGCATCCATTACGTTGTTTCAGAAGCACAAGTAGAACTTTACCTTTCCAGGTTACTAATTCTGTGAAAAAAAGAAAAAAAAAGGAAAAGCAAATATATGAGATCATATATATGTTTTGTGTATATGATTACAGTGTTAGCTCTTAATCAGTGGTTTTTCCAGTTATATTTCAAGAACAAAAATGACATTTCAAGCATCTGGCAGTTAACTATGGAAATCTTCTCAAAATAAAACACTAATGCTAAGATACATGCATCTAATCTGTGTAATTGTCTGCAGCACACCGGGTGATTATAGGACTGCTATTTTTCACAATATCCCTTCAAACAGTATTTCTTAGATTTTCATGGGTGTACTACTTTGCTTAAGAACTCAGTTTTCCTCAAGATCATCATAAAAAGCATCACCTGTGCTGCAAAAGGTATAGCAGACCATTCACAGTGTTTTCTTGTTCCTCACTAGAGTTCCTCACGAGTTGAACTTGTGTTCTACAATTAGTTTACCTTTGCTCCCATTTAATTCTTTATTTTTTTCCAAAATTTTGATCAGATTTGCATTACTTGCATTTAAGTTGCTAATAATAGCTCATAGACTGGAAGAAATCAACAGTGAAGATAAATCTCGTGTCAAGCACACGAACTGATTTCTAAACAGACTACAGCCCATCCCAGACTAAGTGACAGCGTACAGGTTATGTCACTGTCCCATCTTCACTTACGCAGAGAAATAGAAAGATAGGAGCTCTCCCTGGAATCATAAACACTTGACTCTGAGAGTTGCACATTAATATATCCTTTAATACTGATTTTGGTCAAAAGTTATACACCATAGAGAGCAACTCACCAAAGCCTGAGCTGTAAGTAGAGTCCTGGGAGTTTTCTCTATAAAGCCACTTCATGCCACTGCTTTTCCCAGCAGGAGCTGAGCAGAAGCAAGAGAAGACAGGTCACCTACTGCCCCAGGGCTGCCGGTCTCCCTTTCATGTGACAGATGACAAGTCTTGTCCCTCTGTTTCAAGGAGCTCAAAAGATCAAGAGGGTCTAAGAATTAGAGGACAGAAGGAAAGCGAAGGTTTTCAGGAGGGCGGCGGCTGAAACATTCCTGTACAGTGCTGGTTTGCAGGATACTCATGGGCCAGGGAGGGATGCAGATGGCACACATGCTTTACATGCTTATATTTCCTTTTCTTTAAAGCCAGAATTTAGGCGATTGCTAAGTGTCTTTCAGGTTCTCAGTATTTTTTCCTTAGTTTCTCTTTTCCCCCTGAGACTATGAACAGTTTACAGAAGTTTTAACCTGAGTCAGGCAAAATTTAAGCAGGATTTAGATGTAGAGAATGTATCAAATTATCCACAGTAAAAAAATATATGTTATCTGGAGGATAAAAATGTCATAAAAATATGTATATGTGAGTACGTATGGTGCATATGAGCGTATCTATATGTGTATATATATATATACACATAGCCATGCACAACCACATACATTTTATAAGCCCTTCAGTGAGTCTGGGAGGTTGTCCTGGTTTTGGCTGGGATAGAGTCCATTTTCTTTTCAGTAGCTGGCGCAGTGCTGTGTTTTGGATTTGGTGTGAGAACAATGTTGCAGGCACAGGGATGGTTTCAGTTGATGCTAAGCAATGTTTATACATAGTCAAACACTTTTCAGTCTCTCAGGCCCTGCCAGCCAGAGGGCTGGAGGGGCACAAGAAATGGGGAGGGGGCACAGCCAGGCCAGCTGGCCCCAACTGGCCGAAGGGACTTTCCATACCATGGGACATCATGCTGAGTGTATGAACTGGGGGAGGCTGGCTGGGGCCTGCTGGTCGCTGCCTGGGGACTGGCTGGGCATCGGTCAGTGGGTGGGAGCAGTTGTACTGTGCATCACTTAGGGTTTTTTTCCTTTTGGATTTTATTCTTCTTCCCTTCCATCTCCTTTTCATTATTCCTATTATTATTATTATTATTGTTGTTGTTGTTGTTATTATCATTATCATTTTTATATTTTATTTCAATTACTAAATTGTTCTTACCTTAACCCATGAAGTTTACCTTTTTTCCCAGTTTTTCTCCCCATCCCGCTTGGGAAGGCAGGAGTGAGTGAGCAGCTGTGTGGTCCTTAGGTTAGCAACATTTCAAACACATCATAAAAAACAGTCCAGGAGTTGTGGGTGTCATTTTCCTATCCTACTTAATATACACTCATTGATGTTTTCTGTGTTTATCAACATAAAGCAGTTAGCATGTGAGATTAAAAAAACAAACAAAAAAGTAAAGTCAGATTAAAGAATAAAAAGAAACAAACTAAACCACTGGATGGAAAGGAAGGGAGGAAAGCACTGCAAGAAGTTTTTACCCTCATAAGGGTTTCTTCAATGTCCTCAAACTGGCAGGGGGGCCTTGTTGCAGCGCACTGCCGCTTGTCACATCCCTGAACAGGATGCACCCAAGGAAAATGTGCTGCCTTGGAGGGTCCTGGCCTCATTGCACCACTTTGTTGCAGGCCAGCATTACTGGTCAAGAGACATAGTCGTTCCAGGTTTGTGAAAGAAGTACTGTTCAGGTGGATAGTTTAAGCTCTGGAGTAAGGCCCTGAGGAACCTACTGCATGGAGCAGGGGTGAGAATAATCAAAAGACTTGCCTTCTTTCCCCATGGATTTGACTTTAGTGTTCACAGTCTATAATTTCTCATGCCAATTTCCTTAATAGCCTAAGGAGCTCCTGTACATAACTGAACCATCTCAAGACATTGTTTTGTGTCAGCTGTCTGAAGTGTCAGCACTTTCAGAAATCAAGTGCCTACACCAAGAAGGTTCACAGCATAGATTTTATATGAAATTGATTGTGTTTGACATCCTGGAGTTATCATGGCAAGTGATCTGAGACCTGTGTACAAGCACTGTAGAACTGTGGAGAAGAAAGCCAATACCAAATGTGCTGACAATGTGTCCTCCATCTCACTAACTAGCTCAGAGTGTAGCAGCATGGGGGTGGTGGCAACAACTACAAGTTCTTGCTATTGCCCTTATCTGTGGCAACCTGCTTCTGCCCAAATGCTGCAGTTTGTTGTCACTTCAGTTATCTGGTTACAGTCCAGCTCCTTAAACATTCACTTAACACAATGGATAAGGCAGGACTTTATAGAAGTGAGAAAGAAATGAGTAATTGCAGATGGGGATGAAGTTAACTTTGACATCAAAGGCAACATATATATATATAAATATATATAAATCCTCTCAGTTACCATAGAAAATGCATGTTAAAGCTTGTCAATTATTAGCTAAAGAAATGCAACACTTTTGCTGAAATGTTCCCTCCTCACTCCAAGTTTTAAAAGTAAACACAATACATACAAAGGGTTTGAAGCCATACACAGATCCCACATTCCCAGAAAACTGCAAAATTTGACAATTGAGTACAGCCAAGGAGTCTGACGGTCTTAAACCCTCTTACATGTTCAACAGAGACACTTTTGCTAAGTTGCTGAGTGAGTTGGAGACTGTGCTTGGGTTTTCTGCTTGCCGTGTCCTCTTGCTATGCCACGGGGCACTCCACTCAGGAGGTTTTTTCTGCCTGGAGTTTCTCAGGGCCCCTCTCACACTGCAAATTCCTATTGGCATTCACCCCAGAGGGCTGCTTCTTCCCAGCCTTCTCTGCTCCACATCCACCTTAAAAACCCTGTGGTAGAAAAGGCAAAGTGACTCCCAAAGGGAGTAAGTGCAGAGGGTTTGGTGCGGGCAGCTGGGGTGCACAGGAATTTCACCCAGTCAGCAGCTGTTCCCTGATGGTTCTAACTCGTTTTGGGGGGGTGTTGTAAAGCAGACCTCACATCTGCTGTTCAGTCTTATGAGAAAGCCATAAGGTGGTTGTGCTGGATTTTAAAACCCTGGTTGTTTTCATAGAATTTATGTAATCTCGACAAATACATCCACTAATGATGTTGTACTGTTATTTCATACCATAATACAAAACACAGCAAATGTAAAACTTTATTAGACAATACATCCTTTGCTCCTCAATAACCTAAAAAAATTTAAGGAGACCTTGGAATGCTGAATTTTAATGAGATGATAAAAAATATTCAGGCTGTATTAGCCGTTCCAAAATTACAGCAGTGAAAGCCTAACAACCACCACTAACTTTTATATAATGCATCATTTAATATGTAGCCAAAATGCCTGCAGAAGACTACTTTTTAAACAGTGCACATTCGTAGTGAACTCTTGAAGAACATTTTGACAGGATGTCAGCGCCACTCAGAAGAAACCAAAAGAACAGTGCTCCACCCCATGTTTTCTGCAAGTCTGTATTTATTACAGAAACCCTTCCACATTTAAATATACTAACAGCCCCTTTAAAATACTCCATTCAACTCCATTGAAATCATACTGGGATCCTTTCTTACAAACCTTTACCGATGAGGTAGAACAGCATAGGAGCCTCTGGCCATCACAGAAATGGCATCAGCCTGTTTCTGTGGAACACCTGACCATGTGCTTAAGTTAACAGATAACTGAACTTAAGTAAGTATTCCCATGCGTACAGCAGGGGCTTTGTGTAAATACCTGGGGCTAGGACCCGTTGTGTAACTTTGCCCAGCACAAACGAAATCTTACAGTCCTCTTGAAGGAACCACCCATTCACAAACTGCCTCTGTGCAGAGCTGAAGACCAACACTTTGGCTCTGCAGGTGCCTCCAGGAGGTGGAGAAAATGTAGCTGTTTAAGTCTTCTTTTTCTAACCCACCATGATGTGAAACAATGGACTTTCAAACTGTAAAATATTTGTCTGCAGAGAAAAGCTCTTGGGATCCAGGACTGAATGTAACCTGCTGTGGTCCTCACAGAGGTATATTGTGGGGTGGAGGAGGAGGAAAAAACATTTTTGTATTTGGAGGAGAAAACCCATATCTAGTCATCTGAGGCTGCACCTGCTCACAAAACTAGATTACGTGACAGTATGATACTCATGGACTAGGGTGCTGAGAGCAAAGGCGGTGGTGGAAAATCTGAGATAAAGCACGCTTCCACATAAGGGAATTGCTCGAAATGGCATGGCTCTGAAACCTGCTGCATTTGGAGAATGTGTCTTCTCATAACACAGCCCTCCTTGCGCGTAGGAGCTGGTGTCTGCCCTTTCACAGCTCCACAACCAGAAGCAAGGTGGGGAGCCTGGGCTTGGTGATTGGGCATGGAGTTGAAAACCTGGGGAGTTAGTAAAACAAGCTGGAGTATACAGGCTCTACTCAGGCAGCAGTAAACCTTTTGTACTCTTATATCCTACTTAAGGAATTATTCTTTGAGGGACCTAAACACCACAGAAGCCTCTGACAAGCTTTGGTATGCGCATGTGTTACCAATGAGAGTTACACTATTCCACTCAACCACCCTTTTCACTGAAGTGCTGTATAATATATTAAAAATTATAAAAATCTTGCATCACTGTGAAGGTGGAGGAAGAGCAGATCCTTCAGTAAATGCTAAGTGTCCCAAAGAAACTCTTTTTAGTTCTTAAGGCAGGAAAGTTTACGAGCAGGTATAGTAAAAGCTGGCAGGAGGCACTTTATTTCATGTTTCCATCTGCCAGTTGTATTTTGTGAAATGGAAGATTGTCCTTTCACCCAATAAATTCACCTTTTCTACTGCAGAAATTTCACATTAAATACTAATAACATTGTTTCAGGGGATCAACTAAAGGACGTAACAGGCAATTAAAGAGCTCCAATTATATCATAATTTTCTGTGTTGACTTATTTCAACAGATTACTGAATTTCTATTGAAATGGTATTCCAGAGGGGCTTAGCAATGTTTTAAGCATATGTTCCAGGGCTACAGTCCCAGCACTGAATACTAATAACACAGTTTGAGATGTGTGTTCTCATGTGTCACAGATATCATAGTTTCAGTTCATTTTCCATGAATTATTGAAATGAAGAATTATTTCTTGTTTTCTTTTTCAAATCAACACTTACTACCAGCAGCGCTGGAAGGAGTAAAATCCAGAAAATGTGCTGCAGTAGATAAGAACTGCAAGCGGTGTGTTGGGGATGTTACCTGCATTTACATATTTGTATTTTACTAAGTAATCAAAAAAGCCAAGTTGTATAACTCATGCATCACAAATATATACAAACCAGATAACTGGAAGCAAAGGCTTACATAGTAGCAACAATTCATACCACACCTACAGCAATTGCTTGGGCAATTCTCCACTTTTCTTCAGAAATTCTCACTACTCAGCTGTCTTAAGGATTGCTCCAGCTCCCTGGGAAGCGGTGTACAAGGACTCCTTAGGGTCAAGAAGTAGAAGAAAAAGAGGTAAGAGAGTCTACACACATTCAAAGGTTAAATTTAATCTTAGAAATCTGATTTGTATGCTGCATGGATTTCTGAAAAGTTGGAATGTCAGGAAAAACTGGTGAATAATGCCTGTTTAATAGCCAGCATAAATTAGATCATACGCAGGACTAGAGGCATTATGTAGCTATTTTAAGGTGTTCATGGTTTTAAATCACCTGTCTGTGCTTAAAAAGGGAGCCCAAAGCGAAGCATCTAAAGCAATATGTAGCCATGTAAGTTGGTGCCTTTTCTAGCTTAAGGCATGTTGAAGAAAACGGATATATGTGTATAAACTGTATATATATGTGCAAAATACAAAGAGCTCACAACAAAACCTTCCACTTTGCATGCTGCTCTTCTAGGTGACAGCATGGAAGATGCTAAGAGGAAACAGCTGTTAATCAAGTTGTCCAACACTTGCTTGGGACGCCTGTCCAATGTGATGAGCGCAGCATGGGGGTGTGGGCAGAGCTGGATCTGTATCAGTCTGGAGTTCTCCACAGTTCTCTCCAATATGTGCCACAGCTTCTGAGCTCTCCATACTGTTAATACTTAAGCAGAATAAATTAAAATATGCTTTTAATTAAAAAAAAATCCTTTAGAACAGATCTAATGCAAATTAATTTTGATATTACACCTGTGAAAACCCTGAGCTGTCTACAGCAGATTACACATACTTATGAGAAAAATTATGTTCCAGATGTCCGAATCTGCAGTCAAAAGTTCAAAGGACATCAAACCAGTGAAGAGCCAAGGAATCAGCTTAGAACCTGAAATCAAAGCATGTTGAGGTGATACAGTTTTCTCAGCAACAGCATATCTTTTGTCACTCTCATCCCACAGTTGTTTATTTCAGTTATTTGACTTAGCCCAGTGCTACAGCTACGTCATACAACATTCAGAAAACAAGGACAAAGAAAATTGGTTTTTCTATCCCAATCTGTCAATGAAAGCAAGATACTGAAAGTTGAGACACACTGCCTCTAAAATCCTGAAAGACAGGGCAACAGGGAACAAAAGATTCA
Source organism: Falco peregrinus (assembly GCF_023634155.1). Lineage (NCBI taxonomy): Eukaryota > Metazoa > Chordata > Aves > Falconiformes > Falconidae > Falco > Falco peregrinus. The sequence goes on from NC_073723.1 coordinate 47,508,732, forward strand.
GTTCACTAAACAGCAGCAAAAACTATTTAGTAAACAAAAATGGTTAACTGGAAACCACCATCTGATATACAGAAAAATGGATTTATCCCATATATTTATTGTAGTTATGTTTAATTAAAAAATATGACAGTGTAGTTTTGTCTATTTTATTTCCAATTACTATTAAAAACCTTGATATAAGTTAACGGATATAATCAATAACAATCACAACTTTATCATGTCACATAAAAATTAAGCATATGAAAAGTGGCTTTATAGTTGGTTAACTGTGCATAAGGTATTCTCCTGTTCAGCAGAAGTTATGCCATTTTTTTAATATATAAGCTGTACTTAATTCCAGATCAGCACATTTTAATGGATATTCCCCCACAAGAATCAGTATCTCTTACAGAAATTAGCCGGTAAATATAACTACATAACAAAGTTATCTAACACAAGCAGCTAATAACATACTTATTTGGATGCTGATATAAATTATCATCTGAATGTGTGATTTTAGCATTTGATTCGAATCATTATGCCCTGAACTGAAAGACAGAGTCAACTATTCAGGTGTACTTTGAGGAATTTTACTTATATCCATACTTCTTTGCTAGCTTTATGGTCTTAATTTTAGTGTATCACAATTTTTAACTGTGCCACTCATTTTCAAATGGCGAAACTAAATAAGGCTTTTTTTTTTTTTTTTTTCCCACTGGCATGGACAGCAAAGTATCCCAAATCACAATCTTCCCCAGCCGTAATGACTTTTAACATCTATTCCAATCTGCAATTAAACTATGCATGTTGATAAAGCAAATCAATTTCTTAACACACTCTGGATGCCAGAAGTATTTTTTCCAGACTAGACCACATCAGGATACGAAAACTCTCTCTCAGCCTTCCACAGTTTCCAACAGTTTTTGTAGGCCTGAAATGCAGAATCTGTGTTCCCTTCATTTTTTTCTACAGACAGTATTTTTGAAAGCAGGTTTGCTTTAAATGGTTTCTGTCTCTCAGTTTCTTTTCTTCTTTTTCTAAAAATACAATTCCTATTTTTCTCACCCCTCATTTACAAAATCTGACTCACCATCTTTACACTCTCTCATAACGCAGCATGACAAAGAACTGCCAGCAGGAAACAAGGATTAGGGCTTGGCTTTTCTCAAATTAGCTAAAAGTGACTATCTTATTCTCTCACCCCAAAAAACCCCAAGCATTTACTATATATTTTCCAAGGACACCAGAACATTTCATCAGGTATTTTAGACAGCTATAAATATTTTGTACTTTCCAAAACCAGTGGATATTTGCTCTCCTAAAGCTATTCTGGGCTCCTGGTTAACCTTATATTCAGATACTCTTCAAAAAACTCTTTTGATTCCTTTTTTCAAAAAAGAATAACTTATTATAGAGCAAACATTTGCCAAAGTTCCTATATTTAAGTAACAACTGGGTCTGAGTACAAGAATCCATCCTAATACAACTCAGTGATTTGGGTTTCAGGGGTTATTTTTTGAAAGTTTCTTTTATATTTGCATGAAGAAGCTGGACCCAATTTATGGACCTTGGGGCTTAGAAAAGTAAAAAAAAAAAAAAAAGTACCTAGTTAGACAGAAAATGCTTTTCTATGGAAATCTAGACAACACCTGAAGTTTGACTCATAGACCTCATAATAATGGGGTACATAGAAGAAACTTCAATTAAATCTCACCCTCTGTAGCACAAGGGTGACGCTACAGCTAACGCACGTCTGGTACTACTGGCAAAAACAGTTGCTACATGCAGCCTGGTTAACTGCATAAAGTCCATGTGATAATAGGAAACCACAGGGGCTTTGCTGTGGACTGGGTAAGCATCACATAATCTCACACAGTAAAACAGCTAAATGAAATGATTGCTCAGTCTCAATACACTCAAGCACTTTGCTGCTTCTTTTCAACAAGACCAAATGAGGCCAGATTTTGGAAGATATAAAGCCAGTAATAAAAGAACAAAACTGGAAGATATTCACACAAAAGTCTCACTTACCTGAGAGCTTTCAGTGTAAAAATAGCTATTTGTTAATATTTTACAGCAGGAGTTTTGGGTATTTGCAATTTTTGCAAACAGAACTCATTCATTTTTCACAGGGTGAAGAGAAATCTAAAGAAGTTCTCCAGTGACTCCACTGGGCTTGGCTGGGAATACAGAATTGACTTTACTGAGTATTCTTCTGGAATAGAACTAAAGACAGCCTTTGAAATTAAACTGGTGCCAAAGAGCCAATTTCAGATAGTCTGTAAGTCTTTCATTGCAAAGCCTAGTAATTCTCCCATCACTTTTTTAAACAGCTTTTGTATGTAGATTCAAACTGCCTCCTGAGCATAAGTAGCAAGGTTCAATTTGTAGCTTCTGGATATCCACTTCTCCATATCCCAAATATCTGCAAAACATAAATCTGCATTACTTCTTACAGGGATTCCCCACACTAGAATAAGAGAGAGGTGCCTTGGCAGACTTTGTGGGACAAATGAGCACTTGAACACATTGCACCAGTGCTGTTAAGATCCTCACTTACCAAGTGCTGAGTTTACACAAAATTATAGCACTGCCACTGTATCACTTAGCAGCATCTGCAAACTTAATGCTCCACAATGCCGTAAATGATGATATCTGTTACCAAAAATAACATTCACACAACCAGCCATGTGGAGGAAACATTTATACACCACCCTTCTGACAATCCAGTCACGTTTTTGAATATTTCCCAATCTTGGAATCAAGTTCTGCTGCACAGTCCTCCTGTTTGGCACTATCAGCCTGTGTCATGCCAGAAGTCATTGCTGATCTACTGTGCTATTTGATTGGTGATGTGTGGTGCTTCTGGGCAATCCTTTAAACTGGGCTATCACAGGATACCAGGGTTCTCAGAGATCTTTAATATGTGAAATTACTCCATTTCCTGACCTGTCACAGGCAGTTGAATACCCAGGCTGCTGCTGCTGACCCAGATGAAATGTGCTCTGGACCCGCAGCTTCCCTCAGGTCCAAGACTGATAACAGAGAGACATCTCAGCAGCACAGCAAACCCAGACTTGCAGCTCAACAGCATTTTTTTTTTTTTCATTCTCCAGGGTCAAGTTTTAACCTCAGTTGTCTCAGACTCCCAGATCTAACCCACAGTATTAGCAAGCCAGTAGGCTTGAAAACAGTCTCGGAATAGAAACCTTGGATTTTTTCCTCCTTTCCTAGCTTACACATATGGACACACTCCATTTGCTTACTCAACGGGGCTTCTTAATCCAGGAAGCATTCGCCATTCCTGCTTCACCTTCAAGATGAAGAAGCTTGACCCCATTTGTTTGGTCTAGATAATTTTTTTATTTACTCTATGAGCTAACAAATTCTCCAAGTGGTCTTTATAGCATCTCAGTATTAGAGGTACATAGAACTGATACGTGCACAAACACAAATTTGTATATATAACACTGAATCACAGGCAGCTTTGTAACAAATCCTTGTTTGTTTGTTTCAAAGTAGATGCCAGCATTACTCTGTCAATGAGAAAGAAAATCACTTTTCCTCTTCCACTTTTTTCTATTTTTGCAGAATTAATAAGTTAGGGTGAAGTAAGAGAAACACTCCTCTAAGTAGCTAGTCAGCTGTGGGACAATATAAGAGTCTTATGAAAACATTAGCCTAAGCAAGTAATGTTTAGAACACAAGTTGAAGAGATGTTTTAATTTCCTATACTCAGGAATAATATTGCCAGTCCTCATTTTTGGACAGAAAAAAAATAAACTCATGGCTGCTCAGGACAGAAGGAAAAAAAGTGTTCCAAAGTCAATATGAATTTCAGTTTTAGCCATATCAAATAATAGATAGTGATTTATTGTCAGTTTGATTTATGGCATGAGCAAGGTCTTGCCAAATCACCAGTTCCTTGAACTGCAGTTTCCATTCTGCTCCTCCATGGTTCAAAGGGATGTGTAGCTCAAAAGAAGTGATATGGTGCCTAAAGGGACTTGGTGTAAGAGAAACCAGGAGGTAGCAGAGAGCAATCTGCTAAGGAAGCAAAAATGCAGCTTGGCAGCGGAAAATGTGAAGTAAGGGAAGACTGAATCAGAGTGGAAGCCAAGGCTGTATTTATGAAATCAAGCCTAAATTATGGTATAATGTTGTGACTTCCAAACCAGAGGAACAGCACACACAAGGAAACTTGCTCAAAATAACCTTGCTGCTCTGTTAGTGACTTCCTGAATCACCTACTGTCCTGAGGTAAAGGGTAACCTGAGGTATTAAAAATACACCCATGCATTGTAATTTAGAGCTATAGACACATTCCTTTGAAGATTTATCACCATTTGCTGTGAGAAGGATCTGCAATTATAGTCTATGTCAACAAGCAGAAGTCAAATGCAAAGATAACGTCACATGGAGAAAGGAAAACATGTGCTCTATACACTTCACAGAGCACAACGACACAATGTCTCGGAGAGGCAATTGTTTGTTTCACTTTAATTTTAGAAAATCAAAGAAGTAGCGGTGACTGAAAAGATATAGCATGATTTATAACAGAGAGGCAGGAAAGAAGAATTTGAGTCTAAGGCAACACTTAGGACAATACTTTGCCTGAAGCACATGCTTCAATTTCACAAACTTAACTGATGTGAGAAGGTATTTAAAGGTAAATAAAAGTTTACATGGTGTTCTGAATCTGAGCGGATCCAGGCTGATAAAGGATCATACCATCAAGATTTAAATCTTGCCAAATCTTATAATCAAGATGCTGGGGGTCCTAATTATAAGTAATTTTAGTTCACCTTCATGTAGCAGCCAAGAATGGATTGCAGGCAAGTCTAGTTTCTAATTGCACAAGCACCTTTCCGCTGCTGTACTGCATGCAGGTGTAAGGGGCATGTTCCTGCAAGGGTGAAGAAGGGTGGCAGAAGTCACTCAGCAGAAAAGACAAATCCTGCTGTGAAACTACAGCAACGGTAGCAGACTGGGAACCTAAAGTCAAGAACAAAACCAGATACAGCCCTCTGTGAAAAGCTAATAGCCCAGCGTAGATCTACCCACCGTTCAGTCGATGTTGAACAAATAGCGCTTTCCTGGTAGACAATGTAAAATGGCAAAGGACCTGAGAGAAAGTGCAGCAGTATCATCCTTTCCTTGAACTTTACAGTTGGGTTTCCAATTTCCTCACTGTCCATATAATTTACAACCCAAACAGCTTTGCCCACCTTACCCCACTTTTTCTTTTTTTGCTAACGAGGAATGAGTTGTCTGTCTCCTCTTTCAGTTTTTGTTCAGTCATACCCTTCTTGCAACACAATTTGGCAATGATTTATTGTGCGATCCTATTCCAAACAGGTGTCTGTTTTCTGGCTCCCCCTGCAAACTCGGTTCCAGAGAGCAGATGGTAATAGTTAGCTGCCTTCTGCACCTGCATGGATGAGAGCAGATCTGAAGAACCTCTTCTGTATGTTGAGTAGCTCAGAGCAATATTTAGATGACCTTGTGGTTAACATGTAAGTAGCCAACTGTATCCAGTTTGGCACTGGCGCTGTGGTGATTGTTAGTTGAGCTGAATTTAGGACAGGAAATGGTCTGGGGAAACTAAGGTGAGGCAGGACAATTTGGTGCATTGTCAGCCAAAAAGGCACCTGAGGAGCACCGGCAGAATGGACAATACCCACCCGTGTCTTTTTTGCCGTTTCAGGAATTCTTGCAGCAGTCACATGAATAAACTCATTTACTGTATTTCAGACCGTGTCCAGCTGTCAGGATTCAGCTAAAGGTTTGGGTACTCTTAATTAAATACAGAAAAGCAGAGCTAGTTTTCTAAACATGCATCAGGCTCAGTTGGTTACTGGCCCAACCTAATCTATAGCGCTCTGACAGAGAAGAAGGAAGATGTGGGAGAGATGGATTTGAAGCCTGAGATTTTTGAAGGTGATAAACAGACTGAGAACTAGTGAGCTAAAAAGAGGGAGTGAGATAAGAGAGAGAGAGAGAAAAGAAGTGAGGGTTAAAAAGGGAATTAAGGTACAGTCTGCAAATCCACGAAGAATGAAGATGGAAGATAAAGTTACTGAAAGAAAGTAGTCATCAGCAAAGAGTAAGAAAACTCTGGAAATATAATTAGAAAATTCAGTTTGGGGAAAAGCTGTATACTCGAAAAAAGGTTCATTTATTCAATAACTCTTTTCCAGACATGCTTTGAGATACAAACTGATCCAGAAGGTGTGGCTGTGACTCTGGTGTAGGTCAATAGCAGCTCTGGGCATCAGGTCAGGCATTAGGCTGCAGGGCAGAAGAGTCAGGCTCACAGGTCTGGGTAAATCCCATCTCTAAACCAGATCAACAGGGTTCACAGGAAAAACTCTTCACAGGCACACACTTTTTTCTCTATTGAGGCTTTTGCCAGCTCTTGTGTGCTGAACACAAGGTCTATGAGCCCATTCAGGGTTAACTTCTTGGTGGGATTTCTGCTCCTGGGTGTTTTTCACCACAGTGTACAGCTTGCTGGGGGCCAGCAGCACTGTTGGGTACCTCACTGGGTTCTCCAGGTCAATGGTTAGAGGCTTTGGGTAGTTGTCCTGGAGGAATAATAAGACCACAGCAACAGCAGCATGTCAGCAGCTCTCTACAAAGTATGAAGGATGGCTTTTCTCTGGGACATATTTTTTTAATTAACAAGAAGAATCCAGCAGAAAATCTGGCAAGTAAATAGAAATACACGACCATTCAGATTTCTAAAACACCACAAATCACCAGCAGCTATACACTGGTAAAAGTATGCACAGATCCGTTAATGCAGGGTTGAACTTTATATCTCAAAGGGCAATTCCACAAAAGCAGGTACTTCCTCCTGACTGTTACACTTTAGAAATTCACTGTGAAAATAATCACTCGTTAAATATTTGAGACTCACATTATTCAGTGGGAGAAAAGAAATCTCTTTAAGAGCCCTGTTAGCAGAGAGGAATTATAACTCTTTAGCGGTATTACTGATTTCAATATTAATAACACTATTCTGCAAATCTATTTTTCTAATCAATTTCTGAACCTGTGATCAAAATTTTAAGTCAGGGGTTTTTTTTTTCAGACCTCATAGTTTTCTTATTCCAGGGAGAGAAGACTCTAATAACCTTTCTTCAAATCCCTTTTAAGAATCACCTCACATACAGAAAAAATAAGTGCCTTGTAAAGACTGATAGGCTTAAAGAGGTTTTTCTCTATTAAAGTTGAATAATATTTAAGAATTTCTTATCTTGATATTACTCTATATCATAGAAAAACTAAAAACTTGTCACTGTAATACCATTTGGTATTTTCACTCAAAATTTTCTTACACAGTCTAAAATGTATGCACCTTTCACTTCTTATAAGAAAAAACTAATGGTTATTTTTAACCTGCCTTTCACTTCATTGGCACACCTCCATTTTAAGACTCCCGGGGGGGGTGGGGGTGGGGGGGGTGGGGGTGGGGTGGCCTTTTATAATGTTCTTTTGATGCCAGTAAGCATGGCTGGAGAATAGATGCTGCCCAAGAGTGATCCGATACTCATGGAATCTATGAAAAATGCTATTGGAAAGGCTGGATACTAATGTGATGAGTGGACTATAAGAATCTGTACAGAGTAGAAATAGAACTGGCAAATGTGTGAAGTCCCCAACTCCTGCGAAAGGACCAAGGGTAAAACCATTTATTCCTTTTAACTATTAAGAAGTCGCCTGAAACATTTTCTTCTCCTCTTGTCTTGTGCTTGTGCTGTCAAGACTTGTGCTGTTATGCAATAAACAGGATCTGAGGATCTTTGGTTTCATGGGAAATACACAGCTATGAGTAAGATCACACATTTGGTCATGGGTTAAACCAAAGGGCTATTATGCCAAGTGCTGCTTCGAAACTGTCAGCAGTTTTGGGAAGGACTATGAGCGTGAGAGAAATAGCCTCTGTCATGTATCTTCAGTACCTCCAATTCACAGGAATCTGGAAGTGTCACTTTGCATTTAAGAGTCACTCCAATTTATTTGTCTCATTTCATTAACCTTTGAATAAATTGGTATCCAGTGGACAGTGTCTTTTTGTCATGTGCATTGGGAAATATTAAATAACAGTATCATACAAGATAATACCTGTTAAATATCTGTGATAGCTCCTCTTATCTCTAGCTCTGCATTGATATGTCTTCTCTGTGTGTAACCCTGACATATAATGGCCAACGGTAATTTTTGGCAGTATTTGATTTCATTTTAGATTAACAGACAATACAAAAGTGTGTGTGATTGCCCTTCTTTTGCAAGGCTACTCATGTAGGAAGAGAACAAACAGATCATCAATAATTTGTAACAGAGATGCAAGGTAGAGGGGGATAGTTATAACAGAGCTTGGAAGAGTCCTTACCTTTCAGCCAGTAGCTCTTCAGAGAAGGATTATTTCCTTCCCCTCCCTCAACTTTATCCATGGTCTTTCCACTCCTCCACATCATACTCATGAAAATCCAAGGACCAAGGATTCATCGTTCACAAGGAGGAGGGATAAAGCAGCAGAAGTTATTTATTCCTCCTATTTGAAACTGCAGAAGAAGGATTGGACCACAAGCCAGGGGCACGCTTGCCAGAGTTGTCTTTAGGCCAATACTCTCAGGAGCCAAGGGACTTTAAAGCCTCCCTACAGGCTTCTCCTGGCCGCTGGGCATTCCCCACCCATCCGAGGGGAGATCTTTCTAGCTGTCAGTTGCTTTTTTCCCCGCACTGCTACACCCCATTCCTCAGCCAACGGGCTCCCAAGCCCCGGCCACCCCTACTCCCCACCCCAGCTATTGCCATGTTTTGGCTATGAGGGAAACCATTCCTCTGAAAAATGAGGCACTAGAGGGTGGGAGGAGAGAATTAACAGCGCTATAAAGTGTTGGGATACAACACAGACCAAGATGTACTTCCCCCACTGTGATTTGGGGCCAGAGCTTGCTTTTGGCTGAACCAATATGGAATTAGACTAACTCAGTTCATAACAGCAGAGCTACTCCAAACTGACACTGGCAGGACCAGAAGTAAAATTCAGGGCCATAATGTTTACTTTTCTGTCTGAAATGATTAATTATTCAGAAACAAGTCTATCATAGACCGAGCATTTCCTTCAATTAATTCAAATTAACAATTTGTTTATAGCACAGAGTAAGCCTTTTCCTTTTCATAGTTCAAAGTGAACCCTGGGGGCTCTAAATATGCCTCCTGGTGATTTAATTAAAAGATAAATATGCATTTAAAAAAAGAAAAAGTACAGAAAGAAGGAAAAGCTAGCATTGAAAAAGCAGTAGCTTTCCTCATAAGTAAAAGTAATCCACTATACAAGAAATTAAAACAGAAGTGACTAACAAAAACTGTATGAATTAAGACAAAGAAGAAATGAAAGTAAACAGCCTCTGAATGCAAATAGGCATAAAAAGGTAAACAATGCACAGTGAATATGTTGTTTTGAACACAAAGGTTGCATGACCAAGTACGGGCAGGATCCACCAGGACTCACAAGGTTGGCTTTGTAGAGTGGAGGAGCAAAGCTGTAATTCCCAAAATGGTTGCTGCTCCTTAGGATTTAGGACTTCAGCATACAACAAGTGCCGCCATAATTTGCAGTAACAGGCTAACAAAAGCAAGGTTCATTACCAGAAGCAGGGTCCCAGCTGAAGAACATTTGGAAGCCAGTGCCAGACCCCAGGTGGAACAGGTAAGTAGCTAGGTCTGATGCACATATTGCGTGCACAAAAGCCATACTACTTCATCTGTACCACACCTTCATATGTGTAGAAGTGGAGTGGTGTAGATTGCAAAAGCCAGGAGATAGGATGGAGAAATGTTATCTGAGTAAAAGTTACAGGTATATCCTGATCCCAAAGTCTGTCCCTCAGGCACTGCATGTGGCATAGGTCAATCAGTTATCACTGTAGGGCTTCACAACCTACTTGCTGAGCTCCGTATCCTGCAGACTAGCAGGGACTGTGAGTGGCACAAGCTTCACACCAGGGTGCTGAGCCAGGGCCACCACTGCGGTGCCTGAGGGCTTGCCAACACCACAACAGACACTGCCTGTGCTGGCAGAGGGACATGGGCAGAGTCGCTCTGCTTCTGCCACCGCTCCCTGGAGGGCTCCAGGTGCTTCACCACGAAGCATTTTCCTGCTGCCATAGCTCCACCACCACAGCAACGCTGCTGCTGAGCCAGCCAGCCTCCAGTTCTTTCTGGCATGTAAGTGACTCTTAAATTGCCTGTAATTTCAAATGACTACAGAAAATTGTGGTTTTGCTGATGATATAGGTATGAAGTAAGTGTTTCCCTAGCTCACGTTCTTTTAACTGCTTAGTTTAAAGATTTTGAAGAAAGAAAGAAAAAAGAAAAACACCAAAAAACCCCACACAGTTCAGTTCTAGTTAATACCACTTCTGAAATCCCACTATTTCATACTGACCACTGAGTGTTCGCAAAATACTGTTCCCTTTCATAGCTTCCCAATGATACAACTCCCTCATGTTCTGTCTCCTTTTTTCACAGTCTTTTTTTTCAAGTCCTAAAGAACTTTTTCAGCTTTTCATTGGAACAATGATACTGGTCCAAAATGGACAATTTTCACCCACATGGTAGTAACAACTACAGATTCAGTCCGAGTTCAAGAGGTTGTGACAGAAATACATTTGGTCTTCCTGCACAGTATTTTATATTGGCTGAACTAAATAATGAATTGCAATTTAAAACTATAAATGAAAGAGAACTGATACACTGTCAATGTTAAATTTCAGTGGTGAACCTGGCATGTAAGACTCTGCCATTGGATTAACCTCTTTAATACATTCACTAATTTTTAAGGATGGTAGTTTCCCACCCATCCTCAGATCCATTGATGATATTCATTAGATTTAGTGCATGATGCTGAACTCTGCTAGACATGTTCTTTGTTTGGGATTAGCTGCCTTAAATACAACATGAGAAAAAGAAAGAGGTCCTATCGTCTTAAAAAGCTGAGGTATTTCTGGTCATGTTAACTACCCACTGACTATACAGTGTATAAAAGGTTTTATATTAGGCCATTAAACAAGCTGATCTTCTGATTGTTTCCCACAATAAGAAATGTTTCTTATAGAAATGCAGTAATATGTATTAAGAGGAAAAGCTCACCTAGCTGAACGTTTCCTTCTCTAAAACATTCTTCCACAAGGGCACTCATAGCTTCCATTAACATCAGGGGAAGTTAAACACATATGGAGACATACAACTATATGGCCTGAAGAACTGTAACATACATCTGCACCCGCACATACACTTACACAAAAATATACACACTCTTCACACCTCCACCCAGGAAATGGAAATTTAGCAGAACAAGGATATTAAAAATTGTAACTGATCTTGTCGCAAACTCCAGACAATATTTGGAAGAGAGGTTTAGGAAACAGTTTTATAAATTGGGTGGGGAGAAACTTCTGGATTGAAATAAAGATTCTGGGCTGATGAAACAGCTCAGCATTTCTGAGTTCCTGTCTTGCTGGTTATGATGTGGTTCCTCTCATGAGTATCCCAGCTGAATCCCTTCTTCCCTCAGGAAGGCAGCAATAAGTCTCAAAGCCTTGGGGTCATTGCCAAGAAAAGTGGAGTGTTCTTAGACAGAAAAGGAGGGAATGTGGCTGTCTCTACTGTTCCTGTCTTCAGTCTCGCTGCTGCTCCTCACTGCTGTGACTGCGGGAGTTAGGCATATGTATTGCTGTAGCTGAGAAAGTCAAAGGCTGGGGTCCATTTTGAAAAGATTGGTTTGGGCATGAGGGACTACTACAAATGCAAGTCTCAGACTTATGTGATAGAAATTACTCCCCGAACAGTCTAAACCTGGGGGTTTGACAAAACAAGGATTTCTTTTTTAAGAAAAAATATTCATTTTTTCTTTCTGCATTCATACTGAAAATGACACTTTGCCATCCAATAAACTCTTAAAACCTGAATATTCCAATAGAAAATGAACTATAGTTCAAGAAAATAGCAGTTGCAGTGATCTGAGTTCTCATTTACCTAGATGAGTCCAAATCTTCAGCTGAAATACATTTCTCTTAGACATCCTTTGAGATTCTCTTGAAACATCTGGTCCTTTTTCCTCAAAACAAGATGGCGTTGCATCAAAGAATTTTATTTTTCTTTCTGAAACTTTGACCTATGGGAGGTAGAGTAGGGTTTTAGGCACCTGAAACAGAACTGTGATAAGCCCCATCAAAATATTTTAGCTTTCCACCAGAAAGCTGGATGAATAGCTACACGGCACCTTAAAACTGTTCAAAGGCTTTTTGCTAACTGATAATAAAAAGATCAGAACCAGTTTGCCCACAATCACATTCAAAGGAGAAGATACACATCAAATCTAGATAGCTGGAAAAAATCTTTAGGCTGTATAAGTGGAAGCCACAAAACCTGAAGCAGCTTTTGATATCTACAAAATTATGTCTTCAAAATTCTTAGATGCTGCAGCCTCATGGAAATATCTATTTTCAAATACATAGTTACGTATCTACCCTGACAAGGGTAAAGTTAGGACTCAAAAAGAAAAGGATAATCATCCAAGTTCGAATTCATTGTCAGTCTGTTGCAGGCATGAAGAAGCAGATATTTTTTTTTTTGCCATTGATTGTGCAGATCTTTAACAGGAAAATGTTATTTATCCTGAAGAATCAAGGTCTCACTAAATACAAGCCTTGCCTTTCTTTCACCTTCCCTCCACTAAAAAAGCTATGGGATTACAGATAGGAAAAAGAACAAGAAATCTTCATAATACGTCAACGATTTAAATCATCTATGGTGTACTTTTCATACTAGAAAAAAATGCTGCTAAAAATTGCATACACAGGATGTGTAGGGATACTGTTAAGTTTTGTTCTCTTGTCTGTGATGGCAATGCAAAGTATTCAAACTGTCTGACTCCTCTCAAAATTATTCATTCTATCTAACCAAATCGGAAGGAAATTGTGTGGCAGTACATGCATAGCAGGTATTTGTGTATTCAACAAAATCATACATATACACTACCTAAAATGCAAACATGCATCAGCCAAGTAAGGCTAACAATGATTAATCATATTCTAATTTCTATCTGCCTTTCAAGTTAATATGGTGGCGACATTGCTATTATCTCAAATTGAGCTAAGTCCACAACGCTGCCTGCTATGATTATTGATGGGCTGTGGCCTGATATATTTTTTAACTGTTGATAAGGCCCAGCACCACCTGAATTTTAATGACACTCAACCTTTTTCCAATCTTCTAAAAAACGTGTCCTCATACAGGCAGGCAACAGCAGCTCACAAGACTGTGTACAAACTCTGATTCACAAATCAGACACAGCCGAAGCAGCGCAGGGCAGAAATCTAATCAGTAGAAAACCCATCACCTTCGTCCAGAGATAATGTAATTGATTTCACCTTGAAGAGCACTACTTATGATTACAATGTGCAAATCTTTGTCTCAGTGCTCTGAAAACATTTTAATGCTTTCCAGCACCTGGATGGAAAGGGAGAGAATGAAATGTTCTACCACTTAACTGGCAGCTATATTTGAGTCCCCGCACAGCGAGACCAAGTTTCCTTGGTCTGAGTAGCTGTAACACTGTCCTGCTTTTTTACTCACTTTGTGAGCTCTCTGATAGCTTTCCGTAGAAATGCAGATTCTCAGCCCAGGGCCACCAGACTCCCATGTGGTGCTGGGAATCGGTGCTGTCCCCCTTCATCACTCAGTAGCTTAAGCAAATCCCTTACTGGAGCAACACTTCCAGTCATCTCTGCAGAGAGGTATGGGGGTGAAAGCAAACAAGCTGGGTAGCTCTGCTGAAGTTTGGAAACATGTTTATGCCTAGTTTCAGCAGATACTGCCGAGTAGGTCTCCTTTCAGACTCCCACAGCTCTTGAGCAACACGTTTTGTGCTGACCACATAACATGCTGCAGGCGTCTCCTTCCCCTGCGAGTTCCCCTCCAAATTTCAGAATTAACTTCTTTATTTCCTGTCTCTGCAAGCAATGTCAGAGGCCACAAAAACAACTTGCCATGGGTCGGGGACCATGGCTTTACGGTAAGTAAGTAGGCAGCCTGCATACCTAGATAAAAAAAATTACAGAAGCCTATATACATGTCCGAGCTGCATCAGCATGCAGCACATTTTCAGAGGGGAGAATTGCCCTGTGGCAATTCAGGTTACTTCTGCTACTCAGAGTATTGTGGGAAAGTATTATTACAATCTTCTCATGGATTTGCATTTTTTCTGAGGCCTTTCAAAGGGACAGGATATTGGACGAGTCTGGCCTGATGCAACTGTTCTTCATCCACCACTGTCCTGCGGGCTGGGGGCACATGGTCTCCCCTGGCTTTCCTATGGGAAAGGACTAGATGATTGTTGTACATCCCGTCCAACTGAAACAGTCTGTTCTGTTCTCTTCTAAAAAGGTCTCTAGGCTGCAAACTGTTGCTTGTCCCTGTCTGTGATTCCCCTGGCGGATTTTCTTGCAGTCCCTGGCATCCCAAACTCCGTCACCACACAGTGAGGCATCATTAATGCATCTTCCTTCTCCTGGGCAGAGAACCCATTCTCCAAATTAATGCATTTTCAGGCCAAATTCCCTCAGTTTCAGACATCAGGATACCTCTATCAAAAATTAAAATGTGGAGACAATGATCCTACATAGCATGCAGTCCCAAAATCAGATGGCAGCTTCGAACAGTCATTCATGGCACATCACTTTCATAATATCAACCAGAACTCCTAAGAAACTTTCCAAATGGTCATAACTCCCTTTTTTTCCACGGCAGTTACACCCCACTATAAAGCTTAGCTTGTAATACTTCAAAGCCCTTTATCTCCCCCGCCTCATAGGAACAAATTGAGTATGCCACATTTCCCAGCAATGTAAGCTAACTCCAGCCAGCAAAATGAAGTATGTCTTTAGTACAAATAGTAATTTTCCTTTGCTCTTCATTAACTATCTGAATCCTAACCAACCCTCCAAAGAATCCAGTGGTTTGCATAAAATGGGGTAGTGATTGCAATCTGAACCTTCTTTCTACACAGCTGGAGAACATCTTCTTCTCTTTTCCTCATCCAAAAGAAGAAAAGAAAAAATCAGAAATGTCATCTCTGTTCTCCCGCTGTTTGTTTCATCAGTCATTCACATTTGTGATAACGCTAGCTGACTTCTTCAGCGGGGTTCAAACAACACAGTGATCAGCTAATTTTGTTATTTACAATGAACTTATAAACGGCACTTTACTCAGATGACAGGATGAGGTTGTTACAAAGGATTTATTTAGCCTTCTAACATCTATAATGCCATGATGTCATAGGACCAACATGGATAAATCTATGTGACCCCAGTTCCTGGCACAAGAGTAAAAACTGTCAGGGGATGGAAAAAAGTGTTGCCAGAATGCACTCCTCTCCAATAAAGAGAGCTAGTCAGCAATTTTAATTTTTTTAAGTGTCCCTGAAGAGCAAATATACTTCTGAAAATGACTGCAGGGGAGAGGCAATATTAATTTTTCTATAACATTTTGATCTGTTTATAAGAAAGCATTTAGTTCCTAAGTTTTCATTTGCGGTCAACAGTCTGGTTTAGATCAGTTCAAAATCAACCTCTATCTGCCTGAGCTACTGTGGTATGTAACAGGGATGGTAGTCTAGATGCCCTTGTTCTTCCTTTTTTCTCAAAACCACAATGCTCAGAGGAAGATACAGTCCAGATTGCTTGGTCCACAGGGTAAAGAAAGAGCATGAAGACCCTGCACCACAGTTCCTATGCCAAAACTCAGGTGCAAATATTTAAACAGTGGACCAAACCCAAAGTAAGTGTTTACAATTTTAAAATGTTTAGTTGTCGATTGCTGCCTTTTAGGATTTATTTTTTTCTTCCAGAATATGTCACTCTATTAATATTTTTAAAGAGTGTTTTTGCATTTTTCACAATTTAGGGTTAATAGATGTGTTAAGGTATGCGGGCTTTTTGCTGTTCTATAGAAACTTTTATTTTCAGATCTACTGGAAAACCTCAGTTTCTTATAACCACTAAAGAGGATTGTGTTTTGTTTAGGTCACATATTGTATTCCTTCAACAGCTGTCAGAATTAGGAGAATGAGTTAAAGATAACCTCCTAAGGTAGCTTTCCTGTACCGAGCAGCACTGAACAGAATTTTAGTGTTAAATTTAATGTAAAATGAAAAACCCAATATAATTCTAATGACTTTTTTTCCCAAATGAAAGTATGTGTGTAAGATAGTGGCACATTTCTCGCAGTCTAGATGTTTTCCAAAAATAAACAAACTGTTTCACACAGAATCTGCTTTAAAATTCAAAGACAGTGATGGAGGAGAGAAGAGAGGACTAGATACTCTATGGTTTTGCATAGAGCTGGTTGAACAGTCTCTAAGAAAAAGAAATCTGTTATGTAGGATTTCTGCCCATGAAAAAGGCCATTTTTGAATGTCATATCCCAGATAATTGCTAGTCTTAATATGTTGATTTTGCTGGACCGAGTTTTTTTCTTAAACATGTTTTAATGATGCCAGTCAGTACCCTGGTAAGCAAATAAAGCTCTAGAAACAAAATCATACAGGGAGATAAAGCAACATATACAGCATCACTTGATTATCCCCTTAATGACAGTTTTGTACCTGAGCAAATACTTCCTCACAGCCAAATCATCTAACCCACCAGAATTCACATTTCCCCTGTCTCCAGAGCAGCTAATAACGTGGGTAATTCGAAATCATTTTCACTAACCACATTAGCGGTTCAATTTGGATTCAGAATACCTTGAAATAGTTATGTGTGAGCTTCCAAAAAATACTATTTATTACTATAAAACAATATTTGTATGGCATGAGGCAATTGCCTTGAATTGAACTGGATAGAATTCTCATATATGGTCATTAGGAAACATAACTGCAAGTAATGATGTTAATATGAACCGAGACAATAAACATTGTGCTTGACAGCCACTGTGCTGTTTACACTTGCTTGCTTTTCTGCAAGATAGCAATGCCACAAGAGGGTGCAAAGGCTTTTCGCTGTGGTGACATTAGTGTAATGTGGAAGTTCAGATTCCAGACTTCTCATCACAGCCTTCCTAGAGTTATTTATGATCACAGAAAAATTCAGGACCTCTAGAGGTCATGTAGTCCAATTTCCTCCTCAACTAGTGTCAGTTATGAATTAAATCAGACCAGGTCACTCAGGGGTTTATCATATTTTGTTCTACGTTGATTAAATACAGTGTGTATAAACTTAAAGAAAGAAATCAACCTAACTGAAAAATTAGATTCTAACAAACTTAACCCCCCCACCCCAAACCTAGCAAATCATGCCAAAACTTTAAAAGCTTCAATTCATATTAAAAAGGGACGTTTTCTCATGGCTGCTGCCTCTGAAATAATTTTGTGGTGATGCCAATTGCCATTACCTTACTGGCAGCAATGACAATTTGCTGTTGGGGACATGAGTTGAAGATTTGACCTATTTTTTTCTAGACTGTCCAGGATCAACTGCAGATAAGGTGCAGCTGAATCGTGCATTTCTTGGGAAAACACCTTGAATGAAGTTTATGGAAGGAAAAAATTATGTCAGAACTGCAGCACTTTGAAAGCTTGTAGCAGCATTAATTCAGTGTATGGCAGTCCTGATACTATTCAAGTCCATGCCGACTAGGAATAGACCAGATTTGAAGCACAAAATCCCCACCATGCACATTTTGTAGAGCATGAGGATCTGACATACAAACCTGTGCTGATTTTCTGCTGGGGGGATTTCTAGGAGGTTCCCTCTTTCCTACTTTGGCCAGAACCGACAACATTGGCCAATCCTGCAAAGTCAACAACAGCAGAAATGTTTAATTTCTAGCACTGTGATCTGAGAATTTACCAGGCTCAGTTATGGAATATCAGCAACCTAATTCAAAACCTGAATTTCCAGTTTTAGCTCTCATTTGCCCTCAGCCTTAAAGCCAAATGCCTACCCAACTCTAATCCAGCTGAAAATTGTAACACTCTCCTAGACTTCTCAGTATCTTACCCACTCCTGAAATACAAGCCGTAGCTTCCTAAATTTGCAGCAATGTTGCTGGTTAAAATATGTGTTAGCTATTTGACATTCAATCCTTCAGGGCAAGCAGATCCTACAGCATTCACCCTGGGGTTTACAAACACAGCCTTCTTTTGTCTGCTCTTCATGCAGTCCTGCAGCTTAGCACAGCTCCAGCAAGGATGCAGTGTGTGCCAGCTAACGGTATCCCCTTTCCTCCATTTCACTGCATGTGGTAAATATGTAAGTCTCCTGATTGAGAGTATTGTGTTCTGTACTGTAACGGGGCATAGTAGTAAGTCTCACTTCAGCCTGAAGCATTTCTTTCAGGCACAATAATGCATCTAAAGGTTAGGCTTTCACAGCCCGGCAAGAAGCATCTTTGTGGTTAGCACGGTTCTCTCACAGTAGCTACAGACAGATACAAGGTTTGTCCTGACTGTCCGCCACCAGGCGTTAAAATGCTGTGCTGCGTGCAGATGCTTGCCTTGGGGAAACAGTGTGCATCACCCAACCTGGTTTCTGCTGGTGAGTCTGACCAGTGAGAGCCACCCACACCGTCCCTGAGCCGGCAGATAAAATCCCGTGCTGTCCCCCTTCCCTTGCCCCTGGGGCGGGGGGCACCCAGGCGCAGGAAGCTCAGAAACAGCTCTTGGCAGAGATGGTAACATCAGCAGAGAGTGGCTCTCAGGCCATCCCGCTATGCGCTTTCTGAAGCATCAAGGACTCTTCTGGTGAGAGGTGGGAGAAGAAAGCGCCATACTTTTCCCCTCAGTACATCCGTATAACAGAGGAAGAGATTTTCCTGTTAGCTCTCAATTCACTGTCTTGACAGGCTGCCACTGTGGTAATGGGTCGTTTTCAACGTGAAAGAGGTGCCTGAGAGCTTTTGAAAATCTCAGCGAGTGCTTATCTGCACACCCTTAAATATGTGGCCCGAGGTCACGGGGCCACCAAGGCAGCAGACTTCCTCTGGAGGTCACCCCTAAACCACACTCACCAAGCGCCTCTTCGGGGGGTGCATGGATGAGGGTGAAACCATGGCGATCCTGGAAAAAGCTCTGTCCTACAGCAGCTGCCAGCTCCTCGCTTCATTTTGTGTTAGAAAACACATATTCTTCTAGCTGGAGAAAATAGTTAGAAAGTAGTGTGGTAGTAGAGATGAGTAATAAATTGTGTGCATTTGACAAAAAGTGGAGCTTTCTGTTTCCTTGGAAACTGAACATTTTCTGGGTTTGTGGTATTGTACTCAGCAGAGACTGGCTGAGACCTATGTACGTAGGTACGCGGCCGCAAAGGCCAGGCTCTCGTGGCTGAAGGTTTCAGGATCTGTGACACATTTGGTAAAATACAGCTAAAAGCATTGATCTGACTGCGCAATTCAGGGACTGTAATGGTGGGAAATCTTTTTTTCAGCAAAAATAAGTGCAGCTAAAGGAAGAGAACATGATTTGAAATCTCGTCCACTTAGTCACCTATGAACTTTGTGTATTATTTTATTGCAGAATGGAACTATGGTCAGAATCTAGGTTTGATAGTTTTGTGATCCTCCTCTATGTGGCCAAAATACCAACCAAACCTTCTCCTTTCATCTCTGGACAGAAAGACAAACTAAGACTCAGTAATTACAGCATAACCATACCACACATAAGTAAGACAAAAATTATTCCCATTAAAGCAATATTTAAGAAACTAGCAGATCCTAAAATCCTCAAAGTCAGGGACAGGGCCCCAAAGGCTTGTAGAAATAATATCCTACCACCCTTTGGCTCCTCGGGGCCTTCAGACTCACAGCCTTTTCCTTATAAATTCACTTCCAGTTATCAAACAAAATGGATCTAGCCTATGGATTAAACATTTGCTCAGAACTACTTCTCCCTCTAAGGCTGTAACACCTAAAAGCTGTCAGCAACACTTGTCACCAAATATTCACTACACTCAGAGCTAGAAATACATTCAGCTTTAACAAGGGCCAGCAGCAGTTTGGGAACATTTCTCTTGGCACAAGAGCACTTTTCCCCAGCAGCTGTGCAGCCCATGGTGTCAAATAGTTTTTCCAGGCACCATGTTAATGCCTGAAAAATACAATTTTGTTTTCCATTAGTTTTGGTGCATCGCTCTGCCATGCAGTGTTTCGGCCCAGTCTGTAGAAAAATTGTGAGCTTGAGGTTTCAGGAAAATGATGATTTAAAGCCTGAGGGACAAAGCATATAGTTAAAGGATGCGACAAGGGAATCGTATACTCAATAAAGAGGAAAAAGGCCAAAACAAAATTAATTTCTGTTCCTTTCTCTAAGACAGCGGTCCTCACACTTTTTAACCAGGGGGCCGGCGCGCGAATGCAGTGGCAGGCAGTCATCTGCGGCTGCTTGGTTTCCCCCCCAACCCCCGGCGGGGGGGTCTGTAAATACCGGGGGCCGGATTGAGGACCCTGGGGGGCTGTATCCAGCCCGCGGGCTGTAGTTTGAGGACCCCTGCTCTAAGATATGGATGTCCTAATCCTTAGCATGTTATTTCTGGCCAAGTGGTTTGTCACTGCTCCCCCAGGGGCAGAACGGACGTCTGTTCACAACAGCCACAACAGTCCGGGTGTAAAGAGTTTGGGGAAAAAATAATGAGATTTCTCTCAGACCCAGTCCAAACATAATTGACACCTTTTACACTACATGTTGGAGAGAGAGGGACTCCAGCTTCCAGCTGCAATACTGGAGAACAGATGTTTCAGGGGCAAGTGTGGACACAGGTGTGAAGACTTAAAACTGGAGAACAATAAAGTTTAAAGGGAACATTTGTCCAAGTAAATTGGAGGGTGGTGGGGTGGTGTAGACAACATATTTCTGACATCCTGGAGAATTCTGGCAAATTACACTGTATCTATCAGGGCTTTAAAAATTAGTTACTATATTTTCACAACCAACTTACCACCATTTTGAGGCACATCTATTTTTGCTAGCTTATGCTAGCTAACCTGGAAGGAGTACATGATTTACTGAAAGCTGGGGCCAGCGCAACGCTCTGGGATTACCGCACACCTCTCTGCCTGCTCAGCTAGACTGGCCAATGCTCCATGCAGCCACGGTTCCCCTCCTTCTGGACAGATGTCACCTGAGCTGTGAGAGGGAGGACTTGGTGACAGCTCTAACACCTGAGGATAAGAAATCTGTGAAGCTTTTCACACCCTCTTCCCCTCCACCAAAACCCAGCCAGACCACAGCTGAGAGGAATGTGACTTAATTTAAAGGAGAATCAATGGTTTTCAGCAGGTTTTCTTCTCTAAGGCTGTCCTCTCAAGGCAGTTAACTAGAAACATGCTTGGAAAACAAAGTGAAGAGTCTCGGGTAGGTCACTGTAATGACAGGGAAGGTGCTTGTCAGCTAAGCCCCAGAGGTGAGCAGTGCTCAGAGGTGCTCCTCACATGAGAGGAACAGTGATGGCACTAATACTACCCACCCAAACCAATGCACACTGCTTTTCTAGCCCTCCCACCACGAAGCATTTGCAGAGCCAGAGAGGATCTGTCATGAGCCACTGCAGCAGAGAGATTTCCCTGGGCATTTGACAGTGCCCCAGACTGAAAAAGACACAGAAAGCCCAAAAATTCCTACAAAGAGCTTTTTAATACAGAGAAAACAAATCGATCAGCATCTAAAGAAAAGTTGGGTTTGCTTTTTCCCTCCAGGAGGGCGTTGAAAAGATTCACTTGGGCCAAGTAACAAAATTTCCCTCTCCTCTAAATGCAGCATTGAATTCCATGATATCAAGCTTCACATTTTTCCTTCTTATGGCTAACTCTGTATGGCATTAAATTGGTTAACAGTCCCTGACAGCAATCCTTGCATTGCAGGTGGCACAAAAATGTCAATTTTAATTTAGCATTTCATATGCAATAAAAATTCAAAGCTCATGTATGGAAGGAAATTTTAGAAGCCTTTCCTGAGGAAAGAATCAGCAAAACTTGTATGTGAAGGGATAGTGTCAAGGTGTGCATTACTGCCTTGAAAAATCAATCTTTACTGTATATGTTTATTATGTATGTATAAATATTGCATATCTTTATACATGCACACACACACACATGTTTATTTCCAACTTTAAGGTCATTACATTACAGACATTTACACTTCCAAGGCTGATTTAATCGTCTTTATGCTATTTGTATCAAGCCTCACAATGTCTTTCAGAAGTTGTCTCTGCCAGCTGAATTATGTCATTGAACCAGTTTCCAAGACAAATTCAAATGTTCATTCAGGAGAGGGAAACCGAGATTCAAAGTCAGCTTCTAAATTGCAAGATGACAGATATTTCTTTTCTTAAATAGTCTGAACATTACTACCAGAGGAGAAAACAACAGGGGACCTGATAACCTATGATAACATTTTGGACCTTTCCCTGATGCCACATTGGGCTGACAATCACCAAAATCACAAGGTGGACTGAGGCAGGTTTCCCCTACATAGGCAGTCTATTTTCTAAAGTGCTGCAGGTCAGAAGTCTCTTTGTCAGGTGGTTTTAGGCCAACTCAGACTTGCACTGCAGAGCACTATAGAAAATCTGTCTCAGCACTTATCTCAGGAATCCAAACGAGGGTGATTCTCAGCACCTCTGGGTGCTAGTGCTACTGTGAAATGAATAACAGAGACCCATTAAAAAATTCATTAATTCTTTGATGCACGGAACAGGACTTTCCCCATCAGTTTATGTGCTTTATTTATGTACATAAGACATTTTGTATACCAGTGCAGTAAAAAATAATAATGAAGCAGTGCCTGTTCTGTGAGATGATGTGGTTTGAAGCTTGCCTGCCACCACATGCTTACCTGAACTCTGGGCTACCAGGAGCATCCGTTTCAACGGTGCATTTTCTATTCCTAGCATTTGATTTTCTTTTACCAGCTTTTCTAGAGCAGCAAACGGGTTTTCTTCCTCTTTGTGCTGCTCCTTCTTACCTGATGTCTCCTCCTTTCCTGGCTCAAGGTCCTCCCGTGAGTGCTGACAGCAGTTCCCACCCAACAGGGATTATTGTCCCAGCTCTTCAGCCTCGTCAGTCTTCATGCACAGGCATGAGGCTGAGTGGGTGCTATAGGCAGTACACCCACAGCACTGGGTGGAAATCTCCAAGATGCACATATCTTCCCTCATTCACTGGGCAAACAAGCAGCAGCTCCAGACCTGCTTTTAGCTTCAAGTGACCGAATATCACAACCTATGTCAAGGCTTTTGTCAGTCTTGTAGATCTCTTCCATCTCTCCTTTCAGTCATAAAATTCAAAATGTCACAGTTAGGAGCATCTTCTTTTTCAGCAATGAATCTACAAAATCTCTTTTCTTTCTTTTTCCTGACAGTGACTCAGCCCTACAGAAGGAAAACAGTACAAGTAGACTTTGAAAATTCCTTTTCAAAAGTCCCTAAAAATGTGATGTGCAGCAGATTTTTGGCATTTTTTTTATTGTCCTTGGCATGCTTCTGTGTCATTCTCTTTACAGGGTAAAAGAGTTGGTTTGCAAGTGAGACACATGTCTGCGAACTCACCATGCTCAGGTGGGAAACTCCCAGATAAGAGTCTTGCTCTAGAAGGTCCCTTTCTGAATACCCTGCTTGGCTTGGAGAGCTTGACAGCATGCCAGTAATGTTAAATAATGAAGAACTCATTTATGCCTTGCTGAAGGCATCGCTGCTTTACAGTCTGGAGAGTGAGGCTGGCAGAATTTATTGAGTCTTTGTGTAAGTGTACTGGCCTCCTGTTTTAGCTTTTCTGTTTGGTTGCTTCTGAATGGGTACAAAATTCAGATGGACTAGGAAGTGGGGAAAAAACACATCACACACCACCCTGCTGCAACTTAAGCGGAGGCAGCATCTGATAATAAAGATTAATGAGTTGCATCTAACATGCATTTATATCTGTGAGTGCCTCAGCTTAGGGCTTGAGTAGCAAACCAATGACTCAAAATCATGCAAACAAACAAACCGTATTTATAAACAAGGTTTATAATCCCATTGTGCAAAGTGATTACTACATTTCACAGATGACCAGATGCATTCATGAGTGAACATCCCAGTCTGGACAATCCACTTCCCTACAGTACAAACTGACAGGCCTAATTCCGACCTCATGCTGGTTTGCATGGATTTTTTCAGTGCGTGTCCTGATTCACATCAGTGACAGCAGAATGATGCTCTAGATTCACTATTTTCTTTCTAGTGCTTTTAAAAGATTTGTGTAAAGTGCTTGTAGAGCAAGCAGCTGGGATTCTGCTTTGGGAATTGTTAAAACCTCGCACCCCAGTTCTGCATCTCCAGGTACACTACGCATGGACCACCAAATTGACTTTGTTTTGTAACTGACTGTGAAACAGGATGGTAACGTAGTGGTCACAGGAAGAAATAACCGGCTTCCGCTCTTGGGTTCATTTCATTTAAAAAACTACCAGCAAAACCTAGAAGGCCTGCTTGTCAAAAACCAAACAAGGATGCCTGTTTTCCAGCTGGTACATTTACAAACCAAGATACTTTGCCACTGAACAAATGAACCCTGCAGCAGCCTGAACTCTTTAAAACACATTATGGGATGCCTGAGGAGACACGTTCATTCCCTGCTGGTATAAGCTGGTCTAACCCTAGCAGCAGACATGAAAAAGGCAAAACCGTTTCCTCCCTGAAATCTCAGCCTGAACAACAAATGGAAATTCACTCGCAGGCAAAGCTCTGAGGAAAATGGGCTTCACCTGGACTTCAACAAAAACTTCCCTGCCTGCAACAAAATGAACATTGCAAAACTAGCAGTAATCATTTTTTTAAAGATTTTACCCTCCTTGCAGACCAAGAAAGTGAGCTTTAGGTAGTCAGCAGGTAACACTGATGCTAGATGAGGACTCCGGCCACCGCTGACCCAACACGGTGCCAAAGGTGACTGTTAAAGGCAGCAGAAGAGAGGTTCAGGTAAATGCACGAAGCAGATTTTTATAAACTGGAAAGCAAAAAAATGCAACTGGCATGGCATTACATTTATTATCTATTCTTTATATGCTTGATTTTATTTTAATGTTGCTTTATGTTTGACAAAGCACACCCTTTCTTTTACTACTTCCTCACACAGGGCCACCCTTTGGCAGGAGCACAGGCCCGCCTGCCAAAGCTGCTTTCTCAAAGGCGTGTTTGAACCCTGTCTCAAACGCATGCAACACAGCGCTTTAAGAAACTAAAAAAAAAAACAAAACCCAAACTAAAAAACTAAAAAAAAAATAAATCAATATTTCGGTTAGGCGCCGCCTGCGCCCAGCCGCTCCTCGGCTACCGGACCGCGGCGGGGGGACAGGGGCCGCCCGGGGCTGTAGCCGCGGCACCCAGGCCCGCCCCGCGCTGCCATGCGCGGCCCTCGAGCGCCCCCTGGCGGCCGCCGCTGCCCCGCAGCGCCAGGGCCTGCCCGGCCGGCAGTCCCCCGCAGCGCACCCAGCGGAGGGCAGCCGTCGTTAGCGCCCCGCTTCAGCGGGGTGGGGGCTGATATGGGGGTGTCTCCTGTGCCGAACTCCGAGCTTTCCCCACGTTTTCCTCAGAGCTTTAGTGAGGGCTGCTGTCATGGAATGACAGAACGGTCAGGGTCTAAATATTTCCCGTTCTATGGACTCCCGGCCCTCCAGCTCCCCTCACTTGCACACACGTACCCAGAGCCCTTCCTGCAGAGGCAGGCATGGCGCTGCCGTCAGCTGCCGAGGCGGGTGGTGAGGAGCAAGGTGGCCGCGACTGAGTGGCAGAGCGGAACAGCCGTTCCCTGCCACAGGCCAGCAGTGGTGCCTGGCACAGGCGGCCAAGGAGCTGGAAGGAGGTGACACACTGGGATTACCTGCGGTGTCAGCAGCGTGCTGGGGCATCAGGAAAAAAAGCCTGATGTTGCAGGGGTAACAGCCCCTCAACAGATCCACTTGGAAAAAGAGAAGCCCCGCAAGTTTGGCATTACCATACGCAACTACAGTAAGACCCCACAGGAGTAATTCCCGATGAAACTAAAGAAACCAGTAACTCTAGCCAAGATCAGCTGGGAAAAAGACCTTGAGCAAAACTATGATGAAGATCACAGCTTATTCACAGATTGGTCAGGGTTGGAAGGTGCCTCTGGAGATCATCTAGTCCAGCCCCTGCTAAAGCAGGGTCACCTACAGCAGGTCACACAGGAGCGTGTCCAAGCAGGTTTTGAATGTCTCCAGGGAAGGAGACTCCACAGCCTCTCTGGGCAGCCTGTGCCAGGGCTCTGTCACCCTCAAAGTGAAGAAGTTCTTCCTTATATTCAGCAGGAACTCCCTGTGCTGCAGTTTTTGTGCCCATTGCCCCCTGTCCTGCTGCTGGGCACCACTGAAAAGAGCCTGGCCCCGTCCTCCTGACAGTCAGGGAGACGCGAGCCAGCAAACTGGTATTTGTCACAGGTTTGCACTGCTGCTGTGCTGACAAGGGCTCAGGGCTCAGTGTGCTGCTTTACAGCTGTGAAACAGCTGTACAGGCACAAACAAGGAGGGAAAGGGAAGGTGGGTAGGTGCAGGCACAGCTGGTGTCCTGTCCCTCACATCCCCAGTCTGGCAGGGTGTCCCGGGGGGGCTGCACTGGGGGCAGCGGAGCTGGGCTGTCCTTCGTGGGTGGCAGAGAAGTGACCTGCCACCCCAGGAGCTGCAGTTATTCACAGGCAGCAGTTTCCCCACACGGGCACCCTCTGCCTTGTCACGTGTGGTCTCAGTAAAGTAGTTTTCTTTCTCTGCTCCTCAGGCTAAAAGGGAGATCTTTTAAAATTTTAAAATTCCCCCTATCCTCCTGCAGCCCTTACAGGCCCCCCAGTGCCTTTAATATTATTCAAGTAGATACTTAAATGCCTTGATGAACAAGTATCAGGGTGGGTACTGAGCTGATTTACCTGCACAGCTGCAGAGGTGGCATACACTACAGAAAAGAGCTGTAAAACCTCTCTTTGCAAACTGCTCTTTCAATCATATCCTTCCAGCATAAATAAGATCAAATTAGGCTAAACACAATACATCTGCAAGGACAGCAAGCTTTATCTGGGATTTTGATAAGGAGGTGAGATTGAGCATTGGAAATGTGAGATGCATTGATTTCCTCAGAGGTGAAAGGTTCAAAGACAAACTTCAGGGAGGCTCACTGGCAACTCTGGGGCACAAAGGCTTTTATTTTCGCAATACTGCACATTTATGCTGAATAAATAGGTAATCTATGCAGCTGGAATGAACACCCTCCATACACACTGCTGAAAATACAAACCTTGGTCCTTTGTTTGCAAAGGGACTTGTCCTTTTAACTGTAACTATTGGTGAAACACAACGTTCTTCCCCCTCCCTGCAGTTCTTGCCTTGTTTATACTTCTGGGCCATCTCAGCTACCAGAACAACAATACAACGTAAATAAAACCAAGTAAGTTACCAGACAACCTAAAGGCACTGGATCCACAAAGGGTTGTGCTTTGGCAGATCTATATGCCACTGGCTATATAATCACTTGAATTCAGTGGCAGTCCTCAGAACGTGTGATGCCAAGCTTAAGCATGTCTTTATTAGAGCAGGACCTTGGATGGCCAGGCACATTATACAAATGTACTAAATAACCTTTTAGCTCACTAAGACAGAAGTTTAATACCACTGTTTCACTGAAAACATACTGAGTGCTTTGCAACAGAAAGATGACAATCGTATACTGGTGAAAAAGAGGAAAGCGTTGACCTGAAGTGTCTGTGAGAATCTGCAGATAAGACCATGACCTGCAGCTTCTGAAGAAAACTGTATTACAAACACAGGGCAAAATAAACTGAACTCTGGCATCAGCAAACCAGAGATTAAATGCTTGAAAAGACAAAAAGCCTGTTGGCAGTACAAAGGGAATAAACTGGACAATAATCGAAATTCAGCTTGGCTAAATACAGAAAAGCATTCTGCAGTCTGGTACAACCTGTAAGCGACAAGTTTTCCAACACCCTTTTTTAATAATTATTAAAGGAATTCAGGAGTCACAACTCAGATGATCAGATATTTTTTTTACATGAGACCAACAGAGAAATATTAACATTCAAATTGTTTGCAGCTTCATTTCTAAGTGGATAGCTAATGAAGTAGTGAACTTCATCTGCAAATTCAAGCTGCTGTGCACCATCATAACTAGGTAATATTTTCCAAATTGCTTGAACTACCTGAGTGACTCCAAAGCAAGCTCGTGTTAAAAAGAATCATCTGGAATCACCTTTCTTCCATGGGCCCTAAACAGCTGCTAGATATTCATATCAATTAATTTGTTGATGCTCCTTTAGTATGTCATTCCTCCTTCATGAGCAGGGGTCCTGGCCCAAACTGCACGCGTGCTCACTGTGAGACCAGACTTACTTGACTGCAGACAAAATCCCCTTCCTCATCAAATTTGCCACAGACTAAAATAAAGTTGTCCACTATCAGCATAAAGTGTTAAGTACTAGCAAGTGATAAGAGACAGCTCAGAGGAGGAATAGTATTCAAAAAGGGGAGACGACAAAAGTCATCAAATAGATGCTCATGGAAAACAAGATTGAATAAGTGAGGCAAAGGACATCTCTGCACTTAAAAGACCACAGGAAATTTATTCAGATTAGAGCAGAAATCACCCAAGGCACCCCCTGATGGCCTTAGAACAAGATGCTTGTGGGTTATTTCACAATGCAACACAGCTATGCTGATGAAATAAGCCAAATAGACACAAATATTTCTGGTCTATTAAGGCAATTTACAATTCTAAAGATCTTTCCCTCAAACAGACACCCCCCACTCTCTCCTTCATATTGGCTACTTTCTTTTTATGGATAGAATGGGTGGGAAAACAGTGTTTTTGGATATGATTTGAAGGATTACTGTAGTCTTTTATTGTAACTACTCAAATGTAATATCAGATATGCTTAAGCTTCATGTGATAAACAATAGCTGTTCAAAGAGTACATGCTGGTATAGTAATGTAATCCATAACAACAACGAGAAGAGAAATTTCCACCAGGAACAGTGAGAACTGAACTCTCTAGGTGGGTCACTAAAGCTACAGTGAACTGAAAGCTTCGCCTAAGGGAATGTAGCTAGAAATAAAATGGAGATATATTCATGTGTCATGCTTAGCTATGAAGTAAGCCTTGCCTTGTAACATGATGAAAAGGTCAGTATCACATCTGAGTTATGTACACTGCGATTTCACATGGCAAGCAAAGGTAATTTTCACTGGAATAGACACTACCTGCCTTCTACAATGCTCCCCATAATGGGAACAGTCTTACTAGCTGTTGAAAAGAAACATGCTTTTAATATTATTTATAACTATATCTATAGGTGATTTAGAACTTGCTAGGACCATACCAGATGTAGACGGCTGCTTTCCATTTGTAGCTACAGAATGTGACCCTGCTGAGCGCCACTGCAT
Organism: Falco peregrinus; assembly: GCF_023634155.1. Classification (NCBI taxonomy): domain Eukaryota; kingdom Metazoa; phylum Chordata; class Aves; order Falconiformes; family Falconidae; genus Falco; species Falco peregrinus. The sequence continues at coordinate 47,538,212 of NC_073723.1, forward strand.
GAGGATTGGTCAAGGACTTTTGCAGCCAGAAAACAGGTTATCAGAGACTGACCATTTTGCGAGGATTTACTGGAAGCATAATGATGATATATAAATATTACTTAATGGCTGTCTCATTCCTCGGCACTCTCTCCTTCAAGTCTAGAGCTGGTCAAAGAAATGTGTTAGCCCAATTGGATTGCCAGGTGGGAGTGGGAGGGAAGATGGAGACCAGACTGAATGAAGGAAAATAACAGCAGAATTTCTTCTTTCCTATTTAATTTTCACCGAGCAAAAGTACAACAACAAAACTCAACCCCAGACAAACTTTTTTTAGGTCAGCTATCAAGGTTTTTCTCAGGCAAAAGAAAAATCAATGTTTCAGTTGTGTTACTCTCTTGTTACCCTTTCTTTTAGATGTAGATCAATTTTGAATGAAAACAGTGCTCTCTTGAAATGAAAACAAGAAATGTTTTATCTAGAAAATGTCAAGCTAAATAGGCCAATATTTTTTATTATTAAAATGTCTAAATGAATGCTTCTACTTTTTGGTACCTTCTCTCATTTTTTTCAGCTAAAATTATTGATGCAAGTTCAGAAACAATTGGTGCCTCCAATACATGTACTACTTTTCTCCAGGACAAAAAGGGTACATGCCAGAGTCTGAGGGTCAGAAAAGCCCCACAGCCAGGTGCTGAGGCCACCCCCAGCTCCTGGGGGGCTGCCCATGTGCAGACATCTGTGCATAAGCCACTGCGACCCTCAGGCTTGGTGAGGGAAAAGGCAACGAGAAGGGGAGACATGACACGGCTGCTTTTGAACTCTTTCTTTCTCTTTGCAAAGCTACCAGCAAGTGGAAGGAACATAAAATTCCCTACTTTAACTCTGACTCCAGAGCTGCCAAGATAACTTTGCTTTGGCTAATAAGCTGTTGTTAGGATTACAACTAACAGCCTAGCAAATTTTGTGTGTGTGTGTGTCTCTATCCCACCCATGCCTAACCCTTCCTTTCAGCTTTCACTGTACCTGCAGTAACGTTTTCTCTCAGCCAGACCAATAGTGCCTCTTCTCCTTGCATGCTGAGGACCCCGCAGCAGCTTGTGCAGATTAAATCACCTGCACTGGATCAGATCACACAGACCATTTTAAACGACAGAATTGCTGCCCACCTCCCATCTCCTACAGTATGAGGAGGTTCCCGGTCTGTCTTAAGGAGGCAGCAAAGCAGAAAACCTGGTGAGAAAGCGCAGAAGGCTTTCCAGAACAAACCTCTGCTACTCCTACAGGGAACCTGAGGGACTGCACTTGCCTGATCTTTTTTAACTTTTTAAACTTTTTTAACGTAGGCACTAAACTCCTGAAGCTCCTTTCCCACTCTCCTTGTTGCCTAAACGTAGCATCTCAAACCCTTTCTCTTTCTATTGACTTGAGTCAAAATGGCTCCGTTCTGCAGCAATAAGAGATGAATACTCTGGATCTCTATGTTGTCTCATGGACTGTGCACAACACTTGTGAGTCTATGCAACTCTATTTCTTCACTTGGAAAAAAAAAATGGTTCAGATCATGGACTTGCACACTAACTGAGCACTGCAACTGCCTTTAGTTCTGGCATTCAGTTAACACGAACAAATTATTTGAGTTCTTGCAATTTACATGAGGTTTCATCAGAATATAGTCCAATATTCAATTAGGAACCTTTCTGGGGGAAGACTCACCATGCAGAACTTTGAACACTGTGATCAATGTATTAAAGACCAGGGAGCCTTTGAAACTGAGCTGCCTTAATTAATCCACTTCATTTTGCATTTTACTAGTCTCAGAAAAATATTCTTTCACTTCCAGATTGATAAATGATCCTACCCCAGCATGGAGGGACTGGCTGGATAAGCTGCTCTCCTGAGATGGCATTCAGCCCTCCATTTCTGAGATACTCTAATGAACAAGCTAACCTTTGAACATCAACCTGCAAACAAAAACTGAACATACTTGCCTCTTTTGCAAATGCATCCTGATTATCCTAGGCTTATATGCATAAGCAATCCTTAGACTTGTCTGCTTTCCTTAAAGCACTTATTTATATTGTACCAACCAAGCCTTAGTCTACTGTAACATGCCAGACTGGGAATCCATTTACAACACAACCACTAAATATACGCTGGAAGGAGTAGCAGATGTGCCCAGTGGCTTGGGAAAAGCAGATGTTATGTTTAATTATGTGACATAGTTAAAAAGAAAGGAGAAACAAAATCACGTATGCAATTAATGAAGGGCAGGAATCTTCAATTAGATTTAAGTACATAATATTAAGCAAGTATTTTGCTCAGATGAGCCAATTTGCTAAATTCAAATCACTGCTAAACCTGAACAGTCTGTCTGGATCCTACACTTCATAATACTTAGAATCAGAGTTTAGATCATCAAGGTCAGAGTGTCTGAAATCAGTTTCAAATATCTCCAGAGTGGAGTGCAAATAAATGGTTTAAACTTGCAGCCATCTGCGGTGAGGGTTATCATCCCTTCCTCTGATGAGAGAGCAATTGCCAGAAGCCCTTGGTAATTATGAAATGCAGGATGGTGTTACTTTATCATAGCTGGCTTCGGATACCATTAAACATACCTACACAGCACCACAGTTATGGGATCTCCAAACTGTGTTATGCTCTACTTGAAGCCCTCAAACTCTTCCTGTGCAGCCTGCAAAAGGATTCCAATGTACAAGAGATGGAAGGAAGGGGGCACGCACAGCCCCAGCACCAGCACTCTCCCAAAGCTGACATCCCCCCTTCTCTTCCCACTCTTGAGTAGGGGCTGTGCACACCAACAGTGCCTGGGTTAGGAGTCTGAGGACATAAAACAGTGGCCTGCCCACAAATATATGGGTTGTCACTGGCTTCTGTGTATAAGCCCTAAGGAATGCTTCTCCAAGGCATCAGTTAGCTCAGACAATACGCTGAAGAGCATGGAGGAAGTGAAACTGGTACCTCAGCATTTCTGCATCACCATTGCCACAGATGGTAGAGGGTTTCTCCTGGCTGAAACACTGCAGGGGCATATTGTGCTTAGTGTTGGCCCTAGCATACGAATGGAATGGTAATGCCCATCCAACTCCCTCTCTGTTTTCCCCAGCTTTCCCTGATTTTTGCTGGTCTGCACATGCTTGAGAGCTGTGCAACTGGATATTGAGCAAAGGGGGTAAAAATGACTGTTGGATACCACTTTGGTCACTAAGCACAACCAGTTTTGCCCTTCTTGAAAAGACTGGGTGCTTTGAGAAAAAAACATCATGTGATTATGCCGTTATTTGCAGGACTATAGTCCAGTCTCAGTCTCTCAAATGCAAAGTACAAAGCTTAGATTGTACAAGCAAACTTACCTTTGAAACTATCAAGTGCTTTACCTTGCAATCCTACCACTCATTCAGTGGAAGTTTTAATGAAAACTTATTAAATGTGAAAAATTATTGGGACCTGAGGACAGATAGCTCAACAAATGTTAATGAAGATAATTAAATAAGGAGAGATATTAGTAAGAATAATACGCTTAAGCTCATTGCTTTTCTCCTGTCTGGGGTTTAGGGGGACATTGCATATGCTATGTTTGCAGCCATGTACTTAATTGCAAGATTTACTGGTAATTGGCAACATTCAATACAAGAAAAAATTCATCTGATGATCTGTAAGATTAATGGAGACAGTAAATCTTAAAACAAAACAGAAGTCCTCTTGAACTGATGCAAAATTCCCAGGACAACAGAGCAAGACATGGTTATAGCGGTATTTTAGCTAGCTATCACTGTATTTTTAAAACATACACAGAAGTGAACACTGTGTATTCTATGACAATAATTTACTTTTAGAGATATTTAACACTAACAAATTGTCCAGGAGCACTGCAATGTACCAATAATGAATTACCTTTAAGCAACACTTTGCCTCTAAATGGTGCCAATGTGCTTTATAAGTTAATACTTGGCTGTTGTAACTCCATTGTAGTCAAAGTGATTTCAGAGGATCTACACTTGTGTACATGAGTGAAGGATGCAATGATTATTATTTTTTTCATGCACATTGACATTCAGCCATGAACGTTTACTAGATAACAACACTGCTCTACCTGGACCTTAGTAAAGTCTTTGACACCACTTCCACAGCATTCTCCTGGAGAGAGTGGCTGCTCATGGCTTGGACAGGTATCCTTTATGCTGGGGAAAAAGTTGGCTGGACAGCCCAGCCCAAGGGGCGGTGGTGAATGGAGTTACATCCAGCTGGCAGCTGGTCACACATGGGGCTCCCCCAGGCTCAGTGCTGGGGCCAGTTCTGTTTAATATCTTTATCGATGATCTGGAAGAAGGGACTGAGTGCACCCTAAGTAGGCTTGCAGATAACACCAAGCTGGGTGGGAGTGTTGATGTGCCTGAGGGCAGGAAGGCCCTGCAGAGGGATCTAGACAGGCTGGACCAATGGGCCAAGGCCGAGTGTGTGAGGCTCAACAAGGCTCAGTGCCGGGTCCTGCACCTGGGTCACACCAACCCCACGCAGCGCTACAGGCTGGGGCAGAGCGGCTGGGAAGCTGCCCAGAGGAAAAGGACCTGGGGGTGCTGGTCGGCAGCCGGCTGAACGTGAGCCAGCAGTGTGCCCAGGTGGCCAGGAAGGCCAACAGCCCCCTGGCTTGTGTCAGAAACCGTGTGGCCAGCAGGACCGGGGCAGTGACCGTCCCCCTGCACTGGGCACTGGTGAGGCCGCCCCTCGAATGCCGTGTTCAGGTTTGGGCCCCTCACTGCAGGAGGGACATTGAGGGGCTGGAGCGTGTCCAGAGACGGGCAGCGAAGCTGGTGGAGGGGCTGGAACACAAGGCTTATGAGGAGCGGCCGGAACACAAGGCTTATGAGGAGCGGCCGAGGGAACTGGGGGTGTTTAGCCTGGAGAGGAGGAAACTCAGGGGGCACCTTACTGCTCTCTACAGCTGCCTGAAAGGAGGTTGTAGACAGGTGTGGGCAGGTCTCTTCCGCCAGATAAGAAGTGACAGGACAAGAGGAAAATACCTGAAGATTCACCAGGGAAGGTTTAGATTGGATATTAGGAAAAATTTCTTCACTGAAAGGATGGTCACACATTGGAACAGGCTGCCTAGGGAAGTGGGTTAGTCAGCATCCCTAGAGGTGTTTTTAAAAAGTCATAGATGTAGTGCTTAAGCACATGGTTTAGTGGTGGGCTTGGCTGTCCTGGGTTAACGGTTGGACTTCATCTTAAAGGTCTTTTCCAGTCTAAATGGTTCTATGATTCTATGACTTCAGATAATACTTGTTTGATTGAAACCTGGAGGGAGATGAGGTAGACTCGAGTCATGAACTGAGATGTTTGAGCCTGTATGCCTGGGACCAATTAGTAGCACTATTATTGATTCACACATCAGAGCACATAAGACTACTATTTACCTTTTGATTTTCCTCCTATAAATCTGTCCAAGAACAGACATTTTTTGTATACAGAGTTGTTCTTGTGTCCTTTTGACCCCTAATCATTACCAATAATATCACCAAACACTTCCTGGTGGCAGTGAGACTCCCTGCTCTGTAGTTTTTTTGCATATCACAGTCGTGAAATTCCTCTCACATATGGCAGAAATCTCAGAAGAGGTCAGGTAAAAAAAACCCAACAAATAAAAGCGATCCAGAACCTTGTGATTAACCTTCCAGTATTTTATCTAGGATGGGGCAGCTAGCTTGAGTCAATTATTAATTACTCACATCTGTTTCTGCAATAGGGGACCCTGCCAGAACTTTCTGATACTTGGATCCAGAAGGAAACTTTCCCATGTTCATGGGTGCTTGGTTCCGGTGTTTTGGTTGGGTTAATGCCACCTCTCCTTTCTCTGACAGAAAGTTGTTGTCTTTAAAAATAGAAAACTCCATCCACTCTATGGGAAACCAAATTGCAGCTAATTTCAATGTATTTCTCTTGTCCAAGCTCAGAGAGGGGATTGCCATTCAGAAAGTACTGTCACAGACCTGTAAAGGTCCAAACAGGCTGTTTGTTCCTCTCTGATTCCTTTCCACTAAAATGAAATAACAACAGAAGAAAAACAGTTGGTCCCACCATGAGCTCTATGAAGGTGGAGTTTTTTCCACACGAGTGACCCACTGGGACCCGTATCATTCCAGGGGTGCATGGCCAGGCAGGTTTGTGGAGTGACTACCACTGACTTCAGGAAACTCTGGATCAGGCCTGAGGGCTCTGCACAAAACCCTGATTTTCCACAGCGCTTGGCTTGGCCCCAGTGCTCCCACAGATCTGCCAGTGGGCTCGCAGCTTACAGCAGGCTCCTGCAAAGCCCTGAGCAGAGGCTGGGCCGTTCCCTGCAGGAAAGCATGGGACTCCTGAGCAGTGGCTGGAGGAAACAAGCAGAGCACTGCAGAAAAACATAAGGCTGTTTAAGGGATTGCAAAAGATCAGACATTTGCACTTTGAATAGCTAGTTCCCCAGTGGAATACAAATCCTGCCCTGGGATAGCATGCATACTTTGTTGACTCACAGCAACTGCTTATTAATTTGTCTAAATATTTCCCGTTCTATGGACTCCCGGCCCTCCAGCTCCCCTCACTTGCACACACGTACCCAGAGCCCTTCCTGCAGAGGCAGGCATGGCGCTGCCGTCAGCTGCCGAGGCGGGTGGTGAGGAGCAAGGTGGCCGCGACTGAGCGGCAGAGCGGAACAGCCGTTCCCTGCCACAGGCCAGCAGTGGTGCCTGGCACAGGCGGCCAAGGAGCTGGAAGGAGGTGACACACTGGGATTACCTGCGGTGTCAGCAGCGTGCTGGGGCATCAGGAAAAAAAGCCTGATGTTGCAGGGGTAACAGCCCCTCAACAGATCCACTTGGAAAAAGAGAAGCCCCGCAAGTTTGGCATTACCATACGCAACTACAGTAAGACCCCACAGGAGTAATTCCCGATGAAACTAAAGAAACCAGTAACTCTAGCCAAGATCAGCTGGGAAAAAGACCTTAAGCAAAACTATGATGAAGATCACAGCTTATTCACAGATTGGTCAGGGTTGGAAGGTGCCTCTGGAGATCATCTAGTCCAGCCCCTGCTAAAGCAGGGTCACCTACAGCAGGTCACACAGGAGCGTGTCCAAGCAGGTTTTGAACGTCTCCAGGGAAGGAGACTCCACAGCCTCTCTGGGCAGCCTGTGCCAGGGCTCTGTCACCCTCAAAGTGAAGAAGTTCTTCCTTATATTCAGCAGGAACTCCCTGTGCTGCAGTTTTTGTGCCCGTTGCCCCCTGTCCTGCTGCTGGGCACCACTGAAAAGAGCCTGGCCCCGTCCTCTTGACACTCAAGATATTTGTACATTGGTAAGATCCCCTCTGTCTTCTCTTCCCCAGGGCAAACAGGCCCAGCTCTCTCAGCCTTTCCTCATCAGGAAGATGCTCCAGGCCCCTCATCATCTTTGTAGACCTCTGTTGGACCCTCTCCAGTAGTTCCCTGTCTCTCTTGAACTGGGGAGGCCAGTGCTGGAACAGCACTCCAGATGTGCCCCACCAGGTCAGAGCAGAGTGGGAGGATCACCTTCAACCTGCTGGCCACACTCCTCCAGATGCACCCCAGGATCCCATTTGCCTCCTTGGTCACCAGGGCACACTGCTGGCTCATGGCCACCTTGCTGTCCACTGAGACTCCCATGTCCTCCTCCGCAGAGCTGCCTTCCAGCAGGTCACCTTCAGCCTGTGCTGGTGTGTGGGGTTGTTCCTCCCCAGGTGCAGGACCCTACACTTGCCTTTGCTGTACTTCATTAGGTTCCCCTCTGCCCAACTCTTGAGCCTATTCTTTTGTTCTGGGGTTTCAGAAACCTAGTTGACATTTGGAACATGCAAAACTTAAAAGATTTCAGAAAAAACAGCAAAATGCAATCATTGAACTTTACCCATTTGTCAAAATGTCAAAGTTGCCTTTTAATGAATTCCTGACACTGTAGCATTTGTCTGGACCTTCCAGTGGCTTAATATCTGCTCCTGATGTTTTTCTTTTGGTGCCTATCAGGGAAGGGATGAGGAAGATGGTACTTGTGTCACTGGGCTTTGAATGTTGTTATCCCATTAAAAAGCATTGTCACTGCCTGACTTATCTTAGTTCATAAAGGCTGTTCTCATATCTCACATATGTCTGAATGCTCTCATTTAATGTCACAGCATGCAGGCTTTAATCTGATCAAACCCATGATTGGGGTCACAATACGACACTCTCAGAGCCATCCTGGGAGCTAAGAGGGTCACTGTGCACTCACTACTTCCAAAAGTCTACCTAAATACCCAGCTACAAGACTGTGAGATACACTCAAAACATTTTTATTTTTCTGGGGCAGTAGCTTGCGCTAATGCCACTCAAGCTGTATTGCTTTTTGTTGGTCAGCGTTTCAGAATTCATTGTCAGGAGACAGTATTTGATGATTTAGAGTTTTCAAAGATTCATTAAGCAACCTGGAAAAAAGCCAACAGAGCTAACTAATAAAGACGTTTAAAGTAGATTCCAGAAAAAAATCACTGCTCTGCTACAAGAATAGCATCTCCAAACTATTTATAGACACAGGATCCATCCTCACCAATTAGTCTTAGTTTGACAATTTGGAGAATAAAATTGTTTTGTGATCCTTAAATATGAATATTTTATACACAGATGAATGAGCTATACTCTTATGTCTGCTCTCATGTCAAGCTGTCAGATAAAGTGCTAAAGTAGTAATAAAACAAACAACGGATTTCCTTTTCTTGTCTGGCTTTAAGAAAAGTATACTGAGTACCCCAAATAAATCCTCATTATGTTAGTTTTCTTAAAATAAGATTAGTGAGAAAATAGTTTAGCATATGAAAAATTCCTCTTCTACTATAGAATAGTTGGAAGGCTCATAGAGAGACTGGAGATTTTTATCTGATGGATAAAAATACTTCTTCCTGGACTGAGCTAAGGCAGCTTTATTAATTAGTATGTTCTGTTTCTCTTGAAAAATACCAGTGGGTGAAGGAAGCAGACTATCTTTGGTAGGACGTTAGTAATGTAGACTTTGGGAAACTGCAGTTTGCCACTTCCCACAGGCTGGGAAAATCACTGAAATCCACACATCCACTGAAATAAATTCCCTGAAGGACTTGGGGCATCATCTCTTGGTGCCACAGTTCACGATCTTGAAAATAAGGGTCAAATATTTTGTCAGTTTAAAGGAGGCATGCAAGAATAATACTAATTTACTTACCCAGGTCAAATACAGACATCCATTAAGGAATTATAAAAAGAATTTATGTCTCTGAATTGCATCTCTTCAGGCAAACAAAAGTGTAGCTTGTAGTAAGTAAAACATTTACCACCTTGTACTGAAAACTATTTTATCACATGCATAGTAAGCAATTAGGAGACAGAACCCATGCCTGGAGGATTAATTTCCCTAGGATAAAAAAATGTTGGTGCTTTTGTGATCTACAGGGTTGTGAGTCACCAATCATCTTTCTGTTTGGTATTTTTACAGCCGTCAGTGCAACCGCTGTCAGGCTTCACAGTGCCACAACCATGACTAACAATGGACAGGCTCACAAACAATTGGGACAACCACTGACCTTCTGCAGATTCAGAGAGATCAGGTTCTTAGGAATGTGCACGTAATATATTGCAGGGTTTAGATTTCTTTTCAAACTGCAAGGCTAGGGAATGTCAGTCCCTGAGTCTTTAAAGGTATGAGCCAAAATAAGCAAACACGGAGCAGAAGACAGTAGCACATTTGTCAAGTGAACCTAGTTATCATGATGTAGCTGGGAAGGGACTTCTGTGAGTTGTGGCAGTTTCCTGAAGATTGGTGGTGTAATTTAAATAGAAATATCCCCATTTATAGGAGAAAAAAATACTTTAAATTAGTGCCAAAAATTATGAACTGAACAAGGATCTTTTGGAAAGTAATGCCATGTAAAAGCCGAGCAGCACGGAGAGATTTCTCCATTGCCCAGCAAGTATGATTCACAAATGAAGGCATAAAAAATTATCTAATATTGTAGCACAATGTCACTTCTGACTACTATGTTGAGAAACTGTGGATAAAGAGTTTTCTTTGACCAGGCGAATCAACGCATACTTTCAGTTACAGCCTACCTTAGCGGTAGATGATAGAGGTTAGCACTTTTATTGGTTTCTGCACTAGTGACAAGTTATATTCCACGTTATGTAGTTCTCACTAGCAACACCTTCCCACCAAGAGCAAGACTGTGGCAGATTATTTCAACAGTTATTCCTTGCGCCATCTTCAGACCTTTGTCAATAGCTTTTCGTCAAAACAGCCTGAGGTCCAAAACCTCAGGATACAGTGCGAGTGGTCAATGCACACAAACCTTGAGTGGTAACTATGGCATTGCTCTGCCATCGCTGTGCTGACTATTAAGTGTCCAGCCTTGGTGACACACATGTGAAATCTCCAGATGTACAACCTAGTGCTCTGATGACCTTCATGGTGAGAACTGCCAAATTAGCACCTTATTAATTATTTAGTCTGGCACCTGCACACCAAACTGAAATCACATAGCTTATGAGGAAAATTAGATCAAGACTAATGTCTCAGATTTCTTATTTAGGGAAACCTTCCAAAAGTTTCCAGAGGATAGGTTGAAATTTTCCTTCTTTTTCTTTTCATATGAGGAAAGGCTGCAAAAGCTGGGACTCCTCAGCCTGGAGAACAGAAGACTCAGGGGCATCTTATCAATGTGTATAAATACCTGATGGGAGCAAATGAAGATACTGGAGCCAGACTATTCTCAGTAGTGACTCCTGAAAGGACAAGAGGTACTGGACACAAATTAGAACACACAACTGCACACAAGAAAACAGTTTTTTACTGTAAGGGTGGTCAACACTGGCACAGGTTGCCCAAAGAAGCTGTTGAGTCTCCATCCTTGGAGGTATTAAAAATCTGATTGGACATGGTCCTGGGCAATCTGCTTTAGGTGACCCTGCTTGAATTGGGCAGTTGAACTAGCGGACCTCCAGAAGTCCTTCCCAATCCTAACCATTCTGTGATTCTGTTTTACTCATAAAGCTTCTTAACTCAGTCCTGATGCACACTGGAAAGGTTTCTGGGACAATGGATGATCCCAAACTGCTCCACTCTCCACTAGGATTCATCACAAAACAAAATCTGTGTATTCCAAAACATCATACAGCAGCCCCAGTTAGTCGTCTATTAGTACTCTGAAATAGAAGAGAAAAAATATAGTGCTATTGTGAACATGAAGTATAAATAGTGGATTATGCAAATTGGTATTTATTGCAGGTGTTGATGGAAACATTTTAAATTTTTTCCAGGGTTATGGGAGTTGGCCTTGGAAATCGAACTCTCTTTGGAATCTCACAGTTAGCCTATCAGGAAATTACCCTGCTTCTCAGGCCCAGAAAGAGTTGTGGTTGCCCATCAGAAATTAAATAAATTTCTGCAAGAGGATGTAGTAAAGTACTGAATGGTCAGTGACATGACTAGGCTGCAGGTATTCTGATGGATCACATTTCACATGGGATTCATGCCAAAAGCTAAAAATTGAGACCAAGAGAAAGAAAACATGGATTTTCCTGACACCCTATTTAATCTTTCATTGCTGAAAATAACTCCATGTTTTCAGTGAAACTTAATGAAGAAGGCTGAACATTCAACACAGTTGAGGTAACTAAGTAACACATCCAAGGATTTGGGGCTCTGTTCCAGCAAACATTTCAACTGGTAATTAGTTTTCTTCTAACAGTTTCAGTACCACTGGTCATACTAATTATTTGCATGACTGGAAACTTAAGTCAAGATACAGTCCATTAGTAAGGTGACCCTGAAGGCCTAGACTCACAAAACAGAGATGGGGACCAAGATGGAATTTGGTTAATGTGATCTAAATCTTTATTATATAATTAAATAAAATTAATCATGAATTCACCTTCATCATATATTTCACATTAAAATGTGAAACTACAGCCAATAAATGTAGTTCAATTGAAAATTTATGTACTACCAAGCCTGATTCTAGAGTAAGGCTAAGTCAGCATCTTCTTCATATCCTTTTAATCACACCTCAAACAGATATCCATTCTTCCTTGTTAAAAAAATAACACCAGTCACATTCTTGGCTGACTTCAGGAACACAATGTAGAGTTAAACCCACCAATTCTCTGATGTAGAAGTGCAGCTCTGGAGCAAAATATACCATTTAATGAGGAAAACAAAATGGAAACAGGTTAAATTATTTAAAAAAAAATAAGAATTCCCACAAACAATACTTCTTCACTTTTACTGATTCATTTATGTCATCTATATATAAGATTTGCAAATGGAAAGTGAAATGTCACATCTGGCTGGGAACTTAACAGTGTTTTTAATAGATCTCAGAAACATGTCTCTTACAAAGGAAGGTGTTCAGCTCTCTTATCTTAACACTGACTAATTAGCCTCAGTAGTGACGAACCGCTTCCAAATGAATAAACTTTTGATATGAAACTTCATCAAATTTTGGTGGAAATCTGATCATGGGAAAATTGCTTATGGAAATAAATGTCTTAACACTTGATGCATCCCTTAAAAAACGAGGATTCCTTGGCATTATCTTGTGTAATAAAGATGTTGCAAAAACCAAAAGCCCCAAATGTTACTTGTACTAAGCAATTTTGATACTTTTGTTTTTCATCTGATTAAAATGTGTTAAAATTAGCATACAGGTATTTACACTTATCTAGAGACATAACAGTATTCCAGTTTATGGTTTTTGTATTTCAATCTGATTTTGTACTTCAAATTTGCATTTACATTTATGCTATACATAATGAACTGAAAACTAGTATTTTTTTTAGTTTTGTTTTGCATGAAATATCTGTCTCTTTTAATTTTTTCCCCATTACGGAATCCATTTCTTCTCCCATCTTAATCGTAGGTAGTAATAACAGGCCATTTTCTATGCAGGCCACCAGCACAAGTTTCATCATTTTGCAATACACAGCAGCTACTAATTGCTCTTAATAGGTAAGCCTTAGGGTTAAGCACTTTTGCAGCTCTGGTCATTCCCTTTAGTCACCTAATTGGAAAAAGGAGCTCTTTGGAAAGGCATGCACTTCTCAGACTGATTGAAAAAGGAATTATTGATTAAATATTTAGGAGTATTGATGGGATGTATGAAGGCAATTGAAAAGGAAATGCATTCTAATTAAATATCTGGTTTAGGATTTGGAAGTGTACATTGTTCTAGATAGGCCATTGATGTGAGAAGATTGGTCCTACAGAGTACTGTGTACTGCAGGAGACGCTCTTGGGACATGAAAGAAATCACGTATCCTTTGAGAATTTCAAATTGCCAAGCTGTAAGGAGTCCCTTCCTCATTTTCCTCGTGCCTTCTTCGGTGCCCTTCTCCTCCCATATAAAAACTTCCCATGTTAAAGAACAAGCTTAATAGGTCAAAATCCCCTGAACATTTCCAAAAAACATAGGAAAATATCCCAAATATATATCACATTTTAACTGAAAGGGATGAGGAGACCCTTGCTGACCTCCTTCGCTTCTCACCTACAGAAGACATTCCATTAAACCATAAGAGACACTGAGGCTCTTGGTCCAGGCTGCCAGGCTCTGGCCTTGACAGCTGCCTTTTGGCTGGAGGTGAGCATGTCAGGAAGGAAAACAGAGAAAATCTCCCTAGGAAAATTGCCTTGTTTCTACTGAAGCAATCCACAAACTGACAAAATTCTACAGGATGTTTTGATTTCTTTCATACTGGCTTGTCCTGACAGAAAAGAAATAAGAAACAAGAAATGTTTCCTCTGAAAATCTCCATGTGACTGTATCTCAGATCTTAGGCAGCAGAATATTTCTTGTCAAATACTAAGAGTTAAAGGGAAGAGATCTAAACAGTCTAGCGATCAATAGTTTACGTATGGCCAATGTTAAAATGGGTTCTGGAGATCTCTTGACAGTTTTGCTCAAAGCATACAGTGAATTGCTATAAATATCCTGACATAAGGCAATGCTGTTCCAGTATGGGATCTTAAAGTAAACCCTCTGTCCTCAGAAAGCTCACCCTCTAACCACAGGCAGCAGGGGCAACTGCCACATCACCAGTATGGTTTCTTTCTGTAGGAGGGCAAGCACTCATCTGCAAGCACAGGTTACCTATACATGCCATTTATCTGGAGCTGAGCAGATGAAAAAAGGTTTTATCCAGGATCTGCCACATTCACTAAATAATTCAACAAACTAGTATTTCTTTAGGCTGCTGCCTGAAGGTAGATGTATTTTGGGCTTGAGCACAGAACCATTTGTTTGGGTTCATTAAGTTCCTACTGCTCAGCTGAACTTGCCATGGTGGGTTTGGTTGGGGTTTTTTGTTGGTTTTGTTTTGGTTTTTTGGGGGTTTTGGGGTGTGTGTGGGTTGGTGGTTTTGGGTTTTTTTTAACATAAACATCATGATGAATTATTTTTTTACCCAATTAATATAAAGAAAGTCTCAAATGTTTAAATACGGGCCTGCTCCATCAAGACTGCTTTGAGGAAATAAGCTGTTACTTGATTTCCTGGTGGGATTAGTTCTTGTCAAATACATTTTTAATGCACTTCTGGTATCTAATGAATTATGTAGCATGCCCCTTTTTCTTCTGTCAAATGAGGTTTGGAAGAAATCAGGTCAAGTCCAAAGGCAAATAATGATACAGTATTCTGAAATAACCCCTAGTCTGAGTGAAAGAACCATTCTGATGGAAACTCATTCCTGATGAAACAAAGGCAAATATTATAAACTAACCAAGCCTCCCTATTTTTGTGGCCACCACCACCAGAATTTATTCCAATAAGGCAGAGGTCAAATACAATTTTTACAGGCCTTAAAGGAAGGTACTGAAAGCCATGTTTGAAACTATCAAAAGTTTGTTGGTACCTCAGTGTGTAGCAGGCCCATGGCACTCCTAGACAGGGGATGCTGAGGAGGTGAGAAGTGTATATGGGTGTAAGTAGAGCCTGGACACCAACTCTGGAGAGACATCCATTGCCAGTCACTAAATAGAAAAATCATGGAATGCTCAGGAAATTCCTCAAGCTCAGATGCTCAAAATGCTCAGATGCTGGAAGAGTCATATAAGCTTGTCCTGTTCCTCCTCCACCCTGGGGTCCCATTGTCATCACTGTGCGATGCAAAGAGTAACTTAGATGGGTTCCTAGTCTAAACCATTATGGTTATTCTTGTATTCTCATCATTATTAAATGGTAAAATCCTAAAGTAATAGAAAAATCACCAAAGTTACTTTTCTTTGTTTGGTCTTATGTTCAAATGCAAAACTAACTCTTCAAGAAAGGGTTAGTTAGTTGACTGATATTTTTGTGGAATAGCACTGTTAATGCAGGCAGGTATACACTGTTCAACATGAGATGGGGGGATGATTCCTAATATCTTCTTCCCCTTAGTTTTGCTTCTGTGGTGCTGACACACCCCAGGATGAGTGACAGACACTCTGGCTAGAATGGAGATTAAATGTGTGTATTCAGGAAAGCCATTCTACTTATGTCCAATTTTCTGAGGCTTATCAGTTGGGTTTTTTTCCCTTTACAGTACTATAAAATTTTGACTATTGCCATTAAAAACTGAGCAGGTGCATAATTTCTAATTAAACTTGGACCACCATCACATTTGTTCCATTTTAAAAAATTGCTGATTTGTAATTTTCCTGACAAGAATAAAATTAAGTTTTGAATTGCATTGACCTAATACCATTCTCAAAGTCCTGTAAAACTATGTGCTCTATTTTGATTGGGATAACTGGCCTTTCCAGATCATACTTGGAAGATTATTTGTCATGTGGGTTTTACACTTTAATTAAATATCAGATTTGGTTTTTGACTGAAGCAATTTGAGCTCAAATATTCCCTAGGGCGTTCCGGAGAAGAAAATTGTTCTTCTATCTCCCTCTTCCAATACACTGACTTTTTCCAAAATTTCAGTTCCTAAGATAGCCAAGGATGTCAAACACACCTTAAGGGAAGAAGAAAGTTCTTTCAAACACAGGAGTTTTTCTTTTTTTTAACCAACACTACTGCTTTTCAATTGTATGTTTCCTTTTCCTGAAGAGTTGTCATTAATCACTGACTAATGAGAAGGGCTTTAATTAATCAAAAACTATCTTGACATGATATTTGAAATTTGCCTGTTAATATATTATCTCCTACAGTTGCTTTGCTCTTCTTCCAGTCCAGTCATGCCCATCCATTCAGATCCCCTCTGTGTGTCTCAACTAGAACTTGAACTTGGCTTATCCATCTCTCAGGAAAGTGGCCTGATCAGCAGTTTAGACTGTCTGGAAAAAGTTTCCTCTTTGTTTCTTCGTTTGGAGCTCTTCCCTTGGATACACTCAATTAAATATTAATTGTCCCCTGAGAAAAAAATGGGGAGAGGGTGACTTCTACTGGGTGAAAGGGAGAAAGTCATGTTGCAGTCCTTGCTCTGACTAGTATATAATTACATACACAAAACAGAGCAGGTTTCTTTACAGCGAAAAGAGAACTTTCTGGGTCATCCCTAGCTGCAATGACTCAGCTTTTCACCAGTTTGCCCCTCACTGGAAATGTTTTCCCTAATGAAAGAACTGGAAGTACAGATGCAGCATTGATAGTGTGCCTCACTGGGCTTTTTCTGCAGGACTAAGCATATTCTGAGACTGTTTATCTTTCAACAAGCCTTCTACACAAGATGTGAGGGCAGAGGTGTGGGCTAAGCCACAAGCTATCAAAACTGGAATAAGTTGTTACGTGTTCAGAATTTGTGAGCAGCCTGTTCAAGGTCCCAGGAGCACATGGTTTTATCACCCCGTGTGAACAGCAGCCCTTTACCACCACCAAGTAAAGGACGCTTGCTGCAGGCGCACTGCGCATGGGGACATTGAACAGGGACCTTCATGTGTGATAAATGAGATGGGGTTTCCTCACCAGCACAACAACCAAAACCATGGACGTCTTTATTAGATCTGACCTTAGTATTTCAGAAGAAGGAATGAGAATTGCAAGGCATCTGAACAACAGATGTGAAATGCAATCCACCCTTGTCTGCTACATTTGTACCGTTATAAACTGAGCAAAGCTGAGAGGCATATATCATCATCGTAAATGACTACAGAAAGTGAAGGATAATTGGGACTCAGGCAATCCACCTCCAGATGGGCAAGGAGACGTACAGGATTAGAATAATCAGACAAACAAGAGGAGGTAGGAGCGAATCTGAAAATTATTGTATAAGAACAAAAAAAAAATCTTACTGTAATCAGCAGTACATTAGGAGTAGCACAATCGATTTTAGTACCTTTGGACAAACCTTGCAAAAGCGGTAATTATCCATGCTGTTTGTACTCTTGTGTGTTTCCTAGCTTCTTGCTTCCCCTGGTGGCATAGGTGCAAAACTTGTGACGTGAGCTTTCTTTGGGGATGCTCCGAAATTCATGCAGTGACATGGGGTGGGAGGAAGAACTGCTGCCTCTCACATGGGGGTGGCTGGGAGTGAGGAGAAATTCAGCAATGCAGCATGGGGAACTGTAGCAATTTAGCAAGCTAAACTGAACACAGAGTAAAAATTAGGACCTGAAATAGGCAGACATTTCTAACTTCACTGTTGGAAATCCCAGCCCTTTGTTACTTTTAGGTAGGCACACAAGCCACAGTAAGAGAACAATACTCCATCTTTCTAGCTGCTATCTAACCATGTACAGAGGGCTCTGCTTCAAAGAGATAACAATAGAAACAGGAGATAAATGACGGATAACAGAAAATGCACCAATGAACTCCAGCTGACTCAAATTTTCCACAGAGCACTTTTTCACACTGAAAAAGTCTATGGAAAGACTGCTTTGGAACACTTCTAATTTGAATTTATCAGATTGGCTTGGCCTCCCAGGAACTGAAACAGAACTTCAAAACAAGTTAAAATGTTTCAGTTTGACATTTTGAATTTTCCCCACTTTTTAAATTCAAAATACTTTGTTTAAAATTTCTTTTTCTTAGACATTAAGATCATTCCAGGAAACAAAAGTCCCTGTTGTCCTTGTCCTCCTGAAATAACTTGAAAATCCTTTTTCAGACAGAAACTGAATTTCGTTTTGGCTTTGGGGAGAACACTTAAAAAGTCTTGGTTTCAGTTATCTTCATGGGTTTTTTTTAATTTATGTTAAGCTATGAAACTGAAAACTCAGTTGCTTGCAGAGCTACAAACTAAGATGACCGTGCTGTAGTACCCCACATAGCAGCAGTAGCAGCCCATCAGTGTTGATCACTTTGCAGGTGTTCACAGAAATTAGCTTTCAAGAGATCTTATGAGAGCAATGCAGTAACGGCCAGGGGTTTGGCATGGGAAAGCATGAGAGAACTGGATGGGGGTTTGATGGGTGGCAGGATCCTCAGGAAAGCAGAGAAAAAGCTGATTGTTTTCACTCTGGAGAAAGGGATTGCATCAAGCTGAACTGCCACGGATATGCCAAGGTGCCCAGTGGGCAGTCTCCCCAGAGTGTCCTTTTTTGTTCCAGCTCACTTGTGCACAAATTAAACCTGTTGGAAAGAGCAGCAGGTCATGGGTGCTTTTCCTTGCCTCTACTCTCCTCCCCTCACCTCACCACAGCTCAGAAGATGCCAGGGCTGCATCACGCCGCTGGTAGCCCAGGAGTCACAGCTCAGCCACCCACTGGTAAAACTAAATCAGACCTGCAATGACAGAGTCAGAGGGCACTGACATAGGGGAGCACACACTTATTTTATCTTAGCATATGCCACTAGCATTTGACAAGGGTTTCTGGGCAGCATTGAACCTGGCTTTTTCAGATCCTTCTTCCCATCAATTCTTTGGCATATTTTGTGCTTCAGAACAAACCCTCAACAAGTTACATTGCAAAAGGAAGCCAACATCAGGATCCAGACACAAACGTGGACTTCCTGGCCACACGACAGCTGAGCACAGGGTAATGGGAAGTTACAGGAGATAAATGGATTATTGGGGCCTGTCTCTATATAGTGTATCTGTTCCCTAATTTTGTGTGTTGTCATTGATACTTTCCCTTCTGAGGAAGGCAAGGGCTTGAAATGACTGAGTCCACAGATACTGTTTAAGAAGATAAAATAAACTTTTACAACAATTTGATGTAGGTATATGCAGAAAAATACACAGTTTAAGTATAACCACAGCTTTTGCAGCTGTGTGATCAAGCGTGGTTACTCACAGTGGAAAAGCGGCCAAGAGCTGTTGTATGACACCAGTTAGTGAAAGATAAGCTTCATTCTTTTGCACACAAGCTACTTCACAGGGTAGTGGGTGAACATCCTGGTGGATTTGGCTTCTCCAGCTTCTCTGGAGACCTTCTGGCTGAGGTAGGAAGGGCAGCTTTAGCATATAAAAATTGTTTTTTGTGCTGCCTGGCTGTTTGTTTTGAAGGCTTTCTGAAGGGCAGAAAGTCCATCACAAATAGCTGCTGCAGTGGAAAAGGACAGACTTGGCTCCTCTTGCCACTGTGCTCACTGCTGTCACAAGCACAGTGGCTGATCTTCCTGCAGCCAGAGGGGTTGTCTTCTTTTGAGGAGGAACAAACCATGAAGCAGAAATCAGAGAAAGAAAAAGTAATGACTGAGCAATATGTATTCTGTAAGTATCCTTGGAGCCTCTGATTGAAAAGGCTTAAACATAGATCTCAAGAAATATGGCATTTTTCTGATTCTTCAGGAGGAGAAGGTGAGGAAATGAAGAAATAGGAATTGGTCAAAGAAGGATAATTTAATCTGCCCATCATCTGAAAACGTAGCATCAGTTAAATATTTCTAATATTTTAGATTGTTCTCTGTGTTGAAAGACAATGACTTATGGGTCATCATTTGTGTGCTAAAAGACTACTCTGGAGAAAGTAAGGCTACATATGGTAAGGTAGTAAGAAGGAGGACTGGTCTTACAGGCTTTATCCTCACCTAATAGTGTTCAGGTCTGGGAAATACTGAAAATAGTATTTAAAAAAATGTTGAATCCCACACCTCTTTCTGAATTCTGAGGTCTGTGATCCTGGATCCTCAGGTGATGCAAAGGAACCACAGAACTGGACACAGGTGTTCCTAGGATGTGGTAAGGTACTAAAATCCTATTTGTACTGTCTGAAAAGAATGCTCCCTGAAAGGGACAGGCTGTACACCATTCCACCTTTGCTCTGCCTCAGTTAGGATTAAAGGCACTTCTGTTATGGATACTTCTTCCCTTAGAAAGACAGGCAGTAGTGCATGACACACCACCTGGGACAAATACACTGCCCTGGACGGTGTCAGTGAGTGGATGGACTGTATGTGTCTTAACCAACTGAAAGATGTTGAGGAATAGCCTCAGGATGGGAATCTTGGCGAAGCTGTGCAGGGACTCCAGTGGACATAGGTAGACATAACCTTGTGCTGTGCGTTCTCTTGACCACCTAAAATAGAGGCTACATTCTGTAATGTATCTTTTCATAAATAAACCTCCAATTTCTAAAACAATGACCTAACCAGCTTGAAAAAAGCCTAGTACAGTGCTAAAATTCATTGTCTTAATGACATTTTTTGTGAAGACAGATATTGAGCGTAGTCTGGTTAGTCACTAGATTTATCTGCCTCTCTTTTCTTTTGTGAGGCTCATTTTTGTTAGAGCTGGTTTAGACCAGGCTAAATATACAATGATACAATGCTGACTCTGGTCGACACCCTGACAAGCTCCTGCCTATAGGTTGTTGCTCGCTTTTTGCAGGGTTGAGGGGAGCCTGAAAGTTCCTCTTTTATCATACAGTTGGATTTTTGTTGATATTCTGAAATATTATTGTTATGATCCTCTCCAAATAGAAAAATCACTTAAAGAAACCATTTCACCTTTAGCTGAGAGCACATTAATAGCCCTCTCAGTCCTTTTCTGTAGGAGTGTATTACAGGTACAAGCGCGTGGCAGGCAAAAAGTAGTTCCTGGGATGGGGACACAGATTACAGGGGGGACGGTGTGCGTGAGTGTGTGTGGGAAGAAGTGGGTAAATGAGCTGCACTACAGCTCAAGGAGATGTGTAATGAAGTTCAATAAAGCTGGTAACTCAAAAGCTTGTTTGACAAGGCAGCCCTGGACATGTTCCTTGCTTTGGGGCTAATCACTGCACAGAGTTTAGTAATGTTTGTGGCCATATCCTCTAAGTTACCTACTTACAAAACTTTATAAATAGATTTATAGGGCAGGGTTACAGGCACTATCACTCCTTCACTAGCACTAACACAGAGCATGCTCCCCATCCATTAGGGAAGCAGTGGCCACGATCCTCTGTGGTCTTTTTCATCCCTGTTTTGTGGCTATGAGCCCAATCCTGATGCTTTGGCAGAGCTTTGGGGCAAACGGTCTCACAGAGCAACTGCTGTAAAAGAGAATCCAGGACCAACACCATAACCTGGACTTGGACCACATCCTGATCTAGTGATGTCCATGCAGTTATTTCAGACTTCTGAAGGAGGAGAATATCCCAGAGGTGTGCAGTTACACTGTTAGCTGCAAACTGGACAATACATACAGCAATCTCTCAGACAGAAGTATCTCACATAAATGTGTGGGATCCTGGAAGGGCAATACAGAAGACAGAGCAAAGAGGAAAAGAGGCAGAAGAAGTGGTAACAAATACTGATTTATTAACCTGATTGCTTTTCAGTTTGAAAAGCATGAACACGTTTCTATCTTTATGCTTTCATTTACAAACTTATTATTGAACAATTAATATTTCAAAGGAGTGCCATATTAAAAATATTATATTTGTATAAAGTCTTCAAGATAAGCCTGTTGTGTTTTGGATGTCAGAGTATGCTAGTCAGCAACTCTGCAACTGCTGTAGCTACGAATGTATACATTTGAAACTATTACTACAGTTACTGTTTTTTATTACAGTAATAGAAGCGTAGACTTATTTTAGCAGGCATACTTTTGTTTATAATTTTCATTAGTCTGGAAAAATTATCATTAGTGTAGTAGGATTTTGTGCCATTTACTAAATGTAAGCAAATTATCATCTATACAGAAAGAATCTACCTCCTCACAAGCAATGCTAAAATGATGAGGAAATCTGAAATGCAAGGTAAATAAGACCCTAATGCACAAAAGCCTAGGCTTCAAAGCTCAGCTTCTCAGAGAATTATTAACAGCATTTTCTCTTCCTTTCACATGCAGTTCTGTATTTCTGTTGTCATTAACCACTGAGTTGTATTATTGAAACCCTTCCATGTGCAAGCAAATGTTTACACTCATTGCTAATCAGAAAAGCACTTCAGCATGTTCCAAGATCCCACAGAAGAGATGAGGTTTCAAGGTCCATATGTCTGCAGTTCAATGCACTGGAAATAAATCCTACGTCAGTTGGGTGTATATCTCCCGAAACAGCTGTATGTATTGATTTTGCAGAAAAAACTTTGATTGCCGCAGTTATGGACACAGTTACAAGGTAGGTAGTAGGGACCACTTTAGATAAACTACTGAATATATCAGCCTCTTTGATGGCCTGGTCAAGAAATGGTGTTTCAACTCTTTCAAAAGCTCAGAATCAACAATACCATGACTAGAATCAAGGCTGAAATTGACAATATGTCCGGGTCCTAACACTTTAGTCCGTGCTTTGAAGGAAGGTAACAGAAAATATCTAAAATGTGATCTAGTGCTGAAGAACTGAGCTCCCCAGTGCTCTCCATGGATCATGGAGCCATCTCTCAGCTCTGCCAGCTGATGGGCATGTGCTCGTAAGGCAGACAGCAAAGCCTTCTGCCACGGTGAACGCCTGTTGGAACCTACTCTTCACCCGTACAAGGCAGAGGACAGGCAGCACAGGACTCAGAGCTGCCCTTGCACCTGAGGTGTCCTGTGAGAGACTTTCGCGGGCATGGTGGGTCTGAGGGTGGTGCAGGGATGCCCTGGAGTGGTGGGAGCAGCAGGAGTGCTTTGCCCTGGCACCCTGTGGGCAGGTGCCATGCAGCGCCCTTTTTTGATCCATCTCAGTCCTGTCCGAATGTACACCGCTGGCGAAAGCAGCAGGGCATGGGCTCTTCTTTTTGCCTCCTCTCACCTCTACCGCAAATGCACTGGGGCCACATTGCACCCCTGGTAGCCCAGGGGTCACAGCTCAGCCACCCACTGGTAAAAATAAATCTGCATTTACAATGATAGAGTCAGAAAGCACTGATGGGATCATAAAGGCAGGAACCTTTTGTTCCCCTTTCTTTGGGAAACACATTGTAAAAGGAATTGTTCACAGCACAGAAGAGAGAACTTTTGTTGGCAGTGACTATGGGATTGCTTTGGCCCCTTCTAAACATACAGGATAACCTCAGAAAACTGCAGCTTTACAGCGATTTACAGGGCCCCTTTGAGGGCTTGACAGGCAGCCTCAGGGTAGCTATCACATAATCATTTCCAAAACCTGAGCAGCAGCATCCCCCACTGTCCCTTTCTGGCATCCCAGGTTTAGAGGCAAAGCAGGCTCCCTCGGGCAGAGGTGCGGAGCTGGCGGGACTGTGTGGCTTCCAGGGCTGGTGTCCCTCTTTCTGTCCCTCTTTCCGTCCCTCTTTCTGCAAAACCACACACTGAGTGCTCTCGTGATCTCTTTGCACTGAGCCAGCCTGGACTGTTTTGCTGTCTAGTGAGCAATGCAGAGAAAAAAATTCAAAGACACCAGGCTAGAACTCTTCTGCACAGGGCCTAGATGGTTTTGTATGTTTTATTTCTCATACCCCCCCACCTCCCCCCCCAAATTATCCCAGGGGCAATATGAGCTTTTTTAAGAAGTGTCAATATCTTCATGTCTAAAGCTACTTGGAAGAAATCCTTGGTGCTTATTTGGGATTCAGATAATACAAGCCAGAGTTAGGATTGCCAGCTGACATGAACAAAAAAGTGGGGGGGCTGCCTCTTTATGAAGGGAGCAGGACAAAGAGCTAATAGTTGCGATTCTTGTGACTGCCAGGTGGTCTGCTTACCTTTGTGCAAGCAGAGCTTAAATAAGTACAACATTTGTTAGTTAAGACTGCAAAATTTGGGGTGCTATTTTTCTCTGGACGCACATTTTCTCCCAAACACAGGTGCGTGTTTCCTATCTGGGACCATCTTTCTGCATCACAGGGATATTTCATAAAGTAGTGTTCAGAGCACTGAAAGGTGAACAGCAGAATCTGTTACATACCTGAGGTTCTTGTTCTTCTCAGCCTTCTTGGATCTTTTCAATTGCTGACCCCTGGAACCTCTTTTTCTCTCTCTCTTTGCCTTGTCTGGTTGACTTTCAGTCCCCTCTTCAATGGTCTGTTTTATCTCCCTGTTTGTTTGGGTTTTGTTTCCCTGAGAAGGGCCTGCAAACCTTTCCATGCAATAGTACTGTTAGTTAGGTAAAGCCATGAGAAACTCGAATCAATTCTTTTAATCAAAGCTAACTCATTCTACACTCTTTCCTCTGACAAGCTCTCCAGTTGTTCAAAGCATGGGAGCAAATCTACCACGCTTTCTGGAGCAACTGCAGTCAAAGCTGCAGGCAGCTATAGTGAAACTATAGAAGTTAACAGGTGGCAAGGGACCACTTGGAGTAGTAAACTATTGTTCACTAGATTTCTACCATGATCTTAAAAGCAGAGCACTTGGATTGGTTTGCATTATAAACATTTCACACAGTTGCCCACCACAAAACAGACTCCACGAAGCTCTGATGAACTAGGATCTCAGCTAGGGTTTTCCAAAGGCAACAGCTACTGACAGGACAACACAGCTGAGCAATTTCTAAGGGGATCATTGCACAAACTGCAATGGCAAACCTGCACCAGCCTTACTCCGAACTTTTGGAGACCTGAGACTGGTGGGTAACCTTGCTTGCATTTTCAGAGGATTTTAGGCCTCAGACAGAATAAAGTCCTTTCTTAAAAAGACCTTCTTTGAAAAGGATCACCTGTTTCTCACTTTTGAACACAATTGTCACATGGGGGTGTGACAGTTAATTGGAGGAGGCTATTCGGTGTAGAACACGAGTTCTGAGAGATGCTGGGAAAGCACAGTAAGGAAAGACTTGCCAGCTTCCTTCTGCCAGTGTTTCCTCTGCTCTCCTGAGAAATATTTCTATGGATAGTCCTTTGGCAGCAGTACCACCTTCCGGGGTGGGAGGCTTTTCTTTTGAAATGTGTCTTTTCCTGTGTGATGTCTTGTAGGTATTTCATTTGATTCAGCGCATGCCTAATGCACCTGACAAACTATCATTCCATTTTTCTTTTCTGGGTGAAAAAAAACCCACCACCCAAACACACAACAGACCTAATGCCAGGAAGAGGCACTATTTTGACTCTCTTCTGCTGGATCCAGTGTCCACAGTGGAGAAAGTTATGTCTCAGCACAGGGATTTCTAGTGGAGAAAAGGAAAGCCATACGTATGCAGAAGCAAGCACCAGCCTCCTGTTTGCAGACACAGTAGACATTGGGGCAGATTTCTTTTCTATTCCTGGTGAGGAGAAGACACTATATATTTCAGCCTCAGCTTTACATCAGAAACTTCCCTCATGCATGAGACAGGTTGTTACCGTGTTTGTGAACCTGACATACCTGTGCTGTTTCATTTTCCACCAACCTATCTCCTCCTGCTCCTTGGAGAACAGAGGGTGGTACAGCCTGGAGTGCTTCAGCTTGATACTCCCTATCTGCTTCTCCTGTATGGCCACTTTACTCTTCCAAATGCAGCTCTAGAAAGCAAAGCATGTACAGTGACATGACTTCTTGGAAGTGAAAACCAACTAAAGCAAAACACATGCAAAGCTCTAATTTTCTTCTTGGTCTGCGAATGCCCTGTTTTCTGCTATGTCCGCTACACTGAATGGAGAGGATCTGAAAAAGGTTATCTCAGCCAGCAAGCTTCAGAAGTCAGAGCTGAGGCCCTCAGGCTTTAGCTCATCTTGAGGAGTAAATTATTCCTGCCCTGAGAGGCAGTGACCAAACAGAGACCACAGGACAAGTGGGGCTGAGGGAGCAGCACTCTATGTCCAGCCCCACCAGAAATGATGCTGAGGTAAGAGCACTGCTCTCAAAGCATCTACTTGATGAGCAGGTGAAGGGCAGATGCAGAACAGAGGCCAGCCATGTTTGCTTTGTGAACCCTGTCACTCTGAGTCTTTCCCATTCCTGACCCCTGCTTTTGCATAGAAAGCTGTAGCTGTGGGGCTGCTCTTCCAGGCAACTCCTTCACAAGCATTTCTCAAGAGAGGAGACAGTAGGGCATCTCTAAACAGCAAAACTCTGATGAGTCCAGAAGGCTGTAGTCAGCTGGTAAATACAGTGTACCTTCTCAGGCACCTCCACCAACACTTCCAGTTGGAGCAGGTGGTCCTTGGCTGGGCTCAGCAGATTTGGCCTAATGCAGATGGCAAGGTTGCTGGTAGTCATCCTGCTGGCTGCAGAATTTTGGTTGTTGTTGTGGAGCAGGGAGAGCAATTTCTTGAGAAGGAGTGGGAGACTGGCTGCAGGCAAGCTGTTGTCCACCCTGAGGGAACAGGAACTGTTGTGTGACCCTACCTTGACATTTTGTGAGACACCAATGCAGAAAGCAGATCACCCATCAGAGGAGAAGAGCTCTATCTCAGATTGATTCCAAGCCTGCAGCACTGCCCAGACAACAAACCTGTGCAGGGGCCTTCTGCAAAAATGCAGCGCATTGGCGAATGAACACATGATAATCAACATCACTGCGCTAAATGCTTATAGTCAGAATGACATAAGCTCATTTTACATTTGCTTATCCAGGATTTACTGTGGCAAAACAAACCAACCCCAAAATACAAGACTTTCAACAGCTTTTTCATAAAGTTTAATTTCAGTCTCCAGCTTTTATTACTTTGCAATTAGTCATGCATGTTGCTTTCATAAAAGCTATATCCAGGGAGAAAAACTCCCTAAATAATCCCTAATTTAGTCCCTCAGAAGGAATTTGGCAATCACCTCAGATTATTAAATGGTGATTAAGTAGCTGAGAAGCAAGATGCTGCTCTGCAGCCTCTGAAGTTTTTTGGTAAAGAGCTGAGACTTGTTATCCCTATTACCCAGAGTGGAAGTCAATCTGCTGCACGGTAGAGATAAGACTCCACACTTCCTTTATCTTCCCATCTTGCAAATGTGATGTCTGGCTCCATGTTTTATTGCTTTCACTCTCACCATGTAAGGAGCCTCAGGCCCTACGCCTCTTCCCTGCCATGTGTTACTGTGCAGCTGGGGCCAACACAGATCCAGGAGAAGCTACTACCCTGGTGGGTTCCCTGAGCCTATTCTTACCAGAAGACTTGCGTGAAAAGTTTCCATCATCTGTTTATCAGATTTGGCATTCAATTAGCACTTTCATTCGAAGTATCTGCTTCGCTTAAAACCAGGGTTTGTTTGTTTATATTTTTCTTGTGGTTAGAAAAGTTTTGGGTGAGTTTCAGCCAAGCTTTGGGGGAAAATTTTCAGAAGCTTCTAGCCAGATATACAGACATATGTCTAATCCTGCTGGTTTGGTTTTGTTGTTTTTTTATTTTTTCCCCAGAAGGAATCTGATAATGATTTTTGCATTCAGCAAGACACTGTGTGGTTTGAGGATATGGGGCTTTCCCATCATTTTTTTTTTCCTACGAAATATATTTTTCTTCATCTCCAATTTGCAAGCTGACATGCTGTTAACGGCATTGAGATTGCTGCTGTTCACGCCAATTTGTGCTTGACCTGACGTACACAGCTGGGCCTCCTGGTTTTCCCCTGCCAGACCCACCAGGACTCTGTCAGGGACGGTCAGCATGGGTTTGAGCTGCACAGGTAAGGCAGCGAGTGAGATCAGAAACTTACAGAGGAAATGCAGGGTCTGCCTAAAGACTAACCTACCCATACTTAATGAATGGCACGATACCAAACTTCTCTGTCTCATGAAACCAAGTTTATTCCTTTCCAAATTTTAGGGGTCTAGCTGACAAAAAGAACCCCCAGCAGACACAAAAAGAGGAGAAAAGTGACTCCAGCCAGCTGTGTGCATGCAGTCAAGATGCCCTAGGGAACCTGGGAGCTATCTGCAAGGACTTTTTAGTTATGATGTAGTTAGCATTGAATTTTCGTCAGTTCCATGATACATATATTAGGAAGTTTTAACTTACAACTGCAAGCATATTAGAAGTGCTAATGTAACAGTTAATTAATAACAGATGATGTGAGAGGTTATTTGTGGTCTCAGGCATGAGGTAATACAGACAAAAGTATATGCTTACTCAGGAAAGGAATTCTACTAAAAGTTAAATGCTCAAATAAACTGTTTATGATTTTCAGAGTTCTATTTACTGAAAATTGGCTTTTTAATTGCTAAATATTAGCTAGCTGTTTTCTCACTTTGAACTCCCTCTGCAAGGAAATAAAGATTTCACATACTAATAAGACAGAAAATCTAAACAATGCATAATGAGGACACCATTAATTTATAGCAATCTCAAGCTCAGTTTCTTTGTGCAGCTTGTCCCTGTCTTTAAGCAAGCAGAATGTTGAACTGAGAAGGAAGTAATAAAAGAATTAGCAATCATATTTCAGTGGCCACGGACTATAGAAGATTTACATACACTGTAACCAGACACCAAGCACTTAAAAGCCAAACAAATAAGCTTCCTACACCACTTTGGCTGACTGTTGTGTTTTTAATCCGAACGGACTTCATGGGGAGAATCCTTGTAGCCTTGCTTTCTCTGCTGAGCTCAGGAACAAAGATGCTCTACTGAAGCCAGTTAAGCTGTGACTTTTTCTACAGCTACCAACCCTGGCAGGCCAGTAGGTTCAAGTCAGCAACATCTACTAGATAGCATGTAGGTGAGTGTAATTGATAGGAAAATATTCTCAGGCTTGTGCTAGCTTTCTCAAGAAATCTTATTCCCTTATTCTCATTTGTGATGAGAATGATGCTTGTTTGCTGCTGTGCCTTCTGCACCTCGGGCCAGCAAGCAGATGCATCCAGTGGGCAGGGGGAGGCAGGTCAGCGGCGAGAAGGGCAGCAGACAGGGAGGATGGGGTCACAAGCACAGCCAGGGGCTGCCACTTCAACAGCGACTTCTACAAGTTTCATGGCAGAAAGGGGCTCCAGGGTTTCCAGTCAGGTTGAATGAATTAGCCTGAGTTTAGTTCAGTTCCTTTTTGGAAATTACCTTCAAGGAAAAGTTGTTTTGCTCTTTCTTTGGGGTTTAGAGGTATAGAAAAGAGAAAGCAAAACTGGAAGAAATGGACCCAGCCTTCAAAAATCTACTGAGGAAGGGCAACTTTACTTTTACATTTTTTCACTTAGCATGCTTCACCAAGCAGATGGGAGGGGGTTTGTTCTAGTTTAGACTTTGTGTCCTAAAATCCAGCCTGCAGAGACTGAGAACCTTTTGGCCAGTCCCTTCATAGAAGAGGAGGGGCAGTTCTACCTCGAAGTTCTGGCTGATGCAGGATACCTTCCAAGCAGTTTAAATACTTTTTGCATAATTATGTGAAGAAAAGATATTGAGGCAGCGGGTGAGTACATTTTTCCTTAGGGATGTGGTATAATGTGAGCAGAATATGTTTCAACTGACATTAGCTAAGTGCTAGCTTGTCCTCTGGGTTGCCTGTATAGTCAATAAAGAAAAATGAGTTGCTTGAGAGAACAAGTCACTTTATGAGCAGATAAATGCAACCCAGAGGTTTCACTCTGCTTTCACTGACTATACATAGAGCTTAATTACTGGGAATTACAAAGGTAGGTGAGATGAATCCCACACAAGCTGTCTCAACTTGAAAAATGTACACAGTTTTAATACAACTCTTTAAAACATAAGTTGCATCATGAGGTGCCTTGAAAGCAGGCTGCAGGGTGGTGAATGCAAGCATGTCACTGAACTTTTTAAAAATACACAGTCATGCTTCCTGGAAAACGTAGTGCAAGATCCTTGCCCATTGTGAAATGTATACGCTTAACTGCCTCTGCAATGTATGAAGCTCACAGCCCTGACTGTCTCTTACTATCCACAAAATGCCTGGATTTAGGATAAAGCAAATAAGTGCTATTTGTCTCCGAAACAGTCTTCCATTCCCACAAAGCAGCGATGGCACTTGGAATTAGTGTTAGGCAATTCGGGAAATGTGTGAAAGGGAGCAAAGAAAAATGCTTCTTACAGCTGCAATCAGCCATGATGCTTTCAAGCAGCTCAACTCAACAGCAACTTTCAGCTCAGCTCTTCCTATCCCCCTTATAATATCTACGCAGACACCACTATGCTCTTCTGCTGTGTGCTTTTCTCATCCCCTGGCTCCCCCACTGCAATTTTCATCTTCTATTATTTAGTGGCAGTGCTGGCAAAGCCCTGTGCTGAACAACTCCTTCTTGGCATGGGGGACCCTTCTTGCAATTCTTTGCTTCCCAGCTGCTTTGAAATGACAAAAATTAGAGACCTGGCTGAACCACATGCAGAGAATTCCATCAGTTTGGGGGTCTCGAAGTAAAAAATATTTCAACAAGACTGTGCTGCATCTCAAAAGCACATTAAACAGAAATGACTTTCCATAACATAACAGCACTGATAGTCTTGCCCGAGTTGGTCTTCTCTGCCTGAGACACATCAGCATCACTTAATATGAATGAGAAAGTTACACGACATCAAAACCACACTTTCCAAACTCAGATTCTGTTCTGAATGAATGTGGCATAAATCTGAAGTAATTTCACTGCTATAATTGTTCCAGGTTCAAGGCAGTGTAATAAAGAATAAAATATATTCCAGCAAGCACTGCTAGTCCTCACTTTAACAACACACTAATTTTATGGAGAACTTTTACCAATGTAATTTAAAGAGGAAGACAGAAGTAGATTGTGGCAACAAGTCACTTTCAAATGAATGCATATATAATGGCTCCCTGTGAAGCAGCTTGCAAGCAAGTCAATTACTCATCCAGAACAGGGTTCTTCTTTTCATTTTAGCTAATGGTGGTTTAAATACCATTTTAGTGATTTTGAAAGAAATCTAACACTTGATTCATCTTTATTGAGATTAATTATTCCAATATTTCTTAAACTTGTTGTGTTACATTCTGATGTCACTTACATTTTGTTTTCCACTACTTTAATTTCATTACCCCAAAGAAATTATTCCAGACTTTTGTCAGGATAACTTGGAACTTAGGCCTTATATAATTTTAAAATGCATAATACAACTGTTATTCACATCTCCTTTTATTTATTCTGAAAACAGGAAAAACCTAGCAACTTCAAGAAGCTGAAAAGCATGCAAATCATGATTTAAATACTACTAAAATGCAGGTCTAAATAGCTGACTTTAATGTGATTATTTTTCCCCTTTATTGGGTAAACTGTTGAACAGCCAGCCAAAGAGAAGCCATTACGACAAATCTTTCAAGAGAGACTGCCAGGAGGCTGGGTTATGGCTTAACCTTCAACCTTGGAATCACATTATTTCATTAGAATCTTAAAAATAAAAGGTTAAATCATAAAAAAAGGAGTAAGGAGTGAATACTTTGAGATATGTGTGATTCCGCAGCCTGCATTTACAGCTCTGACACATATCAGCCACTGAGCTAGGAGCCTCCCTCGCCTCAGCAAAGATGCTGAGCTGAGCCCCCACAAGGAAGACTTGTTTTCTCAGGAGTGAGTAACTCTTCTTCTCAGGAGTAAGTCTCTCCAAAATGTCCAGATGGCAACGTTACCTAAGTAGCATTCTAGAGTGATGCTAAATTTGCAAGGTGCCCACAACAAGGGATATGTAGAGAGACATCTGTGTTTCAACGATACTTCATCAATAGAATTATAATCAGTAACAAAAGAGGAAAAATAATGTTCCCTCATGGATATAGCTTATCACATCTCTCCTGATAATACATTGCTATCCAGTCTTCACTAAACGAATACTCTAGATGCATTCTGAACACAGAATCATAGTCATAGAATGGTTTGGGTTGGAAGGAACCTTGAAGATCACGTAGTTCCAGCCTTCCACTAGACCAGGTTGCTCAAAGCCCCATCCAACCTGTCCTTGAACACTTTCAGGGATGGGGCATCCACAGCTTCTCTGGGAAACCTGTTCCAGTGCATCATAGTGAATAATTTCTTCCTAATATCTGATCTGTATCTACCCTCTTTGAGTTTAAACCCATTCCACCTTGTCCTATTACTACACACCTTTGTAACAAGTCCCTCTCCAGGCTTCTTGCACGCCCTCTTTAGGCACTGGAAGGCTGCAATAAGGCCACTCTGGAGCCTTCTCTTCTCCAAGCTTAACAACCCAAACTCTCCCAACCTCTCTTCATCAGCAAGGTGCTCCAGCCCTCTGATCATCTTCATGGCTCTCCTCTGGACCCAAAAGGTCCATGTCCTTCTTATGCTGGGGGCCCCAGAGCTCAATGCAGTACTCTAGGTGGGGTCTCACAAGAGCAGAGTAGAAGAGGAGAATCACTTCCCTTGACCTGCTGGTCACGCTTCTTTTGATACAGCCCAGGATATGGCTGGCTTTCTGGGCTGCAAGTACATGTTGCCTTCTCATCCATCAATACACCCAAGCCTTTCTCCTCAGGGCTGTTCTCAATCCCTTCATTCCACAGCCTGTATTGATACTGGGGTTTGCCCTGACCCAGGTGCAGGACCTGGCACTCAGCATCGTTGAACTTCATGAAGTTCACAGGGGCCACCTGTCAAGCCTGTCAAGGTCCCTCTGGATGGCACCCCTTCCCTCCAGCATGTCAGCCACACCAGCTTGATGTTGTCGGCAAACTTGCTGACGGTGAACTTGATCCCACTGTCCTTGTCACTGACAAAGACACTAAAAAGTGCTGGTCCCAGTATCAATCCCTGAGAAATGCCACTTGACACAGGTCTCCATTTGCACATTGAGCCATTGACTGCAACTTCTTGAGTGCAACCATCCAGCCATTTTCTTTTCCATCAAGTGGTCTATCCATCAAATCCATCTCTCTCCAATTTAGAGACAAGGATGTAATGCAGGACAGTATCAAGTGCTTTGCACAAGTCCAGGTAGATGATGTCCCTCTTCCCTTATCCACCAATGCCGTAATCCTGTCACAGAAGACCATCCCTATACCTCTTACAAATCAGGGATGTTCTGTAAGGGCTCAGGAAGCAAAGCATGATTAAGTCAGATGGGAAATACAAAGAGCTCAGTTATTATGATCCAGTGAGTGATTTCAGACCTGTGAAACACACCTGACAGACAAGGAGATCTTGGGCTGGACTGCAGGAGGAGTCTTTCTCAAAGAGCCAGAAATGTCCAGCCATAGTTGAACTTGCTCAGTAAAGCATATAACACAATTTCTAAGCTCACGGTCTCTACATTCACAGTTTTGAGCTTTATGATTTTTCAGTGTATTCGTTAGCAGCCACATGACATTCTGGATTTGTAAACCCCAAAAGGTTTTACTGCTATATTATTTCATAACATATATATTTATTTATATATAGACACGGAGATATTTCTCTGACTCAGAGCATATAAAGTAAGACTGAAATTACAGGGAGTAATGGTGAAGTGGCAGCTGCCTGTAACAGCTCAGTGGATCCAGGACAGGCAGGCAGCACAAGGTGGCTTGCACTTTGTAGATACAACCACCTGAAACAAACATCTCACCCTTGCTAGAAAGTGAACTGTCCAAATATGACCAGCTGTGAACATACATTATATAAAATTTGTATTTCTGCAGCTAGAAGCTACACCATGCATGCTCTCAGGCTTGCAGTGTCTGTACCTGCTAATGAGCATAGTTGCAAAAAAAAAAAAAAAGGAAGACTTCTGCTTCCACCACCAATTTCTCTATGCAAGAAACACCTCCCTGGTACCCCCTCTGGCAGGATACAGTTCCTTACTGCCAAGGGCACAGGAAAGGATTAGACCTTAAGGAACAAGTTCATGCACAGCATCAGTCTGCCCTCGAGGATGAACATCTGGGATGTTCCAACAATTATTAACACAGAACCACTCCAATGCATAAATTAATCAAACACACTTCTCTGATAGGTAGTTTTCAAAAACACCAAACTTATACAGGTATTTGAAGTTCAGCCTATTCTTGGAAGTAATATTAAATTTTGTCTAGTTCAGCACAGTGTCTGTACTGCACAATACTGTTTGAAGCAGGTTTAATGATACTGCTACTACAAATAGTTCATGAAATAATTGGCACAGGTCCTCTTTTCTTTAGGTTTTTCTTGTCTGACCTCCAGTTATTTGAAACGGATTTATTTCTGTGACTAGATTTCTCTAGCGGTTCCTTTTCCCATCAAATAGAGCTCTTAAACACACCATTAATAAGAGGGCTAGTTATGCTGCATGGGGAAAGAAGTAAATTAATTGAACTGTGGTAACAAAAAACCCACTCAGTTTACCTCTTCAGTCACTTTAGCATCTGCCTTTGCTGAAGTCCCATTAATTAACAGCCTGTGATTCTTTTATTTTCACTAATCCTTCTGATGCTCGCGAAGTGCTTTAGCATTCACCCACAGTAGTGTGTTGTTAACGTACCCATCTTTTCACTGTTTTCAATCTACCCTACCTACAAGATGATTCAGAAGGTATTTCCACTAACAGATTCTGTTAGTATTGACTGTTGCCCACATGACATGTTTAATGCACCCTGTCAGATTTAATCATGTGTTTGCTTGAACAAGATACATTATTGTCTTTGCTTGTATTGCAAAAAGCCAGCTTAGTAAGTTTTCTCACTTCACAGATTATTGAATCTCTTTGATGAACTGTGCCCTTTGCAGCTTAATAACTATAAGCTTTTAATTATGAATCCTGGAGAATTCTGAAGGGTACAAGATAAAGGCTTTGCAGTCAGCACTTTGGACTCTGACTTGCTCCAGCGTCTCTTTCCTGCCCTGTGGAGCAAGTCTGAATATACAATGAATGGAAGCATCAATTATTCTCTCTGTAATACACACATACATATACAGAGAGAGATCCCTGAAGCACCAGCTAAACCAATTTTGGCTTAGGCAACATAGGGTGACAAATTTACGGATAGACACTGGCTTTAAACACTTTTTGGACAAACTCATCTCTGTTAAGCTCCACCACCAGTATACTAAAGTGCTTGTTAAGATTGGATGTAGCCCTCTGGTATTGTGTAGATGGATGATAGCTTTCTACTGTAGGAAGAGATCAGGTGTCTGGGGCTCACTCTTTCACATGTTAGCTTTTTTTTTTTTTTTTGACCATGAAGTTTTGTTCATATGCCAGTATCCTAGCAACA
This sequence comes from Falco peregrinus, assembly GCF_023634155.1. Classification (NCBI taxonomy): domain Eukaryota; kingdom Metazoa; phylum Chordata; class Aves; order Falconiformes; family Falconidae; genus Falco; species Falco peregrinus. The sequence continues at coordinate 47,573,474 of NC_073723.1, forward strand.
GCAGACAGTCTGATTCAAGTAAGTTCACTGTTTCCTCCCTGGGAAATTAATACAGTGATAAACATCCCAGTTTAATCTTCTATTCCTCTGCCTTTTGGGGTATAGAAGATCAATTTATTTAGTGCTGTGCACTACAAAGCAACAGCTCCAGGAGCAATCAGCCCAGAAAGAGTCTGAATAATGTTGCTGTGATAGGGTAAGCGATCATTAAACCAGAAATATAGTGCCAGTAACACATAGCTCTTCAGCAGACTAGTAAATTTGCAACCTAGGGGTTTTAATGTCCTAAAATTCAGGACCAACAATAACAAGGTAACTTGATGAAATACAGCTCAATATCTTACAGTGCATCTGCAAGAAATTAGAAGTACCTGGAAATTATAGATTACTTAGGTTACAGTGGAAGAGACATAAAGTCCATGGGCCAATTATACCTGTACAGCAGTAGGACCGCAGTCACATTTAGCAAAGTACTATTAAAACAGCATTCATATATACATATATATAGATAAATCTCCACATATTTTGTGCTTAAGTGAACATTAGAAACCAAGCATAAGGCTCCATCTCCTTCTGACACTGCTGGCTCATCCCTTTAAGGATATCTCTTACTATTGTGTAAAGGCACTGCTGAAGTTAAATGGAAGAATAACATGACCTGTTACAACTGCCTCTTCCTAGATGTCAATCTAAATGTTTAGCACTAAAAAAAAAAGTGAAAGTTGAGTGGTAAAGCTAGATAAGCTTGTCTTTAGGGTCCTATTTTAAAAAAAAAACCCAAGTTTTTTCCCTATCTCTTTGTCATCAGTATCCCAAAGTTCAAGGTTGTGCTGTAAGGTATGCATTGAGAGCCCAGTTCTGCAGCCCCTATTTACAAGAGCAGTCACACGGCAGAAAGCTGAGCTGTATCTGTGAGTGGCACTGGTCTCGTATACACAAGATAGGAAAAAAAACCCCAGGTATTGATTCCCAGCTGATAGGTTCTTGTTCAAACAGGAATATGGTGTACAATGTGCTTTTAATATCTGAACAGCATTGTCAGTCTGTCTCCATCTCCTCTTGTTCAGATTTTCCAGATACATTGAGTTTGGACCCACATACGCAACAACTTGGTTGTATTCTGTTCCTAACACACCCCAACATTTTTGTGCGAGTTTCAACAACACTGCATGTCTCTGATGTTAATGCAAGATTCTGGCTGGTTAGAGACTTGCTGAGCACGTGCTAACCAACCACAGCCAACTTGTATGGGAACCCGAGCAGCACCAGCTACATGGAAACTAGTCTCTCTCCTTCTGAAACTACTACACACTTTTCACAGCCCCCTGGCTGTTAATTTGCTTCAAAAGTCAGCATTTGTACACTGTGACTGAAAAGCAATGACAAAGAGGCCTTCTCAAGTGCACTGGCAATGTTTTAAAAGGAAATCTGAAGAATTCAATGTGTTCCTGGTCATGAGACCACATACTGAAGAAAGGATTAGCATGACATGAGAGGAGTTTTAGCAGGGGTGGTTGTTATGTTTTATATATTTTAACTTTCAGAGAAGTGTCTTGCTCTCCAGGAAACATTCACTTATGAAAAAGAAGGAGACAAAAGGTGGAATTTGGGCAGGGAATCTTTACTGCATTGGATTCAAGGTGCTTGAGGCCTTGGCTCTCTAAGTGCCTTGGAAGATTTTCAATTTATTCCAGAGAAACATTATCATTAGCAGAAAACTAGCCAAATTTTGTTTGCAGACAGTTATTCTTAGGAGTAAAAGTCAGATTAACATGGGGAAGTTGCAGAAAAATAATTAAGATGATAGCAAAATAAGGAACAAATTTTTATAAGGAAATATTTTTTTTAAAAAAAATACTTTTAAAGCTCTTTCATGTCAAAATACATGTATTGGTCAACAGCATTTTCTTTGCCTAACCAGGAAAAATCATTTAAGGCATCAAATTTTAGTCTATCTAAAAAATATTCTCACTCTTACTGCTCACAGGAATATTAATAATAAAAATCCATACTCTATTCTAGAATATTTTGTGTGGTTCATAACTACATGCAAAGATAAAATGCCAGACTGCAGTGTCCAAACAAAATATAGTTGCTTTGGAACAAATTTTCGACTAACATGTTATCATACTTTGAAAAAACACCCACTTGACCGATGCAATCCCTACATGTAGTTCTACTCTGCTTACCAGAATATTTTATTTGAATATATAAGTATGCTTTTTCATGGGCATGAGAACATTGTCTCATGTCTGAGAGCACAATTTGTGCTTCTGTGGGAAATGAGAGCCTGAGTTTGTGCCACTCGATCTTTGGTCTACTATTTCCAAAAATCTTCATGGAACAACATGCTCACATTCAAAAAATTACAAAGGCAGCCAACAGTTTGACTTTTTTTGAGGCAAAGGATAGATAAACAAGAGCTCCTTTGTTTACAGACATTTCATTGATGTGAAGAAACCTTGACAGTGCAGTTTTCTTTTAGAAATGGGGAACAAGGCACTGTTTACACAATACTAGTGAAAACCAAAAGGACACCATTCTTAAAAGAGCTCCATAATTAGGCATGCATTACATTAACAATATTAGTACAAGCAGAAGATGGTGTTTTTAACAGAGTGGCCATTACTTACTTAGGAATGTTTCAGCAAAATTGTCACGATTGTAATGATTTCTACAGAGAAAAAAGGTTTCCAATAAATGCTTGAGAACAGCACAAACTGCTACCTCACACACTTCATCCTTCAGCTAACACCCTTCTCTCTTCTCACTGCTCCTTTTCAACTGCCTAGTCTTACACTTAGAAAAGTATTAAAAAGGGCAAAACAGCAAGTCTTCTTTCGGTTATGTCTTCTTGGGTAATTTTTAAATCTCACAAGTCTACTTGTCCTAATTAAAGTCATAAACCTTTATCATTTAAAAAACATATTTTGCAAATTAAATATTTTAATCAGGATCACATTAGAAAAATAGTCAGATAAAAATAAATATTTCACACAGTCAGGAACAAAAATAGCATTATTAATATTATTAACAACACAGTAAACCAGTAAGGACTTGATTAGGGGAGTTAGAAGATAAGAAACAAGATACAGGAGTGGCTGAAGGGTAAATCCAAAAGCCACTAACTACCATGGGTTTCAAGAGAAGAATTATAATTTGATTAAGCTCACGATCATTTAATCACATCTTCCTTTCTAAATATACCCTTGCAACTCTTTATGAGTATGAAACCCATTGTGGAATATAGAGAAGAGCAGAATGGAAACTTTAACTAGAGCCTCTTCTTTAACTATTAGCAAGATCTCTGTGATACTGATCATCTTCAATTCACATCATAACTGATGGGCAATGACAGCTATGGAGATTTGCTGTGTAATCAGTCCTTCTGCAGGGAACACGTACAGGTATTTCTGATACGGCACTGCAAATAGAGTCAAAGACATTCATTTGATGACAGTCATATATTACCACCTAAAACCCCATCAGCTGTCCCTGCAAACAGAGTGAAATTCAAACCCAGGCACCAACTCTGGATGCTGAGCTGCTGGTCACCTAGACTTACAGCTGCTCTTCCAGTTCATAACTGCTGTAAGTCCTGTGGGCCATTTGCACTGGAAATAGAAGATCTGGGGTCATCCCACGTGGAGGAGTACTCCAGACTACATGGAACCAGAACAGAGATCTTTGCTAGTGCAGGCAGAGTATTCACGCAACCCCCATGCAACCCTTACAAGAGACACTTCAGGTGTAACTACTAATTGAGCAAGTAAAAAGCAACATATCTCACATGCTAAAGGAATCTTTATGATGAGCAAAGAGACAAGCCAGTAGCCATCAGACCTATTGCCTTTCACAAGTTAAGAATGAAACACTGGCATTTCCCCTTTGCAAAGTATGTGGTGCACAAGCACCAGCTTCTGGCTGCAAGCACGTCTTCCTTTGCATTTCTCCTGGCGTTAGCCAGCAGGTTAGCGGGGCCTCCAGCCTACCTCAGCAGTCATACTCGTGATGGTTTGCCTCCCCTGCAACCTGATGTTTATTTCCTGTAACCCTGCTCAGGTGATAATGTACCAGTAATGGATGCCTCAGGTTGCGATGGCTGCATCCACTCAAAGTGCATTCAGGGGAGACAGATAACAATACAATAGCCAAGGGCTAATCTGAGCAACGTGCCGCCCAACCATAGCACTGGTGAAGGTCTAACTCAAGCCAAGTTTGGAAGAAACTAACGTCTGTAGTTGGTATGCAAATATGACTATGAGTCACTCGTCTTATTCCATAAATAGTGGACAGCCCAGGGACTGTTAAGGTGTCCTGCACAGCAGTGGGCTACATGACAGGATCTCCCCTTGAACAGGGACACCTCTCAAGGCTACTCCTTCAGATTGAGAGATCCTTGCCACAACTTATTCTCAGTAAGTGATTAACAGCATGCTAAACTGAAATCTTAGCTAAGTGACATAAAGTATTGATTGTGGACATAAAATCCTTAGATATAAACTGTTGTCAAAGTCTGAGACTAAGTCTGGATGCAACCACGTCTAAACTGCCCTCTGAGAAGGAGTTTAGAACCCAGGGGAGTCCCTTCTGAATCTCATGACTCAACAGAAGGGTCTCTGTGACAATTTTGTCTGATCCTGTGCTTTATGCAGCAAATACTCACGTACCTTGCCATTGAATCTTGTTAAACCACAGTTGCATTTGCCATTAAACTTTGCAAACACACTGTCTTAGATCAATAAAATATATTGTTGCTTCTCTCTTGAGACCAAAGTGCATGACTTCACCCACAACAACACTAACAAAGAGTAAACTAGAGCCAGTGGAAGTCATCAGGCCAGTTCCTCTCTTGCTCCTTCTCAGATACCCCTATAGTCCTTTCTAAATGTGGAATTCTGTCTGCTGCACCACACGATTCATGCTGACTGGTCCCACACTGCCTGAATCCTCCCCTTGTGCCCCAACCGCCTCGTGCGGTGAGCCAGTGTTTGCTCCAGGCTCAAGCCGGTCTCAATTAACATAGAGGCTGTGTGAAGACCTGGAGAGCGTGCACTCAAGCACAGAGCTGACTTCTGTGCTAACCTGATACACTTAATTTGAGAGTGATGCCAGACCATCAGTGAAATGGAATTCAGGTGCAGGAAAAAATTAAATCCATTGTCAAATTCTGTATAACGGGGGCAGACTTGCTCATTGAAAATATTGATAAAATAGAAACTGCTGTACACAAACTATACAACATTGGATCAGTTTAATATAGTAGTTATATTTACTTCATTGTTGCTTACATGAAAGTGGAAAGAACAAAATTTTCTCAAATAGCTGAGAAACTAGTATCTCTAGAAATATCACCTCCCCCAATCTATCTCACAAGTACTCTCATTGATTTAATAAATAATTAAAATTTAATAAAATTAATAAATAAACAATTTGAAACAAAACAAAACACAAGAATGGAAACTAAACAACATTGATTCAACTTTTTGAATGGGAAGACAATCCCTTCTTAAAAGCAAGATCTTCTCACATAAAATTTTGTTTCCAACCACCCTGATGATACTTCCCAGTTGGCAGAAGAGCACCAGCAGCATAAAGATAGACACTATGAGATATTCAAAGGAGCAAAAGTAAATATGGTGTGCATTTTTCATCGAATCTCAGCACCAGCTGGCTGTCTATTGTCTGTAGGCACACAGAAATTCAAGGTGAGAACAGACTGGTATACAGCAGCCAAGGGAAGCAATTTTGTGCAGGCTAGTTTAACATTCCTATGCTTAATGACCTTCTCATTAAAGCCAAGACTACTAAGCTTATTATTCAGTTAAGAACAGTCTACAGAACAAAAAAAAATAAACCTTTAGAAGCAGTCAATGGCATATTAACTGTTGTACTATTATCCCTTTCTACAGTCTCATGCGATAGATTTTGTAATAGTGGAAATTCTGGATTCTTAAGTATCTAAGAAATTAATTTAATTTTAATTGCTATATACAGGATAGAAACTTGATCTCAGCTTTTGACTAAGAACATTATAAAAATAAGCATCTTCTAATTAAAACTTTTGCTTGATATTGTTCTGTAACGTCCACTACTGTATCATTGATTGGATGATGAATGGTTACTGAGATCAGTGAAACCGAGTAATTACCAGCAACGTGTGGATTCCCCAAAAACAACCTAGAAAGGTCTCCATTTCAGTTTCCCCTAAATCCCCAAACCAGACCGTTGGCCAGTTAAAAGTTCATATTAAAAGTGTTACAGTATTAAGTATTAAAAGTTATAGTTTGAGAATAATTTTTAAACAACTACCATAAAATCATAAACTTTTCAACATTGTCCTCCATAATCAAAGATAAAAATACTCACTTTATTTCAACATCTGTCATCCAAATAAAGCCAGTACTTCAGTACACCAGAGTAAACTTCCCTGAAAGTGGTATTGTGAAAGAAAAAAAGAAAAAAAAAAAAAAGGCAAAAAAAAGGCCAGAGTAGAGAACCCAAGGAATTGCTCATTGCAAGAAACTAGGGAGCTGCTTTGGGGAATAACAGAGTTTGTCCAAGCTCCTGAACTTTCAAAGCAAAATTTTCCCTAAATTGTGTTATATTCCCCTTCCATAAAAAAGTGTCCAGGCAAAGTTTGCTGGGAGGCTTTGGGACAGTATCCTCTCCCCTTCTCTGCAGAGGAGCATCCACAACGAGGAGGCACTTGCCACTCAGGTGTTTCTCTTCTAGCACAAAGCACCAGTATCCTGAAAGCGGGTGTTAACTTTGAGGGTTGATGCCAGAAGTGCTGAACCAGCCTAGACTTCGAGACTGCCTCCTTCAAATAGATTAACTGTGGGAATACCTGGGGTTTATTACCTCCTGTTGAGGTAACCACCCTCAGATGTTCAAAGAGAAGAGATGCTTTTATTAAGGGTATTTGCACTCTTTTACAAAGCTATTTTGGAGCTGCAATAGGAAGCACAGGAGGCAGTTTCACAACACAGGACTTCAGAGACAACACTTAGGAACCTTAAAGTATTCTTGACCCTCACTCCCAGGCTGTGGCATGACATCTAGTTCCTCTGGACATAGCAACTTAAATCAGGGAAAAATCATTTTTGACATCCAAATGAGCAACAATCTCCATGCCATTCCCAATGCTTTCCATTTGTTTTGCAAAGTTAGTTTTCAGATGGATGAGCTACATGGCCCAGCTCACTGCATGGCTTCACTTAGACTAGCCTGCATGGGGGTGGTGGAAACACACGGTTGGGGACAGCCTGTTGTGGGGAGATCAGGCAAGTTTGGGCTTGTGCCAAGCTAAAGAGCTCAGTTGGGCAGCACCACACAGGGATATAAAACTGCTTTAACTCTGTCTCAGTTCCATGCCCCAGGTTGCAGGAGAGAACCGTGAATAGCTCTGCTGGTACAACTAGGGGAAGAAGAGGGTAGGGCCAGAAATGAGCAGTTGTGGGTGAAAAATGAGGAGCAAAAACCCCCTTCAGCTGCAATTGCCACTGAACTACAGAGCAATTGATACCATTCAGTGCAATTTCTGAAGCTCTCTGCAGTGCTGCAAGGAAAAGAATATGCAATCTTGTTTTGGGTGGAGAGGAAATCTGTAAATAGACGTGACAGGTCTGAGTCTGAGAGGTGCCTCTGTAAACCAGCATGGTGTTAAAATGAAGTTCTGCCTAGCTGAGGGGATTTTATCACCACAACCCTTTCTGGAAAAGTCTGTTAGAATCCATCAGCAATTAAACCTCTCAGGCGATATATAATAGACTTTTAAAGGAGACTTTCCACAAAGCTGTGAAACATAATATTTCATTGCCTTTTACTTACATAGTAATCTATTCTTTATAAATTGAATGGGTATTTCACTCTGATGGATATTTCCAATCCATATGTAAATGCTGTTCTAAGTTTGATAGCATTTTTACTCACTTCATAGACTTGAAGATTTTGCACTTAAGACTAGAAATTACTATCAGGTCATTTAATATCATCTCTTTATCTTGGACCTCTAAAATTTACTCCACACTAAGTAATTTATTAGAGTGATGTGTAGATTATGCCTGACAGCTGCCACAAACTGCCTCAATATTCCTGTGGTTCAATGCCTTCCTCACTGTTTTATCATCATTACAGCAGTTTCCTTACTGTCACCAGCAGATTTTTCTGCTTTTCCCCATTTTTGTGATACTCACTCTCAGACTCTGTACAGCTTCCATGCACTTCACCTGTGCTGGAGTGCGAGGCATTTCCGAAACTGAAATGCCACTGCACTGTCACTCAGATTCTTCACAGCCTGGGAGTTCAGTTACCAGTGAAATCGTATTTCCCAAGCTGTTTACAATTCAAACAAAAGGATTTTTTCTGTACAGCATCCAAACCCGACAAAGTTACAAGAGCTTAAGCTTTTTGCACCAAGATCAAATATAAAAAACTCCCCCTCTTCATATTTCCTGTGGTTGCAGTCTTCTGCATACCATACAGCTTAGGCTGTATCTACAGAGCCTCTTCTTATGTATCACATAAGCTTTTACAGATAAGCTCGCTCTTCTAATCCTCTAAGGGTTCCATACAAATTCAGCCTTTTCCCTTCTAAACTTCTTAATTTCTTACTTATTCAGAAGATATTTCTACACTTGACTTCTTAAAGACTTTTTCATTTCCTTGGAGATATAGTATTTTTTTTGCAGAATAGCTGTTAAGCTCTATACCTTACTGGCCTATTAACAAATTTGTGACTCAACAAGGTAGTAAAATGCTACCCTTTCTTATTATCCTAAACCAGGTTTGACTGTACACATAAGATGGCATAAGGTCTTGAAAGGAGCACATTAAAACTTCTGTAGTAAGATGAGTGCTGATCTGATTCATAAACACTGTGTGCGTTAAAAATCATCCCAAAGATTTTGGCAAACCAGTTCTGTATCAGATCAAGCAGCAGGTGCCTATATCAGAATTCCCCAGACCATCCACAGGTCCTTTCAGGCCCCTACTCTTTCCCTTGCCACTCCTTGACTCCTGAGGACATGGCACTTGGCTGGCTGCAGCTGCTCTTCCCCAAACGCGAGCTTGGACTATGCTCTTTCTTCCTGGAGCCTCACCACAGTCAGCTCTCTCTCTGTGCCACACTTACGTGCCGCTTTGCATCTGTCTTTTGCCTTGGGTGCTCTCTCTTGGACTGGGCTCTTCTGTTTTCCCTTAGGCCTTTTCCTGAAACACAGGTATTGCACTTAATAATCTTGGCATTGCCACTAAGCCAGAACCAAGCGCTAGCACAGAGCCGGACTTGCCGTGAGCAATGCTCCCTGGATGCTGCTCAGAGCACTGAGATGCTTATGGGAGCGAGCAGGCAGGAGGCAAAGCAGCATCTCCTGGCAATCAGGCAGTGAGGAGCTTTGCTGCCTCACTGACGGCTGAACATCTCACTGTCAGCGCTAAGCAGATCTGGAGCGATGCAGGAGACAGGCTCTGAACAGCACACACCAGGGGACCATGAATGTCCATGACAGCTCTAGTTCTGGCAGAGTGACCTGCTGCAAGCTCCAGGAGCTGGATCCTATCCTCGCGAGGAATACAGACTAGTCCCATGTGCACTGCAGATTATGGCTCCTTCCCACATTTGGATTTGGTACCATTTCCTCTTTGCTAAGGAAAAGGAAGCATGGGTGCAAGGAGCACCCTGCAGTTGGGAGGAAACCTCTGCAAAAAGCTGGGCTAGGGGTACCTAGGGACTCTTCAGTACCTACAGCACCTCAAATCAGATCCAGCATCAAGCCCAGATAGCTAAGTCCCACAAAGTGAATTTCCTAAGACAGTTGTTTTCCCTTCTTCTCTTCTGGGGATGCCTTAGCCATTTCAGCAGAATGATCTAGCACAACAACCAGGATACCTCAGCCCCAGCAGTGCCCAGGCCTTCTTCACCATGCTCCACACCCATACAGCTGGTCCCATGTTTTTGACAACTGTCCCATTAACCTGTACCACATGTGCTGCCGCATGGGTCCTACTCATTGACATTTTGTTGGCAGTTATGAAAAACTGAGCTCCAGTGCTCACAGACAGAGGTAAAGGTGTAGCCTGTCTGTTCCACAAGAGTCCATGACAGATAAAATTGAGCAAGATCTCACACAGCCTGCTTCTGTCAGTGAGTTCCAAATTTGCCCCAGGAATACCTGTTTCTTCAGATGGCAAATCCACGGCAGTGTGAGGGCAGGAATATACTGCAGTAGTGCTAAGAAATGGAGAAGCGGATTTTCATGCTCTTACCAGTGGTGGGTCGTTCTGTGGCAGCCATGGGAAGTCATGTGGCAAGTTCAGAATTTTTGTTTCTTACAAATAAACACAAAGTTGGTATGGGAAGATGAACAGATACCACAAGTCATCTAATCAAGGCCCTGCAGCAGCCATTAATTCCTTCTGTACATCTCTTACTACTTCACAGTTGTCTTCTACACTACATATGCAGCTTCCACAGCAGGAGCTTTACATGCCTTTCCTATACAAACCTCCAAGCACTCACTTCATACTCTGGTTGAGTGGGTAGTAAAAAGCATGGTAGAAGCTTTAGCCCACTCCTATTTTGGATACACTCTAAAATAGAGACATTAACCCATTTTCTCTGTCCTGTTTAGTCTACCTTCATGCTTCACACATTTTGTCATATGCTGCTTTTATTTTACATACTAATTTAAATAAAGCCATTTAAAAATATCCTCAAGTTCAATGCATCTGTGCACAACCCTCCTGAGGCTCTCGGCCCTGTAGAGCCAGCCAGGTGTTAAGAAACAGCCAGTTATAACTGGGAGTGCTGCTGTAAACAAGATTGGGTGAGGTGGTGTTACAAGCAAAATTACCCAGCAAGAACAGGAAATAAAAGGAGAAAAGAAAAGAGTGAAAGAAGGAAGAACCCAATTGCATAAGCACAACAACTATTCATAGCTCCCCATACACACACGCTGCATCAATCAAATGCTCTATGCAAGGGAAAGCTACCCCACACTACAAAAGACTTTACACCCAATGGTAGGTACGGGCCTCCCTCATGGACTACCTTCCCAGCTCTGACAGGAAAGTGAAGTGGCTGCAGCTGGTGCTGGCACTTGCACAGCAGGTTCCCCTCTCGTACTTTGGTCCCATCCGACTGCCATCTGCTCTTTCTTGGCCTCTCAGAAGCTCAGACAAAGCAGATCTTTTTCATGCGCTGCATATCAAACTCAACTCTGACCCTGAGGGACCCCCCACCTTTTCCACAGACATAGTGCAGCTGCAGACACAAAACTTGAACGCTCATTGATGCTGCCCGTGAGTGGTTTCATAAACCACCAGGGTTACGCAGGAGTCACGGAGAAACAACCAGCAGCACAGCACTTCTGTTGCTGCCAACAGACCCTGTTAGCCTGCTCACGTGGCTGAAGCTATGGAAGATGCAGGCATTGCCTGTTTTTCCACCAGGCAGCACTGATGCTGGCAAAGTAGCTATAGCAATATACCACACTGTAAAGTACTGTTGACAAAAAAACTATTAGCCTGGACAAGGATGGAATCTCAATAGCTCATACCTTGTTTCCACAGACTCTACAAGTTAGGGACACCAAACACACTGTACTCTGGCATGCTCCCCACATAGCCATAGCACAAACAGGGGGGTTGTGTATGGCCATGGCATTCTCCTCTCTGGGACCAACTTCCCTAGCAGTGGTCAGAGTGCCTACATAGCCTTCCTCCCTGTGCTCCCTGGGGATCCCCACCTGGTGCTCAGGACTTAATGCCTTTTCCTTACCAGCAAGTGCCCCCTTCATTTGTCAACCTCCCCAACTCAGAGTACAACCTTTCTACCAAAGTCACCATCACTCATCTCACAAACGTTGCAGCGAACAGCATGAGCATCGCTCTTGGCGAGTTCAGGGAGTCACACTGCACTATCGCACTGCCTCTCTGCCATGCACAGCCTCTGCTAGCTGAACCTAACAGAAAGCAACGCACTTCACTTCCAGCACACTGCACCCCGTTTGAGAAGCTCCGCTAAGCCCTCCCACAGTGACTGTTTCTGTGGGAAGCTGAAGAGGCACGTTACTTGCAGCACACCAGCCTGTTGTTTGGGTCCTCAGGGTCAGGGCTGCCTTCACATAAAGCTGACTCTTAAGATGGCAGCTGACACAGATCCAGTCGGGGGTTTTGTAACATCAGATTTGCATCCTCAGCTCCAATCCAGGTTGGAGCAGCCTGTTTTCTACTCCACTCGAGATCACTTCAGTATTAGATATGGATGTAATTTTCCTGTCAAACCCACAATGTTTAAAAACTTGGTTTGATTCAGGCAAAACTTTATTTTTCCCCCAAATATATCAGGTTTTGGCCCACAATTAAAGTGTCCAAAAGAAAAGCTTTATATTTTCAAAAGGGATGTTTCCATTTGATTTTTACCTCACCCCTCATGCAAAGGGATAAATCTCCTTCTGCTAAGAATAAACTGACGTGCTGAATCAGACTCCACAATCTCATTAGATTGTAGAGTAGGTATGTTTATTCAGTGCTGGGCAGCACAGGGGGTAGTCTCACCAAAGCCATGCGCACCAGGGGCAACAACTTGCCTCAATTTATATAATCAAATGTTGCATATACATAAGATTTCCAAATATGCCTATACATATTCATAACCTAGCCCTGCTTCATATTAAAATTAGTTCCAAGAAGACATTTCCATAAGTCCCTCCCAACTGCGCTTGCATAGTGCCTCTTGGTGGTGGTCATGAGGGTCGTGAGGATGAAGGCTTGGTAGTCTCCCTCGCTCTGAACTTTTTACCTTCTCTCTTTGTGCAGACTCCGCTGTTCCCTGGTCTTTGTCCAAACTATAGAGTTGGTTTTAGCTAGTTCTCATCATGAACTGTCCTTCAGAAGGAACTGTAGACTCCTTGCTTCAGTTAATTTACACAATAGTTAGTAAAACAAAGCATTATTTTCCAACAACAATCTAGGTAATCGTTAAGCAATTAGATCTACTAAAATTTCTTTAACTCCTTCCCTCAGAACAAAGACTTCTTTTTTTCCCTCCAAGTTTATTTCATTTTGTGCCTACATTGTGGTCTCTGGAAAGTCATCTTACAGGTTGAAGCCATAAAGAAAGCCTTGCCTAAACTCCCTTTACGTCAACTGGCAGGAGCACTTTGCAAAGATCTCTGTGGTGTTCTGGAGCCCAGGTGAAGTTGACAGGCTGAATAAACACGAGAAACCTGATCTGGGGATCTTGGAAAAACAGCTGGGGAGGTATCAGACTAAGACCTTTAAAAATTATATTGGTAATTCCAGAATAAGTTTGTTAGGGAGAAAAAGGATGCCAGCATATCATCTATTGGTTACGTGATATCATTCAGTAATGAAGTTTATTCTGAAACCTGGCAGAGATGGCACATACAGTATCACTGAAATAAAGAGCCCTTTGTGCACTGTCCTCTTCACAGTTTACATTACTGTTAATATTTGCTGTCTATATTAATGTCAGGCATAGAAATGTTAGCAGCAAGTAATAAATCCATCTTATTTTTATACCTCTGTAAGGTCTTTGCAAACTTCAGTGGGACAAAAAGCCTAGTATTTTACTTTCTTTCCATTAAGAAACCAGTTCAAAAACCTGCAGGTTTTCTTCCTTCTGGGTTTCCTCCACCAGTAGTTTAAAATTCCTGTTTACTGAACACACATAAACTGTTACTGATAGCATCAGGCAGCATAGCTGTTGATTACTTTGCCCAGCATTTTTTATAACGGTCATGTTCCCAAGCACACCTAGTTGTTAGTCTTGCATTCATTGCTCATTACAGATACAAGTTTACTCTTTGTCCAACACTAACCCTATGTTGCTGCATAGCTTCTTACCATTAATTATTACTATATGAAATGCTGAATCGTGAAATTGATAATAAGGAAACTCATCAGTGTATCCTCCCTCTGCCTTTCTGCCAGAGAAGCAACTGTATAGAAAAAAACCCTTGTACATAAAAAAGAATGGGAAGCTGGAAAGCATGGACGTTCTAGTTGTTGCCCAATAGCATACACAAGTTGCCCATGAGCCAGCAGTGTGCCCTGGTGGCCAAGGAGGCCAGTGGGATCTGGGATGCATCAGGAAGTGTGTGCCCAGAAGGTCAAGGGAGGTACTCTGCCCTGGTGAGGCCACATCTGCAGTGCCTTGTCCAGCTCTGGCCTCCCCAGTTCAGGAGAGACAGGGAGCTACTGGAGAGGGTCCAGCAAAAGGCTACAAAGTGATGAGGGGCCTGGAGCATCTTCCTGATGAGGAAAGACTGAGAGAGCTGGGCCTGTTTGCCCTGGGGAAGACTGAGAGGGGACCTTATCAATGCATACAAATATCTCAAGGGCAAGTGTCAAGAGGATGGGGCCAGGCTCTTTTCAGTGGTGCCCACTGACAAGGCAAGGGGCAATGGGTACAAAAACTGCAGCACAGGGAGTTCCTGCTGAATATGAGGAAGAACTTCTTCACTTTGAGGATGACAGAGCACTGGCACAGGCTGCCCAGAGAGGCTGTGGAGTCTTCTTCTCTGGAGACATTCAAAACCTGCTTGGACACGCTCCTGTGTGACCTGCTGTAGATGAACCTGCTTTAGTTGGGACTAGATGGTCTCCAGAGGTCCCTTCCAACCCTGACCATTCTGTGATTCTTTAAATCCCAGCACAGCAAAGAATAAAATCCAACTAACTCTTTTGAATCTCATTTTGAAATTGAACACTTCTCTCCCTACGGTCTGTCCTTTCATTTTCAGTCCCAGTACATACCCTTCAGAGAGGGCGTGATCCTGCAGGATACTTGGTATGCAACCATGTAATTGAAGTTGCCATTAAAATGGAAATGCAGAGAAGATGATATGGCAACTTTAGTTTGCAAAGCCAATCTTAATTTTGGTCTTTCCTAGTTTTCACATTCTTGATTACAGAAGCTTCACACTTCTAAAAATTAAAACACAAGATCCCAGGAAAACAGTTATAGCATGTGATCCCTAGGAATTACTTCTTCCCAGAGTCACTACCAAGGTCTGTGTCTATAACCTGTGTATCAACAGACAAAAATACGGCTTGAGTAAAAGAACATGTAATTAATTCAAACAATTGTAAATTTATTTCTTTTGTTTCCGATATAGCTTACTCAAAAATACGGGAGAGAATTAGAAAACAAAAAAAAAAAAAAAGAGACTCTGGTCATAACCATGCAGTTTCACACTCCCCCAACCCAACTGAGGTGCAAAGGAAAAGCACAGTGCAGGTAGGCTTTTAGCACGTCACTTGGCTGAGGAACTGGTTGGATTTGCAGGAATCCTTGGAGCCCCTTCCCCGCAGCACGGCGGGAGCCGAAGATTCCCCAAGCTCCTTAATTTCACTCCTAAGCACGTGAAAAACAACGAGATGCTCAGCACTGCTGCTCGGACCCGTTAACAGCCACCCTTCAGAAACTAAGCAATTTATGCGAACAGCAGTTTCCAAGGGAAAGCCCCTTCCCGGCCCGTGCCGCCGCCCCCCCCCCGCCCCGCACGCAGCGGGCGGTGGCGCTGCCAGGGACACCCCCCGGCCCCGCCGCCCGGCCGTGCGCGCCCCGGGCCCGCAGAGCGGCACCCCGACACACATGCTTCGGGACAACCGGCGGGTGGCCAGCGTGCGCTGCCGGGCATGGCCACGGTAGGAAATGGGGGGGATTCCCCCCAACCTTCTACCGAGCCGCCCGCAGAGGGGACCGCGCAGCACTGGGGACAGCCGCACCGCCCGGCCCCGCACGGAGGGCGGCGGGACATGCTCAGTGCGAGCGGCCGGCCCCGCCTCCGCCTGACCCGGATACAGACGGCGCCGTCTCCCCACCGGCCCGCCGGGGAGTGTGGAGCCCGGGCGGCCCCGCCGCAGTAGCAGCGGAGCGCAGCGCCCCGGCGGCGCCATGGGGCTGTGGTGAGCTGCCGGTACCGCCGCCCGCCCGCGCCGCAGTGCCCCCTGCCCCGCGGCCATGGCCCCCATGGGGATCCGCCTCTCGCCGCTCGGCATGGCCGTGTTCTGCCTGCTGGGGCTGGGCGTCCTCTACCACCTCTACTCCGGCTTCCTGGCCGGCCGCTTCGCCTTTTTCATGCTGAGCGAGCCGGCGGCCGGCGGGCCCGAGAGCCCCCGCGGCTCCGCGCCCGCCGGCGCCGTGGACCTGCGGGAGCTGCTGGCCGTGTCCGTCCTGGCCGCCGTCAGGGGCGGGGAGGAGGTGAAGCGGGTCCGCGAGGGCAACGTCCTCAACGCCAAGGCGAAGGGGAAGACGCGGGAGGGGGCTGAGGAGCAGCTGACGAGCGGCGACCTCCTCTCCAACCGCAGGATGTTCTACCTGCTGAAGGGCGCCTTCCCCGCCGTGCAGGTGGGTGCCAGCCGCCCTCCCGTGAGGCGGGGGGGCTCCCCCGGCCCTGCCGGCCGTGCGGCGCCCTGAGGCGAGCGGGGGGGACACACGTGTCACCTCTCCGTTTGGTGCCCGCCGGCGGGAAGTGCCGCCCGCGTGTGGCGTTTCTCCTTCCCCTCGCGCTGCCGTGGTGGCAGTGCCACCTCACGCCTGCTGCCGCGGGTGCTGGGCTGCGGGGGAGGGGGTTGGGTCGCCTGCGGGGCAGCTCTGCGAGGTGAAACAACATGGCTGAAATAATACGGGGACGGGGCGCCGAGCCTGACGGCTGCGGGTGGCGGGCTGTCCGGGTAAGGATGAAGGTGATGGCATAGCGCGAATTCCACATGCGCTCGTGGTGCTGAGATTAGGAACGCCCGTTTTCTTAATTATCCTCGCTGCCATTTGTCCGCCCCGCCCGAAGTTACAGGGGGAGCGTATAACTCCGTAACTCTCCTGGAGCCTGTAAGAGGGACAAGGCATTGAGAATCTGGAGGTTTAGGAACGTGGTGTCACGGTATCTGCGCTTCTTAGCTCCTGTGACTTCGGGACAGCAGATAAGCAAGCGGCTGTGTCACTGCCTACGTGGGCGAGTGGAATTTGCTTTTTCTCCAGAGGTGTGCACCCCTCCCCGCTCTTGTTTGCTCATGAAACCTGGGTCTCATGCTTCAGGTCGCACCCAGACCAGAGCTATACTTTGAGGTTTTTGGGGGTCGGTTGGATTTGTTTCCACTTTCTCTTTAGTAAGTGGGAAGCTCTCTTCAGTCTCTTGATGTTAAAATCCTTAGCTTTTTACAGTCATTTGGAATGGATAGAAAACCTTAAGCTTGCGTTTCAAAAGTGATGATTTGTATGCTTTTCCTGGACAGGTTGAGAGAAAAAGTAGCATAGTTAAGTTTATTCTTCGGTTAAATTTAGTTACTACTCAATGAGTTTTCAGTGGCCATTTTTGAAGTTCCTCAGGGTGGTGGTTGGTTTGTTTGGTTTTGTGTGTTATAATGAACCCTCTGAATATGAAACCTAAAGGAAACACCACAATCTTCAATATTTGAAATAAACTTGGTATGTAATTAATCTTCCTCTGCAAAAAGACTATGAAGTTTATGTTCCAAAGATTGCTGGATTGTCTGTCAATGGCAAGCCACCTTTGCAGGCCCTATGTTAAAGGAAGGAACAGTATTGTCCCCTGTTCTCTTTTGCTGTTCAGTGTCCTCATGGAGCTTGGCATGACAGCATACCTGTATCGTTACCTGAAACCCGTAAGCTTGCTTCCCTTCTGCGGGTGGAGGGATGCCATTGGTTTAGATACAAGGGTTGTCTGTGCTTTTAGAGAAGGCTGGGGGCTCGGGGAGGAGGGGGGGGGGGGGCGGCTCTTAATTGCTCAGTGAACTGTTATCACCTGTTCTGTGTCTGTGGTCAAGTGTGTAAACTCCTCTCCCGTGATTGGGATGCATAGCACTGACAGCCTGACTTGTGTGTCTTCCTCTCAGGCTGCCTTAATTTTGAACATCTCCTTTTAAAAAAACTTTGGTACTCCTTTTTGTTTTCCTTATGGTTGACTTGAGCTGCTAGTCTTTAAAAATAGATGGTACTTTAGGTGCAGATGTGTTCTCAACACAGTACGAAGACAAAAATGTGTGTGTACATCTGTGGAACTGGAAAAAATCAGGCATATGCCCTCTTCCCTCTCCTCTTCCCTCTCCTTGGGCCATTGAGGATGACTAGGAAGAGTTTTTGACAACTCTTTCAGCTGATCTAGAGTTACTTAATCTGACAGATCAGCTCTGGGATATTTAGTATTCTGAGTACATAAGCTGTTATTATTGACATCGTCTCATGCAGTGTTTAAAAAATATCCACTAAGTTGTGTATACTGGTAAGACATGCTGTCTCTTAAAGTCTATACTATGATGAAGATGTATTCCTAAACATTTGTACAAACCAAAATACAAACTTTAGTTATTTATATACATGTGGCACTATCCCGCTTCTCGGGTGCAAAGACAAGGTCTCATCTCAATCTGCAAATCCTTCATGTGTACTTTCAACACAACACATCTAAACCTGCTACTGTTTCATAAACAGACCTGCTTCAGTTTTGGTGTGAATATGAGGATTATAGAGGATTTCCTAAGACACCTTTCATGTGAGGCAGCATAAAACTGCATCTTGTAAGAAGCATTGTACTTTATATCTGTAGCCTTATCCCTGTGTACAGAGCAATGCTCCAGAATAAAAAACATCGCTGAAGTCAAATAAAACCCCTCTGCTTTTCATGCTAGATAAGATGCTGCTAACAAAAGCTGTCAAACAAAACCTGAAAGAATTCCAAGAGTAAATTTATGCAAAATGCGATTTACTCACATCGTGGAACCCTTGAGCCTTACAGGGGTACTTAAATTGGTGCCAATAGCTGCAGCCAGGAAAAAAAAACCAAATCAGCACAAAACCCGGGTGCCAACATATGCCTATAATGCGAAGGAAATGCTTGATGAGCCTGGAGAAGAGAAGGCTCTGCAAAGACCTTCTGGTCACATTTCAATACTTAAAGGGGGCTTAAGAGAAAGATGGGGACAGATATTTTAATAGGATCTGTAGTGATAGGACAAGGGGTAATAGTTTTAAACTGTGAGAGGGTAAATTCAGGCTAGATACTAGGAAAAAATTCTTTACCCTGAGGACGGTGAGACACTGGAACAAGCTGCCCGGAGCAGCTGTGGATGCCCCATCCCTGGAAATGTTCAAGGCCAGGCTGGATGGGGCTTTGAGCAACCTGGTCTAGTGGAAGGTGTCCCTGCCCATGGCAGGGGGGTTGGAACTAGGTGATCTTTAAGGTCCCTTCCAACGCAAACCATTCTATGATCCTCTAAGAATAGCTGTGGCTTTCCAATATTTAACAATAAATAGGGGGAGAAGTCATTTGACTGAAATTTTAGTCAGTGAGCAGCCTTGGATTCCCTGTATTGTGCTGTGGGACATACAAAGGGACAGCATGCAAACAGTCTGCCTGAAGCAGATCTTCTCTTATGGTGTGATTATTAAGAGAAGATGGTAGAGTTAGGCGTCTCACTTCAGAAACTGAAATAAACTGTCCTACAGTCCTGGCAGTTGTGATTGAAAAAAAACAACTTCCAGATCTGAAGGAGGAAGACAAAACCCCCCACCCATATGAAATGTTTTGCCTTTGTTCTTTTAAGTAAAGGTATTTTGACTACAGAGGAAGAGGAACTCCGCTGCTTACATCACCTGCTCTATTTGATATAAATAGATGCATTTGCATCAGTTCAAGATTTCTCACTGCTAGGTTAGGTAAGACTGAAGAGAAGCGATCCATTCTGTTTTATCACTGTGTAGATTGAGGTGTGAGAAAGATAAGGGAGGAAGGGTCAAGTCAGTTATTTCTAATTCAGCTGTTACCCAGTGTTGTCTGATCATGCTTAACATCTGGCAATGAATATTTGCACACATCTTCTATGAAGTATGTTTGTGCAGTTGATTTTAAAATACATTTGATGCTAAAATAATATGCAGTGGTTTCTATTTGTAGGGTCCTCAGCTGCTGTTACAGGCTTGAGATGTTTACTGCTCCTGCACTACCAGTGTGCTGTCGTTGTCTGTTTTGTTTGTCATGCTGAGAATGAGTTAAAGCTCTGATCCAGCTATAATCATCTCCTCTGCTCCTTTTAATTTTTTTTTATTTATCTCATTTATCTTTCTGGGTTACTTCACTGTTTTTGTGGTTGTTCTCTATGCAGTCTCATTCCTTGTGCTAGCACAGTGGTGGTGTGATAAGAAGCACTGGGATGGGAGTCAAGTGAGGGGATTAAAAAGATGCTTGAGCTAGCCCTGCTGCTGGGGGGGAGAGGGGATAGGGGACGGGGACAGGGGACTGAGGCAGCAGGGGTTCCAAATCCAGTTAGAGACTGGCCAGAAACATGGGTACATTCTGTGCAGAAGAGCTTCTCTGTTTGAAGGTATGATCTCGTGATATTGGGGTTTCAGCAGCGTTACTTGGTAAAAGAGCTGCTTGGTGCTGCACATCAGGGTCTGCCATTTTTCTAATGCTTTTGTCTGGGGGTCAGTGTCAGGAGCTCGATATATGAATGTATCCAAGGTAAAATGTAAAATAAAGGTTAAAATACCCTCCTTCACTTCACATTATGGCCCTATCAACAGCCTGCGTCAGCACATCTGAAGGAGCAGCCCTACTTGCTCACAAAGGTAGGAGTGATTGACAGAGGAAGATGTGTTCCTTAAACTAAGTGCATTGGCCACATTCCCTCTGTCCTCTGATTATGGAAAGGTCAATTTTAAAGCGACCCACACAATTCTGCTATTTTGCTTCTCCACAGTGCTAGTGTTTTCACAAATGCAGACTTCAGTCTTATTTGCCGGAGTGATTTCTGCCCTATACTCTCCATTTCCTGCTGTCTGGGCTTTATTTCTGACCAGTGTATCGATTTATGTTCGATATTTGCACCAGCTATATGTCTTGTTTTCTAGTCCAAATACCAAATAGAGAAATATCCTTTGTTTCTTTTTTTTTATTATTTTTTTATTGTGACTGTGTTGGAAATCAAGTCTTCCTCTGTGTCAGTCTTCTCTTCAGGCATCTTTTTGTTGGTCTTGTCCTGCATCTGAACTTTCTTCCATCTCTTTCGCAGTTAAGGCAGATTATAAATACCTCATTTCAAGTTTGTGCATGATAATGCTGAAATCAGGCATCAGTATTTGAAATGGAAATTGAAGAACATGCCAGTTTTACCTTTTAATGAGATTTTCTTCTAAATTAATTCCACTTTTGGAAGCTTAATGTCTCCAAGAATTTCTTTTTTTTTTTTTTTTCAAGCTACCAGGAGTACTTTCTAGGTTTAAACCTGCTGTTTACAGGCTTCTGACCACAATGCCAACTGTCATACTTAGAAAACTGGAATTTCATCTGAGATAGCAAGCTTTACATCTGATAATATTTTTGTGGGAAAGATAGATATGTTAAAGAAGTCAGTTTAAAAATCAAAATGCTACTTAAACTTCAGAAGGATTTCAGTGCTTTGCTGAAAAAGTGTAGTAATTTGTTTGTCTCTCCGTGTTGCGAGAATGGCATCCTCAGGTCTTAGGGTTTTTAACAAAATTAATGTTCTTCTGACCCGTATGATCTTAGCAACTGCCAGTAGGTTTCTAAGTAAAGCAAGACTCTCAGTAGTAGTTGTTGTCTGGAGATGCATCTCTTAACATGGGTTTTAATTGATATTAGATGACTTATGCTGGCACTGTCTACATAAAATGAAGTTAAAGCCTGTAACTTTATGGTAATGAGTTCTGTGATTATATTTTCAGATCTAATTACAAGTACTTCATGTGGCTTGTGTGTATACCAGGGATGTTTGATCTGTCAGCTGGGCATATGAAGATTTGGTTTTTAGTAGTGTACCACTGACAGTGGACGTTTTGTCAGTGTTATTTATTGTATTGGTAGACTTCTAATCCGGCCTTATTTGGATGTTTTCTTAAAATGAAAAGTAGCTTTGCAACTCTCCTAGCTAGTCATACCTTTCTTTTTGCTAGACTTGCATCTGTATAGAACCGTAACGGAGAATTTTGCCATTTACTGAAATGACTTGTCTGAGTTAATAAGCGAGTGGCTTTATTCTTTTATTGGTTTTAAATTCTAAAATCTGTTTCTGCAGATCACTGGTGGAAGCTGTGAATTCTGTGATCCATGCCAGTTCCCTCTGTTGATTTTTATTGTGTTCACCAACTTCTATTTGTCATAAGTCAGTAGAAGCAGAGTTGTTACCTGGCAGGTCTTTACCGTCTATGAAAACCTGTTTGTTTCACTCTGCTTCCTGCTGGCTTAATGACCAAAGCCATGTAATGAGTTTTGATAAACGCTAATCAAGCTTTTTGACATTTAGGTTTGTCTGATCCTGTCATCTTGTTCCTGCATGAAGTGAGTTCTTCATGTCATTAAAATAAAATGAAGATGTAGTTGATGGTAGAGGAAAGCTTCTCTCTGTCTGGACTTCTGTGCCTTGAAAAATGCGTTTGTCCTTTATCTGTGTTTTGGCATTATTATAGAAGTATTTGTTGTTTTAATTTCAAATGAATGATGAGACCAATGGGTTTTATACCTTTTATTATTTTATATATTAGTGTATTTTTATACCTTACACATTTATATACAAATACGTTTTATATCTTAATTCAAATTTATAACCTTTTAACAAGGTGTTTATTTAGAGAGCCATGTGATTCAGCAAGGTCCTCTGTCCTTTCGTAACAAACTCTACCCCGCTAAAACTCTTTGTAAGTTGGACCCTAGCAAGAGGAACCTTTTTCAAAGAGATGAAGTTCACCTGTAAAAGCTCATTTTTCCTTTCTAATAGGTTGTGGTAATCTAAGGAGGAAAAGAAGCCTTTCAAAAGGAGGCAACTGGCTTTAAAAGTGTCAGTGTACTGAATAAAACCAGATTATTTTTTCTTTTTTACTATGCTGGCAGGGCTACTGTTCAAATTGTTCAAAGCTTAAAGGAATTTTTAACTTAAGGAAGTGATACTTTGATTTCTGAGTTTGCATTCTTTTCAGTGTTAAGTAACATAAGCTTTCGGGAAGCAGCTTTTGTTCATAGTGAAAACTGCTACTCGCAGCCCCCAAATTAAAAAGTTGGGAGTGATCGTGAGTGGTCCTAGCTTCAGGTGAGCTGAATCTTGGTGTGAATGCAAGTCCTTCCTTGCGTAGCAGATTCTGAAGCCCTGTTTTATAACCTGGATAAGTTAGGTACTTTCCTTGGGTGTTGGAAATATGGTGCTTTGACCACTTCTTGCTCTCCTGGTGTGCATGTTTATAGGTCCTGACTTGTCAAGTGGGTATTTACATTCAGAGGTTTTGGCATCAGATTCCTTCACACAATTTGTGTGTGCACAGATGCTGTGAGAAGATCAGACAGCTTTCACCTCTGATACATTTGAGAGGAAAAAACAGAGAGAAGCTGGGCAAATGGAGGTAAAGCAGTCTGACTTGTGGTGTGGTGGGTGTAAGGGCATGTTGTTCTCCGGTGCAGTGCAGCAGCAGTGGTTGGACGGGCAAGTTGTGAGGCTTGGTCCATGGATGGGGGAAAGCCCAAAGCCTGCTGACTGAATTGCTCTTCCCCCGAGTTGTGACATCTCTGAAGCACAGTCAAATAACAGCAAATCAAGTACAGTCCCATGCAGCCACCTAGTAGGTCAGTACACCTTTCAAGGTGCGTAATTGTGGGTAACCTCTTACAGGTTGCCAGGGGCATTAGTCCAGAGGGTAAACAGAGTAATAAAATATCTTCTACTGTCTACAGGGGACATGTCTTAGTCAGCCAGTAAGAAGGTATCAGAGTCATTGGTTTATTTTTTGTCAATGTTTGCGTTTACTTCTGTCCCCCCACTCCTTTCCTCTATCTCCTGTCACATGAATACAAATGGCAAAGTTAAGTTTGAATCTTGGGTTGTGTAATCGCTGGTGAAGTGACTGTGTATGTCGTGCAGAGTTAGTGCCCTAACAAAACAGAAAAACAAAGTCAATCATCTGTAAATGTTTTAATAACGGTCCCCTGCACACACTATTTTGTCTGGGACTCCAGGCTTTTCCTTTTCATGATTCCATTCAAAACAATAGATTTATCCATTGAATCATAGTTTGGATTGGAAGGGTCCTTTAAAGGCCATCTAGTCCAGCCCCCCTGCAATAAGCAGGGGCATCTCCAGCTAGATTAGGTTGAAGACAATCAACTTGACCTTGAACTTTTCCAGGGATGGGACATCTACCGTCTCTCTGGGCAACCCGTTCCAGTCCCTGTTCTTGAAATGTAGTGTCTGAAATACTTGTACATTCATAGTCTCACTAGTAAATATTATATTTTATTGTTACCTAAGCTGTGGGGGTTTTGTATGTTGTTTTCTTTTTTAACCTTGACTAGCTTAATTAGTATTTCTTGTTTGTAATACAGGTGGGATAGTATTTGTGGTGTTCTCATTTTGTTTTCTATTCTAATAAAAAAGCCCCGAGATTTAGGTTTGAGAGGACTTAATTATCATATGGGGATCTTTTTCAAGACATTGCATTATTTGCATATTAAAATGCAAAATGAGTATTGGGCTAGATAAGGATGTGGGGAAGGATGGGGAGTAACAAATTTAAATAAAATCCACATACAGCCAAACACTTTATAAGAAAAACATTACATTTGCATTTGTTGATGTTTATTTAAAAAAATAATTACGTATTTGGGCAGAAAAGTCTATTTAATTTTTTAGCATATATTTTTTCAGTTTATCTTCAATGGGTAAATTCAAAGGCAAAACTACATCAGTGTCCTACTCTTTCAAACCAAGGAAAAGCTGGAGTTTGTTCACCTCACTACAGACAGCTAGCTAGTATTCAAGTAAGTTTGTTGGATGATGAACTGCGACAAAAGACATGGTGAAGTGTTGGTAGGGAGTAGCCCGACGTGGGAGGAAGAGCTGGTGTGAGGTTCCCTGAAGTCTTTACATGGTCAGGACTATTGGCTGGTTGTTCAGAGCACTGCGTTTATCCACATGGGTTTGTAGTACACTCGGGTTGCTTCCCATGTCCCTGAGCAGATCTGTATTTCAATCACCAACATGCCGGAGGAGAGTCTTTTCTGTACAACGGGTTTCCAAAGGCTGGGAACATCTGGGTGTTTGGGAAGGCACGCTGTGGGCTGATCCTGGTGTTGCTGTTGGACCTCTGCTGCTGGCTCTCATGAGCAGTGTCCTCTGGCTGTTACGGGATTCCTGCACCTCACAGATTCATTTTGAGGATGCTCTGTGCTGGCAAGGTGCCTCATTTATGAAATAAATTTTTTGTTGACCTTTCAGCAGTAGTCTGTTCACAGATTTACATGCATTTTATTAAATCTCTGTGTTTGATGCAGCTGTTTGTGAGGAGGGCTTTTCCTTCAAGCATAACTGGGGAAGATTGCTGAAATGTAGTTGAGCTCGGTGTGGATGGACAGCTTACAGAACCTCCTGAGATGGGCTTTTACAGCTTACAGCTGTTAGGTGGATAACCCCAAATAGCTATTTATTTCTCTCTTCTGCTTGCTGTCTCAGGTTCTTGCATGATGAGTTGCTGTCTAAATCTGACTCTTAGGAGTAGGCAAAGTTATGTGTATGATAGCAAGCATGCAAACTTTATAATTATTTACACTAACATAGAGGTTTAATTGACTCGGTGTGTCTTGCTGGAACAAACTGTTGTCTGAAACATTTGGCGTTGTGATTGTCTTTCTACCAAAGCTCCTCCTAATTTCTGGGTGAAGATTGGGGAATGCCATCGACTATGTATCCATATCGCTTCAGAAAAGCTTCAAATGTAAAGTCATGGCCTCTGGAGGATTCCAACAAATGAGAATAACAAGTAGAACACAATAGTAGTATTAACACAAAGGCATGTTTTCCAGGTATATTCTCATGTATTAAAAAAAAAAAAGGGGGGGGGGGGGCAGCAGGGTTGGGAAAGAAGAAAAGTTCATACTATTAAGGGTTAGTGATCTTCTCTGAGGCAACTATGTCTTGCAAAACCTATAAAGTGGCTTCCTAACAATATAATAAGTGCATGGGGTGGAATGACTGTGAATTTCTACTTGTGGAGTGTTCAGCCAAGGCTACAGAGTAAATGATCATATGAATGGAAGAACTAGTGACCCAGCTAGGTTTTTTTAATTTTTATTTTCTACAAATGGCTCTGCAACTTCATCACTATTACCTTTTTTCTTTTTTTTTTTTCTTTTTTTCTGGTAGACTAATAATGGCTGTTGTGAGAGACTTCTCACCAGCATTATAACTGCTGCAGCTTCATGGCGACCGCTACAGAATTTGAACTAAATAGGAGGTTTATCTCTGAAAACAATACCTTTCAGATAGTTTCAATCTTTTAACTTTAGTGTACTGTAAACACAGGTTTAACAAGAGAGTCTTCCTTTTGAGGACTGGTTACAACCCTTTAACTTTTTGGAGGCTCTTCCTTCTGTTGAGGAAATGTGGGTTTTGTTTTGTTTTGGGTTTTTTCCATTTTATATTGTAGTGGTACGCAATATGCTGTAGCGGAACTTAAACTGCCCAGGGGCTGTGTTGAGGCTGCCAAGTCTGTGGGACTAGGCATCTTGACTTTGCAGGACTGCTTTCCCCAGGGGAAAACACAATCGTCAGGTTTATTGTACAGTGACAGATGTTTAATTTGTAAATGTCGTGGCAACTTCAAGGACTCTGTTTGACATGCAGTGCTTCAAATACTGGTTTTATGTGAGAAGGCATCTGTGATGTATGGCTGGAGTTGCTACAGTTCTGCTTGCTCTCTTTTCTTGAATTCTCTTGGAGAGCATGAGCCTTAACCCTTTGCTAATGATCTGTTGCAGTTGAGGTTTGTGATATCTTTTCTTGTCATGATGTGAATTATGTAAAAATCCTGCTGATACAAAGTCTGTAACACTCAAACATTGTCTTGATTGTTCCTTTATTTGTGTTCTTTCAGCGTCACTTGCCAACATCCTCTGTAATAACAAGCTGCTTTAGTCAGGGGGGGATTTATCAGTTTTAGGGGTCCCAACTCCATCTGTAGCAAGTGAAGGGAAATCGGTGGTTCTTGCTTGTAGACACATCGTATTCCATGTGTGCCTACTATTTTGCCTTTTGACTGTGCATCGGAGGTTGCCAGCCTGGCATTCCTTTAGAATTGCATCAGAAGCAGCCACCTTTAAAGTTAGCAGGAATAAAAAAAAAACTTGTGTTCTTAATATTCTGAAAGGTCCTAAAAGTCTACATTAGTTACACTCTACTTCAGACATATAACCTACACATTTAAGCCATAAGCATCATCATCCTACTGAGTAATTAGTGGAGTGATGCGTTTCTGAAGGGTTCACGCAGGCTGAAGCTTGAAAGGCACAGTAGCAATGATTTCCTTTTTATTGGCAGTAGGAACATAGGAATACTAGTCTCCTAATGTAACTGAGGTGCCAAAAGTAAATGGAATTAATCTGTCTAAATTCCTATTAGCACTACCTCTGTCCAGTTGCATTACAGCTCTTCTGTAAACCATGTTTGCAGTGATAGTAAGCGAGTATGGATGGGTTAAGACAGATTGATCCATATTTCCCCAGTAGTTCTTCCTGCCAGGTTATGTGTTGTTTTGTAACATGAGAGATCATGACATACAGTGTTCTGTGATAAGTACATCTCTTGTGATCCAAAAATGTTTTCCTACTGCAGTCACAGTGTCATTGTATTGGGTTTTGCAGAACATTCTTCCATGCAACAGATTGGGACTGTGTTTCACTATTGGACCGAGCTCTGTTCAGCACAGTGAAATGCCCTCTGGTCCAGAGTAAAATTCATTGAGCTAGGCAGCAGGTGACAGTAGGCTTAAAAGGGACCTTGGACTGCTGTTTATAAATGTTCTTTTCTTCATGGGTATGGAATGTTATTAACTTGTTTATAAAAGACCATTCATTCATCTGACAATTGTGTAATGGTTGCATCCAGTTGAGCTGCTTAAATTTCTGGTTGTAACTCAATGCCTGAAGCAGTAATATCTACTAGGATTCCTAGTCCCCAAGTCATACTACAGTCTGCCAAATATTTGTTGATAAAATATCTGTACATTTCTGTATATACATATATACTGATATGTATAAATGGAACATTAGACACTGACTATATCTGTGTACTGCATGATTCTCCAAAGTCCATTGTTCTGGTTGTAGATTTGAAGCAACTGGATTTAATTTTTGATTTAAAAACCCCTGAGATTCATACTCCCAAGAACATTCAGTAGGAAGAGTGCAGCCAAGGAAACTGTCCAGCTGTGGTATGGTTCACAGTAAAATTCTGGATTGTGGTTTTCCATTGCTTGTCACATGACTGTAATAGCTTGGGAGCTGCTGAAAAATTACTAATTCATGCACTTTCAGCTGGAGGTGAAGGGAGAAAGAGAAGATGTGAACAAACCTGTAATTTTCCTGACTAACATAGCTACTCTATCTGATAAATCAATGCAACTACTTGTTGTTTTATCATAGATAAACTCTGAAGAGCGTGTTGATACAGCTGATCAGGAGACAGTCTCTTGGGATCACAGTATTCCTGAAGACATAAAACAAAAAATACAGCCTAAAGAAGTTCCAGCAGAAAGTGTAACTGTCTGGATCGATCCGTTAGATGCTACACAAGAATACACAGGTAGCTGATTCTTGTTGACAAATCATGTGTGTAATTCTGATGTCTGCCTTTTATACTGGAGACAAACTACTAAGTATTTAAAGTGACATCTCTTGTTAAAGTGTGTTATGTCAAAGCCAGTGTGATTTAATTGAACATATTGCATAATGAAATCTCTGTAGATGTCAGACCACAGCATTTACTTTTAAATATTCCCACTCTGAAATCACTTTGGTATTCCTTGCAACTAAGTAATTGCTAAAATAAATGGTAACTGTCACTTGTGGATTCTGCTGGAATTACACATTTCTTTATTTTGGTTGTTACTGTGGCAACACTAAATATCTCAGAAAGTTTTTTGTTTGTTTATTTAAAGGGAATACTAAGTAAATATTCTGTTTACATTGATAGAAAAAAATCTTGTTACAATTTTTCAAAAAAGCATCCGTAACTACATCTTCCCCTTTTTCAAATGTTTTAAGATGTCACATAAGATGTTCAAGGCAATCCAACTGAAATTCTTTCTGATAAGTACTGCAGAACGAACAGAAGAATGGGGATTTTTGTATGGATGTTCCATTGATACAGTCACCTTTTCTGGTGAATGTTCTTTGGTATTTGAATTACTACCTTTGCATTAAGGGAGGATAGGAAGTGTGGCAAAGAAGGGAGAATACAGGGGTACAGATTCCCATGAAAATACATGCTGCATAAGACATGGTTGTTAGCATTGGATCTGGTAGGAGTATAGCTTACATCTTCTGAACAGGAAAAATTGCTGGAATACTGAAGAGTCTGTAAAGTCTTTTAAAAACTGCAAGGTTATTTGAAGATACAACAAAGTTACATAATTGTGAGAGGCAGAATGTAGGCTAGTCTTCAAAGAACAACATTTCTATAATGTCGAGTTTCTTCTTGTGTTCTTGGCATCTGGCTGTAAACTTGCTCACTTTCTTGTTTTGCCCACAGAGGATCTTCGGCAGTACGTCACGACAATGGTTTGCGTGGCTGTAAATGGTAAACCAGTCATAGGAGTGATACACAAGCCATTCTCAGCATATACAGGTACCTTTATGCCTTCACATATTTCCAGCATCTTCAGTCACAGTGTTAATTAAAATTTGAAGTTTGAGAGAACATCTGTAGATATAAATGAGAAGATAGTACCCGGGGCAAAGGAGTGTTGCTGCAGACCTCAGAATTAGAGCTACAGATGTGTTTTGTGCTATGAAACCACAAAGGAAAATGCCGCCCTTGTTTAACATAGAAATGATGCATTTAAAACAAGCTAACTGGAAATACGTTTAAGAATTAAGATCCTTTCCATCAGAGTCCTTACAGCAAACCAAAGGAAGCGAAACCTGCGTGTACTGAACAGTCTTATGTGTGCTGTTAGCCTTTAGCAGAAGAGTACTTTGCTCATTCAGCAGAGGAACTTGGGTCTGTGATGTCGTACCCAGGACCTGGTGTTTATTCAGTGTGAATAACAAAGATTGATTAAAGATCTTGATGGCAACTGTATGTATTTAACAGGCAGGAGTGTGTAGCATAGCCTTATCTGAAATGCTTTTAATGCCACAACCATGAACTAATTAATTCTTTAGTATTGATGATGTATCAGCGAGCATGGCTGAAAGGCTGGCAACGTGTATGTGCTTCTGAAAGCTTCAAAGTAATTTTAGTATTCTTGTCTTAACTAATATATTTGAAACAAGAATTTATGTTCTCATTTTCCCTTAGGCAATACTGACCTCTAGAGTTGTGAAGTTATGCAGTAGCTCTGGCACAGAAACTAAGTCTGAATACATACATTTTTTATTTGTTCTCTTTTTGCCCACTGAATGCTCAATATTTTGTGCTAAATATTTTACTGTCTTTAAATATGAACTTAATTTCCAGTCATTTAAATATGTGCTATATTCCAATATGTTTTAAGAATCTTGGAGGTTTTGGAACATGTTTTTCTATATATCAACATCTACCTGAAAAAATGGTGGGGTTTTTTTAGCACTCTGATTTTGAGAATTTATCTCCTTTAATAATAGTACAGTGTGAAACGTTCAGACATGGCATCAGATGAGATGCAATGATTTCTGTTATTCTATGTGATGAATAGTCTTTTCCCCAGCTGGAAATACCAACGTGTTGTGAGTAGAATTGTTCCTAATACTACCACAGAAATACAAAGCAATAAAAGGCAGTCGGCATTGTTATTACACGTAACTTAGTCTGTTGCCATACAATCTGGCCCTCTGCTGAGATGAAATTGCTGGTTAGTCTGCTAAGTAAATGTCAAATTAATGGTTAGGGGATGCCGCCTACCAGGCTTGGATTTGAACCTCATGATGAAAGAAGTGGGAGGTTGTGTATTCTAAATTCAGTCCTCCGTAACACAGCATCAAATGTTTTCCTTAGTATTACTGTCCTCCTGAGCTATTTCCTTCCTTAGCTTTACTGTCATTCTGAACAAAATGACTCAATAACATTTTTGCTATCTGTTTTGAAGGGTAGTGGGACTTTTTGTTCTTTTTCAAAAGGTTGTTTGAGGAAATACTGACAATTTCTGATTCAGAGCCATACTTTTAACTTTGGTGGCTTTCCAATTGCAAGTTCTAAATATTGCTGCTTGGGATTTTTCCCTCTTACTGTTTTTTGAAAGTATCACATAAGAATAGTCAGGCACAGTGAGATGTCATATGCACAAAGGTGTGTGTGGGGCAGGGGACTGTTTCTCTTCACCTTGTGTGCACATGTGGGCATCCGCCTCTTCCTTCAACCCTAACTTTCTCTTTTACAGTAGGGAGGGAAATTAAGTCGGAGGTATCAATTCCATTTTCTTGGATAAGGATCCTTTTATCTTTACACTTAACAGAGATTGTCTTTTGTAGATTTTAGCAGAATTTGTGTTTCTCTTTTAGCTTGGGCAATGGTGGATGGTGGGTCAAACATAAGAGCTCGTTCCTCCTACAACGAGAAGACTCCAAGGATTATTGTATCCCGCTCCCATGCAGGAAAAGTTGAGCAGGTTGCACGGCAGACATTTGGAAATAAGACTGTGATAATCCCAGCTGGTGGAGCAGGTTTGGTTCCTTAAGCATCCTATGCATTTTATTGCTTCCGAATGATTTAGTAGGATAGCTGTTATTAGACAAAAGGATATAGCTGTGGCATCTTCTCTTTTTCCTCTTACCTTTTGTTCTTCATATCCCTAAAAGGAAGCACTTGACATGAGCGACAGAGTTTCTCCTGTGTGTAGAAACCTAGATGCAAACTTAGTTTGTGCTTCTGACTGTTCACAAGTTAGTATGTTAGTGAATCCAAGCCCAGACCAATGTTATTGCGGTCCTTTCACTGAACACACTGATGTGTGTTTACTGATGCCTCTGTGGAGGAAAAAGGCTTCTGTGACCACATACAGAATCATGGAAGAGAATCTGTTGGATGTTCATTAACTAGTAGTACATTTAATTAAACTTTTTTCTTCTTTTAAGGAAGAGCCATTAGAGTTTGGTACTATTTCTTGCATTTATGTCAAAAGAGAAAACTAATACCACTAAAGTGCATTTTTATCTGTCTCATATTCAATCCAAAGAGGTTTTAGCTTACTACTTGTAACCTTACACAGTATCCTTATGCGTGTTATGACAGAACGCAAACGTGTGAGGCACTAGTGTGAAGTAATAGCTGTTTTAAAGTCTCAGAAAAGCTATGCAAAATGTGCATTTTACAGAAATGTGTTTTTCTCTGTCTTTAATATGGAAACCTAGAGCTCCCTTACAGATTAGTCAAGAAGATCTTGCATAGGATCTTTATGGTGAATCTAAATGAGTTTTCTTATGATAAAGGAAGTGAAAGTGTAACTGATTATAGCAGATCTTTGCCAGGGCTTTACTCTGTATAAGAACATAAAAGAGAAGAAAAGTTTTAATGAAACAAGGATATTGGTTGAACAGGTGAAAAATTGAAAAAATTCCAGAAAAGAGAGAATGCTATTTTGAGCAATGACTTTGTACTGCTTAATGGATGATAAAGGGTAATGCTCTGAGCTGAATTGCTGTAATAAAAAGTGGTATGTGTATCTTTCTTCTATTGTAATAAAAAGCCAGGAAGAAAAAGGTAGACTTCAGCATAATATAGAGATTGAGAAGTGAGTGAACATAAGAGCAAAACTATATTTGAGTTTCTGATCTCATTCTTTTAATGTGTCTCTGGATAAATCTATGTAGCATATTGGTAAAGGCTGTCTAAAAAGAATGTGTCTCAAATACCCAAGGATTTAATTGGAGTGCAGTGGAAAAACCTTGCGGAGAGTGTTTCTTTTTCAAATTTTCTCTAGAGGTCCGAGGACAGACAAAGTTTATTGGTGCCTCTGCCATTGTACTGGGTTGCATGATACAATTAATGGCATTACTTTCCTAAATCTTCCATGTGCTTATTATTAACACTCATTAGTAGATCTGTTCTTTGTGATGAACAGGAAAACTGGGTTTAACTTTTTTTTTTAAACTTCTGTCCATTTCTTCTAGGTTATAAAGTGTTGGCCCTCCTTGATGTGGCTGAAAAGAATCAAGAACAAGCTGATGTATATATCCATGTCACCTATATTAAGAAGTGGGACATATGTGCTGGAAATGCAGTGTTGAGAGCATTGGGTGGCCATATGACTACCCTGACTGGTGAAGAAATTAGTTACACTGGCTCAGATGGCAATGAGGGAGGACTTATAGCCAGTATCAACATGAACCATAAAGCACTAATTGAAAAACTTCCAGATCTGGAGAAAACATCACACAAATAACCTTGACTGATGGAGAAGTACAACTTGTGCTTTTGTAGCCTCCAAATGCTCTGTCTGAAGAAGCACGTGTGAAAACCTGCTGGGAAAGATGCACAGCAAAGCAAAGCAGTTTGGTGTGGGTTTGGGGACTGTATCATGCATTGGGTTTCTTCAGTGGTGGTATTTATAAAAGAATAAAATAACAATAATCATAAGTAGGAAGGGGACTGTCTGCCTCACACCTCAGTTTCGATGTTTTATTTTTTCAGACTGTTTTGACACAGTTCGTATTATCAAGGTGCATATACAGTATACATTGGTAAACATAGGTGAACTAAAGAAAAATCTAAATTTATTCATAAAGTTACCTAAGTAGTCCTCACAAGAATTTCTTGGAACCTTTTGAATGTTGTTACTGTAGTTGTAGCAACTTCATAATGAATTAGGTAGGAGAAAAGATTGATTTGTATAGGCATCATAACTCTGTAAACAGTCTAGCAGGAGACATGACCCTGTGTATCGCCTGAACAGAAAGCACAAGAAGGCTGACACAAATTTTTATGCAGCAACAGTTTATCTCTTGACAGTGTGGCACTCCTTCTGCTTTTTAAGACATAAAAAGATGTTCTGTACTATTTTGACTTTTTGCCTGAAGATGTAAACCAGTTTAGTTCAGGTGGGTTGTGAATATCAGTGTTTTATTAATCAGTGTAATTACTTTCATGTACCTTTTTAAAGGGAGGCAGCATTTCCTTGTATAGTTTTTAAAAGTTACTTCTTGTCCTTGATTTCTGCGTACAGTGTTGAAGACGCATGCTAGATTTTTCTCTAATGTAGGACTTGTTCATCATTTGGTGTTTATGCCTATAGAAGCAGCCTCTTCCTTCAGTACCAATTTTTTTGTTGTTTTTTTCCATTGGACAGAGTCATATGGAATGAGTTTAACTGAAATAGTAAATTGAGTGGGTTTTTTCCATTTACAATGTGAGATGTAAACCAGAAATTTTTCTACAACCCCAGAAATAACTTTCTGTCTTCTTAGGTTAAGGTGCACTCTTTTCTGCGGAAAGCTCGTGAGCCATCCCTTGGTTATTTGGTTTATGGAAATTCACAAAGAGAGCTGTCATTTGAACTTGAATCTGTTTAAGGAAGTTTGAAGAGCATGTGGCACTTGAAGGACAGCAGGGTCTGCAACACTTTACTGAAAAATGTTCTGTGTCAGTCCAATAGATACAGAACAAACCACAGGCCCTTTGATAGCAAATAAGTTTTGTTGCATCTCTAAAATATGTGGACTTCTACCTGCAAAGACGTAAGCATCTCTATTGTTGTTCTCTCCATCCCTGTGAAGGGTTCAGAAGGTTACAATGTACCTGCTATTTGAATTAACAGTAGATAAGCTTCCCATCTCTCTCCAAGAAAGGTAAAATTCATAGTTAATACAGATGTTTTCTGTTTAAAGTTTATTCAGTATAAGCTCAGGCTGTTTAAACCAATTTCTTATTTATTTTCATTTTAACTTCTTTCATCATACTGCTGTTCTGATTAAAAAGAGGCTTTTCCCCTTATGTCAGTAGCGGAGCATGTCTAGATACATATTTTAACTTCTAGCTAATGTTCAGTTTCCAAAAGACCTCCTCAGATGTTGCATAACTACAGATACAGACTTTTATTTTGTAAACTTACTGGCAAAGTAGACTGAAGCTTAGTTCTACTAGCCTTTTGGTACGGGTAGTTTTTTTAGCGAACTGTTTTTCCAAAATGGACACACTTGCTGCTATTTGAAAATAGCTTTTACACTTGTAGATAATACACAGAACAACTTCCGATTTTTACATTTAGTAAATGACTGTATGCTGTGACAAATAAGTGAACATGTCCTTTTTAAAAAGGGACTGATCTATTATGAAAACCTTGTTGAGCTTTCAAACCTCAGTAAGAATAAAAATCAAGATATTTGTCAAGGCTTTAGTAGTATTTTACAAGAAGTTTACAATGTTTTTCCTTCAGGCTGACTTTAATCTCTTAAAGCCTAAAAAAAAGCAGCTCTTCTGTTTATTAGTGAAAGAACACAGATTAAAATTTAAATATGAGAAATAGCCATAGTTAGCCTAGTATAAAAACCTAATTGTGTCACAGAGGTTGAGTGCATAATATTATTTAAATAGGCAATTAAAACAAAGTCTGTGGCAGGTTGTGCTTTTAGATTGAGGTTGAAATCATGTGTAAACTTACCTTATGAAAATGTGTGTGCTTTTATTTTGGGTACAGTTCTATCACTTCCTTGCATAAGCTGTGATCAGGCTTAGTTTCTTTATAAGAAACGAAAATCAAGATGTTACACATTGCACAAGGTCTTACTTGCATCTTAGTTGATGAACAGTAAACAAACAGAACTATTTGCCTAAATTATTTTTTCTTAAGAAGATAAGGTACAAAGAAGAGTTTCAAGCCCTCCTTTTCTTCCTCCCACGTGCTGGCTAAAATACCTAGTTTTCCATTAGACCCATTTATATCCTAAATTTGTTTGTTGCAATGGATCACGGTGT
Organism: Falco peregrinus; assembly: GCF_023634155.1. Lineage (NCBI taxonomy): Eukaryota > Metazoa > Chordata > Aves > Falconiformes > Falconidae > Falco > Falco peregrinus. Next base: position 47,609,405 of record NC_073723.1, read on the forward strand.
TCAGTACCTTTCGCAGTGGACCCTTACTGGCCCAATGTCACTTCTTGTGAAAATGAAGAAACGGTGGGTGACATGCCCAGTTAATTACTTCTAGTACAGCCTGAGCTCATACGCTTTCCCACAGCTGAGGCCTAAGATGGTGCTTGGGGTCTCCCAGTCTAGTTTAAAGAGGAGCCGCTTTGATACGAGAATAGGTAAGTACCTGGTGAATAACAGTTTCTGATGTAATTTTATAATAAATGCAACTCTTATGCAGACCAGTAAATATTCAACAGTGCTTGCTTAGTGCTTATATGCCAGTGTACTTCGATACTTGTTTGTATAGTGTTAACACGCAGAATATCCTACTACTTTGACTATGTTTATGCTCCGTTCTAAAACTTTTTGGTATTCTGGCTTAACTATTTGTTTGGTCTCAGCTGTGTGGATGTGACTTAAGCTTATGCCCAGAGTGGTAGGAAATCATACCATACCCATGCCTCACTGCTGGGCTAGAACACTATTGTTTACATTCTAGCCATTTCCACATAAAACTGTCATACTGTTTTTAGGGATGCTGCTTAAAACAGTTGCATGGGGTAGGTGGGTCCTACAAAAGTATGCCTTTTCAAAAAAAAAAAAAAAAAGTAGTAAAACAAATTCATAGTATCATTCTATCTCCAAACAAGGGAAGTAAGAGAATGCATTTTAGCATTATTAGAATGCAATTTTAGCATTGGTTTCTGATGGTGGATTTTTTGAGTGGCTATTATGATGAAGGTAATTGCAAGTGAAATTATTCTAAAGTCATATTTATTTTCTCTTTTCATTCTGCTAAAAAGAGCAGATGGTAGCATAGGTGATGCCTCGTACTGTACTAAGAGTCCTAACTTTCATTCCTTGAATGAATGTTTTCTAAATAAATGGACACAGAAATAAAAGGGTTGAATATTGTACTTAACTGGTTTTGAGTTTAACGTATTTGCCAGACTTTTACAGATGGACTTATGTAAGAGCTGTTTGTTCTGATCTACAGAGCATGTAATAATAATGAAAATATTTAGCAGAGATGTCTTACTCAGATGATGAATTAACCATATAGGCAAAGCTGGAAAGTCATATAGTGATATTGTTTCATATATTTGCTTTTATTTCATCATCATAAGAGTGGACAGATTTTCTAATTGGCTTCAGGTATGAGAAGGGATTTACTTTTTTAAATGGCCATGGTTGGAGATCAGGGGCGTGGAGGGGAGTCAGCACTGAAGTTCATCTCTGCAAATGTATCCCAACATCTTTGTAGCATCTGTTATCTGTCAGAGTTGTACAAGAGCAGTGCAATACTGTATTCTCCTGGTTTAACAGTGTAAAGCAAGGAGTCTGCATCCCCCAAGAACAAAGCGGTGAGAAGTAACCGAGTGTTGTGCTGGGCCTCTTCTGTGTCATGCCAGCAGAGCTGGCTGCCTTGTTGTCTTGTGGATGTCATTCTAGCTGCAGTTTCTCTGATAACAAAACTGCTTTTCAAGGCTACTGTATCCCCAGTTACACTCATGCCCTTCGTGGATCTGTTTTCTGAAGCAGAGAAGTGGAGAGGAGCAAAGCAGCTGCTGGTGCTGGAGAAATTGTAACAGAGAACACTGATTTCCATTACTTGATATCTTTTTTTTTTAATAACACTGATAGTTTCATTTGTCTTTCAGGGGTTAGATAAGTTAGATAACCATTAAGATTTAATGGACCACAGATAGTTGCCTGCAGGATTTTAAGTCTGAGCAGGATGAGGGCAGGGGGCGCACTGCTTCTAAGTAAGGAGAGCCTGGATGGGTGGCTTCCTGTCGGGTCACTCAAACTGAGTCTTTCTTCAGTGCTCTGTTGTAGAGATTTAGGCCTTTTCACACACACAAAAAATTACAGATTTGACTTTGCCAAAATACCATTCATAGTCTGTCTTCTGACCTGCTATCCTCAATAATAAAACTGCAGTATACGCGCTTCACTGTAATGTCACTTGTTGAGACAAGGCTGGTAACTGAGGACTCAAAGGTTGCTTGACTTTTGAGCCCCATCTTCTGTATGGCAGCTCTTACAATGAAGTGCTAGCACCTGCTGTGAGTGTCTGCACTCCACAAGCAGGTCGTGCCACTCACGGGTTGTATTTGAGAAGTGTTGAAGCCTTACACGTCATGATTTTCAGATGCTACACCAGCTCTTCCAGCTCTTCTGAGAGTTTCAGAAGTGCTCATCCAGTTTCCTTCTGAGACTCCCTCTGGAGCCAGTAATTCGTGGTCACTTTTCCCTCTTTGCTGTCCCTTATCTCTTTGTTCTTTCCTGATCCTTGGTACTTTATTAGTCCACGTGGACAAGAAAAATGAGGGATCGGAGGTGGAGACAATCCCAGGATGAGGGCCACAGCAGCAAACTATCCAGTTTATCCTGAAGTTGTTAAATGTTTGGGACCAATGTCTAAGGTGCTTATACTACCAAAAGTGTGATAGATGCCAACAAAATAAAGGCAACTTGAAGAGGTTAATGTGATTGGTGATACTGAACATACAGGGAAAATACAAATAAGGAGAAGTTAAACTGTCTCAGAAAGGAGTATAAGAAAACAGCTTTTCAGTGTAATGTTACAAGCATTCAGCATTTCTGTTCCGTTGGGTGCAGAGCTTCGTTGCCTATGCAGGAGCCTCCTTTGGCCCTCTGGGAAAGGCCTGATGTTGTTGAAGTCAGTAGCAGCATTCCCACTGAGTTCAATGTGAGCAGAAGCAAGCCAGATAAAACATGAACAGTAAATTAAGCTAAATTCTGAAAAGTTCAGCTTCCGCCAATAGTGCAAACAACCTGGGTTGTGTTAAATTCACCTCTGGGGAGCTTCAGTCTACGTTACTAGAGAACTTGGAAACATCATCCCAGTGTCTCGAGGTTCTAAGACTTTCAGATATTTTTATCTTTCACAGCTGATAGAGCCCACTTTCAGACAATACTGTTTTCAACCCTGATTGTTCCTCATTTGTAATTCACATTTCTTTTTTCTCCCCGAAGGACCAGCAACACTGGCATTTTTCCTGTTGTCCCACCAAATTGTATTAGCATTTGCCAATTGTGTGCCAAATTGAAATAATAATTCTATAAATAAACTCTCTGAAAATACCGGTCTGTGAGTGTGTTTTCCTGTGTCTTGTCTTTCTGTTGGGTATTGTGTCTTTGTGCACCAGATTTTTCCTTTTCTGGTAATGCATGCCAGGCTGCTCAGCTGTGATATGTCCATGTGTGCATGACTGTGCCTGAGGGATTATTGTTATTGACAGGTCAAGCCAAGTTAGTGATAAATATAATTCAAAATCTCCACTGTTTTTACTTTCATGTGTGTGTTTTATTGTGAAAGTTGATGGATTTATCAGATGGAAAATGAGTGCTTAGAAACCCCTTGTATAGTATCCCCCCTTCCAACAGCACCTCCAGGACTCTTACTAATTAACGTTACTTCATTCTGCTTGTGTCTTATTAGCACGAGAATAGTAGTAGTAGAGCAGTAACTGTACCATTACTAGTCCTTTTTCTGATAATGTGTCACTCTTCATAAGGGAAGCTATGGAATATGTTGAAAGATGCTTTAATGTCCCACATCAGCGTGGCATTTTGGGCTGTTCTTAGGTGCAGCTTCAAATATGGTTGTTGTCACCGCTGTCAGTATGTGCAAGACTGGATGTGCAATGAAGCCATGTGCCATCCTGGCCCTGATGTACTTTGCTGATTCTCCTCTTTCCCCAGGTAAAAACTAGAACTGGCAGGCAGCCTCTGTGCCAGCAAGGTCCAGTCAGTGTTCACAGTATGTTTTACCATGCCTAAAATTGTGCTCTGGCACCAACAGTGATTGCACATACCACTAAAAACTTTCACACTCCAGAGCAGCATGGTTGCATGCGGACTGCCCGTTGAGAAGTGTCCTGGGATTGTGCAGACTGCTGAACTATGCCTGGGGAATTGTTCGGGACAAAGTTGGTTTGCTTCAGCCAAAAACACACCGAGGATCATGCTGTAGTACTGATCGGCAAGCTGTGGAGTTCGGGATCATTCTGGACTGCGTAACTGGCTTGTATGAACATAGGCAACATACACCAGAGGAGCTGCACATGGATGCTTTGAAAATGATCGTATGTGATCTAACCAGATACCAGTGTGGAGTACTTGGCAGTAATTTGGAAAGAGAAGTGTCTGTTGCGATGCTTTGCAGGGCATTTTGGGGAAGGAACAATCCAGAGGAGCAGGGATTCTTCATTTCTTGCAAAGTATGTGTGTGAGAGAGAAAATGGGCATTTGCAATTGTCAGTGATGCTGATGTTTTCCCATGTTTGATGACACTGTCTTTGCAACAACCTGGATGGCCCAAGTGGCAGGCTTGTCTGAGGAAAGCAGTGTTGTGTCTAGTTGCTGTTTCACGTGACGAAATGCTGGACTAGCTGATTCCTGTGGCCAGTTTAGGAACTTCGCTGCACCAAAAATAGTCTTTTCAAGTACACTGGTTATGAAAACATCAAAACTGCAGTTTACTGTGGGTTATGTTAAGGCACACAAAGGGCAAAAGCACAAGTATCGTGATACTTGGACAACAAAGGAAATTGCAGAAGTTGAGCAAATATGATAACAGTAGCTGGCTCGTTGAAAATGATTGTATCCTTTGGGAAGCCTGAAGGACTGTTGTTGGCTAATATCTACTCTATGGTATCATGAGGATCTCAAGCTTACATTTCTCCCATTTAAGCTATCACTGCAGTATGGCATAAGGGCTGGGTCACCAGCAGTCGTCTTCCAGGCTCTGAGTGCTGCCGTGTTATACCGGTGTGTTCTGGTTTCAGCTAGGTTAGAGTTGGGGTTTTGGGTTGGTTGGTTTTTTGTGTTTTTTTTTTTTCTTTTTTCTTCTCAGTAGCTGAGAATTGTTTTGAATTTAGTACGACAGTAATACACGCTCATGGTTTTAGTTGTTGCTGGGTAGTGTTTACACTAAGTCAAGGATTCTTCAGTTTCTCAGGCCCTGCCAGCCAGAGGGCTGGAGGGGCACAAGGAATTGGGAGGGGACACAGCCAGGACAGCTGGCCCCAACTGGCCGAAGGGATATTCCATACTGTTGAATTTCATGTTCAGTATGTAAACTGGGGGGAAAGATGGCTGGGGCCTGCTGATCGCTGCTCGGGGACAGGCTGGGCATCGGTCAGTGCGTGGTGAGCGATTGTATTGTGCATCACTTGGTTTTTTCCCTTCCCTTTGGATGTTATCCCTCTCTGCCTCTCTCTCCGTTATTCCAGTTATTATTATTAATTTTATTTCAATTATTAAATTGTTCTTATCTCAACGCTCAAATTTTACCTTTTTTCCTGATTCTCCTCCCCACTCCACTGGGGTGGGGTGAGCGAGTGAGCAGCTGCGTGGTATTTAGTTGCTGGCTGGGGTTAAACCACAACATGGTATCACACCAAAGACTTGACCCGTGCTTGGACTTTGAGAAGGCTTCCACTGGTTACCAACACTGATCCCAGCGGCAGCCTCCAGTCTCATCTCTGACCAGGGTTTGGCTCTTTCTGAGCTATAGAAGCTGCCCCAGGGTCAGCGTTTTTGCAGGTTTCCTTATGAAGAGCAGTGTGATAAGTAACAAGCGTAACGCTGCATGCAAAAACTAAACAGCCTGCAGTGGCATCCTGCTCCTCAGGGATGTAAACCCAGTTTATGGCTCCCTTTTGTCTGTTGGATCAGCGCCTCACATATACTGTGGTCTACGCCTTGTTTTTATTTTCTTCTTTCAGGTAGTCATGTTGTCCGTGTGCTGCTCTTAAACGCAAGCTAAAATTGTTAAAAATACTGTAAGTTCAGTTCAAGTCCTGCATGCCTAAGAGCCATTTGCATGTTTGTTTCTTTGTACAGTAGTAACTGTCTTGAGTCGACTTCTTTGCATCCGTTGGCACACGGGCATCTTGCACGCTGGTCTAATGTTTGAGGGCTTTTCAGTCATGGTCTCCAACTCCAAAGGTCAGTTCGTTTGTAGTGCTTAAATAATTAAACAATGTTTTTCAGGCTGACGCTGCACAGCACTGTTTTAACTTCATCTGGACCCTGATTCAGTTGCTTTAAGGGCATTCTAGGAGTCTTCATCAGCCATCATCCCTTTCTCGTTCCCAGGGAAAGGGCTGAACTCCCACTGCAGAGGATGGAAGTTTGACCTGGCACCACCAGTGGGTACCGAAGCAGTGAAAGCACAGTCAGGCAGCGGGGACAGGGCTATGGGACTGCTTTGCAATAGTGTCAGATAGAGTGGGTGCCTGTCACCTCTACTGTGGGCACAGATTTGGTGACCCTTTGCTCGACACACATCTTCAGTAAAATGACTCCAAATTGAAGGAATTCTTCCAAGTGGTATGATCTAAATGAAAAGCACAAGAAGCACAGTGCTAATCTACAGTAATTCTGTAAGGACAGTGGACTGACATGAAACTACACAGATTTGGCTTTTACATTTTAAAGCCACACATTTTTTTCCCAAAGGGGTATACTTGTAGAGTTAAGAATGCATCAGGTTTGCACTTCTCTTGTCTGAACTTCATGCAGGCTGGGTGGGTCTGGTGTCTTTGTATTTGCAGAAAGCAAATCATAGAATCGTTTAGATCAGAAAAGACCTTTAAGATCAAGTTCAGCCATTAGCTCGGGACTGCCGAGTCCACCATTAAACCATGTCCCTAAGCACCGCATCTGCACGTTCAATGCTGCCAGGGATGGTGATTCCATCACCTCCCTGGACATCTTGTTCCAATGCTTGACCACCCTTCCTGTGCACACTGTATTTCTGCAAGGGGATAGTATTCAACTGAAATAAATAAAGAGGATCAAAAACATGTGAACTCTGTAAAAAAGGAAAGGCAAGTGTTTTAACCTGCTTTCCGTAGTTTTCTGAAATCTTAGTACCTGAATCTGTTGGAAATATTTGCATCGACAGCAAAGGTTTTCAATTACTTTTAGCAAAAGAGAAGTATCTCATGTATGTAATGTGTAAAAACACCGATCTGCTTGCTCTTCTGATGAGACCCTAATCTTCTCTTACAGCAGTAGTTTGACGCAGGTGTAACCATGGCTTTTGGAACTGAAATTGCACTCTGTCCTGATAGTTTTGTTGCTCTAAATCTATGTATGCCAAAATAACTTTTAGCACTGGCACTTGGATGTCCCGTACTAAGGACTTTGCGGGGGGGAGCAGAGGCCACCAGAGGGCTCTGTCCTTTCACGAATGCCCTGAAGAGCCAGAAAGATTTCGGGGACTGTGAATTCACAGGCTTGTTTCATTTTATTACCGAGGAAAGTCTTACACTGGTTTTTCTCAGTTGTGTCGCATGTTTTCAGTCGAGGCAGCCACAGGGCTGATCCAGAGGGCTGCACTGAATTGCTGCTATGCAACTGGACAGCTTGTTATTTCTAATGCATGTTTTCTCTTGTGTTTTTGATTTGATTTAATATTGCAGTAAAAGTGCACATTTTGTATGGAGGGTTTAAGCTACCAGCGATGTAACTTCTGTTAAGTAACTCTTTTCAAGCTCCTTGAATTTTATCCCATGAATTCACACACATCTGTAACTAGAGCTTGAAAGTCATGATGTGAACTTCCCATGAAGATGTCTGTGTGCAAGTTCATTTCCTAGAAGTTTTGCTTCTGTAAATCATAAGATAAGGTCAATTTTGACAAATGTACATCCAGGCTTTGTGTGCTTTTAAGTACATAACCACTCCACCTGCCACTTCAAGTTAATTCTCACATCTGATATTGGCAGAGGAGCAACTCCTCCACTTCCATCATCTCAACTTCTATGTTTCAGTCTCATGGAAATAATATCTTTATTCTCAACCACCATAAATGTGACTTGATGAACCTCTGTAAAGCCTCACCCCTTTTTTTTGGCTTTTTTCTTCAAAAGTAGGAGTTCCCCCATGAAACAAATTTTTACCAGTTTAACAAATTAAAAAAAGCCTATTCTGTTGCTTAAGCAACTGAAACAGCCCATCTTACTACCACTAACATACCAAAGCCTGGTTCTCTAGCTAATACAAATTGCCATATATTTTGATATCATTTGAACTTCCTTCCAGCTAGCAAAAAATAGGCCTCTGTTCTGGCCTTTCTTGCACATGAGATCTATCATACTTACCTTTATCTGGAAATGTTCTGTCTTGCAGCAGCGTATTGGGGCCTCTCGCAGCAGCTCCATCAGACCTTTCTAGGCTCTTTCAGACCACTGTGCCAGCAAGAACAGAGAGCGCACTGATATTTTGTCAGCTACTTGCTACTAAAATTGTTTGGAGTGTTTTCTTATTTCTCTCACTGGCATTGTTGTCCATTTGTGTCCTTGTGTGAGAAATGTGTGCATATTTCACATGGAGAAAAAAAAAAAAGAAAGTAATTTTCTCTTTCAGCCTTTTACAGGAATCTTGCAGTGCTTTCCTCCACAGCTGTCTCCCAGTACTGTATTAATAACTTAAAAATGTAATATTATTGCTTTCTTTGCACCTTTTTTTGCACCACATGGACTTCTAGTGACTGTGACCTTCCTTTCTGTGGAACAGACAAAAAGAAAAGGTCCATGTACCCCATGCTCCAGCTGCACAGACAATGCAAGTGTCTGCTGCTCTCCACCTCTGCAGACTTGCTTAGTCAAACCTGAGGCAAGATGAAAGAGAGGAGTTTTGGAGAACATCCGTTTGCTGCAATCCAAACTTCAGTCTTCCGCTGCAGTGATTGTTGCTGTCATGGTGAAAGTTAACATAAATGGGTCCTTGTCTGCCAGAGGTGTGGTATGGATACCAAAAAGTCTAACAACAAGAACAACAATAAAAAAAAGCTGGAGAAAAATAGGCATCCTAATTTTGAAGAGACAGCTGACAGTGAGGAGAGTAGATTGGGACTTTAAAGGGTTTACATTTGTGTCCAAATATAATGCTAATTTGGGAGTTGTCATTTGTGTGTGCAAGTCATTCCTTCTGTTAATTATATCTAGCTGCATATTTAAGTAAAATACGTTAAAATAATATGCAAACTAAGTCTCCTAGCTACTTTGGGAGATGAAAGAGGATTGAAAGAAGAAAGCTAGTGTTATGCTTAAAAAAAAAATAAAAGGGCATTTTTCTATTTGGACAGCCATCCTCAGTATAAATTGAAAGGCCGTGCATCATGATTTTTTTCTTGGTATGTGTTCATCACAGGCACTTTCTGCAGTGCTGACTGTCTGAATCAGGACTAGGCTGAGTTTTGCTGTGCATCTGTCCTCTGACTGTGGGGTGGGCTGGAGGTGATGGTTCATTGTTCTACGTACTGATTGGGGTCATTAGAGAAAAATCCTTATTGAGTAACAAGACTCTGGATTTCTGTTTCCGTGTCTAACATTTTCACCTGCAGAAATTTTATTAGGACAAACAAAATCCTACGTAAATAATCCCAGTGAGGAGCCTGTTAGGATGATACCTCCTGCTGCCTCCAGTTTGGCACTGTTTCTGTTGGGAAGAGGGGAGCAATTTTCCTCAGGCCAGATCTGCTGAGTCACGAAAAAGGAAAATAAGAAGAGCTACTACCCATTTTTGAAACCTCATATGTGAGATTCAGCCTTCTTAATAAAATTGCAGTTAAGCGGGGACAAGTACATTAATAATTCCTAAATTCTATCATCCTGATCACTTGTGGGAACGTGATTTGAATTTCTGTGGCTTGAGTCACCTATCCAGGACACTGGGAGGAGAAGGAGAGAGACAGAGGAGGATCTAACTGGAAATGGAATTGAGATTACTTTATATCATAGAATCAGAAAATAGTTTGGGTTGGGAGGGACCTTTAAAGGCCATCTAGTACAACCCCCCCTGCAATGAGCAGGGCATCATCTTCAACTTGATCAGGTTGCTCAGAGCCCTGTCCAAGCTGACCTTGATGATTTCCTGGGATGGGGCACCTACCATCTCTCTGGGCAACCTGTTCCAGTGTTTTACCACCCTCATTGTAAAAAAATTCTTAATCTCTTTCAGTTGAAAACCATTCCTATCTGTCCTATAACTACAGGTCCTACTGAAAACTGTCCCCATCTTTCTTATAAGCTCCCTCTAAGCACTGAAAGGTCTCCCTGGAGCCTTCTCCAGACTAAACAACCCCAGCTCTCTCAGCCTGTCCTCAGAGGAGAGGTGTTCCACCCGTCTGACCATTTTTGTAGCTCTCCCCTGGACCCGCTCCCACAAGTCCATGTCTTTCCTGTATTGAGGGCTCCAGAGCTGGATGCAGCACTCCAGGTGGGGTCTGCCAGAGCATAGCAGAGGGGGAGAAACCTCCCTCGACCTGCTGGCCACCACACTTCTTTTGATGCAGCCCAGCATATGGTTGGCTTTCTGAGCTGCAAGCGTACTTTGTCAGGCTCACGTCCAGTTTTTCATCCACCAGTACCCTCAAGTTCTCTGCAGGGCTGCTTTCAATCCCCTCATTCCCCAGCCTGTATTGATACTGGGGGTTGCCCAGGTGCAGGACCTTGCCCTTGGCCTTGTTGAACTTCAGGAGGTTCACATGGGCCCACTTCAGGCTGTCCAGGTCCCTCTGGATGGCATCCTGTCCCTCAGGCATGTCAACTGCACCACTCAGCTTGGTGTCATCTGCAAACTTGCTGAGGGTGCACTCGATCCCACTGTCTATGTCATTGATGAAGATATTAAACAGTGCTGGTCCCAGTATGGACCCCTGAGGGACACTACTAGTCAATGATCTCCATCTGGATGTTAGGCTGTTGACTATTATCTGGATGTGACCATCCAACCAATTCCTCATCGACCATCCATCAAATCCATATGTTTCAAATTTAGAGAGAAGGATGTTGTGGGGCACTATGTCAAAGCCCTTATGGAAGTCTAGGTAACTGACATCTGTAGCTCTTTCCTTGTCCACTGATGTAGTCAATCCATTGTGGATCACTCAGAACAAATATTTAGACTGCAAATTTCATATCAAAATGAAGTAAAAAATCATTATGATGACATTGACAGCCAAGAAGAAAATTGCTATCATTGGTATTTTGTAAAACTTACTTTTAAGCCAAACCATAAAAATGGCATAGCTGAACTACTTAGGTTTTGGTTTAGTTTGAGGGTTTTTTTTCACTTGACGTAACATAATTAACACAGAAATTAATTAAAAATACAAAGTTCATTCTTGTATGCTTTAATATTTCAGTATCATCTTGTAAATACATAATAGATAAAGCACAGGGAGTTTGCTTGAAATTATAATGAACAACTAATGTTTCAAAGATGTTGTCAGCATTAGAGAACCCACTCATCTGTACTTGTCTGCCCTGCCCCAGTTTGTGAGTGACCCTATCGAAAAATGGAATAAATAATATAAAATAAAGATTTTTCTGGATCAGCAGTGCAGTTTTTGCAGCATCTCTAGAAATGGAAAGATCTTAAATTTCACTGTATGAAATACTGAAGAATTACAGATTATGCCTATGTCTTCCTTTTTTCAGCCATTGAAAGGCTTGGGGTTTTCTTTACCTTTTCAAAGGCAAAGATATGAACAATATTACAAATACCGTACTCTGTTCCACACTTCTGCCTTCAAGAGGTATGGAATAAAAAATGGGCAAGGGACTACCTGGGATCAATGTGCTCATATGCTGCTTGTTTTAAGTAGTTCATTGTAGTAATCCTTTAAAATGTAAAATCCTTTAAAAATCAAAAAAATTGGCTGTCTTGCCAGTAAGTCATTTAAAACATAGAAACTGGGCATCTTGGTGCTGGCAATCTTCTGCCCAGACATTAAGGACAGAGACACTTGAGCTTCTGCTGTGTCACCATTATGGTGCACTGGGCTACGGAGTGGATGGAACATCTGAGGCTTTCGGGATGATGGATTATGTCCATTTCCCACTGCCTCAGTACAGCCATTTTCCCTAAAAAATTTGGAAGACTAGTGAAAAGGCCTAACTATTGCATTAGGGAGATACTCAGGTAATCCGCAGTGTAAGAACATGAGGTGGGCTCAGACCCCATTTCCTCCTTGCACCCTCAGTGGAAACCATTGCTGTTTATGCAGGTGACAGTAGCTTTGTCTCGGGAGTTTTTTCATGTCTTTCTGACTCTCCAAAGCATTTTATGACGGGGGCTGATTTAAGTCGAGACTGTGATATTCAGCTGATTGCTACAGTGGAAGGGTTGTGAGTCTTTAGTGAGAACTGCAAATAGTTGAGCCCTTTGAAAACCCTTCTAGGGTGGATTCCCACAGAAGTCCCTCAAAAGAAAATTCAGGATGGGAATTTAAAGGAAAGCTTAATTGTGAAGTTCCAGTATTTGTCTCAGTTAGGACTGGCAAGAGTCATTTTTGAGCTTCCCCTCATGTGGATGGTAGAATAGGTATATTTCTGAGCATTTTAGTCAATAAAGCTGTTAGACATCTGAAACTTCAGACTCAATGCTGCTTTTCTATTCTCTCTTAGAGCCCTTGGGGACTCCAGATACTTTGCACATAAAAAGGCAGGGGAACAAATCTGTGGAACAATTTCTATGATGGAGAAAGTAAATTTGAAGACAAAAGCCGTTTTCAGTTTCTCTCTTGTTGTGAGGTATTAAATGATTTATATCTGGTATAAAAATCAAAACCTTTCCAAATTGCCACTTTTCTTCTAAGTTCATGATACAAACGTGCATGCTAGTAAGCAGAAAGTTGTGCTGGGCGAGGATTAACTCAGAATGGATTGGGCTGATGTTAAGTGAACTTAAACAGTCTCAGCTCCTTCCTCCTGTGCTATAGACAGTAGAAGTGCAGGCAGGAGCACATTTACCTGGAAGTACAGTGTGTCCTCCACTTTGCACTGAAAGTACTAAATTACAGGGAATTAGCAGCAATTCCTCTTTGCGGATATATGCCTGGTGTCTGGAACTGACTTGGTTGTGTGCTCAGAGAGCAATTGGCCCTCCCCTGCCTGCATTTTAATTTAGAAAATTTTGGATTACATTTAGAAAATTCCTTTTAGAGCACAATATAATGGGAAATTTAAAAATAAGCATGAATTTTTGCTTATATCAACCTTATTAAGCTCATTGCTGTGCCCTGGCAATGAGGTTAAGCTTTACCTACATTTTTACTGTTGCAATTCATACTTTTTGAGAGTGCTAAGGTATCACAGTCACTCAATAAGTGCTAAAAAGAACTGTCAAAAACCCGATGTTCCAATGATTGCCTTTTTTTTCTTGTGAGGTGAAAGAATGATCCTTTTTACAAAAAAGCAAGCTTGTGGCGGACATCGTAATACGAGCCACTAACACTGTCTCATTGCAAAAAAGGCAAAACACATGCCATGTGTATCACGGCCAGTAGATCAAGGGAAATTATTACTGCCCTTGGTGACAGTGAGACTGTGCCCAAACACGTCGCCCAGGATTGCCCCCCACCTTCTTGCAAGAAAGCTGTGGAGAAGCTGGAGAGTCTCCAGCAGGAGACTAAGGTCAGGGTTCTGGAGCACACAATGTACCAGCTGGGGTCATTTAGCATGTTCTCCAGGCTCAGGGGCAATTTTTTAGCAGTTTGAAGCACAGTTACAAAGATATCAGAGTTATACTCTTCTTGGCAGTGGTAGATGGTGTAGCAAAGGACATTTGCAAAAACTTCTTCACCATGAGGGTAGCATGTGCTGGGAGAGGTTGTGCAGTCTCCAGGCTTGGAGGTTTTCAAGATCTGGCTAGACAAAGCCACAACCAACCAGATGTAGAGCTGGTGACAATGGTGCTTGAGCAACCTCCTAAGAGGTTGGCCTGGCAACCTTCAGAAATCCCTTCCTCCAAACATTTCTGGAGCATGTGAGATTACGCGTAAGAAGTTCCAACTAGCTGTGGGAGAAGCCCTCTGGCAGGGCTTTTGGATCCTTTAGTATTATAGAAGGTTTCACATGGTTAGAGCACAGGTCTCACTGCCTTTAAAGCCACGAGCATTCAGCATTTCTGCAAATCATGGGTCAGGTCAGCAGAGGATGGCTGTGGAAGTAGACATGTGTAGCTTAATGCAAGGCAAAAAGAAGTCTGAATTAAAAAACTTCACAGGAGATTGAATTCCAGGATTTTTTAGTGATTTTTCATTGGATTACTATTTGCCTTGTTTGCTGGTTTGTTTGGTTTTTTTTTAAATGCAAATTTCTCATCAGTTATTTAAACAGTGCCTGTAGTTCAGAAGAATGTGAGGAGCAGTATATACAAACTTCAGGCCTTTCACAGAAATAGGCCCTTTACCGACAGCCTCTGTATAACTGACCTACTTCCATGAACTGTAGCTAAGCCAAGACAAGCAGAGCAAACAAATTAGTGAGAAAGAAGAACAGGCAAAACTGGGACTACTTCCAAATTCAGCTGTTTCTTAGCGGAAAAGAATGGAATTTAACAGACCTTTTTGTGCTGTGTGGAGTACACGTCCCCAGCAGAATAGCTGCAGTTGTTCAGACACAGGTGTAAGAAGGAAATGTGGTTTGTCCCTGCAGCTGAGAGGCTGCAAGGCTTACTTTTATTGGGGTATTCACTTTGTTTATTCTTTCTCCATTTCTGTGAGGCAGATGTAACGGAGAAAACTTTCAGGAAAATGCTCTCAGAAATACTCCCAAAGGCCTACGCCTAGTCACTTAGAGGAAAGGATGGCTTCAGACCTCTCCTTTTCCTTTTGCTCGTTACACCTCCTTCCCTCTGTCCCTCACCCTGACCTTGGCAGCAGGTGCTGCTCTGCTGCGGATTCAGCTGTTACTGCCACAGCAGACCAAACCCCTCTGACCACATCGGCTGCTGCTGACCCCTGCCTCCTTGCTGCCTCAAGCACTCACCTGACCCTGTTGCTCTAAGGCAACACAACAACTCACCTGGCAAAAAATAGGGAAATGTTTCAGGTCAGGGCCAGGCAGTCACTTAGAAGAAGGATGCAGAAGGCAGCAGCTGAATTTCTCTTGCTTGCCACAAAACTGCCGACATGATTCTGACCCACTGTCACTTTGTGCTCTAGCCCCTGAAATACAACTGTACGATCATATTCTTTTTTCTATTTCCAGTAGAAGTGGAGAAGCAATGTATAGCTCTTCTAGCACCTATATTATGCCAGTCTTGGAAAATGTTTCACCTTCATATTGCTTGACAGAAGAGTTCAACATATTAACAATTAGGAAATTACCATAGGTCATCTTTATAGCTTCATGACTAGTCTCATCAAAAGACTTATGAAAGATGCTTGTGTGAGGAGGCTTCTGCAACCCTCATAGGGTGCTGCTCTTGACAAAGCCCAGGCCTCCTCTCTGCTCCTTGAAGATGTTGTTCTGTTGTTTCAAGTTTTGGGTTGTGATTTGGCAGCATCACTGTCCAGAGGATCAGAGAAGGGAGCTAGGATTGCCTGTCTCAGTCCCAGCTGTAACATTGATATCCTGGGTACTGATTAAATGTTAAGTTCTGACTTTGACAGAGAAATCAAAACTTGAGTGCCACTGGCTGCCCCAGTTAGGGTGCCCACATTTTGTCAGAATATTTTAGACATTTTACTATTGCTGATGTGTTCAAATCCTTATCCCTCCGTCCTGTGACAGTCAAATTTAAGCGCTAGTTTTAAATCCATCCATATACTGTCAGCGTGCAGAGTACCAATGCCTCCAATTCCTTACATCTAGATCGGTCCAAAAAGGAACTTTACCATTGGACAGCTAGCCAGCAAAGAGATCATTAAAACAGAGTATGTATGATGTCCAAGATTTTTTAGTTTCTGATTAGGGTGTACAAAGGTGTCCACTGTATTTTCCCAATCATCTCATTTCTCACCAAGCAGTGTTAAAAATCAAGCCTCTTCTCCTCCCCTTTCGCAACAGCTAATGGTTTCTTTAGCCAGGAATGACAGCTGCCTCTCCTGTTGCAACAGCAATGCAAATCTCTGACTGGCCCCTTCTAGGTTCTCAGGATATTGTTCCACCTGTTCAGATTGGTAACTGTTCCACGCTCTTCTCCATCTGCCTCAGATCTGTGCCCACACTGGGGCTTAAGCAAGAAAGGCAAAATGTGAGCAATAACAGCTGAAACAGCTCATCTTCTTTTGTAAGGTAAGACCAAAAATAAATAAATAAAAATTAAAAAATGGAAGACATAGAAGAGTAAGAAATTAAGAAACGGTTTATAAAGTGACAAAACTCTTCTAATAATCACTGTAATAAAGGCAATAAAGTTTCAGAAATTCACAGGTCAATAGTTTTAAAAGTGATGCAGCTCCATTTCTAGTTATATACTTACTTGCATTATTAAAAATACCAATATATTATGTTTCCTGAGATACAGTAATCATTAACTTCTAGGCATCAGTTACGTGCATTGTCTGGAGATATAAAATGCTTTCAAATTAATAAGATGAATTTGATGTAATAAATTGCAGAGAATCTACCCCCAAAAAAGAACTGGTGCCTCACCGTTGGCACTGGTGAGGTCGCACCTCGAACACTGGCTTCAGTTTTGGGCCACTCACTACAAGATAGACATTGAGGGGCTGGAGCGTGTCCAGAGACGGGCAGCGAAGCTGGTGGAGGGGCTGGAGCACAAGGCTTATGAGGAGCGGCCGAGGGAACTGGGGGTGTTTAGCCTGGAGAAAAGGAGGCTCAGGGGGACCTTAATCTCTACAGCTGCCTGGAAGGAGGTTGGAGCGAGGTGGGTGTTAGTCTCTTCTCCCAGATAAGAAGTGACAGGACAAGAGGAAACGGCCTCAAGTTACACCAGGGGATGTTTAGATTGGATATTGGGGAAAATTTCTTCACTGAAAGGGTGGTCACATGTTGGAACAGGCTGTCCAGGGAGGTGGTGGAATCACCATCTCTGGAGGTATTAAAAAAATGCTTAGATGAGGTGCTTGGCGACATAGTTTAGTGATGAACTTGGATGTCCTGGGTTAGCAGTCGGTCTTGATTTCAAAGGTCTTTTCCAACCTAAATGATTCTACGATTCTAATTGCAGAGTCAGAGTCAGAAAACAGCAATGAAAATAAAATATCATTTTTTACATTTAAAAGAAATAAATAGAGGTTATACAAATGCATCATTGATTTACCTAAAATATAACATTTCTTCCAGTAATAACATAAAATGAGCAGACAGTGTGAATGTGTATGTTTGGAGTTGTGTTTAATTAAAGTATTTTTAATCATCAGGTTCATTCTGCCATCTGTCTGTGGGTTGTTGGGCTTCTCCCTGTAGAGAAGAGTTAGCTTTTTGTATGATTTAACTGTGACTCTCTGCCCCTGGAAAACATTGACTTGTAATCCTGGGCTGTGACTTCCTTGTATGAAAAGGAAATTGCACACCTGGATGGGCCTCCTATTAAACACTTCAGCATAGACCCTGGAAAAGTCTCTCTGGGGCTTGCCTCCCTTTTTTCTACTTATACCTTCAACACAGAACTCAGCTGAGGTATGTATCTGTTGCACCCAGCGGCACCAGGGCGGAGAACCCCGAGCAGCTGACCCACCACAGCAGTCCAGCTGTCCCATCACACCAGTCCAGCTGTCCCACCACGCCGGCACAGCAACATGCCGCAGTGTGGTGTTGCATGGATGTACTCGACTGGGCTCCACAGCAGTGGCGCACAGGTGTGGCAGTGCCCAAATCAACAAGCCCCACAACGGCAGCAATGCCCCTTTCAGACCCACACGTGCCTGGGAGCAAGGTGGGGGGGTGTTGAAGAGCCCCACCTGTGGTGCAAACCCTCCGCCCGCCATTCTTCCACTCTTCCACACAGTTGTGAGTCTGAAATCTGGAAGTACAATAATAGGAAGATTTTTTAAAACCTCCCTTGAAGTGCAATGTATGGTGACAGAAATAGTTTTGAAACAGGTAAAGGATAGGAATAAAAAATTAATGACTCTGATGAAAATATGAATACCATTGAAAATGTTCTTGATAGTGATTCCTAATTTCTTCTTTTTATTGTAAAAATTCTTCAATAAGTAGAAGTACACACCTCCTCCAATCCTTGCTATATGGCTGCATGACTGGTAAGTTATCAAGCTCTGCCACAGAGGGGAAGTAGAGTATCATTGTAAATCCACGGTGGTGAAAGCCACAGCTCTCACATTCTGATGGAGTTAAAGACTTGTCATTAAAGCTGAAATTCTGAACCTTTTCCTTCACCATTTTTTTTTTCATTTAAAGAAAGGAAATAAAATGTTTTATTTTCTGTATTTTAAACCTCCAGTTTTGCAGTATTTCTCTTTCCTTAGTATTTGTTATGAATGAGAGCAAACTACCTGGAAACAGGATGCTCACAGGCTGGTTCTCCTTTTGGACTGTAATCCACTGCTTGGCTTCAGAAAAACTTCCCTAGCCTTTGGCTGGGATATCAGGATTATAAGTTCAAATGAAGCACATTATTTTAGAAGGTACTGATTAACCATAAGCAGGTGCCTTTTCACTGAACTGGCTGATGGGGAATGCAGAAGTCTAATGTCAGTGGAACAGAAGCATCATTAATATCTAAGGAGCGTTATTTGTATAAGTCATTCGCATGAACAGGCTTACAAAAGTGACTTCATTATTGCATGATGGTTTTTATAGTCAGACCTTTGGGTAAGTATTTTCTCGAATAGTCATCTGCAGAGGTGAACGTGACCCAGACCAAGCTCTCTCCATGGAGAACTTCTTTTAAAAAAATGGCATTGGGGGAACGTGAGAATTCCTTTGGCTTGGGCCATGTGTAAAGGGGATGTAACAGTATCGGGTACTTGGCATGTGCAAGCTTGTTGCTTTTGCATTCTAATATTTGTGTGTGCACACTTCAGAGATACTGAGCATCATCAGGGAAGTTAACAGTCTGGAAGGCTGCAAAGTGCTTGTGTGGAGCTGTTTTGCCTTTTGTGAATAAGAGGAGACTACAAATGCATATACAGCAAAAGGGGTGAACAGTAAAAGTGAAAATTGCCGAAGTTATTTCAAGCAGTCTTTGCTACAAAGAAGCTTAATTTGGAAACTAGCTCCTGCTAACGCCATCAGATTTACTGATGCCATCAGATTACTACTCTTATTCTTTTAGAATTACGAGTGTTGCCTCTGTAGGGGCCATAGTGTGCTCTCAGATAAACATAACAAAATTAGTGCTGCAGCCCAAAGCAAATCTCATGTGGAAAACTATCCCCACTGAAGTGAGTGGGAGGGCTTGTTTTTTGCACAGATGTTAACATGGCAGGACATCGTCCTCTGATTCAGGCATGCTGCTTAGGGGTTTGCTAATAAGCAGCAAACGCTTTCTTTGAAACTTCTGTTTTATAATTTGTTGTCTGGTGAAGGCTAATGCAAAAAGCCTGAATGTTGATCTGAGTGAGGCATTAATTACTTTGTTGCTTTTTCCTGGCTCACAACAAATTTTGGAGAGCTTTGAGAGCCCAAGTAGCAAAAAATTCATCTTAAAAGAAAGAAAGGAGTTACAACACAGCATCTGCAGTAGTGAGCTGGCAAGATGGACTGTACTCCAGCCCTCGAGCCTCCTGGGCTGTACCACCTGTGTTCCTGGTTTGAGCTGGATTCCCCTCCCAGCCAGGCCACAGGACAGGGTCTGGTGGTAGAGCTGAGTACCTGATCAGGATTGAGATCTTCCATCTCAGATGCAAGAAGCAGGATCTGTTCCTGTAATCCCCACAGTAGCCTGAGTGATTTGTCCCTGTAGCATTCAGTGAAACCTATGGGCATCTTAGTTGCTGACCTGTAAGCCTCAGGGGTACTAAGTTAACCTTTTCTGCTCCCATTAACTGGCTCTCTTTCCACCACTGTAACAAATACATTTTCTCCATGTTGACACCTCACTCAAGGGTATTTCCCAGGCAGATGTGTATTTCTTTGGCTGGCTGCACTATAGCACTCATGTTGTGGCTCCCTTTGCATGTGGAAATTGGTCATCCATGGCAATGCAAAGCTCAGCAAAAGCTACTTTCCCTGCCAGGATGGGGTGCTCGGCACCAGCTCCGTGTATGGGAAGAACACTGGGGCCTGTGCCACTTGCATCACCAGCGCACATATCCACACCTGCACCCTGGCAAGCCCAGTCTGCCCATGCTGGCTCTCCAGTTACTTCCAGTAATCCCTAGGAATCCGTTTCATTTCTCCTGTAATACAGCTTGCCTGCTGCTGACAGCTGCATGTTGCCCACCTCCATGTTTCAGAAAAATTCTGTAGAATAAGGACTGCCTGCTAGAAGAGAAAGGGAAAAACTTTGATCCATATGCTTCAG
This sequence comes from Falco peregrinus, assembly GCF_023634155.1. Taxonomy (NCBI): domain Eukaryota; kingdom Metazoa; phylum Chordata; class Aves; order Falconiformes; family Falconidae; genus Falco; species Falco peregrinus. Next base: position 47,629,652 of record NC_073723.1, read on the forward strand.
AGAAGAATTATAGGAACCTTTGTGCCAGGAGATATGCCCTACTCAGCCAGAGAAAATTACTTTCAGCTTATTTACTTTCCTGGAGGGGAATGGATTAAGACAAGGAATCTCCATTCCAAAGCTTCTCTTCCTTTGTGAGGGTACAGAAGGAACCCCCTGAAAATACAGGTATTTACTATTGGAGAGGGTCCCAGAGGCACACCTAAAGATTTAATACCAGAAATGCTAAATGTTTTCATAATGACTGTTTGGAACTGAAAGGCAACTACAGTCTTCTGGAGTGATCAACACCCACTTCCTTCTTTATTTAGAAGCCTAATTGTAATAGTACACTGGATGCATAGTCCACCTAGAAGCCCACCTGTGACTACTAGTTCCCTGCTTTGGCACCAAGCTCAAATGACTTATTCTGCCTGACTTCTTTTTAGTGCCTGACATATATCCTGCAGAAAACCTGGAACTTATTTTATAATCACAAGACCAAAGGCCAGTCTTATGCAGAAAGAAAGTCCTGTCTTACTGACATCCTGCAACCTTCCATTATGGTGCCCACTTTGTGTGTGTGTGTGGGCAGCTTCATGGCACAGGCAAGAATAGTGGCCACCTTTCATTCCTTTTGTGCCATAATTTTCAAAATGCCATGAATTATTCCCCTTGGATGACTTTCCCCCCTCCTCACTTTCTGTGGAGTCAGAGATGTATCAGTGGGTTTGGAATTAACACTCTAGGCTTGTAACGTCTTCCTCTTTCTTGCTGCTTGACCAACCTCTCATCTTTTTCTTCAATTAAGAAAGATTGCTTTGCTGATGCAATTGTCCACTCAGCTGAACTGAAGCCAATCTCTCATCACTTCAGATCTCTTTGATTGCTTCCTGCCCAAACTCTAACGCAGAAGTTTGTACAAGAATTTGGAAAGTGATTACAAAATCCCACAAGCCTTCAGAAAGAGAAACTTGGTTTTGATTTTTACCCAGAAAACAGTTATGGTGAAGATTATTTTAATAGAAGAATTAAGTCATAGCAACATGATAGTTTTTGTTTTGTGGGTTTTTTTTCTGGGAGGGTGGTGGTTGTTTTGAAAGGAGAGCTTTTATTCAAGGGTCTCCAACACTTTATCTTCACTATTTTAGTCAGATTGTTTTAATTTTTCTTAAAGCCTCCGTCTAAGCAAGCTGTTAGCAGAATATTTGTGTAAAAATGGAATGTAAAATCAGCTCTTTGTACAGTACTGGAAATTGCATGCACTTCCTAAAGTAAAATTGCTACAAAGATAGGAGTTTTAAATAACTGTGCTTCCAACAAATACTGTATATCAGTGTTTATTAATCATTTCATGAAAATGTTAAAATACAGGTAATGTTTGTCTTGACTCTTCTTAGCTTCCTTATGCTTCTAAATCAAAGTTGGGAAAACTCTGTATTCCCATGTGTCAGTTATTGAGTCTCTGTTTCTCTTTCTCATCATCCATTTCTAGCAGAACAGGTCACAGATCATCTAGATCTCAGGTGGATCTCTTCCTAGTCAGGTGTGGCAAGTGGGCCTTACAACAGAGCAATGCAGAAATGCCATACCATGTGATACTGTGGCATCCCAGTTGGAAAGCAAAATCCTTGACATCTGATCTTCCTGCCATAAATAATTTTATTACCCCTCTTCAAATCAGACACATCAGAAAGGTGACTTCACCATTGTTACAAGGCAAAACAATGGTCCTGGGGCTGGAAAAAAAAAAGTTGAAGTTTTATATGTATTTGTTTACCACATAGAAGTATTAATAATTAGTATGACTTCGTTTCAGTATTACCTGTGACCTTTTCCCAGAGGCTGTATTAGTGCAGTGATTTTAAACAGACGCATTTGTGTATATGTTTGGCCAAGATGTCAAAATATTTGGAAGCTTCCTAGTATGCTCCAACAGTGGTACAACGCTGTACCTGCTCATGTTACATCTTGTAGCGCTCCAGCCCTCAAGCACTTCAGCATTTACTTTTCATTTATGAAACAATTTCAGAAGGCTGAGCAATAATTAGTAGTTTCTGCTCCATTGGTAGCACAGGTTTTGGTTCAATGTCAAGCAAAACCTGTCAAGTAATCAAACTGTTTCCTGGAAAGGTCAACATGCTCTCTATCCGTAAGAATAACTCTTTTCTATTTTCCATATTTACAAAGGAAAACCCTTGTACTTAGAAAGGGAAAACAGTGCAGTGAATTGTCCAGTTTAGCATACATAACTGGGAGCACTCCTGAGAACTACTTCCCTTAATATTTTTTTAGCTCCCCACAGCCCTTTTTAAGCAGTGTTATAAGCAACCATAGGGTTTGACAAAACACACTTTTACCTGCCCACTGTACCAGATATTCTATTTCACAAATAGAATTTCAGCTGGAATGATCGTTTCTCTGTCACTTGGAGTCACCAGTGAAGAACAGCACTGGGAGGACAAAAAAGGTATTTGCAATAAAATAATGGGGTTTTGTGGTTTTTTTTGGAAAAACAGCACAAAATTATCTCTGTCATTTTCATTGGTGCTATAGATTTTCAGCAAGGACTGAGGGTGTTTATTTTTCAGACCTGGGCTATCACCTTTTGCTTGGTTGGGAGGTTTTTGGAATTAGCTCACAGACTGTGGGTGACAAAGCTTTTCATGGAGCCGCCCCAGAGTTGTGCAGCTCCCTGCTACAATTTAGCTTCTCTTTTCTCCAGGCTGTCCTTGTTCTAAGGAACCTTTTCATTCCTGAAGTACTGATATTTTTTACTTGCTTATCTTTCTGTATTTTGGGGTATTTTTAAAAGAGGAAAAACTATGGGCTTTTATGTGCAGCATTCATCTTTATTGGAAAAAAGCGGTCTTCTATACTCTTGGAGGAAAGTAACTTATGAACTGGAAAGTAGTGGTAGTCAAAAGGGACAGGTAACACAACAGTGAAGTTTCTTTAATAAGGCTAACCAGTAAGTGGTGCAAAAAAACAAATGGATTAATTCAGTAAAGAACACGCCAAGAAAAAATGCTGCCCGTGTAATAGCCCTTGTACCTGCAGCCACAATGGGGAGCTGCAGGAAGGGCTCTGCACTGGCCGCTCACGCCAGGCTGCTCAGCAGGACTGCCCCATAGCATGAAGAAGGAGCAAATTTTTCCTGTTGACCCGCAAGGGCATAGGGCCTCTGCCCAATTGTGTAGGATGCAAAAGAACAGGGGAGAAACCCTCCTCCTTACTCCTCCCACAAAGACCTCCTGCAAAGGTTTACCTGAGGTTGCTCTTTAAGGGCTTTCCCCTGCTGACCTGTAGGTGAATAGATGCTGCTTCAGGGTTGGAGAAGGTTCTGCTCCCTCCATGCTCCAGCCTCAGTGCCCAGAAGTAGATCCCAGCTTTTCTGGGGAGACTGCTGCTGTATAAATTACAACACCCGGGACCTGAATGCTTGTAAGGGTGGATACAAGGGGGATACCTAACACCACGTGTTGGAACATGCACCTTAGGATGAAATAACACCCCTTTTCTTCTGCCTCAGGTGGATGAAGGCCAGCATGATAACCTATGGCAAGCTTCAGTCCCTGGGTATAAAGCGTCAGTTCAGTGATTTTAAAATAAATACCAAAAGCAGAGCAAAACAAAACCCCTTGAAAAACCACCCCTCTAGCCTTTACCAGATCAGATGCAATTATAGTGTCCAGTCCAAAATGGATCCCGACACGCAGTTAAACCTATGTCAAGTCACTTAAAAATTGAATTGAAGGCAATATGCATGATTCAGAACATTATTAATAATGGTATTTTATTATTATTATTTTTCTCCCTTAGGCAACAACAGGATTTGAGAAGTATTTCAAACAGACCTTTGAAATCCTGCCCTTTAAACTTTCACCAGTATTGTCATTTGCCTGGAAGCATCAATGCCAAAAAAGTTACCATGGGAACAGTATGTGATACTGTCATGCCTTTAACCTCTCTAATCTCAGGGATGGAAGATTGAACCAGAATCCTGAACTCTGGCAATTATACTTTTACTAATGGTTTTCAGTCCAGAGGGGAACATATTCAATGGGGAGAAAAGGTGATTCAGATATATTAGTAATAAAAGCTCTACCTTGCAGCAGCATTAAGAGCACCACCATCTTCTACCAAAAATAACCAAGTAGCCACATTAGTCAGATTAAGAAGCCATTTGAAAAACAATGTAAATCCCCTAGAACAAGCCTGCCATTTGTTTCCAACCTGAGCCACCGCAATTACTCATCTTGATTAATTACTGATTAATTAATCTCAGTTAACATTAAGAAAGAACATTTGCGTTCTCTCATTTCTTCTCTTTTATTTAGACCTGGAGCTTTAAAGAAAGTTTCTCTTTAAGTCCACAATACTTTGAATATTTATTACAGGAACTATATCCAAAGTAATAAATATTCCTGTCCTAATATTTAGCAATCATGTGTGAAAGCAGAAAGCAGAAAAATGTCAGTTTGAAGCTAAAAGCTTCAGTATTAGACTCCGTGTCTGACACAAGAGGCGTAGTATTTTTGGGTTTAGTAGCTATAAGGAGATATAATGCATTTTTAAACCTCAGTCACTAATATTTTCTATAGAAAACTTGAAAGAAAACACAGTAACAAATGGATAAGGACAGGATTTCATCCTTAATTTATAAAGGTCTAATACACATGCAGTTTATTTTAAATTACTCTGGCAAAGTAAAAACTTCAGTAGGAGGAAAAAAGCCATTGCAGTGTCTTGTAAAAACTGTGGTAAAAAAACCCATGTCACTAAATAACATAATTAAAAAAACTTGTGCCAATTGCAAAGCCAAAATGAGCATTTGGAAATCTCACTCTGTTTCAACCTTGGTAGCACTTGCAAACTATGTTCTGTGCTCTCTGGTTAATTTTGGAAAGTCTGAATTGCTTACTTTTTTTTTTTTTTTTTCTCTGAAAAGATGCCAAATACGTATCCTCTGAGCTGGAAGGAGCTAATCATGCTATATTTAGTCAGTCCTGGATGAAAGAACAACTCAGAAGTGTGGAAAGATGTGTATCTCAAAACAATGGGGAAAAAAGAGCATTTTCACATCGACCACAGTCATCTTTTGTTCTTTCTACGTCTGTAGTGAATTATTAGGTCAGTATTTTTTGTAATTTAAATACTACAGCTGATGTCCAGTCTCTCTGATGTATTACATTTTGGCAGACTCTTCTTTGGCAGTGATGTTATATTGTACCCAATTATTGCCAGCCAGCTCACAGAAAAGTACGCTGGCATAAAATATATATTGAGACATGCCAGGAAAAGAGTTACTGGGGCCCAGACACAAAAGGTGTCACAGAGCATGGAGACCACAGAAAAAGTGGTTTGAGCACAAAAGATGACATAGATAAAATAGACCAAAGCAGGTCAATTTCAGCTGAAGAAATGCAGAACAATTTATGACTCAGGCTCAATCAGGTCTAGTAGAGACTTTAGAAATAACCAGATCTGAATGAATTCTTGAGTCATAGAAGGCCCAAAGAACTGCTTGGACGTGAAGGTCAAGATTAGGCCAATAGTATTTCTCCTGCATTACCTTTAGCTGTATTACAGTCCTGCTTCAGCAACCTGCCCTGCTTTCCTGGGCGAAATCATTCAGCTTAGAGAGAGGATTGATGTGCTCAGGGACATGGGCACCTGCTAGGGCACAATGATTTTCTGCAAAGCATCCCAGGTTCTTTCACAGCTTAAGAAGTAGTATCAACAAGGCCTATACATGTGTGTATATATATGTATACACACATACACATATATAATCCTGAATGTGAAGATATACAAATTAGGAACTTAAATGTGGAAAGTTCCTTTTTATGGATCTCTCTGACAGAGATATATGAGTATATGTCTGTGGTAGATATGCAGTGAGTTCAGGGCTTCTACATTTGTTTGACTAATCACATATGTACTGCACAAATTATTTGATCATACACAGAACGCAGAAGACCTAGTGGGCACACACTGGGGACAGTGCTCCACGATTTCTTGATATCCATCAGCTTAGTCAGGGACTTTGCCCCAGTGATACTACAGGATGTCCAGGAATTCCAAATAAATCATTAAAGTTCCCCTTCCTCCCAGACAAAATGTCCAGATGAAAAAAACCTGACCCTATCCAAGGAAAGCTCACCCAGCTGGTGACCCTACTACCAAGGCAGCTTTTAGCTGCCATCATGTTACTGTACGGAGCAGAAAGGTCTCTCCTGACTCCCTGGTCACCTGGCACATTTCTGGCATGTCAGGCTGCCCCCTCAGGCTGCAGCTACTTTGCATCCCAACACCTTAGATATAAGAGCTATCACAGCACTGAGCTTCCTGACAGTTACAGCCATTTCTGAATCTTGCCAAAGTAACTGCTCTGCCGTATTCTATAGGGGTCCTATAGGCTGGAGGTATTCCTATGGACACACATCTTTCATAACATTAGAACTAACAAAATATTTCTTTATTTGGGAACTGGAAAGTAAAGCACTGCTTTCTCCTTTTATTTCATGCAGCAGATATCAGAACTCTGCAATCAGAAAGAAGCAAAGATAAAATAAAAAAATGCTTTCCTTGATCTTATTTTGTACTAAGTGAATGCATATAATTTGGAGACAGAATGCATGACTTTTCTTGGAGTGCCGATGATTACATTTCCTACAAGTCTCCAGTAGAGAAAATCACAAGCGGAATCAAATACCAATGCAATGCACAATAGCTCCTTTTACAATCCAAAAATAAAGTGAAGGCATAACTTTGTCCAGGAGCAATAATCATTATTATACCCACTGAGTAGCAAGTTTGCTAGGACTAATTTCTAAAACTCTTGGAATGTTACCACAATCATTCACATATTATACAGCTCCTGTAAACTGCTTTTGTTCAGTTTTGTTTTGGTTCTTCCATGCTCTAGAAGTCATTTTGAAAATTAAAGAGATTTCAGCCTGCTGTAATAACTAACAAACATTGCATGTTTTAATGGCTTGTCTTATTTGGCCCTCTGAGTATGTATCCTTCCACAAACAACTCTAAAATATGATTAGTTAAGAACAACAAGCTCATTAGTCTCTATTAATGACATTATGTGTTTCCATTCCTTGTCACTGATTTTATTAAATCTTTGTGGAGAAGCATTAGCAGTAGCAAGCCCTCTGACTAAACAGCCTGGGAAACTGGTTCTCACGCTGCCCTGTGTTTATATTGTCTTTATAATAGGAAAAAGCATAGTAAGAGGAAAACTCTGGGAGGCTAGGGGAGGACAAGGGGATCTTTTTGGTGTCAGGCCTATTACTGCAGTGAAATCCTGCCACTGAAATCAGTGAACTTCTGCATGGGGCGATTTTTAGACACATTTTGATCTCCAATATAAGCACCATTGGAAGACAATATTTGCAGGACAGGTGGTAATCAAGTATAAGGGAAGATTCAAACATTTATTAGGCTTCCCTAAACTATACTGACAATCACTCTGACCAATAACCAGGACCAAAAAAATAAATTTTTAATCCCCATTTCCTTCCTTTTTCCCCAGCTGAATTTGGCAATAAATTGGTTTATCTCAGGAACAGACTTTGTGCATTCACACCTGGAAAAGTGGCCACTTCAATTCCACAGTGGTGGTTGAGTGTCTGTCTCTACAGCAGGGGATACAGCAGGAGCTGGCAGTTTTTCTCAGAATTGTGGGAATATTTTAAAAACAAGCTCTATCCCTTCCTTTTGAGAAACAGCAGTCAAGGTAGAGTCAAATGTTTATGAACATTGTTTTCAACCTTAAGTAGATATACGAAATTATTTTAATTCAGAGTAGATTGTCCTGTGTTCTGTGTATGGAGGTCAACAGTTTCTGTCATCTATATTTGTAGCTTGTACACAAATTCAAGCTATATGAATACTCTGTACTACGCTGCAAATTGCATTTCTGTGTGAACATGGGGATACATTTTCAAAGAAATGGGCAGGACACTGACATGAGGAATAGAAGTGAATAAAGCTTTTAAGCTCAATGTTGACATTCAAAGACACTTGCTTTATTTTTCATTGTTCTGTTGCAGAAATATGGAACACAAATAAAATATGGTAAGAAGTAAAGTTTGCTGTAATTTTGAAAGTATCACTTAAGGGACGAGAAGAAATGAGAACTATATTTTTCTGTTCTTGATCAATTTTTTAATTTGAGTCAAGAGGTTGGTGTATCTTTAGAGAAGCAGGATGCAAAAACAAGTTCCATTATACGACTTCCAAACCATTACAATATTGTATTATAGTCAGTAGCTTCAAAAGAGTACTCATATCTGAGTTCAAAATGGGTTCTGGCATCCCAGTTGCACTCTCTGCAGACATTTATCTGCACAGACATTTGCTTCTCATGAAAAATGTATGAACTGTATTGTGAGAATAAACGAAGAGAAGTGAAGCAAAGAAGTTCCATTTTCAGTTAATTGCTCTCTGTCAGACAGCACACTGTTTCAGCTCTCAATTGTCCTTTGGTCTCATTCAGTGGTAATATTCATATTTTTTCAAAGATCCTAAGCTTCACTGTGCAGATTCAGCCTATCTCAGATGAACTTTTCTATGGGGCTTGCCCACAAAAGTTTTGCTGCAGTCAATAGGACTTCATGCAACTACAGAAGCAATACTGTGTGATGCTACTGCAGCTTCTTGAATATCGTGTGGATTAAACTGGGCCAAGTGACAGGGTAACTTATTCAGCCTGCCCATCCAACTCATCTCCAGAAGGTGCCACCTTGACACTGTCATGGCTCAACAGGAGGTCCGGCAGCTCCAGAGCTTTCCAGTGTCACAGTCAGTGAAGCAAAACAAAACAAATTGATTGCCAGTTTACTTTAGACAGCTTCTTATAGGAACAGCTGTATGGTGCCATAAGTCACGCCAGAGGAGAAGTAGAAATTGTGGAGGTGAACCACTTCAGCCTTCCAGCTTCCACATATGAGCCTACATCTGCAGATGCTGTTAGGAGATAAGTTTGCAACAAGGACTTAAAGCTTGTGCACAAGAAAACTTGATGTCTCACTACAGGATAAGTTTATATCCAATTTGCTTATTTTCTTCTTCTTTGTAACTTGAATAGGACATGGCATTCTATTCAGCTCAGAATCCTGTTTTATTAAGTTTCTCTTTATTCAATTTGTGGCAGTACCAAGAACCCTGGAAAACTAGAAGTAAAACATTGCAACAGACAGTGCTCACAAACATTATGATCAAGTTATTTTGCTTTGGTCTCTCCAGGACCAAACTCATTTTGTCCCAGGGCATAAGCACCTTACTGATAACTGCATTGCAGGGAAGGACAGTTGTGGACAGCCTTTTTCAAATAAGTCTGAAGTTTTACCATGTTAAACATCTTAATTTTGGCTTTTCATGTCAGCAGTTAACAGAGAATTAGCAGCTCTTGCTTTCGTTTAAATCAGCCAGAAAACCTGTGCTGCAGCTTTATGTTATGAAGACTTTTCCCAATACAGGGGAAATTCTCCAGTAGTAAATGTAGTCTATTGCCCATTCATTTTACACCGTAATATGTGAGGGGTTCCCTCTTGATACAGATGTTGGGCAATGCCTGTAAAGACATGTATCTGCCCAAATTGTAGGTGAAACCACATCCATTTCCTATGTTTTCCATTCCTGTGTAAAACCAGTGATTTTGTGAACCAGACATTCATCTGGGATCAACTTTGTGCCATTGTACAGCAGGTTATGTTTGTACACTTCATGATACAAATGTAGCTATGGTACCAATAGGCATCTTCGTATCCACAACTTGAAGCTGTGCCTCTATGGTGTAGGGAAGGACAATGTGTCAGGATGTGCCCAGTGACTAGCAAGAAGGGAGACTGCGGGGGCTGCAGAGAAAGTATTCTTGTCGATGGGTTACACGGTTAGGTTTAAGACTCGCTCAGTCAGAAACCTTTCCTAAGGCAGTTTTTTACCTTCAGCCCACACAGTTATTTCTTTTATTACTTAGTATTGTTTGAGGGATAAATGGTTTCACATGCCAGGTATTATGTTCACAGATTTGATAGGCTTTTTGTTTAAAAAGAGAATCCAGGCACCCTGCCCTAACCTTTAACTGCTGTTCAAAGAAGGGAGTGCCTCTTCATCTCTTCCTCCTTTCATGTAAAAAAAGACCATGAGATTTTTGTAAAACTATGTCCTACTGCCTTCAAAATGGGCCCTAAGACTTTCCTGTTAGCTCAGTACATTGGGGATTAGTTACTTTGCATGTAGTTTTCATAATATATTCCTAATAAATTGTTTTGGTGCTATGCAGTAGTTTGTGCAGAAAATCTTTTTTTATTAAGACTGCCTTCATCATTTTTAAATGTTTTAATATAAAGTGTTCAGCATAGTGACATCCATCCTAGTATGTTCGACCAATAGCTATTAAGAAAAGCCATTTCTTCACAAAGAAAATATCATCCTCTTGTTTTAAATTCTCTCTGTAGTTCCTGAGCTAAATATTCTTCACCAGGAGGAGAGAAATTAAAAGATTGCTGGGTTATAGGACCTGAATTATACACAGCCTTCTGAGTGTCTCCCAGTTCCTAATACTTTCTTGCATGACAAGCACATGAGTGAAATCATGGGTTTTACTATCATTTCTGTTCATCCATCCTACACCATTTCCCTTTCTATACTTACACTCTCACAAATAGATTTTTCATGTGGCTGCAGAAATGTTCACAACATCCTGCTGCAAGACGTGCATAAAAATCTATCACTATTACCAGTCCTTACAATGTTATTTAGTCTACCTTTTACATGGCTCATGAAATGCTAAAAATTCAAGAGAAATATCATAATGGAGCTTTAATGTTGCTTTTCCTGATACGAGAATTATAAAGTAAATCCTCACCTACAAGGCTTTATCTTTTATCCTCTAAATGTTTTGTATAAAATGTTACTAGTAGTATTAATGAATCACTTTTTTGTAAACTGCTAACCAACTGATGATGGGCAAGTGTAGCATTTTTGTTGTTGTTGTTGTGTTTTGAATTATATATTAAAATCCGTCACTCAAAGGATATATTAAAAACAAGAATGTGGCAAAGTTCTGTCATGACACAGAAATAATCTAAAGTTTTCTGTGAAGATGTAATTTCTCAGGACTTGTCTAAGAAGGAACAGTCCATTTATCCAAAGGTATGAATAAGAGGCATGTGTTAAACCGTGTTAGGCTTCTGCTCAGAAACTTTCACTCATGACGAAATGGTTTGGATTGTTCAGAAGCAAATTAAATATTCATAAATGAAAGCTGGTTTTGAGCATTAACACACAGAGGTCTAAAGCAAGTTGCTCTGTGGGCTTTCAATTTATATCTTTAAGTAATTCATTTTAGCTTTCTTTAGTGTCTCTGTGGAAACAAAGTATTAATGAAATAATACTAATTTGCTTGCTTCATGACTAAATGAAAAGGTAAAAATAAGGAGAAAAACAGTTGTTTCTGGTTTGATCTCTTATGAAATTAACTTACAAAGATAAAGAAGAGAGTGGAGTCTCACAGTTAATAGTATCAATTTTACTTTCAAATTTTTGTACTTTATTTTCTTGCAAAGCTTGCACTGACCGCTTCACCAAATCTAGACCTCTTTCTATTTCCTAAGCTATGACCTTATAATGGTCACTGCTGCTAGTAGAAGTAGTCAGTTTAGGAGCATCAGTAAATTATTTTGGTCACACCCAGTCTTCAGTCATCTTCTCTCTGTTCTCTATCTGATGGCTTCTTAGTCCTACACACAATTTACCCCCTCCCTTTTTTTCTCTGGCCTTTGCTCATTCTACAGGATAAGGGCACGTGTGAGTACCAAAGCTGCCTTCTGCATGGCTCCATTTAAACACCTGGGTCACAACATATAACAAGACGTAGTTGACAGTATTTAGTGGAGCAGTAGACTTCTTTACTTGGTACATCATACATATACCACTGTTTTCATTTCAAACAATGTACATATTGCATTTCACAAGCACAGAGAGGGGACTGCCATAGCTAGAAAACTTGAACATTAGTGTTTGCATGTTGCTGTTCTAGTAGGACAGTGGCATAGCACTGGATATGAATTTTGAGGCATTACTAGTTCCTGTATGTGCATAAATACCTGAAAATACAGAGGAATTAATCCGTGGTATGATAAATCTTTTTTTATAAGTGTAGTATATTGTAATATAACTTCACTCACCCTTAGCAACTTCCTAAAGAAGGGATTAGCTACCAGTCAGTCAGGCGCTCCCTAATGTAAGGCTGCCATCACTGATCTCTAAGGAAATACTCAGTCTTCACCAGTGTTCTTAAATTTCTTCTCTTAGAGGGAAGGTCAATAGCCCTTTTCCTCCTTCCCCCTCCACAGTATCAACCAGAATATATTACAGCTTTTGCTGGTAGCCACTGTGGACTATCTGAACTTTAGCATGCTGCTAAATTATGTTACACAAAATCCATCTGATTTCATGGGTACCAAAGCCAATATAATCTAAACTACCACAGAGGAATTATGCTGTGCAGCTCAGGAAACTTATCCTGATGGAAGAGTGGGAGCAATAGGCATGTCCATTGGCTTCACATGGCCATGTTTTGGTAGTGGGGGGCTACAGGGGTGGCTTCTGTGAAAAGTTGCTAGAAGCTTCTCCTACATCCAGTGGAGCCAACACCAACTGACTCAAAGGTGAACTCACCGCTGGCCAAGGCTGAGCCCATCAGCGATGGTGGTAGCACCTCTGGGACAGTGTATGAAGCAGGGGATGAAGAAACCCTGGGCAACGTGGTTGTAGCCAGAGAAAAGAGTGAGGCTATGTGAGAACAACCACTCTGCACCCCCAGGCCAGCGCAGAGGGAGGCAGGAGGTGCCCCAGGCCCCAGAGCAGAGGTTCCCCGGCAGCCCGCGGTGAAGCCCCTGGCGAGGCAGGCTGTGCCCCTCAGCCCGTGGAGGGCCGTGGTGGAGCAGATCCCCACCTGCAGCCCACGGGGACCCCAGGCCGGGGCAGGGCGATGCCCCGAGGAGGCTGTGCCCCGCGGGCAGCCGGCGCTGGAGCAGCTCCTGGCAGGGCCTGTGGCCCCGTGCAGAGGAGCCCAGGCGGGAGCAGGTTTGCTGGCCGGGCCTGTGCCCCCGCGGGGACCCGCGCTGGAGCCGCTGTGCCTGAGGGGCTGCGCCCGGGGGGGGACCCGGCTGGGGCAGCCTGGGAAGGGCTGCTGCCCTGGGAAGGGCTCGCGTTGGAGAAGTCCGTGGAGGGCCGTGTCCGTGGGAGGGACCCCACGCTGGAGCAGGGCCCGAGTGTGAGGAGCCTCCCCCTGAGGGGGAAGGAGTTGCATAAACAACATGTGATGAACTGACCATAACCCCCGTTCTCCATCCCCCTGCACTACGGGAGGGTAGATAGATTAATCAGGGTGAGGTTAAGCCTAGGAAGAAGGGAGGAGTGGGGGGAAGGTGTTTTAAGATTTATTTTTTTATTTCTTATTTCCTTACTCTTATTTGATTAGTAACAAATTCAGCTTGCTTTGCCAAGTCAAGCCTGTTTTGCCCATGGCAGTAATTGCTGAGTGATGTCCCTGTCCTTAACTCGACCCAGGAGCCTTTTCTTATATTCTCTCTCCCCTGTCCAGCTGAGGTGGGCACCTGGCATCCAGCCAGGGTCAACCCACCACAGCTTGTCCACACACACTTTCACATTGTTTCAAACACATTGTTTCAACTAAACAATTAAAAAAAGAAGTTTTCTTGGTTTAGTTGTAAGTGCAGATGAAAATCTTCACAATGTGCTATTTTCTTCAATGTGGACTCAGGAATCATCCAGTAAATCACTGTGTTGGCAGTGAAAGGTGAAGATCAGCTGTTTTCACTGTGAGTAGAAGAAGCAAGTCATGAAGACATCCATGAGGACATTCTCTTATGAACAAATTTTGTCCTCCTTATTATAATGTCGTAGAGATTATTTACAATGCAGTAGCCTTCATTTGTACCTGCTTTCCAGAAGGGAAAGTGAACAGTATTTGTCCCTGATTATTAATAGCAAACAAGCGGGAAAAGACCTACTAGGTTGATCTCTGTTTAATACCCAGAAATTTGTATGGTTAAATCAGTTTGGGGTAGAAATCACTCTAGAAATATTGTGGAGTAATTTTACTAAACCAGTCCCTTTAGAGGCAGAGGAAATTAAGAGTTTAATGGAAATGTTTCAACCATCAGAAATGTTTAACTTTCAACTAGTTGTAATATAATTCTATTATTTTAATATAATATTTTGCATAATGTCAGTCTGTGAGGTATATATGATCTTCTCTACACAAACTGAATGAATCTTCCCTGGAAACATTATTACCTAATTTGTAGAAGCTATTTCTGATATTTAAAATGAATGTGTTATATTTGGAAAATAATTTTGTGATATTTTAAGTCGAACAGAATTACTTAAAACAACATATAGTCCATGTTACACATAACATCATTACTTGTCATGAAGGGCATAAATAGTAATAAAGTCCATTTGAGGCAGTCTGTATTTACTATGCAGCAATGTCTAATGATATTCAGGGTACTGACAGGATATGTCATTCTGGAGTTTACTATGGAAATATTTGATATTTTGCTGAATATCATATGTAGGATAGCCCAAAAGGATATGTATTAACTGATAGTATGTTATAATTGTTACAATGCAATACTCATTTGGGTGATTCATTAAGGACAGCTGAAACCAACAAAGTAATTCTGATGAAAAAAATGTATACCTCTAAATACAGTGTCATACACAAGTACCAAGAAAGCATTTTTAAAACTTATCAGGACTTTTTAAAAGTGCATCTTTGAAACCTTAGTAAAGTGCCTAAGAGTTTAACTCTCAAAAAGAATAATCCTGTCTAGAAATTATTGAAAAATAATCTATGAATTTTGAGAATATAAACAAATCACTTCCATGTAATGCAGTGAAGGTAAATAGGAAACCAAAAATATTTCCAGTGTTTACATTTCTAGGCATATGTGACTGTGACATAATTAAATTTTAATTTAGTTATTAGTTAATAACTAATAACATAGAAAACAGAGCCAGTTGTTAACCAATAGTAAAATAAAAATGGTAGACATTTCTCTGTAAAATTTTGAAATAAGAAACCTAGTTTTTAAAAAACAAACCAACTACTTATTGGCAATTTTTCAGCTTCATAGACACAAAAAATATTTTTTAAAGCCGATTTATGTAACAAAAACTTTAAAATGAAATCTCAAAATGTTTCTGTGTTTCAAAGAGAAAAGATGCATTAACTTCACTGACATTACTTTGCTCCCTCTCTGTAGCATATTTTTCTTAAAATAATTTAGGAATTTGATAAATATTCATGAATACTTCTGATCATCCAAAAACATACTTTCTGGTGAATTCACTAAGTTTATTTTATGAATAAAATAAATTAACTATAATAGAAAACCTCTTCCCATACTGATCTGAATTCTACTTTTCTGGATTCCTCATTCCTCAGGAATTATGACTTTCAGACTAAAGCCAATTCTGTGTCTAGGAGAGGTGTAATACATGCTCCTCTCCCAAACTCTTAATATTTACAGTGTGTATGTGATCAGCATTTTTCTGAAGTTAAACCTTAACAGTATTTTGATGAAGATTTTTTATTTGAATACTAATCGCTTAATGTTTTCATGGCAGCAAAGTGATGGTGAACCTCTAAACTATGTTGTTTAAAAACTTTATCCTGGAAAGACAAATCATTCCACTCAGAGATATCTCTTTGCTATCTGTAACTGTTCTTCCATAGTTTTCACCCTTTTTTCCCATATTGTTACTCCAATATGGTTTTACAAGTCTTCTTGATTTGTGAGTTTTGACAGGTTGATAGACACATGGTAATCAGTGCAGTTTCACTAGGACCTCTCAGCATACTGGTGCTTATTTTTACTGTTACCATCTATTCTATTCTAGACATGATCAGGAGGTTGCCTGAGTCAGTAGCCATCTACAACAATTTCAATAGGCTTCAGAGAAGTAAGGTAATGAAAAGCCTCTGATTACTTTTTTTAATTACTGTAATACTTTGAAAAAAATAAGTGCTTGTATGTTTTAAGTTATTTTTAACAGCCATGGTTTTTAAAACCAAAATACCAGCGTATAAAATGAAAAAGAGATCTAAAGAACAGAAATCACAGTAAAATCATAACTAATGAGCAGGACTGCCCTCCACAAGCTACTCAGATAATGTGTGGTACAGTCAGTGGTGCTGCATGTAATTGCTTTGCTGGTTATAAAGGAAAACAGTCAAAAGGATTTCCTATCCTAAATATGCTGCTGAAGCAAAAACAAATATAGAGTATTAAAAGCAAGAACAATGCATGACAATCAAATATTGAATTAACTTATCTCCAAATTAGGACATGGAGGAGAAAGGATCCTGAGGTTGTTAATATGCCCTTGGTGTGAAAATTGATTTGTTATAGTATGAATGCTAAAGTAAGATGAAACAAGAAGAAATTGTCCTCTTGAGCAAGGGTCTGAGATTATAAAACACTAGTAGAACAAGAACAGATTCTGAGGCTGAAGCTTTGGGGTTTGAAAGTTATTAACCAAATAAAAAGTTTTGCTGGTTATATTTTATTCCTCTCCCCTCTTATATTTGTAGAAGTTGCTGAACAGAAGGACTTCAATGACTAGCTTAGAAGACTACCTGTGTAAACATATTACCAAAATCTTTGAGTAAATTCATCCTACTCAGCCATTTAGCTGCAGGAACTGTAAGTTCCCTTGAAAATACTAGTGGCCCCAAACATGTCTTTCTCTCTGTTGACTCCAAAACTGTAGCAGTCGTCAGAATTTGTACCTAACAGGAATAAGGAGCCATGATAGACTTTTTTCTAGCTTCATTCTTCTTAACCATCTTTCAGTTATATTTTAGTTTTAGTACATGGAAGCAGAAAAGCTCCTGCAGAGATCAACACCCACATCAGGAGCTCAGTTGCACTGACTAATGCTGCTCCCATGGGACAATGCTGTGCCCTTCCATGTGCATGGGAGCCCCCACAGCTCCTCCCGTATCCCCCAAAAACCACAGCTGGTGCTTGTGGTGAGAAAGCCCCACAGCTGCATCCCCAGGGATTCCCAGTGACAGAAAATTTCCAGAGATAATCGACACACCAGGCTGGGACCAATGCACAGGCTGGGATGTTTTGGTGAAGCTTTCAACCCTTATTCAGAACAGAACTCATGTCTGTGTTTGTCTTTGGACCATTTTGCATCCAGACCGCACAGGCTTATTCCACGACTGTGCACCTGCTTTTCTCCCACGGGTTCATTTCATCACATGCAATTTTCTAACTGTCATATTAGACTATAATGAACCACAGGCTGCACTCACCATTTCAGTTCCAAAGTCTATTGCAGGTTAAGAAACAAAATGCTGTCTTTTGAACGTTAAGGGAAATGTTTTTCATTTCTTCTATTGTATGTTATTCATAGGTCAACTTATTTCTGTTAACCTGATGGAGACAGGCTGGAGAAGTACATTACAAACTAAATAAAAATCATCTGACAGTGCAGGCACACAGAAACAGCCGAATAAACAAAACCCATGGCCAGCTCACCAAAGCTACAGTGGCAGTAGCAGCTCAAAACCCTAAATCTCTGCCAAACCCCAAGACAGGACAATGATACATTGTATGATAGATCTATACCACACTGTAAAACTTAAGTTTGTCTCCATTAGCTCTACAATTCCCACAAGTAGTTTCTCTTTGCCTAAAACTTTTGGACTGAGGGTGGTTATGTTTTAACACGAATGCTTTGTAGACAATCATGATAGGATGGGGGGAATGTGGGGCAGGTCTGGATAACCTCATCCAATAGTGTCCTTCCTCTGGGTCCATCTTTAACAGGCTCAACAGAAGATCCTAACTTGCTTGACCCCTAGCATGGCATATAATAGAGAAATATGGCCAGTGCCAACTCAGTCCCTGTCCCAGTGGCCAAAGTCCAAGCCTAGGAAGACCTGGTCCAGGCCAGTCCATTTTTTTTTTTTTTTTTTTTTTTTGAGGATCCCACCCCACAGCACACTTTTCTCAAATGCCCATCCTCTCTGAGCAGTGGGTTTCTTCTGGACTGAGAAAGACACAGAAGAGAGACTGGGCTATGGGACAACTGGCTTGTCATAGTGGAGGGAAGGAGTTGACTTGAGGCTGTGGCTCAGAGAAAAGCCAACCTACTATCTGCTTTTGTCATCCCTGAGACACCTGCAGCAGGCAGAACTCGAGATCTGATGTCAGCTGCAAACAGGGTGACTAGTTAAATGACATGGCTAGGTTAGTGATATGACCAGGTTGCTAATGAGGTGGCTAGCTCATGCCCACTACTGCTTGTTAGTCATATGTGATTTTTTTTTTTTTTTGTTAACTTGATGAAAAGATATTGGAGATGTATATTTCAAACAGCAAAGGAAGATAAGCCATCAGTGGGAGTGTACTGAACGCTGTGGGACCAGCTCTACTGACATGCAGGAAAAGTGGTAGGGGACATGACCATTTCCTATGAAAGCACTGAATGGTTCAGCATCTCTGAGGCTATCTAGGAAAACATATAGGCTATAAATTCCCTGGTTTTTTTCCCTTGCTGATGTCCATCCTTTTTGTGCCACCTCTCTCAAGGAACAGTCCAACATTAGGGGGAATTCATCAAGAGCAGATGACTGCAACCTCAGAGCTTCATTCAAGATCTGAAGAAATCTTCAGAGTCCTTAAAACAATCTCAAAATGATTACACTCCTGGAGATACTCTCTTTCTCTCATGGAGATATTTTCTCATGGAAGACATCTCACATTTTAGCTGATGTTGTGCTGTTTTTCTCTTACAGTTTTTCCTCCTAGAGAATGTTTTAAAAGAATGTAAGGGCACTGATAAAAGTATACACAAGAGCAAGGACATTCAACATTAATGACAAATATCTAGACTGACACTCCATTATTAACATTTGCCTTTTTGTCCCTTGCTTAATGCTGTCAGGAGCAATGAGGGAGTGATGGAGGGATTTCAACCTTGACAGGGTTTATTTGTGCCTCTGACATTCAAGTGTGTTTTCATTTGGAAGAAAGTAAATATTTTCTAAAGAGTTAATGAGGAAAGAGTTTTAGAATAAAAATGGCAACTGAAATTTTATTTTTAAATTATATCAAGACAGAAGTCATTAATATGAAAGGGTTAATCAAGGCTTTAACTTTTCCTAAATTTAGTGATCTGAAAAGTAAGAGAACAAAGCAGGCTAAGGTTCACATTTCTGAAAATTGCATTCCAAAGTCTGCCAGATTGAAATAACACGATACCAGCACTGATTTTCCCGCATAGCAATTTGATAGTGATGCCAACTTGTGACCATTTTTCTGCTAATCAGTTTATATGTTTCAAAGGAAGCTATCCCTTGAGATGAAACAGTTGCTTCTATTAAAATTAATTTATTTATATTTTGGAGAAAGAAAGGGGACGAAAATAGGGGGGGGGGGGTGTTTCTAAGATTTTCAGCTACATAAATTGATACCTGAGCAGCACAAACTAGTTGGCTAGTAGCTAGGCTTAAAACACATTCAAGTCTCCAAGATTTTTCTTAACCTGCTGTCCTTGCTTTTCCACTCTACACCTCTATCCATTTCCCAGTATTTTGGAGGTCCCATTTATTTGAATAAATGAAATAAATGGACCTCTGAGAGCCCTCTGAGAGTTGATGTTGCAGACATGAACTCTGAAACTTGAAAACTGAACTGAATCAGTGATGAAAGATATTTTCAATGTTTTAAACAACAACTGGAGTTTAAAAGTGTGGAAAATGTAGTATTTCAAATACACTTTTAAAAGGAACGTACAGATGAGCTGGTTGTGATTTGAGAAAAGCTGTTTTTAGAACAAGAGCCTGATGGAGAAACATTTTCTATTTGCTAAATTTGAGAGAGGCAGTGGACAAGCTTCCCTGGACAGTAATATATGCCTGGTTTTGTCTAGGTTCAGTAAATGTTCACCTCTGTTCCTCAACAAATTTAAATTAAAGCCTTCAGTAAATAAAAAGGTCATGAGTGTCTTGCAGAGGTTTTCTCCTGCCATTTGGAAAAAAAGTCACAGTGTCTGTGCTTTTGAGCTCATGGTCCCCTGCCACACAGAGCTGTACACTGAGCTAACTTGCAAGGTCATCTACTGAATGCTGCAGTTTCTACATCTGAAGCAATTAAAAATTCCTTTAATTACTGCATTTGACTACTCAATATTTTTACAAGTTTTTAATTTGGTACACTTCCACCAAGTTAGGTCAATTTACGCAAGTATATTAAGGCATGAAAATGCAGTTGCAGCACTAGTTCTGTAGAGACATGGAAATAAAATAAAGTGTATGCTGTCATTCAGTTAAAAAAAGTAATTTCCCAAGGAAATGTTTTGACTGAGGGGATGAAAGGCTGGCAGATGATGTGCAATACATCAGGGTGTGTATGAACCTCCCCTGGCTGAGACCCTGTCTTAGTGATTTTAGAAAGCCACTGTCCTGTTTTTGGTACTGTGGGAGCACACTGGGGCGGCAGTCCTCAACCTCTGATGGGAGCAGAAACCATCAGCCTTGGCATGGGCTGAGCCTGGTTTCAGGAACCCCTGTTCAGCAGCAGACAGGATTTTGATGTAGAGAGCTGGTGGGAGGAATTTATATATGAATGCGCGTTATTTTTTCTCATTTGCTGGCAAATGTGTAGCTCAGGTAAAGAACCAACTTTTCTTTCAGAAGTTGGAGAATTTAATTGGACAAGAGTGTAGCAAACACTCATAATAAATATGTGGAAAGAAAAAAATTTTTTTAGTATAATACAACGATTAAATTTGCCTGTTAGATTGCCATTAAACAGTTGTATTCCCACTGATGCAAGCAATTCAGCCACATAACTCTTGCTCTTTTACAGGCAATTAATACTCCAGTGAAAATAAGCTTTTCAGGGAGATTTATAGTCACAGCAGAAATTAGTGCAATTCTGACTATAAATAAAAGATAACCACCAGCCTGATGGTGCTTTACATACATCTTTCTCTCACAAGAATTTTTGGACGTTCTGGATAAATCCATTGTGCAAAGTAAGAAAACATGTTGGAGCCCTATGAAATTGTTTGTATGCCCACAGCTACACACACAAACCCACTACATGCAGTAGATTTTAACTATTGGATAAATGGATGAGTGTATTTCACTCACAAGGTGGGGAAGCTCATTACAGGGTGAGAAACTTTGAAATGTAAGGAAAAGCATTTACTTGCAAGCTCCCTGACTGCCTGAGGCAAGTTTTTGACTCCCAAACCATTCCCATGTTCTTGAGTGTATTTGTAACAGATCTGGTACTCTCAGAAATCATACATTAAGAACAGATGCAAGTCAAAAGCATCTAGTTATAGTGTTTGCCACTTTGTTCTTCATCTGATATGATCAAAAAGGTTTCTTCACTGGTAAATATGCAAGGTACTCTCTTGTACAAATTCCCTTGTTACTATGAAGCAGTAAGGTTTCCTTGCTTGCATGTTAATATGCACACATCACGAAAGAATTTTGAACATTAATACTCTTATAAGAAAACAATTCATCTTGCAGGCCTGACTTTGCTTTACTTTGTCATTGCAGGGCAGTGAACATTGCTCATGCATATGGTGTCTCTGCTAAGGTGGACCTTCCTAGAGTACTGCTAAGCCTACTAAGCTTCAGAAAAAGCATTTCTTAGCACAAAAATTGTTTACTTCGTTGGCTTTGCTTTACTGAGAAATTGTTAAACACCTGTTGCTTTTAATGGTGAAATTGCTGCATCTGAATATTCATCCTTCAGTCAGAATAAACATTTGCATTCCACTTAGGAGTCTACATGCCACATTACAGATACTTGCTGACTAATCACCGTGGCTAAATGAAAACAACAATTACTTTTTTATCATTACATAAAACGTAAAATTAACTACAAGCTATGTTGTGTCTATGGATTTATAGGCGGATCTTTCTTTATTCTTCTGAAAACTTCCGTGAAAATTTCATGCCAGAGCATGTAGCTGAGCATATGGCATACATGGGTCATAGATAACAAAGAGGTGAAACAACCCTGAAAAAAGCAATTCTTTCTTTGAGGATGTGTTCATGAACACTAGTGGACTTCTAAAGGGTAAGATCTGATAGTAAAAAAAGGATTTAAAATGTTTTGATGTCAAGAGGGATTCAACACAGTGGATTATAAGTAAACACACAAGCCTGTGAAATTTAGTGGGAGCAGGATGGGTTTTTTTCTGAAGACATGGGCCAATTTACTTGCATTCCCACTAGGAGATGAATAAAGGGTGATCTGCTTGACAGAAGATGCTTGTCTGAAAGTGCTCATCCAACAGAGGAGTTCACTGGACCTAGTGAACACATGCTGTAATACGCTTACCTGATCCACCTTCATTGTATACACTGTGTAAAGCTGTTGTACATACACTGCTGTCTGTCCATGACTGTTTAATAGTACTGGCCCTCAAATAACATGACAACCAAGGGATAGGAATTTTCTGAATGTCTGAAAAAAACAAGACTAAGCGTGACACCAAATAAAGAAAAACTTTTGGAGCTATGGTGGTAAATCCTGGGATGAGCTACTTTGGGATATTGTAGACTCTTCTTCCTTGGACATAATTAAGAGTAACCTTCTGTACTAGGGCAACTGTTCAACATGCTTTCAGTTAAAATTCCTTAACTTTCTTAGAAGCTGAAGTCAGGAAAGCATAGGAAAAGTCACAGAGGGAAAAGAAGAGAGCAGAAGGTGAGAGATGGAAAGGCAGAATATATCAGGAGGAAGACACAGGCCAGAACAGAAGGATGCACACTGAAATATGGGGTCAGCTGTACATAAGCCATTCATAAACTCCACAGACACTGTTACAGCTGCAAAAGATTTATACTGATGCAACCAAGACCATGCCATTTCCACCTCTTTCTTTCAATTCAAATATTTAACAAATAGATTTTTTTTTCTGACGTATGAACACCAACATTATTAATTTTGGTTATTTGCCTTTTAGAAGTGCTGATTTTCTGTTAAAAAAAAAAAAGAATGATTGAATGCTTATGGAAAAGACCAGCAGAAAATCCCAGCTGTTCCTATGCTCAGTATAAGTCTTGGAACTATCACAGGTTAGTCTGTACTATAACACGCAGGGCATTTTTCCCTTGCCTTGCAGCTTCTGTATAGAAAGGATGTCAGCCACTCCCGTTCTGCTATAGGAGTGCTCTGCACAGGTGGGAGCAGGACTGAAAAGACACAGTCAAAAAAACTGTCTGGCTTTCTGTTTCTTTGGGACAGTTATGTCCCATCCCCCTTGCCCATGGAAGCAGGTTATGAGGGACACCAACGCTCGGACATCAATTCAAACACAAAAAGGTTGGTAGGATGGTTGGCTGTGCAGAAAGTCTGCCATTTCCAAAACGTTAGGCTAGCTTAGCAATATAAATTGAAGAGTCGGTTCTCTAAACACATTCCAGGGAAACAAGTATCATGGAAAGAAAAAAAATATTTCAATTAAAGGACAGTCTTTTCTGTAACATCGCATGAGTAGGTGCCAAGCATGCGTGGATTTAGACTGGTAACAGGAGGCTCAAATCATCACAGCAGTGAAGGCTCTGGAGCAGCTTTTTAATTGAAGTGGCAGCAAGAAAACTTTCTTGTTTCAAGACAGAGCTCAGTGAATGTAGTTACACCTTCTGAATAGTTCGACTGACTGAATAGTCTTTGCTATCAGGTCTTTGTTGCACTGTCGAAACAAGTCATTACTGTATATAATTAATTCCATGCTTCAGTCTTCTGCTACTCATCTGTAAGGCTTGGGAATACTTTTTTCCACCCTTGAGGAATAAAAAAGCTCTTGAATTTTATTCACTTGCCTTCCTTTGAAGCAGTAGGGATAGGCCACAGTGTGGGCCAGTCACAGGTACGGGGGAAGTGGGACTCTGGTTCCTGCCTCTTGTTGGTGATTAAACCAGTTTCCATACATGGGGACATGGAACAAGGTTTTGCTCAAGATTACCTGAGTGAAATTCCAAGGATTTTGCACTTTTCTGTAGTACAAAACATACGCTGCTTCTTAGGACCAGTGGATCATTTTGTCTAACAAATTCCTGGGACATCCAGTTGGGGCTGTTTTCCTGTGTCTTCTGCTGTTCTCCTTTTATACACTGAAGATTTGTTGGTTCTGGTCCTTTGCACTAAATATCCTGTTTTTTACAGGCTACAGAGAGGCATTTGGTTCTCTGTGATTTAGAGCACAGAGGCTCTCTGTACTGTACAACCTGCATCCTAACACATGAATGGTCATCACTTGGAATGGTGGATATGAGCTCAAGAACCAGGCCCATCACTTTCTCTTTATTAGAAGCCTTCCTCACAGCCCATGTTCTGCAGAGAGAAGCATCTGTGCCTTGCACCACCCTACCTGCTCCACACTTGCTGGCTGCTGCTGCACTGACTGGCTGATATTTACCTGTCAGCATCGTGTCTACGCTTCAGTTTGGTACAGGGAATACCCCCGGCAGGTTCAGCCCAGCTAACTGCTAACTTTCAGGCTGTTCGCTGTGCAGCTATGGCTGCTCTGAACTTGGAACAAGCTACAAAACCAGCTGCAGGAATGTGCAGTTAAATGGTTTGGTCTAAGCTCTGTGCCACGCTGTTTTACACACAGAAATCAGTGAAGGTTGGGAAGCAATTATTGCAGTGAATATCACTAAAAGCTTAACCTCTTTATGCAGACATCTACTGCTGTCCTCTGCTGAGGCCAGCGCACTGGGCTAGTGCTGTACACACTGCAGCCGCTGCAACATCTCCTGGACAAGTCTAGGCTTTTCTGGGTCTACGATCCAGAAAAAGTGCATTCCTTAGTAATGAGTCTGCTTCTTCAGAGAAAAGCAGTGACTGTAACTCAGGCTTCACCTCCATCTCATCTTTCAGTCTGAACCCTAGCAACCTCAGTCTCCCATCCATACTCTGACATCTCTCCCTTTCCATTAGGAAACAGATTAACAGCAAAGGAAGTATGGGACCTCCTTTTGGTTTCATATACCTAGTTTCCTTTCTACCAAAGCTCCAGTCACCAAAAGCCTACCATGCTATTGCAACTTGAACAATATATTTGGGGAAAAGAGCATATTTTTATTTGATGTTTTCCTTTAGCTGAAGATGCAGTTGCAGGGCTTATGAAGTTCTGATCAAGCTTTTGGCCAGAACCCAAATAGGTAGGAGAAATTTGTACCTCTGACCTTACTGGAGATGGATCTGCAATTAAAAGCTGTGGGGGGGACTCCATCATGCAAAATGGGGAGTTTAACCTTCCACTTTCATGGAACTCAAGGGTTCAAAATGAACATTGGGTGCAAACCTCATTCAACCCACAAGAGTGTTTTGTCCCTTTTTCTTGGCTCTTTAGCTCACATGCTTAGGAGCTTACTACCTCTATACTGTCACATGCTTTCCATTTGAGAAAGTCATGGCCATGAAACAGAAATAAAAAATACAGGAAAAATAGGAAACAGTGAACTTGCACTTGAATTAATATTAACTAATGAAGTACTTAGGATTTTATTACAGTGGTATCTTCAAACAGCATACATAATTAAAGATAACACTGATCATGGCCTACAGGGTAATAAATTAAAAAAAAACAAAACTCAAAACCCATTTGAAGACTCTAACAGAGAGAAACTCTGCAAGCAGTGTCATTAACTGTGGCACTATTAATGCAAATAACAACAGAATCTGATCCTAAATGATCAGTATAACATATCATTCTGACCATACTATTATTTCTTTAAAATTTGTCAGGGCTTAAAATTCTTGCTTTCCTTGAAACATAACTCTTCTGTCATCATGTTCTGATGACTCATTGTTCTAGCTACTATAATGATTCATAACAGCCAAGTGTTCTCTCAAGCTAAGGATACAAATAAATAGCATTTTGGAGCACAGTTTTCTAACCTTTTCCTAGACAAAGGTTACTCCCTGTGTTACCAGGATCTCTTCTTCAGAACTTAGGTTGAGAGATCATACATACAAGAATGACTCAAGCAAACAGTGGGCTGATAAAAGCATGTGCTCACATACATAGTGATGGGTCAAACTTTTGAGGGGTTAGGGGTGCTTTTTTTAAAAAAAGGCTTTACACTGAGTCATCAGAGAGTATTAGACAAGTAAAGATCTTTAAATTTTATGTATAAATATTTTAAACTATCACAGCCATCACAGCTGTAGACCATGTTATTTGTAAGACTGGTGTGTAAAACAGAAACCTGGGTAGAAGGCTGGTTTTAAATGATGCTTTATGTACTAGCTATCTCTGATTTTGAATCCTGAACTCTGAGAAAGTAATGCCACATGGTAAGACATTTCAAGCATTGAAAAGCTTGAGAAAACGCCTGTCACCAGCGGTTCTGATTATTGTTCTGTGCGCTGTTCCTTCATTTTTTTGACTTCTCAGAGATTAATTTAGCTCCAACAGCACATTGGCACAGAAATGGATGCTTTCATTCTTCTAGGTATGGCAAAAATGCAACTGCTACAGCTCTCTAAGCTTAGCTTTTTGGGGATTATAACAATTTTCTTGTTAGGTGAACAAGATTATTTAATCTAACCTTCGGGACACACTATAATATGACAAATTAATCTGAGGGAAGAAACCATGGCTTTTGAATGGCTTTTTTTTTCTTTTATAAGTAAGCTTGTCCCCCTTCTTCTGCCTCCTCCTCCCAAATCATGCCACTAGCAAAAAAGAGAAAAACCTGAATTTTTACTAAGGCTACTTCAAGTGGTACTAATAGCATAAAGGCATTTATCGGCATAAAATGGATTTAGATATAATTTGCTTTCAAATGCCCAGAGAGTAGAAAGTGGTGTTTAGAATGGCAGACACTATTTCTCATGGCACATTTTAATTCAGCTTCTCATTCTTTTTACACATGGCCAGCGGTGAGAAGAGCTCTGTAAAAGCTGGTTTTTAACCATCTGCTCGTTTTTTGAAGATTACCTGTTTTTTCAGCTCTTCATCCTAAACTTGAGAGCAGATAATACCCTTTAAGCCTTTCTTACAGGATTCACTACCACTGTGGTTCACAAATTCTCCTTTGAAAGGCTGCAAGGAAGCACAGTGCAGTATAACTGCATAATCCAGATCTCGAGAGAGGCAAGTTGTTTGTGTTAGAGAGCTACCTAGAATTACCTTTCCTTGAAAGGACTAGCTAATACATAAGGTCACTTAAAAAGTACTTCTTATCTAAGAGGGCATCATAACATTCTTGCTTCTCTCATGCCCAGAGAAACACCATATAAACCCCTCCTACCCTGAGCATGTTTTCGTAGGTATTTACCCCCTTCATGTGCAGAGAGACAGTATGGTCTCTGCATTGCTGAAATTCCATTCCAGCACTGGCCTCCTGGTATGCCTGTGGTCTCCACAGTGAGGTCTTCCACTTTAATGAGATGCAACGCAAGGCAAAGATGCATGAGATTAGCCTGACATCTGTTTGTATGCGCTGAACTGGGAAATCAGCAGAAGGTTAACATAATTAGATTTATCTGTCATATAAAAAGCTTTGTGGCATTCTGGAAGAGTTAAACTTCTGAGTGCAGTAACGCTCAAGATGTATTAAAGATTTTTAGGGAGGGTATTTTTCTTTCTGATATTTCCCCCACATGCTGGTAAAAGCGTCTCCCTATAGCTCACATTTCTCTCTCAGCTCAATTTTTGTCTCTCTAGGGCTCCTTTCCTGCCAGTGTAAAATATTGCCTAGCATTTCTGTCTCACACTAGTCAAGTTTAGACTGCTTCTAACGTTGCCTTCAGGGTTTATCGAAATATATGCAATACTACTGAGAAAAGTGATGTAATTATATGGGAGGAAGAGAAAGTTTGATGCCATGATGAGATATGAATATTAAAACAGGAGATAACACTGTGTTGAAAACCAAACAGATAAATGGGCAGTAATTGATAATACTGCAGAAACATTTAATAATCAAAGTTTGCTTCTTTCAGAAGAAAAGTAAAAAACATCTGATGTACAGACACATTCAGCAATAACCACTCTCCTGTAACAGCAATTTGCCCCTCTAAAACTTCGTTAAATGGCCCCCTTTTTCCTGGGTACCCACTAGTCCCAGCTGTCAGAATGCCCAAGTCCCAAACAAACAGCCAGAGCACAAGCAAACATCAGGCACAGATGCAGAGCAGAGGCCAATGTATATACCCAGCTACTCTGGAGACCACATGCAGTCTGACTTCAGAAACATACCAGGTCTTCCTCTGCTGGGTTTCCTGAGGTTGGTAGTTCTAACTCTAACAGAAGCTGGATCAGGCAGGTAATTTTCAGAAAAAGATAAATCCACCCTGACTGCAATGAAAGAGAACAATCAGTTAAGTCAATGAAGATTTTCCTCCTTGGACTTGCTTACTGAGAGACATTTCAGTGCTAAAACTTGCTGACCATACAGCTTAAACTATGACTGGCTTGTACTTGAATTTTTTTTGTTTAGTTGTTTTTTTGAGCATTTGAAGAAAAGTAGGAAAGTATAGAAAAACCGTGTTAACAGAGTTTTCAGGAGACAATCATTATCTGACTCAGGCTACCTAGTTAATTGTGGATTTGCAGTCTGACATTAAAGGTCCAGTATTGATATTGACCTGGAGAGAAGTGTACAACATAAGGCTTAGTGTAAGCTTTTTTTGTAGTCTCCTGAAGGAGCAACCTCATTGCTGATGAATTATCAGACACAGGCAGCTCTGCTAATCAGCATTACTATGTGCAGGCTTTCCTGATGAATCCTAGGAAAAACTCAATGGTGCAACTTTTGGACATCCTGAGAACAAATCCCATAAATTCAGGTATGCAGATGGAAAATGAATTAGATGATGTTGCTTTGATGAAAAACTTTTAGTCCCATTTCATATCTGAAAAAAAATTCTCATTCATGAAAGGCAGCATTATAAAAATGCCCAGTTATAGGGAAAGCACTTTATCAACAGGTAGTTGTCCTGACAGAGAGCTTTTTAGCACATCAGTTCAATGTTTTCTCTCCATCTTCACTGGAGTCTCTGTTGTCAGAGAACACAGACTGCAAAGGCTTCTGCGTTTGTCAAAAGTTATACCATGCTTTCATTGCCATTCTCTCTGTGTGCTGAACAGACCTGACAGACAACAGGAGCCTTGTGTTTATTCCTGCAGCTATGCACTATAAAAGCTCTCACATGTGGCTGGGAAATGCATGTTGTCCTTTTCCTCTTGGATGAGCACAGAGCCCTAACCACGTAATTTTTTCTCCTTAGAAAAAGGAGGGAGACATAGGCAAATTCCAGATGGGAGAAATTATAAAAGTAGGGTGAATCTTAGAGTAGATGCAGGTGTAGATGAATATTTTGAGTCAAGTCGTCTTTACCTTCCCTGGCCTTGGGACAGCTGTGAGGAACGCTGCCACCTCCAGACACGATTTCCTTTAAGTGAAAGGCATAACTCCGTAAACCTGTGGGAACGTATCAAAACCAAAACAGTAAGCTCAGCATTTCAGTACCAAAGGGTAAAAAATAACAATGCACTGCATCTTCTCTTCCTCATTCCTATACATTTGGCAGTTTGAATGCATATTTAAGTGAACCTCACATGAGAAAGCATATATATTCCTGCATGTGCCATTTGCTACCTCATATCTTCCTCCATCATGAAAATACCCTTTAAGTCCCCTAGGTTTTAAACAGAAGGATAAATACATCTTTAGACTAAAAATATACATGAATACTAGCACAGATCAATATCTTAGTGTTGCAGAGTATAAGCAAGCAGCATCCTCAGGCCAGTCAAAAAACGAACTTTCAGAGAAATATTTCTTCTATTTGTTTCTCACATGACTGTTTCAACATGAAAATTTTGAATAAAGTATTATAGAAGTTCTTCAGTTCCCACTGTTTTTTTAAAATGATCACATAAGTACACCAAAACATAAATGATCAATAAGCCATGAACTATTAGTTAGCATCAGCTTGTCCAATGAGTAAAGGCTAATATAAAAAATGAAAAGACCAACTGGTAAAGTTGTGAAACTGGTGCTGATGTAAAAGTAGGTACAGTAAATCACGTGTGCAACCAGAACATGTAGCCCTCCACACAAGAGCAGTGTATCCCTTTTCTATTAATGCACTTTCTAATACCAGCTGCTTAACAGTTTTAAGACTGGGATATTTCAGACTGCAATTGTTGAGAAATTGTTTTCCTTTTAACAGAAAACTCTGCATGGATTTTGCTTCAGAACATTATAATTCTGTTCTGCTATCAATTTATCCTATTTAATCTAAGGACTTAAGTATGTTCTAGCAAGAAAGAAAGTTTAAAAACCAGTTCAGAGAATTATGTCAGTATACATTGCATCATCAGAATATCTGGTATATATGACTTCTTTAAAACTGGCTTTCCAAATAGGCTAAACAGTTTATATCATGATTATAAACCCGATGGACCTGCAGGTAGATTTGCCACAGGCCAGGCAAGCCCCAGAGCACGAGACATGGCAACACCTGAGCTCTTGTTAGACATTCTCTGGATGGGCTGCATAAAGTTTTCTGCTACATATCTCACATTGTCTTACATGATGTCTACTGACAGTCTGCTGACAAACATTGAGCCCAAACCTTGCTAGAAGGACATAGGAAAGCTGTATAGGATCTGTAGGCAGCCTAAGCTTCAATGTGCCCTTCACAGCAGAGTCCAGAGGGAGCACAGATCACAGATAATACAGGTAGCCCAACATGCCTAGGCTCACCATCTGGCCTATATTCATGTGGACCATGTCTAATGTGCCCTGATGGTAAAAAACTGATAAAATGGGCAATGCTTTCTAACTGTATATTCAATACATTTGAGTACTGTACAAAATTAAATATGGAAGCATTTTCCCTCCAAGATCACAAATTTCTTAAGTCTTAACTAAGATATTCTGCAAGACTAATCAACCAAAAAAAACCTTATTTTGACTGAAGGAAATGTGGGACTCAATAGTGTATACTTATGTTCTTGAAGGCTATTTCTCAAAAGATTTTTTTTTCAGGAACGGGAGATTATATCTAGGACTGGAAAAAATCAGTGTTTTGCGCACACACACGTGTGTGTGTGTGTGTGTGTGTGTTATTCCATAATCTCTAGTTTGGGTTAAGAGTTACATTCTATTAAAAAAACCCCAAACCCCAGAGGTTTCTGAATACTGGTTTTTCATGGGTATTTCTAACTGCAAGTCTTGTGCTGGATAGCGATTCACATTTGAAAATATTTCCTGATTTAACTGTCAGCACTTGGGAATAAAAACTAAAATAAGAAAAGAAAGCAAAAGAATATTCCCAAACTGACTTTTTTGCTAAAGCTAGATAAAACTGATATCTGGTAAGTTTAGCGTTCTTTCCTAAATGCACACCCATTTCTAGAAGACTTCATAGTCACCCAAACATCTTCTGATCACTTCAGCTGACCCATGGGTTCAGGAGCAGCCAAAATCCATCAAGCTTTTGACGACTGCCACATCTGGGCTGCAGCCAGCAGCCACGTTACAGAGCTCCACAGAACCTCAGAGGCATCTGTGCCCGCAGTTGAGGCCTGTCAGGGAGGTGGTCTGGGCTTGATTCCCACCACCTGACTAAGGGGCTGTTCCTAGGCTGGCTTGCTGGCCAGGTATGGCAAGCTGCGAGGCGTGCACTGAGCATCTTTGTCTCCATCATGTCCTGGGTGCCCTGGGCAGTGGGCTCCAGTGGTGTGCACAGCATGTGAGCTTGGTTTATAGGGAATTCCTGCCACAAGAGAGAGCACGGCCATACCCAAGGTGACCATTCCTGTCCCAAGCAGCATCTGATCAAAGACATTGATCATCTGCTGGGCACACATGGTCAGGCACAGCCAAGTGCCACTGAGGCCAGCCCAGCTGTGCATGAAGCCAAGAGTCAGCTCACATGGATTAAATCACAGGGTTGAAAGTGAAATGACGTGAGACTCAGCAAGTGAGCCTGAGTGCAAGGAAGAAAAAGGAAAGAAGAACATAGTGTTTATATCCAACAAACAGATAAACAAAAAGACCATGGAAAAAGATCCAGCTGTCTTGAACTTAGCTGTGAGTCCCTTCGGACTTCATATGAGCATAAAACAAGAAGAACCTCTTCTGTTATGGACCCAGGTGTGCCTTGATAACCACATCAAATCAAGGGTAGACATCAACACCAAATCTGTGCATTGCACAAGATTTCAAAGTGGAGAGCTCCCAAAGGAAGAGGAGTGTGAGGGAATGACTTTAAAATTACCCTTCCCCAATTAAGCATTCTCTTTACCCCATATCTGCCAGATGAGGTGGTAGGTAAGCTAAATAGCAATTGCTCCCTGGTTTTGAATGACATTTTCTGAGCTGTTTCGTGGATCAATGCCTGTATCACAGAAACATGAGCCTTGAAGGTTTTACAGTAGGTCAGTATCAAGCATGCTTCGCCAACTCTCATTATACTTTGTCACCTCTCATCTCCCTTTCCCTCTCTCCTGGCACTACCAGGCTCCTCACAAAAGCTTGTCTTATCTGTCCTCATGTCAAATGCCTTCATCCATCTCACCACTGGGCAACTTCTTGCTCTCCCTCTGGCACGTGAAAAAAGGGCAGCATGAAACATCATCAGTTCCTAAAGAAATGGCGCATTGCTTTGTATTTCTTACATTATGTATATATTCAACAACTTGCGGAGACCAAATAGAGTTTGCCATTTTTTGATATACCACAACCTATTCATTATCACATCTGCTTTGGCCATGTAGATAAAGCTCTAGCGTATTAGAAATAGCTCAAGCAAATGAATAGTTATGAAATCCCTTAATTTTATTAAGATTATATTGTTGAGCTGTTACTTGCAAAAAAACCCTAGTCCCTTTCTGCCAAAAAGCCAGCTGTAAACTCTCAATTCTCAACTACACAATTCTGAATATTTGATTTTACAGAACATTATCTTATCCATGAAGCTAAATACATTATTAATACTGTTGCACAAGATCTAAAGAATTAGCCATCTAGAAGAAGATTTACTTCATTACTAACATTTACTTTTAATGTTTTAGAAAAATGCTCATGTGAAAGTGCATGTAGTTTAAATGATCATTCTTTTTTTTTCTGGCTATTCTTGAAAAAAAACAACACCAATGTCATCACAGAAATTAAACGGTGCATCTAGATTGTATACATTTCTACTTTTGATGCAAGAGAAAAAAGGCAAAGACCTTTGTCTTAATTAAATGTAGGTGAGTGGTCTTGTCAATGAACACCTTTTCCTGAGCAGGTGAATACATACAGAAAATCAGATGAGATAACACGTGATAACCTCCATTCAGAAAACTGAGACTCAGTGGCAGGCAGTGTTTGTCTTATTTGTTCCCCACTGCTATTATAGGTGGCAATATTTTGCTGTAAACTAATGAGACTTCTCAGCTAGATGGATTCACTGCTGAGTCTCAGCAAGACCAAAACACAGCCCACCTGGTTACTTCATCAGGAGGAGACAAAAGCATGTCACCTGGGTGTATGAGCACTTGAAGTACTTGAGAGAGAGAGAGAAGGCACAACAAACAGTTCCCCTCTCCTCAGCCTCTTTATGACAGGAATATCTCTCATATTCAGAAGAAAAAAAAATTATTTTGAATCATGCAAAGTGTATTGACCCGAGGAAACACAATACCACTTGCAACTCAATGCAGGGATGCTTAAAAATGATTCCACAACTACCTTCTTTGCAAATAATGTATTTCATTACCCAAGCATTGCAGGGTCTTGCCTCTGCCATACTCACCTTAGGGCAAGGCCGTCTTCCACACATACAGCAAGGTGAGCTCTCAAAATATTGTGAAACGAATAGAGAGCCATTCAGTTTTGGAGAACCTGCCCAGAAAGAAGATCAGCTAGACTTGCCACTTGATCTTTAAAGGTTAGGTGATAAGACCTTAACATAAGAGCTTATCTCACCCTTCAGTGGTACAAGATGGAGTCAAGAACTGAAGCCTTACTGCATGCAAGATTTTTACACTAGGAGTGCCTACTCAAAGTTTTCCAGAGGAGGTATGGATGCACTGACAGTGAAATTGGTGTTTGGAGATGATAATCTCACTTAAGGCACTTTCTAAGACCTCTTGAAAGTACTCCATCAGTCCCCACAGTGCACAGGTTATCCTATCTGGATATATCCTATATATGAAAATATCCTATCTGGAGCTCTCACTCTTTTTACTGGAGTGCCCTCCTGCTTCCCAGAAGACAGCACAAGCTCAGTGCTCATAAAGAAAAAGGGAAAAAAAGAAAGCTGGAAAAAGCCTTTCTCTCTCTAGTGCTCTTTTGTATTTTTCCTGCTGGAGGCAGGTTGGTGGGGCTAAACCAGCAGGCACTCTCCCAGTGGAAAACACCTATCTGAACTGCTTCTGCTTAGAGTGATACCACGATACAATGATAAAGTTCTGCTGGGTGGTTGGGTGGAAAGCAATTAAATCAAATGCCTTGGACATGCAAGATGAAGAGAAATGTAACC
Organism: Falco peregrinus; assembly: GCF_023634155.1. NCBI lineage: Eukaryota > Metazoa > Chordata > Aves > Falconiformes > Falconidae > Falco > Falco peregrinus. The sequence continues at coordinate 47,664,235 of NC_073723.1, forward strand.
AAAAGAGAGGGGGTGGAAAATCACAGCTGGAGGAAAACAGCAGCAGTCAAAAGGTAATGCTCCAGGAGCTGATCAGGATCCACCCAAACCTTGTGGAGATGCTGGAGTAAGTGGTCTATTCTGATCGATTTGACCAACTTTGAATGCCTTCTATAATGATGTTAATGAATGCCCAGTGATGTCACAGTATTTATTTAGGGGAGTCTGCTAGTCTCTGAACTAACTGTGATCACAGTAAATTTGATTCCTTCCAATACAATCATCCCACACACTCCCATTTTGTGACTCAAAGGCCAACACCACCTAGGAAAGCTTACAGCATTCTTCTCTGTCAGCTAACCAAAATTGAACAAACTAAATATCTTTTCTTACATTTCTATTTTCTTCCAAATTGTCCTGCCAGCCTGCAACTCAGTGGCACCACAATAGCTCTTTATCACCTCCTTTAGTTCTCACCCATCAGTGAATGGCAGCCTACTGGTTATCATTTATCAACAATTTCATGCAATAAAATCAGGTAGGGCTTTTATCACCTCAAACACACCACATCACTGGCATTTGTAAAACAACTTTCAACATATTTGCTTGAATGTCTGCTCTTAGAGTGGGTGGACACTCCTTGGAAAGTGCATTTCAATTTCATGTGTACATAATAACGAGGAAAAAATATAGTCAATATCCATAAAATGTTTCCAGTGAGTACAAATAGCACTAGGGATATCACATATTAGCACATGGATCTGCTATTACTGTGACTAATTAGGAAAACTGAAATAAATTAATATACATATTGACTAAATGCTAACAGTTTTCTTGAGTTATATTTTGAATTCCTTATTTGCTAGCTGTAAGGTTTCATGTGAAGCCTTCCCCAAAGGCAAGCATATTCATTTAATAGTAAGCAGTTAAACATTTCAAACAGCTTCAGAGACAGTCCATGACAATAAAAAGGATATACTTAATCTGGATATGCATATTTCATAAATTTCTCCAGGGCAGTGCATTCCCACTGCAGTGTTTTGCTAGCTTAAATGTCAGCGCAGCTGTCTTTATCTTGCCCCCTGGGTACTAGTGTTCCTCCTAATGTTTCAGGGGGGAAATCAAAAGAGGAGCTTTGATACAAATCATTTTAGGTTTTAAAAGAGAAGTCACATCCAGGACTAGCAGTCTGTTAACAAAGCTTTTCAATTCTTTGTAGGTCATTTGTGGAAGGGACCTTATTTTTCAGGTCTCTGAAACAATTCTTTAGGTCTGTTAGCACCAATAAACCTAAGTGGCATACATAAAAGCTGAAAAACAGTGAAGTCTTTTGCGCTGTTACCACAATTCTTGAAATATTTTGTGTTATACTACAAATATTTACCTGATGTCACCAGACAGCTTTTTCATACAAATTCTGCCCTTAGGCATTCTGGGGATTCCTTCTATGAATCTTGTACCAGGTGTTTTTAATTGTCATCATTCAGCTCCCAGGCTGCCTTTTTGAATAGTCCAGTCTACCACAGCTTCTTGCAGTTTCTACAATACCTTTTTTATTCCAAATATATGCTGGAATCTTCAGCTGAATAGCAAATTTAGAAACCAAGCAGAGATCCACAGGGGTAACCAAAGCAGTGCAAGATTACACTAGTTAAAGCCCTATCCCTTAGCTATTTGTTTATATGAAGCCTTCCTTCTCAGCACGCTGCCTTGCAGACAATGAACACATGATGTTCCAGGTTATCGTTTCACCTCATTGCAGTGCCATGCACTCCAAAACTGCATGGCCTCCAGGTGGATCTACCCCATGGCACAGGGTCAGTAACAAGGACATTCAGTCCCAGTACACAGGATTTTACGGCTCTTTTACCAACGCTTGGCACTTTTATGTTTGCACAGAAATTATTCTGGCAGATAATTTCACCTTGTATGCTTAAGGTTAAGAGAACCTATCTGTGAGCTTCAGTAGGATGTGGGCATTGGAGAACGCAGCTGAAGAGACCTCTGCTGCTGCTGATTTCTGCATGATAGGAAGCACTTCCACTACTGCACTTTTAGCCTCTTGTGTGGCCGGGGGATCATTTAGGATGCATCAAAACAGTTCCAGCCCAACTGGAAAACACTGTCACATCAAGGAAATATCTGGATGGGGATATCAGCTTTTTGTCTAGTTTGCATTTGCAGTGCAGCCACAAAGGCCAGCACGGAAGAGGGACAGTACAGTGACATCGTTCTGTCTTTCCAGGAATGAGCAACTGTCTAACAGAAAGACTGTAGAGATCAGAGTCATTTTAACTGTAAGGAATGTCTAAAAATTGGCTGTCTTTATAACTCTGCAGCACACCAAGAGCGCTAGTTATTGCTAAGGCCTTCCTGAAACACACAAGAACTTATTTTGCAGATGGTTTTATTAAGCCTGAACTTGTAAGTTACTGCGCAGCAAGGGAACAGTGTTGGGAAATTAATATATAGCTAGCCCAAAGTTAATCACAAAGGTCTTCCATAGCTGTGCTTTATATATCTCCTGAAGCCTACCTGAAGTAAATGAGTATAGGCAGAGGCATGTTTTTAGTCAGGAAATACTAAATTAAAGTAAAAAGAATTGATTCATTTTCAGGATGCTTGAGGCTGTTCTTAATATTTTATAGTATGAAAAGATCAGCTTTATTTATCACTGTTCCAAATTTCCCAGGTTGAATGCAATAGGGGATTTCCCAAGGGGGAAAGGAGGAACAGGACTAACAGAGGCATTCACCTTCCATACCTGTGGATACCGTAGCCTCTTCATGCAACACAGATGTGGACAATCCTGAGAAGCAGGATACAAGACAGAGGACAGAGGCCACCCAGCTGCACCACCCCAGCGCTGGGTGTGCTCTATAGCAGCCTGGCAGCCCTGGCAGGGTTTATGGGGAGCTCCAGCCTTCAATCAGGAAGGAGAAGACCCATATGGTGAAGATCTGTTATTTTCTTCTCATTGCTGGGGTGACTGGATTCAATTTTCATTAGCCTGATGGGAAGCGTTGAGCCAGCTTTGCTCACAAATCATCTTCTTTGCTGCTAAGGACTAGACCTGCTTTACTTCTTCTGCAGCTGGAGGCAAATCAAGGTGAAATTCATTAAACTTCTGTATCTAGGTACAAAGACCAAATCTAAGAACAGCACATCCTCCCTCACTTTCTTCTCCTCCTTAATTACTCCTGGGAATCAATGACACATCACAGAACTAGCACTGTAAAGCACAATGTTACTCCTTCTTTTGATGGTTTTGTTGATGTGCCAGTACCTTTTGCTCATGAGAAAGAGCAACTAGAGATCAGAGAAGTTTGAATCTGGTCTGCAGATGCTGTATGTTCTCTGAAATCTTCCTTTTGAAGAGATAAAACCAAACACGCAAGGGATTCATAGCTTTCTCTCTTTGGAGTTCAATCTGCCACAAACAACAGTCAGTCAACTGTCAGATAATCAAAAGTTAAAGAAATCAGCATAGGTCATTATTTGGGTAGGAAACTCTCTGCAAAATACAGATCATAATACAGAAAGCATTTTTACAACTGAATAAACAACTCCTTTCTCTTGGCAGCACGAAATCAATACCTCTGCCTCCTGCTCTCAGGGGCTATGCAGCTTTACCTAAAGTCTTAGTAGTGAACTAAATCTTTTATTAACAGCTGTATTAACCATGAAGCACCACAAAGAGCAAGGTACCAATATTTCATATGACAAAGCACATCACAGCAGGCCAATCAGGAATGAGTGGAAAGGGACATTGCCATAATCCACCATTAAGATCAGGGTGGAGAAAGGATTTTTGTAGTTTGTAATCATCCTCTAGGATGTGTTAGTCAGAAATTTCTTTTGTATGGTGTAAACTCCCAAACCCAGATTACATTTCCCAGAGAAAATTGCTGAGAGCCTGTCCTATGGAGGATGGACTATCTCCATCACAGTTTGACAGCACCAACATATTTCAGTTTTCAGCTCCTAGTCAACAAATAAAAGACCTCAGCAGGTCCCCTGGATTGTAGCCAACTCTTGTGCTTGCATTCATGATTCATACACACAGCTACAATTGAAAAAAAAAAAAAAAATTTTTTAAAAAAAGTGCCCCGAATCTAGAAACCAATGTAATACCTACAGAGGTAATATATACACAACTATCTGCTGACTGCCGGCACAGGACCTGAGTGACTGTTTAAAAGAAATTATTCAGATCCTGTACAACGTTTGCTTAATTACACATACACTCCTAATCCAGACAGAGATAAGTACACTTACAGCACAGTGCAATATTACTGTATTGCATTTCTGCTAGATTAGTGACTACTATGAGTTTGTACAGTTTTAGTAGTAATATTCATTCCAACTTCAAGAGTAATTCAGTTTTCTCCTTTATAAATAGTCCTTCTCAACAGAGGAAATCAAATTTTTGACTGCTCATCCTTTAGAACAAACACCTCTCAGCCAACATATCTGTACGTTAAAGCAACGCAGAAAATATCATTTAACCTCCCAAGAAGAATTTCACAGGCATAAAAGTGTCTTTGCTTTGCATTTGTTTTACCTCTGTGCTCTGAATTGTATTTGTCTTTTCTTACACAAATAGATTGCTGGAGTATAATTATGATCCATTTGTTTGGTGCTGTAGAAACGCAGAGGACAAAGCAAGTGAAGCAGTAACTGCAAAATAAAATATTATTTGAGAACAATGGTCACAGACATTTGAAACCTGGACAGTGCAATAAAAAATCCCCACAGCTTTTATCATGAAAGGTCTTAAAGCATTGAACAAAAGTTAATTTCAGAACGATTCTGCTACAGTCTTTCAATCTCAGTAGACGGTATACACCATTTCTGGGGTTCTCCTCCTTAAACATCACTTCTGGATTGAGGGGTATTAATATGTGGTGCCATGCCATGAGCTGTTCAGAATGACAACTGTTTAGGAAAAGTCCACAAGAATACTTCAGCAGACTGCTTTGTAACTGCAGGTAAAATCACATAGGAAAAAAAACTGAAATAAAGTTGTAAGTCTTAAGGATATCTGAATAATTTCTGCCACCAACCAAACCAATTAATAGAAAAAAATAATGTACGACAGACTGGGACAGATACCACTGTAAAATTTAGCTTAGATTAGTTAAGATGTCCTGCCTCAGATGAGTGCTTTGACTATAGACATATATAACAACTATTTCATTGCTGATAACTTCAGGTTACGTCCAGGAAGGTTTTTTACCACCACAATGTTCAATTGTAATTAACTGATTTAATATTTATAAGTGATAAAAATCACTGAGAAAACCCTGATATAGAGATGAACTGCAAGTCAACACTGATGAAGAGGCAGCTCAGGGCACAACAGAGAAATATGGAGGAGTGAGCACTGCAGAAAGATGAGTAGAGTCTTCCTTAACTGTTTTAAGTTAATCTGGGATTTAATTGTTTCTGCCTTCTTTTTTCCTGTTCTCAGATCTATAAGGTGAAGTAAAGTTTTACTAGGCAAAGAACAAATGTGACCACTCATGAAAATCTGGCTGACTTGGAGCACTGCTTTTTGCCTACCAAGTGGACATGAAGCTGTAAGATTGAAATTTTTAACACACTTGCTTTAAGAGGGGTCATGAGTGACACTCCTGGAAGGCACATCCCTACACAAGCCATGTTCTAGATTTTCTACATCAGCAATGTGAGTTGATTTTATCATTCTTTAGGGTATATTCAGTGTATGACTTAGCAGACCAATGACATTGAAGACAGTGGTCATCTTTACCTGAATGAAGTATTGCTCCATGATAATTTCTTACGCTTCCACTCTATTTCCACAAGTCAATCATAAAAATTCTTTGTTTAAACTTATTTTTGAGATTAGAGACATGCCTGAAATTTCATGGTGTTTATTAGATTGATTCTGGTAAAATTTTATGTCAGGGAAAAGGAAAACGAAATGACAGGGTACTAGTTTTGTTGATGGATCTGTGTTACATCATGGTTAAACAAAAGCCTTTCATGTGGGAACATACCCAAGTTCCAGAAAGAATGATTTCACCCACCTGTATTCATCTATCTGATGATAATCAAAAGCATAACTCTAGGATTTGACTCTGGTGAGGACCCTTAGCTGCAAACTCTCTCTTATGTGTATGATTATGTATGTGAAGTCCCTTTCTCAGATATATGAGAGATGAGATTTCTGGCATTTATCAAAACCAGGAAGGATTATGTGTGTTCCTGTGTACCTTTCAGTCCTTTATATCTTTGCATTTCTGTAAACAGTCATTATCTTTCCCACTTTTGTCTAACTGTGCAAACCAGCAGCCCTGTTTTGTGTATCTCCTAGAAACTGCAAGCACAGCTTATCCACCAAGATATGAAATGCTGAAGATATTTTGTCCTCATCCATGCAAGCACGTTTTATTCAAAGAAAAGAATGACCTTTTTTAATCCACCAAGCACTAACACCATTGTGAAATTCTGTATATTAAAAAAAGACTCTACCTCATCACTTTTGATGCCTGACAGAAAAGGTAAGTGCCAGTTGATATGCGTAACTATATTCCTGCCTACAAGACCTGAGTTCAGGATAATCTGTCAGAAAAAGTCTGACCTGTAAGCTAGTGGACTAAGTAATAACTGAAAAAAATAACACAACCCCAACGTCAGAACTGGAACTGCTGACAGTTAATCATACCCATATTTCACCTTTTCTCAACCCCCAGAATCATTGTGCTTCAATATCCTCCTCTTAATATTGACAATTAATTCTTCAGAAAATGGCACATGTTGAGCTAGCTAAGCAGAAATGCTTAAGGGCAGCTAGCTTTCAAGAGGTCTGTGACATTTAGTCCTCTGTTTATCACACGGGTCAGGTATATAAATTGCACCCCTTTGTAAGTCCAAATGCCATTATAGAGGAAAAACAGAAAAATCAATCTTTAATCAATGTGCAACAAATACAAATCCCAAGGTCCCATGACAATTTGATTGCACTATTAGATCCCCAGAGTATTTCAGTGGGAAATTGAAAACATAAATGTTTATTTGTCTCTGGTGCTTATAGCCATCTTCTTAGCAGTTTTAAGGCACCTTTTCCCATCTGGGCTACATTCTGCAGGTTTATCACTAAGAATTATCACTAGACATATCTGGGTTTGTTCCTAAGTCTAGAGTTAAGAACATGATGAGCACAAGTAAAAAACCTCATTAAAAAGGCAGGGAAAAGAACAGCAACGCAAGACACGCAAGAAAATTGCAGTCCTTGGTGCTCCATAGACACAAAATCAGTTCTGAAAGGAAACTGCAGCTGTGGAAGCAAACATGGATTAAGTTTCAGCTGTGTTGGAGCTGAGACAATTACAGACAAGGCTTATCCTGTGAAAGTGGTTAAGACTAAATCTGAAATAAAAGATGAGGAAAAAGAGAAAAAAATTCCTAGTCAGCCTGTGATTATATACTATCAGAGCAATAGATCTGAATCTTAGGCCTGAACAAATGCTTTCAAGACATTAGGCTGAAAGAAGTGGAATCCCAGGCTCATTTCTATGTTTCCCTCTGACAGAGATTTAGCTAAAGGATTTTTTTCTCTAACTCAAAAGTGGCTAAAACTTCTAGCCAGAGTTTCCGTGTTAGATGTCAGCTACCGCTGCATAATGCAGACAAGCCCCATGCAGTCATCATACAAAATTGATGTAAAATACACCTTTACTAACCTCCATCTCTAGAGCTTGAGAACTCACTCAAAATACAGGGAAAATATTCTCTGGGAAGTTCCAGCTTCCCTTGGAAACCCAGCTGAAAACCCAATTCTACAGAAGTTACAAAAGAATTTTTCCTTTCTCTGTCCTTGACTCTTAATGGAGAGCTTGAGGAGCTGTAGCTTCTGGAGCACATCTCTCTCCTCCCAAGGGCAACGCCTGTCTGAGTGAGAACCCTAAAACTGCTGGGAGCCCCCTACCCCTTTACACTATCTGACAGCAGCCAAATCCCGCATCTCCACAGCTGGGTACTGACAGCTCAGGACAGCTGAATCACTGCAGAAAGCCTCTGGTGTTGGTGCCGGAGGACTTACCCATCTGTACCATTGTACACAGGCATGACAAATCCAAATGTAGCATTAAGAAAACATTTTCTTTTAACAAAGCATGAAAACTGCATTTACTCAGACATCCTTAATTAGAGCAGCTGCCAGTAAAGTAAGTGCTTTGACTAGAAAAATAGAGATCTGCTATGCCTTTTGCTCTGCTCAACCCACTTGAATGTGGCCAAAACATAAGACAAAGATATTAATTGAATTCATGTTTTACAGATTCAGATCTATTCAGCTGTTGAGTACACTCAACCCTAAATAATAGCTCTATTAACTATCACCCAGAATCCTCTACTTAGAGCCACAGCTGTTTTTCCATTTTGCAGACATTTTTCACAAATTACAAAGCAAACTAAATTAATAAAACTAAGCACATACGACTACAATAGCTGGAAAGAGTTTCAGCTCATAAGCTATGTGATTCCCCACATTGCTAATTTAAAACATCTGAGCTACTTTATCAATCAGCTTTCATTTCTTAATAAAGTTACTCAAAGATTGAAAAACACAGCCCGGATATCTTTAATGGGGATGTGGGAGATGTCTGGATGACTAGCTGCCATTCCTAGGATCTTTTGGAACATAAAGCTAATATGTTTCCTAAACGCATGCTACACTTCATGGTATCACTATATATATCTGCCCAAAAGGTTTATTACCTACCAGGAAAATCAGGCGGTGAGTCCTTCAAGAACCTCTAAGTGGCAGCTAGGAAGGAGAGAACTTCTTTGGGGAAACAATGGCTGGTAACATAAACAGACTTGGAGACAAATGTAAGAGCTGAGCTGATGCTACAGCTGTTTTCACACAGTTTTATTTCTCCAGAGTAGAGGTGGTCTGGCATGAACAAAGGCTTGGACTTGCAACTGTTTTTGTGAAATGTAAGAGCAACCATCCTACTTTTGTCTCTGGTCACAGAGGAAATTAAGCACATGAACTATATGAGGTGCCACATGTAATTTTTCTGAAGAAATAGCAGTAAGCCAATACTGGATTTCAGCATTTCTATAACAAACCATGTGCATTTAACTGCAAGGTTTGAAAAGGTACATAGTTCTCTTGATGAACACAAATGCATCTGATTAACATGAAAAATTACTATAACAAACCAAAACCAAGAATTAATGCTGAAGTGTAGGAGCCATTGGGTATTTAACTACAATAATTGTGATTGCAATTAATTTTTCTCTAAAGTGCAACTCAGTATCTTCTGCTATATTTGACAGACGTGGCTATGCAATACCAAAATCGTTGTTTTGAGGAAACTCATTTGGCGTATGTTTCATATTCATTGTTATGAACAGGGTACTAACATGATTCCTTAATATAGCAGATATAGTAATATCTAAAGATGGCTTTAGAAATTATATTAATACAATACCTCTTGTCCCATAGCGACAATTGATTAAATATAAACATTTATAACAAAGCATGAATATCAAAGACCATTCGAAAGGACATTTTTTAAAAATAAACTTAGTCAGCTGGTCATTGTTTCAGTTCACTAATTATGACTTTTTTCTGTGCTTCTCCTCTCTCAGTCACCACCTGCTATGGTGATATAGTCTCCTGTTTACTACCTCTGGCTGTTGCCAAACACAAGATGCTACCAAAAGTCATCTCCCCTCCACCACTCCTGGAGGAGAGGAAGGGGGAGAGGAGAGGGAGAGGAGGGCGAAAGGAGGTCCAAGAGAATTAACTTGCTTTGCAGAAGAAATGCCAACATCCAAGCCAGTTCCACCTGCCTGAAAGTTTCCATGACTCTTTGAAAAGACCTGACTCCCTAGAAAAACAATCTAAGATAAACAACTGTGAGCTCAATTTTTTTTCAGTAGAAACAACCCTTTTTACAATTCTGCAGATCTCATGTGGTCTCTGTCTATAGTCTGATTTTGCATTCCAACTATCTAGTGTTCTAAATGTGCTTTGTTTCCCTCCTGAAAATGCTGTTTCTGTAGTTAGAGCAATGCTGGTCTCTACGTACGCTGTCAGCTACCAGAGCCCAGGAAAAGAGCAGATTTAGGAGCAATGGCACCCAGAACAGGATTTGGTCAACATTTAAAGCTATGTCCCATAGGACAATGTAGATGCACGAGTGACAAAGAAAAAAGGTTTCCCCTGGCTGTAATGCTGTGGTACATCTCTCCTGAATGAATGAAAGAGGATCTGCTTTGGGCCAGGCAATAGGAGCCGTAGTACCAGCAGAATGTATATTGTGCCAAGCATCGCCTCAGCTTGCTCCAACCTCTGCAGCAGTCACCCAGTCAGCTCCGCTGCCACCTCCCCATCTCTGGGTGTGAGATAATATGAAGAAGAAAAATCAATAAATATATTAATTTTCTCCTCCCATTCCCTGGTGTTCTACCTCAGCTGCATTTCATATGTCAATAATACACTTTTTATGTCAATGTGAGCATGTTCTTATGTAGAAGGCTTATCCTCCTCTGTTTGTACTGCTGAACACTCTCCCAGTCTATCTAGTTGTTCTACCTGGGAGTTGAAGGTGCTCTTCAAAGCTGAAGGGGTTGGCTTTTTACCCCTAATACATTCATTTTCTTTATTACAGTACATGGTCTTTCTCGTGTCATGTGTTTCTAGAATGCCATTTTCTGATTAGATTTGCAAGTGTTATGATGTGGTTTACATTATGCTAGACTTCATCCCTTGGGATTTTTAGCTGACATGGTGCCCAGAGGGTACTTGTATTTCCAGTAGATGCTTGGAACATGCTTTTTTCAACTTATGCTGTTGGAGAGGGCGAGTGAGCCAACTGAAGATCAGCTGTGAACAAGCTATAGATCAAATTAATTTACACTTTCCCATTAATTCCCTTAAAAAGCACATATAAGTACAACCAGGAAAGAGCTTAAACATGCTGTATAATGGGAACACAAGCAGCTTTTCCTTATTGCATGTTATTGACTTCTAAAGGATAGAGCTGCTACACAGAAAAAAAAAAAGAAAAAAAAAAGAGAAAATACTTTTAAGACAGGACAAAAGCTGCATCATGGATCTTCTTGGACTACTCTGCAGTGTTCTCTCTAAACTTTCTAGGCACCTTCCTGTATTTCTCATGTACATCTTCTGATACATTCTTTCTATCTAAGAACAAAATGCTTGATTTTTTTATTAGCCCCCCTTTATAAACCCAGGACAGTATTTCACTGTGGAATGGGTGATTCTATGGAATTCATGCCTCCTGCACACATTTACAGAAGGAATGTACAAAACTGATCAAAAGCTTGTTTCCTTTCAGGAAAAAAGCAAACACATCACAATTATTTCCCCTAGCAAACAGAACCTATATTCATAGCAGGAAAATTCCATGTTGTCTTAGAAGACCTTTCTAATGTTATTTCATTCCAGCACATCTTTCAGCTACTTATTGCTTATTCAAATTCAAAGCCAACTGAAACAGGCATCTTGCATTTTTATGTTGATTATAAAATAACCAGCACATTTTGATGCAACATATTAAGCCATGTACATGTATAGGGATGTTTCCTCAAACTTACACACATCTAACTAACTAAGTGTGAAAAAAAATCTTTCTCCAGTCAGGCAAAAGTGAGAGAAGGCTCCAGAAAAGTTCCATTACAACAGCATTGGTGATGTCAGAAGTGATATAACTAATAACTAATGAATGACAAGTAAGTGAAACAGAAAAAATATAGCAAAAAAGATTAAGATGTATTGATGACATTTAAAGAAAAAACATGAAAAGCATATATGCACAATAATTTGCTTAGTCCCTAATTTTTCTTTTTTAATTAAACTCTTCCACAAGAAAAGGATAGTTTTAAAAACTATATTAATACTGTTCTTTGTTAGGTAGAACAGAATCTGAATACCTACCCTTCTCACACATTTTACTTCCAGCTTCACCAAGTACTGGAATATACTTAGCGTTCTGTACCAATATTCTTTTATTGAATAGCTTCTTCTTTCTAAGTGACAGCCTCAATCACACCAGACAAAAACTGAGTGAAGTTTGCATTAATGGAATATGCTAAACATAACATGGTCTTCATTCATTGAAGAAATATTTGCATAATTGCCCTAAATTAGAGACATTTAATTTTAAATGATTTATGAAAAGTTTGAAAAGACTTTTTATTCTCAATTGTATAGAGTCTGATTCATGACAAATCCTTTATTGTATGTCACACAAGGCTTCTCTATTTCTTGTCAAGATATTAAATTGATAGCAACTTTTCTACCTGAGAATTTCTGGGGCGGTAAGGGGTACACTGTGATACAGTAATCTGCATACCCTAACTTCAGAGGTAGAAAGGAGAAACCACTGTGAACTTTTGGAGGTATTTAAAGCCTTCTTCATAGCGGCTATATGCAAACACATAAACTTCTAGATGATATTTATTTTAGATATCTCTTCAGATTCATACATCTTGATCAATTTCTGCCTCAAGCCAAACTAGCCCACGTTCTTCCCAACCAAGGGCCAGTTCTGATACAGGAATGTGCATAAAAAAAGAATAAAGATTCAAAGGCTGGAGGACAAGTAGGAAGATTTGGAAACATTTTTCACGAACCTTTCTTGATCATCTTTGCTGTCTTAACAGGAAATGAATGAAACAAGGTTTGGGAGAGACTGCATCCCACCCCCTCGTTGACAAGAACACTTCAAATCCACTGCCTATACACAAGAATCAAGTGCTACTTGAATGGCACTCACATGCTACCAGGCTATCTGGACAACTTCATGGGCCTGGCCACGGTGACTCCAGACCCCTGGGACACACATGGCCTTCTGTGATGGCAGCAGGTATGATACCACCCCAGAGCTTCTCAAGTGCCACTACACAGACAACAGAGTGTAAGCAACAGAGCCATCCCCTTCAGCACAGATTTTCCTGTCACATCCAGTCAAAATCCCTTTGACATGTGTTTGAGCGAGGATGACTTTAAATAGTATACTACCAGCACCTGGGAGAAGGGATCAGCCATTATTCAGCTGATAGGTCATGAGGATGAGTCATTTGGGTGGATAGCCATGGATGATTAGTGAGGATTGGTATGGAAGAAGGTGGGAAATCTTTCCAGCTAGGAAGAGTAAAAGTTCTAGGATATAAATCAAATCAGGCATTAGCCTACTTCTTCAACACCAGCCTGGTAGACCGACACCTTGTCACAGACTCTTTCAAGCAGGACATGTTACAGCAAAAGTGCTGCATCTGAACTGGGTGACCAGCTGTTCACCCATCTGGACTGCTGGAGAAGAAATACCCTATGACATTGTCATGACACATACCTACGTGCCAACATACATACAGTAATAGGATCCTCACCCCTTAATTTATAACTTTGTTCCAGACAGATCAGACAATACCAGTAAAAATGATAATAAATACTACTTTGACCTCTATGATCTACCTGACTCTCCCTGTTTTTTTTCTTTAAAGAAGGTTATTGGTTCTCACAGAAGGTCTCAGCAAGGCTTCTGAGAAATCCAGATACTTTTTCTGGAGGGGGAAGATTATTGTATTAGTTCAACAAAGTGAAGCAGAAGTAATGTCATAGGTTTCCATCAGATTTCTTCTGATTTAAACCACTGTATCTGATACTAAATTCTGGGCATAGTTGCAACTAAATAGGCTTTTTTAAACATCTTCAAATTTGTAGAACAATTTTTATTTGCATGTTCTATTCCTACATCCTGCTGACAAAACGATGTTCCACCAATGTGCCTGGGATGAAAATAGTGGGTTTCCAGTAGAAAAAGGTTCTCAGTTTATAGCAGAAATGTTTTTATAACTAATCAATGCTGCATATGTGATTAATTCTGTGGCATATTAACAATGCAACTCTAACTATACTATATATAGTATCATATACTATAGTTCTGCAGAGAAGGACCTGGGAGCCCTGGTGGACAGCATGGTGGCCATGAGCCAGCAGTGTGCCCTGGTGGCAAAGAAGGTCAGTGGGATCCGGGGGTGCATCAGGAGGAGTGTGGTCAGCAGGTGGAGGGAGGTGATCCTCTGCTCTGCCCTGGTGAGGCTGCATCTGGAGTGCTGTGTCCAGCTCTGGGCTCCCCAGTTCAGGAGAGACAGGGAACTTACTGGACAGAGTCCAACAGAGGGCTACAAAGATGATGAGGGGGCTGGAGCATCTCTCTGATGAGGAAAGGCTGAGTAAGCTGGGCCCGTTCAGCCTGGAGAAGAGAAGACTGAGAGAGGATCTCATCAATGCATACAAATACCTTAAGGTTGAGTGTCAGGAGGACGGGGCCAGGCTCTTTTCAGTGGTGCCCAGTGACAGGACAAGGGCCAACAGGCACAAACTGCAGCACAGGCAGTTCCTTCTGAATATGAGGAAGAACTTACAGAGACCTGGCACAGGTTGCCCAGAGAGGCTGTGGAGTCTCCTTCACTGGAGACATTCAAAACCTGCCTGGATGTGGCTCTGTGTAACCTGCTGTAGGTGAAGCTGCTTTAGCAGGGGCTGGACTGGATTATCTCCAGAGGTGCCTTCCAACCCTGACCATTCTGTAATTCTGTGATATATCACAAGAGATTAAATATAGGGAACAAAACATTTTTATGTGCTTTTTTTACGTTTACAATGCAGAATGACATGTTAAGAAAAATAAATCATTTCTAGAAGGTAAGAATCCTTCAAAGATTTTTTTTCATTAAAATATCTCTTGTTTTTCTTAGGGAGAAAATATACATTATGATCCTAGATCCTAGTGAAGGACAACTCGGAGAATAATCTGCAACAGTCTAGAAGCCAGCACAGCTCAAAAAGGAGGTGTTGATTTGAAAAAGACAATGTCATATAATCAATACCACAGTATAAGGAAAAGTTCATTCTGATATGATTATGTTTTCAAGCTTTGCTCCTTTTACACCACTCTTTACTGAATATGGCTTGTCAAGGTCAAGAATATAGTCTTGATCTATTCCCTGGATTTACCTAATTAATGGATGAGTGGAAAGGGAAAAGACCTGCTATTAATTGCCAGAAATAATTTGATAAATTTTGAATTAAGTAATCTTTTTGTGAATGTTGTGATTTCGGTTCCTAAGCAATAGATAAACAAACACACAAAAACCTTCCTGCTGCACAATGTGAACTGCCAATTGTTTACCAAACTCAGATGATCTGGGGCATAAATAAACCAATATACTCACTTTTAAATTAAGACAATTTGGTAAATTAAGTATCAACACCTTTTACAAGAAATTTACTTGCTGTTACTCCACTATGAGAAGTATTGTAACACTGGTGATTTCTGTATGACCTCAACAAGCAGAGCTGTAATTTAGTTTTGTTCTTCCAGCTTCAGCTCTGCTCTCAGAAATAATAAAGTATCCTGGAGATGGAATTTCATGTTGCAAGAAACAGATTAATTAGATTTTCATAATTAAATGTAGATTATTATTTACTCCTGCTTTTGTGCTATTTGTTTGGTTTTAAACCACCCATTATTTACCATTTAAGATTAATTTAGAATGTGATATAAACGTATAAATTTATAGATTATGAATAGTAATCACAAATTTTCCTTTTCAGTAAGAAATAATAGTAGTTTTTTAAATGTTCAATTTGTGACAGTTTTCATTTTTTGCTTGCTACCTAAAACCACTTTAAGTTCCATTCGTCCTTTACCATCCTTCACAAAGCCACAGAGCTATCATTAGCAGGAATGATGAAAAGGCAGCATTGAGATGGATGATGCTAACGTTGAAGACAATCAGTTTCTATGTGTTTACTCACTAAAACTCTGCATAACTTGCTTCCTAAATGCCCACTGATCAGTAGGGAATAAGAATATATGTCAGTACTTGAAAGGAAACTTGAATTGTCAAGACTATTTTACTTAACCTACCAGGAAGCAGAGACCTCAATTACCAGATCCCTAGCCTCCAAAATAATCTGGTATAGCAAAGTGGAAAGATTAGTCAATAATGCATCAAAGGAGATTCTAATACCTTCTACACACAACATGCTGATATTAAGGTATTATAACTCCATCAAAATGTTGAGTCATAATACAATTTACATCTTCAGAATAAACTAGACTGATCACTGCTGAATTATTAGTTATATATTAAATTTTAAAATAGTCGTCAACGTGTAGTTTTCTTAAGAAATGTGTAGACACTAGAGTCACAAAGTTCTGCTTACTGACTCAAAAAATATTAAAATAGGTAATCTAAGATGTCATTGGCCACATTATTTCTTGTTTTCTTCTTTAAGAAATGGCCATAATGAAGACACTTACAAGTGATGAGCAAAATTGTAGGTCAGTTGTAGGTCATTTTTCCTGTCTTCTGTTTTCCTGCAGTTCAGAACAATTTTGTTTCAGACTGCTTAGTAAAGGCACAGGGGGAATCAAAAGGCTAAATACAAAGATCAGTAAGTGGCACATATACAGCACAAGTTGCTTGTGTTTAATAAATAAAAAAAAGTCATCAGCAGACTCACAGTTTGCTTCCTATGCAAGTAACTTCCATGGCAAAATAAGGTCAGTGAGTGATTAATTGGGTGACCGTGTCTGTGTATTTAAGTTCAGATTAAGGCCATATTAACCCATTGGTTTGGATAGAGAGGTTAAGATAGATCAACCAAAAAATGCACAGCATACCACCTGATTAGACCTTAACCTAAGCTTCTTTCTAGTATAAGAAGGGAATGAAGCAGATGTCTGCGGGGCAGCAGAAAAAAATGCCATCAGGTTGGGAAGAATCATCCCTCTCATAAACCAAGGATATTTTCATTAAAGTTTGCTGTAGAGGATTCATGCCACTTCAGTGTTAACTCTGTGCTTGATGCTTTGCAAGGACATCAGACCGTAGCTGTTGAAGAGCTGCCCTGCAGGTAAGCCAGGCTATGTTAGCAAATGGAAGACTGATGCACCACACAGCTTATGTCTCATCAAAGAGCTGCCTCTGTTTCTGACCCTCAGCTTTTGGGCATTCTTTTGCTGAATAATACTTAATTCACTAACACTGAATTACCATCTCTATTTTTATGATGGCATATTTCCATGAAAAAGGCAATTTACAACTGATGTACAAAGTCTGTTAGATATTAGCCTCAAAACTCAGCACCTGGAGAGGGAAGAAACTGTTGCCAGTTCTACCACAGTAAGGAGAAGAAAAACTGGGCAAAAAAGCACTGAAAACAAACTTGCATTTAACAAAAATTGCTAGCTGGTATAGTCAAGATCTTTTTTTTTTTTTTTTCAGCTTTTCTCCTGTAGCAGGTAACAGCCATCTGGGCAATCCAGGTTTGTTTGGAGTTTTGAATTTGGTTTTGAACAAACCAAAACCCAACAGGAATTCAAAACCTGATATGAAAGTACTTCAGCGAGGTCAAGCCCAGCATCTTATAATGTTGTCCCCAGTAATATTACCTCAGTAATGTTTCTCAAATTGCAGCATCATAACAGAAACTTCTGTGCACCCACATGATGTGTCCTAAGGCAGTAATTCTGAGCTGGTGATTTAACTTATGCACTGCTATAGACCGACATATAGATGAAGTGTTCTTCCCTTTCCAACTGCACCTTCATTTCCACAATTCACCAGGCAACATCTGGGGACACAAGTGACCTCACACAGTTAAACTGTGAAGATTATGGCTTCAGCGCCTGGAAACTTGCAGGAATTTCAAGCTGCTTTACTACGAATTTTAGATTGCTACCTGACATGGAAGGGGTAGGCAGACAGGGAAAGCAAACCGGTCTAGAGGTTACATCAGTCACTAATGGGTTCAGGACCAGCATTTATACACACACACACACACACACACAATCCTCTGAGCTGGTAGGGCCTCGGTTTGGTCTGAAGCTTCATGACGTAGATCTTTCATGCTCTGTCTGATAACTAGCCGGAAGATCACTGACTCCGTTAACATCATTGTCAGTTCTCCCCTCAAAGGGCAGAGTTTAGAAGCATTCTGCCAAGACAGCAACATTCGCTGTTAACTTTCCACTGAATGTTGCTAGAAATTTTTCCCAGTACAAGGCCATGCAACAAACTCAGAGGTTTTCTCAAGTTAGTTTGGAGTCAATGACTATTTGTTCTTGTTATTCTGCTTATTGGCTTATAGTCAAGAGGAAGACATCTTATGATTAAGCAAAAAGTATGAGTAGCCTCAAAACATTAGTTTGGTCAAAACTAATGGTCAAAAAGATCTTTGGGGACCTCTGCAGTCTGGAAGGTTTGAATAGTTTACCAAGTAATCAGAAACTTATGCTTATACCAGCACTGAACTACATTGTTATGTACGTTAAGTATGGCAAAAACAGAATAGTGTTTATATTACCAGAAAATAGTACATTATTGGCAGAAAAAAACCCCAAAAACCAAAAAACCAGACAGAATTGTATCTGCAGCAATTCTACCATACATCCCGTCATGGAATAGATCCTAATATTTCTAAGTCTCTTTGGGTTACTAGATTTACACAGTATTTCCCAGAGGCCAGGTCTATGGAGATTCTATTTATCTTTCTCAGTTGCACCAGGGAGAGATCACGGTCCTTCATTTCCTGTGGTCTGATTCATGCAGCCTGCTTATGGTCAGAGTTCATGGAGGGGAATGGCCACGACCCCACTACATAATACTCAAACAGGCCTTCTTCAAGGCCCTATTTGACAAATGAGTATAAAGCATGGAGTTGCTAGAAGTGATGGGTTGGCTTCTAGATATTTCACCTGCACTATCTGTGCACTATATTGAACAACAGGTGACAAGAAAAAAATTGCAGAAATAATTTTTACATGGATTGTCTTTTTTTCAGAATGATACAGATAATGGGAGGGTTATATCAAAGTCTGCTGGTGTGGCACTCTTATAACGTGGCACTAAGGGAAGATACCATGTACCCATCAACATAAGACAATCCAAGAGTGTGAGCCCTGCCAGAGATTAAGATGGTACAGGCTGTACTAGTGTCCATCTGGATCACACCCTGGGATGATCTATGTCCTGGATTCTTAAACACAATTACTTGGCTTGCTTCGGCAAGATGCTCAAAAGTACACCAGTACATGTGTGATGTGGAACCAGGTCCCTGGAGGTAAGCGAGGAGAGACCAAAGGGACAGTGGTGACACATTCTGTCAACCTCCATTGGACCAATGGAGACAATGGACAAGTTCTCCTTTTTGGCCTGAGTAACTCTCACAGTTACTGTACTGAATATCACATCACCTCAACTTGCTTTAGGACTGAACTGCAAGGAAGCTTATGTAGCATACAGCTAGTATTGTAATAACTTTACAAGAGACCAGGTGAATTTAAGAGCACTTTTGTGAACATATCAGATAGTATTCTGGCCAAAACTTTAGCGGTAATAGTGAACATCAATACGCTACACTAATTGCCGCAATATAAGCTTTCCTCTCCTTGACTTTAGTCTGTAGTTATGAAGATATGATCTTTCAAGTTGTATGTGGTTCTTAATTTTTGCATATATTAAGAAATATATTTGTATATCTGTCTCTGTGGCTTCATATTGAAATATTTTGTCAGCTTAAAATCAGAAGAAGCTTTTCCTTTTTTTTTAATTATTCTAATTGCCTGAGGAACACTGAAATAATGCTTTTATTTCTCAACAAATTCCTGATTGTTTAGCGATCAAAGTAGAAGGCAGTGTACACATGTCCCAGAATATCTTTCAACATAGTAGAGACTTTCAATATTAAAAATTCTTTGCCTTAGGATGCTTCAGCAACCAAGTAGGTTTTCAGCCCTGATATGGCACTTTAGGTACAATACATGATGGATTTTTGTTGGTTCACTGTGACCAAAACCACCATAAACTGTTGCTATATCTGCAAGAGCAAGAGATATAAGTGACAGTAATTCTGATTTTTAAGGGAAACATAGTTGCTGGCAGAAATCAGCCTACTAACCCACTACAGGTTAAGTGTTCCTCTCATGTGGTCACTCAGTCTCTGACAGAGCTTAAATGAATGCTAATTGCAAAATTAGGAACAATAGGTGGATGTAGCCACAAGATTGTCTGATATTCCTGTGGCTATCACCGAAACACAAACCTCAAGCTTTGTCTATTGTTACTTTTGCTCCAGCCATGAACGACACTGAGAATGACAAGAAATAATTTCAGAAACTTAGAAAAATTAGTCTAATATCCAATAGACTGATTACTCCGAAGATTTTCAGCACAAAAGCTGGCAGTAGATTGACAGCCCAGCATTATATAACCAAATACTACAGCACTGGCAAAGAAAAGATAAATGAAATAATAATGCTTAGTGAATCATTCAACTTGCAAATGCTGACATCTCTTCCTGCCTATTAGACCAAAAGAAAACATCACAATTACATGTAAGATGCAAGTGATGGCAACTTGTTTGATGCCACAGTAGAACAGCAAAACATGACAAAGATTGCTGTGGACAGATCTTCACATTTTCCAATTCCCAGTGTAAATTACTGCCACATACACAAGCAATGTCTCTGATCAGCATTTAAATCACCTGGCTATCTCACCAGAAAGTACTTAAATCCCAAGCTAACTAGCAGTAGCTTTAAAAATAACATTAACACTGCTGTGCCTTGTGTGTGTGACTTTGGAACCTGCAAAACAGGGGAAAAAAAGCAGAAGAGACAAGATGTTCAGTTGTGGGTGAGTAACTTAAAAACTGAAGTAAATACTGGTAATTAAGAGGACAAAAAAGTGAGTAATAAATTCTAACTTAACTTTCTAATTACTTCTGGTTGACAACAGAGATGAGACACCCCACCCCTAAACCAAGACACTAGAAAAGCACCAAGTGAAAACAGAATCACAGGGTAATGGACACCAGTCCCCAGTTTGAAGGGGCCTCAGGAAGTCAGTAGCTCCTACCTTCCACATACAGCAGAGCTTACTTTGATGCTCTGCATTGCACAGAGCCTTATCTTGTTAAATTTTTAATATCTCCAGTGATGAGGATTCCATAACACAATGAATGCAACCGAGTCTGGAAGACCCAAGCCCTAATGCAGTTCATTGTGTTTACAAATCTGGGCTTTTAACTTTCTGGCTTCTTTAATGTTCTTCTTGAGTAATCTGTACAAATTCACAAACTTTTTCAAACACAAGAGAAAAAAGAAACCTTACAACTAAAAATTTTGCTTGTCATGCATGAATCACACTTGAAATGCTTCATGGATAGCTCGGAAAGGTGTTGCCATATTAATGGCATTTTCTAATAGCCTGCGCCAAAAGGATACTCCTGCATCACCAGTTTGCCCAGATCTTGTTTTCTGTTACCATTACAGCTGGGCAAGAGTGAAACTTCCACTTTGTTTTGGTTTGAGGTTTGGGTTTGTTGGTTTTTTTTTTTTTGGTGTGTGTGTGAAGAAAGAGAAGGATTTTGATAATCATCTGCAACTTTCATGCATTTTTTGGAGCACAAATTTCTAGAGAATCGAGGGTTTGGTGTTTATGAGACTAAACTTTCAGCATATGCTGAAACTTTGGCTCTTCAGCTGACAGGTGTTAATTAGCAAATGATAAGCTATGTGAGCCACCAGGGGCAAGCTGGCAGGGCACATCTGCACAGAAAAGTGTCCACAGAAAATGTTATTGATATAGACTTACTTGAGGAACATGCCAAATCTGAAAATGTACCTTTTTTTCCCAAAGAAAATTTCTGACTGGCTCAAATTACCATAAACTGATTGTTAGAACTTGCATTTCTTCAAGTGAGAATTGTTAAGGGCCCATCTGGAACATCTGACTCTCAATTTGTGAAGGGTCAAGGAGATTGTTTACTTAGAAGAACTGGTCTTTATCTCTTTTCTTCTTTTCTGATGGAAATTTTGGGGTCCCTACACCAGTACATCTGCTTGATTTGTACCAATAATGTAAAAGATGTTAAAAGGTAGTTTACAACTTTCACTTAACTCCAGAGGTGCAAAGCAGAGAAGAAAATAGCTGATTCAATGTTTGTTTGTCTTCTTTCTCAAGGAAAGTTTAAAATCTGTTAGCCTATGCATTAAGTAATACAAATAAACCAACCAGCTGTTTGGTTTTTTTTAAGTGATCTTTTTTATTTTTGACATTGCAGAAAACATAACAGCAAGGAAAAAAACCCAAACAACTACTAATATGATTGCAGTACTTGACTCCAACAATCATGTTTTCTTAAAGCCAGATAGCAAATATGCAATGAGTTAAGTGGAGATCTCAAGCACTTTTACTTTGTCAAATAGAATATTAATTTTAATAAACCCTGTAGAAATTCATTATTATAGTCAAGAACCACCTAGTAGAAAGAAAAGGGCCATTAAGGCAGCTGGGGGAAAATAGAGAAAAGCAATTTCTGTGAAACTCTTATCCCCAATACAAGTTACCATAGCAGTCAGTAAACAGAGATATATTCTACATCTATCAAATTTCATAGCAGTATTTTCATCCATTGCTTTATTCCCCCATCTCTTTTTGTCTATTACCAATTCTTAAAAAAAAAAAAAAAACAAAACCCAAGCAAACAAAAAACCCACAAAAAAGCAGAAACTCAACCAGTATTGGATACATTTAAGTCCTGGTTTTGTTGCGGTGAATAGCTATTCAGCAACCAGTAGGCTCTCCTGCCAAACCATTTCTGTGGTATAGCAGATGCAGAAATTGCTCAGCCTGCAGCTGCGTACCTCCTGGTACTAAAAAGATTCTGATGAATAATTCAGAAAACCTCACGTGTAAATGAAGTATAGTCAAACTCACTTAAACAGGAAAGACAACTTTCACCATTTGTTTGCCTCAACAGTTAATTTTCACTGCTAGTGCCCTATACTATTCCTCTCTTGCTACTTACTTTTTGACTTGGCTGTATTCTACACTGAAGCAGGCTTGAAAATCATCAGCAACAATGAGGAACTGCACCTAGTCTCTCTTCTCAGTAATGGTAGAGACCACATAACAATTTAATTCAGTTGTTATCAAATGTATGTGCATATCCTCACTGCACAGCTGATGCCACAACCTCTGCTATGGCCACTGGCACCAGAACAGCAGGCATGTGTTAAAACCATTGCAGTGGACGTGTCTGAGGGTGGCAGCATTAGAAAGCTACAGGGTACCTCCTTGTGATGACTTGGGATCCAGTACAGGAGGTAATCTGGAAACTTTCTGTTCTATTTATAATTCCATTAAAGGCTAAGGAGGGTTCTGAAGCAAAGTGCCAACAAGCTCATTTTAAAGAACAGCCGTTACATCAGTTTTGACAAGAGACTTTGTCAGCTGAGACTGTCCTAGGCTGTCACTGTGAAATGCACTGACTGTCCTTTCCTAATTCCTCTTAGACCTTTCATCACTAGGAAATGGAAAAAACCCCAAAACAAACAACCCACATTTACTCATGAAAGACTCTGGCTATACCACAGCTGGATACCAACTAATTACTGGGATGACACCGTCATCGTGCTCCTCAAGATGCCAGGCTATAGAGGTAAAAGGTAGATCAGCTTTGAGACCAAGATCTCTGATAAGGACAAAACGTAGGTCAGTGAGCAGGATGTGGCATCCTCCTGTCAGATTTTGGTTTGTGGGCTGAGTAGAAACTTTCAAATGAAATCCTTCCAGAAAGCTTGGGTTTGTTCTTAACTAAAACGGAGAGGCCTCATTTTGGTTGCATATTGTTTTTATATTGCTGAGTTACAAAAAGAGTAGAAAGAGCAGAAGTAGATGCTGCAGCTGCTGAAGGCTCGTGGGAATCTCCCTCTAACTGGATGGCTTTGACAAATACACCTCCTAGATTTTTGTCTTTTATTTCCTTTACTAGGCTTCATTTTATTTTTAAAATTTTTTTTTCTATATTTTTATTCTCCTCTGAGTTCATTGTGTATAATGTAATGTCATGATCAATATTCAGCAGAATATTTTTTATGTTTAGTTGGGATCACCCATAGGCTAAATTTACCAATCTTGTTGCTCAAATTAAAATACTAAAACTATAGAGAGAGCAATCAATGAAAACAG
The DNA here is from genome assembly GCF_023634155.1 of Falco peregrinus. Taxonomy (NCBI): domain Eukaryota; kingdom Metazoa; phylum Chordata; class Aves; order Falconiformes; family Falconidae; genus Falco; species Falco peregrinus. The sequence continues at coordinate 47,688,268 of NC_073723.1, forward strand.
CCTGTCTTTGAGAAGTGCAGTTGATGACTCCAGTGGAATCAATTCTTGTCCTTGCTACAGTCCCTGCAGACATTGCAAGCTTAGTGATGTTTAATGCCATTCTAATCTCACCCTCAGTGGTATAGCCTATGGGGTAGTTCAAATCAATGACCTATAGCAATATAAAACCAGAGCAAATGACTTTAGAAATAGACACTATTTTTCACAGGTTTTTTTATATCCCTTTCAGCTATGGCAATGTTTTTTTTTCTCATTCCCTGCATTGTTAATACCTTAAGTATGCTCTATTGATTAATTCATTGCAATTTTGTCCATTTTCCTTCCCTGAATCACACAGTGGAACACAGATTTCCTCCTGGCTATGCTGATTCAACTATGCATGTTGTTATTTTTATTCTCATATTGAGGAGGATTTGATAACCTAAGGGTGTGTTGTAGGCCATGTCTGCAGAGAATAATATCTCTTTGTAGAAAAACCTAGAGAGTTGGAAAGAAGTTGAGCAACTCAGTACCTTTTTTTAAGTTTGAACTAGAATCAGCAAACTTCAAAATAATCAGTGTTTGGGAACACTTGTTCTGACTTTAACTTAATTATATTTGGCTTAATTATATTTATCAATTAGACAAGATAAAATGCATGGTTAGCCCTGTTATCAAGGGAGAAGCAGTAAGTTATGCAGTTTCTTCTGGAGAAAAGTTGACAAAGAGTTATTGCTTATAACACTAAATTATCCTTTCAGGGAAAGGTCACTTGAGATAGGACTCAGTGAAAGTGTTTGTATGTCATCAAACCATTATCTGCGCTGAGCCTCTGTGTTTAAGCACCCATATGAAGTCTGAGCCGTTCTCCACATTGGCGTTATTAACGCAGACCTCATTTCCCAGCCTGCTTCCACCTTATTTGTAAACCCTGTCGGCAGTCCCTGCTGCCTGAAGGTTCCCCCCCAGCTTACTTGTCTCAGTCCTTATACATGCCCAGGACTTTCATCAACAGCTTTTTATCACAAAGATGCACTGATTTTGATTGGTTTGCTGTTGTGGGGAGGTTTTTTATGTAAGTTCCAGTCCTGGTCTATTTGGCATGTGTTGGTCCACGGGGCACTTGCTTCCTGTGGCTTGTTTGGAGAGTTTGCATTTCTGCTTGAAGCTTCAGAAAGAGAAAAATTTTCCATAGTCCATTTTCATTTCAAAGCAGCTAGTAATTGTTAAATGGCTTCCTACAAGGTTTTAATATCTGTGGTGTATGAGGTGGCATGTTCTAACATGTGGCTTACCGTTACTGAGAGGTTAGGTTTTGTGTTGGATGAGTTCACATGTAATACTTCATGGTATCTTTAGAGATTTAATCTATTTTGGTAGGGACTGTCCTCATTTGGTTAAAGTTATTTTTTGATGGATAACATAAACACTTTAAAGGATGCTGTTTTGTCCTCATATGGCTTTATTTAGGACTTAGTTGTTTCAAAGCTTTTGGGTACACTGTGATTGTGGCAATATTTGAAGAATAAGATTCATTGGTCTTCGGATTTTTGGTATATACTATTGCCATTTTTATGGCAATTCTGGCATCTGGATGGTTGAGTATTGGAGAGTCTGAAATGCATTTTGGATGATGGTGATTACTGATCTTGCAGGTGAAATCAGTGACACTGTTAAAGAGGTCAGGTTAGTATCCTAGGTTCACCAGGAATTTGGTGGGCTTTTCAATACTAGTTCCTGTCATCTTTTCTTCTGAATATTCATTTGGTTAGCAGGTGGCAGATCAACATTAGTCTGAATTAATCATATTTATTTAGCTGCCTCCTGTAGTCCTGATACAGTCCTTGTCAGTAATGTAAGCTACAATGATGTTGCATAGTAAATACTACAGTCTTACTATTTCTGATTGTAGCTAATTTTTAACCTTAAAAGCAACAACTATTTCTCAAATGGTTTAAGAAAATAATAAAATATAAGCATAGTGATAGCTTTTTACTGATGATAATGTGCCAAAAGCAGAGCTTTTTGTACAAACCCAATCTGATAAACAAGAAGAAAAAGTAATTGTCTTCATTGCTGATTCTCATTAAACAGGGATAACACAATAGTATTACAAATGTATCCTCTAATACCTTCCACTGCATAGCCTGTCTCTACCTATCGTACCATTTTTTTTTCCTTTAACCTATTACTAACTTGTCAGGATATGTGAAGGAATTACAGATTTTCCCAGTACCTGTAATTATAACTAACAGCAGTGATTGCATGACTCCCTCCTGTAGCTGTCCTTGAGATGAATATGTGCCTGGGTTTCTAAAGGACAGGCAACTCCTCTGCAAATACTTAAAGCTGTGGTTTGGATTTTAATGCATTTTATCACAACCGAGGTTCTTTTCTTCTCTCTAATGCCATGCTACATTTGCTCCATGCGAAGCTCTTCACTAAAATATTTTTTAATAGTTTTGATATTCTTTTTTGCCTTCCCTGTAGTTTTTCTTGATGACATGCAATAATTTTATGGGGACCTTTCACTCCACAACCATCCCTCGACAGCACACAGGGAAAGAACCCCACTGATGCTCATACAAGGATCAATTCTCATAAGCCTGTATGAGAATTAACTGTATTAATCTCAGTGCACTCATGGCTCTAAGGGAAGTGCCTGCCTAAAACCTCTGCATTTTCTGAGTATCACTTTGTGGAAGAAATGGTCCTGATAAGGTAGGTAACTATCTGCTCCTGGCTATGGTTGTGCTGCCAGACCTTTGCTTGCTCCTGTGCAAGGTCAGTACTGCTCAGAACTGCCAGCTGAATTACTTGGGTAGTTGATCCTTGACTTTTTTTTACTCAAAATAAGCTGCTTAGGCTTAAGCTCTTTAAACAGAGGGTGTTTATTATTAAATAATTTAGCCCAAGCAATTTTTCTGTGGTGTGAGGATTTACTCTGAGAATCAGGTTAATGAGCAATTGCAGGTGTACCGTGTTTGAAGGCACTATACACCCCTTCCTGCATATTCAATCCTAGACAGTAATTGGCAACAGCTGTCAGAAAAGGCCTCCAGCAAACTCTGTGTCTGATCACTGATGTCTTTCCTCCTAAAGGTTGTGTAATGCAACATTAACAAGGCACACAGCTTGGTCTCTCCTGTCCTTGCCACCCATTTTCCTCTGACTCCACCACCCATGTTTTCCATATTTGCCCTTCTCTCACTTCACACCTAATTAATACTATGAAAACACACCCAAAACTGAGGGCTTAGGTCACTCAATGGATCCCAGGATCCCAGTGCTACCAATCTGACCACCCTTGTGGTGAGCAGGGCTGCAGTACCAATGCACATGCTAGAGGAAACCAGAGCAAGTTTCCAGGATGTTCTGCAACAAATCAGTGTTCCCCAGGAATGTTTTGATTATATCAGAGTGGAATTTTCTAAAGAAAAAAATTAATTAGATTATTTGACAAGAATTTCTATTTGTCCACTAGTTGTTTCTGTCTTTTGTCTTTAGTTCTTCACTCTGTTTCTGCAGTCTAAATAGGCCATATCAGGATAACTGCCCATGTTTGCCTGTCAAGGGCAAGGAAATATATCTGGGGATGAGAGATATGGTAACAATTGGAGTTCTGATCAAACAACAGTCTGTGCTCACTGCTCCAATTACTTTCACTAGAAAGTGCTTTTATTCTAAGAGAGGTTGGTGGGGTTTTTTTTCATGGAAATATGCTTTGCAAATAGCTCCTATAATACTCTCCAATTATCAATTGAAATTGGACTATAAATATAAAGTTGGGGGTGGGGGGGAGTGTTGATGTGCCTGGGGGCAGGAAGGCCCTGCAGAGGCATCTGGACAGGCTGGACCGATGGGCCACGGCCGAGTGTGTGAGGCTCAACAAGGCTCAGTGCCGGGTCCTGCACCTGGGTCACACCAACCCCACGCAGCGCTACAGGCTGGGGCAGAGCGGCTGGGAAGCTGCCCAGAGGAAAAGGACCTGGGGGTGCTGGTCGGCAGCCGGCTGAACGTGAGCCAGCAGTGTGCCCAGGTGGCCAGGAAGGCCAACAGCCCCCTGGCTTGTGTCAGAAACCGTGTGGCCAGCAGGACCAGGGCAGTGACCGTCCCCCTGCACTGGGCACTGGTGAGGCTGCACCTCACTACAAGAGGGACATTGAGGGGCTGGAGCGTGTCCAGAGATGGGCAGTGAAGCAGGTGAAGGGGCTGGAGCACAAGGCTTATGAGGAGTGGCTGAGGGAACTGGGGTTGTTTAGCCTGGAGGAGGCTCAAGGGGGAACTTATTGCTCTCTACAACTATCTGAAAGGAGGTTGGATATAAGGGATTGTCAGTTTCTTCTCCCAGGTAACAAGTGACAGGAGAAGAGGAAATGGTCTTAAGTTGCACCAGAGGAGGTTTAGATTAGGTATTGGGGAAAATTTCTTCACTGAAAGGGTTATCAAGCATTGGAACAGGGTGCCCAGGGAGATGGTTGAGTCCCCATCCCTGGAGGCATTTAGAAGATGTGTAGATGTGGCACTTGGGACGTGGTTTAGTGGTTGGCTTGGCAGTGCTATGTTCATTGTTGTACTCAATGGTCTTAAAGGTCTTTTCCAGCCTAAATGATTTTATGATTCTGTGAGCTATAAGCTTCACACTGTCTCATGAAGAAGAAATTTAAAAAGCCAATGCATAAGGTTTTTAACTTGATCCCATTGAATTCACCAGCAGAAAAAGGAGACAGGCAAATAAAGGGAATCTGCAGGGTCTTATTTTGACAGCCAAAAATTCCTTTTGGATTGAAGGAAAAAAAAAAAGGCATATAAGTGGTTTCACTCCCCCTCCTTCCACCCCAAGAAAAAAACCTTCTGAAAAACATCAGTGTTTAATCTGTCCTGCTAAAGAGAAGCTCAATATCTGACCTTTTCCCAGAGAGCTTCTCCCTGCTTCACAAAATAGCTTGCATTTCTACTGCAGTATCAACTAGAGTCTTCTACATAGTTGTTTCTTAAGCATACAGAAGGCAAGCTTACTTGCTCCACAAAAGAAAAATGTACTCCACATACAAGTGATTCCACAAAGTACAAACTGCAGGTGCTTGTCCATATGAAACTATTGCCACAGCTCAAGCAATTACCAAAAGGCAAAATATGAAAGATAGTATTTAATAAGCAAGATTTCAGCCTTTAGGATGTACTGGATTATCTTTACACAACAGGTAATCTTTTTGATTTTACAGCATTTGTGATTAATATTGTAGGTGTTAATGAAGTGTGGCTTTCTTTAATACTTCCAATACAAGAAGCAGAGGGTTATGCTGGATACTGCTATTGCACTTGGAATAGGTAAATCTGCCATCAGCTCTGCTAATGTAGCACCCAGATTGTCTGGGTGCATGAAGTCACTGCATGAGGTGGGATGTTTGACTCATCTTGATGATGACACCAGCAAGAGGGAAGGCATCTCCCACAGGAAATTCTCAGGAATGAGGACAGAACCCAGAACAGAACAACTTGGTATTACCACAGTATTAAAGGTTCTAAAAGTTCTGACAGCTGGTGCCAGACATTTAAGGCACTGATTAAAAATATGTATTAAAAAACCACATAAATTGTTATATGTCTCCAGTGGTTTGTTTGGTTTGAGGGCTTGAGAAATATTGGTACTTCATCTAGTTAAAGCACAACCACAAAGCCCTGCTTAAACATTGGTGCAATGAAACAAAATTGCAGAAACAGCCAGAGAGCATCATTTCACAATGTTTGCAGGTGTATACATAATTGCACTTTCATTATATCTTATTAGAAGTGATTCCTGCATCTGTCAATAGAAGTCATGTTTTCCCAGCCGCAATCAAAGCTCTAGGTCATAAAAACACGTCAGAATGGATAATTAGTCCCACTGAGTTTGGGGAGCTCATCCAAATCAACTAAATACTCCAAATCTGTTCAGGGAGGGAAACATTTTTGACCATAGCCCTTCATGCAAATACCTAAAGAATTATTTGTCTTTATGTTTATAGACCCAGGCCCTACATTTGCTTTCTTAGCTGTCCTAAGTATTTGCACACTGGAAGATCCACAGATTGCTAGCCTGATATAAAAAAGTGTGCAAAACCTGCATTCATCAGAATTTGAATATCCAGAGGTTTAGTGGTCAGGCCCTCTCCTGTATTTGTCTTCAATAAAGCCCTGACTGCATATGAGAAAACAACATGCTGGAGCTTTGGGAAACAGAGAGGGGGAGAGGTCTGTGGAATGATTTCAAAGCAAAAATAACCGTTAATTACTCTCTTGCTTTTGGTCATCTGGGCTGTAGACGACCTGGAAACATCACTTCAAGGAGCTGGTTTGACAAGACCACGTATGAAAACTCTGCTCTCATGAAACCCCAGAAGCTATGCTTCTTTTCTACAGTGTCTGTTATCCCCTTTAAAACATAAGAGCAATCAGACACAATGAAATACCTTTATTTCCTTAGAACCCTGTACCTGAACATGGTCTCTGTTGCACTTGACTTCAGTGAAAGGAGCTTTGTTACTGTTTCTCTTTAAAGAACTACTGACACTGGATTTTTCTCTCCTGCTGTTTTTGCAGTCTTATCTGCATTGTTGAAAAGGTTGAAGTCAACAGCCTTTTGAAATAAGTTGCCTTTGATACAGGAAATTTTATGAATTTCTAAACTTTACTGCCTAGCATACATATGTGGATTTCATCCAATCTGATTATGTGAGTCTGACTACATACAGCAATGTCTTACTTGGCCGTATTCTAACCTGCAAGGCTGATTTTTATCTGTGAGAGCACTGTCACGTATTGCAGGCACTAATTAAAGACTGTGCAGCTCCATTATTTTGTGGCAAATTTCTGTTTCTGCTAAATATCCTGCAATTATGTTAAAGGACGGACTTGGAGAGAAAGCTGAAACTTGCATGGGTGAGAGCTTGTGCATATTTTGTAGCAGTTAAATGAAAATATTGTCCCTAAATTGCTCTCCTAAATTAAAATAATTTTATAAATTACAGGTACTAAGAAAGGACAGTTTTGGTGGATTTGATGTAATCTTATGCTAAGCCATTGACTGGTGAAATACTCTTCTATTCTTGAAGGATACCAAAATGCTGAAGAATTTTTCTTGTCCTTTGTTTATTGTTACTAAAGTTTTATGTTTAGACAAGCATATGTGTAGAAAGAAAAGTTAACACACGTTAGGCACGTGTTTTACAGTGACATCGAAGTCTACAAAATTAAACCTGCTCAAAATCTAAGCAATCTTCTGGCATTAAAAATATCTGTAATTCCTAATGTTTCAAGGCAAAGTGGTTGAACCTACTCATAAGTCAGTGACCCCCAGAAAGCAACCAGTAAAGCTCATGAGCTTTGGTTTGGTAGATGAAGAGAGGAAATTGGCAGCAAAAGGTACAGATGAGCTCTGCCAACCTGCAGGTCTAGAATCAGAGAGCCAGCATAGCACAAGTACAGGGTTAGGGGAGAACGAGGTGATTGACTGTGATGATTCAAAAAAGTCCGGAAGGGCCTTAAAAATCTATCAACACAGGCCAGTTTCACAATAAAATATAATAAAATCCTTTGTATGTTTTTGGAAGGTTGTTTAACTGCTCAGCCTGCCCACCCATAATGACACAGTGGGCCAACAATTTCAGGAGGGGACAGACACATTCTCCTTCACAGCCTTTATTTCCTCCTTAAATCTGTTGCTCCTTTAATGGTTACAGTTCCCATTTCTCCTTAAACAGAAGCTATGGCACATCAAAACGACAGATTATTCCTCTCCATTAGCTGGTTTCAGAAGTCTTCCATTATCGTATATACAGTGGGGTGGGATGGGAGGCCACTGTCACGTTGCATTGCTCTTCGTCCACTGTGGCCACCATGGCTATTTCTGCTCCTGTACCTCCCTGTTTGGTAATGATCAAAGGGGGAAATGACACTTAATTTCTATGTCCAGATGGGAAGATTTGCCTTCAAAACTGCAATTATATTTTTAAAGTTTGAATTGACTATTTAATGAACTGGTCTAACTATATGAACGAAAATTAAGTACTTATTCAACACCATCAGAATACATATCAAAGGCTGCTCTATTAGAACAGAAAATTGTGGTATCTGCTGTTCAGTTAATTCACTGGTTTAATTTTCCTCCACATGTCTGAATCCAATACATACTATGCAAATATTATTTTACTTAAATGATTAAGAAAGTTTTTGCCTTCATATATGTTGTGAGAATTTCCACATTAAGCTTTAATAGGAATGACTGCTTTAAAAGGATTATTTTTCAATCTGTTCTAGAAGGTCACTTCATGGGATTTCAGGAAAACTAACAAATTACAAGCCCTCAGTGCGGGAAGTTTCATGGGTAAATCACCTTAAGCATACTTATGTACTGTTACAATTTAATGTACCGCTAAGGGCACTGTATAAAGTCATACATAGTGAAATACTGGAATGGTTGTTTCTGAGTTAAGTGAACAAATAATTCTCAAAAGAATTTATTAGTAGACTGTAGTACGTAATTTTATTTTATCTTGGGTGTTTTGACTTTGAAGTTAAACTGCTTACCACAATTATACTTCAAGGCTCCTACGAGGATTATTCATGGATCTTTGTTATTATTTCACTGAATCATCAAAGGAAAACCAGTTAGATTGATTTCTGCAAAAGATGAGGTTTTGTCAGAGATGATTTTCAGAAGTAAAAAGAAAAGTGCAATTTTTTCTTTGTATTGAAGCAAAGGTATTAACAAACACACAGATAATTATGTTCTAACATAGGAGTTCTTTTGTGTGTAAAGAACAGCCTTTTACAAGAAATGCATAGGGAGCTAAATACATTAACTGCATATTTTTTTTTAATAGGATTTGTCCATGTTCCTCCTTGTGCTGCAATGAAAGTTCACTCCCGCAGGACCCAGCTCAAAGGCTTTCTACTAAAGACAGCACCACACCAGGTGGAGAATGCAAAATGAAGAAATTGGCTTCAGCTGCATCAAAGAGAACATGAATTTTAGTGTGCTTTATAGAGACCAGATGAAATGGAGAAGTGTTATTGCAGTATAACATTCTGTTCTCCCTAATTATTGTCATTGTATGAGGAGTGCACTATATTGTGCAGCTCCTCTTAACATGGAAAAGATCTTTTAGGTATTCTTTACATAATTATACAATAATTAAAACACAACCAAGGACTATCAAATTCTGCAAAAGGTTTTTTCAACAGTTTCTGTGAAACCCATTATAATGAATACTGAGCAAAAAGCAGTGAGCATCTGTTTTGCATTTTTAAATCATATTTTATTTCTGAGAATGAGGGATTGTTGGACCAACCTATTGGGCCAAGCTGAAACCAGGATAGCACTAAAACTTCTGATGTTATAAACAAGACTCAAACTCATGTTGGGCACAAAGACAAGATTCAAACCTACATTGGGCACAGTATCACACTGTCCGAAAGAAGCCTAGAAATAGGTGCTGGAATTACAATTATGACCGCTTTGTAAATATTGTAAAATCTGATAAATTCTTACACTACCAAGTGTGTCTTAATTAACTGAACTTCTTCAATTTCCCACTGCATATAGAAAACACTGAGTGTGAACTGGTTTTGAATCAGGAAGGGCACTGACAGACCAGAAGCAGACTGCCTTTGTCCATATAGTTCTCTTTTTCACGCTCCTATGTACTTTTTTCACTGTTAGAGAAGTCACTGATTGGATTTGAGAATGCTCCTGATTTAGCTGAACAACCTCTGGAGTATCATCCCACATGGGACATCCATACAGCAAAAAGTGTCAGGGGACTTACTGGGCACTCGGTCTTCAAGGTTTTAAAGAACAAATAAACCAAAATAAAGTAAAACAAAAGAACTTTTGAAGAGAATGTTGGCAGGAACAGTTTGTAGATATAGCTAGGGCACTGGTCATCCTCTTAGAAGAACTTTTTATAGATTTAAAACACCAGGTAGAGTGTGCTGGGAATGTAGGACCTTCCATCAAGCAATGGTGAGAGGTTTGGGGGATTTTTTTTTTAAAAGGCCATGAGCTACACCACTGAGAACGAAGATATTGTCCTGCCATTGACCATGCAAATGAAGATTTTCAAGCTGCTTGGAAGGTTAAAATGGGCAGCTGTCATTCAAAGAGAACAAGTCACACAACCCCTTTATTTAATTTCAGCCAGCAGATCTTAGTTAAGCTATACAAAATAGAGGGATGTGGTAGTAGCAGATGAGAAGTTTGGAGTGAGGAAAGCTGGGGAAAAGCAGGTTAAAGGGAAAGTAGGAGATTTTCAAGGTCTAGTCACAGCACAAACTGTTTCTAAAAGCTTCAATGCAAGCAAAAAGAGGTGGTGTGCTCTCTGACTTTTTTTCTTCCCTGTAAGGAGAAGTTTGGCAGGGGAATCTATGAGCAGGAGGGCCTTCACTTCAGGTCGTTGGTTATGTGGTCTGTGAAGAGCAATAAACTTTATTCTTCACTCCTGTTGCTGCCAGCTACTTGACATTAAATAAAACAGTAAAGGAGATGCCAATGATGTGGTATTTTGTCATATCAGTTGCTTATATTGTGCATGCTCTGACTCATTTAAATTTGTCCCAGTATCTTCAGAAGATGACTTTTTTTCCATGAATGTCAGCCTCCCCAAACTAGCAATATTCCCACAAGTAAAAGGCAGTGCCACATGTCAGAAAAATGGGTCTTAGCCTGTAGTATTAAAAGTGCAAAGGAGAGTTATGCTGTCTGCAATCGCTCAGTGACAATTGCTCAGTGATCCACTCTGTTATCTGTTTAGTGGTTGCTATTTAAGCTGCTACAAGAAAGAACCAGATAACTGAGAGAGAGAAGGTGAAACTCTCATTTCTGAGAACAAAAAGGCTCTTCTGACCATGACCACACACAGGTAGCTTACTGGAGAGCTCATCAAATATTCCTCATTCTGAAAGGAGAGGGATTGCATTCACCAGATAAACTTGCTCTATTTCCTGAGTTCATGCTTCAAACTCTTCCTCTTGGTTATGCATTCATTTTCAGAAGGAAAACTTCCATTTTTAGATTGCTTCACCTATTTGTTCCAGGATTCCCCTGTCCCCAACAAAACCTGTCCTGTCTCAGTCCAGCTATTTTTGAAACAAACATTGAAGTTCACATTTAATCTGACAGAAGAATGCTTTATTTTTAATTAAGTATAATAATACTTCTTATGAATGAACTTACCCCGAAAGACCAACTCTGATGACTGTAAGAAACCGATCCCATAATGGCAAAATAATGAATTAAACCACAATTCTCTAATTGTCACCACCCTGAGAAAGAAATGAGCCAATACAGACTTTGGGAACTTGTAATGGCTTTTTAATATCTAGGGTGTTATGGTCTAGCCACTGACTGAGGGAATTTTATTTGGAAAACATTAGATAGGAGGTTTACATAATGTAGTTCATCTAAAATGCTTTCCTAGAACTTCCTGGCTGAATTTTGCACATTGGATTTGAATACAATATTGCTCTTTATTTCTTTTTCTTAGGCTATTGTCACAAATCCAGAAAAACTGCGAATGTTCATAGACTTTTTTCTTTCTATATGTCCTTTTCTAGCTTGAACAGTTTACAATGATTCCTCTTTGAATTCAGTGCCATATTCAAATGAGAAAATAAAACCTGTGCATACATTTATTTTACCTTCATTTTCATTCCCACTCCGTGTGCTTTTCACAGCTGCTCATTTTATTGCATTGCTTTTCCAAATGAAAACTCCAGCTGCTCCAGCCTTGCAAGCCATATAATACATGCCGTATAAGCTTGTTTCAGCAGACCGTTCCAGAGACTCAACAGTTATTGTTTTCCTCATCTTCCACCTCTAGCCAGGAAATGTAATGTTTAAGTTGCAAATGCAGTCTTTGAAAGTCCCAGTATTATTTTTTTTCCCCTTGGATTCCTAAGAAAATGAGGCATGTCTGTCTAGCTTGCTTTCTTAATCCTCCCAAATATATTTTAGCTTATGGGTCAGTTTTAAACAAATTCGGCCGAGGCATTTGTTTCCAGCCGAGATAGTTTTGGTAGGCCTAATGGAAAAAGGCTTTTGGGTTGAGAAGAGAAACTCTTTGGCCACAGCATTAATCCAACCCTTTCAGACATCAGAGTCCACATTCATGTACAGCCTTGAGACACAGCCCTTTAGGAAGTAAGAGTTATTGATCCTGATGCTGAAGTACTTTTACATATAAATAAGTGGTCCAGATGAAAACCCTGTAGCTCACTAGGTTGCCTGGCTACTGGCCATTGCCAGTCAATGTGACACAATGAGATGTGCCTGTGTCTGCAGGAATGCCGGAATGATGCAATTTAACACCTCCCCATGAAGCCCCAGGGAGTCTCAGCTCCAGGGTCTAGTTAAATTTTCCTCCAGCATAGCTTTGGGACACCAAGAAATCAACACTTACCAACCAGCTAAGTCAATCAGGCTCTGAATTCGATTAGAATGCATGCTTCTGCTTCTTGGGAAGTTAATAAAAGTCAACTTGGTTTTGTTTTTCTGTTGAGATTGACAGCAACATCTCCTGGGATGGTGTTGGGAAGTCTGTGTACCTGTCTCACATGTGATGATTCTGCTTATTGCCACAGACCTTGCCAGATGCACGCCAGTATTTTATTTCTCACTGCTGAGCAAACTTCTAGAGACACTTGCCAAAGGAGTCTGCCAAGTCTTTGTAGTACTGCCAGTTCCTTGAATTCTCTCAGGTTGTCATGACCCAGGTACATGCAGTACAGATCAGTCTAGTGACACTGACTGATTAACTTCTTTAGGTTGCAGAGCCCATGGGGAAAACTTTGAAACGTCCTGGTAGAAAACGTCAGCAATACAGCAGTAAGACCTTCTCTCCATCATCAACTTCAAAACAATACTACTTTTCAGCTGCCTCATGGTTTGATCAAGAAAAGAAACTGCATAAGCAACTGCTTGGAGTGGTACTATCAAATGGCTATGTTAATTCCCCAAAGGATAAATACCCACATCTCATTGTTTAGGGGACAGATCTGAACCTACCTCAGAAGAGAAAACAGCTGCCTCACTTGTAGTAGTCTTTGTGTGCTTGCATAGACTCAAAATATGACAGCCATAGAAAGCTGTGGGTTTTTTTTCCAACTATGCATTCTTTGCATAGCTATGGATTCTTTGCAAGTTTTGATAGTAAGAAGTTGCTTGCAAACAGTACATGGGTCCCTAGCTTTCTGCTTTTAACTCTATTCTTCTTTTCCATTTACCTGAATCACTATAATATAGGTAATCTCAAAACCTCAAAAGCCTCAGTGATGGTTTGCTGTCAAAACCTTAGTGTCCTGCTTTCGTTTTTTCAGTGGACTGCTGTTTTACCCCAGCACAAAGAATGGGATGAAGGAAAAGAAAAGCTGCCTCTGTTTTTTTAAACTTGTCTTATTTATCTTTATGACAGCAAAAGATAGTAGCTAAGGATGCAGAAACCAGAACAATTAAACTGCGCTGTTCCCTGTCCTCATTTTTTCTTTTTAATTTTGCCTTTGCCTTTTTTGTACAGTGCTACAAACTTTACCTTCAGCCTTTGCTTTTACTTTGCAACACCACACACTTTTTTTCTATTTTCTATTTACTTGTACAGACAAAGAATGTTCTAGTTACTGTACAGTTCAGAACCATCTCTACTGTGGAACTGTTGTTGTGTTCAAAAAATAAAGCATGCAATTAAATAAATACTGTTCTGTTTTCAATTATTGAAAATGGAAAAAAGTATTTTAAAATGCAAGAAAATTCTTCCAGGTTCATTGCAAAACATTGGCATAATTATTTAGCAAATGCATTAACAACACTAACTACTGAGGACAGAATTCTTAATTGGATTGATTAAATATTTAAAATTATTTCTATGGGGCTTTTTTGTTGTTTTTTGTTGTTTGTTTTTTTTTAATACAGAGGACGATTGTCTCCAGGGATTTCACATTTACTGCATCTCCACCAGTTCTGGCTCACTGTCTATTCACCATGATTTTTCACAGAAGACCCTATCCAGTTAAGTTTTGGAACCTTCAGTTTCTGCTGCTTCAATAAACACCTGCAATCCTGAAAGGGCGATTAGCTCCTTCTCAAGGTGGAAGTACAATATATGACACATGAATTGTGTAATGAGTTATAATGCAGTAAATTTATTTAAAATGTTTCTCAGTCCCCTCCAAGCTACCCCCTTTATATTGCAACATGATAACTAATACTATATTTATTGCTTGTGAGCTAACACAAGATCAAAGCTAAAGAGGCTGGGCAATTTCTCTTAAGAAGAAAAATAAAAATGAAAAAGCAGATGCCTACTAACAGCCACTGTTCCAGCTATGAGTCCCAGACTCCCCTTGTCTTTATAACATTTGAAGATAAGCTCCTTCCATTTTCCATTTGGTTGGGTGTTTTCAATTTTCTATCCATAGCAGTTCAATTTTTACTCTTGGCCTCCAAGACTCCTGTGCAAACAATTAAGGTTTACAATTAAAACTTAAAAGTAATCCCTTCCAGAAATGACACCTTATAGAGAAAACAAATGTAATTCAAAAGTGATGGAAAGCTCCAAGAGTCTGTCTACCAAATTGCAAAGCCCAGAAGATGCTGCTATAATACAGCTCAAACACCCACCTGCTGAACAGGGTGAGTGTTCTTTTGTGCTCTTTGCTTATGGTTTTGTCTATAATCTGTCATCATGATGTCTTGATGCAATTTACCAAAGAAAATGAAAGAAATCATTATGTCACTCATTATGAATAATTACCTGTTTGTAAGAAACACCCATTTGTGACAGACATAGATATATTCTTTTTTCACATGCTCAAAACTCAATAAAATTTCACTCCCCTTCATTGGTCATCTGCGTTGTAGTGGCGGTGATTAAATGTGATTATCTACTTGATGTGGTTTTTTTCCCCAGGTGACTAAATTTAAAAATTCAGAGATTAAGTACTTCTGCAAGAGTCTTTGTCAATCTGTAATACCAACTGCACATTACATTGGATATAGCTCCATACTTCATTATTGTCTCATGTCTGAGGCTCAGGCTGTACTGATGGGCTGGCTTTGTGCTTGTTTGAAATAATCATGAACTGAAATGTTGTATATTTTAATGTATTATACATGATAAAACCAATCCACACAAGTGGATGAAAATGCAAGGGGAAGTTTTAAGTGAGAAGGTGAAGGCAGTAACATTTTGGTTACCTGTGGGAAAAGTTTTTCCTAGGAGGGTTAAAAATAAAACAAAAAAACAAGTCCCATTGATTCCCTGCTCTTTTCTATCAGAAAGCATTGCTTTATATTTCCAGACCAGCACTTTACCAATGATCACTCTACTGACCACCAACCAAGTCTAAACCAAGATCATAAACTGGAGCATCCCCAGACTATCCCAGACACACCCAAACTACCCTCCATGTTGAGCACCTTGAGGAACAGCAGCAATCAATCCCTCAAGCCCTAGCACGTTTCAGGACCTGCTGTGTTTCCCCTCTGTAAGGCTTATCCCAGTGATCCAGCATGGGCCCTTACCCGGCACCAGCCACCAGGTCACTGCAGATCACATTTGCACCAGCACCCGCTGCAGCCTGCGGGCTGCCAAAGGGTTGGGCCTTCGGAAAACTCTGGCCAGAGGCAGGCAAACTTACTGCCCCAGTGCTACCAAGGACCAATTTTACCTCCACATCTGTGTCCCCATGACCAGCTACATTTCAGCTGCTCATGGAAGCACTGGGATATTGGCTAAACCACAGGAAGCTGCCAGACCGTCCTCACTCTTCAGAGGGGCTATGGTGTTTTCCAACAGATCGCTGCTTCTCAAGCTTCCTGAAGTGACACATGCAGACACCATGTCCTGGTCCTGATGCTCCGTCTGCGGGCTCCTGTGTGCTTGGTGTCCCTCTCTCAGCAAAGCTTGCAGCTGGCCCACATCCAGCTTCTTCTTTAGTGGAATCCTTCAGAACTCTCTTGAATTACATGCTTTCATAGACCTCCTTATGCCCTGGCCTGGGACAGATTATTCAAATGAACACAGAAAAAATAAATGCAGGTACGTCCTAGAGTGGGTCTCAAAGGGGTTAATATGATATCAGATGAAACCAGTAAATTAAAAATGAGACCATCAATACTTCCTAGTCCCACTAGTCCAGGCCACAGATCACACAGTCTGCTCAAGTACTTTCTGGAAGTGTCCATCACCACAGTCAAAAAAACAAATTCAAAAGCAGATTCAAAAGCAGAATGTGAAGAGGAGAAAGAGCCCTTGGACCTTGAGGGAAACTCTTGTAACCCCACAGGTGACTCACTTTCCACCTAGCTCCTTCATCTGTTGCTGGTGAATGAACCACTTCAACAGCAACCCTGCAGATGCTCCTGGAATTATCCATCCCCTGTCAGTGTTGTTCCTTCCAAAGCTGCTGCATCTTACAGGCCCTGTGGAGCCAGGGGAGCTACTTTCTGGTGCTCAGAGACAGCACAGGAGCACCTGGAGCAGTAGCAAACTAGTCATGGGAAGGGAAGGAGTGGCTTTTGGTTTTCCTACCAGATGCTGGGATCAGAAATTTTCTGGTTTGACTCTGTTGCTGGGAACTCATGTTTCTGATCTTCCTACTTATTCTCTTGGAGATTCCCGAGCACAGAAAAATATTTCTTATTGCCTTTCCTAGCCATAGCACTTCATTCTTCCTTTCAGCTGAAGTGATCCTGGTTCGTCTTGGCATGCAGAGTTGGCACACCCTGACCCTGTGCTGCATTTGGCAAATGCACAACAGACTCCCATGCTCCATCTCTATAGATTTCCTGGAGAAACCAGAGGACAAGGCTCACATTGCTTGCTGGGCTGGACAGTGCTCTGCTTAGCATTTGCAAAAATGGCCTTTCTTCCACTATCGGAAGTAACGTGTGGGTCTTTGTCCAGCTTCAGGCTGTCCCTCTGGCAGGAAGCTCAGCCCAGTGAAGCGTCATCTTTTTACAAATGAGCAGTGGCACCAAGTTGGTATAGAGGCAGAAACATGCATTGAAGGACAGTCAGTTTATGCAGTAAATGCAACCCTGCCTGTAACACTGCAGTCCTTGAGGCATTATGCCTAGAGGCATAATTCAGGCAGAAGAGCTCTGGAAGATGGGCCCTGCAGAGCACAGGTTCACCATGGGCAAGGCTATGCACTGCCCTGGCTCTCCCATGGTACCCACAGGGCCAGTGGGTGCACAGGGAATGGTAGCAGAACAGCACTGGCCCAGCAGTGAAAGTACCAATAGATTCATGGGTTTGGATAATTAAAACATGGAGGAAGTGTTAAAAACATCTGTATTTGTATATTTATAACTCAGTTTCTGTCTTTACCTAGCACAGACCCATCTAAAATAAGCAGGATACCAACTAAACTTGCTTTAGATTCTATTAAAACGTGAATGAACCTTTCACAGACATGATGGCAGCATGTGGCACTGAGGACTAGGCAAGGGAAGAGCTAGGAGATCTCACATCTGCTGTCCTCCTGACTTCTGCACCTCTGCCCTCAATAAAAACAGAAGTCCTGTAAGGATGAGGGTACTTCCTCCCACAGTATTTTTTCCCAAATTTCTGTGTCACTCCAAACCAATTACATTTCAGTCTGAAAAGGAAACATAGAACAGACTGGAAAGAAAAATGCTGAAGTCCTCCAGGCCTTTTTGGCACCACTAGGCTTACTGAAAAATGCAGAAGCCTAGAAGAGCTGACTGGAAAGTGGCCAGCTGCTGAATTCATGTGCTTTGATCTCTGTCAGTGAGCCGGTCGTTACAGTTCAAATACTGTGCCTCCTTTGAGGCAATTCATACCAACTTCTGCTTTGCAGAGGCTGATCTTTGACATACCAAAAGCATCAAAACCAAATGTCTATACATGATGTTTTAATCATGGTTCAGATATGGGAAGTATAGATTCTTAAGTAATTTTCAACAATTTGAGTTTTTTACTTGCTGTAGGATATAAATACATTGCTCATAATTTTCTTTAGTCATGTAAAGCCATTTTAAAACTCACACTCATGACACTAGGTTCTTATACCCAGTGATACTGGAATCTTTGTATTGAACCTTTTACTAGTATATGTAAAAACTCAATTTGCTAAACTTGAAGGTATCATCTAAGCGGCAAAGGTCTTTATAATGACAGAAAAGACAGAAGTTGTGGGGCTTTTCTTCGTTCAAAACTCACTGTCATGATACCAGTCCTCTGGTTAGAAGTCATGTATCATAAAGGTGCCTTTAACTCAGAATTACACATAATGTGAAAAAAACCCACAAAGTTTGGCATTTCTTATTTAAACTGAATTTTACGTCCTAGAGGAGAACAGACATTTGAGTGAATTTCATCTTAAGTTTAGACATGAAGGACAAAGAAAGTAGACAGATATAAATCTGTATGTAGCATATTTCTTGGTTTAGAAGTTGCATACAGAAATATGTGTGTAAGCTCTGTGTCTTGGATGCAGGGATACACCTCATATGAGCTATATTCTGCACATATACAGAAAGTCTGATGTGTCCCAGACTACTTATGCACCATATGCCAAGTCATCTCTACTCAATTTCAGAGCTCATTTCAGCAGTCCAATGCAAAGCATCAGGGTCCTTACAGATCTGAAGGAAATCCATATTTGACATGTGCATTACTTCCATATGTCTATACGGAATTATCACTCTGGCCAGGATGCCGGGAATCTGGAAATCCCAGACAAATGGCCAGACTCCACAAATTCTGATAGCACAAAATTTCTAGAAGGAAGAGAGGATATCTGAAGAAACACAAATAATGTAACCCTAGACACAAAACCTGATGCACTATACTCTTCTGTTATGCTGTAGTTCTATGCCGTAATTTGACTTATAGTTTTCATAAGTCTGGAAGGACTCAGTCTCATGTGTGTCAATATACAAGAAAAAAATAGCACCACATAGTCTGAAAAATGAGATTTGTGCAACATTTAGTTTCTGGAGGAAATTCAATGCCATGACAGCTACAATAATTTTTAAAATATTTTTTCATGTGAGTTCTCTGACTTCTTCTGTTTACTCTTTAGGCACAGGCTGCGAGATCTTCACACAATATTAGTGCATTTTATGATCAAAATTTCTCTGTTCTTTTATCGATAAAAAGATGTTAATGCTTTGAGAATATGGTGAGAGCAAGAGTGACATTATTAAAAGAAATAAATGGTTTGTGGGAGAAGGCATGGAAGGCTATATATTTAAATTATAAAGTCCTTTCATTCTATAGGGGCATCATGTTCCTCTTTGTCTGGTTTGGTGAAAAAGAAAGAAGCAAGGAAATATCTTCTTAGATTTAGTTAGATGCTAGTTTCTATGGAGACAGGTTTCTCCAGTCATTTTTATTTGCCGGCATTAATAACATAAACAATACGGAGCAGCAAGAGTTTAACCCTGGATTGAACCCCATATTGAGCACATTCTGTAGGGAGAAAAATGAATCTCTAAATTAGGTACAAGAGCCATTATACAATCTTGTTAACATACAATCTCATTAACTGGATTCTGGAAGTACAAAGTAAAAATCCTGAAAAGTCACGTATCTTCATACCCTGTCTCCTCTTTTTCAAATGTGCCTCATACAGAGACCTGAGCGGGCAGCACATCTGCACTCTGGCTATCCCTGCACAGCTGATCATGTACATTGCTACACATCAATCATCCAACCTCTGGGTGCACTGGCACCTACAGAGAGGTCACTGGTTCCCAAGCCTGAGGCAGTGACTGGCCATGCAGGACAGGTGAAAGCGATGGATTAAGCTGTCTTTTTGAGTGCAATTGAAGTAACTTTCCATGGATGTGATGACCTATATCATTTTGTGAACTGAAGTGATCAAATAGGAAAAAAAGAGCTGTTACTTTCAAGCAGCAGGCAGAGTCAAATTTCTGTCAGAGAGGGGGGGGTTTCCGACCTTTCTCTCCTCCCTGCACATACTTTAATTCCACTATATTTTTTTTAACCGAACAAACAATTTACAGTGAACATTTAGCTATCACATGTCTCTTACATTGGTAATAGAATACACAGATCAGAGTATTAATTTTCTTTAGTTTCTTTTGCAGGGATTAAGGGGAGGGAAGAGCTGTTACTGTTCAAACACTGAACTACTCAGTGGCATTCAGTAGCAATACTTACTACTTGAAACCTCAGTTTCATTATTTACATGTTTAGTTACATGGAGAAATCAACCTTATAATGAATACAAACTCCCAGGAGGCTGGCAGAAGTTAGGTAAGCGTTTTTAAACTCTTCCAGAATACACAAAGATGGCCCAAGACCTGCTTCTCAGTGTTACCTTTATATTCAAGAAGTACAAAAATTTAAATTTGGCTCTGTTACACCAGCTGTAAGTTAAGTCATCTTATACACTACCCCAATCTGAAGAGCAAAGTGAGAGAATTATCCCACTTTTGGCTGGACCTTTGAAATATGCAACCAGATTCCACCCCTCTGTAACCCTTAACCACACAGAATTAATGTAGTACAATATCCAGAGATAATAAAAGGCCCAAATGTCTTGATTTTGAACAGCACTGTAAGTCTACTTTACTTCATTTTCTCTGTCAGAGTGCTGGGAAAAGGGTTAGTCTCTTCTTGCACCTAAGAGCTTCTCTTCACTTGTCAAATATGTCAGTTCTGGGACAAATTCCTGTTATTACATGTCATATTCTGTGGGTATTTTGGCACTGGTGTCTGGAGTGACCAAAGCACTAAAGTGTAAAAATCCTGTCAGCAGGGTGTTCAGAAAGCAGAAAAAAAGTGCTAAGTGCACAAAAGACATGTAAATTTGTTACTTTAAAAAGCCATTGTACAGGGAGAAGATGTTAAACCACCTTTGCCTGTTTTAGGTTTGACAGATAGTCCAGTTATTAGATAATCAGGAATGCACTTTCTTTTTCCATTTTTTCAAGAACATGACGTCTACATGGTGGCCTTAATCTGAAACACAGAAGTAGCAAATAGAAATATTTGATATTGAGCATTAAAAAGACTTTCTAAATATCAGTAAAACACACACAAGGGCTCTGCCAGGGACACATGTTTAAAGTAGAAGAGACAGGACACAGTTGATGCTTGCACAACCATGTGCTTTGAGAAGTCCTGTAACTAGTAAGCAAGCAAATCTGTGGAAGACAGACAAGTGAAAGCTGGATTCCTTGTGTCCCCTGTCTGGATTGCCTAGTTCTTAAAGAACATGGACCCTCATGGAAACGCCTCCTGCAGTCAGACACTCTCTCATCCATTTGGGAGAGAATCCTGTGTTTGCACAGCAGCCTTTCAGCAGAGGCATTAAAAGCATCCTCTCTCTTGCTGTCAGGAGGATTCTCTTCCTTCGACCCAGCAATCCATTTCCATGAAACCTGGAGTACCTTCATATCCCTGAGGCTGCAGCTGCCCTGCTGCATTTGAAGCTGAGCAACAGGTCCAGAAGTGAAGCTGAACAGTGGACTAGCAGATGAAAAGACATCACGTAAACTTCATCTCCTTAAGAAAGCGACTACTAAGTATTTAGAACAAACTCTTTTCCCTCACAGCTTACCATCTTGGAGGCCTCAGTCAGAGAACCTGATACAGTGGTAATATGTTTGAGGAGTTAACTCATTCTGATCACTGCCTGTATCATTTCTGTGCATGTATGAGTTAGTTATTTCCTCTTCTCCCTTCATACAGAAGCTCTCCAGCGGTTTGCAGACCCATTTGATATAACCTAGCCAGGTCACTTCATAGCTAAATTCCATCAAATTCCTCAAGGTTAGATTAAAAAAAGTTGATTTCTGCACTTTTTTTTAGATAACTAGGTAGATATTAGAGCTTAATCTGGAAGTTAAAGGAAATAGTGTCACCAAAAATTATTAACAAAAATATAAGAAATGAGGAAGCAAGTAAGAAAACGTGCTGTCAGCTTGGAGGATGAGCATCTACAAAAAAGAAGAATACAGAACTCAGTGTGAAAAAGATAGGGCTGAAACTGCAGCAGGGCTGTGCAAAGGCTAAGGGGAAGGCAACAGCCAGATGAAGGAGGAGGAGGAGGAGGAAGGGGAAGCTGTTCTGCATCAAGCATGTGCAGAGGTGCAGGAAAAGGCAGACCTGTCCAAAAATGAAGCAGCCAGGCAAATTGCCTCAGAAGGATGGGTAGGGATTTTGGAGCACTGGGTGCACACAGGAAGGACACAGATGCTGGCCACATGCAACTGGCGGAGAAGCCCTGGTGCAGCGGTCATCACCCTGTGCAGGAGTGTTCAGACCCCATGAAAGCAAGCAGAAAAGTTGGAAAGAAAAAAAAAAAAAAAAAAAAGACTTGGAAACATAGCACAGCTGATGTGACATTGATGAGCAATTTAACAGTGAGATGAGGCTGGCAAAGACACTTCAGAGGAATCACAGACCTTGAAGAGGTGAAAATTCATTGGAAAAGGTGGAAGGGAGAGGGTGAAGAGATGGGGGAAAGAGAGTGCCTTACATTTGAGCATGCTCTTCATACCTCAAGGAATCATTTTCATTTTCATGTTCAGAGAGTGGAGAAAATTGGCATTTTAATGACAACTCTTTCTATAGATTTATAAACTATCAATTTTTCCACTCAGAAAGACTGTCTCAGTATCAGTTGGAGCCCCTTTAAAATCTACTGTAAAATACAGCACACCATCTATAGGTAATCAAAGGTGGACCAGAAAGCCTAGCACCCAGGGAGGAAAGAGAACATTCCGTCACAAAAGGAACCAATCATCTGTCCTTCCCATTTGGCACAGCTGAACAGCTCCACGTCTCACAGTTAACAAACTGTTGGCCTCCTGATGTTCATGCAACTCCTCTTTGAAAACAACATATACCCAGCACATTACGGCTTTCCAAAAACTGTAGCAAAGCAATTAGAAAATTGGCACATTATCGATTGCAAACTTGGCAAGGTCTTAGGGACTTACTTACAATGATTATACTGCTCCCTTTCTCTTCACTGATTTTCCACTTGAGTAATCAAGAAATCAGTTTGGATTAACGACAGAGTGTGTTTGACAGCTTTGTTGCCTAGTTGTTGTGCTTGGGAATTCAAATGCATCTGACATGTCAGGGAAGACTTTTCCTGATGTTCTTTTTCTAGCAAACTTAGGTGACTTGTCGTGACTGTCTCAGTGCTGGCTCCACAGGATACACTGTGGTCAAACTGCTAGGCATGACAGTAGTCTGCCTTTTTTTCTTTACTTGGCAAAATTCTGTTTCTTCCCACACTGTTAAAACAGAAAGGATGAGTAAACAGTTTCCAGGCCGATTTCAGTGTCGAATGCTGTAAATGAGCACGCAATCTTCAACAGTATAGTAGTTACTACCTTTTAATTGAGCTTTCTTGTTGCTGCTAACCAATTCTACATAAGACACCTACAACACATAAAACACTACATAAAACACATAAAACATAAACTGTTATTATTAAGCAAATTAAAAGATAAGCAGCATTTATTCATCTGAATGAGTGGGGAAAGAATGCTGAATATATTTAGAAAATTTTAGTGAACCTCTACACAGCTAATCCTGTTTAAAATTTGCTTCTGGACACGATAAGCGCTACCAGAGTTCCTCTCAAACGATAGTGCTTAAGTATGTGGAGACTTTTAATCATAACACCTCAGGACTGCATTCCCAGGACTCTCAGTGTAATGAGGGGACCCTTTTCCCAGCAACCTACAAGCCATCATTCTCTGATGAATTGACCAGCTCTGAAGTGAAAACCAGAACTGGGTTCGTGATGATAAACTCATTATATTTCACCACCCCAGAGTGACCCTGGTATACTTGCCCACTGGCTATAAGGAAACGGACATCAACTTCTACCCAAACTGTAGAACACATGACAAGATTTTGAGGCAGTAAATGCTTAGATCCAAACTGCAGGTTTTTTTCAATAATAGTTCATACTGCTCATCATCCCCAGAAAAAAATCTGTCTAGACACTATGGTTTTGAAACTGAGATAGGAAATATTTCTGGCAGCTGCTGAAGACCCACAATCAGTTATAGCATCTTACTCCACCCTCACCAGTAGGAAATTCTTCAGGAGAGGGCACCGAATAATATGTGTTTGGACATGCAGGTAATGCAACATAGAGGTTTCAATAAGAATAATCGTTGGTCCACAGGGTTCAGCACTAACTCTGCAGAGACTTGGGGCAGCCCCTAGAGCTATACATTCCATCAATGGAGCCTGGGAGGGGTGGGTCAACTGGACAGAAATGGGTAGTCTCCGCTAGTGCTTGTTTTCTTGATGAGGAGTAAATCTCCTCAATGACCCACTCTGGCTGACCCCCAGAGTGCCTTGAAGGACATGAGCTTGTTGTTCTCAGATGACCCTAACCAAAGAGGTATCTCAGCAGTGCACCCAACATCGCAGCCACTTGTGGGCATGGGGACACAGGGGCTGCAGAGGAGCTGGCCTGCAGCAACACACACACACACCCCTATTTGTGCCTGGTGCAGGTCTTGGCTTTGCAACAACAGCTGCATCGCTCTGCTCCTGGTGCAGAAAACGTAAACAGATGAAGCTGAAGATCCCCAGTCTCTAAATTCAGTAGATGGGCCAAGTCAGGGACGAAGAGGATGGCCAAATGGTCAACTGCTCTCTAGTGGTTACAGCTTCCCAAACCATAACTCTTTACTGGGCATTTAAAAATGACTCATCAAGTGGAGAATATAGTGAATCAGGACAGGGATGTGGTGGGTTCACATGGCTGCTTTCCAGTGCTGTTGTTTGCTACTTTTAACCCGATTTATTTTAGTTAACAGTCAGCAGAAGATGCAGCATCTGTCCCCCACAAGGAAAGCCACTGCTTGGAGGGCCACTGCCTCTTCCCATCATGTCAATGACAGCCATAAGCAATTCCCAGGCCAGGCTATGGAAGTGCTTGGAGAGAGGCAGGGGAAAGTCAGTTCCTACAGGTCTGCATCCTGTCTGTCCCACTGCAGATCTCCCCTCAGAATAAACCTTATCTCTCTCTCAGTTCTACAAACTGATATAACAGCAGAGGGAAGCTTGTAATACTGTTATTTATTCTCTCGCCGCAAAGTCCACACACAGTTTGCTTACTCAAGCATTGTACAAGAAGGGTCTTGCTCTGCCTATAATACTGCAGCTGTATCAAAAGAAAGGAGGTCTGGCTTGCTTGCCCTTTGTGTGGGACAGCGCAGCAGTGTTTGAAGAAGACTGTGTTCTCTCTCAAATAATAGTACTAACAGCTTATTCAAGACAGAGTCCTTGATAGAGCCAGCATCAACAGAGGATGTGAGCCCACTAGTTATGTGCTGGAATAAAGACATTTGCTGGACTTGTTGGATTTTTTTCAGTTTTCTGATAAATGTTCTCACTAATGTCACCAAGGATATGGTCAGAAGAAAAGAAGAACTAGCAAAAGAATCATGTATACAGCAGGAAAAGGATAATAGCTTCCACCTGACAGTAAAAATAATTCTCTAAAGCATGTGGTAAATAAAACAGGACTGAAGCAAATAAAACACATTTCCTCAGAGGTGATTAAACAGAACTGTGCTGCAGGTAGAGTTAAGCAATGGGGGTTTCCAGCACAGCTGTCAAAGCCTGAACATCTGCTGTTCCCCAGTGCCCGTGTGCTTGCCTCTTCCCACAATATCTAGGCACTGAAGGTTCACTTCAAATTAAGACATTTCAAAGTAGCCATGACTAGTTACTCACTGAAACCTGAAAGCTTATCTTTGGTGTCTTTGGGTTTTCTAAAAGATCATTTAAATATTGACATACCCTAACAAGGATTTTATTTTGATTAAAAAGACTTGGGTTTACTGGTGAGGACTTTAATAGAGAAACACAGTACAGTAAGAGGTCAACTCTGGTCCTGAAGCAACTTAGGTATTGCTTAACTTTCTCATAGTTAATACTTCACAACCCCTTGACAGCTAGTTAATTCAATTTTTGTTCTAAAAAATAAAACCTGGACATGAATGATTCATTCTTGTGTTGAGAGGATTTTATTTTTTAATACCACTAGTGAAGACAATCACTTGCAGTCTTCTCATGCGGTTGAACTATATAATGCACCAGAAATATTAATGCAAATTAATTCAGTCACAATCGCTTGCATATATTCCTTTTAGCAACAATATGAGTTAATGATTAAGTTATTTCCTATAATGTTTTCTGTTGAGCAGGAGAGCATAATTTTTGAGAACATATTTCTTCAGTCTTCACTAACAGAACAGATCTTTAATTTTTCCTGAATCTACTATTGGTCTTTTACCCAGATTTGAAAGATTATTAGGTCATTTTCTATTTCTAATTTCTGACAATATTGACTCATAAAGTCACTCCAAAATGTTTTGACTTGATCTTGGCTAGCCTCAGCTTATCAGTTACTGTGTTATTACTGAAATCTTTAAGTTACTCTAGATTAAAATAGCAACCCTTCTGAGAAGGATAATTTAAAAAATCACAAATATTTTTGTTATTTATAGTGATTATCTCTTTTATATCATGAGTAACTCAATAGCTTGCAATTGGTTGTCAGTTGTCAATGATCATGAATAATTTTACAAGCTTTCTAATTCTTTTCAACAAATTGCAGGTTGATCAGAATAGTATAATGAAAATTATTTTGAGATTGAGAGATAAAAAATTATCAATTTTTGTGATGAAGTCACAAAACTATTACTGTCTTGTAATTTCTGAGAAATATTTTTTTATGAGAAAACAGTTCCCCTACCTGTAAAAATGTTCTGCAATATTAAATATGGCTTTTTTTTCCCTTCTAGAAAAATCCAGTCCGTAGGAAGGCTTCTTTATTTTTTTCTCCTTTTAAGATCTAGTACTGTATTTTATAGCTCTTAATTGTATCTCTTACTACCCAAGAACAGAGGCAATTTTTCATAAATACCATTTTAAGTGAAATGACCATTTCAGGAGCATCAGAAATTAATTTAAGTTGAAACTTAACATTAGATTGGAAACATAATGCAAATTCTGTGAGATAGCTGAAAGGGGGAAATGACAAGTGATCTTTTGTATACAGTGCAAGTCCTTAGATGGTATTTGTTCCATTTTATGGCTGCAGTATTGCTGTTGGAATCCCAATAGGCATTATTAAAAGCAACCTGTTCTTTTAAAATTTCACATTTGGTTGTGCAAGAACACTACATGAAGCTGCTAAGCAGAATAGCAAAAATAGAGATGCTAAATGGGCTTGTTGCTCTGGAATAGTTTTTATATGGCATTGTAATCTGTGCTGTTAAAAATCAGATCACTTCAGACAAATTTATACAAGAAGGAACAGTCAGCATCGGGTAAGAGGGGAAGGCAAAGGAAGAAAGTAAGAAGAAAGATGCCAGACAAAATACAGAGTTGAGACGTTTACTTTTTCCAATAAAATTTTGATAGAAAATAGTTCCTTTAACATAAAAAATAACAGATGCTGAAGTTTAAAGAATAAATCACACAACTCCAAATATCTTAGAAAAATAAATTTCATCACCATATGTATTATTATAGTTTTTATATGGATTATACAAACTTCAAGAGTCAAGAAACATGTTTTGGTCTCCCAGGAGCACATGCTGAAGTAAGACTATAGGATGAAGTCTCTCTAAATAATTCCAGAATATGCTTTTTGGTAAGGAAAACAACACACAAAGAAATGTTGTCCATGTTGCAGACACATAAAGAGCACAGAGTATTCGGTAAGTTCTTCACTACTGCAATGTGTTGAAGATGGTGAGTATGATGATTACACATAGAATTACACAGAGCTATTTGAGACCTTTAGGAACAGGAACACATATAGTAGCTGTACAGTGCTGGGATTCATTCCCTGTGCTCCTGGGTAACTCAGACCTCACGACCTTCAGTAATGCCCCTTCAGACCTTGTCTTTTCTAGGTTTTGCATAAAGACAGACTAGGGCTCGTATTGATACACTGGCGTTTCCAGCTTTCTTTTTCTGGACTACCAGTTCAAGACAGGTCAAAGACTCCCAATCAATCTTTTAATCTCTAAATTAGCATGCATTGTAAGTGGTCTGTACTGTCAGTCAAGGGAATGTGCCTATGGAAGAAAACTGAAAAGCAGTCGTCCAGCAGCACCCACATCACTGCAAGCAGCTAAAGCCTAATGTGAGGCAGGCAGAGGACAAGGGCTGCAAGAGGAAGGTAAGGCAGTCGCGTTCCTCCAAAGCATTTGCAGGAATCTACAACAGATCTAATCAGTACTTCCCTGCTCTTTTTAATTTACTTTACACTCAGAAGATTTCCTTTTAAACTCAAGAAAATTATTTCCTGTTTCTAAACAATTACCTACTTCAAAAAATGTATTCACATACCAACTAATTTTTAATTATTGTTTCAAGCACTGCAGGTTAAAACAAGATAGATTAATCTCCTTTGGTTGAAAAAGCACTGGTGGCTAGAAAATAATTTTTGCTGACTAAAAATATTAAATGTATGTTGAAAAGGTAACTGCTGGAAATGTTTTAATGGCTGCTTTTTGGGGGCCAAATTCTGGGATCTTGATTCATAATTATTAAGTTATTTCAACTGCTTGGATTCCTTCATTAGCTGGTAATTTACTACAGCAACAAAAAGAGTCCTAATAGCCCCAAATTTACACAGGGAATAATTGCATGGACAGTGTGAAGATGGTTGTTAAATCCAAGGAGAGGCAGGGCAAGGTGATTCATTGCAGGACTCGAATACAGGGATATTCCCAGGTGGCACAGCAGCCCACAGAAGTGTAAGGAGAGGACTGGCCAGGGTATCCAGAATGTGAAGGGAATAAAAATAGTTTTGGAAGAGCTCCTTCATCCTACCATTTGTGTATGCATCATTTAGGACTAATAGTCCCATACATTTCAGTGGGGATAATTCAATATAAATTTAGCTAAACTCTGCCCTATGTTTTGCCTATGAACAATTAAATGTAACTGTAGTAGGCCAGGATTTAGTTGAAAACATCTAAATCAGTGTTCTCATGATACAAGGACTTCAGATCCAGGGTGGAAGCAGAGTATGTGAAATTAATGTTCTCCAGCTTATATATAGGCTGCTTGCTGGCTAAGATGCATAGGTAGCATATCAAATTCAGATTAAACTGCAAAATATATTGATGTCATGAAAGGAGTGGTTTAGGTCAGGTTGCTTAAATAGCAAAGGGTTTGAGCAAAATAGGTTTAATATGAATTTGTGGAAATGCAACTACACAAGATTCAGTGGCAAAATTCACTCTATTACTTATGACATGGATTAAACACACAGAGATGAGAGGTGCTTATCTACCTAACTCATTATTCAAGGTGCCAAAGCCTAATCAGCAACTCCCAGGGTCATAGAACCTAGAGCAGAGGGCAGCCTGTTGTGAGACAAGGCATGCTGCAAGTGCTGCATATACACTACGAAGGCCCAGTTAAGTATCTTTTTAAGAGGAAAAGATCCATGTTCTGGTTTGAAAGTATATGAATGCATAGGCACAGAGTTTCTGTTATGAAGAAACAAATTAAGTGTAAGGTATTTAAACCCCATGTTACATGACTAGGAGACATTGCTGAAGGAATCAAAGTTACTCAAGGGTTTAAACCCCACCCTTTGCATTTCAGACATGGGTTTCAGCATACTGTAGTATAGTCAGGAGCCTGCAAGACTGATCCTAAAATTATGCAAGTGAGTAGATGTCTCCCCAGTGATTTAAATGGGTTTGGATGAGGCCCCAGGTCTCATCTCATAGCAAACAAGCCATGTCCAGATTCTACAGCGAACATGGGATAACACAACATGTGTGTGTGTGTGTGTGTGTATGTGGTGGCAAAGCAGCATACATCCAGACCCTGCTGTAAAATTAACAGGAGAAGTAGCTGGTGAGACAACCCACATAGCTTCAGATTCTTCTGGATATTGAATCTTGCATAAAATACAGAGCTATGAAGAAGGAAGAGCTGTTATCATAGCAGAGTAATAAGCATCTGCAACTTAAATGTGATTTTCCTTTCAGGCATAGTAACACCACAGCACTAATTTTGGGTTTAAATTATTAATGCAGGGTTTTTCTCTACCTCCTCCAAGAGCAGGAATTTTTCCAGTGAATTGCAATGCAGAGACAAGATAAATATGCTTCACCTGAATGTGGACTTTAGCCCAACAAAATGTTAGATAATATACAATAACATCCCTAAGCCATATATGAAGAAAAGCAAAAAGAAAATTCAGCCAACATCAAAGTTTAAACACACAAATCTTACTTTCTAACATTTTTTGCAGCTTTTATTTCCATAGTGCTCTGTGGTTCAAGTTAATGATTTTGTTCTAGCCAATATTTTGCTAAGAAGGTATTAGACGGACCACAAGGAAGTATGAACCTTGTACTTGCTCATAAATTTGATGAAAGTATGGCTTAATGGTCCTAGCCGTATCCTGAAAACTTACTCATTGCCACAGTTTCCCTTAAACTACGGATTATTGAAAAACTACACTCCCAGAGAAGCTACATATACCACCTCTAGCTATTGTGTTTACTAACTTTAATCTGTTCTTCTGAACTTCTGTAGAAAAACTGATTTGTCTCATTTAGAGAACAGAAATCACTTACTCTTAGAATATTTTTCTTTCTGCTGTTTTCAAGAATGAAAGAGTAGAAATGTAACGTTGGCCAAGCACACATAGACAACAAAGGCTCTCTGTTTTCCCCTTAAAATCTTTGTTCAAAAATTTCAAACATCTACAGCATCTCTGTATTATGGATAAGAAAGTACCCAAGAATGTTTTCTATGGTTAAAAGCTGCTGTCTGATCTGAGTGAAAAAAGATGCACAGCTAAAATTCCAAACCAGAGTTGTGCTTGCAGAATCCTTTTTCCACCCTTAACAACACCATCCTTTCCTAAAGGCACCAAAATCTCACTGAGGAGAAGATTCTTCTGTATGTGAGATAACAGACAGGATCCTGAAAATCACTGTTTGAAACATACAATTATCCATCCCATGTAACAAAACATAAGCTGTGTGGTAAAAAGGGAGGTCATCTTTCATAAAAAGAGGTTTATAGTGTGCCTTGTTGACCATATTTGATGGATGATATCGAACTAACATTTTAGCTGCATGTAATGTAAAAAAAAAAATAATCTCACTTTACCTAATGTCTAGTTTTGCCACAGATCTTTGTTAAAATAGGTGATTTTGAACTCCATAGAGTAAAGGTTAATTTCACGCCAGTGCATACAGAGTGAACTCAATGGATCTGGTGACTCAGACATGTTTCAGCTCTAGCTTACTTCTGCAAGTCCACACTAGGTTTCCCCATGACTGACAGTTTCTCTTCAGTGAATTATGGTAAAGCTGAATTAGTGATCCCAGTTCTTAGCAGAAAAAGATGAGAGGACTGTAGCTTGCAGCTACTAACTATCACAGAGAGATCAGAGAAGGGGATTGGCAGTCTTCCCAGCCCAAGAAACTGCCTCCATGAAGCAAGAACAAAAAGACATGGCTATGACCATGTGCAGATTCCCATTTGGTGCCAACTCTGTCATTAGAACATTTGCCTGTAATCTGACAATTTGTAGCAGGTTTGCACGACAAGGTTTTTGTAGGGCGGGGGGGGCGGCTACAGGGATGGCTTTTGTGAGAGAAGATGCCAGAAGCTTCCCCTATGTCCAATGGAGCCAATGCCAGCCAACTCCAAGACAAACCCGCTGCTGGCCAGGGCTGAGTTAATCAGCAACAGTGGTAGCACCTTTGGGACAGCATAGTAAGAAGAGAAAAAAAAAAATCTGTGCCACCAAGAGGAGTGGGATTATGTGAGAGCAACAGCCCTGCAGCCCCCCAGGCCAGCGCAGAGGGAGGCAGGAGGTGCCCCAGGCCCCAGAGCAGAGGTTCCCCGGCAGCCCGCGGTGAAGCCCCTGGCGAGGCAGGCTGTGCCCCTCAGCCCGTGGAGGGCCGTGGTGGAGCAGATCCCCACCTGCAGCCCACGGGGACCCCAGGCCGGGGCAGGGCGATGCCCCGAGGAGGCTGTGCCCCGCGGGCAGCCGGCGCTGGAGCAGCTCCTGGCAGGGCCTGTGGCCCCGTGCAGAGGAGCCCAGGCGGGAGCAGGTTTGCTGGCCGGGCCTGTGCCCCCGCGGGGACCCGCGCTGGAGCCGCTGTGCCTGAGGGGCTGCGCCCGGGGGGGGACCCGGCTGGGGCAGGCTGGGAAGGGCTGCTGCCCTGGGAAGGGCTCGCGTTGGAGAAGTCCATGGAGGACCGTGTCCGTGGCAGGGACCCCACGCTGGAGCAGAGGAATAGCATAAACAACGTGTGATGAACTGACTGTAAGGAGAAATCAGGAATTAAGTTAAGCCAGGAAGAAAGCGGAGTGGCAGGGAGGTGTTTTTCTGATTTGAATGGCAATAAATTAAACTAATTTTCCCCAAGTCACTTTTGTCCATGACAGTAATTGGTGAGTGATCTCCCTGTCCTTATCTCCACCCATGAACCTTTTTTATATTTTCTCTCCCCTGTCCAGTTGAGGAAAGGAGTTATAGAGCAACTTTGGTGGGCACCGGGCATCCAGCCAGGGTCAAACCACTGCAGTGGTGAACAAATAATAAAAAGAGTACAATGCTATTGTGTCTTTGCATTTAGGCAACGCATTTTCAGAAAGAGCACTGTTCACCAAGCCGTAGTGTGTTTAAATTCATGTCATCTATTTCCTTCCTTTATTCTTCTAAGTTGGTGCTACTGTCAGGAGATCAAATTAAATGGAAACTTCAAATAGTATTTTGCAAATGTCTTTGTCATTAACAACTACTTGCCAGTGTGTTTGAACAGTTTGTGGTTTGGGCTGTTTGTGTACCATTTGCTTCAACTGTTCATTTGTCAAACATCTGCTGGGTCCAACACTATTGCTTTTCCTCTCTAAAATGTTTATTTGGAATTTTCAAATAAGGGACTAGTGAATAATGGATTTTCACTGAAAAATTTCAAATTAATAAACATGAGAACTGAAATGAAGTTTTGAGAATTCACAAAGATCTTTCTGAATAGAATGGGTTAAATATTAATAGTTCAACTTGTACTTCCTTGCTGCTTTCATGAAGATGTTACTGAATCTGTTTTTTCCTAGCAGAGCAGCTTTACCAAATGAAAGACAAACATTTGGGCAGGAAATACATCTGTTAATAAGCCAAATGAGTGAAGTTGTACCACCTCACATTTTTAAATACTCTGTCAGTCCACAGGTAGAGGTCATCTAAAGTAAGGTATGTACAGGTGACTTGGTTTCAACTGGGACAGAGTTAAGTGTCTTAGTAGCTGGTGCAGTGCTGTGTTTTGGATTTGGTGTGAGAACAATGTTGAAGGCACACGGATGGTTTTAGTTGCTGGGTAGTGTTTATACTAAGTCAAGGACTTTTCAGATTCTCAGACCCTGCCAGCGAGATGGCTGGAGGAGGGGACACAGCCAGGACAGCTGACCCAAACCAGCCAAAGGGATATTCCATACCATATGACATCATGTCAGGTATATAAGCTGGGGGAAGAAGGAAATGGAGGACGTTTGGAGTTACGGTGTTTGTCTTCCCAAGTAACCGTTACACCTGATGGCGCCCTGCTTTCCTGGACGTGGCCGAACACCTGCCCGCTGATGGGAAGTGGCGAATGAATTCCTTGTTTTGCTTTGCTTTCACATTCAGCTTTTGCTTTACTGATTAAATTGTCTTTATCTCAGCCCACGAGTTTTCTCACTCTTACCCTTCCAATTCTCTCCCCCGTCCCACTGTGGGGGGAGTGAGCGAGTGGCTGTGTGGGGCTTTGTTGCCAGCTGGAGTTAAACCACAACAATAGAGTGCAATTGTTTTGGTGAAATCATATGGGGATGAATCACATGATTATGTTATTCACCAAGGAAGAGAATTCCAGATACAAGAGAATTAGTAATCAATATTAATCTAATAGCCTCAAAAAGGGTTATTGGATGCATAAATTGAGACTATTAGATATTCTTCCTCATAATAAAGCTTGAATAATGTAGTGGTAGGAAGAAAACCTTCCGTATACAGGATGATGGACATAGAATAACATATTTTACAGCAGAACACATATTTTCCTTTTTTATTGCCTCCCACCTTCCCAAATCCATACATTTTTAGATATATAAATAAAAGTTAAAATATAATTTTCAAAACCAGCCATCAGGCAACACCTTAGTTAGGAAATACTATAGTATCCTCCCACGTGTAATATACTTCAGTTATCAATTACAGTATTCAGCACAACTATTATTAGTGCTGATTTCCACTACACAGAATCTTGAACCCAGAAAAATGTTAATGAGGAGGAGGTCACTTAAGAGCATAACTATATGAAAAAACATAATTTTCAGTCGTTCAGTGGTCAATCTTCTACTGCTAGTCTAAATAAAGTGCTTGTTAACATGAATAAGTAACAAAGCCAAAATAAGCTAAGCACAATCCCACATATACCCAAGTTAATAGGTGCCTTTGCAGACGTATGGATTCTAAAAATATAAAGTAGGCTTTTACATTAAAGGGCTCAAGTGTTAATTGTGTTTTTGCACATAATGCAGGAATTTTGAAGAAAGAATAAACACACCATATTTCTCATCTTAACTAGGTACAACACTTTGTTCCTTAAGTGCTGTTTATCCTGTTGCAAGAAGTTGAAAATGTTTGTAATTCCCCTTGATTGATCTTACGATAAACAAAGACACAAACTTGATGTTGAAAATTTCTGTCTGAAAGGAGGGGCTGACCATTTTCCCAGCTGTGTCATATGTATTCTTTAATGTTAAATCTTGTCAAGTGCTCAAAAGCTGTTTATCCCATTCTTGAATATGGTTGAAAACAGTGCATTTACAGTGGTATTAACAACCTCTTCAGGAGCTATACAGATTGATCCACAAAGATTTCTGGAAATTTTGTACAGTTTTATACAAAAATAAAAAAGCCATTCCTGTCAGCAGGTAAACTTGACTCTTCATGATGAGCAGAAGCTGTACAGTGTCTAGGAGCTGCACAATGGTTGAGATGCACGTGAATTAATAGCAGAACTTCCAAATGTGGAGAGCAAATTGATTTACTCCAGTTTTGCTGCTATGGAGTCAGTTTTCCCTAAAAGAAGAGTAAACGACACATTTCAATATTGGCTATCAAAGTGTGAGAAATTGTTGAGATAAATAGGCATGTTATTTCAGAAAAAATCCCACCTTATGCTTGTAGGATGAATGACAGGCACTAGTCCTCTGCAGATGACAGCTGATGCCTACAAGGATAAAGGAGAAACTCCTAGCAAGGAGAGGAATTGGTGCTGACCTCCCTTTTTGAGGTTGTCCCAGTCAAGGCACATTCAAGGATGGGAAAAACAAAAGTAAGGGGGTGGGACAGACTTCAGTGGAATTTCATACCCTTCCCACAGAATGTTTTTTGCCTCCCTGACTCCATGGAAACACAACAGCCAGTAGTACCAAAGGGGAAAAGAGTGGCACCCAAAATGAATAGAATTTTGGAGGAATCAGGACTGCATTCTCAAACAGAAATTTAATCAATCCAGGGGTTATAGAATCATTTAGGTTAGAAAAGACATTTGAGATCATCAAGGCCAACCATAACAACAGGACTAGCTAATTCCATCACTAAAGCATGTTCCTAAGTACCAGATCTATGCATTTTTTAAACACCTCCAGGGAATGTGATTCCACCACCTCCCTGGGCAGCCTGTTCCAATGCTTGATCACCCTTTCAGCGAAGAAATTTATCCTCATATCCAGTCTAAATCCCCCCTCATGCAACTTGGAGCTGTTTCCTCTTGTCTTATCGCTTGTTACCTGGGAGAAAAGACCGACACCCACCTCACTACAACCTCCTTCCAGGTAGTTCTAGAGATTAAGGTCTCCCTGAGCCTCCTTTTCTCCAGGCTAAACAGCCCCAGTCCCCTCAGCCACTCCTCATAACACTTGTGCTCAAGACCCTTCACCTGCTTCGTTGCCCTTCTCTGGACACGCTCCAGCACCTCAGTATCTGTGTCATAGCGAGGGCCCCAAAACTGAATACAATGTTTGAGGTGCAGCCTCACCAGTGCCCAGTGCAGGGGGACGGTCACTGCCCTGGTCCTGCTGGCCACACGGTTTCTGACACAAGCCAGGGGGCTGTTGGCCTTCCTGGCCACCTGGGCACACTGCTGGCTCACGTTCAGCCGGCTGCCGACCAGCACCCCCAGGTTCTTTTCCTCTGGGCAGCTTCCCAGCCGCTCTGCCCCAGCCTGTAGCGCTGCATGGGGTTGGTGTGACCCAGGTGCAGGACCCGGCACTGAGCCTTGTTGAGCCTCAGACACTCGGCCGTGGCCCATCCGTCCAGCCTGTCCAGATGCCTCTGCAGAGCATTCCTGCCCCCAGGCACATCAACACTTCCCCCCACTTGGTGTCATCTGCAAACTTACTGAGGGGGAACTCAGTCCCCTTGTTCATTGATAAAGATATTAAACACAACTGGCCCCAGCACTGAGCCCTGGGGAACACCACGTGTGACCCGCTGCCAGCTGGATGTAACTCCATTCACCACCGCCCCTCGGGCTCAGCCATCCAGCCAGCTTTTTCTCCAGCATAGAGCACACCCATCCAAGCCATGAGCAGCCAGTTTTTCCAGGAGAATGCTGTGAGAAACGGCATCAAAGGCTTTACTAAAGTATAGGTAGACATCATCCTCAGCCTTTTCCCTTAGCCACTAGATGGGTCATCTTGTCGTAGGAAGAGATCGGGTTCATCAAGCAGGACCTGCCTTTCATAACCACACACTGGCTGGGCCCAATCCCTCAGCTGTTCTGCACATGCTGTGTGATGGCACTCACAATGATCTGCTCCATAACCTTGCCCAGCACCGAGATCTGGCTGACAGGCCTGAAGTTCCTCATATCCTCCTTCCTACCCTTCTTATAGATGGGCATCACATCTGCTAACCTCATCAACTGGGACCTCCCCAGTTAGCCAGGACTGCCGATAAATGATGGAGAGTGGTTTGGTGAGCTCCTCTGCCAGCTCCCTCAGTACCCTCATGCGGATCCCATGCCCAGAGACTTGTGCATGTGTAAGTGAAGCAGCAGGTCACTGACCATTTCCCCCTGGAGAGTGGGGACTTCATTTTGCTCCTCATCCCTGTCTTCCAGCAGGATGGTGAGGTGAAAATGTAAATATTGCCTTGGCAACCTGAGAGAAACTCATGAAAAATGTAATGTGTTACCCTATGACGGAGAAAATGACAATCAGATTAATATTGAATCAAGATGGTTTTATTCAGATTCTCAGAGCAGGTAAACAATTTGCCAAGTGATGTGAATGCATAAAATATTTCTTCCTTCGTTTTCTAGAGTGACATATATATTCTAGGCATCACTGGCGTATCAACATGTTAAACAGGCCACAGAAATAGTCATGGAAACTGACGTTGATCAAATTTTATTCTGGTATTTGGAAAGGAGTACTGTAATAGGGTTTTTACATACTTTATCACTATTTAATTTGATTTCCTAATCTGCTTTTGTAACCGATAGAAGAGGGAGGAAGACAAAGATTTATAATTAATATTAATCAGAAACTTTAAGAAGTGTTTCTCCAATTCAAGTTCTGCATTTTCTTTTGTTCTTTTAAGTTTTGACTATTGGTGTTTCTTGACTTTTAATTTACCTCAGAAATGTTTGGTAACTTGCTGAGAAATTCACTTTTCCCTTTTATGTACTCAGTTGTTAGGCTCACACGCTAGATTTTGTTTCAGTCTGAACAACAGCCCAGAAGAATATATAATTTCAGTGCCACTGTAGTTGAGACTGAGGCAAAGTTTCTTTTTCTCAAAGAAAAAAAGACAAACTTTTTCACTTTCAAAGTGGCATTGAGATATGGCACACCAGCTTCCTGATGAATGCTGGTTCTATGCAATATCCTGGTGATAACTGGGAGAGGAACTCAGCTGTGCCAAATCCCACACAGAGGTTATAAGTCCATAAATTCAAAATACAGCTTCATCATTGGCATGAGAGACTTTGAGGTGTAAATTACAGAAATTTGCTAAACTTTAGGCATAGATTTTCTTTGCTTATTTTCTTTCCTGACCTTTGGCTACAATTCAGTAGCACCCTCTAGCACTCATTGTGCATTCATATCTGGATGTGTTGTGCATACACTGCTTTTATAGAGTTTTTATGCATTTGTGTTAACATTTTATTCCTTGAAATTCTCAGCAATTTTAAATCCCATTGCTCCACTATAATTATTCCTCTGCTAGTTGTATAGAAAACCTCTTGTATAGCTTAGCTGCAGTAGGTTTTCATTTAAATTGAACAAGAAATACTTGGATGGGATAAAAATAAGCGGCTAAGCAAGGTACTGCACTGCAGTAAAGCAAATATTAGTAACTAATATGTATTAACTATTCTTACAGTAATTAAATACTCAGATTTTAAAGTCACCAAAGTATCAATTTTGATTGTTTACTCTGATTCCCTGAGGGAGGTCATGAACTTTTGTCCAGCATTTCCAAACATACCCCAAGAACTGAAAAATCAGCTTCCAACTAGGCTGCTAGTGAGCAAGCTACCACTGATATCTAAGGAAAGCTGGGAAACTATGGAAACTGTAGCACAAGACCCTACGTCAGAAAAAACTCACATCTACCATTTTTTCACATAAATATGTATTTGGGGTTAAAACACATGCTGTAGACTCCAGTTCAGGAAAGTATCTCTGTGCAGAATGGCATTTGAGCCTCTGTATAGACTCATACAATGATGATTTATGCTTAGTCCTTATCTTAAAAGTACCTATTTCATCCTGTTTTATGTAGGTTTTCAGTTAGGACATCCTTATATGCTCATCACACTTGATAAATCACTAGTAGTATTCTGCATCCAAAGAAAAGCATCTGCATATGTCTTTCCTTGGGAATAATATTTGAAGTTGGGATGTGTAACATTTAGTCTAGGCAATAGCTTTCTCAAAGACACTAACTGATTGCCACTGGCAGGAAAAAGCCCTGTTTCAAACGGGTAAACATAAAATAACAGCAGTTGATTGAAATACTGGTGGATTTTCTGTAACACCTAACTTGCTGTATATTTAAATAGACCACATAGATTTTTCCAGCTCTTACATAAGACACAGCCCTGGGACTGAAGACTTCTGCACTATACCTCAGGTCCCTAGGAATGTATTTATCCATGGTATGTATTGTATGTATGTATTTATATCCATGCAAATTTGGAGCAGAGTCTGTTCTGGCTCACGTTGTCCCTCTTCTCTGAGGACCAAATGCACAAAACAGGAGAACCAGAAACCCTGCCTTGGGCTTGGAGGCTGATTTTATTTCTTTTGCATAACACAAGCAAAATTGAGCAAGGAAACTATCCCTATATTAGAATAAAATAACAGTGGGAATGGTACAGTAGGATGTTGGAAATAAGAAAAATTCTAGCTTTTACAGCATCTGACAGTCAAACTTTATTAACACACAATCATCTTGTTTAAAGCTAGTAACTACAGTTTTATCACCAACAGCAGGGCAAACTTACCTGCTTGGGTCTTCATAAATCTGAGCAGTGACTTCACTTGCTTATTTAAAAATATAGAAAGTCACATTTAATATGAGTACACACTAATGCAAATTCTCCATTATCCTACATACTCATGGCAAGAATCTCCTCCAGACTATAAATTAGTGAAGAATTTAAGCTGGAGAAATCAAGAAAAAAGTTCATCATGTGTACTTAGTATTCTGTTTAACTTTTCATCTGTTCATGTCATACAGCACAAGCCAGTTTGTGAAATATTTTGGAGGCTTTATATGCATGGGTCAGGGGATGCTATTATAAAGAAAAAAATGTCAACTAGAATCTTTAAAACTGCTATGTTGACATACATTCCTGGAGTCACACTTTTTTACCTCTCTTTAATGTCAGTTCTTATGAATGTTGAATTCAAATGTCTACAAGCTTAATCTTAATAATAAGAGAGATTCAACTGTTCTCATAAGGAATTTCAAATAATACTAACACCAGCAATTGTATACAAAAAAATGGAAAACCAGACCATTATTTACGGTATCCTCTTGATCTTTGCAGAAATATTTGTGGTGCATTTGAGGCTAATAACTTGAATTTGCTTTCATAAGTCATTACAGATGATCTATATAGGCTTGAAAAAGAATTTTTCATTTATCCTATGTTTCTGATAATAAGGAAACATAAGTAGACAAATAAAATAATCTAGGAAATCTTGGTGCTTCTCTGCATCATTATAATGAGGCATTATAAGTGCCATAAGACTGTGTAAAGAAAGATAATAGAAGCTGTACCATTTCATATTACAATTGCATAGAGATGAACAAGTCTTCTGTATTCATGATTATGCTATACAGAATAAATGATGAAGCAGGGAATATTCAATTTCTTCCTCAGCCTGACAAAAAAGGAAAACTGCATACTGGAATTTTTGTATAGTTTTCATGCAGTCGTAACTTTCTAATAAAGTTCTAGCAATACAGATGTACAAAGGTTGTGTGTCACTCAGATCCTGCAGACACCCACACCTCCTGCACATGTAGCACACAGTCCAATATCATCTGTCTGCTCTATCCATGCCGTGGTATCTGACGACCAAAATAATAGGC
Source organism: Falco peregrinus (assembly GCF_023634155.1). Taxonomy (NCBI): domain Eukaryota; kingdom Metazoa; phylum Chordata; class Aves; order Falconiformes; family Falconidae; genus Falco; species Falco peregrinus. Next base: position 47,728,930 of record NC_073723.1, read on the forward strand.
ACCATCTGATTTACATACGCTACTATTCACTAGCACCTCATAACACAAGGGAGGATAAAAACCTGGTCCAGACAGCTGAGAGCATCAGTATTCCTCATTGTTCTTCTAGTGCACCTGCACCTTACCCCATACAGGGATAATTTTTGGAGCTGAGGCTCAAACGTAATGCAAGCTACATTAGAGAAAGCCCTTTGCAATACTCTTACCTCCATCACAAATGTTTTCCACTTAGGTTTCTATGGACTAGAACTGCATCGTAATGGAGACAGTTGGTCTTCTTACTTGTTTGAAGCTTTGGAGGTGAGGAGGAGGCAAGCAATCCTCTGTAATTTGGATTTCAAAGTTTCACTGCTGTAGGCATATTTAAACTGACACTTTTCAAGGGTGCTGAAGGGTTTTTTTTAACAAATTCAGGTGAACATCAGCATTTTCAGCTTTTCTGTGAGCCTTAAATTGCATTGTTCTTGATGCAGAAGGGTGAAATGAGTGTAAAGTTCTACCTGCATGCTACCAAAACACATTTGAAAGCATGACTTCAGAGCTCTTAGTGAGATAAAACAGCACCACAACTTGTTAACAGGAATATATATATATATATATACACCATGTTATATAAGAAAGTTAAAGGAAAAGAGGAGGGAAGGATAAAAACCAATTTTTTACAAACTTAAATTCTTACTCTGTTTTGAAGAGAGGGTTGGGAAAACTTCACCTTAGTAAAAAATAAGCAGCAGTGTTACTTCAGGTACCCTGTGATTAGTCATGTATGTAACCCAACCTTACCTTTGAATTAATGTTCACTGCTTTCTTGCTAGTTCTAGCTCATTTCAAAGGCTTTATGGTCATACTAGTTTTTAGATTCAAAGTGCCAATACGCTGAACAGTTACAGTCACATCTAAATTGATAGTACTAAGGGGAATATATGTAAGCATCTAAAACATGGCCCATGCTTGGACTAATCACATGAATATTGCAGGCACACATTATTCTGCTCAAGGAAACAGAAAATTTCATTGCTAATTGTTCATTAAAAGTTTATTTAACTGGAATTTACATTTCTTTAAGTGACACATCCAGACAGAGAATGTCTAAGCTCTCATTAAAGTACATTTTATTAATAATTAGTTAGTACATATCAATTAATTTGTCAAAGGAAATTTCTTTGCCTTCACCCTATCCTTTTTGTATAATAGCTTGTCTGCATAACTTGTTTTTTGTCTTCTGTTCTGAAAAGTGGTTCTTAGGAAATGGGTAAAGAATAAGTTGTAAAAAAATGCAGAGTATATTCACTGACATCAAGCCAACCTTGTTAATGCCAGACTGAATAGAGAAAATCTAGCATAAAGAAACCAATTAATTTGATTTTAGACTGTGTGGATTAAAATGTCTGAAACAGGACCATACTTCTCAGTCTAGATACATTCCTGCTGCAATAAGCACTTGTGCAGCAAACAGAAATCAGGGAAAATGAAAACCCATTCTGAACCATTTTACATCATAGCATAACTCATAAAACCAAGGAGGGGCAAGGAGATTTATGTCATTAACTGCTGCAAATCAGGTTCACAGCAAGAAGTCAGAGCTTCCCTGACCAACAAAAGATCTTCATGTTCTTAAATCATTCCTATGAATCTACATCTTTACTTTTAGTAGTCTCAGAGAGCAATCCTGGGTTCCTAACATCCACTTTGTATAACCTGCATTTCAACTAGAGATAGATGTATTAACTACTCATGCAGCTATTATTTTTTTGTTTCTTTTATTTATGGTGCAGTTAATGCCAGCTGCTGGGTGGCCAACCAGCTACTTGATATGGCAAAACAATCCATGGGGCAATTGCTGCCTGTCAGGAAAGGGTTCAAGGTTACCAGCTCAACGAGCCTGTGCACTGGGATGCCGAAGAAGTGCGATCAGGCAGGGCTGGAGCACTGCGGGAAACAGGGTCTGCTCACAGGTAACAAGCAGAAGGGGGAAGGGAGGGCAGGAGGTACTCCAAGAGTGGGAAGCTCTGCCACATGCCTTTGGCTTGAAGGTATTTGGGGTGTATATAGCATCTATACAAAAACCAAAGACCTGCCTACCACCTGAGAGGTGATATACCAAGATGGAGATTTCAATGAAAAGCTGCACCTTATGTAGGACAAAGGCTCTTTACACTGAGACAGAAGTGATGGAGTGCTGTATCTTTGCATGGAAAGCAAGAAATCTAATTGTCTCTGAAGCATGTGGGCTGTCAGTAGCTGGATGCAAGCCTTGAAAGGCTGCCATTAATATGGGTGGCCTATTCTTCCACGATGTTTGTTTATAATGTCTGCTCTTGGCATACGTTACTGTGAACTTAGGAAACTTCATCATTAACTGGGCTCATATCCTGTACGATGAATGTACCGAAACTCCAGAGACCGGAGGGCAAAGGGAAGAAGAAGCAGCAGTGCTGAATGAAAGGGTTTTTTAACGAAGAAGAAATCAGGTAGAACAGGCAAACTGGAAACACTGAACACTGGAGGCCTGAGCCCTGGACAAACTAGCTCTCTGTCAGAAACTCAGGGAGACGTTTTTGCTGCTGAAAATATACAGGGTTACAAGCAAATTCCCTTTCTGTCCATACTTACCAGGCAAAACTCCTTAGAGTGCTAACAGGGGAGACTTGAAGCCTTTGGCATGTGGAAATAAAAGCACACCAATGCCCTGTGCAGTGTGCTATGTTAGCGCAAGTACTCTGTGCACTGGAAGTCTATATGTAGACCACCAACTTATCAAGCTCTGCTGGAAGGTTGGGGAATTTGGCTGGCATTGCAGTGACATAACTGCTCCTCACTCCTGAATGACATCGTCTAGAGGGGAATACAGTATTCTTCAGTTCCCATGACTGACTTTTTATTCCCAACATCTTTACTAGGCATTCCTGAGAAGACCAGTTCCTAGCTTTTTCAAGGCACAAAGTCAGGCTAAGAACTTTAGGATTTGGTTAGGATGATTGGAAATGTGATAAACTGTGTGGAAATTGCTTTTAAATTGCCATTTATTACTGCAAGATAGGCTCTGCCTCCCCTTTTCTCTTCTCCTTTCCCACTTATTTATTTTTAAAGCACTTAATAATTACCTAAGGGAGGGAATGCAAACGACTGATTTGCATTTTTCAGTCTGCCAACATAAGAAATGTTCACAGTTTTCTTTTAATCTTTAACAATAGAAAAACAGATGGCATGAGTAATTCTGTACTGTCCTGTGCACTATCAGTATTCCCAAAATGGTATGTACACTAACCTTAGCACAATCTCAAAGCACAACAGGGAAGGGAGGGGAAATATCATGGCAGTTGTGTTGTATTTCTGTTACAGTGTAGTGGCAATTTCTGCACGGACAGAATCGGACAATTGGAGAAAGACTCATTGAATTTCACTCATTTGCACACACAAGGCTCTGGGGCCGATGGGATCCACATGAGGGTACTGAGGGAGATGGCAAGCAACTCTTCATCATTTACCAGGTTAATGATGTAGATTTACCATCTACAAGAAGGGCGAGAAGGAGGATGTGAGGAACTTCAGGCCTGTCAGCCAGATCTCGGTGCTGGGCAAGGTTATGGAGCAGATCATTGTGAGTGCCATCACACAGCATGTGCAGAACAGCTGAGGGATTTGGCCCAGCCAGTGTGTGGTTATGAAAGGCAGGTCCTGCTTGATGAACCTGATCTCTTCCTACGACAAGATGACCCATCTAGTGGCTAAGGGAAAAGGCTGAGGATGATGTCTACCTATACTTTAGTAAAGCCTTTGATGCCGTTTCTCACAGCATTCTCCTGGAAAAACTGGCTGCTCATGGCTTGGATGGGTGTGCTCTATGCTGGAGAAAAAGCTGGCTGGATGGCTGAGCCCGAGGGGCGGTGGTGAATGGAGTTACATCCAGCTGGCAGCGGGTCACACGTGGTGTTCCCCAGGGCTTGGTGCTGGGGCCAGTTGTGTTTAATATCTTTAACAATGAACAAGGGGACTGAGTTCCCCCTCAGTAAGTTTGCAGAGCATAGCTAGGGAAAAACACCTGCATGATTCAAGTCTCTCTTACTTCCCAGGGGCAGTCTCCTGCATCTCCCCTCAACCTGCTCTCTCTTGGTTCTTTTCCAGTTTCCGACACCTCATACTTTCCAGACCTGATTATGTCCCTTACTTTCCTACTTGTCAATAGCATATGTCTGTTTAAAGAGAAATAAAAATCAAAAGCCTAAAGTTAGTTGACTCCTGTTGGACATGAACCAAACAGTGACAGTTCTTGACATGTGGTGACTCAATCTGCATGGGAGTTCAGCTACCGCATTTAAATATATCTCCTTGTTGCATGGGGCTAAGCTAATCCTTTATGCTTTGCGCAGAGACATTAGTTCATAAAATGGAAGTTCATTTAACAAGCATAAAAGTGTTAGCTGTCTTCCTTCAGGCTGCACCTTGAATGCAGGGGCTTGTGGGCTTATAAATACTGAGAAGTGATTGTTGTGATAGCCAACATGAACTGGAATTACAGCCTGACCAAGGGATTTCTTCCTTTCTATGCACAGTTCATTTTATAATTGTTTTCCATACAAATGTGAACTTTGACTTAATGAACCACAGGCTGTATTTCATGCTTATTGTCTTGGAAAGTGCAAAGCGTTGTTGTATAAGCATAAATTTATTTCAGTTCAAGGTCAAAAATATTAACTTGCTTTAAGAGGAAATACGGCTTATACTTTAGGTCTTCTTTTTGTTTTCTAGCCTGTGACCAAACAGCTATTGTTTGCTTTTGATGTAAGTGCTGTCTCATGTCAGCGCATCAGTAATCTTAAATGATTAGGCTTGCTGGGGTTTTGTACAAAACATTTAAGGATAAAGGTGGATATGCAGCACATGCACTACTCTAGTGTTTTCTATTTAAAAAGACACATTGCCTGTAAATCTGCATTAATTTGCATTCAAAATCCACTTTAGTAAAAGTGTCTAGTTTGAATTCTTTTAACTCATGAGTACAAACAATTTATCCTTGTATTCTTACATGGCATTTCTGCCACTTGTTTCCTCTGTTTGTATTCCATAATAGCTTTTGTTTTCTCTGTTGCTTCTCCCTAGCAATTTGTTTCCTTTATCTTTAAGTGCATCCAAATATTTGATCACAAAACTCAAATAGCAGCTCTGCCAATTAGAGGGAAACAACTTTGATGTGCCTGATTACAGATGAAACAAAACCAAATGTGGGTACTTACAAGAAACAATATCAAGCAGAAAGACAAACAGCCAAGATAACAATCTTTTGGTTGTGAAGTCATGACAAATGCAGATGGATGAAGAGTTCACATCCTATGGAGGCAATGTGAAATAAAATAAATAAATATAGTGAAACAGAGCAAGATTGATAGGCAGAAGAAAATAGTGAAAGTAATTAGGTTTTAATTCAGGAAAGTTCTTCCTAAAGGAGGTTTACGTAGGGGGTTGATGTATAACACTAAATAGTAAAATTGTTAGCAACAATGATGGTCTGGCAATACATGCTCAGTATGTGTCAAAAGAAATTACTGGAAAGTAGGATCTGGAAAGAATAACTTAGATTGATAACAAAATTAAACAACAAATCAATGAATAATGATAAAAACATTTAATTATTTACCTTTTTTTCCTTTTCTATTAAATCATTTGATAATGTTTCAAACTAAAGAAATAAATACATTTCTTGAATTTTTCAAAAGCATAACAGTCCCACAGTAATTTCTTATCCTCAGCGTGCTACATGCAGGGCCTAATCCCAAAGTCATTTGAGGTTTTAGGCTATCTTTCCATGTATTTTAATTGTAATGGGATCCCTAAGGTCCCTTGAGCAGGCATTCTTAGTCTGAGGCACATGTTACCAGTAGGGCAGGGAACTTGTCCTGTTTGCTTCCTAATACTTCTAACACAAGTGATATCACAGTTACAAAACACAAGAGCTGCTGTCCAAGTGCCTTTGTTGAGTCTTTGTTCCCTTTTCACCAAAGTTAATACGAAGTATAAGGTAAATTCAAGGAACAAAATTAAGGTTAGAAGTTAAGATCTGAAATAATAAGAGAATTATGTATAAATGGATAGAAAAAGTCAGGGAGGGCAACAGAGCAAAAAGACCCTCCACAGTCATGTTAAAGAAAGAAGGGGTACTTCATGACGACAGATTTTTGTCATATTCCTAACACAACCCACTGGAAAAGTACATCTTATTTAGTGCATTGACACATCTCGACAGGAGTCAGATATATTCTTCTTCTTCATTTGTAACAATAAATAAATTGTTCAAATGTTCAGGTAACACCTAACAGAATTCATCTGATCTTGAAAACTAAGCAGTTCTGGATGCAGTTTTTGGCTGGGAGATTTCCCAGATGCCATAAGCACAGGCTATGAATTGTGGCTGAATGCTTGGCAAATGCCAGACCACAGAAATCAAATTAGTGGAAAGACTTCATTTGGCCCAATCACAGCTGCTGAGTTGACAGATGGGAATACTTTGTTTTTAGTGGGGTCTTGTGACATATTCAATTCCGACAACTGCCAGAGGCAGGACCGAGTGATCTGACCCAGGCTGTCAACGTCAAGTCTTTTATGACACCATTGGGTGAAAAACGGGATGTGAGCAAAGTACAGGCACATTGGAAGGGAAAATTCAAGGCAGACCAATTAGTGATATTATTCTAATTTCTGACTTTTCATATCTTGATAGTAAGTATTTTTAAATCATAAATTTTATACAGTGCTTAAAAATGTATTTGTCTCTTCTAACACCCCAAATCTTCATTTCCCAAGCTGTCAATTTGTCATGTACTTTGTCGTCACAGTGAGGACTCACAGCTTTTGAGCAGAGACTAATTTGCTTCACGTTGGTATAAACTGGGAATCATTTTTTTGATGTCAGTAGAATGACAGCAAGGCAACACAAGTGACTGGAACCAGGTCCTCCATCTGTAAGGATTTTTTTACTTGATGATGATAACCAAATAAGACATACTCATACTCCCAGAAGTATTTTATGAACAACTGTCAAATTAGTTAAAAGCAGAGTCTAGAAGCTGAGATTAACAAATTTTCTCCATCCATGATTTATTGCACAGCAGATAAATATTTTAATGAAAGCCTTTAGAAATGTGAATTCTTTTATGCAGTTAAAGAAAATTCACATTACCCATCATAATGGAGAACATTACAAATTCAGATCACTTGAGATTTAAGTGCTCTATTTCTATGGCTTTTATAGTGCTTTATTCCTTGCAAGTGTTACACAAACAATATTTGCCTTGCCAAGGTACAGGTCAGACAGACACTGCAGAAGTGTCGGTGACTCTCCCTCCTGCACCCTCATCCCCCATCCCTGCTCACCCATCTGCTGGCTGTGGCTCCCTCAGTTCACCCAGATGAACAAACTTTGTGATTCTCCTCAAGGGTTTTTTTTAAGGCTGCAAGAGCTTTTTCAAAGAGCACCCACAGGTAACAGAAGGAAAGCAGATGACTCCACACTGAAGCTATAAGGAATGTTCATCTACCTTCTCCTGCTGGCTGAGGTGAGGCTGGAAACTTCTGGCTATAAAGATGAGATAGATTATCTTAAATTTCATTTAATTTAATTCATTCAATTTAATTTTCATCTCAGTGATTTGACCAAAAGCCTTATTCAAGAGTTTCCTCCAGACTAGAAAACTGAAATGAACATACTTTGCCCAAGATATCAAGACAAACGTTAGAAATGCAGTTCTCTCTGCTATATCTCCTGTTTCCTATGCACCAGACTGCACCGTTTCATGTGAAAAGTCACAGAACAAAAGTAGAAATGAACCCTTCATGCAAGGCTAATTGTCCCCTGGATTTGTACAAACAACAAGAGGCCAGCAGCATGTCACCTCCCTTCAAGTTAGGTGGTTTTGGAGAGCTGTATCTTCATACTAGTCCATTAGGAGTAGATTCACAAGGACTAGGAATAGACCACAAAAATTGACTTCTTTGTTTTTCAGGCCTTTCTGAAACTTCCTAGTGAGTGATTAGGAGAGGAGCAGGAGTAATTATGGAACATGGCTGAGATGGGAATCCAGCAGATTGTGCAGAGGTCTCAGCACAGAAGCAATACAAGCAACTGTTCTTGAGGGTCTTCTTGCATTTTTAAGGGCATGTTACACTATGTTAATATAATGGCCTGAAAGTAAAGTAAGCAGCTGCAATACATTTAAGCAAGATTGTAAGGGGAAGACATCTGTCCCAATATTTTAAAGTTCTCATTAATTGCCACTGATTGCTTTCAGTGTAACAGCAAAATATTGGCACTGCTGTCCCTGCTCTAGGTTTTGTGTGTGTGTGCATTTGTGTGTGCATGTGTATAGAATATAACAGTTCAATTGTAAGTGACCTACAATGATCATCTAGTCCAACTGCCTGACCATGTCAAGAGTGACCAAAAGACAAAGCAAATCACTAAGGACATTGTCCAAATGCCTCTTAAACAATGACAGGCTTGGGGCATTGACCGCCTCTCTAGGGAGCCTCTTCCAGCATCTGACCACTCTCTCAGTAAAAAAATGTTTCTTAATGTCCAGTCTACACCTCCCCTGGTGCAGCTTTGAACCATTCCCGTTGGGGGGGGAGGGGGGGGGGGGGCGTGTGGGGAGAGTGTGTGTGTGTCTGTGTGTGTGTTATTATGTAAAATGTCTTCCTAAAACAGAGGCACAGATTACATATATATTTCACTTAAAAAAATATTCACATCCCCTGATATGTATTTAAAATCCACCATATGTTGAAAATATGACTTAGAAATATATCGATAGTTGCATCACTCTAACAATAACTATTTTCCATTGAACAATAACTATTTTCCATTGTTTTTTTTTAAATAATTCTATAATGTGATCAGCTGCATAATATGTGAATATCATGTATCAACCACTTCTGGTGGAAAAGGAGTAAGTCCCAGGTTCTGCATGTAGAACAACATCCTATGCTATCCTAAATTCTGCCATACTCTCTAAGCTACTTGTAATTTTCCCATTCATTCTTTCCTTCAAGGCAATGCTGAGATTAAAGTACTCTGTGATTTAAAACCCCAAATCCCACTGTGTTTGAGCAGATTAGAAGCACTCTAAAAATTTTACCATAGATTTACCAAATTTTAAGCCACGGTGGGAAGCAATTGAAGCCACAGCACAATACAGCAAAGTGAGAGCTTAGCGCATGCAGCCAAAGTGTATTCCACAGCAGCATTTTCCACAGACTCCCAACTCAGCATTCCTATCGTATGCAGGGGCATTTACAACCAGGTGTTAACTTTACTGAATCACCTAGGGGACAGTGAAAGCATATTTCCAATACAATTAAAGCAATTAAAATCTGTGTTTTGATAATGTTGTAATTGTTTGTATAATGAGGCTGTATTCGGAGTTCCAAACCAGAATGCTAATGCTCCTTTTGTGCTGTTTTGAGGTAGGCAGCAGACCGTATTGCCGAGCAACATCCACACATAAATAAGCAGCGTAGCTCAGAGTATGATGGTTGGCCCTTGTGTGACCACAGGTTCCTTCTCCATGCACACACCTGTGTTTTTATTGATATTTGTGTGAGAAGGAGTGACCACAATGTGGGAATGTGAGAGCTGTTCAGAAATCCTGTCCTGTACAGCTCTAGGTCCCAAACACCACCTCTTCAAGATAGCTCAACATGTGGCAACAAGGATGTGATCGAGGAGTTAAGAAAGCAGGCTTGTTACATATGCAAAGCTGTTCAACCTGAGGCATAACAGAGGAAAAAAATGCAGGTAAACAGACACAGCCAGAAAGTGATTGCCTGTGTCACATTATAGCACCTCACAACGATGTCAGATATGCAACAATCTAGAAAACAAAGCAGTTGAAAACTTTTCCTCATGGAAAGGATATGGGAGACTTGTGTTCATCAAAGGTGCTGACCTGCATTTGGTCAGAGCATTCTTCCCCTCTCTGCCCCAGGTAGCTCCTTCCCTGTGGATAACTGGCTAGCTGAAAAGGGTCACATAGACATAGTCCAGCTGGCTGGACAAAAATGCACATCGCTCTCAGCTTAGCTGAAGTAAAGCAAAAATACACTGTCTTTGGCTGTTCTTGTTACACAGTAACAGGAAGATTTCGGTGGGAAAAGAATGTTGCAGGTGGGAACAGAAAACTACAGAAGAGAAACTAGGGGCGGGCTTGATATTTAGGCAACTAACCAATAATGAGCTTAACTTTTGTAATATGTATGAGCTAATTATAACAAGGCATAAAAGGTGACTGTAAGGGACAATAAAGGAAGTCTGCTGATCACTCATATTGAGGGACTGTGTCTTCCCTCCGTTGCGACACTTCCCAAACGTGAAATCCAGACTTTGCTATGCATCAAAACAATAATGGGAAAGAATAAAGCAGACACAGTATCTTAAACTGCAAGGATACCCAGGGACACCACTTGAGGTGATAAGGGATAACATAACACTCACCACTGAGTGGTTTCCCTGGCTGCTCGGCCAGGGCAGGTCAGCTCTCAGCACTCATCTTGCTTGGGAACTAAACCAACACGTTGCTTTACGGAGAGTCTTTACCTACCAACCCACAGATACTCTGACTGTGTCCACAGCACCTTCTTTTTTTTTCCATTTTGTTCTTTAGTTTGCTATGATATCTCCTACTTCCTTTAACTAAGTATTCCCTATATTCTGTACTAGAAATATACTTTCTCATTCCTTTATGTCTTTTACACAGTGGATGTTGCATTTCCTCTTTAATTTTTCTAAATAAAGCAGTAAATTCTCCAAAACACTCTTTTTAAAAGAGTTTTTACATTTTCTACTTTAAAGTAAAAGACTTAAAATGCAGTAATGTAATCTATACAAGCTAAATATTATGGCAGAACACTGAATAGTTTTACTGTACCCTTTTTTTCAGATGAGGGAACGAGAACTGCATGCACTACTCCAAGTAGAACACACGGCAGACTTATTCACTGGCACCATCTTTTTTTTTTTTTTTTCTGGCTTTATATTACCTTTCAAATCATTCCTAATCCTTTATATACTTTTTTGACTGCTAGTAACCAGTGACAACACTTACATAGGAAAAACTTTCAGGCTGCATTTTCAGTGATGACAGTCAGCTCAGAACACATCACTGTATTAGTGAAGTTGAGATTTTGTTTGCCATGCTTGTTGCCTTATTATTTAGCCACAGTGAATTTCATTTTCCCTGCCTAGTTGCTCATTGTTATAAAATACTCCTGTAATTCTGCAGTCTGCTCCAGTCTGCCCTGAATGATTTAACACCACAAAATTTGCCACCTCACTATTCACCCCTTTTCCAGATCAGTAAAGAACACAGTGATAAATAAATAGTTGTATTAGCAGTGTAAAGAACAATGGAGACCAATTTGCACATATAGTTGTCCCTGCATAGCTGTACTAGAGAAGTTATCCAAATTATAGGGTATGTTCTTTCAAAAAAAAAGGGAAAAACTGTTATGCAGAGAGAGGTGACAGGAACTAGAATGAAGACAAAATATTTCCATTTGTTTTATGATAAACCAAAGGCCTTCAGTAATCCTCAGACGGACACACAGCCATTTTAAAATAGTTCAGGAACTTAGAGTGGGTAATATAATTTTTTTCCACAAATAGTTTGAAGCCAAAATACTTGAAAGCAGATCAGTTACCTAAGATGAAGATGGTGGAAAGAAGGGTATCAGTATCAATAGTATAGTTTTCTGAGTGGGTCTCACAGGAGTGTGCGTGGTTAACTATAACAGTAGTAAGTAGCATGGTAGGAATCACGGTGCCACTGTGAATCAGACCTCCAAGTACACCCCATACCCAGGGAGGTCAAAAGAAGAGGTCCCGAAAAATAGGAAAGCTATTAATGAAGGTTGGGGATTGAGGCAGAACTATATGAAACTGACCTCAAGAGTTTATCCTAGAGCAGCAGGCAGCCAAATCCAGTACTGTAAGGCTGTCAGCATCTGCCTAGGCTGGATTCATGTCCCATTCTTTTCCCATCATTGTATTGCGTGAAGACTTTTTTTGTCATAAATTTCCACTAAAACCCGCCAGCAAAGCCTGGCTTCAACCCATAACCAAATCTCCTGCACAAGCCTGGGAAGTCCAGCAACTCCCAGAAGCTCCAGATTACCTGCAAGCGTGCCGTGGCACTGGTCCAGGGAAGCACTACTGAGCATCGCGCCTGTGGAAAGGCCAGGTTGTACGTTCCCAGGAAATGGGACATGTGCAAAGGCAATGCATGGCTGCTCCTCTGGGAAAGAAGCAGGCATGCCTGGAGCTGTACATTTCAGTGAAGTCTGCCTTAAAGAAAACAGCTATTATAAATTAGCCATAAATTAGCTAACACTGTGGAACGGAATACAGGTATAATCACGTATGCAAGACACACAAAAAAATCTTATAGCAAAAAACCTTACTGAAACAGCAGCCAGATTCCTTATATGATACCTTCACGATGCTCATACAAACAACAGTTCCTTTGTTTCCCTTTGTTTTACTGACTTATTGCTGGAATGTGCCAGTGTTTTATGATCACTTTCTTTTGTCAATACAAGATAATTTCAGGCCATCAGGTACAACTACCCTCCGCTATTTACCCATAGTGGTGAATTGAGAGTGTTGACCTTCAAAGAGAAAACAGATCAGGTTTTAATGTCAGTGATAAAACTGAGAGTAATCAATAGGAGATCTAAAAGCAAATTAATTGGAGTAATAGGTGTAATTACTGACAAATGCATAGATCACTTAAATTGCCTCAGTCAGTCATTTTATTGGCTTTTAAAAGACAGAGGAAGAAAACTCAGAGGCAAATGAGGCAGCAGCATTAACAGCAAGCCAAATGCAGCTGGACTTATAAACAGAGCTGCCAGAAGCACTGGAGGCCCCCATTTTAATTGCATGAATATCCAAACAGTCATGTTTGGCATAAAGTATTCAAGGAGTATCCTCAAAAGTCCACTTTTAGAGAACAGGCACAAATTATAACTCTGAGCTTTATTCACAACAAATTAGTCATATGGGTGTTGCATAATTTCGCTTCGGACAAAGAATGAGCAAATGGGGAGAGAAGCTCATGCATTTGGACAAAGTTCGCATGCATGAAGGGGTACTTTTCTAAGTTATAGAGGAGTCAAGAATGCAAAACCTTAAATACAAGGATTGAAAAAGCTTCAGCAATTCCATTTTCTAGTCTGAGAAGTTACTGAGCACGTTTGACATGCAAACACCTTTGATAGGGTCAAGTGAAAGTCACCCATACAAACTGAAACCAGAACATGAAAGAGTAAATTTTATCACTGAAAATCATAGCAAAGTGATCAGTTTGGCCCAGTTAAGGATATAAAAGTGCAGTGAAATTGTTAGTTTGGAGAATCCAAGGACACAGCAAGTTTCAAAGATATGCATTGCTAGCTGTTTGCATTTTGAGCTTTCACAATGAACATGTTAATGATGAACAAATTATGTTTGGTGAAACTGACTTTTTAACATAAAATTAAAAGCTAATTCTTTTGCTGGAAGAGGTATGTGAAAGTGAGGAAAAAACCACAGTGGAATAAAAGGCGAAATAGCAAGGGAAGGATGAGAGCAGTTACGTTTGTGGAGCACTGAAGGAAACTTGGAAAAGAATGTCCTGAGGAGTTGGTCAGGCCCAGATTCTCCTGTCTGTACTTACATTTAGCAGAAAAAGTGGCTTTGGGAGTAATAAAATCATAGCAGTTGGGAAGAGTCGATAGGTGGTAAAACTCACCTAATGCAGGCTAAAGCTAACAGTAGCTGGGGTAGGAGATACTGTTTATTTGTAATAGAGCAACATATTTCTATATGATTCAGGGCTCTCAAGATGCACTGGCATCTAAACCATGGCTGTAATACTTTCAGGCATCCTCTTCTCCATTTTGTGGAATTGGCTTGATTGAAGCTGTAGACTTGAAGTTCTTCAGGCCAGGGATAGCATTTTCCAATGAACATGTTTAGCAGAATACAATCCAGACAGCAGCTTTTGAGCGACTATGAATACTAAATAATGATGCGATGGAAGAAGAGTAAGCAGATTTATTATCGGTACTGCCTTGCTTCTACAAGAAGCCTTTTAAAATCCATTTCTATTCTTCTTGGGCAGTGGTAACAAAAATTTCTAATGCATTGATGGGCTCTGAGAAAGTGAATTACACCTTCTTACCTCATGCAAGCTTTGGAAGTTTTTTCTCTTGTATTACCACTTCCAATTTGTTTCATAACTCTGTTCATCTCAGACTGCAGAAGAGTTCAGGTTGGTTTATTTTGACCCTAATTATCACAAATCTGCTAATATTTGGAAATGAAATTGCAAAAGTAATTGTCCACTTTAAATTTCCTGTAAATATCTTCCCTTCACCCTCCAAATACATTACTCCCCTCTTCAGCTTGCAAGGATATGATAGCACTTAATGCTGGCTTCCATGTTGAGATCTCTTGGTGCATTCATAACAAGACTTTCTGTTAGCTCGTTTAGTGAGTACTTATATTAGATGCAATCTTTCTCTGAGACAAGATGTACCAGCCAGACTTTTTTGTACCAGCCAAAAAGCTTATGAATGCTTAATGCAATACGTGTTCTTTGGTAGGATGATAAGGAAGGATAAAATTTCATCTCTGATGAAATTTTGGATGAATATTGTTGGGTTTTTTGAAATTCCTCTTTCTTTTTTTGAAATGTGGTGATGCCTTAAATCAAAAGTGAAGCATCATTTGTGGCACCAACAGAACACCAGTTAGCTTTTATGATGGCTACTGTCGGCCAACAATATTAGAGTGTTGAAAATTGATGAAGCAAGTAATCACTGAGAAGTTCCATGAAAGATATAAGAAATGTCTCCTAGGTCATAGTTCTTAAGGGTGATTAACATCACCTTATCATATTCATATATACACTATTCCAAAATTACAACATTCACAGCATCTATGAAGATCTGAGAAGATGCTGAATGTGGTGTGGTGTTCAGGATTTTTCATAACTGTATGTCTAACTAATAGTTGATTTTCTGCCTGTGGAAATCGGAATACCAACTAGGAAAAATAACCTTCTCTGCCTCTTGGTGAACAGAGAAAGCTGTCATATTAGTTGTAGACTTACAACACTCATGTTACTGAGGAGCCCTCAAGGAAAACTAATCCTAGATTCTCCTTAGTTTACATTTGATGATGATCAATTTAGACTTTGAATTTTAGGATACCTGAAACCACCTCTTTTGGAATCTGTAATAACAAGCAAGGGAAACGACTGCATTTCAAACATTCGGACTGGGTTTCTAAACATCCACAATCCCATAAGCAGTGCTGTTGAGACTTACTTTCTGTCTGTAATTCATGCTGTAAACTTCAGTCTCAGTTGTACAATTGAGAAATTTTATCATGTGGACAAATAGATTGGTTTTTTAGAAGAGTCCTTTTAAGACACAGAAAATCAGAACTAAACAGAGGCTTTCAGAACTGGAAATTGTTTTCGTTTTTCATTAAATCCATGCTGTAAACCTTTGGAGACTTTTCTCTTGCGCAGGATTTAGTATTTGTATGTCAAAAGCAATGCATTTTAAAAGGCATCAAACTAAATCCTGGCTGGTGCTAATCTGAATTGTATAAAAAGGTTATATGACTTTATCAGGTCTTAACATGAGGTAAATTGCTTTCTGGTTTTATTCCTGTACATTTTGTCTATAAAATACGTTCCCCTATGAGGTGAAAGTTTCTAGAGGTAGTAAAGAGAAACACAATGGGGGTTTATGCTGGGAAATTCATTGCTTTAGCAGAGAAAAGGTGCTACTAAAATCATCTATTGCACTTTGGTCTCACATTTCCTCCCATAAAATAGCGAAATGTTTTGAAATAGGTTATGGCTATGTATTAAACAATGAGTATACTTATACTGTTAAATAACTTAGCCCCATGGTTAATTCCAAAATCCCACTCCCTGATTATCTACACTTCATATAGTTTTAGTCATAATGGGCCAAACTAGCTGCCTTTAAGATACATCCCAGAAAGCTACATGGATAATTCATCCCAGAACTGTTTGATATTTATTGAAAATTTGTTCTGCACTGAGAGGAGAGCAGAGGAGTGAAAGAGAGACAAAGAGTGCACCACTCCTTCTGTGTCTCAGTAAGAAAGGCCCAACAGCAAATAGCCTAAGGTAACTGCTTTAATGAGACAGAATAAGAAGCGGAATATAGACTTCAAGTAAATCTTACATGCCTTCAGATGCTGGACACCCTGAATTCGTGCAGCACTGGCTGAAGCCCAGATGGATTTTCCCACAGCACGCTGCACACAGCAGATCCTGTCCACAGAGAGAAGCTCCTCCTTTTGCTCATTCCAGCTAATGAGTGAAGATAAGTTACAGACTACATGACTAACATGGGCTTCTCAAGGCAGAGTACGAGGCCCAGTGGAACAGATATGGTCTGCTCAAGATCACCGATTCCTTAAATATGTCTTCCACAAGGCTCCCAACACACAAGTCCAGTCCAGGCTGGGTTCCCTCAAGCCTGCCCAGTCCTCCAGCACCCTTTCAGCAGCCATTGCTCTGTTGCATCCTCTAACCCAGGGGTCCTCAAACATTTTAACCAGGGGGCCGGCGCGCGGATGCAGTGGCAGGCAGTCATCTGCGGCTGCTTGGTTTCCCCCCCAACGCCCGGCGGGGGGGTCTGTAAATACCGGGGGCCGGACTGAGGACCCTGGGGGGCTGTATAAGGCCCACGGGCTGTAGTTTGAGGGCCTCTGCTCTAACCCCATAGCCCAGACCACAGAACACTGCCTTGGCATAATGCTATAAAAGCACCCACTACTCCAGCATGCTGTGATACAGCCCTTGCACGTCTTCAGGTTGTGCCTTGTTGACTGAAACATATATGCACAAAATAATTATCATGTCTTGATCCACAGGGCCAGCTCTCAGGTGCATCATGGACCCATAACAAGTGCTGTTCCAAGAGGAATTACTAGTACTCTCAAGGTGAAGTTACGCTGACTTGTTTGGGGTTGAATGACTTGTTAGCACTTGTCACTATGCAACGTATCCTGGGGCAGCTGCCCTTGGCAGTACAAGCAGAAATAAGGACAGCATAGACTCTTTTTTCATCGTTACTTTATTTCACCTGGTAAAATACACTCAGTAACAGCTGTATAATCAGCTCTGTGTCTTTAGACATTCAGCAACTTCTGTAAACCTATAGCTCAGAAAACAAAAGTACCTTCTGCTTACAAGAAGTGAGCAAACTTACCAAAAGATGCCTGGAATAACCAGAACTTTCCAGAAATAAGAAAATCTTGAATTTTATGTTGACTTTGTTCTACATCCTAGAGTAAAAACTTCAGGCGGTTCTTTATCCTGCAGCACATTTTGCTTAAATTAATCGTGGAAGACATGATTAAATTATTTCTGTCTTATATTGCATAAACTATTAACTGTTACAAAATTAACAGTTAACAATATCAAAAAAAGTCAGAGAGAGTCCTGGTCTCTGGACAGATAAGATGCATGCTTTAAATCTAGAAAGAAGTGGGATTTCAGACACACTGCTGTTTTCAGTGTCTTTGCCTTGAGTGCCTTCTAAATTTTATTTTTTTTAAATAATTTTCTCAGACACCGAGGTCTTCTCGTTTAGCAGATGCACCACCAAACTGGGCTTTGAAGTCAGTAACAGTAGTCAAAAATATGATTTGCAACATCTAACCTGTAGACCCAGAAGTTTTCTGCCAGAGCTAGTTTGTAAGTAACATAAAGTCAGTTACTTCTCTGACTTCTGACTCCAGTCCATTGAATCACCTCTCATTATTCTCTAAAGTGCATCATGGATACCTGCATAACACTTTCTTTTCAAGTCCTCCCACAAATTAGAAAAGGATTGCCAGTATTTGTCAAAGGAGCAAGCTGACACAAGTTCTTTCCTGACCCTACAAGAATTTTATCCTAAGTGATCCATGGTTTTGGTAAGAAAAGCCTCCTACGAGTTAATGCATTTGTCATGTTTTCTTTTCTTGATGTAATCCTGCAAGAGAATTGAGGTTTGGAGGTCCCTTTTGCATTGTAAACACTAAATAATAAAGTCTGGGTTTTTCCCTCAAAATGTCTTTTATGTATGCCTATCAAGCCTAATAAAATATCTGACTCACATATGCTTTTCTGTTGCAGAGGTACCTATTAGTCAGATGAAATATATCGAAGAGTTCTCCCTTATTTAAAGGTCTCAGACCAAGTGAAGAATGTGTGGGAGGAATAAAAATTACACCAGCTTTTGAGAATAACATTTAAAGCTGAATATCCTTAAAGGAAGTACAAAGTGGAACCCATTTTATAAAGTGTCTTTCACAGGAAGAACAAAATAGTTCACTGCCCTCAATTAGACCAGCCAAAAAGGCTGGAGAGAAAAAAGAAATATCTTTCCAACTTCCTGTGGATGCAGGAAGGGCTGGCTAAATTAACAGGCGTGCTCATTTGGTGAGGGGCCAGAAGGCATCACAGTGCTTCAAGAGCTCTTTGTTCTAATTCTACCTCATTTTAGAGGAATAAATGAGATAATTTCACTGCTAAATTGTCCTTGCCAGACATAGCTTCTTTTTTCTAAACTAATTTTTTTTCCCTTTAAAAATGGGTAAGATTGCACCAAATGGCAGGTATTTTCAAAGAGTACTGGGAAGAAAACCTTAGGAGAGGTTTTTCACCTTTCAGCCTCTATTATCAAGCCATATGCTGTCTGTGCTGTTGCCCACCTTATTGTTGAGGAAAAGAAATATAAACCCAAACAACTATGCATGTTAGACAAATAGCACTTCTTTCCTCTTTGATTACAGTTGAGGGAGTTATTTTTGCTCAGACCATCCATTTTCACAGTCTTTCACTCTCCATCTCCAACCACCTACCACTACCTGTGGTTCAAACAGTAGTTGCGGCAGGCCCCTGTTGAAGATCTGACAGCCATTATCAAAGCTCCACAATACAACAGAGAATGGTGAAAACTTAATGTGTTACCTATCAATTGCATTCAACCATCACAACAGCTGAGTTAGAAAAGAATAAGCTCTTAGGGCATTCAAAATCACTGAATACAGACTGGATAAGTCACGTTCTTTAAAGTAAAGTAGGACTCCCAGTTGTGTTTTAACATTGGGTATCATGTTTCACCCTTAGAGATAACTCTCCATTTTCAACCCATTTGGGTAAAATTGAATTATTTGTGTATCGTCCAAAGCCTGCTGGCTTCTCTTACATTGTCCTGTACACATGATGGCTTCTAAGAAATCTCTTTTTTTCCCAAACAGATATTTCCAAAATGCTCTGAGCTAAATGGCTTTTTCCTCTGCAACAGCCATCAGAGACCTTTAAAGAACAAAATCTTTGGCCACAGCCTTTGTCTCACTTACTTTCCTTTTCTTTTCTTTGTTCTTCGCTTCCACACATTTGTCCTTCTAGATGCTTGCCTTAGAATTGCAAGAAGCTTAATATAATTAGTGGTTACTCATTTGTCATGCTAACCATTAGACTTCATTTACCAAGGTCTATTAAGGCTGTTCTAACATGAGTTAATGTATATCACAGTGGTGTTTTTTCCAAACCTATGTTGAGTAAACATTTTTACATAATGGGTCCTCTATCTATCAGTTGAGCTAATATCACTAAAAACAAAGCAATCAAGCAGTAAAAATAAATAGCTAGCAGAATTACATCTCCATAGCCTTGACCCCCCTAACCAAAGTCAATAATACACTTCACATATACACCTGTGGGAAATACTAAATGATTAAAGAATTACGGAGGTCCAGATAAGATAGAATTTAATTTCTGAAATTATTGTATAAAACTGACACATTACGTAAACATTCATATATGTTCTGAAACAATTTGTTTAGATCTTGATTCTGAAATTGATGGCTGTTCACCCATCATTTTTCTTAATCAGTTTATATAATGAATTTTTACCCAAAAAAGAGGGTTTGAAATATTTTACCAGGTTTTGCTACCCTTATACTTTTCACCAACTGTAAAGGTTGCAGTGCCACAACACCTGAGGGGTGCCTGGGTGAGAGCACAGCCCTGCAAATGGTTCCTCTGTATATCACAAATTCAAGGGCAGCAGAAGGTCAAGGGCACCTGTCCTCTGGGATGGCGCTAGGACATAATTCAGTTTTAGTGACCAAAGCTTACAAAAGAATCCATGGTGGTGATGAGCTTACAGATATTGATCACCATTATGAACGGGGTTTTCTAAGTCACAGTCACTAAAGCAGAGTTATACACTAGTTGCTGAGCAGCTAGTTCCACTGCAGAGCAATTCAATCATTTCTACTGGATATTTTTAAGAATCTCTTCTGAAAAAGTGTATTCAAACAACTGCTGAATAACTCAGTCTGAATTTTACCTGTGACATGCTTCATCCTGAGAGTAGGTTTTTGGAGAGCAGATTTTAAAAATCTTTTGCATATTCATCTGAATATTTTAATGACATCTTTGTGCTTTATTTCAAAATGGAATTTCATTCCATGAAACCACAAAAAATAAATTAGATGCCAGTCTTCTAATCAATTTGAAAGTAGAAAGATCACACCTCCACGACTGATTTGTGAGCACAAAGGCATTGCTAGGATAGATGCTTCCTGAAACAAATTGAACTCAGTTCAGTTTTAGTTATTAATAAGTAAAATAGATTTGTGATTAAATAAACTATCAAGCTAGTAAGTAGGGCTTCTTTGTACTTTCACAAATCTGTGAGTTTGTGAACTTACTGCTCGAACACCTTTCCTGTATGAGCAAGTTCAGAGAATCAGAAGTCTTCAGTCAGCTTCAGAGATTAAACTTTCACAATGCATCTTCATACTTAGTTCTTTACTGTATTAAAACCTGTTTTTACAAATTGATGAAGTAAATTCTGTAGTTATCATATGAATGGCCCCAGAACACTTATGCACAAGGCAAGGGCTCTACCGAAGAGTTTATGCTTACACAATCACTGTGTCAAATGTAAGGTAAAGAGTGAATGTTATGTCTTTTCACGTGAGCTAAGGCAGCTTCCAAGTGGCTCAGCAAAGCACAGCCTTGTGACAGCGACTGCTCAAAAATTCATCCCTGCTTTCTTTTCTTGGTAGCCACGTTCTGCTGGTGAGTTTTGAGTAGAAAAAACACAATATTAGTATTACAAAATTTAAAAGGCAAATATCTAGCCCCAGTAAAGCAAAAGCATGATGTACATATTCTATGTGTTCAGGCACCGAGTCACAACCTTTGTGATATTTTCAAATCATAAGCAAAAATTAATTCTTAAGTCACCTAATTTTAGAGTGCAATCTTCTACACCCTGGCCATTTGTCTGGAGGGAAAGAGGCTCCACTTCAGGAAATACCTAAAGACTTCCATCCAAGTGGAAGCTAATCTTGAAATCTGGGGCTTTTCTGAATCAGAGCTGCAGTCATTACAGAAAATGTTCTCCATGTGAGAAGAGGGCCACAAAGCCTTCAGCCCTGGACTCTCAGAGCTTCCCCAGGTATGGCAGGGACACTCCAGTCCCACCACTTGCACACTGAGCCAGTGGGGAGCCTGCCTGAACACATACCAGATCTGGGAACAGATAAATGTAGAATTAATTGAAGTAAAAAACATGCTGTATTTAGTTACTCACTGGAGGAAAAAGGTGAGAGCAGGAATAGAGCTCTCATTTATAATGGAAGCTGAACCATTATAACTGAAGAGCAGAAAGCTGGCAACATGAAAAGGCTTCTGCACTAAGAGCACTAAAACATGATTTTCTTTTCAGCCTTATGGTTGTTTTCATCATGTATGTACTGAGCTTCCACATGCACCCATAGCTAAGCCTTTCAGGACACGATTCAAGTCAGTGGGGCTGGAACACACAATATACAAAAATGTAAACACATGAAAAGGTAGAATTTAGCTTTTTAAAACTTGCATTTTCCAGCAGCATCCTCAGTTACTGGAGATCCTCAGAAAAATACAGTTAATCTTCTTGAAGTGCTAACAGCAGGCACATCTTTACTTCCCTCCTTTCTGGTCACCACTTAGTCTTGGCTCTCATCTATTTGATGGCATAGACATAAGCCTGCAAGTTGTCTCTGACTCTCACTCACACTCACATACGCATGCATTAGTACCACATACTAAAAAAAGGATTTTGTGTCACTGCGCACGTCATTCTGTGTTTGCATAAACTTCTCTTTATGTGACGCACTGTTTATTTTTTGGCATGATTGTGCTTTAATAATTTATTCACCCTAACTCAAAAAAAAAAAAAAAAAAGCAAACAATGAACGCTGCTCAGATATTTTCCTGGTTTGAGGTAAAATAGTATTCATTCCCTAAGGAATTAAACACTGTGGTTTGCCAGACTCGCATCTGGGGTGGGGACTGAGGGGCTGATCTGGCTTTGCCAACAGAAATATTAACAAGGAACTGGGCAATGGGGAAAATCCCCAGACAGCTACATGAGCTGAGTGATCATTTTCTCACGAACTTGCTCACGGTGACAGTTTAAACAGCTGAATCTCACTGACTCCAAAGTTAATGATAGTCTAGTGTAACTGCTCTCATGCAAAATTCAGTTTCAGTGATATTTGCAGCTGCCAGGGTTGGTAGTCATAGCAGAGACAGTACTAAGGAGCCTATGTGAAAGAGCTCAGCTATTCTATGTTAAAATATTATAATTCATATTATCCTGCTCACCTTTCCATCTGTTTGAATCTTTTTGCCTTTTTGCTTAGTTTTATAGCTTCTGAGGCTTAGTTCTCCTGTAAATATACGTTCATACTGCACTTGGTATCATGGACACCATTCTCCTTTCGTCTAAACTATAAAAATTCTCTAAAAATATCTAGAAGAGCTTGAGTATCAAGTATTTGTACTCAATAAAAACCGCTTCAATTCAATATATGGGGAAAAGGAGAATATGCAAGCAAACTACTGACAATGAGTACATCTCAGTGTACAGACACTGGAAAAGTAGGCTGAATTAACCAAATATATTTCCTCTTAAATTATTGATTAAGGTTTAACAGAATTCTCTTAAGGTTTGTGTATGTTCCTGTATCAAAAATGCTGCAATTTCCCTTTTCCAGTTGAACACTCTTCATCAAATAATAAAAGCACCAACAGAACAAAGCAGCTGGAGTTGAGTTCTTTGAGAAAAGGCTGATGTATAGTAGACTGAGCGATATTCACATCAATCTACATTTGCAAACAGGGTATAACTCCGCAAGATTCATTCAGATCTCCTGCATAGTGAGATGTGGAAGAAAACACCCAAATATTAGTATTCTAGAGGTCCCATGATATCTAGAAAAGGTAAAGATAAGGGTTTGATATGGTGTTTCTTTTTTTTTCTTTTCCTTTTTTTTTGTTCAGTTGATCTTTTTATAACACTATCTTCTGATCTTTTCCTGTGATCTTTTTTGCTTATCAAAATTTCAATTCTTCTGTAAAATTATTTTGAATGAAAATTCAGTAGTGACTCTCTCAGACACCCTTGCAAGCTACTGTGTTTCTCCCCATTATCTTCTTATCTAAGCACACTTGGCAATGTGTTTGCTGCTGTATGAAACACAGGAGTTTGAACTCTTTACAGTGACAGCACAAAATATACTATGCATAAAAAGCAAAGGAAAAATCCGTAACATACCACCTTTAATGCCATGCTGTCTATTTAATTATCACTTTTTAGCATGTTCTGGGTCAAACACTTTCTCTACAGTTTTGAAGATATAGTTTTTGATTTAAAGAAATTTATGGGGTGAGACTGGAACTGAAGTGGCCAGACCTGTATTCTTGGCTTTACCATCAGCTTTCTTTTTGCTTTTCTATTCCTCAGCAGAGACTGATACAATCTCTTGTCTAATCAAGAAAGACTAATCAGTTTCATAAATCCTTTATTCCTAGGACTTTGTGTGATGTATTTGGCAGTGCTAAATAGAGAGCTCTTGCTCCCTTGGTCAACTTACCCTATCCACGCTTTTCTCCAGTAAATCCACACCTAAGCAATGAGATCCACCCAGCTCTGGGTAGGCTGCTACAGCCACATTGAGGTCCAAGGCCAGAGGCAGGGTCAGGATTTGGCATTAGTGCAACTATATTGTTGTGACAGTAGCCAAGTCCATAAGCTGTGTGTATCAGCATGATGAAGTAGCTGAAGTAAAACACCATCCTGACATACCTCTACTTGTCCTGAGTTTAGGCCAGTTCCTCCCTTGCATTGGACCCTCTCCACCCTATAGACCTGGTATGACAGCAAGTGATGGAAAAAAAGTATTACCCTGTTGCAGCCATCTGAGAATCAAATGTCTTTTTCTCATCACTGAAATACAGATACAAGTCCTTCCTCAAGTGCTTTGACTAAAAAGCCCAGTATAAATTCTTAGTTTCATTATATTTCAAACTTTGCAAGATGTCATTACTATGCAGTCACAACACATCTCCTCGATTGTACCATATCTTCCCACCACTTTCCAAGCCAGGTTTGCTTAGGCTGTGCCCTTATTCACCTTGTACCCACTATGCAAACCTTTCAGTTCACCCTTGCTGAGGTGTTTCCAGTTGCCAATGCCATTGCTACACAGTTGCCACTACCAAAGCAAGAAAGGATGAATACCAGGGTATTTAGACTTGTTGTGAATATTGGTTATTATGTACAGAAAGGAAAACATTGAAGTAATCTGAAATAAATACCTCTTTTCTGCAGGAAAGAAAATCAGTGCAGGAGAACTTGTATGTAAGAGTTGGTTTGGAGAATTAAGCTTGTGTGTAAAATTATCTAACATTTTACACAACAAGTTTATACAATCCATAAGTTGCAAATAATCCTTTAGAGATTTCAAAAAGGCCTTCATTTTTTAACAAGCTAAAACATTTGAAATCTTTCACAGCAGCTAAAACTATCTTCAATATGGTATTTCACAATAAATTGAACTACATAATGTGATTCATTAAGATGTTCCTACATAGAACTAATAAAATAGGTAGTAAACTTTTAAAAATGAATGGTTTAACCCATTTAGGCAAAGTGTCTCAACATTATTAGTCAACTGATTTTAAAAGAACCTATTTAACCTGAAAGTATTTCTGAATTCTTTTCTTCAGAATGAACAAGCTATGCGCATTTTGTTTAGTGCTTGGGGTTTAACTACATGAAAGTGCACAGGGAGAGTAAGCTGTAGTCATTAAGCAGCATTAAATCCCTCTAGGAACACTCTTATTCTGAATTCAAGTTGCTTTGTTCCAGCTAACTTATCTCATTTCCAAAATAAACTGGAAAAAAAAAACCAAATTAAGGCAATTAAGACAATCCAAAATTAAGGCCACTTTATTGCTGCATGTAGAGCGATATGTACAATTATGTGATTTAGGATACTGACGGAAATGTTAATTCGAATCTGTTTCTCTAAGTGTCTGCCTGTAGACAAGCCCAGAGAGATACCCAGGCTATTTACTCACCATTGTACTAAGCAGGAGAATTTCCATTCATTTTAATTTGCTTGCATTGAAATTTATAAAAGAAAGGGACCACTGATATGATACTATGCATTCACTTTTATAAGCAAAATTTGAGACATGACCAAAGTGATGAAAGACTGAGGTGCAGATAAACTCTGGCCAAGAATTTTCAAACATTGATGCATAATTAAGCCATCATGTCCAAAAAAACGTTACCAATATCTAATTAAGAATATAGGAAAAGCTTTCTAGTGAGATTTTCAACAACAGATTTTCAAGAGTTGCCTAGCATATTCAAATCCCATTTCAGACACGTGCCCACCTTACTTCCCTCAAACTGACTATCTAACCTGGAGTAGTATTTCAACATTCATAGATGTCTTAAAATAGTGACCTGAAATAACTGTCTGACAGCACGCAAAGCAGCAGCTTGCAGCAGAACTGGTTTTTGCAGGGCCAGCTGGTGCGCAGGGCTCTGCCTGGAAGAGGGAAGGAACCTGGAGGGTGTTGCCTAACCCAGGTGTTGCAGCCATTCCCCACAGGACAGCCACCCTCCTCCATGTGCGACACCTCAGGCTGGGCACCACCATGGAGTTCTCAGGCCACAGTGGGCTCCTCCCTGGGCCAGCGAAGGTGAGGATGGCATCAGCCGTTGGAGGCAAGCTGGGCTTGGCAGCCTACAGCATCAGGCGTGGGAGCTGCAGGAAGGGGCAAATAGCTCCCCTCCATCAGGGATGATGATGAACAAGTAGTTGGGGGGACCCTCACAGAACCTCTGCAAAAGCAAAAGCCTTAACTCTGAAAGAGTGAGGAGAGTGGTATGGAGTGGTTATGGAGGCAAAGGAGGAACATCATGAGGACACAGAACCCTCAGGAGGGGGAAGGCTGACAGCATGTGTTTTGAGGCAGCTGGCTTCCTTCTCTCTGCAGCTCTTCAGCTAGGGAATAGGGTCAGAGCGTCGGCCACAGAGGAGAAGGAATGGCTACCATCAGGGACACCTCAGGGCTTCTAATTAGGAGAATCACTGCGAAGAAGAGATGGTGAGGGGAAACCATGCAAGACAAGTGGGAGTTTTGACAAAAGCCCTGCTTTGCTAAGGAGCTTCTCTATAAGTAACACAGAAAAAGTACTATATAGGAACGTATTTTTACCTCTGGCTTCACAAGCAAAGCCTGGTCCTGGACCTCTGCACATCCCTATTTAGTTAGGAAAGACTATGGGAAGCAACAACTTACAGGTATCTTAGATAAACTGAATGCATTCAGATCCATGGGACTGCATAGGATTTACCTATGGGTGCTGAAAAAATGACGACCATGATTGAAGTGCTTCCATCTGTAAATTATTATTTTTTTTAAGTTACACTCAAAGAGGTCACTGAAAGCTGGAAGAAGGACAACTAAACATGCATCTTTAAAAAACAGGGCAAAGTACCTCAGGAACTGTCAGATGCTCAGCCTCACCCCAGTCACTGGAGGAGGCTGGAGCACATCCCCTTGGAATAAATCTCCAAGCAACCAAAAGACAAAAATGCAAATTTCAACAGTAAACAGAAACCCCTTTACCAAGGAGACATCATACTTGCCAAGGTGATCACACAGTCACAGAACAGCTGAGTCTGGAGGACACCTTTGGAGATGATCTAGTCCAACGACCTGCTATGGAGCAGGTTGCCTAGGACCACAAGGTCAGGTTTTGAGTATCTACAAGGCTGGTCATGGCCTCTCCAGCAACCTGTTCCAGCGTTTCATCGTGATTAAAGTAAGACTATTTTCTCATTTTTAAATGGAATTGCCTATATTTCAAATGGTGCCCATTGCCTCTTGTCCAGTCACTAAATACCACTAAGAGCCTGGCTTTGGCTTCTTTTGTGCCTTCCATCAGTATTTACATACATTGATGAGATCCACTCTGACCCTTCTCTTCTCCAGGCTGAACAGTGTCAGCTCTCTCAGCCTTTCCTCATACGACCATCTTTGTAGCCCTTCCATGACTTTCTCCTGTATGCCTATGTCTCTCTCTTGTATTGGGAACACAACACCCCAGATGCGTCTCCTGTTGGCCCATTTCTCCAGCCTGTAGAGGTCCCTCTGGATGGCAGCATGACCCTCTGGTATATCAAGCTGTTCCTCCCATGATGATAGAAGTCATCAGTTTAAAATGATTGATATAATGATAATGTTGCACCTACTTTAACACTGCTAGCTTTTTATAAGTTAGTTTACATACAAGGATTTTTTTCTGCTTTTTTTGGTTTAATAATCTGTAACATAATCAATATGCATAGCTTTCAGTATAATTTTTTGATACACAAGGGCTACAAAATACCTTTTTGCATCTTCAGAAGCCAAGTCTCTATGCAAAAAATGATGTATTGATTCTGTCTTGACCAAAGCAGCCCCCCTATTCAGTGTTCCCACTGCAAAATACGCAGACGAAAATTACTTACTCTGTCGTGTATGTAATTAATAGGATCAGTATCAGCTTCACTTAGGGTGGGAGGTGGGGGTGGAGGGAAAAAAAAAGGAAAAGACATATATGAGAGTCAGAAAGTGATACATATTTTGTTTATTATCTACAAATCATATAATATTAATATAAAAATAATGATTCATAGCAGAAGATCAGTTAGAACGTAGATCTGTAACAGAATATAGAAAACAGACTGCATGCATTTTTTGCTGATAGGGAATGATGGAATTCTGGTGTCAAATTAGATCACTCCTAATAGAAATTAGAGGGGAAAAAAAAGATTGTTTCTGTAAGAACTGAAGCATTGTCTAAATTTTATTTTTAATCCCTAATATATTTTCATGCACTACGGCAAGAAATCTCAAAGTTTCCAACTTGTTCCAGCATATTAACACTTACCAGATATTTTCTGGAAAAGCTTAGAGAATTTGAAGGCAGCAAGTATACTCAAAAATAAAACCCCAAAGCTCTCTCTATCCTCCATAAAGAATTAAAAATTTTCCCAAGGCTCATTATAGTACGTAAGACTAGCACAAGTATAGATATGACTAAGCTAAGAAAAACAGATTTAAGTGAGGCTCAGACCATCCTTGTGGGTGGAATTGAAATGGACACTGGGACTACCTATAACTGATTATCTGGGTCAGAGATGATCCTAGATGCTAACAAGGAGCAAGGGGTTCAAGCCTGAATGCTCAGAGTGAACATTTTCATACACTGGAAATAAAGCATTAGAAACAAAGAGTATGCATCAGGAAACTGTTGTCTCTCACACATTCTGTTTTATTAATCTCCTATACTTGATTTTCATTTATACCTGTTCCTTTATATTTCTGTAGTTAAGGGTATTTTTTTTTCCTAGACCTGAGCAGATAATATCTATATTTATCCTTCAGCTTTTTCTTAAAAAAAATAACTTGCTAAGTCAGCATTGCTCCTCTTCATTTGGCTCAAATTCTACCTTGAAAATGAAAGGAGAGGTGATAGGGGTGGTGGGGTGGAATAAAAGCAAGGGAAAAGCTTTGTATATTATCTACAATTAACTACAGTACAACCCAAAATGGCAGTTTATTGACAGATGGACAAATGTAATTGCAGATCCCAAGGGATGCGATTCAAATTAGATTTAACATTATAGGGGATGACAAGGAATTAATCTTATCAGCATGCGTGCCTGTGCTGTGTTTGCTGTTACATATGCCTCTTCTCATCTGGCTGGCCCTTAAATATATGAAGATGCAAGAACATTTGCAGTTTAGTTGGGTTACAGCACCAAAATAATTAACTTATAAGTAGGACGTAAAGGAGCAAAATAAACTTCCCTCTTGTGCATGGAGAGATCATTCCAGGAGCCCAGACAGAGACAAAGTCATCTGTGAGTAAAGCAGGTGAAAGGTGTCCTTAGAGAGTACCCAGCTGGAAACACTGTTTGGCAGTACACTTTGGTAACTCCTGGAGGATAAGCGCAAGCCTGAATGTAACGGTTCAGTGATGTAACAGAAGGTAATATCTAGGGGCATGTGCAGGGGAGGAGACATTAGAGATATGCCAGTTGTTCAGAAGGAAGGAAAAAAAAAAGGAGCACAGTGGGGAGAGGGCACTAAGCTCTTAAGCCTTGCTGATGAGAAGGTCCAACAGAGACGGTTCCTGGACTGCCGCTTCTTTGTAGGCTTAGGAATCAATTCTATTTTATCATTTTAAGTTGAGACCTTTAACATTAACAGATTGGGTGTGCAGGTGGGGAAAAGGAGGGATGAAGTGAAGAGGCCAGATACATGGAGTCTGTAGGCAGCTGATGAAAGACCTCACATGAGTAGGTGAAGTTATTAAAACAATGGGGACAGAAGAAGGAAAAATGGGTCAAGAGCAACAACCTGAGGCTTGGAACAAGTAGTACTGAAACTACGAGATGTGAATGTATCACATTAATAGACTGAGATGTAAGTTCTGTATAAAATAGTGTAAATGTATATTAAATACCCTGCAATTACCATGCATATTGAGAAACTGCTAATCTCTTAAAATAAGAAAATACTATTAAATAAACAAACTCAAAAGCTTTCTAAGAGGTTTTCGAACATGTGTACACACATTTGTGCATCATCAAATCCCTCCATGTAAACATAATTTTGAAATTTCAGCCCAGCTGGTGCCTTTATCTCTGAGGAGGGGTTTTTGTGGGGCTTGGATGGGGAATTTTTTTGTGACATCTGTCACTGGGTTTACAATGTTTTTCAGAATGGAGTAGTAATTGGAGGTACATTAATCTACATTGATGTAATTAATACATTAATAAATTGGAGGTAAATTAATTCCCAGACTAAGATATATAAGTGAAGTACAATTGTAGAAAGTGTTGAGAGGTTGATACAGCCCCACTAAGGTGTTATTAAGCAAGGATCTGTGAATGTTGCCTTAATTCTGAAATTCTTGCTGAAGGAGCAGGGTCTTGTGGAGGGTCTGTAAATGAGCGGAGGAAAACAGAGATCCAGATATCAGTTTTCTACAGTTGAGGAATTTTTTTCTTGTCTACAAGATAGCCATAAATTAATGGCAATCCACTGATAGCTGCATGCGTTACTTTTGACTGGTTTCCCCTGCCCTAAGCCATGGATTTCTTTTTGATCCCTTGACTTCACTTTCTATTCCTTTCACACATCATCTTACATGACATTGTTACAGAAGGACAAATCCTAACCCTTAAACAGTTTCAGTGCCTTTCTCTGGTTATAGCATGAAATACTGAGAAAGAGATGAGATTTGATGAAGAATTCTGCCTTCAGAAGGCTTGTAAGTACCCCATGAGGCAATTTACATAATTATACCTTAAAACATTACACACACTCTGTTGAATGCCCTGAGGATTTTGAAAAGGGTAAAGTGAGTTTAGATGTGAAAAAGCCTTAAACAGACCTTAAAGCTTCTTTAGTCCAAATAGCTCTTCAACGTGCCCATACTCACAAAGCAATGTTTTTTGAAAATAATGTAGTTTGGGAGTCACATGTAATCTTTCCATATTGACTAAATCCCTCCACCTTACCCATGTGAGTTTTTTTCCAAACCTTCCTCTTCTGCAAACCTCCCATACATTGCTTTTTAAGGAAAAGAAAAACTATCGTTCAAAGCAAGCCACTTCACCCGTGTTTCGTCCACCTCTGAAACATATTTCCTTTTGAACAGAATGTAATGCTTCAGCTTTCAAAAATCTAGTCAGGCCATTTCATCTGTCTGAAACAGCTCTAACACTTTTCTGTGTGATGCATTTCTATTCCCATTAAATTTCCACTGAGTCAAGACTGTCATCTGTGCCATACAAGTGCAGAAGCAGCCTAGTTACACCTAAAGTGCCATCCGCAGTAAGATCCCACGTAATTCTGTATTATCTTCTCCAGACTGGTTCTTCCTTGCTTTTAGGTGACTTCTACACTAAAAACACTTTTTCCTAGGCTTTGTATTATGTTATAATGTTTTGAAACAAATGTTACAATAAAACCTCTAACTAAGGTCTTTACAACGCAACCTGTACGGGTATACTACCTCATGCTCATTTCTGTAAAAGGTCCTGCAAGACACTGTGGTTGTATTTGGTTTGTGTGACCAGGTTTTGGCAGCAGTGGGGCTACAGGGGTGGCTTCTGTGAGAAGCTGCTAGGAGCTTCCCCTGTGTCCAATGGAGCCAGCGCCAGCTGGTTCCAAGAAGGACCCACCGCTGGCCAAGTCCGAGCCCATCCCCATCAGTGATGGTGGTAGTGCCTCTGGGACAGCGTATTTAACAAGGTTGTGTGTGTATGTGTGGTTGGGGGGGGGGGGTGGAGGCAGCTGAAGTGCAAACGTGCACAGCTGCAGCTGTAGCTGGAGGGAGGAGTGAGAATATGTGAGAGCAACAGCCTGTAGTCACCCAGGCCAGTGCAGAAGGAGGCAGGAGGTGCTCTAAGCCCTGGATCAGAGATTCCCTGGCAGCCCATGGTGAAGCCTCTGGCGAGGCAGGCTGTGCCCCTCAGCCTGTGGAGGGCCGTGGTGGAGCAGATCCCCACCTGCAGCCCATGGGAAGGGCGCATGTTGGAGAAGTCCATGCAGAACTGTCTCCCATGGGAAGGACCCCACACTGGAGCGGGGAGGGGTGTGAGGAGCCTCCCCCTGAGGGAGAAGGAGCTGCAGAGACAGCGTTTGATGGACTGACCCAGCCCCATTCCTCATTATATTTCCTCTCCCCTGTCCAGCTGAGGGGAGTGATAGAGCAGCCTTGGTGGGCACCTGGCATCCAGCCAGGGTCAACCCACTGCAGTGGGTTGTGTCATCATCAGTAATGATATGAAAACCCTTATCACTGCTGTAGAGTCAGAGGTTGGCACGCTGCGGTGGAGCACGTGCCATTTGTATTGTTCTTGGGAGCAAGCCTACCAACCTTTCCAGATAGTTCCTTTATTATTTTACATCTTTAGCTCACTTTTCAACTCCTGTAACAAACTGTCCTGATGCAAACTATATGTCAGTGTAGGTATAAGAATGAAAGTGCATTCAAATATTGAGGATGATTTATCCAGTTTTTTTTTTTTTAGTTCAAAATCAATTACACGTAACAGTATTTAGTGTGAAATACTGTAGAGGTGGGAACCATGACACCCATATGTAAACAGAACATTCAGCACTGACTCAAACCAACAGATTTCTCTGTAGTCTGGTTTTTGATAGTTTGCTATTGACTTCCATGAGAAATAGAGCCAAATCTGGACGCAGTCTATTCCTCCTGATTTATGTAACACAGAGACTGTTCACTCAGCGAAGGAAGATTTGACAAAAAGAAGCACTAATTGAGAATTATTAAGTTGTATGCCCTGGCTGAGCTCTGAACACATTTATATAGCTGCCTGCAGCTGTGCTAGTTTGAGGAATGGAGAGTCACAGTTTGTCACTCAAGTCTTGAATGAGTGAGGAAGGTTTGAGCAAGAGAAACTGTGCCAACACATTGTTTAAAGCTTGTCCCTTCCTCAAGGGGGACTTGACTTTCAGTCAGCTGAAATCAGTGAGGGGTTCCCATGCAGTTACAATAAAACAAATGTTACTGTTACCCAATGCTGCTGCTACAAATCTGGCATGGGTGAGAGCTTCCCTGATTCGTGAAGTAAAAGACAAGAACTTGCATAGACATATCCATTACGTAAACAGGGAAAAGAAGAAAAATCCAGTCCTCCATGGGTAGCACAGCCTGTGGGCAATTTTATCAGTGGAAAAGGCCTTCACTTTTCATCTCCCTGTGAAGGGCAGTTATATTCTGTGAATGCTGCTAAAAGGAAAAGATCTTTGAAAAAGTAAACATTTTCCTCTACATGGCAATCCTTCCTTGTGGAAAATCGAAAATGTGCAGTGAGAGTAGACTCAGGGGAGCAGAAGCTGCAAGAGAAGGAGGTAACCTGGAGTCAAGAAAATAGAAATGAAGCCAGACAAACACAATAAATATGGAGAGAAAGAAAGGCAATGAAATAAAACATTAGAACGAAAGAACAAACCTTAGAACAATCTGAAAATTGTGGGCCAAATTAGTTTCAAATAAACATGTACAAACCAAGGGAGAGAGATGATGCAATGAGAGAATAATGGGCATAAAAAAGTAATAATAATAAATTAAAAAAAAAAAAGACGCACTATAAATTGTGCAAAATTTGGCTGCAACTTATTTGTGGTCATCACCTGTCCCAGTGTCCTCACATCAGGAGTGTCCACAGAGCAGGGACTGCACTGTTGGCCCTCCCCTGGCCTGAAGGTTAGCGTTTTAGCTGTACTGGTGCAGCACTGAAAATGATGTGACCTAGTGCCAGGCCTCCCTCCAACAAACAGAATGCAAGTAAAAATCAGCAGCAGAAGCAAAAGATGTATTTCAGACTTTGACATCCTTTTCTGACCCCTCTATTGAATTCACTTTCAGAATGAGCAGAGGGACCAGACCTCACCCACAGCTACTGCATCAACAGTTCATTTCAATAAGTAAATCTCTCCTCCACACACACCGAACTACTTCTGTCTCACACAAAGGGCTGTCAAACTTGGATTTTTCTTTAGAAAGACTCCTTACAGCTAACAGGCTAATGCAATATTATTAAAGCTTTTCATTTTCAGCACTATTTCCCTAGTTTTTCTATTTAATTAAAAAAAATGAAACATCAAATATGTTCAGCAGTGACTGTGGCAGCAGACCAAAGCAATCTGAAGTCTTATTACCAAAATTAACTGTTGATTGACCATTGGTAGGACCTCATTGACACTTGGATACTCAGACTCCACATATTTTGCTGAAATCAATGCAGCAGGCCACGTAGGTAAGAAAACTCATCCCTTTTCCTGCCTTGCAAAAGATCTTGCGCACATTTACCCCTGAAGTGAGCAAGATAGTGTTCTGCAGAGGCCCTGGAGTGCTTTAGATAGGGCTGTGCCTCCCGATGCCACCACGACGTCCCTGCCTGCACTAGGCAGCCCTGGCTGCCAGCTCCCCTGCGCAGAAAGCATCCAAAGCACAATCCAGTTCATTGCTCCAGACTAGATAAAGGCACATTTCTTTTCTCCAGAGTGTTTTGTTCCAAGTAAATGTTATCCCCAGAGTATTGTAACGGCAACAGCAAATCTCTGAATGCTGAATTTTGTAAAGGGCATTTGCAGACATGTGAGATTTAAGCACTCAATTCAAATCCTGGTACATTTAGTTGAAGCACACAACAGCAAAGCAACTTGCCAATCCATTCTTTTTGCAAAAACTCTGAAGACCCAAACAAGACCTCAAAGACCCAGAGGCAAACAATTTCATTATGGGATGTGTGGAGATGCTTTCAAGATGCACTGATTACCATAAATACAGCAGGTAAATAAACTAGGCAATTTGCCTGTGGTCTAATGAAAACAGGCAGCCAGTTTTATGTGTGAGTTCACTGGATGTGCTGATCAAATCTTGTACAATATATCACTGAGCTGTTACAAAATTAACCAAAATATATCGTTTAAGTTAAATATTTTCCTTGTTTATGAAGAGAGTCTTTTCTAAAATGAACTATTGCAAGAACAATTCTATGTTGTGAAGCAATGTGGTCAAGTTTTTCACTCAACAGCACTGACCCAGTCAATAAGAAAGCAAATAAAAAAGAGTGAATTCTCCTTTGGATTTGCAAATACAATATGCAAGGGGAGAACATTTTGTTCTTCAGCTAAGTGTTCATTTCTCTGCCTCCCAACATGCCCTGGTTCTCAGGCACTGGCTTAATGCAATACAGATGGGATGGTCGAACCTGAAGAAGTTCAGCAAGTTCTATTGATTTATTTTTTAGTAAGTGGGCTTGCATGGCTCCTTAGACTGCACTTACCAAGTATTTTGAGAGAACTTTGACACATTCAGTGGATTTGAGTTGAAGTCTTTGAAATTACTTTAGAAAAAGAAATCATGTGTCAAAAATAATTATTTGGAAAATGGAAAAAGCACTACAAAGTTCTTATGGATGGAATGAAACTCAGAAGTTATGTTCCTGTTGCTACACAATCAGTTTGCAAGCCTATAGTCATAAAGCCTCTGCCAACTTTAATCTTACTTGCATAGATTAATCTTACTCCAATTATTCATCTTTCACAGCTGATTCTTCCTGCAGGTTTCCGAACCTTATTTCTGTAGTCAATTTTCAAACACAGGCTGTCCAATGCACATCATATTAAGACACCAAACAAATGTTTATAAATATTTAGAATTTAATTGAATATTTCCTAAATGTAGAAACATTAATACATTACTGGAAGAAAAATAATAAAGATCAAAGAAATAAACTGAAAAAAATATGGAAAAATAGGCTTCAATAACAGAGGCACCTTCATATTTTTTTCTACAGGTATGAAAAGCTAAGTAAACATCCTCATTTCAAATAACTCAAAGTATCTGGTTCTGGGGATAAAATTCAGAATGTGTAACAGGAAATAAGCCACCATTAACACCCTGGAAAAGCTTGTCTTACTTCACTCAAAAGAATCATTTTTAGTTACTCTGTTGACTGCTGAAAACACCACCCTATCAACATCACAAATACAGGTAAATACCCCTGCTGTGGGCACTTACCAACAAAGAAAGGCTTATACCCCTTTTTTTGCAGAGGTAGACACAAACAACCTCCATAGAAATAATCAGCTTCATAGTCTTAGGTTCCCCCTATCAATTCAAGTCACAACTTCACAACATGCTGATATGAAGTGTGCTAAACCTGCATGAAGCAAGTTAACCTTATTATAAAGGGTCACCAGCTGCTGGCTGCTCTCAACGGCACGTTGCAGTATGAAACACAGGCATATCCATGGAGAGAAGATTTGACCTTTACTATGAGGTATTATTCAGTTTATAAAGTCTATATGGCTAAAAATATACCCAGTTCCTGGTGATACTATCTCCACCATAAAACATTTTGAACAAGACACTACAGTATTCTGTATTAAAATAACCCATTTTTTCTGGTGGTTTTCTGTGAGAAAAAACAGGTGTCTGCATGCCTTCTGCTATTTTCTCTGGAAGACTATAAAGCCATGCAAATATAAATAAATTGGAATTTGATTTATAATAATTAGTTGACTCTTCTAAAAAATTTACTTTTAATAAACAGATTTCTGTAAATCATTAACATGGAACACAGGA
The DNA here is from genome assembly GCF_023634155.1 of Falco peregrinus. Taxonomy (NCBI): domain Eukaryota; kingdom Metazoa; phylum Chordata; class Aves; order Falconiformes; family Falconidae; genus Falco; species Falco peregrinus. Next base: position 47,765,548 of record NC_073723.1, read on the forward strand.
AACTATTAACAATATTAAATGCATATATTTGCCATGAAGTATAACCTACCATTTCGTAGAAAATAATGGGCATTCAGAATCCACCTACAACTGGACTTTGTTGTTGGATTACTAGCAAAACAGAACTTTTTTCACATTCCAAATTGAACAATAGAATCGAAGTCTCAAGAAGTTATTACATATGAAGGTAGAATCTCTAGCATTAGCCTAAGTTTCAAAATAAATAGTCCTCTGGGGAAAAAAAAATCAATTAAAAACTTAGAAGACCTGTTTACAATTTTTAAAACTTTTCAGTATCAGTGTTCCTGTTATTATTTTGACAGAATTTTTATCTGATAAACAATTCTGTTTTTACAAAACAGCACTTCCAACTCAAAAGAATTATATAATTAAATCTTGATCCGCTTTTGCATCAGTTCTGACTCTACAGTTATATTTTATGAATCAGTAATAATGTTCTGGCTTCAAATTTTAGACATATCCTTTACTGTCTTTAAAACAACTGGTTTTCCTATTTTGTTTCCTTTCCATGAAATTTTGCATGATGTGCAGCACATTACACGCATGTTTATGCAATATTAGCAGAAGCTTGTCATTACTGATTTGCATATAAAGTCATCTGGCTACTCATTTCACTGAACTAGCACTTTCATTTCTACACATCATGATTTTGGGAAGATTGACTGCTCCTATATATGTGAAACATTATTTCAGTCATTAAGAAAGGTAGCAAATTACTAGCTGATTCCTTTAATGATCTATTATGGGCTTAGAGGCTATTGTGTATTTTTCATATTTCAAAGACACATTCATGAATACCATAGGGCAAACAGCTTTATTGAAATATTCTTTGCAATGGGTCACTTCTGTTGAATTTGCTACAGTCACTGGTATGAGATACTGCTGGATTTTTTCTACTTAACTTTTTTTTGAGTGATGTGGTATAGAGGAAATAACTGCCCATGGCTGACCTTTTCAGACAGCTTCAAAAAAGATAGTTTAAAAGATATATTATTTGTCCTACTACATCATTGTGGTTGAAATTTAATCTTGTGAATCATTTTTTTCCGGTAATTGAGGCAAATTTATATCTAATATTAGCTGGTGTTTAAGTCTGCCATCAATAACTTTCAAAGGAGTTGTATCTGATTATGCCCAGGGTGAATCTCATGGCTAGAAAAGTATGTTTAATGCCATCTGATGTTGGTGAAAATGGTACATGCTTTAAGAAGCCAATATCTACATAAGGAAAGAGTATGTGCACAGTAAAGTTGACCTAGGATATTGTCATTAAATTCCTGATGGAGGGTAGGAAGATGTTCACTTCTCCCCTCTCATTCTCTTCCTTTTTAAGTTTGTAACTTGTTACCTATTCCAGCTTCTCTGCAAAAATCGTATTGTCCTCACCTGCTTGTGCTACAATTTCATAAGATGAGCGAATTAGGACATCCTGTTCCCCTTTTTCTCAAATGATTCCTGTGTTGGTGGGTGATCCTTTCCAGTTGGACTCAAGTGCCTTTTTTTATGTCCTCTATTGTGCTGTACGGCACAGATCAGTAACAAGCTCAAGAACAATAATTGCACATTTGCACAATTGCAAAGTGCAGATTTCCACTTCTCTTCATGTCTTGAATAAGCTTCCTAAATTCACTTGTTTGAACTTTCTGTATGTTTCTGTATGCCGTTTCCATTTGTTACATATGTAGTTTGATCTGCCTGTTGTTCAGCTGGTATTTTGAACTCCCACTATACATTACACTACTGACAACAGTTCTTATATTTTTTAAGGAACAGAAATAATGCATAAATGATACACCAGAATGAACTACCATGAACCTATTATTCTTCTGTGCAGGAGTTCATGCTTTCTAAAATTTGATGGTGATCAAGAAACATTTGCATTGCCTAGCACAGAGGTAGTTAGCTAACCATCCCTGCAATTTCTTCTGGTTTTACTTACCTTTATCACAAAACTTGGCTGGCCACGTATCAGCAATTATTTCTGTTTTGCCTCACCCAAATCTATACTAGCAATGACTAAAACAAGACTATCTCTTTGTACAATTCTTTAATATACGTGTTAAATAGCTCAATAAACAATGCAGTTCGTGTTACCCTATGGGATCTTGCTGCATCTGTTTCCAAATCGTGAACTTTTTTCATTTCTGATCTTTGGAAGACTGCATAATAGTTTAAATTTATAAATTAATCTTTCTAGAAGGTAGATATTTGGCCTATATTTTCCTTTCCTTGATTTTATGATCCAATTTCAAGTAATAACTCCTTTAGGTCTTTAAATTCCTATCCATTGTATGTTTTTGCATTGCTCAAATCCATCAATATTGCATAGTTACTAGCAATTAACAGTATCTCTTTGTCCAAGCTAGTCACCATCTACTCAAACTAAGTAGCTTTTTTTAGAATTTTCTGAAAAATCAATGCCTCCAACTCATCCCTTACTTGATTAGCTCTTCAGTGAATATCCTTTACTGCAGGACAGTTGATGTACCCAGAACTTGCAGAAATTCAGCACAGGCTTGCTGTAATCACAGCAAAAGGACTGTGATGGCACCTGTGTGAAGGGCTGGCATACTTAGTTCTTGGGTATTGATTAAAATGAAAGGACCATCCAAGTAAATGTTCTATACACTGTACAGATCAAGTTGGGGTTATTTTATTTTTAGTCAGTTGTATTTTCAGCTCTCCCCACAGCAGCAAAAATCTCAGAGCTGGACTTCATTGCAAAATTATATAATGCTATCTAAAGCAAATGTATTGAATATGCGATTGGTCAAGCTGAACTGGCACCGCTGCTGACAGCAGCTGTGGCTGATTCCTACTGATCATGTAAATAAATAAATAAACTGTAAGATAAAGAAAGAAGCGCAGTGCAGTCAGCAGGAACTTTCCTCACTGGAATTTTCCAGTGCGTACAGTAAGCAGAAAGCTGAGGGGCAACACACACAGCCCAACTGTTTGTCAAGGCACATCATTCAGGGCCATAAGTGGAGATATTTGGAGTGATCACAATCATTTTGCTGGTTTCAGGTTGCTATGAGTCTTTAGGTTTTCCTTGCCCCAAGCAAGTGAGCTATAAAGTACTTGATGGAAACTCCTGGTATGTCCCAGTTGAAATAGTCACCCAGCTAATGTTAGTGCGATGTTATCAGCACCAGTATAAAGGCTGCAAGACAAGACACCCTTATTGCAAACAGGATTGGTTGTGCCATCAAATAACATGTGGAGCCTGAGACTTAGACACAGCAGAAAACAAAACTTACAGTATCCTGATGCAGACTGATCTTGGGTAGAATCACTTTTCTGCGTGGAAAATGTGAAAAACACAGTTGTTGCATGCCTATCTTTTCAGACCAAAAAAACCCAACAAACAAACAAAAAAACCCCCAAAAACCTCATCAACTTTTCCAGAAAGCTTAACCATTAATTAGGACTTAGTGACTTTTTGCTCACTACCTATGGTCAAAAAAATGTAGTTAAGATAATTTTGGAACTTCTCAGACCTTTGCAGTGAATTCCTCACCATATATATTTTTTTTTTTAAATGTGAAAGAATTAGACTGATAAAACATTGAAGGTAGAGTGGTACTGTTTCAACTTTATGAAGGATGTATTTGTTAGAGCACTCAGCAAGAGCAGAAAGCCTCAGATCCCCATGTGTCAGGAGGCTGAACCTGCACGTGCAGAAGGCACTGTGGTATCTGGGGGAAGACTCCTCTCAGTTCTTATTGAAGCTATTCTGCTCTCCGAAAAATCCTCACATTTTCTTTGGACAGGAGAGAAGGCAGGTGAGCATCTTCCCCTAGAGACACTCAGGAAGTTGCTCTGACGTGTTTCATCTCCGAGGGATGGATATGGACAGCCTGGGCAGCTGTGCACATTTACAGAGAGGCACAGCTGTCTTGCCTGAATGATGCCAGGACTGTGCAGTACTTCCTGGAAGGATCCCCAGCTGAGAAAGAGATTGTCAGGACAGATTTACCTACTGAAAGTTTCACACTGCTGGGGAGGGACAGACTTTTGGTCCAAAAAAGCAAATCAACCCCGGGACAAAATAAGCCCTCCAAACTGCCTTTGACAGAGACACGAGGAGCAACTGCAGCAACTGCTTCTATCTACTGATCCACTTCGTTAACCACTAATGCAGACATAACCATATGGATAGATATTATTTATGGTACATCACATTGAACAAAGAGGTTAAGTGCAAACTACAGAGTCTGTATTATGGTATGGTGGTCAGGGTGCTCGTGTGGGAGAAGCAGGTTTGAGCTGGTGAGCCTCACTTTCTTCCAGCATCATTTAACACAAGGCAGCTCCAGACCTACCTTCATGTAGCCAGTGCTGTAATTTACCCTTTTATCACATTTCCTTTTTCAGCCTGACAGTTGTTTTGTTTCAGCTAGAGAAATCTTGAAGTGTTTCCATTTATTTAAGGTTATGAGATCCAAAAAGAGACTTTTTGTTTGATTTGATGTTGCTGCTGGGTCAAACAAAAATGTGACGCTACCCTATTCTAACAATCACGTCTTTTTCAGCTAGGCCTTAATATAATAAAACACTTCAGCAATTTTAAGGCATCTAATCAGACAACTAAAAGCATCTTTGTAACTACTGTTAGCTTGCATAAACATTTAATGTTTCTGTAGCTTTAAAGCACTATTATCTGAATAAATTAATTTACATTCTAGTCCATTACCATGGCAATAGAAGTGTTACCTTTGATTTTGGAAGGGCAAGGATTTCACTGAAGATACAGAGGTTTTTCAAATCATTACAGTATAATTGTTATTCATAACAAGATCATTTGGATGCTTTTAAATACTTCTTTTGCTGTTTAATTTTGAGTTTAATTAATGTAAACATCTGCATATGCCAGGATAAATTAGATGAATATTTTCCAATTTTATGAATAATTCACTATCATTATTATTTAGATAAACTATGAATATGAGACGATGTGGTCAAAATAACAATTAGATGAAATAATGTATTACTGAAGTTACTGGCTTGATACACATTCCTTTCTGCAAAACTTCGAAGTGGAGCAAATCTGACAGTGTGTTGTACAAATTTTGTCATGTATAAAATATTTACCCTTTTCCTGCTGTTTTGTTTGTTGTTTTTTTTTTAATTATTCACTAAAAATGTGTTTTATGCAGGTTTTGGTGCATTGGCTACGTACAAAGAGCTCATGGTAAGTCACACTGTATAACAAATCACATGAAATTAGGTTGAAATCTGACCAGATTAAAGGAAGAAATGTTGAAAGACAGGTGATTGAAAAGAAAAATATAGTGATTGTGTGATAGAGTTTGAGCAAAACACATGAGGAAAAAATGCCGGATCTTAAGGAGGCTATAGCCAGGGCTGGATCTGGTCAGAATAAGAAGAAAATTCACCAATTTTCAGGACTGCCCTTGAGTCAGCAGGTCTTTTGGAGAAGTCATGCCTAGCACGTTAAAAGAGCAGGTAGAAATTGAATGCAAGGGGAGAATGTACCTCACAAGAATTCCTAGCCCTGAAAGACCTTACCTGGAGAAGCAGATCTGCACATGTACCAAAATCAGTATTAGGTGATAAGTATATTTAAGTGACTGAACACATTGGTCCAAACACAGGGAGCTTGCTTACCCTACTCTTTCTTTTGTACATTCTTTCTAGGGAAGTGTTACACTCTCATTTCTTTTTGTCCCTGGATTGCAAAATAACTAGAGAAACAAGAATATAGAAGCAGTGATGTGTCATGTCATGGCTGATGTAGACTGTGGTCTGTCCCCTGTGTTGCGCAGTAGGTGATTATGGTCTTGGAGACACCTAGGGAATTCAGGAGGTGGATCACCAGCTACTGAGGGGGTCCATAGGCCATTCCTGCTCAGTGAAAATGAAGCCATGTTATTAGCACTCTTTGTGCTTCACAAGTAGGAAGGGTAGCAGAAAATAATGGGAAACATGGCCTGAAGGGTTTTCTCTAACATCCTTCATCTATCGTTTAACCCGATTTTAGATTTCTCTTTTCTGTTGTGTTCATTTAGCAGTTTTGCTAGCGCTTTGAAGTTTTAAGCGGTTTTGCAGTCGTTGTATAAGCGTATTTACGGGAAACAAAACTGCATTTTTTTTATTGAAGTAGTATAGTGTCTTCTCCTGGACCTCACTGTATTTTTTTGCAACAGCATGACTCTTCTGCATGAGTGTAGCCCTTCATGCTATGTAAGTTTGAGCTGATCAGTCTCCAGGTTTTTTTGAACAGGCCCATCAGAAGTATCTGGCAGTCCTGCTGCCTGATCACTTTAATAGGATTCTCAGTACTTGGGTCTGATCTCCAGACTAGTCCATTTGATTCAAGGTAATTAGTGCTTGAACACTTTCTGTTAAAAATCCTAATCAGCTGAGCTGATTAGGCCACGACTGCAGCAGCCTGTGTACTTCACTTTTTGGTTCATGGACACACGGCGCAAAAAGAAAGAGCCCAGCTTCTCTGAAGAATTCTGCCTGGAGAGTTTCTCTAGCAGGAAAATGATCTTTTGGTAAAGTAGCTAAAAGCTTTATGTTGCTCTTGCTCAACAAAAACATTCAAGGAAGGAAATATAATTGGTGCCAGTCAGCGTGGTCTTACAGAAAACAGTTTTTTTTTCAAACATGCTTGATTTAATTCCTTCAGGAGACTACAAGTTTAGTCAATAAAGGTAACTGCATAAATGTGATAGACATTGTAAGCTATTTGCCTTGGTGCCACATACATTCTGATAACAGTGAATTAGAATGGACCAGCAAAGTATATTTCACATATATTAAGAACCACCTAACAGACAGATCTTCTAAGCAATCATCAGTCATTTCATGGACTTCATTACAGCAGGGTTCTCCTGAGAGTGAGATTAATCCTGAGTCTACCCAAAATAATTTTTTGTGATCTGAAGTACACTAAGGATTTACAAAATATAAAATTTTAGGAGGCCTAAAAATTGTCTGAAGGAAGATTGGAAAACTGTACAGAGCAATCTAGATTCCCTTGTAAAATGAAGTCATTCCAAAGCATATGTTGTACCATTTAAGTCAAAATAATGTCTAGAAGCAATGTATGAAAGGCAGTACTATAGAGTGGGATCTGTGTTTCAAAAAGCAGGGGCTACAGGGTAGTAGTGAATAATAATTTAATACAAATTTTGTGAATGATGCTAAAACACCTATCAGTAATCTTGTTATTACTTAAACATATCCCATATCTCCTCCTTACTCTTTCCTATTTCAGTTTTCTCTGAGTTCTGACCTTTACATTTCAGTTGGATAAAGAAGCAACAACAAAAAAAACCAACCAAAAAATCTCATGGATGAGCTATTCTTTCACTTCTAGTACACCGGTGACACTTTGGTGCTAAGCAGCTCTCTCATCCTAAACCATGTGGGACGTGGTAATTTACTTGAAACAGACTGGTGATTTATGACAGGTCCACATTATACTGAAATTACAGGCAAAATTGTTATAGGAATCCCTTTCCATAAATGCCCCAATAACCTTGAAATAAGCACTCAAAACCAATCTTTTTTAATTGCTCAAGCCACAAGCCATAATCACATAATTCCTTCTGATTACCAAAGCACACTAGACTATTAACATCTATGTATTGCAATCTGAATTGATTATCCTTTAGGACATATTAACATCAAATTTCACATAATATTAACTAATAAATTAGTCTAGAAAAATAGTTGAAATTCTAATTACCAGATATTAGATATGCCCAGTTACTCATATCAAGCAGTGCTGGAGGAAGGGAGGGTTGCGATTAACTTGTTAGGGAAATGCGGTTAGGAAAGTAACACTCTCTCACAGTATTTCAGCTTCTAACCCACACTAAGATGTCAACCACATCCACAAGCCAAAACCAAATGAAAGTTCTGTTGTATTAAGCAAAATGTGTACAGGTGAAGCAAATAGTTACCCAGAGTTTCTGTACTGTTAGTAAGAACCATTTCATCCACCATTTAAATATCATGGCATTAATGCATTTAGTGGTCACAGCTAAGGAGATTGGAAATAGTATGCCCCAAAAATGGGCCTCTCCCTGCAGTAGGTAGTGTATGACTGTGTATGTATATATGTGTATATTTGTGTATATAAATATATATATATGTATAATGTATGACTCTGAAGATAACAAAAAATTACTTCGTATATGTTGAAAAGGACTGCTTCTGTGTAACGAATTTTACTATAAATTAAAGAACACAAAAGCATGTCATACTGTTACACCAGTCTCTCCAAACCCTAAAAACATGTGTTACTGACATTACTGTGAGTATTAGCAAACTTGGAAAATCACTCACTGGTGCAAAAGATTTCCCTGCAGTGTACAGGAGGGGAAGATGGCATTCACAGTGCTTCTGCTTTGCCTCACAGATTCAAAGCATGCCCACAGGCAAGCCTGAGTCACTTCAAAGAGGTAGAATAAGTTTAAAATTATGTTTTCTCTTAATTCACCATCACTAATGCAAATGAGGTTTATTTCTTCTGCATACTAGACACAGACTAACTGATGGCAAGACAAAACCAGGCAACTCTAGCAACATCTTCAGATTAATTGATTTGTAGTGCTGCAGAACATTTGAGTGGAAATCTTTAAAATACCTTTCTTCCAATAGTCATTCAGGTCCAAAAAGTCTATCCTTCACTTGAAAAATCAACATACAATTAAAAAAAAACAACTCTTGTTGATAACGCTTGAATGCAAGGTTGCTTTAGGCACCAAGCAAAGAGGCAACTAAGCCACAAGAAAGTGCTCCTTTGCTATTCCCACACTGTTGCCATTTGTTCTTTGCATCACCAGAAGTGGGTTTGGGGTAGTTTTTTTTAGATTGGCCTGTTCCTGTTGATCAGCTAATCAAAGGCTCTGAGACTTCTCCCTCATTTCTTCTTGTCCAAGGAAACCAAGAAAATGCTATCAAATTCACTGCTGGTATTTTCATCAAAGATTCAGCTTTGCTCATCCTGATTATAAGCAATCAACATTTAACACTGAAGGCTGCCTGACATACAATTTAAGCATTTCTAGGGTTTGCATATTATATAATTTTAGGTTTCAAGATAGCAGCAAACTTAGTACATTGTTCCTGCTCTTCACTCCTTCACAGGGTTACTCCATCTCAGAAAGAAGAAAACGAGATAGACTGCTGATTGATGTCAATATGCTGATGTGGTGTGATTTGGTAATTTGTTCTTGCACCTAAAATACGAAAAAGATGATGCTTTTGTTGCAAAACATTTATATTTTCACTATTAATAGCTTTTCTTGAGCTCAAATCTATAGCATAATGCTAGTGCTTTGGCATCCCTCAGAAAAGACTTGATCACATCCTGACAATACCTAGGTATCACTGTGCCTCATCTCGGCCTCTGCATTATTCTCATTTCTACAGTTGAATAAATACACTGGTTTGATGTTACATAATACTAAATCTAAGTTTCAGTACATAAGAAACCACAGTCCACCAGTCAGAAGGGGGGGTTATCCTGTGGATGTGTTCTTTCTTTCCTTACAGTGCACTGTGTTGCATGCCGGTCTGAGACCAGAGCATGGTTCTGTTTGTATTCTCAGGAACAGAATTAAGATTCAAAACAGAGTCAAGAGCCAAGGAACTTTATTTGCCCAACAATAAATCTGTGAATGCAAAGGGAGAGAGTGCGAGAGATAGAGAGAAAGGAAGGAAAGAAAGAAGGGGAAAAAAGGAAAGAGTTCAGAGCAATAGCTACCACCCAGAGCTGCGGCGTCCTGACAGTCCAATTTGTTTTCAAGTCCAATGAGGGAACGTTCCATCCCATGTTAGCTGGTTCCATTTTTTATAGATTTGTTACAAGCTGTTCTGCTTAACCACACCTTCCACCCGGCAATGGTGTACGTGCCCAACATTCCTCAGGGGCCTCCAGGCACCTTGATCCCCCTGACCCCAAGTCTGGGCACATGCACAGGGGTTTGATTAAGTTTTGCAGGATCAGCCTCCCCCATTGCTCCATGGCGTCAGTCAGTTTCCTCCTTTAACAAGGTATAGATAAATCACTGCGGTGGCAGTGGTGTTGTTATCTTCCCACTTTAAATCTCTTCTGTGGCAGTGGTGTTATCTTCCTGCCTTAACAATGTATAGATCATCCACTGTGGTGATGGCATGACTTTCCTGCCATAGCAATGTTGAGACAACACATCTGCTCTGGCGATGGTGGGTCTCACCAGCGCAGTCTCTTACACACTGCCAGAGCAATTGTTAACGAGTTCAGTTTATTGGATGAATAGGAGATGGCTCCAATTATCAGTCCCAGCAGTCAGTGGTATTTCTGACGGAAACAGGCATGATGAAGGCATTGTAGGCCTTAATTCTGTTGTCCTTATTAAATCAAAAATCACAGCAGAAGCTTGGAAAATCTTGAAATCTGTAGCAAGTCAAGGTATAAAGTTATCAATTACGCCAGATCACAATTTTCTTTAGTAAAACCACTGTCCAAGATACAGTGGAGGCTTTATTTAAAGACTGGATTCCAACCACCAGGCTAGGCAAGTGTCCTCAAGGGTCACTAGCCAGGCAAGACAGAGTGGGGGACTGCCAAATAGACAGCTATAAGGTCTGCACTTCTTCCTAAATTTAATGCTGTACTGTTAGCACGTAGACATCAGCAAATACATTCTTCCTTCATTTTTTATTTCTGTCCATCTTGAATTAAAGGTTACTTCATTGGGACTGGCAGAACATTAAACTCATTTTTATGGTCATGATTCTCCTTAAAACAGAGCAAAAATAGCAATGGCCAATATCGAACAAGAATACTCAAGATTATCTAAAACATGGACAGTGTCCAGATGCAAAGCTGGAGAATGGAAATAAAGTATCAGCATGGTAGAAGTGTCTTTCAGCAACTGGCTTTAGTCAAAAATACTTGAAATGTGGTCAGACAGGGGAAAATATTCCGTCATCTTTGCAAGCAGGACAGAAAGTGCCTATTCAATGTCTCTGAAAAAAATGTGAAAAATACAACATAAACCATTAAAAAGACAGGCAATAAAGGTTAGCGCTTTCTAATCCTTTGTCTTAATTCCTTCAATTTGAAAAGAGCTTTTTATCGTCTGACATAATCCTTAGACTAACAATAAACCTTCTAGGTGCTCTTTCTGACAAATCAATAGAGACATCATGTTTGAGTAAAATATAAAAGAATTTTCTCACCATTCTAATGCCTTTTTTTTTCAGTCAGTCTGAAAGCTCTTTAATATTCAGTGCAGAAGACAGCTACCAGAAAACAGACAATAATGATGATCATTTTATTGATTTTGACTTGCAAAGAAATCTCAGATGGGATTAACAAGTAATTTCTTCTTCTTCAGCAAAATCTTTGTACCAAATATGCTGTCAAAAAAACCCCAAAAAACCCCAAACATCTATGGTGTCACATCTCACACATTTGTATTAATTATGTTGTTATAAACTTTAGGACCACATACATGTCTTTACTTGTTGATTTATGCATAGGTGGACCTTCTAACTAATTTAAATCAATTCAGTTTCTACAATTGTCACCAGAATACAAAAATATACAGATTTTGTTTTCCTCTAAATTAAACTTCTAATCTAAGACTTGAAATTTATTCTGCACTTTTTCATATAGCTCAGTCTTCCCATACAGAAATCTTGCTCATAGTGCTGCAGAGGTGAGAATGATTTGTATTGAACTAGTTTTATTGCTCATAGACAAATGCACATGCAGACATTTCAAGGAGACAATTTTTTAATGCAAAATATTGCACAACATAAATAATTCTGCTATATATTCACAGGAGAGATTCTCCAGTAGGACTTCCAGTAACATTAGTATTTCATCAGGCTTCTTCCAGACTGGCATGTTGTATTACTCATTCATTGGAACAACACTAAACTGAACGCTCACCACTGGAATAAAGGCTAGATGGTGTGGGATGACCCCAGTGTACAGACCGTTTTTATTTTCCCAGTACTTAGCAGAGAAAATCTCCAACAGCATGGCAAACTGTATTTTCTAGGTATTCCTCACAGTTCTTATCTTCATTTCAGTGACTATTTGGAATCAAAGACCTAAAATAATACAGGACTTTTAAAGGTACTCTCCCTTTTTCTGAAGGTGGTCTCTCAGACTTCATATAATACATCTTCATAATATTTCCATCATGTTCTAAATCAAAGGACACTAAAAGTGACTAAAAAATCCTATTCTGGTAGTGATAATGGTAAATAACTCCATTCCCTTTAATTTAACAGCCCACAAAACTGGTAAAAGAATGAAGACAGGTGAAAGAATTCCCAGAAAATTTTTGGAGGGGGAAAAAAAAAGAATTAAACCCAAACTATCAATAGATATGTTTGAACTGAAGTCTCAGAATATCAGAATAGCTGGAGAAACTCAACTTGCCAATACTCTCATAGAATCACATTTGGGTTTGGGTTGGAAGGGACCTTTAAAGTTCACCTAGTTCCAACCCCCCTGCCATGGGCAGGGACACCTTCCACTAGATGAAGTTGCTCAAAGCCCCATCCAGCCTGGCCTTAAGCACTTCCAGGGATGAGCGCGCTCGGCAGTTTTGGTCTTAACTGAGTAGGAACATTGGCTCCTCTATTAACCCTCAGAAGCCTCCTTAAAAAGTGAAATAAATCTTAGATGAATTTTAAGGTTTCTACAGACTTTTGCACTTGCCCATAGGGATAAAATTGACTTAAATATTAAGCTTACCTTGAAAAGGTACTGGGATTATTTTTTAATTCTGTTTCTCAAGAAACATGTATTGTATGCAAACAATTTTCTGTGCTTACTTGGGTGACAAAAATACATTTGTACTTCCTGCTCTTTCTATAAATATACCTAGCCAGCACACTTAAGGGATTTTGCCTTATCAATAAACAACAAACATAAGTTATACAACAGTCTCCAAATTAATTTTGGAACACAAGACTGAATGCAGTGATTGTAGCTACACCTTGATGCGCAAATGCATAGTCTTTAGTAGTTTATTTCTGAGTATGAAGAATGCATTTTACTTGCTGCATTTTTTAACACACCTGCTATAGAATTATTTGGGTTTTTTGCTTATGCAATGAATTAGTTCTTCCTTATGAGCCATAATATCAGTAGTTTCTATCAGAGGATCAAGAAAGAACAGTAAGTAAAAGATAAGATATTTTGGCATTATTTGGAGGGGGGGGAAATACCTATATACATATGCATGTACACATTGCTTATTCAGAGCCTTTATTCATTTCAGGTTTCTTGGGACATTTCTGACCACTTAGATATTTTTCTTCACTCCTGCTTCTGCTTCTCAGGAGCTACTTGCAGCCCAGCAGCCAGACAACCATTTTTCCTTTCAAGGTGATGTAGATTAATACATTACAACTTCTTTCTTCTGTAGGCAAGGCAGTCTCTAAAACAGCAAACAGGTATTTGAGGTCAGGACATAGTTCCATATTGTAACTTTTTCCTTCTAATCTTTCCTTCCAAAGCTACACACTCTCCTATTCTACTCCTGTTGCCTAAAAATCCTCCTACTCATTTACTCTATTTAAAAAGTGAATTTTCTAAGGAGTTATCACACCACAGTTTACCATCCCAAAGGACCAGTCTGCCAATCACATGCACGTTTGCACAGGGACTCTTCCCCAGACAGGTTTGAATCCTTACATAAAGCCCTAACAGAAAAATAACTGAAGCTTTCTTCTGAATAACTGGAAAAATTCAGTCTGAAAGTTACTGGAAAAAGACTTCATAAGAGACAGACACTACACTGACTGTCAGTTCTCTGAGTAAAATTACACTTATAAGTAAAAGCTTTGTTTTGCTCAGGAGCAACTGAAGAACACTTCCGTTCACAGATCTTCTTTCTTATCTTCAGAAAAACCTCTGTGCCGTGCCACCTTGCTGCACCCCTCTCCCCTGTGCTGAATGGCAAAACCACAGAGATAATTACATCTGCCTCATGCCTCAGAGGACAAGACAATTAATCTCATTTATACAACCTGAGGATTGACTTTCCTGCCAAAATGACTCCAGATTAACAGTAGCTCTAATTTACTTACATTTGAAAAAGAAAGTATTAATAGCTCTGATCATGAGGTATTATTTTTCAAGAAAAAGACCTTTAAAAAATATTCTGATTCTACAACCACAGAAGTGAAAAAATATGTTTCTTTTATTTTCCTCTCTAAAACAATATAGAAAACAAATATCACATGGTCAGGTGCTTACTAATGGGGACCAATTTTTTTTCCATGGGAATCCGTGCACTAGGTTAATAGACATCAGAACTTACCAGAAATTAAGAGTGGGGAGTGAGAAAAAATTTAAGGAGGTAATTTTTCAGATATATAACTTGAATGGCAAAATCATAATTTCTAGGTATTCATTGCAAAATTAAATATTGTATTTATTAGTTCAAGGATTATTCTAACAAATGGGTGAATTATATTTACACCTAACTACAGTAAGCTAGGGACCCTGTGTGCTTGTGCAGACAATGGTAGTCATGCAGACACCCTCACTCATGTTTTCTGTCATCTTCTGATGACATATGACTGTAAAACCATTAGGTATTTTTGACTAGTTTTCTTTTCAGTTCATCAGTTTGACAGTCTGAAATAGAAGTGTGTTTTCCATTTGGTTTCTCAGTTACTGTACCATTATATACCTTCAGCAACATTAACCTTTAAATTGCATCTTTTCTAAAGAAGATCCAACAATAAGGAAAAGGCTGGAAATCCTAATAAATCACATGGCACAAGTGCATACAGTGTTAAAAGGTAAAAATCATCAATAACAAAAGAATTTTTAACTATCAGTTTTCTATTTTTCTATTTATTTTGTTCTTTCAGTAACAAAGGAATGTAACACATGAATCCTGTCTCAGTCTGTCTAAGATACTCTGGAAATGAAACAAAATCCAGTTCAATAGCTGAATCTGTAGGGCTGTCTGTTTTCTGTGAAGGCACTGATGCTAAGGCAAGGTCCACCTAGGCATAATTAACCTTTCCTGTTAGAAGCTGAACGAACAATCTGGGCGGATCTCAAAGGGATTGTCCTTCCTTTTGAAGGATTTCATCGGTTCTTCCCTCTCTCTTCAGAAAACTGTTGCCTATTTGCTCTTTCTCCACATTTTCCTTTACATCTCAGTAGCAAGTCCCACAGGGGGAGGACCTCACAGATGGGTCTCCACTTTCAGGCAAAAAAACCCCAAGCCCACTCCTTGAAGGAAGACAGAGGTAATCCTAAAACCCATGCTGGCAAAACCCAGGTGATACTCTGTTTGGGGTCCATTCCCATGATTTTGATGTCTTCTGCTTTTTAAATTCTGGGGTGCTTTCTGAGTGGGTGCTCACTGCAAGGGCATCAGGCGAGTTGTGCTCTTTACAAAATGTGTCTTAATAGAGCTGCAGTTCTGAGTAACTAAGTTTCCTCCCCCAGCTCCTCACTTCTCTCAGATGTTGTACCAACAAATAATACATGATCCCACTGGCCTGCAGCTGCAGGTGTCTTAGTCTAGTTCATCACTCAGTCTGGCAGGAATTTTCTTGAAGATTAAACACTGGCAGTGCAGTGGCTTTCCCAACTGTGCTTGCCTGGTACAGGCTCTCCTTAAACTTAAACTGCCATTGCTGCTTTTTAATTCCAGCTCATGAGAGTTAAATTCATCCACTTAAAATGGAACAAATTATGAAATTAACATTGTCTTTAAAAAATTCTCTTTAGGACCAATATCAAGTTAAGTATAGCAGAATGGAAATTAAGTGCATTTACTTAAATTTTATTGTTACAAATGCTTGAATGGATATTTAATCTGTGAAATTTCCTTGGGATCACCATTTTTATAGACATCAAAGATCTAAAAGAACTGTAAATGCAGTTCTTGATGTTGCATGTCATTTCACAAAAGTTGTTCTAGGTAGGAAAGACAGTTTAGCTAAGGAAATTTAGATTCCCCAGTGTGTAATGGGATGAGAATTGCAGTTGAATGAAGAAAGATATTAATTGTCTTATCAGCAAGTCTAGAAAAACTATTAGCTCTATAAGACTGCTTTGGCATTTCACAGGATGCCTTAGGATGCTTTTAGACAGTTCATCTTCAGAACTACCCTTCTATGAAGGACAATTTTTTTTATGAGAGGCTGTGATATATTAGAGTTGCACTTTCTCACTACACATGGGAGGCAGATGATCCCTGAGTAGCACAGAATAACTGCTAACTAAAAGATAAATTTGTGGACCTGGTAAACTGGAGGGCAATTATTCTAGACCATGTATAATAT
This sequence comes from Falco peregrinus, assembly GCF_023634155.1. Lineage (NCBI taxonomy): Eukaryota > Metazoa > Chordata > Aves > Falconiformes > Falconidae > Falco > Falco peregrinus. The sequence continues at coordinate 47,781,874 of NC_073723.1, forward strand.
GGTCGCCAGTGCTTTCTAGCTGTACATTATGGTCGCCAGTGCTTTCTAGCTGTACATTATGGTCTAAAACATTATATTTGCAGAATACAACTGAATTTCACAGATGCATGGTTGTGCTTATTAATTTCCTGGCAATTTTATTTAAATATTTTTTAAAGTTCCTTATATCACTGTGTTTTTCATGACTGTAAAACCATTTTTTACTTGGAGTTACTTAGTTTTGAAATTGTTCTCACACACACACACAAATTATTTGTCAAGTGCTCCAAACCTCTGTGTTTGCAGTACTTGTATTATAATGTGTCAGAGCTCAGCTGGTAGAGTGGTTACTGACTGTACTGGGCCAGTCATCCCTTGAGCTAATCCTGGTTGTATGACCCAGCCAGGGTCTCCTTAAATCTCATTTATGCCCTCAAACCTTTACTTCAAATGGGATATGAAATTTTGGCTCAATTTTGCAGCTCAGCAGTGATTGCAGTGCAGGTTCACAGAAAGGACAGAAAGTGCATTTCCACAATCTGCCTCATTTTCCAGATCACTTAGCAAAGCCATGGCTTTTCACTAGGTCTCTCAGGGGGCAGTTTTTTCCCTGGAGTGTCTAGTGAAGATGGAAAACATCAGAGCAGTGTATTGCTTCAGAAGACCACTGCACTCTGTGCTTCTCTCTCCAGAAGGCCAGGGGCAGCAGCAAGGGGTGGCTGTCTCTTGCCATTTTGCTCACAGATCACTTGGTCCAGCTTGGGGGGTTGCTCAGTTGCTTTGCTCTTTCGAAAGAAACACACTCTTGAGTCATGACTCAGCCAGCACGACTATTGTATTTGCAGGCAGATATCCTCCAGGTTTCATTTTTGCTGTTTGCTGAGCAAAGGAAGGGACAGAGTGATAAAAGAGGTGACCAGAGCAGGCAAAGATACTGAGTCTGTCACTTTAGGGCAGAAGCTCAAACTGCTGATGCCAAACTGGGGTTGATGCAGGGACCAATCTACATTAGCAATTGAGTTGTAGTCATTGCCCCAGCAGTACAAAAGGGTGGGACAGGATTTTTCCTGGGTGCCAAATATCTTTATGTGATTTGTCACAATTCTTCCTGTTCAAGGAAAAATTCTCCCTACCAGTCTCAATTTTTCAGTGTTAGAATGTCACTGATAGTCCCTTCCTTCTGTCCCAGTTCCCTGTTTCTTATTTTACCATTTCAGCCAGTGACTGTAGTATATAGTGTACTACCTGGTGCCACAAAACAGGCCTTGGTTTTTTTTTTTCCTTCCTCTAAAAATTCAACTCGGCATCAGCAAATTGCAGATGTGTGTGGGGTTTTTACACAGCCATTTCAGTAACCAGTTCCACCTATTCAATCGGAGTATTTGGACAGGTAGAGAAGAACACGTTACTGTTCGGTGCTTATAGCAACCTCTTTTGGGTAGGGTAGGGAGGTTTGATGTTTAGTAATTTACAGAAACAAAGGACTCAGTGAAGAAAGCCCAAATACCTGGTAGAATAAAGCAAAACCACTTTTTGTTTTTCCTTAGTCTTTTGCCTCTTTTATTTCTCTTCTGCTCTGCTCCAAATAAAGCAGAATTTCTAGTGGCTTTTTTATTTTAAGATACTGTTTGCCTTAGACCCAGAAAAATGCAAAAGCTTTGCTCCTCTTCCCTGCTCTGTGGCCCTAAGGCAAGAGCAATGCATTGCAGAAAAAAACCCCATGTTGATCTGTAAGACATAACTGCAACTGACTTCAAATGCATCATTTTGTTTTATCTTGCTTGCTGCAGTGAAGACCTGCCTATCCCTGATTTCTGAACTTCAGCTGTGAAAAGCAAATTAATTTCTTTGCTTCTTCAGCTCCTGAATGAGGTCCTTTAATATCCAAACCATGGAAAAACACTCATCCAAAGAGCTTAGAAAGGCTCAAAATGAGTGAGGTTTGTAATAAACTCCACTACAGAGGTAGGCTGCAATCTGGTAAAGTATATAAGGTTTTGTGGGTTTAGATAAAAGACCATTTCCAAATATTGGGAGCTGAAGAGAAACTTCTCTCATAACACAATGACAAGAGCAAGCCAGAGCACAACAATTCTATCTCATGACAATTTGGGAGATTTTGGAATTCATTTTAATTCTTCACTGGAACAAAAATGAAACCTCCCCTGTATTTTCACAAAGATTTGTGCTAATCCCAAAAGTTCTTTTTTTAATTTAACTTCTTCCCTCCCTCTTGTCTCCTCTCCAGAAATTACCAGAAAGGCTGCCCTGTACCTTAGAAACCAGAAAACATTGCCCTAGTCTTTAAGCTGCTTAGCTACAGAGTGTGTTCACACACATGTATACACAAAGAAAGACACATGTCAAACAGCAAAAGGAGCAGCACGAGCCTTCCCCAGCCAGAGTGACACCTGGGGGGCGTGGGGGTGTCAGGGTGTGTGCGTGTGTTTAAAGCAGCTGGCCCCTCACAGCGAGGCATCAGACACCAGCCACTTTCTGGAAACGGGTGCAGGAGTGCACCCAATGGAGAAAATTCTTAGTCTCCAAACACAAAAACAGCTGAAGACCCGTAAGAAAATTACTAGTACTATGGCATTTTGTTTCTCTCATGTGTCCCACACGCCCGTGGATGAATGCAGCGCCACGGAAGTGTGCAGGGGACAGGGAAGTGGCACCAAGCAGCCGCACAAGCTCCTCCAAGTGACACAGAACACTTGGACCCAGGGCAACAAGCACCTTGGTGCCTCCCTTTGCTTCAGCCAGGCACCCTGTGCTGTGCCATGGTACTAGCTTCAGGACATCCAGAGTTCAGATAGGCCCTGTCACATGCAACAGGCCAACTGCAATGCTTCATTAGCAATTTAAAAAGAGTAACTTATTTGTTTTCTCTCTCTGGGGCTTTGTTTCATTTATTTGTTTGCCTCTGTCTCTACTAGGATTTCTACTTTTTCCCTGATATTTAACATGACCACTTGTTTGGCTCCATGACTGACAGCAGCGGCATTAGAAATGAGACAAGAGACCAGTTTGGGGAAGGATTAAATAGCATGAAGCCCACAACAGCTGCTTTTCCATGAGGCCTTCTCCACTCAAGCGCTCCCCATTGCTGCTGCCACCGGTGGCAAGGACCAAATGGGTCTGACAATGTGGAGAAAATTTAGGGACAGGGGAGTGGGGAGAGGGGACATTTGCAAAACTACAGCCTTTGTGAAAGCAGGGAGAGATACGCAGCACAGAGCCAGAGGGACAGGGGAGCCAGCAAAGTCATGTGGAGACCTGCTTTAGATCATCATAAAAGCTGGCCTGCACAACCTCTGCACAAAACACCTTTCCCTCCCACAACCACCAGACTCCTTAAATAAAAATTACTTCAAAAAATTAATGCCTACCCCTTTAAAAACTAGAATTCTAGTTTGGGTGAGCAATATTCAGCCTCTCTGAAAATCAGGACTGTGGGGTCTTTGTCCTTATTTTTCTCCTTCACTGCACATATTTTTATGTTGCTAATTTGAAGTAGTTTTAAAAAACAGTATTTCATACAAAATGGTGGAGACCACAGTGCTAAATTCAGGGAACAGCTGGATTTTGTTAAGCTGGCTTTTATACAACTATTGTTTTGCCATTTTTCCACCCAGCTCTTCTCAGAAACACTGAGTAAAATTGTATGAGGAACTTAATGCAACGGTCAGTATAATTTGGAATAGCTTGATAGATAAAATAGCAATTATTGCATTGCTTGCTTGGGACAGACTGTATGTTCAGGGACGGAGGGAATGCATTAGAACAATAATATGACCAAAAAGATGTAACTTTGCAAGCGATGAAGTTTTAATTCGTTGTCTTAGGTTATGCTGCAAATCAGGGAAAGAATGGGTAGGAGACGGAGATCTCAGATACCTCTGTGCCTCTGCAGACCCTGCAGGGCAGGATCCCTCAGCCAGGCAAGTCCTAGAAACATGCAGAAATAAGGTCACATCTCCGTCAGCGTTTCTGAAATGACATAGGAAGATTTCCTTGTAAAAGAATACCTGCAACTAGAAGAGGGCCTAATCCAGGTATGGTCCAAACCCAGGTCAGTCAGCATGGAGAGGAAAAGATTGCAGCTGCCCAGGAGGTGGGGGCAGCTCTGCCAGCATGGTGGGCAGCCCACACTGAGCCTGAGCGCATCTCTGCTTGGGAGGCTGGGGCTGCACAGCCTTTGGAGTTTTGCATTTAGCTAGTAGCAACCTTCTTCAAACAGGGATTTTCCTGCTGAGAGGGAACAAGCTGGCAGCTGAATGCAATGAAGATTTCTTAAAGAAAATTTAGTCATTAGGAACAGCTAACAATTGTTCTGTATGTGATAAATGTTATGATAGCACATATAATCTAGAGTTTGGCACTTTTTTATTTATGAATGGTAAATTCACTGAAAAAGTCGATGTTTCAGGGAGAACAGAAGCATTTCTAAAAATTGAGTCAAATTTCACTAAAACTTTCAGCCAATGAAATGAAGTCATAACATTTTCCTTTGAGCTGTTTTGAGCATTTCATGTAAAAAACAACAAAGTATTGAATATCTATTTTATCTTATTTTACCTTTTCATTTTACCTTTCATTTTACCTTTTCATTAAAAACACTCCAAGGCTTGAAAATGAGAAACCTTTCCATGTTTGCATTTTGGTGATTTATGCAACCTGCATACAGAGATCTCTCTGGTGAACTGATGAAATCCTGGAATGAATTTTACTTTACCTGGCACTAAAAATCAGGATCAAGCACAGTCTTAATCCTTGCAGTACATCAGTACATAGCCTGTAGAAGGTATCTGGATGCTTTCATGAAAATATAACCTTCAATACTAAAGCTGGTGATACTTTAAGCACATGCAATAATTAAGACTGGGTACACAACAGCTAAAAATATGTAGCTGGGATTGCTAAGGTATGTGATAAAAGCTCCTCTGCATACCCATAAAGAAGCAAAGAGAGACATGGGAGGGGGAGCCCAAATACTACCCTGCCAGGCTATTCCCATGACCATCACAGGAGCCATCAACCCATCAAAGGCCCATATCCACAAGTGCAGAGGAGCACAAGAGCAAGTGAAACCCCAAATTAAAGACTCAGAGGAAGGGACACCCTCTCCAGACCCTTCCCAGGGCTGTCCTGGGAGACCCTAGCATCCAGGCATGAAACCCATCACAATGAGTCAATCCCAGAGTGTCTTCCAGAGTGCTGGGGTTTGCTGCTTAGGGGTGTCAGACACAATACCGGACAGAGAGGAAAAGCATTTGGGGATTGCACAGGACTTACTAGGCAATGTTTAGGGGAAGAACAAAAGGTGAGGAAAGAGCTAGATCTAGATGATTTGGGGAGGGAAAAGTGGGGGGAAATAGAGGGATTAGGGAGTCCAAAGGGCCAGTTGCTCACCAGAGTGAGCCAGATCAAGTGCCAGTGACTAAGGGTGGAACCAGAGCTCAGATGCCTGTGCATCCATGGTGCCACCAAGCTGGAGAGACTGGGGAGTGGAGCATGTCCCCTGTGAGGAAAGGCTGAGAGAGCTGGGACTGTTTAACCTGAGAAGAAAAGTCTGAGAAAAGAACTCATCAATGTCTACAAATATCTTCAGGGTGAGCATTAGGAGGATGGGGCCAGACTCTTTTCAGCAGTGCCCAGGGACAGGACAAGGAGTAACAGGCACAGATTGAACCACAGGGTCTGAACCACCTGAATATGAGGAAGAACTTCTTCACTTTGAGAGTGACAGAGCGCTGGCACAGGCTGCCCAGAGAGGCTGTGGAGTCTCCTTCACTGGAGACATTCAAAACCTGCCTGGACACAGCTCTGTGCGGCCTGCTCTAGGAGAACCTGCTTTAGCAGGGGCTTGGACTAGATGATCTCCAGAGGTCCCTTCCAACCCTGACCATTCAGTGATTCTGTGATTCTGTGATATGCATTTATTTCCACCAGCAGCACTCCATCCTGCTTACCTAGAGAGGAGATCAGGATGAGGGCTCTGGTACTGTCTATGTTCATATGAGTCCTCTGTGTGTCTGTCAGTGTTGATCTGTATGGCCAGCCATGTACATGTGTATTTATGTGCTCTATATGTGTGCATGTTCCCTACTGGGAACACATGCCCAGTTTCACTGCTGGTTGGACCTGGGGGCATGGAGCTGTGGGAGCCTCATCACCATGAAGTTGTCACATCTGTCCCAGCTTCCCTAACAGGGATGATTTGGCAAAAAGCTGTAATAACAGAATATTACATAACCTGAAATCTGTGCTGAGAGTTTTCCCATATTTTCAAATTCCTATTAAATAAATTATTTAAATTTGGCAACCACAGGCATTCCATCCCAAAGAGACAACCTCCACATTCTTGGAAATAATAATCATCAAACATTATCTGCATTGTGAGGCTGTTCCCCAAACTATTACATTTCTATGGTATGTCCAGAAACAGTGAAAAACTTAAGAAAACTAATCAGTCTGAAAGTAATTTAATTCTATTTTGCCTTCTCTCCTTAGATTTTATTCCACCCTGCATTTAAATATTTTCTCTACAGGTTAGACCAGCTACCAAAGTAGTTTTGTAAAGGTGAAGTAGCATTTGGCAGTTCTGGAAAGGTCTATGTTCTAGCCACACATGCATTAGAAGAGCTGTAGGCATCCAGCCTTTTAGCTCTATAATATGACTTTTCCCCTGAGGAAAGCCAATTGCTCTTGTGTGTCAGAAATAGGAATTGAGGTCACCTTGTCTTTATGGAATGTGCTTAGTACTCTTTCAGTTTAATCCCAACTGGGCTATACCCTATGATAGACCTATGTGATTGCTGGGGGAAAAAACAGGGCTTCAGGTAATGGGAAATGAAATGATGTTTCCTCTCTCACCTACTCCAGGATTGCTTATAGGAAGCATGAACCTGTGAAGTGTTTGAACTCTGCCCAGGTGACTGATGAACGGGAGGTTTCTGACTGCTGTGTTGATGTTCACCAGGTTTTCATCAACAGGGTTTAAAAAGAAAAGCAGAAGCAAAAGAGATTTTCATCCTTTGCTAGTGAAGTTGCCCGGTTTGTGCCTGCAGCACTGTTTTCAGATGCTTGAGATAGAAGCAAGACAATGCCTTTTTACTGGAGAATAGTCAGTTCCTGAATTTGCATGACTGGTTTTGTTCCTAATTAGGTCTGTCCCATATTCTATTAGCTTCATCCATTTTCCTAAGGGAGATATCCATAGACTTTGCCTCCCTTCCATCCACTGTTCCAGAAAGGGAGATCAACAGTAAATTATTAGCTACAGCATAAGGATCTGCAGTTCAACCTGTTGTGAAGACAAAATAATTTTCAACTGTCTATTTTAATTATAATTTTTAATCCATCAGGTTGATGAGCTTACCTAGGCTTTCATTTTTCAGAAACACCCCTCCTAAGTATGATTTGCCCATTTATTCAGAAATCAAACTAAAATGTGAGTACAGTAACCCAAAGTTACTGATGTGGGCTGTTGTGACCGAAAACTGCACATACCTCTTGCAGCCATGGTGAAGAAGAGCATGACTAAGATGACTAGATTTAATTCACAATGTGAAAAGGATAAGTGCTGAAAGTCATGACAGAACCTGATGTGAGAAATGAGGGGCTTTTGGTGGTTGCCTGAGGCCCAAACCTCTCAGGTGTGATTTGTGCTAACAATGGTACAGGTCAGGTCAGTGTTTCAAGGTCAGAGCTTGCAGCCTACCTCCACCATGGTGTATCTCAAGAGCCAGCTGTGAGGCTACAAGTTTTTCCATAAAAGGGTCAGCATTATCCATTATTATACAGTGTAATCCGTGAACTGTACATCATTGGTGCTGTGCTTACAGACTTAAAGTATGTAACGGGTAAATAGGTCTGGACAGATGACAGCTTCATCATCCCATGGGAGTTGTTGATGGGGTTGTTGGGGTTTTTTCAGCCTATTTCAGAAGGTAAAACAATTTCCAAGATTTTTCATCCACAGTCAGCAAAAAGAAAAATTTTGTCTCAGCTCACTAAAAATTTTGTTTGTTTTACCTTTTCACTACTTTTACATTTTCAGAGGTAAACCATAACTAACATTTTGAAATAAAGATGTCTTTTAAAAAAACAAACAAACAAACAAACAAAAAAAGAAGCCTCCTGGCTCTAAGACATTGAAATGACTGTTTCAGCAACTACCATTTTTCATTTTTGTTCTTTAAATAGGAGACTCATTAATACAACTTCTAAAACAGAAATGCTTGATTGTATTAATGCATATCTGTTGCATATGCAGCAGTATTTGCAACCAAGTGATCAAAGAGGCATTTGAACTGGATGTTTCATGAATGAGAATTGTTTGTTGATATTGACAACAGATTTTCATGTGACCTTAAATTGTCATTTCCATCTTCTCTAAAATGGAGGAGCAACAGTCAGCATGAAGCTCTTCTGCCCCTTGTATTTGCTAACTGCACATTGGCTTCATAATTACATCGCTGATGAATTTGAGACTGTAGCCTCTTTAGGATAAAGGCAGTACAGCAAGAGGTACCAACAGCCCCACAAATACTTCTAGATTAACTTATCCAAAACTCCGCAAGTAATATTGCCTTTAAAATTTTCATCTTTGCTACTGCCTCTGTTTCTAAAGATTTCTTACTTTTATGCCCTGTGTTTATCTCTCATCTTTTAAAGATCATAAACATTTTATTTGATGCTCGGTTTTCAGTCCTCAGCTACTTTTGTCTGTTCTTTCTAGGCTTTGATTAATCATTTATTGAATCAGTGAAGAAAATCAGTGCACAATCCTCTTTCTCCCTCCCTATAAGAGGTTAATCTTATATATACAGCCCAATATGCCACATTAATTCTTCTCCCCTTCCATCCTCTCACAGTGACTTATATGAGAACCTGTTAAAAAGCTGCATACTTGCTTTCCCTGAGAAAGTTGTACTAGAACCACCCATTTAGCAGATCTGAAATGCAGAAACCTTAACTTATGTACATGCCATCCCAAATACCCATGAGATTAAAAACATGACCTTATCACAAGAATGGATCAATGCTGCATCTTTCTTTCCTGTAGATTTATTTCAGAACAGATTAACTGCTGTCAGCTTTTGATATAATCTGTGTCTGAGGACTGCAGCCCAAATGAATGGAGCACAGCAACATATCGTAATAAGCCGTTCTTGTGAGAAACACTTTTGCTTTGAGCAGAGATGAAAGTAGGGTGTTTATCCTTTATGGAAACAATCTTATCTTGGACACAAACAAAAGGTCCTGCAGCTATAATTTCTTGGGTTAAAGACAAGCTGAAAAAGAAATGCTACTCAATCCACTTTGCTTGATGATAGTTTAAAAGAGCATACAGTCATGTTTTTCTCCTGTATTCCTTAATATTGATAAGTGACAGTAAAACATAGTGGGATTATTGCTCATTCTCTTAAAGCAACCAGTGCAGCAAGTTTTCCTACTCAGCTGTGAATTGCTTAGACCCCACACACCGCTTCTTGCCCCAGTAGTTCTAAACTCAATCCCTGATGTTGCAATGCCACAGGCAAGGATTCCCCTTACAAGCATCAAAGGTGCCTATCTCAGCTGTTTCCAGTATCACCAAGTGGGTCTCAGCGGAGCTTTTCATCAGTATCAGCATGGGATACCTTGTTTCAGCATGAGACAAAGTGCTTCCTGAAGTCAAAATCTATCTCTCCAGCATCATCTATTTCATCATCTATCTTAAAACATTGGGTAGCACCATCACACATGCCACTGCTCAGTAGCTTGACTTAGTCTTCAGAGAGCCCTTCCCTGACACCCACTGAAGCATCTGCTATATGCCTATTAAATTGTATTAAGTTTTTACCTCAGCTAAGCAAAAGGGTAGTTTAATTTTCCATCTCTCAGTATTAGATGTCTCTACGTTTTTCTTTCCTGCCCTTTCTCTCTTTTTGCAGGTGTTCTAGTTTTTAAGGGTGGCTTGGTGACTTCAGGAGCCATCTGGCAGCTCTGTGATATGCTGTGGTCACACTATGCGGTGCTGTTTTTTTAGGACTCAGCTGTCAAAAGGGGCAGAATTCTGTCAGGTTCCTCAGCTTCAGGTGCTAGAAAAGACATACCATGGGGGTAAAATGAATTAAGAAAATAAAACAGTTGAATTACAAAGTACTTGGAAGACCCAGCACAGTTGAAGCTTTCAGAAAACTTGAAGGAAGCATAAATGTTTGATGATAATGTTTAGGCCACCTTCACCACACTTTTTCCGAATGGACAAAGAAAACTCTTTGTAATGGTGAGCAGTGCAAGGAAAATGGTGCTTGCTTTTGCTGACTGAACCGAGAACCTGAGGCTCCATCCTGTAAAATATGAGGTGGAACTGGCATACAAAGCTCAATACAGAACTTCGGAAACTGAAGCAGATAACTTAGAGGCCCCTCTTCCAAGATACACTGACTGCAAAAGGCAAGTAAATTGTACGTAGATGTCTCCAGGATGGTTGGTTGCACAGTTGCCAGATGATGGTGTACTCAGAACTGGAAACCAGTGGCTTCGATTGCAGTTGCACTAAAGAAAACTGAGCATCTCCTGTTCGGAAAGGCAAGGAGGGTTTGACGCTGCCGTATTTTGAAGAACAAGACTGAGCTTAGACTTTCCTTCATGTGAATGCAGAGTATGCTTGCATTTAGTCTAAGCTATGAGGAGTATTGAAGAAATATCTCACAAAACCTCAAACAGTTATTTCAGTGCTGTGAGTGCCTGCCAGCCTTTCAATGTGATACCAGTCATTTTCCACTGAACACTACCAATTAAATCTGTCACATGGGGGCACGGCATGAAATCTAACAGCATTCCAGAGTGTGTCAACTCTTCTTAAGTCCCACTTATGTAACAGGGAGGGAGGACACCCATTTTCTCTTCTCTTCCTGCCACCATACTAATCCCAAGAGGAGACTTTCAACATTTTAAAGGAACAAAAGGAAATCAAAGGCCGTTAGAAGTGCTATTTGCAAAGTTTATCCTTTGCAAACGTGTTACAGAGATAGTCTAAGTACATCGCTCTCAAAAGCAAGAAACCATTTATTTTAATGGAATCTGTGCTGCTTTAGAGGGATTAAGGTAACTTCTACCATAACCGCTCTGCACTTTGTGATGATTTTAATAACCTCTTTTCATAACCAAGTTCCCAGACATATTCAAACTTAGTATTATTCACAAATTAAATGTTCAGCTCACATTTACAGTCACAACACAAATGTCTGCAAAGGAATGAATCCTAGCCATGCAAACATTTAGAAGGGATACAATGTTCTACCAATGTGTGAAAAGACGACAGAGCACAAAAGAACAAAAGATGACTTTTTTTATTTCTTCATGAAGGCTCTATTCCTTCTTTGAATGTAGAACTGGAAGCCCCAAACTCAAACTTTATCAGTTAATTACAGATTTTTAAATGTAATTCTCTTTTATTCTTCCTTTGCCAAATCAAGGTTACATATAATGCCTAATAAATCTGGCAAATTACCTGCAAAGCTGATTAAAGATCAAACAGATCCAGAATTCATAGCAATATTTATACGTTATAAATGTGGAAAGAGTAATGTATTCAATGAATAAAGCCTTTTAGCAACACTGCTTTGATCTGTTTGTATCTAAGCCCACTCAGAGCAACTTTTCTTGAAAATTAAAAGTTAATTTTGTATCAAAGAATGAAATGTTCTCAAAAACTATAAGAAAATCTTTCGAAAAGTATAACTTAAGTTTAAAATGTCCTAAATAAGTACAAGCAAATATTTAATGAAGAAGTATCTGTTGGTATTTTATAGAACTTTTTCCTACTTATTGAAATATGAAAGACAAAAAAGAAAAGAATAGAAGATTACCTCATGCATTCCTTTTTAAATGGCTTTCACTTAAAAAATATACTTGGAACAACATGCCTTTTTCAAGCTGTGCAATTGTTATACAATTTTTTTTTTATTTATCTTTTGTAAACTGCATCTTTTTATTGCCATCTCAGCTGAGATCAGAAATTCCTCAGCTCAGTCTGTGAGCTGTTATAGCACTCAGAATGGGACAGTACGTTGCCAGCGTCGGTCTCAGTCTGAGGTCTATAGGCAATGTCATAGGCATAGAAATAGTATTTAATATTACAAATATTATCCAATAGGCTAAAAATTCTTTTCTAAAATAATGTTGATTTATCAAAGGAGTGTATTTGAGATGTAAACACTATTTTTCAGTAAAGTCATAACAGTTATGGTTACGCAGCTCTCCAGGATGGTCTGTGAACTGTTTTCTGGCCAAGAAACCAAGTGTTACAGCATAGCTCAGGTCCTTGCAGCTGCACTTTCACCCACCACCTCCAGATTGTTTGAAATGGCTGCTGATGCAAGCTGGTCCTCAACCTTGCATGGCTGTTTCTTGGGAGAACATTGGGTCACATGGGCAAAAATCTCCAGGAATGTTGCTAACAATTTAAGAGTACAAACCAGAGCCCCAGGCTCCAATTAGTTTGTTAATACAGACATAGCCTATACTGAATGCCTATCCCATCGTCTGGTGTTCTGCTGACTTCTGAAAGTAAAGCCTATCAAGAAACAAAATTCTACTTTTGCCTTTTATGTGATGAATAATTTGCTGACCTGAAGAGAAGTGCCTCAGGATGCCAAGGTGGTAAGTTGAAAAGCCAGGAGACCAATGTCCTCAATGGAATTTAGCAAGCTGAAATTTCTTATGGTGGTGTCAATAATGCTTCCTACCCTTCCTTCCTGAGAGCTTTGTAGGATCTACCAGAGATGTGGTGTGGCAGGAGTTCTTCCCATATGCTTACATACTGACATGACACAATACCTATTGAAACTGGAGAACTAATAGCCTTTTCTGGCTTACTATAGCCAAATATTTCTAAGTTCCCCTTCTAGTTTGGCAATAGCCACTGAACCCCAGTCAGCAGCACTCAGGCTATTTTGACATTCTGAATAGAAGCAGCGAATTGCAGCTGGGTATTATATTTGTGGCCATCATTAAATGTCATTTGCAAGCACAGTGTTCCCTGTCCCTGATTTTGCAGATCATGTCTTAAAACCATATTGCATATTGCATACAAATAATGCAGGGAAACAAACCCACTTGTCCGTCCTGTTTCAGCAAACAGTGCTGGTCTGGTTTCAGTTGGGACGGAGTTAAGTTTCTTTTCAGTAGCTGCTACTACTGTGTTTTGGATTTGGTATGAGAACGTTGATAGCACCATCAGTGGATGGTTTTCGTTGTTGTTAAGTCGTGTTTATGCAAAGTCAAGGACTTTTCAGATTCTCAGACCCTGCCAGCCAGAGGGCTGGAGGGGCACAAGAAATGAGGAGGGGACACAGCCAGGACAGCTGACCCAAACCAGCCAAAGGGATATTCCGTACTATAGAACAGCATGTCAAGTATATAAGCTGGGGGAAGAAGGAAAGAGGGATGTTCAGAGTTTCAGTGTTTGTCTTCCCAAACAACCATTACACCTGATGGAGCCCTGCTTTCCTGTAGATGGCTGAACACCTGCCTGCAGATGGGACATGGTGAATAAATTCCTTGTTTTGTTTTGCTTTCACGTGCAGCTTTTTCTTTACCAATTAAACTGTCTTTATCTCAACCCACAAGTTTTCTCACTCTTACCCTTCCGATTCTCTCCCCCATCCCACTGTGGGGGGAGTGAGCAAGCGGCTGTGTGGGGCTTTGTTGCCAGCTGGAGTTAAAACACGACAAATGCTTAAAATGTCAAACTTTCACAGCTACAAAATGCTCGCTATATAATAACGTCTAGTTCTTAAAGAGGAGTTTTCACCATTTGGCCTCAGAACAGTTTATAAAGGATGGAAATACCATCACTGCCATCACTGGCCATGAACCTGAGGATCAGGATTATTATTAACTATTATGAAGTGGTGTCTCCAGCACCTTTCCAGGGAAATGAACTGAAAGCCATTGGCTTCACATTCTATACATAAGACTGTATCAGCTATGGTAGGTGATAACAGAAGTGCCATAAAGCTTTTATGTTATTCATGTAAATGACAACTTTTATCTGCAGATACTGCAAATCCTTGAGAGACCACCTACATGAAAAATTAAGGCAGTGCCTGACTAGACCAAATTTCTTTCAATATTAGATACCTGCGCTTCTGAGCATACAGGAGAGATCTACATCAGCTTGAAGTCAGCATATTTGCTAAAGCAAACTCTTCGTGAATCACAATAAAAAGCAGAAGGCAGGAGTCGATGTAACTTTCAGAGGCACAACATGCCACTTCCCTTCTCTGTGCCAGGATGTTGCATAGGTGTGGCTGCAGCTAGTGCCAGTTTCCCTAAGCTGGATCAAGGTTAATCCTAAATGTAGGCAAAGTAACAGTGTTCCTTGCTTCACAGTAGAGACTGCCAAAGCAAACCCACAGGAAGGTGTAACACGGTGCTTAAACCGAGTTTTTCTTTTAATAGAGGTTCATATAAAAAGAAAGGAAAGACAAAGGCATCAATCCTGATGCATTCTGAAAATGCAGATATTTCAGAATATCTGTAGCAGTCAAGATGATTTCTAAAGCATTAAGCACACATTTTCTGACAGAGGTTTTCTTGTGATGCTGTTTGCTCTGCATCACAATCCACAACAGGTCCTGGTCAGACCATAAACAAGAGTTGTGAGGACAATTCTGATGCAGTAAGTCCTAGGAGCATGAGAGCAGCTGTGTCTGAAAGAAGCCGTATTTAATAAAAGGACAAAATGCCATAGGTGATTGTAAAAATTTATAGGAGTTTCTGATAAAGGAGAAGCAAGTGCTGCTCAGGTAAGAGCCCACACCACTTACATATTAGGGAAAACCTCTACCATCATCTCCAACTGCTGCTTGCATTACATATTAAAAAGAAGGGAATGGATTAATGAACTTGCTAATGACCTTCCTGTCTCCATCAGCAATTTAACCTCTGTATCCTGCCCTTTACTCATTGTTGAAAAGTAATTAATACTACACTATGACAGAGATAAACCATCAAGGTTCATCAGGACACAATTTGAAGGTGATCAAAACATCATTCCTTCTGGGCCTTTTTTTATTCCCTTCAGGCTTGGTATCCTGTACATCTTTCCAAAGGGAATATACCAGTGCATCTCTGTGCCTATAAATACCAGTATTTCTGTTCTTCTCTGTCAGTTTGAATAAAAATCACACAGTAAACAGCCAATCTTAAGGAATCAGTCTTTATTCCAGTATTGGAAGCAGTCCCAAAATAGGGATTTCACCTTCCTAGGCTAAATCGACATCTACTCTGATTAGATATTTTTTGTGTGTTTTGATTTATATTCAGTTGCATATTCACTCCAAGGTGAAGAAACTTACATTAAAAGTTGTCTGCATTTGAACATGTAGAGCATGGGAAGAGATGAGCTTTCATACTGAAGAAATGATATTCGTACTTAATAAACTGAATAAGCAGTTGAAAGTAAAGAAACTAAAATGCACTGAAGACGTCTCTTCTGCTGACAACTATAAAGCTGACAGCTGCTATTCCAGCACCTTTACTGCAGTGCCATTCTCTTACTGTGCTGCATTTTAACCACTTGCCTAAGCCCTGCTGAGGACCCCTCTTTCATCATAGGATTATCTATATTCTAAAATGGCAATAGAGAACACCAGCAGACAATTTAACAATTTGAATATTTTCATCACCCTAAGGAACAAGAAAATGACAATGTGAGCTATGAAAGCTACTTTGACACTCCAGGAGGGTGGCAGAGATGTTGAAAACAGCAACATCTCCTCCCTCATTCCCTCCTGCAGTCAGGAAGGGAGCTGGAAGATAGCTGCTCTCCATCCCTGGGCATCCTGAGCCATTCCTGGGACTGCATAGCCATGATTTGCCTCTCTGAGCACTAGGGTAAGCTGCAAATGGGCTGAAAGCAAAAAGTATCACTGAAGGCTGAATACCTACCTGGAATTTACCTTTACTGTGATGCCTGTGATGATATTTCAGTCCAGTTCAGTTCGGTTCAGTTCAGATGATCTTTAATGAAGACACATACTGACTTCATTGAAGCGTAATTCATGCAGCAGTTAGTGGAGAACAGTCTGGTGTTCGAGGAAGCAAATAGCTACTTCGAAGCACTGATTTAAGCACTCTAGTTTCAATCTCTAGGAGGAAAATTATATCAGGGGCTCTTGCAGCAATTTCACCTCTCTGAACTGGCTAGATGACAAAATGACAATAGCATTTTTTACAGTTGGGTAAGTTGATTTAGCCAGAAACAAATAAACAAATCAATAAATTTTGGCAACTGGAAGAAAAATATCTGTTCAGATCACTATAGATAAGCTAGTTATAAATTCATTTAAAACATACCCAAACTTAAACTGATGGAAAATTTATAAAATTTTCTTTTAGGACATTTCTTGCATTTCCCCCCTGCAGCTAATCAATGTACTCTATGAAAGAAGGTGCATGATTCATCTTGTAATTTTGATATCAATCTTCTTACTCCCATCTATTTGTCTTTATAATGATGGCAAAATTCTACAGGTTTTAGCAAAATGTCCATCATAAATACATCATATCAAATGTACTTATCCAGAAACAGGACTATAATCTTTTTTTATTTAAAAGGTATCCATATAGGTGTACCATGTATGAGGCATGGAGTATGAGGCTCCTCAAAAGAGGAGCTGGTTATTCCTTAAGGAACGTGTAGCCTCTAACCTCAGATAGAAAGACATTAACATTTCTCCTTTTGAAAGAAACACTCATCTGCTAAGGAATTCTGTCTTGGAGCAACCCTTGTGGTGGAACAGGGGAAGTTACACGTCCCACATCCTCCCCTCCCAAAACAGGTGGTGCTGGTAGTGGTGCTGGTGAGCGCTTCCATTCCGAGGCAAGTGAAATGTCCATCTGGGCGGTGAATCTGAATCACACCTCGTGTCCTGCCTCCCAGGTTGCTAAGAGGGAGGGAGGATGTGCTCAGGTGGCCAAGCCTCACCAGCTGACTGAGCACAACGAGTGCTGCTCACTCTGCTGCCAGCCGACAGGCTCACCAGTCTCACCGTGAGGGGTGGACGGGGGTCTCCCCTCCCAAGAAGCTTTACTTCTTCAAATATGGGAAGATATTCACAAGGGGATGGTTAAGGATGGCACACTGTCTCGCTACGCTAGTGAGGAGGGCTTTAAACGAGAGTCACGGGAAAAGGGCAAAAGGGCAATGAGTATGTGTAAGAACAGCTTAAGTTGGACAAAGAACCTGAGACTGGGAGACAGGGCTGCTCAGAAGAGGATTGAAGGATGGAGAAGAAAGAAGTGTGTCAGTCCACAGAAAATGTGGAATAAGCCAGGGAGGGGTTGTAAGGTTTTAGCCAGAAAAAAAAAAGATTTATTGGTGTAACAGGATATGGCAGGATAATACACAAGACTAATAAATCAGTATAAATAGATACAAATTAGTGCAAATGGCCTGTTCTGGAAGAACAGGCAAGGCAATAGAGAGGAAATGCTGGATAAATTGGAAAAAGGGTATCGAGGATGTTTCAGTAGGTGTCAGTTACAAACCAGTACACCAGGCAGGGCAGAATCCCCCAGAGCACAAAATGGGGTCCCCCTGGGGAATTTTGGTTTATCAAATGCCAGATGGAAAACCAACACAGCAGGACACAGTCTGCCAGGGTCATAACATGCACCATGCACTCTCTCCTCATGGAATCCAGCTAAAAATCCAACTAGGTCTGAATCCAGGTGATTTGCAGAAGATTCAACAGTAAAAGGATTGTGACCACCTGTTTATCTCATGACTGGATACTGAATATTTTAACTGATTTACTTATTTCACAGAAATGTTGGATAATTCTTTAGACTTTCATCCTGGCATCCAATATTTTCCATGAAAATCTATCATTTTGTAAAATAAGTATGTGTGAAGAACGTGGAAAGGAAATGAGAACAAAAAGTGGAGTTTTGCTTAACAGAACATAAAACTAATAATTATTGCTAATATTCATTTGTGATGCATAACACACTGAGCTGCCAAAGAAAAATCTTGTTGCCCTGTGATGCTGAAATGCCTTCCACCAAGATCTGGGTAATTTTGGTTGTCAAGAAAACAATCAGCATGCTTTATTCCAGAGACAAGTTCCACCACTATCTCTCGTTCTTCAAGAGGCAGAATACACTCTCTGCCTAACTCTCCCACAAGTACCTGCTTAACATTTCTTTTAAATACCACACATTGTCACCATGGGCAATTAGCAATGTTTGGCTAAGTGACGAACCTTATGCACATTTCAGACAGACTGACAGGTGACAGATTCATTTCCCACATTCATACATTGTTATGAAGCACAACTCCCCCACTGAAGACTGACAGCTGCCTGCATTTACAAAGCCAAAGACTCACTCAGACTGATTTGTACCAATACACTAGGCAAAATTGGGAAAATGTTCCTATTGATTCTTACACCCACACCATAGGTAATAAAAACGGTTAGGTGATCAGGTTTTTCATGCTGCCATAAGCAATTGTCTGATTTAAAATCCAGAGTTCCTAGATCAATTCGCTGTTCTTTCTGTAGGCTGTTTTGCATTTTTCCCCTGCAAAAGCTGAATAAAATACCCATTACTACACATTGCATGTTTTCTTACGCCTTCATACCATTTGTGACACAGAATTAAAGGTTTATTTTCATATACAGCAGAGTATGTAAATAGGCTTTTGTCAGTCAATGGCTATTTCAGTAGGTCAGCTCATCTAAAAGGCTTTCTGATAAACTAGTTACATCCTCTGGTATATAAAGGACTCCCACATGACTGAGCTAACTGAGCCACAAGACTAACTGGTGTGACATCTAGAAAAGCAGTTTCTTTCAGTATTGCCAGAGGAATCCACAAGAGAAAGCACTGCCAGATGAAGACCTTTATCAAGGTCTTTTAAATTACTACCTTGGTTCTGATGATGTGACATCTTCCACCATACTGGATAGGACCATTAGGGGCTTCAAAGCAGATGACAGGAGCTTGCCTGGAGGAAAATGCGGATGAAGTCATTCATCCTCAGTTGATAGTCAAAGAAACTTCTTGAAATAAAATGGTTTATATACATTTAAAACACTGAATGTACCTGCTTGTCCAGTATATATTTCTTGTCCTTATTTTGCATGGCTGCTAAACACACTGAGTTAAATCTCACCCTACAAGTATCTCCCTGGCACCAAGGGGAAATACCCAGCAAAGTGTTACTCACCGCCAGAAAAAGCACCAGCTTTTGAAGAACATTTACATGCTACAGACTTGTGAAAACACTGTCTTTTTGTTGTCAGCAGGATGCTGGCAGGAGTTTTTCAGTCAGAATGGCCAGTCAGTCATCCCAAGGAAAACACGATCCAGCCTCATCTGGACTTTGATCTGTGCTACGGGAGAAACAAGGAGAGAGAGCTAAAGCTGCTTAAATTGCTTCTCCTGCCGGGGGAGGGTGGGATGTACCTTGAGACCTGCAAACAGGGGTCCAGTCATCTCACATAAGGGTTTCCCTTAATCGACAGACTGTGTAGGTAACTTCAGTGACCCTAAATGCAACCCAGTCCTCTTACGTTCTGTTTTAACAAGGGAAGATGCTAGCTTTACCCGGTCTTTCTGAAGAATTACTGTGCACTGACCAAGGAAGAGCCGAAGAATGTTGGTAATTTAAAAGACCTGTAGTGGACAGACTGTGACTACATTACACAAGGTGTAAAAGAGATTGAGCAAAATGGGGAAAGACTAAGACACAGAAACCTACTTCTCTGGATTGTGAGCTGCTTACTAGAAGACTATGGGGATAGCTGCTACCTGGATGCAAATCAAACCACTTTACTCCAAGAAATGAAGCTGTGAAGTGGCATACCAGCAGCCTGTCTATGCTCATAGACATGGCAGGAACACTTTTGAGGGAAAATCACGAGAATTACCAGTGGGATTCACAATTTCTTGACAGAAGAGAACTGTTGAGGAAACTGGCTTACTCAGATCAGCTAATCTGTGCCCAGAATCTATTAGGCAACATCATTCTTGTTTTGGCAGAACTTGATTTCTATTAAATCGTGAAATTAATGCAAAGCCCTATGTTCCATTATCACTGAACAAATCCAGAGCAAATATTTTTAATTAAATTAAAAGGAGACTTAAATACTTTAGAGATGATATAATTATGCCTCAGTGTTTGGCATGTGCACAAGGGGATTTAAGAAAATGCTGAAAAAACAGGCAGAAACCTTTTTGCTCTGTGGCAAAAAAAGAATATACACTTGAAAGCAAATTATGAAGATCTGAAAACTATCAGACAACTCAGACTGTGAAAATTAAATTTCATACAAATTCTGCAATAGATCTGAAAATATAAAATTATAATAAAGTGCTTGCTTTCTAGCAACAGTTTCCATTTGTATCATTTAAATTATATCATTACATCGAGGTTCTCCTCATGATGAGGAAAACTTTCAAAAACACCTAGGCACAAGTTTCTGAATTTCCAGCTATACTGATAATATACAGTCTTGTTATATATAACGTCTTTATCATATGGGTCTAACCCACCTACTCTCAACGTGGAATGTGAGCTCAATGGGACTTGATCCGGTTGCTTAAGACAGCGCTTAGGTATCCTGCAAGAGAAGCTATATGAACTGTACCAAACTTTAACATTCCCAGAGATCAAAAAATCTGAAACTTTACATTTTCTGTGGGTCAAAAAGGAAGACCAAAGACATGTCTAGGGAGCATCTCTCTTTAGCTGGGTTTTAGTTAATTAAGAGCTCTCCCTTTGGAAAAAGTTTATTGCTGTTATGTCTAAGCCTGCTGCCTAAACACTTTGAAAGATAACTTCCAGTCATCAATGGCACATTTTTTGTCTTTACTGGACCTCTCTTCAGTTTAGGGCTGAATGCTGTTCCCAGAAAGAATAATTAATTTAGCGTAGGAGGGCACATTTGGTGATCACAGCTTGCAAAGTGTTTCTTAGCCTTTGGGACTGGGGAGCCCTGCTCTGATTCCCTGCACTGGGGGTGTGCATGTTCAGCATCACCCAAAGGAGCTGCAGACCCCTTTCCCTGGCTGCTGGGGTCCCTCATAGAAGACTCCAGCGCTGTGTGTAAGGTGCTGGCTGCTAAGCCCCAGGTCAACAAGGAGGGCAAAAGACTCATCCATTTAACGTCACTGAGCTTTCCAGTTCTTGTCAGGAGCAAAGTGTGTATTGAATGATAATGTTTATCATGTCTCCACAAGCAAACAAAAACCCAGGAAACTGCTTATCTTTGCCAATTCTTAGGCAAAGGTTGTGCTCCTACCAGCTGGGGCTACCCCCCTACCAGTGCTGGGGGTAGCTTCTCAGTGCCCTCCCTCAGCAACGGGACGACCCAGCCCTTGGTCACATGCCAGAGGGGCAATAATATCACCAGCCAGGGATGAATGTTGAGACTTACTCTGAAGACCATAAGTAGCAAAGCTGCTGGAGCCTGTGTACGTGGAAAGAGAGAAGGAGTGCAGCTCAGGAGTACCACAAACAATACTGTGTTCCAGAGTTCATCCACGTGTATGATCACAGGAAAAACATGAGAGAAATACACCCCAGATCTTAAGATTACAAGTGTTCCATTAAACCATAAGAAATAACCTCAACAGGATAACATTACTGGCAAAATGCTAGGACATTCTTATACTGCGTAATTAAATCACTGTTCATAACCAGCAGGGATCATTCAGGGTCTCTGCGTGCAGCCCACTGACACGACTGCTTTGGTCTCGCTGATAGCATATTTCAACTGCTCATTTCACTACTATTCTTTCTGAAGGTAGAAAAAAATATAACACTTATCAAAGGTTTCCCTTATCATTTCCAAGGCAGATACACAGCATCAATTCTATTGCTGAAATTTAACATAAAATTATCATCTGCAGTGATCCTCAGTGATTAATTGTCTTAGTACATCCCTAGCCAAAACCCCTGTGGTCAAATGTATTATGAAATTAGTACCAATAGCTATTAGTACTGCTTTGAAATTATAATCAGTGATTGATGACTCAAAAAATAACATAAACTCTTCCTGTAGAAGAACTTCAGAATATATTTTTGTAGAGGGGAAAATTATCATTTTCAACGGACGTCGAAACATGGAAAATACTAAGAAAATGAATCACATTCATTCTCTTCACTGTGGGAACTTATTTCTCTGCCCTCCTTCCATTTAAAACAGGACTGAAATAAAGTATCTTACAATTTGAACCTGTCTATGAAGAGCAACATCAAGACCATTGCTCTTTCTGGAAAAATTGGAACATATATGTGATCCAAGCATCAAAGGTACATATACACTTGTTAATGTGAAAGTTTATTGAAAATGTCTACCAGGACTGCAAAGAAAGGGATATCAGGAGAGATGTTCTGGGAAACTACCTCAAATAAGCAGTGGTCCGCATGGCCAGTGCTGCTTTTAGACAACAGAACACACCAGAGCTATAACAGTAGGTGTAAGAGAGTGAAGAGGGAGGACCTTCTTGTGTCTGTGCTCTTAGTAACAGGAGCTAAAGAGAGTCTGTGTTAACAGAGCAATACACCACAGAGATAGCTGTGCCCTTTGTTAGCATTCATGTCATGTTCCTGTCCTCAATAAAAAAAAAAAAAAAGTATAAGTGTCAGAAATGTTACTGCATCATTTCTTAAGTTGTTGTGTGGTAATTTAAAAGGATTGACCAGATAGCACAATTGGAAGAGCTTACACTTTGTTCCTGATGAGCCCAGTATAAAACCTTTTGAAAGCAATATAAATTTTCTATCATCTTTGGTGGATTTGATTTCAGACTCCCTCAGGGCTATGTAATGTGCAAGTTACCTAACACAGTCACGAAAGAGAAAATTAAAGTGCATTACCAGAAAGCTTGAATCAAATAATCACTAATTCTTTGATTACCTGTGAAAAGCAACAGTTTTGTTCATGGTAGAAAATATTAGTTTTAGGTACACAGTATTGCTAGCCATCTGAGAATTTTTTATTGAATTTTATGAATATGGGAATATTATGAGCTTCACAACAGTGTACAGTTTCATCAAGAAAAGGAAATCAAAATAATTTTGAAGTTTCTGGTGTTGGAAGTATAAAAATACAATGTTTTTTCTTGCATTTGGGGTAAAGAAATTAAATGTCAAAGAATTATTTCCATCTTGAATGAAACAAAAGTCAAAATCTTGAAAAAAACTTATAAAAATTATCTTCCCAAAATTCATATGAGATCTGATAAAGTTATCTGGTTTACACAATTCTAGAGTAATTTATTTTGAGTGCATCCTTTAAAGGTTTATCTTACCATCAACTGAATTGTAAGGTAAAAAATATAATTTCAACAAAACACAAAACTTCTCATTTTGAAAACATCTAAGGAGGGTAATCTGGTTATTTTAAAAAACCTCACAAGTGTGAAATACATAAAATCTGATATTTCCATATGAAGCATTATAAATTAAATGAAATTATGCTTTACAATAAAAAAAACACATTGCTTCAAAAGTCTGGAGGGTAGATGGAAATGTAGTGACGTAGGGCAAGGAGAGGAAGTCACAGGGCAAGAAAGTTCACTTTTCCAGAAAGTTTTATTCCAAATCTGAATTGAAGTTCCCTTAGGACTACTCAGCTGTGAATTTATCATGGTTTTGATCCCTGTCCATGAGGGAACTGGTTCTATATTGCCGTGTAGTCAGATAAGAAGTGGAAACTTTATTTTACCTATTTCTGAGTCCCAGGTCTGCCTTCACAGGTAAGGCAATGACTGGTGCTCCAGCCTCCCCGGTGCTGAAGTTAAAGGTATTTGCAAGAGTTTTGGAGATCCTAATGGCAAATGTCTAGGCGGAATTTAAGTACCTCCAGAGCTTGCTCACTCTGAGCTGGAGACAACTCATCGTCCCGCAGGGAGACTGAAGAGGAGGATGCAGAAATCAGGCCAGCACTGCTGCAGTTCAGGCGATGCCACTGGGCAACCAAAGTGGCTGGGAGGGCAAGTGGCAAGAAGTTTGAGAGCCCAAAATCACCTCTGCTTTCGCTGCTAGAGCAAGTCTCGCCTCATGGCAGGTGCATGCAGAGCCCTCAGCACAAGGTCCCCTGTCCTCTGCACCCCCTGTGGCATGTCCACGGACCCTGTGGAGGCAAAAGGGGACTTGTCTGCCCCTCTGCCCTGTGCCAAGCTCTCTGGCATCCCCAGCAAGGAAGATTTGTACAAAGGAGAGGCAAGAGTGGATCCTGGGAGGGCTCTGCCCACAAACTGGGTGTCAGAGCCAACACAAAATGCCAGTTAAGTTGGCTGGCAAAGTTTGCTCTCCTGCTTACAGGAGATGGACTGACCCAAAACACAAGGGCAGACACGCTCAGGGATCCCTCATCTCACATCTCTTATCACCCAGTTCAGAAAAACACAAACTCAAGGTCTTCCCTGAGTGGGACAATAGCCCACACAAGCAAACATAAAGTCGTTTTTTTCTAGTTATGAAACCTAAAAAGGAAAGAATCAACCACTTCCAAGTGCAGCAGAACTGGGCCAGTGGGGTCAGCACTGGTGTAACAAGACAGTTGTAGAACAAGTTCCTTCAGCTTTTCAGTCTCTGTTACTATTTTCCCTATTTATTTCAACATCTGCAGAACTATTATCCAGCTGAACAGCACTGAGATCACAGCCATTTGACTGACTGTTCATCTCCTACAGTCAAACATAGCTTTTATTTTTACCCTGCCTGAGATGAAGCATGATAATCCACGTTAAAGACCGATTTGTGACATTAGCAGTCAGATTGGATAACTGTTTACAATTCCAGCTGGGCAATTAAACAGTGTTAATTTCTGGAACCCCACTTCACTCAATAATATAACAGGCACTTTCCTTATTAATAAGAAATTAGACTATCCATAAACTCTCTGCTGGATGCTAAAAGCTTTGTTGTGACAAAAGTCTTTCACTGTGTGACAATTAAGGCATGCATCTAGCTTCCTAGTTTCCAAATCTTCCATGCACTTATATGCTCCTTTGTCGTCATTACGTCCACAGCAAATGCATATCTCCTCATAGACATCTGCTCAGAGTGACTCAGAAACAGTCTGCATGAAAAGTGGTGTTACTCAAACCCTGTTTCTGAAACACGAAAGATTTAAAAACCATCTTAACCACAATAAAAGGGAGATTTTATTTTGCTGGGTAAGAGCCACCCATAAAGTACAAGACCAAAATATGAGACAGGATGCTCTACACCAATGCTTAGGCTGCAGCAGTGACTGCTACACCCTCTCTCTCATATTACTTGGTCCTGGTTTTACCTGGTTTTGGTCTTCATGACTTACATGATCTTACTCCTTACATGACTTACTCCTATATGCAGTCAGTGTTGAACCTCTGCAGAAAGAAGTCATTATGAAGCAATGACATCCCACCTTTTTGCATGCCCAGCCATGGCTGAAGCAAGTTTTGCCCTGAGTTTAGTGGATAGGCTAAAACATAAGGCTGATTTTTCATAAAATAGTTACTCAAGCCCACATACTAGGAAGGTACAAATTGCTCTAGCCTTACTTTGAAAAACAGTCTTTGTTATTTAGCTCAGTCCCTTTCTTAGAGCAATGAAATCTAAACAGGTATTTCCATTTCCTTACATCTCAAGGAGAGTAAGAAAAAACATATATGGAAAAATTGCAGGTATTTTGAAACTGTTAGGAAATCAACATTCAGGACCAAATCATAAAAGTTCCCCAAGTTAAAATGCTTTTATTTTTGCTGAATATCCTCTCTAAAATATGTTGACTGCATCATTTCTTAAGCTCCCATAAGAAGTGAATTAAAAAATTGCCCCAAGAAAGAGGACAGCGTAATATTCAGTTCTCTCAGTTACTAGTTTTCAGGTTTCTTATGGCTTAATTAAGATTCTCCTAAATTTGTCAGCAAAAATTTTGCTACAGGGTCATGGACCCATGTCACAAAGCAAAGATTCAAGCATTCCAAATATAAAAAGCTTGAGACAAAATCCGTACTTTGAAACAATAAATCTGTGAAACCTTTGTCACATCTCAGATACCTTGTTAATGAAAAAAGGAAAAGTATGACCTTTTTATTAGAATTGTCAGTGCTTTAAATTAAACTTGAAAATTCTAAAAATCCTGGAGTAAGTTTAAAACAAAAAACTCTGTTGTCCACTTCATCATAGGACCCATGAGGTGGGTCAGGTTTTGCGAACCAGGTCATCTATCAGTAATGATCCATCTGTTGTATCTTGAGATACCATCAAGAAGGCCAGTATTTTTTGTATCTATGCCATGTTACAACTCCTAAGGACACTCCTGTCCCTGTTCCTGTTGGTTATTCCCACTGTGGTAGAAGAGCCACTTAGGCAAGAGACATAATCATATTAATATGATTTAGGTAAATCCCAGAAGGAAAATGTGAGGTAAAATTTGTTAATGACTCATTAAAATAGCAGGTATCATTTGACAGACAAAATATTGCATTTCAATACACTAAATCCTAGGTTTTCCACTGCTTTTATATGGGGAAAAGGACCCCCCCTATTGGCTGACTGATGTTTTCCTAATTATTTGCATTACAAGCATCCAAGTTCCTCATACGCCACTGTTGCTGCCATATTAAAAAGGAAAGTTATTTTTATATATATATATATATATAATTATGATAAAGACTGAGGCAAGTACATTCACCTTAATTTTAATATAATGTTTGTGAGTAAATTGGTAGTGAAGAAAAAGTGACACACTTTAGTAAAAGGTTGCAACCTTGATTCTTATCCAGGATCCTCCTTTTTCAAGGGAAAAAAGGCTACTGAGTACAACTCAACACAAGGTCTCATAAAGAGCATGGATGTGAAGTTCCCTGTAGTCACTCCGCTGGGCAGAAGTGGAAGGCTGGTCTTTTAAAATGTTTCTGTATTTGTTTTGTGACTGCAAAAGAAAAACTTTTTTTTTTTTTTTCCATAATAGCAGGGTCAAAGATTTGCCTTCTCCCCAGCTAGGAACAAAAACAATAATGGAAGCTCTTCAAACTAATGTTCAAAAGAGGAAAAGAGAGCCAACAGATTATTAACTTCTCAGCAGGGAAGACATTATTACAGTCAAAAGACTTAAAAATCCTTTTTCTTATGTGATTCATTAGCAGACTTTCAGACCTCTTTGTCCTCAGAAGAAGAATGTATATATTCTGCAGTGGTGTCTCTTTTGGGGAGCTGAGGCTAACAGTGCAAAGCCTGTTGTCCAATTATTTGTGTCAGATATGGCACTTTTGTAAATGCCAGTGCTAGATGGGTATTAAAGTCATCCATCTTGCGTGGCCTCTGAGCTTTGCTAAACAATAGAAGAAAACTGTATCACTGCACTCTGGAAAAAAAAGGATTTTTTAAATCATTCATATTTCTTTGCTGCCCAGCACATTAAGCTAATAACTAATGCAGATTCTACATATTAACAACTTCTAATACTAAGTTAATAACAAATTTGAAAATGGGGGGAAAAAAAATCATCTCTGTTCTACCACAAGAGAAACTCTCTTGAAAATTATACTGTAGTTCCCATTGTGGAGAATTATTTTGGGTTTTTGGATGTATTTTATGTTCAGATAAAAATATGTTTTCAAAATCAAACTTAGATTGTAAACACTTCATAACACTATCTGAATTTGTTTATTAGGCACTATTGTCACCTAATAAAGGTATCCTATTATCATCATTAATAGCTCTATGCTATAATAGTCTTGAATATTCTAAAAAAAGGTTACTACCAAGATCATTCATGGAATTCATTTTCTGAGACAACAAATACCTGCCCAATATCTGAGCAAACTCAGGCTCACAGCTATGAAGATCCTTAGTAGAACTTTAGTGTAAGTTACATTGATCCAAAAAAGAAAAATAATGTGTAAAATGTGCTACAAATACAATCCAGATATAAATTTCAAATATAAATACATATAATGACAGGAATGAAGACAGCATCATTAATATATTCAAAGAAATCACAATGTGACTAAAATCACACAGAAATACTGATTACATTCACAAAAATCAATACAGACATTTTCTGTATTTGTGGTATGCTTAAAGGCAGCAGATTGATTATCTCAAACACAAAAATGATAAAAATGTATCCTGTAGAGCTGACTCATTCTTTAAGCCATTAATGGCATAACTGATTACCTGACACTGTATATTGACTAAGACAGCATTTAAAATGTGTGGCTTTTTTACCCAAAAAGAAAGATAACTGAAGTAGCAAAGAAGTGAATTTTGAGTGAGTGTATGGTATAAACAAAACATTCTTACTGCTACCCAGCACAGTATAGAATGACAGCACAATCTGTAGTGCTCAGATGTGTCCTCTGTTTTTGTTTCCTACAAATAGATAATTCCTTCTATAAACCATGCCCAGTAAATAATTTGATACTCAGATTTTAAAAAAAAATTGTATGTATAAACTGAAATCATAGACAAGTGTCTTTATCAGTTCAAAACATATAATTAAACATTAAGAATATAACCAGACTTTGTTTTAAAATTCTTAATTTAACTTTAATCATATTGCAAAACAACTTTGCCAGTCATGCAAACTTTTTAAGAATGATACCACATACAGTATTTTAATAAAACTATGTAGCAGACTGATACTTGAGTGACCATAATAAGCCCATTTTGGTTTTGTGATTCTGCACAAAACTAAACCGCTTTGGTTTATAACATTTCTGTAAAAATTTTTTTAACCTTTCAGGTTTATAATAAAGAATAAAATCTGCAATATTTTGGAGAAACTTCCTTTCACTGAGAATTTTGAAATTTCTGGACCACAGCTAAATCCACAGGAAAATTTGAGGCAAAGGTTAAATTCTAATTAATGGAAATGTTTTCTTTCAAATTTCTCTCTTTCTTTTACTCCTTAATTTTGAATGTAATATATTTAAATTGACTCAGGCAATCATTTCAAAGTCAAAAACTGAAATGTTTTATTTCAAAAATTAGTATTTTGGAGATATTAATATTCTCAGAAATTTTCCACAAGCTTTTCTTGTAAACAAACCTTCAATGAAATCAAGATTTCATTAAAAAATAAACTTTTCAGGAGCTCCATTCAATGTTAGAAAACAGGCTGGTGAGATGTTTTTCATTTCTAACTAATCTATCACATATAAAACTTTCTGGTCTGTAGCCCACCACTTATTTACACCATGATGTAACAGGTGTTTTTTATGAAGTATAAAATTTAGTGGCTACCTGAATAACTCTTCTCTGAATAAAAGAATGCTTATCAGCATGCGCATATCCAGTATTTTCTGCCCTTCACCCAAAAGGTCAATTTATTCGAAACTTAAAACAGTTTTGTCATTCACTTCTTGCTTAAAATGATAATACCTGCAGAGCAGCTGCAACATTTAGATCCTTTTTCGTACCATGTCATGAAAAGAGCAATAGTTGTGCCATTTATTCTCTGAACCCAGAATATCAACCCTTGTGTTTCAAAACAGACATATATTGTCATAATTTTTTTTCCCAAATATGGGATGACTATACTAAGTATCTGGCAACAGCTGCTGGCTGCATTGGGCACTTGCAGATGGAGAAGTCACAGGCAAATAAGGTGGTTTCATGAGATGGTCTTCTGCCTGTCTGGCCATCTCTTTTCCCTTACCAGATGATGCCCATTATGACTACATAGAAATCCAGATGCAAAATGGACAATTACTTGACATCTGTTTTTCATTTATCTTGCAAAAAAATTAAATGGTCTGAGTTTTAAGTAACCTGCAGTGCAAATGAAGTGAGTCTTTAAAAGGCGTTTTCCTAAAACTTCTAATCAAACATTAAGCCAGTGTTTGGGAAATCACGAAAGCAGAAGATATTTTCTAAAATATAAAATTAAAGTTTACCTTGGCAACAACCTGCTGCAGCCCCCCCAATGCCACACACTGTGTGCCCCCCCCTTGGCAAACAGGCTGCGGGGTTTGCTACTAAAGCGGGCATTTACAGGAAGAAATAAGGTTAGAATTTCTCCAGCCCCATGCTGATTAATCCTTTCCTTTATCTGTTCCCCATCTCTGCCTCTTCTTCAGCGAAGAGAGACAAGGGACTCTGGCGTGACATGCGGCACGTGGAGCCCCAGAATGAGCGGGCAGAGGGAAGCCCCCCCTTCCGCTCTGCACGGACACCAGGGGCCTCTTCCCACGCAATTACAAGAGCGCCATAAAAACAAAATCTAGTAAATAAGCCACCAGAAACATCTCATAATTAATCTTAAAATCTAGGTAGCACTATGTGGGAGGAGATTCCCTCAGACATGGGAGCTAAGAGGGCTCCCCTGGCATCTTAGAGGTATGTGTGCTTGCGTTATGTGATAAGATTATGGCCGTGTGGCTGCAGCTGTCTCCCCTGCCATCACCCTAGGTCTGTATCACACAACATCAATAAACACATGCAGAAGAGCGTTAGGAAATGGAGGATTTCATTGCAGGGGAGGCAATAATACAGGCTTGTCACTACTAAATGTTTCATCTTTAATAGTTTAGAAGCTTTAACAACTCATCATCGCTTAAACCTGAATTCTTTGTCCCATTTACGTATTCATACACAGACTACATATAATCTAATATAAGCTTCGGTTTTCTCATGTCTGGGTGCAGCACATCGCACAGGGCTACGGCACACTCAAACACACTCTTTAAGAAGGCTTTCCTAATCGCCTCTGGGCTGAGTGGGAGAAGCAAACTGGGCACCTTGGAAACAAAAACCGTTAGGGACAAAAACTGTGCAGCAGCACGCATACGTCCAGATGAGCACTGGAAGGAATGAAAGATACTTTGGGCTGAAAATAAAGTGGTGGAAAAAATAGTCTGAATATTATAGGAAAATGAAATCTAAATCAATACCTAAAGCAAGTTTGCTTTTTTCAGTCTCATAGCCTTCTTTTCTTACAGTGACAGAATGGTAGTAAAAAATCCCATGGCTCCTCTATTAAATGTGCTGATGTGCTGTCAGCTAAGTCAAAAGGTTCTAGATGTCCAGCTGGGTGGGCATGCTGTCCTTGATCCTTGATGGCAGCTACTAACACTGTCCAGGCTGGACCCAGCTGGGTTGAATCTGTAACAAAGAAGAGGAGAGCTGTGGTATGGATGGCAGACCACTAGGCTATTGCAGAACAAAGCTGCTTGCCTCCAGGTCCCTCCGCAATTATTTCCACACTTGACTGTGTCAGCAGTTTCTCTATATATGCCTCACAGAAACCATTACAAGCAGAGGTGACAGACACATGTCAGCACAGCCTTTTTCCCATCAGAGTGCTATCCTGCTGCAGAAGACTGAAGCAGACACACTGCAACACATTTAGGTTAGGATGCAGCAAACTGATTTTGTAAAGTTCAGGGGACCTGACTCTGTGGCACTCTTACACTGTGAAATTATAAATGAAAGTGCAATGGATTACAAAGTATAGGCATTATGCAGGGGAATGCGCATGAATATTCTAAAAAAAAAAAGGAAGAGTAACAAAATATCTGTAAAACAGCATTTATCACTGAATATAGACACTGTCTTCAATTGTTCACAGAAGCTTACAGGAGGACATACAAATCTACCAAGAACCATTTTAAAAATAATTTCATTGTTCAACATTACTGAACAAATTCAACATTATCAAACAATAATTTCTAAAAATTCTCAAGGCAAACTGGAAAGCATGGGGGCTTTCCCTAAAAAAGACACTTAGTGACTAGTCACAACGAAAATGCCAACTTGTGGGCCCATTTCATATTTGCACTCAGGCTAAGTGTAAAGGAGCAAGTAAATTTACATGTACAAAGTATAAAATATGGATGAATAAAAAAAGCAAGTCGTTTATAGAGAGGCACAGAAAGCATGCCAGAAAAAAAGTGAAGAAGAATCATGGGGCATTACATTTTATTCTCCTATTTTAATCATACTCATGCAATAAATGACAGCTTGAAAAATACAGAGTAGAATCAATCTTGATGTGATAGTAAATGTAAGGGAATTTTTATGGTTTATCAGAAAGAGCTTCAAGGTGAAAAAGAGCAAACTACCAGCACCCTGTCAGCTTTGAAACACTCTCTCTTGCTTCTAATATCAATATCCATTATTAAAAACACTGCTCCCCAAATACAGGGATAGAAACTGTTGTGATATCCTTGTATTTGTTCGGTCTGTCAACTCTTCTCTGCCTTAATCCATTTTTATGGGTTGACAAAGGATTGAAATTGGTAAGAAAGCTGGTTTCAGGAGGTTTTACACAGTGTCAAAACTGCAATGGATGGTGAGGGATGACACAGGGTGACATACCAAAAGGTCACAGCATGCCTGGGGGCTTGAGGTTGTGGCTGATGCTCCCTTCTCCTCAACAGGTGAGAAATAAAGAGGCTACAGAAGACTTATAACCCAACATTCACCAAGTAGAGGCTGTACTTATGGGTCCATCAACTACTCTACTGCCAACGTGAATGTTGCCAAAATCATGACTCAGGCTCTGTGAGTCAGGACTGTAAAAACACTGCTCCACAAGCAGCATATTCATGTAACTAACGATCTTTGCTTCCTCTGGCCAGTTGCTCTTTGTCCCCTAAACATCACCACAAAAATCCCCCCTCTACCCACATATGCTCCGGTACTTCACCTCCACAGCAGTGCTCGTGCTGGCCAGGCAGTGTTCTAGGGGTGACTGCCAGCTGGCTGGTAACAACCAGAGCTTTCACATCTGCCATTATTTTTTCCCTTTTAAAAAAAAAAAAAAAAATCTCTCCTCTGTTTGTTATGCATTCACCAGCCTGCACCGGAACTAGTGAAGGATTACAGTGTACACATGGTTTGCAAACTTACACAAAACAAATAAATGATCACTTCTGCTCCCCTTACTTATGAAACCAAGCTGAGACTGGTAAAAGTGAAATTCTTATTTTCCTGTCATTGAGGGTTTTCTGATGTTTACTTTTCAAGTTATCTTTGTCACTGAGACAGCTAGAATAATACACTCCTTTCTGTTATAGGTAAGTTGGAAGACTCACCTTTACATGCCTGCAATGAGCCAGAGCTTTAGCAAACACCACTGTGAGACAGGTATTACAATTCCACAGGTTGGCACCACTGCTGTGCTGCAACCCCATAACTCAGCTGCTAAATAGTACTTTCATGGAGGAACAATATTGCAGTGATGCTGGCGACTGCGAAGAGTATAAAACACAAGTGCATGATGCACGGAATGAGTTAGGGGGAAACTGAATATGCATTGATGTAAGCAGTTGTAAGAATTTTATGCAAATAAATGCAAACTATGCAGCAAAGGCAGAATACGACAGAAATGGAGGAGATGGAGTGGAAAGATCTCAAACTAAAATAACTGAGAACTGCAATGGAAATGCAGCCCGTGCTCTGCAACAGCAGCTGCCCTTGCAAGCGATCAGCTACCTGCAGGTGAAAGAGCAAATAGTGTTAGGAAGCTTTGGTACTTCCATTTACTTATGCTGTTGCTCATGTGACAGGTAACATTGGGAATGTGTGAAAGAGAGTGGGCTTGAGTATGGTCAAGTGGAAGATAGTCAGCGGTACCTGAAAATACAGCCCTGCACTTATCTTTTCCTCTTGGTAGGTCACACCTGCCTTTGTACTGCCGCTTGGTGAATAACATGGGGAAATGTGCCCAGGGATGAGGTAAACAATTTTCACTCACACCTTCTGAAACAATTTTATAGCCGTGTCCCCAGTTCCGCGACCCTCCCCAAGTCCTTGCTCTCTAACTGACTAGTAATACAAGTCCTAAGAGATAATCATCAGGACAAAAACAGTTAGTCGGCACTTTCAAAAGCAAAAAGTGCCCAGTGGCATTAGGGGCATCTGTACCTGAAACCACCTCTAAGTCATTTTAAAGAGACAAACTATGCTTCAAATATGTATTTCTGGCTGTAACCTATTTAGTCTATATGTCAATAGACCTATAGAAGATAATCTACAAATAAAAATGTTGCAATAAATGGTTTGAAACAGATGGATTGTCATACAGGTAGTGGGGCTGGATTCACACGGTACTTCACATTTGCCTTTTTAATTCCTTAACTCATAAATACTGGATTATCAGTGTTGCTGGTAGAAGTTAGCCAGCACTTGTGTTCTCTTTTGTGTCTTTTTTTTTTTTTTAATCATTTTCTTAAGAACTGAGACAAAGTAATCTGAACAATGGTGAATGTTTTCAAGTGCACCTGGACAGAAATACTGCTATCTTGTCTTGTTGCTGTGTGTGGTAAACAGGCAGCTCCCTCTTTGCGCAAGTCACTTCTCAGTTCTCTTCTTTCATTTCACTTATTTGGATTGTGTTTTGTTAAAATGATTTCTAGCAGTTTATGCAGATCTTGAAATGCTGGGATGTAAAAGCTATGTGATGCCATTACTGTTAGCAGAACCTCTCATCTCTGTATATCTTCAAATGATACTATCAAAAAAGATGCCACTTCATTCAAGATATTAAATTAAATTAAATTAAATTAAATTATTAAATATTCATTCAAGGATTAAAACACTGTTAGAAACAAAGATCACAGAACAGAGCAGCTCTAAGGAATGCCTTCATCACTGAATCCATCCTACAAGTAGTCAAGATTTATCTGGGTATATTCTCCACTCCATTAAAAAAAGTTATGGTTTTTGCTAGATAATTATTACTAAAAAGATCCAGAGGCAATTCTACATAAAGGAGGCGATCACGTTAAGTACATAGACATTTCTTTCCCATTTCCATGATGAAATTAACCACTCCACAATGCAAAAGTCTAGGCACCCCCCAGGGTGCCCAAAATGATGGGAAGAAGGGAAGGGGCTCTGCTGTTCTCACTGGCTAGAGGAGGGAGCAGCCGGTCAGTACAGGAGCACATGACGCACCAGCTAGGGCTATTGTGAGAGGTTAAACCTTCATTACCTTTCCAGTCAAAGTTTCCTTTGGGCCTGGAAGACAGTGCAGCAGCATTTTATTTCAGGGTTTTAAAGCAAAATATGAAAAATTGTGACTTTGTCTCAAGTATGCTTAGAGAAATTTAGCAATGCTATAAAGAGCAAGTCTTGCATTCACGTGGCATCAGCACTACAGTCTGCAGCAACCATCTTCTGAAGGTGCATCTGCAAAAGAAGCTACATCATGTATGTGGACAAGAGCCAAATTGTGCAGTAGTGTCCAACCTGGTTGGGAACCTGCAGGCTGGACTAGACCAGGGCCCCAAATACAGCCTGGTCACAACAGACACTGATTTTAATTAGTCGTACAAAGGGTGTCACACGATGAGGACATTCAGACCAGGAAATGCCCATGGTCACAGGTGGAGTTAGCACCAGCTGACATCAGTCTGATGGTTGAGCACGTGAACAAAGCAGTTCACGAAGGAACATGGGGTGGGCACATGCCCACGGAAATGAACTAAAGTGGGATGTGATGTGCTGAGGACAAGCAGAGAGCAAAGGAGAGCTCAGTGAAAAAATAGTGAATCTCCCCAGCCTTCCCCTTCTGCACTGTATGGCCATCCCTGCAGCAGCGCTAGCTGCTCCACCTCCTTAGTAAAGTGACCTAAGCAATGGAATGAGCGGAAGGAGGCAGATCCAGAGAGGCACAGCAGCTGCTCCCAGTAAGGTAAGTGAGCCTGGGAAGGCACATCGAACAGTAGAAAGTACCTCCAAGGTCTGTTTCCCTCTCCTGCATTAATGATCAAAGGAATGAACAAGGGTTTGAAACAAACTGAAATACAGATTTTTGTTATGCTTGTGTATTTGTCTCACAATGCATTAAACAGCTTGCATAAGGTAGGTTACTTCTTTCATTCTTCAGCAGAAAATGTGTGAACTAATGCATTTTGGCAGCAGGAGAAAAAATTATTTATATTGAGCTTTGCTAGCCCTTAAAGTGCTGAGACATTGCAAAATCTGCATCTTGGGGAAGGATGGTAATGTATGTCTTGACAAATGAAGAATTAATAATATATTTTACTAAAGACTTAATACAGATCAAAACAAAAATTCATGATGTAGAAATGGAACAATTTAATGCAAGTATGAAATATAAAATGTATGTGACCTTTCCAGAGAGTTATTGAAAGAGAAATTGATGAACCCAACATGAAAATGGCAATAGTCACATTGAATTTCAAGAAAATACCCAGTCACAGTGGGCCTGGATGTTGAGTTTTACAGGCCATTCACTCTGAAGATTTTCCCACACCACACTAAAATGTACAGTCAGGTGTTAGATAATGCCACATAACCACAAAGCCTCAGCGAACCACTGATTATGACTGCCAGTGTCCACATCCGCAAACACAGCAGACCTTTCAATTACACAGATTTGTTGTATTAAGCATGCAATTGTCTTCCCAGCGCAGTCTAAGGAGCATTTGCCCATAGCCTGTGGGGAGCTGGCTGACCTTCTTTTCCTCCAGCTGCCAAACTGCATTAATGGACTAAAAAATATACACAAGAGACATTTTTAATAATATTTGTCCGTAAATAGCAGTCATGCCAGAGAGATGTTCTGCAACTGAGAGTGCAACCCATGATATAATTTCCATCTTAACAGAGACCCAGTATACTTAAGTGCCCCAGAAGCACAGAACAAAGTGGAAAGCTTTGTTAGCCAGGTTATCCACACTCTCCATCTTTCCTTTTGTTCACACCCTAGTCAAATTGCCAGATTTCCTCTCTGCCCGCACTAGCACAGCCACACCTCCTTCATCTCAAACATCTGAACTTTTCCATAAAGGCCAACATGCACCCAGGCCCTCTGCTCTCGTAGGCCAGCTGCTTCTTCCTGTGGACAATTTAAGTCCAGCAACAGACTTGTTTTGCATGCTGTTTTCCCCTATTTATTCCAGCTTCCTTAAGGGAGTAGTCACTGCACTTCCTCCCCTTTGAGAAGCTAGTCACTGTCTTTCATGAAATCCCTGGGGTAAGATTTACCATCAACATCTTTTCATTCCTAATGTTTTCAGGTTAAATTGAATGAAGCACAACTACAGCCTAAATCCTTTCCCCTCACGGTAACCCAGGACACATGGCTTTGACTGGAGGATCACCCTACCTCCCTCCTACACAGAGGGCTACTTCAGGCTCCATGATGGCCCATCACCATGAACTGCTCTGTTCCCCCCGCTCCTGGATGTGCAAGTTCAGACACTAACAAAGTTTTGAGACTCCATCAAAACTACTCCAAAGTCCTGTTTGTGCATGCCCATGCAAAATGCTCCAACGTCATCCCACATATCTCTGGCTACCAAAGCTGGAGTGTCTGGAAATGATGCTAAAAGACAGCTTCTTCAGGGCCCTGAGTCATGGAAATCCTATGCATTAGGCAGTCTCTGATTGTGCCCAGTTCAAAAAGCTGCAACTTCTAAGTGGCGACAGTAGCTCAAGCAACTGTTCACATGTTTTTTTGCCCTAGACATCTTTTGTTCAAACCCCTGCACAATCTCCCAGTGCTAAATCGATCACCATAAGCACACAGACCAGCAAGGGAGAACAGACCAGGGAATAAATATGAACCTTTAAGGAAAAAATCCTTCATCACAAAACAGTACAGCTGGAGTAGGCAGCCCAGAAAGGTTGTGGCATCTCCCTCCTGGAGAATTTCAAAAGCTGACTGAACAAGGTCCTGTGGGACCTGATCCAACTTTGAGCAGGAGGCCGAATGATGACCTCCATAAATCCCTTGCAGCCTATATTTTGCTGTGATTCTTCATTGTCACATGCATTATTGCATCTTGAATGGAGACTACCTGCATGTGAGTAAATGTGCAACAGCAAAGTCCAACAGGACTGGTGCTATGGCCAGCCATCGAAGAAGGACAGGATATCATGAGTAGCATGAAAAGATACCTAGATTCCTAAGAGGCTCCTGATTCCAGTCCCAAATACAATACATCATCCCATGGTTTGGGGAAAAAGAAAACATTGAAGCTGCTGAGCATAAATGACTTCTGAAATTTGTTAAAAATCTCTCTAAAAGAGAGAGGTACTTTGAAGTGAAATATTTCTAACTTCCCTCACAACACAAACCCAGTAATGCCCAGTTTGTTTTCTGTACTGTTCAGGAGGGATCCAAAATTGCAATACAGAAGGTATTAATGGTCTGTTAGGCTTCAGTGAGAGACATCTACTTCATATTATGGTTTTCATTTTTAACACTCAGTTGCAGGACAGTGTCAAGTCTACTGCCATGACAACATAATGTCAGGTGCTATTTCTTCTTGCAGGCAGTGCCATCTTTCAACTAAACAAGTATTTTAAGTACTTCTTCTAGTGTTTCTTCTCCTTAGGTTCACATCTGTGTTCTCCTGGAGGTTTCCTTTCCTCCTTCTTTTAATAGTCACCTCATAAACTAGGACACACATGTTGAATAAGAATATGCAGTGTTGAATTCACAGAAATCAGCAGAAGATGACGACTGTGTAATTTATGCAGGTCTCTAATATTGCACTTTTGCTATTTCTCCCTGCACTCTCCCCTGAAAGTGCCCTCATAAAGATGTGTCAGTTTTTCACTGTGGGTATCACACATGGCTGCGACAGCCACCACACTCACGTGTAGCTTCCTTTCTGACACAACCAGTAACTTTTGGAATTCATTTCAATACTGCAGCCCTGATCCTGATGAACTTACTCAGTATTCATGTGAAAGGGGCACATGTGCCATTTCATTACAATTTAATAATTGTCAGGATTCACAGGTTTTCCCATTTTTCATGCTGAAAGTAAGACTTGTAATAGCTTTCAGGATTAATAGAGCTTTGAAGAGCTGAACTGGGGAAGTTTCTAAACACAAGCAATTTGATGAAGAGCAGACTTAATGAAAACCAAACTTCATCTATCTGCATGGGAACCTCTTCTCCTAAGTTTTGTAGGAACTTACCAGCTAAGAGACGTCCACCATTCTGTTAAAGGGGGTTGAAATTGAGCAAGTTCAAAATTTGTTATAGGGAGTCTAATGTAAGCACATGCAGTAGGACTGCACAGGTCTTATTTCCTTCAGAAATCTAGGTAGAAAAGAACAGGATATGAAAGTAAAACGTATCTTTGGAGCAAAGCTGGGAAAAATATAAGGGAAACCTCAACACCTTGGTCCTGGGAAAAGAAAGTATCCCATTAAAAGAAAGCACAAGCAACCACATTTCTGCTTAGAAGTAACTTTGAGTGTGCCATGACAGCCTAGTGAAAGAGAAACAACTTCATGCATTGAAAGCTGACATGCCCTGAACTTTGTCTTAGAGCCTGATAAACAAACTGGGGAGAAGGGAAGGGGGAATATATACCCTTTGGGGTTTCCATTACCTGGAATGACTCTTGCATCCCATTTATTTTTTCTAACCTTTGTAATAATGAAAGATCTTGAAGGCTACTAGGAAATGCTGGTATCAAAGTGTTTAATGTATTTCATGCATGCTGTTGCTGTACATTTCATAGTAATAAAAGATGATAGCAAAAGTATCTCTTATTGTAACACATGTTTATGAAATACAGAAAAAAAAGGAAGCACACTGCCAGCAGTGACAGATACAAAAATGTGCCATGTCCCACCATGATGCAAGAGGTCAGGGATTGACAGAGGTCACAAAAGTTCTTGTTGATTTTGTCAGCTTAGTGGTAGTTGGTAAAGCAAATACAGAAACTAGTTTGGGGTGGTATAATAATACATATACATATAAATGTATATCTAGCCTGTCACATCAAAATGTAACTTTGCATCTCTATTTCAGTCTCCCCAGTAAATTAAATTTTCACTTTCTGAAGCAAAATCATGTCTTTTCACAGAAAAAAAAAGTGTTTGTGAGTGGCAGACAAAAAAAGATAGTTATCTGATGAAATAATAGTTTTATGGAATGTGAATCAGGGCAATAATTCATCTTTCTTGCCATTCTTTTTACACATTAGTCACTGACACAAGGTTTTCATGCCTGAAAATTACATCTTCCCGAATCACTACAGTGAATCACAGATCTTTCTGATTAGCTACTTTTATTTAGCTGCCCCATAATCATTTGATTCTCTCCATGCAAGTAAAAAAACAAAGCTGTGATCCATCTGTTAAGTTATAGACCATAAGTTCCCATCTGTCATCCATGGACCAGTGGTAGTCCCCGGAGCACTCTCTGCCTGTCTGCAGAGAATTGGCTGCTCTCCTGATGCCGCCTTCTCCTCATCTCCAGCTGTTAAATCACATTAAAAGATGGGTAAAAAAACACAGAAGAAAAAATGTGAATAACATTACTTTTCCACGTAAACAATTGCTTTAGCTGCAAAAGGGATGTTATACAATTGTGAATGCACAAGGAGGAACCTTGGAGCCATGTGTCTTTCTCAGCAGCAGCTTTGCGGACACCAGGTCCCTGCCAGCAGCTGCAGCAAAGGCTCTGAGCAGGGTCAGCTGCGGGGTGCTCCTCCAGAAATCCAGGGCCCCCATTCAAGTGTCAGCACTGTTCATTTGTTCACTGTTGATTGCATCTACCACTTTAGGGAAGAAAGAGCTGATTTCCCTGGATTAGGCTGGATCAGTTCCACCCCCGCCCCAACCCAGCTGTTCATCTGGTCCTGCACCCGAAGCACCAGCTTGGACCATGGCTGAGCAGCCTTGTGACAGCTCTCCAATCTCCACTGTTTACAGCCTGGGGCAGGAAACATAATTTTAGTTTACTTCAGTCTGCTATGCTGCCGTAGTTCAGCAATTGCTACAGATCCCACTCCTGGAGATGAGGAACTAGTGGGACATTTCAGTCACCCCAGTTCACTGTGACCCCACACAAAATGCCACGCTGCCCAGTCCCTACCCCTCATTACATCTGACAGCCAGTGGTCGGTCAGCAGTACCAGTGGTTTCTGTCCCCTCCATCCTCCCACCCCACCTGCCCAAGGCTACCAAGCCCACCGACACCACAACTGACCATGCTGTCCAGCTGCCTCACTCATCACCCAGCGGGCAAGTGACAGTGCCATCAGTTCTGGGTGGTTTTAAAACAGAACAGGCCTTTTCATCCCCATGATCTGCCAGGGTAAATTCTTCAGCTACCACATCAAAATCTGACTGAGATCCTGAAGCCTATAATACAATCCCAAACTGTCTCACAGGTAATTGAACGCATCAAACTGCCCTTCAGCCCACACCCTCCAACACTGCACACAATATTGCCATTACAGATCAGACTGAAAACTGAGGATGCAAGAACAGCAAAACCAATCAATATTTAATTTCATATAAGAGTATCTGAAGGGAGGGTAGGTGCAGCAGTGACTCTGTTATCTGCTTTTACTCGTATTTAACTCAGTAACATTTCTCATTTTAATGTGTGCCAGATAGCTGAAAGTGTTCCTGCGCATGATGCTGAAGAAACACAGGCAAGAACTGCATGATAAAGGCAAGGTTTAGGTGTTTGTGGAGTTGGTACATGATGTTTATTCTCATCTTCACAGGAGAAACTGACACCCCTGTGTTACCACCCCATAGCCCCTTGCCCACCTGAATCTATTCAGTAAAGAAAATCTGTTTCTGTGACCAACAGTACACCAGAAAGCAGTACGGCTGACATTCATCACAAGTTCAAACAGCCCAGCACCAATCTACGGCTCAGTCTGGTGGGAGCATCCTTACACATACAGCCAGGACAGAGCTTCAGTTCATACCCGTGGATTAACACCAAGGCAGCTCTGCTGCCAGCCCTGAGAGCAGCAATGCGACTAAAAACAGGCTGACGTGGTAATACTCTGACTCTGACACAAAGTAAAATACTATCCCCCACTTAACCACCCCAAAAGTGCTGTTTCAAACTTTAACACCTCATTCTTGGAGCGCACATGCATGTACTTACTTGCTGCCTAGTAAAACCAGACCTACTGACTATATTTGAATCACTCCATGAGTGAAGATGGACATGTTTGTAGGTGTCCACAGCAGTAGCTTCTTGGGGTCAGTTGTGCCAGACTCAGAGGTTTGTGGTCTCTTCAAATTGAGCGTGTGTCTAAGCACTTCATAGTGCTTAATTCTGGGCTTATGGGAGCCCAGAATACTCCACACACTAAATATGTTGAGCAATTGACAGTTGGGGCCCTCGATATCTCTCAGTTAATAATATGGAACAAAAGGCTGTGCTTTTCCTGGTCTTTATGCTTTGCTAGCCTGGAATTAGCATTTTGCCAGCCCCTAAAGCCCAAATCTGAGCTCATCCAAACTTTGGGAAGGATGAATCTGGCTCCAAGCCCTGTATTTCAAGGTCATCTTTAATCTAGTGCTAGCAAAGGGGTTTTTTTTTAATGCTAATTCCCCACTTTCTCGTCAACTAATGGAACAAAAAGGAGGAAAAACTATCTGGGTCCTAGGGATGTTATCTTCCCTTTCTTTTTGAAATACATAGATGATGAACCAATCAGGCTGTGAATGATAAACAACTGCTTTAAATAGATAAGAAGCAAATAGGCAAAGAGACAATAAGGTTATTAAGGGATAATACTGGGAAACTGAGTGACAGATGATTATCTGAACTTCATTTAATTTCAAATTTAGCATTTCTTTTATGTTCGCTCCTATAATTTTTCTTTTCCCTTTTGTTCACATTCACTTTCTGCAGAAAAAAAAAAAAGGGGGGGGGGGGGATACATTCAAAATACAGAATTTGTCATCATCTAAAGCAAAAATTGAA
The DNA here is from genome assembly GCF_023634155.1 of Falco peregrinus. NCBI lineage: Eukaryota > Metazoa > Chordata > Aves > Falconiformes > Falconidae > Falco > Falco peregrinus. The sequence goes on from NC_073723.1 coordinate 47,824,551, forward strand.
TGACTCACCAAAAACCTAGTACTTTGCCACAGGTCTCCAGGGTCACATGCAGGGGCTTTTATGCAGACTGTTACCTCCGTTCTCTGTTCCTGCTCCTCAGACAGAAGCCAGCACTGGCTGATACAGGGACGGTTTAGTGTAGCTGGTAAGTTCTACCCTCACTGCCTACTGTTGAGACCTGAACGGGCTCTGTTCTCTGCTACCCTGGAGCATGGACATAGATGACATGTGGCTTTCTAACCTATTCATGCAGGCATCAGTTCAGAAACTTTTGTTTAAAAACACAAACGTAAACATAAAAGGTGTCACTCTGGGTTTTTTTTTAATTATTAATAAGATGAAACTTACTTGTTAGGCATACCAGTTCATTTTGCTGTTCATTTCCCTCAGAACAAAGACGAAATTTGACTAACTGAGATAGTCTTGGCTTCATAGGCCTGATGAGTGATGTCCTGTTTTACTCACGCACATGGAAAGGGCTAAATGCTCTTCTGAATGGTCTTGCTAGTTTCCGTGGCACTGGGGAGATGGAGGGAGAGGACTGGTCGTGCATGATCATCTGACAGCAAGAGCAGCGATGCCCACTCCTGTGGAAGCTGTCTATGTTTGAACAGCTGATGGGTGGCTCAACAGCTCTGCCATACACTGCTCACAACAGACCTGATTTCAAACCTTCACCAAAATGCACTCGGTTATCTCTTTTCATTTGGAGCCCCAAAACCCATCTGGTATCTCCCATCCAAAAGTACAGACGTTTCACCCTTTGCTCTAAATCTTACCACCTTAAGCAAAAAGACATCCTCACCCTCTCACCTTTGTCTGCTGGCCTCACCTTATTCTACAATGTTTGGCTATTCAGGGATGTGTAGCTTACATCCTCTTTGGATAAAGTATCAGCAATTTTCCCATGCACGGTTTCATTCACTTGGCAGTTTTACAGCTGCTAATGCTAGTGTGGATAGCACCCTTTTAAATAATGCCTGAAAATAATTTATTTTTTCCCTCAGAAAGTAGCAAAGTTATGTGGTTCTATTGGTTTGTACATTAATATGCCATCCTTGAACCAAAAAGGGTCACTAAATTGTAATATTTTTTTTTAATCCCTGCTAGAAGGAAAGTATTAAAAAATCCTGCTTTTATACTAACTTAAGCCCAACAGCTCCTGCAATAATATCTCTGATTTTATGTGCACAGCACATACAACGTGATATAATAAGCAGAACTATAGTGCTGATATTTTTCATCAAAAGAATAATTCAGTATGGAATGACATCAGCATTGTAACTAATATTTCTTCATTGGTTCTAGGCAAAACATCAAAGAAATGTTGTGAAGTGATTTTTCATTATGTTTAATTGAGGTCCCCAAGAAACATTTTATGACTTTTCAGATCAGACATTAGCTAGCAGGGTATGTTGGATAGAAACTGGTAAACATTCATTGCCCAGTGCCACGGAAAACTTTTCCTTTGTGGAAAATCCAGGCTATTAATATCCTTTATAGGGATTCAACCAATCAGGTTCTAAAGAACTTCAGGAGGGGTTTTTTGCAATTAATGAAAAAATTCAGTACCTTCTTAATTGGGGGGTGGGGTGGTTATGCATTCATCAGAGATATTTTGTAGAAGTTACTTGATTTTTTTGAACTGTGTAACTCTTCTCAAATTTAGCTAAATTCTACACAGCTGTAGACAAATTGTCCCTGTTGTAACACGGAAGAACATGGATAAAACCAAGAGAGAGAGCCTTTTGGGAACACTGCTGCAAATCAGGGGAAATACATGTAGCTTGCCATATGTTTAACTGTGAATTTATGTACTGAATAAACTCAAACAAAATCCCAGCTCTGAAAATGAGATAATACAGACACTTTCTAGTCATAAGTTGCTTCATCCCAACATCTCTTGGGAGTAAGACTTACAAGAAAATGCCCTGGCATTTAGTTCTCTGGAACGGCTTAATAGAGTTAGTTCGTGGAAAATACAAAGCAGGCAAAACATAACCAAATTTGCCTTCTAGAAAGTGTAGTAGTTGTGGTCTTTGGAGAGTCTTTTTTGCATTGACACCAAATTCTATGGAAATCAAAGCGAGAAAAAAAGAGTTCCCATGTCCTCAAAGTGGAACCGTAGATTAGAAATTAATCTGGATTTGTGCTTGTATTTTTCTATAGTGAGGAAAATAAATGGACCACAACCACATCTTTCAGAATCTATCAAGTAGGATGGGGCACCAAGTAAAGCAGAACAGCAGCAACAAGATGAAACAAAGAAATTCTGTCGTGAAGAATACAGCAAGCCTAAAACAAAAAGAAAAAGCTGATGTGAACAGCCTGCTGTTCATTATCCTCTTGCGAAATACATTCAGAGCATCATACAGCCAGAGATATTGAAGAATCAGTAATGCTTTGACATGCCTCTATATTATACCGCTTAGGAAACAAGCGCTGTTCTTGCTGCCAGTGAAGCTTGGAATTACATTTCCAATTATACACTGTGCCTACCAGAGAACAATAAAGTAAAAGCTTATTAGTATAAAGCTTATGCAGAACTAGTATCTCGTGTAAAACTAAACCACAGAATTACCTAATGTTCACTACACTACAATTAGTGCTACAGTGCTACATCTTCTATCAAATACAGCAACAGTAATGCAAAGAAAACCAATCCATCTACTCTCTGCTGTTAATTAATACAGCAAAAGGGATAATCTGTGTATTTCTGTATGCATTTTACTTTTACCTAAAATGCCTTTGTAAAACAAGCATACACCCAAGCTGATACGAAAAACAAGTTTGCATTAATTTGTATTTGATAGCTGTGTTCCACAGAATAGAGCTAACATACGGAACAGGAGCACTGCCCATATGCATCTTAACATGGGGATGATGGTGACAGTAACATAAAGCAGAGGGAAGGCTGGTGAGTCTGAATGGTGTTTTCTTGTGCACATAATGTGTTCAGCAGTCTTTAAAAATATCTCAGCCCAAACCAAGGAAAGGATCTCTTCAGATCCTAAGCATATAGGCAGCAAGTATTTCAGAAAGTGGATAAACAGTTGCATACTTATATATTGTTAAATTCATGCACAACTCTTTCCCCTGAACTCCTAAAATAGTTATTGTATTTCCTACCAGCATTCACTCCCATTCTTTCTAAAGGCAAATAAAAAAGCCAAAACTAATGAAAATGCCCTTATAAATGTAATGAGGAAAACTTCACTGTATAAATCCAGGGTTCATCCATACCATGAACATAACACACAGTTCTGATCTCCTCATCTTTAAGACATGCACAGAACTGAAAAACTCTCAGAGAAGAGCAGGAAGAGAAATCAAGTTGTAGACCAGTTTCTGTGTGAGAAACTGCTTCATAAGCCAATGTGTTTCAGTTTGGGAAAGACTCATGGAGAATACAACAGAGGGTTGCAAAATTGTTAGTCATGGGGGAGAGGTGGATAGAATTCAACAATTCCCTGCCTCTTCTCATACCAGAACTACAGATGAAGCTTCTAGGAGTCAGCTACAAAAAGGATTAGGGGAAGTTGGTGGTCCCACACATACGGAGTAATGGACCTGCAGAGCTCCTTGAGAGGTGACCCTGTGAATGCTAAAAATTGAGTTTCCAGGGGAGCTGATCGTGTGAGAGGAGTCCTCTGATACGGGACACACAGAAACCAATCCAGTTCAGGAAGCACCTGTGCTGAAATATCTACAGGCTAAGAAAATATAAGAAGTATTACAAATGCTTGGCCTGTTCTTGCACTTTCCTAGACAGTGATGTAACTGGGTACTTATGGACACGGTGGGATACTGGATGTTGAATGGATTGCTGGTTTAAGCCAGGATGGCTCATTTTATTAGGACGAGAGAAGTAAGAGGAAATATTTTAACAGGAAAAAATATCACATTAGCTTGGGTTATGATCACCAATTCTTGTGCTTCACTTTACCAACAAGAAAATGCATTGGTCTCCATCCAGACTTCTGCTTTGTTTTTGCCATCCAAATGTCACTGGTATTCAGGTTAAGGACACTTCTAGTTCATAAAACCAACATTTCCAAACTACATTTCAGCTTCAGCTCCCACTAATTTTAAGAGCTCAGCAATCATGGAAATCTGACTACAGGATTGCAGAGGTAGGAAGGCAGTCAAGTTATTTTCTACAAATGTACTAGAAAAAGAGTAATTCTTTTTCCTAGATAAAAATTGTCACAAAATAGGAGTTATTTCATCAGGAATCTCTACAGACCTCAGGTATTTTCTGACTACCCTCCTTCAAAGGACATGTTGTGATCCTGCACATTAACAAGCCCAAGTCAGAGCCTTTCTCAAAACCACTCTCCAAGACTGGTAACTTTCTGTCAAAGGGGCAGCTAAGGAGCACACAGGGCTCTGCATGTCCCAGGCTCAGAGAGACGTGTAACGCTCAGATCAATGAAGTTCATATCCTGCGGGGGTTCTGTTCAATACAAGGAAGTATTTATAAGCTTTTTTCATTTTCCAATAAATATTGTAAAGATTATTTTGTCTAATATTTAAATAGTAAAACTGTACTTAACCCCTTTCAGTTCGACAACTGTGAAAAAGGATTGTGTGGAGTATGAACTACTTGGAAAAGAAAATCAGAAATCCTCTTGTTAACAAGATAGCCAACAGCTACCTGGACACTGTGTCTGTGGATTGGCATGGAATAGAGCTATCAGTAGGGTGGGGAGAAATAAACTAGAAAAATAGTCAGGCTCTGTTCTAATTACTTCATTATTAAAATAAGTGCAAAGGGAGACCAGCATGAGTCATTTTCTTTGGGGCAAAATTTTTCTTACTTTCAGTCACGTTGAGCAATACTATGCTGCATGTGTGGTTCTGCAGAAATCACTGCAATTCTCATCAAAAATGATTCAGTGTTAGTCAGATATCTGCAGATGGCTTGTAGAGTTTGGGAGCGAATTTTGAAACTAGCTTGAGATGAGGAAATATGTCATGGCATGGACAGAAGTTTTTTCTCCTTCCAGTCGTGGGAGGGAGGAGATGGTTGATATCCCATCGCTGTCTCTGCCCCTGCTTTCTAAACTTGCAGATTATCTCCGAGTTTGCACACAATTTAGATCATCTTTCACATAGAGAGATTTCTCCTCTTCCCCTGAAAAAGAGATTTTGACACACCTAATTTTAAGAAATGCCGGGGCAGTGGGGGGGGGGTGGGGGGGGGTGGGGGGGGGGGGGAACGGGACAGACACGAGATGACACGACACCACTTTTTATGGGAAACTTTAAATCTGTGGATTCTTAAGCATTTGGCACTCCTAAGCATGCTGGAGAGAAAACAAATAAAATAACCATTATTTGGTTTAGCATAAAGGTTTGTTGGGGTTCCTGTTTATGCTAAAGACAGGGGTGCTATTTCTCCAGTTATAAGCTGAAGTAATTACAGATTCAAAAGATCACTTAGCATTTACCAGTAAGAAAAAGCAGTTAACACTTGTCAATGTGGCAAAACAGTTATGTCAAAAAGGTCTGATGTCCTTTAAGATGACATTGATAGAGATCAGTGCTGGAATGATGTGCCCACTTCTGAGATCAATGTTCTCTAAAGGCATTGGGAAAACAGAGGGACTACAGGAACTATTTGACAGTTGGAGAAAGTCCTTTACTGCGAGAAACCAGACAAGACAGGGCTTAATAGCTCATTTGAAAAGGTACATTTAGAAAAGATCTGTGAATAAAGGCAGTGAATAAATACTGCCCTGAAAAGAAAACATCAAATAGGAAAGGCTGTGTAATCCTGCCAAATAGGGTTTGTAAGGATCAAAACCTGAATCCTAGGCAAAACTAATCTATATTAAAAATTAGGCATCACTGCTCAATTATGGGGAAAGAGGTTAATTACTGGGAAAAGCTATGAAAAGAATCTGAGCATTCTCCATCTGTGGATATCCTTAGAACAACATGCTGCTTCCAAAGCCAAGATGTTGGCCTCGGAACAGGATAACTGGATGAAGCTGAATGACCTATGATAGCAAGAGGATAAGACTAGCCTTAATTCTGGTCTTAAAACCAGCAGAAAATAACATGAATCAGAACTCAGAAAGCTGAAAAATGTGGTAAAGAATTACTCTGCAGGCACAGGAATCTACTTTCACTTAATACAAGTGCTGCTATCGGAGTACCACGCTACTTATGAGCGAAGTCACAGCCTGAAGGGCAATCTGCTGTACTAATACAACTCAGAAAAAAGCAAGCAAAAATGCTTTGGTTACCTTGGTGCTTGGAGGAAATGTAAACAAGTTCCCAGCTATTTTGCAGAGCTCACCTTCAGAATAACAAATAAAAAAATTAGATAACTTGCATCTTAAAATCATTTCAATGGATTGATACATCTGGGCTGATTGGTCTTGATGGAATGATGCACACAGGAATGAAAAAGTACTTTCAATAGAATCTGAGCCTTTCTAAAACCTCAGGAACTGAAAAATGAAATCTAAAAAGATAGTTTTTCCCACATGTGACAAGATGCATAATGGAAAGTCATTTCACAAACCCCAGATCTAACACTTGAGGTTTTAAATGAGAAATAGAGTGGTGGGAAATGGCAAATGAAGTGCTGGAAATGTAGGCTGGTATTTATGTCACTTGATAATTAATGACAGATATTCTTCATTGTATTCTGCTTTCCTCATTTAAACCCACTATCTTAAATTCTGAAATATGGAAACTAATACTTTCAATTTAAAGAGCAGTTCTTAGCAGCTTTGTTGGTGAAGTGTCAACTGTGCAGAGGAAGAATTTAATTAAACTTAACTGGTTTTCTTCTTTACATATGTATCAGCAAAACACAAGTCTTACAATTTAAATGCTTTTTGTTTTTTTAAATTAAATAACATATTTCTTTTTCAGGGTGCTAATGTGGTTCATTAAGGCAAAATGGAAAGAGAGCTAAAAAAGAAGCTGAACTTTAACAAGACTTGTCTCCTTAAGTAAAATTCAGTGAAGTTGTGTCCAACTTCATTTTAATAGCACATTATATATGCACAATTTTCATGGAATTTACTAAAGGAAAGTGGCTCAAGAAGATAGTTATTAGACTTTAGCATTGATTTATGTGATGACTATCTGAAAAGAACATTTTCTATGCTGATGGTAGCTTGAAATGTCGTGTGACCTTTTTATTATCTTTAAAATTAATCCTTCCTGATATCAGTGGTAAAAGGACATTAGGTGGTTTTCTTCTTCATTTATTGAAATTATTTCTCAATAAAGAGATCTAATTTTCACTCTTCATCACCTGACAACAAAAACTGGATGCCTTTGCTTTTCAGAGCAGCAGAGAGAGGGATGGGCTTGAAAAAGAAACTACTATTCTATGCAGTATTTTGCAATAAGGACTTATTAAACATGGCTTTAGCCCCATTTATCAGCTGCAAAGGCTCTGTCTCTTTAAAAGCTAGCTGGTATGGACTCATTCTTGGGTACATGGAATTCAAATAAAAACATAAGAACTTATTACTTGTTTTATTTCCTCTCTCATAGAAGTTATGCTAAATATCTTTATGGATGTTGAAATAAAGATAATGATGGTAAAAAGCATTAGCTGAACATGGGGACATACGCACTACTTCTTCAGGGAGCAGTACAGGAATGACAGCAACAGATTAAATTCACACACAGCCACATCACCTCACCTGCATTTCGACACGAGGAGGTAACTGTAATGCCTGTAACGTTAGACAACACAGAATTAAATTGGAATTTCTGGCATATTTGGCATAAACTACTAAAATCTCTGAAAACGGAACATAGGTCGGATGAAACCTAAAATCTTCATGAATTAGAGATGACAGAAATGTTCCTGAGCCATAGAACCCCTCACAAGAATAACAATGACCATTCAAAATGCGTTACTCCATTGGCATTTCTGTACTTCCTTTGGGCCGGCAAGCTGCCATGTGCAGATCAACAGCACTTGGCCGCTGTTTTCTTCTGAGCTTCCTACTAAGTCTTTTAAGAGCGTGTGCTGCCATTTCAGCACTCCAGCTTAGCCAGAAGGTTCCTTGGTGTTGGCTCATTATTGGCTTGTTGCACTCGGCTGCCTGAGTGAGTTGTGGCTTTTCTAACTTTGTCAGTGGCCCATTTACTCCCACACTCCTACGTGCCAGCAGGGGTGAAGAGCTGTTTCCTTCCCTGTGTCCTTAGATGAGACAGGCAAGGCTATGCTGCAGACCTCCAGGACTGCATTTTGTTTAAAGACCTACACACGATGAATAAACATAGATTGTCATCCCTTGAAAGTCACTTTTAAAATAAGAACAATAAACTTTTTTCTGTCACTGAGGTATTTATTGTTAAGTAAGACTTACCAAGATACTGTGCTGCCTAGCTTGTTATTGACTCAGTGCAAAATCTAGGTTACTTTCCAAAGGTTGGTTCCATACTGACTGATTTACTATAGAGAAAATTGCTTTAGAGTTTAAGGAGTACATATAATGGATTATGATGTGCAGTCTGAAATGGAGGAAAGCTATCCTTTGTGCAAGTAATCCTATTTTATCAAATCTGTCTTGCAATAAACAAAGATGGAGGGAGTGATGGATGAGAAATAATTTACTGCTAAGATAACCTTAGTCTGAATGAACCTTGAAAACTGCAGCTCCAAATTATTTATCAGAGTTTACAAAGTTTGTCTTGGATTGTAGACACATCTTTGGCAAAGCTCTGATTGCTTTAACTGAAATCTATGATGGCATACATTTATTCTTTACTTTGTTTTGCATCCTGCTGCCTCTGCTGCTTCTGCTAAAAGGAAAAGGTAAAAAATTGTGTTATGAAAAGTTGGTATTTTCTGTCTCCTGTCCTTGAATTGTAAAAGACATCATTGTCTATTCAATGAAAATAAAATTTCATATCTGTGATGCTTCTTAGATATAGCTCTCTTGTTTTCATAAACAATTCCTGTGACAGGCTGTTAACATTTTCTGATCATTATCTGCCATTACCTACATTTTAAAAACTTGTTTATAGAATTGATTTCGAAACTTCAAGAAGTTGAATTGTTTTTTCCCTGTCAACATGAAGCGTGAGGAGTCACCTGTAATAGAACCAGTAAAGCTGACACAACAGAGCAAAACTCAAGCAAGAGCAGGCTATAGCTGGCTTATAAATAAATGTAAATACCTATTTAAATATGAAGAATTGTTTCACTTGGTTTTATAGATGTTATAAATATGCAACTGCAATTTAGATGAATCAAAACTGCAGGCAGAATCTATAGCATATTAATTTTGCGTACAAGACAATAGAAGTCCTTGAAACCTATATACACCAATGCTTAAATATATGGTCACATAAACTGTTTTGACAGTAAAACAAATGGCTGTCTATTCTATAATGCTGCCTGAGATGAGCAATGTAAATGTTAAATAGGAAATGTAATTCAAGAGGACAAGGAAACAGGAATCACAGCTTTCTGATCTTCTCACTATTTCTGCACAACCTTGGCTTAAAGCAATGGATAATCCTTATGAGATCAGGTTATGGTACAAACCTAAGATAGCAAAGAAATGTCAAACTTTTGCAAAGGTCACCTTTGAAAGGTTTAGTAATCTGAAGGAGGTCTTCAGGTGAGGATCACCTCGCCCATGGTTTTAGAGATTAGAGAAAACTGGCAAAGGTTTCAAAAAAATCAGAAAAGTTCAAAGCATATAGGAACACAGAAGTGAATGGTATAAGGAAAAAATATAAATAGGTTGATTAAGAAGGAGGTAATTCAGGTAACATGGCATCAGTAGGAATTACATAGATGAACGCATTCACTCCTAAACCACATGGAAAGTACTGCCCTTGCAGGAATGAGACTGACCAGCTTGTTCAATGCAACTGATTTGAGATGCTTGGATGAGAAGTGTGTGGATACAAAAAACCTGAGCAAAATTGTACTGAATTTTAAAATAAATCAAATTTATCTTGATTCTTTTAAGATAAGTTTGGCTTTGCCAATAGTAATATAATTAATAAGGTCTACAAGGCTTACCTTCAGCATATAGATGCTTATAGGCACATCCTCTTTAATATACTGTACATCAAAGCATCAAAATGAGAGATGGAGTGACCTTTCCTAAACATCCTTACTGCACTGATATACTGTTCCCCGCTGCATAATTAAATCAACTGGCTGAAACTAAATCAAGCAATAGAGGTGCCACCACTTCATATGCAGCTTAATTTTGGGGAACAATCTGAGCACTTTATTATGTTAAAAGGTCTTCCTCAAAAGTACATCAGATGTTAGCTCAGTTTAATGTCACCGCTCACAGTCATGCATCTATCTTCTTCTTTTCTGACTGTTTTTCTTTATAATAAAGCACTTATAAATCATTGTCTGTAATGGAATTAAATCAAATGGTGCATAGCAACTAAAAAGATCAGTGCCATGAAAAATAGCAGACTGGGAAAATATTAACATGAGTGCCTGACATGCAGACAAGGAAAAGTAGCTTTGAACTTCATCTAGAATACAAAATATGGCATTGCTGTAGCTGCATGAATTTGAACCGGCCAAAATATTGGCACTAAATTTCTAAAGGGTGACACTTTGTACTCTTTGTCCATGAAATGATTCCTCATGGGACTGAGACATGGGATCTTAATTCTTAGGTAGAGATTAAGTAAGATTAGATAAGGAGGTTGCTCTGAACGGGCAGGGAAAGGTGGAGCACTGAAAACCTCAAATGATTTCATGGGTTGTTTTATTAAAGAGAGAGTTAAATGCAGGTATCTGGGGGCCAGTCAAGAAGCCCAGATTACCCAGCACAGTAAATTACCTGTAACCCTTTCCTCCTGCTCAGAAAGGGTGGAATAAAGAGTAACCCTGAGAGTAAACATTAGCATGAGTACTAATGCCGTGAGTTTCTTTTCTGTAACATATTGTAATTGTTTTCCATTTTAAGTTGATGTTCAAGAAGCAATGATCCATAAAAGCAGCAATTATTTAATACTTACATCACTGCACTTCAGACACTATTCCCCCACAACTTTCGTATGTTCTAATTTATAACTCAGCTAACTGCAAAATAGACACTAATCACAACTCAAAGAAAGTGAAGAGTTTCTTTTCACAAGATCAAGGAGGGAGTACATGATTAAAACAGAACCTTTGTTTTAAATCAGCCTCCTGGAACTCAAAATCATATAGCCCCATATGAATTAGCCATAAACTTCTGCAAAAGTTATACAAAGAGTTTTACAGTATTGCATTAATTCAGAGTATCATAGTTTTCTTTCAGCGATAAAGGCTTACACAAAGGTTCTCACTACTTATTTCTCTGTGTGCACTAGTGGACATTACTGGATTCTTCACATTCATAGTGGTAACCTTGTGAGGAAGCTCCAAGGCATAATTTAATTAAACTTTTAACTGAAGACATTATTAAGAGGTGAAGTCACCACCTTTCTTTGAACTTCATATTGCTCCATACTACTTATATCTATTTTAGCATTTTTATTGCAATATTTGGTAAAAGAAAACTAATTAATCCATATCTGATAAATTAAAAATGTACTCATCCTTTAAAAAATTAAAAACCACATCTCTCTCCACTATTGCTGAGGTTCTGCAATGTCTCACATTACAATTCCCTTTTTTTGAATGCAATACTACAATTACTGTATTGTACTGCAAAATATTCTCAGAAATAATACCTAAGCCACAGATGTCAAATAAATTAATATTGAATTGCCCTGCCTCTTGTTTTCATTGTTCTCCTTATTAGCTTACAGACTACAATAATCCACAAAAGGTCTCCCAGTCATTAGTTTTCAATTAGCATTCTGCTGTCTCACTTTTTGATGGAAAACCCTGGAGGCGTAAAATAAAACATACACACGCTTGTGACCATTAGCAGAGAAGGCAGGGAGCTTACAGGAGAAAGGAAGATGTGATTTTGACTCAAAACACTGAGATTCAGAAGCCATCAGTGGGGTTCACCACAGTTAAGCAGCCAAGCCAGGCCCAAAGCACCAACCTTGGGTTTCAAACATTGGGTTATCTCCACACAGACCACAATTTAATAAAACGGATTAGTGATTATTTTCTTGGACTCGAGCGCACATTCAGACTATGCAAAAAAGAGAGCAAGCACTTCTCCCCTCCAAAGAACATTTTGACAGCTCATGACAAAGGATAACACAAACACATGTATCTGACAAAACCTGATGATGGGTGGAAGATGTTCACTATAATGTAAAATAACTGGCAAGAATGAAAAACATGATGTGCCTTATACTTTCTCCCATCTCTGCTTTCTCTTGCTGCAGCTCCATTCTTCATAAAAGCTAATCAGAGGACATGTTCATTTGGCAATGGCCCACCACACAAAAAGATAGAGAACTCCAGTGGACATAGAGAACCTGGAGGCCATCAAACATCCAGAAGATAATGAGTCTGCAGACAAGATAAAGCAGAAGTCACTGGAACCATACCTGTCTAGCAGACCTCCACAAGCACTTCATTTTGAAAACCTTGGAAATTAATGAAGTATTTTGTCTGACATTGTTCCTCAAGAGCTCTAACTCTGAGCTTTCCATTTATAGTTACAGTTTATGGATTTGTAGTTATAGTTTACTGATTTATAGTTAGTTTACCTCACACATCCTTTCAGTAGGTTTACATGCACATGAGTCATGCTGGGCAGCCCATCTGCAACTCTGTTTCTGAGCTTATACATGGTCTTAACAGAAGAACCAGAAACTCAACTGCTGAGCTCTGTTAGAGGTTCCTTCATTGTCCTGACAAAAACAGAAATGTGCTGTGGAGAAAAAAACTTGACATCTCAGACATATTTAGAAGGCAATCATCCTGCATATTCTATCAGTGATGAAACCTGACATGGGTCCCCTGGGGACCCCTCCACCACCTGCAGCTAATCCTGTACATTTCTGCACTGCCTAAACAGGGCTTAAAACAACAGGCTAAGGATCAAAATGACAGTCAGCTCTAACATACGGGAATTACTTTATACATCCCACCTTCAAATGGGAGCAAAGCAGCTGTGTGATGGCACGCAGCTCTGTCCCCAGGTGCTGAAACCAAGGGCTGAACAACCGGGCTGATGATAGCAGTCACCCTTGCCTAGAAGCACCCTGACCTCCTTGAAAGCCTCCCACTTCCTTCTGTTGGTTTGCAGTGGTATTTTAATCAGTTGACCAGGCAATACAGATGCCAATTACTTTTTGCCACATGACTTATTTTGCTATCATTTCAAAGATATTCATTAATATTTATTTTAAATTGCATTAAAAGAACCAGCAGGAAGACACCAATAAAGAAATTTCCTCCAAATTCTGGCATCACTCTGTTGGCACGTGCATTACACCCAGTTTTAGTACAAAGTATACACCAGACCAATTCTAAATATTCTGGAAATTGCAGCCTAGTTTAATCATAGAAAACAAGATGATTAGACAAATGAGTCATTTTATTTATTGCTGCAAGAAAAAGTAGAGTACTTTAGTCAACAACAGAAACTTTGCTGCTGCATTTTTTGAGAGTAGTCCTCATTTCAGTAAATTATTTATCTCTAGTGATTGTGTTCCGCAATAAAATCCCACCTCATCCTGAAGATCTGGGTGAGGTGACAAGGCAGTTACTAGGACGCTCTCAGAAGCAGGTGGAGAGTCTGCCCCAGCCACTGGCCAGCAAGGCTGCTTGCAGAGAAGCAGGCAATACACACCAAGCAACAGCAGAAAAGTCAGGGGAATATAAACATCGTAAAAAATGTTTTATGACATAAACTAGCCTAATCTCATAAAAACTTCACAGGTGTGACTTTCCCCATTCTACCTCATCCTAACCTCAATTTTTCTTCTCTGTGAATTATTTCCTTACAGTACTCATTTGCTATACTCAAAGAGCTGATGCACTTAAATAAGGTAAAGTACAACTTATTTCTGCTTAAAATATATTACTATTTTAGTATTGTGAGATTTCCGTTATTTCATACCCTATGTCTTCTTTTCTGAAATCTTAGCATGCACCACTCTGTCTACCTTAGATGTGTCTGAACACATCAGCTGATTAAATCCTACGGTACCAGTGTAGACAAGGGACGCTCCAAAGGCAGTCCAAATCACTAAGTGAAAAGTCTAAAATATCTGGTATTTTAGTCCTTACCTAGAGGCATAAATACTATACTTCAAATGAATTCAATCAAAGGCTATGAAATAGCATCAACTGCTCTGTCTAGCAAAATGCTGCCAAGCCAGGTATTATCAGGTCATAACGGATAGCATTTTTATTGCATTAGAGGGAAGTGGTGACTTCACCACTTTGAGGTGACACAAAAAGCTTTTGGCAGAACTAGAAAAGACATGGCAGCGCTGGTTAGCTGTGTGATAATGTCATTCTAACCACTTTCATACTAAAAGCAAACCTTGTACTATGCCTCCACTTTCGCAGTGGTTGCTACCCTGATTTTACAAGCTTTCAAACTGACAAAGGAAAAGCTAGATGTCGTGATAGCAAGGTTATATAACAAGAAAAATGTGAGTTACATCTTTGGAAGGTGGGAAGGGAGTCAACCACAAGGCAATCTCCTCCAATACATGTATGTCATCCCAAAATAATCAAAACATCTTACGATATCTGTAGTTTTCCTTTACTATGCACTGTCACTGCACTTACGTTTGCACTCGACGTGGTAACTCTCCAGCTTCCAAAACCATTCAGGACCTCACCTTCTGCATAAATCCAGTCTTCAGGTTAAATCTGGGCCCCAGTCAAATTCACAGCTTCAACTTCCACAAAATATTTTCACCAGTTCTGTACAGGAAAAGCAATAAGGGCTCAGCTGACTGAGGTTGCTTTTTAGTTTCTGGAGTGTTCAATTATGCAGCAGGAGAAATGAAATGACTTTCAAGTACAACGCGAGCAGCTTTAGTGAAAAGGAATGTAGACCAGTAAACTGAGAAGGGAAAGGTCAGAGTTCAGTTGCCAGCGTTTTTAATAGAAATACAAAGTGCAAAGAGGTACACACAAGGAACAGTGGAACAGGTCAAATATGTGTAAAACGAAGGAATGCGATGATAATGTTTCATTTTCAAATGCTCTTAGGATGTTTTCTGTCAGCATCTTCTTCCCTGTCCGAGCTAGATAACTTAATTAATTAAACCTGCAGCTTTCCTTCCTATGGAGAAAAACTTTCTGGAACATAACTGAAGCCCCAATTCATGTAAAGCAATGGAAAATCATTAACATTGAAAGAAAAATGGGCCTTTCACATGTTCCTTGTGAGAACCCTGTGCTTTATGCACCTTTCCCTCTCCATTTTTTGCATGAACGTCATCTGTTTAATATTAGCAGTTCCGCAGGGATTACAACTGTGGTTGTAGCTAATCTACAGTGGACTCTACAATAAACGAGTACAAAGTTGCTTTTGCAACTGAGGAATTTAGCCCACCATTAGGTGTGTTGCAAGAGCTCAGGAGGCTTCGTGCTGCTTGCACATGGGCTACAAGCTACAGCCACCGCAGGCTGTCAGATACACAGATTCCCAGTGCGGACAAGGGAATTTCCAGCAGAGGTATAACAAAATACGTAGTATGACCCTCATTGCTACGGGGATCACCTCGAGAATCCCTCCAGCGGAGGAGCAGCAGAGGGGGAGCGCATGTGACCCTTCACCACTCCCTCCATGGCCTGGAGACAACTTGGCCGTAAAACATTCCCTGTTGGGCTGCTGGAAATCACAGCAACCACCAACACCATTTTAAATTACATTTCCAAACTTCCCAAAATATGGGAGTTCCAAGTCACCTCTGCCTGCCCCACAGCGCCAGGCTGTGCCCCCCGAGGAGCCCAGCACACGGCATCCAGCCGGCTTTTGCCCTGTCCGCATGTAATGCGTCAGGCTCTCCTTACAGCTCCAGTCTGCAAAAACAACGCGTTTTGAACGCTGTGCTGAAGTGTGAACACAGCACTCCCCAACTGGGCAATAATATACTAGCAATGAAAATGTGAGGCTGGAACTGGGGAAAAAGCTCCAAAATCTTACTGTATGGATGTGAATAATGGGAAAATAGTTGCAGCTTGCATTCCAGATACATTATTTAGACTCCGCCTGTTTGTTTTTCTTAATATGACTGAAGTGATCAAAATCTCTCATTTACAATTTTCAGCTAATCCTTCTACATATGCATTAGACGCTGCAATCCTTTCCATAGATGGAATCTAATACTTCCTTTGTAATTCATGGATGAGTTTTCTTAATTAAAAAAATGAGGATAAATCACTCCACTCATGTGGAGTAGTTATTGTCTTAAATAATAATCACTGTGTCTGGATTCCATCACAATGTATTTTGCTACTGAGCACCCTGTTTTCTTCTCGTATTATTGGAAATACCCCTCCCATGGCCTCTGTGGAAATGAGCAACATAATGCTTTTATAACTAATACGGATTTTTTGCAGTTTGTTCTGCTTACACTGCAGCACATTCTACTTAGTTCAGGCCTGATCTCAGAGGTCTCTGTACATATTCGTGTGCCCGTGAGAAAGAGAAGCATGTAATAAAGTCAGTCTCCATGTAGCTCCACAGAACAGTATAAACTTCTCTGCCTCGTTCTTATCTTGTCTGGTACAACTGCAGGTAAACAAATACACCAAAAAAATGTATTTGTTGCATGCTCCCACTGAATGCACGTCATGCTCTTTATTTCACTCAGGGTAAGTAGCGTGAAGCCTCCTCCCCCCTTAGAAAGCTGCGTGGCATCAGCCATGAGACAGGGACAGTTGCTGTCAGTGCTCTTTCAGTGAAAACGTCTCCCTATTGCCACTGGATCAGCACGTGGGTTTGCCTGCTAAAAAAGTTGTAATTTGTTCAAGGGAAAAAATATTATTAGGATCCAGCTTTGTCTGAGATGAAAAGTTTAGCATCCCAGTTCTTCACATAAGATTGTCTTCAGCAGCTGTGAGGAAAAATGCCTGCATCACTGCTATTTTTCTTATTTCTTCACATCTTAAATGATACACCTAGATGTATATTAAGGCATATACAGAGATATGGGAAGCACTGGAACATCTCTATCCTGTAAAGGTAAATTTCAGGCAATGTCATACCAACTGTACCTTGAGTATCTCTCTGTATTACAGTCCGTCTTTACTTACATTAGACATAATTTCATAAAGATATTTCAAAAGTAGCAATGCATATCTTGTATCTATAGATTAATAACTCATGTCTCTAAATTACTTTGATGATAAGTCTGGTATAGGAAAGTTGATTTTCAATGCCTTTCTTGGCTCTGATATCAATTATATATGTTCCTATTAAAAATTAAGCCCATTTAGACTGAGCTAAATGGAACCTGACTGGACTGTTTGGTCTTAAGAAAAGCTGTGACCTTTCGCACTGAGCTGAAGGAAATAATCAACATGCTGGCTTACATTCCCTATTCCTCATTTCAGTTCTATCACAAAAGATTTTTGTTGCGAGAAGGGTTGCTTGGGGTGTTAACAGCATGCTTATCTCATATTTCCATAAATCCATCTTCATTTAATGATTTTGTAGCAGCTCCATAAGCACGATGAGCATAGTCTGGAAAGAAAAGCTGATCCTACAGTAAAGATACTGATGAGAAATCCAAGAGAGATTTAGTTTCTAACTCAGCTGCTCACTGCTTGCAAGACTTTGTAAAGTCATTCAAATTGTGTTCTCCATCAGTAGAATGAAGATTATTTCATCTTGGCTTCACCTTGTTCTTGCTCAAGTCTGAGAGTCTGGACAAGCTGTAGGACAAGAGGGCCCCTGGGGCTGCAAGCACTACTGCAACACAAACAGGTTTCCTTCAGCTGGTATATTTTGATGACAGATAAAAGGTAGCTGGTGTCTGTGGTAATTCTGAATTATATAAATGGCAAAGTTTTTATCAACACCAGGACATTCTTATTATGAAGTTAGTAGGGAGCAACAAGTTAACAACTTTAGTGCTGTCAGAAGTGTTCTCTTTATGATTCCCTATTTCTTTGTTTCACAGTCATCTGTGGCTAAGGAAATATTATCCTCCACTCCTGCAGTGAGTAATTTTCCTTATGTAGTTTTTGCTTTTTGGTATTTTGTCAGAATTTTCCAAATTCTCTCCTGTTTTCATCCTCTATCTGCAAAGAATACTTTCCCTGTACGAAGCTGAACTCAGAGTGGGAATTAAAGAGTTTTTATCTGCTGACACTGGGAAAAGTGAGGTCTTCAAGAAATATTTCCTTAATTACTCCTTTCTTGTATTACTCCCCATTCTCTGTGAATGTTAGCATCCTTCAGGAGGAAGTAGAGGACCCTGTGTAGTAGGCACGGCTACAGCTAGTGGGAAAAGGATAAAACGAGAGCCTGGCTGGCACATTCTTCCCGCTCCCCACCCTCCCAGACCCTGGGGATCCTCACACAATCTCCACAAGGATGCAGGATGAGGACCAGTGATAGAAAGGAACCAGCCAAAGACTCAAATGACAGAGGATATGGAGAAGCAGATGAACCAAAGAGTTGGGGAAATCTGTAGCAGTTCCAGCAGCCACAGCTGGATTTATTTCTGCCCAGTGCTGGCTGTGCACAGATCTCTCTCCTCTCTCTCTCTTGCGGTGTCCTTGCACCTGATCTCTTTCCATCTTTTCCTCTTCCCTGGTCCCCACCAGCAGCCATAAGACTTATCCAGTGTGAAATAAACCTCCCCATGACTCCTCTTCTACACAGGATGTACATGCCTTTTATTTGGTCCTTTAATATGCTTTATTCTTACGTCATCCTTCATCTTTTGCTGTTATAGTCTGTATCTCACCTACAGGGATTGTCTGCACCTCTGTACACAGTGAGATTCTGATGCTGGCTGGGTTTTCATTATGACCAGATTAAACACAGAAAGTGACATTTAACAAGAGTACTGAAGGACACGGCAGACTGAGTAGCTGAGTGGTCAGGCTGAGCATGGACGTTTGTGTGCAGAACAATGAAAGCTGGAGCCAGTCAGCCCAGGGACATGGGATGTATGCTGCAGGAGGAAAAATCAGGATGCTGCTGGGCTCTCTGTCCCACGCTAACTATTAGAGTGCAAGCCAATAAATGATGGCAGAGCTGAGAGTCAGTAATTGACCCAGAGGACTAATCTGATGATGTCCATCACAAAAAGCTCTGCTTGTAGAGTGCATCTTTACAGCAAAAGAGACACCAAATGTGTCACCTCTGGAGTTAGTCAGTGCTTCCCTAACCATCCTAGAACAAACTTTATAGCTTTCCTACTGATGCAGTGGCACAGCAACTTACTCATTGCTCCAAATGTAGATCCCCCACATGCTAACATAAATACACCCACCTGGATGATTTTAAAAATGTCTACCTCTTCTCTTGAGGGTTCACTCACAAAGTTGGCTGATATTACTGCACAAACAGAGAGCCTGACTCTCTTCTCACATACACTGACTGTACACAAGAGCTATGCCTTTGGCTTGAATGGATATATTCCTGAAAATCCAGACATTCCTTTGAGCATCCTTAATCTGAGTCAGAGAGCTGGTGTAAAGGATAACAGGTGGCAGAGAGCACAATTTCCATACAATAATAATACTGAATTCTGTGTTCATTCTGAAAGATAAAGACCTGGCTGTATCTCAGTTACCAGACAAGTGTATGACATCGACGTACTGCAACATTAGGAAAGGCAAATGAGATCTGAGGAGCTATAAATTGAGGTGTCTTCCTCCTCCAGGGAGATAATTATGCATTAATGCCCTAATGAAATTTCAACCAACATACTGTGTATTATTCCCATCACTCATGCCCAGAAATGATGAACTCCAAGTATAGCAAATGCAGAGCAGAATATTTACATGGAAAGGGCCTACCTCAAGACAGAAAGCTGAAGAGCACAGCTAGTTTACCTCAGCAGAATGAGGACTCAGGAGAATAATCCCACCCCAGAAACACACCAGGAAGAAATGCTCTTTAAACTGAAGGACAGGGGTGAAGGAAGATCAAATAAACGTAAACCAGCTAGAAATATTTGGGCTGGAAATAGAAGGTGGTTTCTGACAGTCAGAAGAAACACAACTTAGCACAGCAGGGGCAGAGTCCTCGACAAGCAAAGTGGTGTGAGGGGTCAGTGTCACCGCTCTGCGGCAGTGCCCTGGGGTGTCCCACCGGACAGAGCAACGACCTGCCCCTGCGATGGGGCCGAGAGCCTGGCCAGAGCGCCTGGGGCTTTGTCTTTACGGGGTTCCTTCCCAATCTTGTTTTTCTAGTCACAAAATTGTGAAAACAAGGCAAATCTATTCATACTTGTGAAACTCCAAGAGCTTCAAATCAAAAACAGGCCCGGGGGGGAGGCAGCGGGCGTGCAGCGGGGCCCCTCCGCACCAGTGGCCCGAGAGAGAAGGCCACCAAGAGAAAAAAGCTGGAAAAAAAACCCCAAAACAAGCCCCCAGACCCAGCGCCGCCCCCCGGCGCCGTGCAACGCTCCGCAGGGGCACTGCGCCCGTCGCCGCGAGAGCGGGGCGCCTGTCCCCCACACCGCGACTCACGCTGGCGTCTCACGCCGCCCGCCCGCCCGCCCACGGTGAAAACTTTCCCCGGTAACTTGCCCGGTGCCGGAGCCCCGCTGCCCCCGACGGCACGGGCGCCCCCTCCTCACCCCGAGCCCCGCCGGAGCCGGCGGCGGGCAGCGGCGCCGGGGGGATGTCGTAAGTGCTGCGTCAGCGGGAGCCCGGCGGCGATTGGGGGAGGCCGCCCGCTCCCCGCGTTCACTAATTATAAAGTGCCGCCGCCGCCGCCGCCAGCACCCGCTCCGCTCGGCAGCGGCGCGCCCGGCCCCGGCAGCGGGCGCTCGGCTCGGCGCCCCCGGAGCCGCCCTCGCCGAAGCTGTCAGCAGCCGCGGGCTGTGGGTGCCTCCCCCGCGCCCCCGCCGGCGTGTCTCCAGGGGCTGCTCGGCCTCGCTATATATAATAGGGGCGCCGACGCCGAGGCTGCAGCGAGGTGCGGCTCACTCCCGAGCAACTCCCGGGAGCCCCGAGGGGAGCCTGTGTGTGAGTGAACTGCGCTGCCTGCGGGGGGGACCGCGGGAGGGCCGGGGGCGGCTCTGCCGGCCTGGGGCCCGCCGTCGGGGCGGCTACTCGGGGCGCTGCGGTGGGAGCCCCTGCCCGGGAGGCGCTGCCGTCCCCTCCCGTCCCGTCCGCGCCCCTGCGCGGTGTGTCTCTCCCCCAGAGGCGCGGGCTTCGCGGGAAGGGCGGGATAAAGTGCTCGGGGACGAACGTTTCACCGGACGGGCGCTTCGGGCCGCTTCATCCTTCGGGTCTGCTCCGGCCCCGGACGCAGGTCCTTTGCCTTGCAGCCGCCAAGCGCCTGCTTTGGCATCAGCGCCCGCTTACCTCGCAAGCGCAACCACCCCGGCTCCGCAAAGCGTGTGAGTTACCGGAGTTGCCTGCGACCCCGCACTTGGTTTTCAACAGTTTCGTGCCGCCTTGCCCTGCCTTGCGGCGGGGGAGGCAGTGCCGGGGGTGAGGGGGGAGGCGGCTGCTGTCTGACCTGTCCTTCTTGCAGCCCCATGGCGTTGCTCCTGAGACTCGGCTGCTCGCTGCTGGCCCTCAGCACCTGCCTGCTCCCGAGGGCGCGGGCGGACTGCGGCCGCGACTGCGCCGCCTGCGCCTACCGCCTGGGACCCCGCGCCGGCATCCACCCCCTGGTAAGCGGGCGCGGGGCGGCCCGGCCGCAGCGCCGCGGAGACCGCTCGGGCGGGTCCCCCGCCCCCCGCCTTAACTTTGGAAAGGGGGAGAAGGGGGCAAAGGAGAGAAATAACAAAAATAAATAGTGGGGGAAGCGGCCGGGGTCGCTTGGAAGACAAGTTGTTGAAAGGGGGAGGGAGGAGCGGGCCCCGGGGCGCTGGGAGGGGGCGGGGGTCCGCGGCTCCGACACAAACCCAGCGCGTCCCGAGGAGACCCCCCGGCGCGGCCGGCCCTCCCGCTGCCCGTCAGCCAGGGCCGGGGGGTAAGCACCCCGCGCCGGGCAGCCCCGGGGGGAGCGAGGAGAAAACCGAGGGAAAACGTGGGAGGGAAGGCGGGGTCGGCCGGAGGGGGCAGTTCTGCAGGGAGAGGAGAGGTCGCTGCCGGGCACTTTAGTCCCGGCAGGGCGGGGGGAAGCTGGGCGAGACGGGAAGGGGGTCCCGACCCCCGGCAGGACGAGGGCTCCCCAGGCAGGGTGGCTGTGGAGCTGAAAAGCGGCGGACCTCCCTGGTATCTCACAAAAAGTGGGGTTCGAGCCTGGTTCCAGTAGCAATACCACCCGCTGCTCCTTTTGTCTGCGCGGTGCTGCGCAGGAGTGTGCTGGTGACAGATCCCTTTGGTACTTTCTCCTATGAGCAATCATGCTAAGAATACTGCAGAAGCGGGGGGTTGGGGGCATATCTGTAATGTTAATGATATTGAAATTATATAAAAGTATAGTCACAGAGGCAACTCAACCTGAAATTTAAGTATTAGGGTTAGTGAAAGTCTAGGGTCTCTCAGCCCTCCCTGAAGAAGGTGGGAACTCAGGCTGCCAAGTCCTTTGCCAGTGGCACCTGGGGTTCCCAACCTCAAAGCGATGTGTATTGAGGCATCATGCTCTCGGCACATTTAAGTGATTTGAAAAGTTTTATTCCTATGATGGATTATTTGGGAGCATACAAAAGGAAAGACTGGACCTCATTCTTATGCAGAATTAGGAATCACGGAGTACTGCTTACTCCAAAAGCACAAGAACTTGTTCTTAACCAGGTTTATAAGGGCAATATTCTTAGGATGGCTGGCAAAAAGGTTCCCTATATATTTTTGCTTACATTAGCTTTCAATCAAACTTTAGCTGTAACGTCAGCTAGGGAAAAACGTGGTAGTTTGCTCCTTTGGAGTGACGGATATGAGCTTTTTGGAGTATATGTTGTGGATGTCTACGTTGATACTCTCTCTTGTACACTTTCAGTAATTATTCAAAAAAGAACCAAAGTTCCATTCAGCAATAACACTTACTAGCTGAACAGGAAAAGAAGCAACCCTGCCATACCTGTATGTTTACTATACATGTATGTTTACTATACATGTGCAAACAATTATTAGAAACAAATGTTTCTAGATACTAGCGTCTAGTAACATAACAGAACTCATCACATCGTATCTGTAAGACAAGAATTATCACATTGTACTTGGTCATCCACATCGATGAGATGGAATATGTTCATTTGACAATAAGGGGTTATTAAAACTAATTGAGAAGGGGAAAGACCTATTCTTGCTTTGATTTAGAGCAAGCTCAAAGTCAGACTGAAGCTAAGATTCCATTCTCTCTATAGCATGACTATAATATATAGCAATAAGCATGTAATGCCAGCTAAATTACTGTGTCACAAAATACATAAATACCTTTAATTTTCTTGTGATCAATAAATTTATATATGATTTTTTTATCAGACTAAAATGGGACTCATTTGGGGTGAGGCCAGAGGTAGAGAGCTGGTCAGTTAGCTATTGGAAAGAACTGTGCTGGGGTTTAATTTCATACTTCTAAAGCATATTGAGATCCTTAGAAAACATCATCCATAGGCAGAATAAGTGTTTCTCTTACTGAAAATATTGATGATTTCTTCTTTAATTATTGGGGTATGAAAACCATGAACAAGAAGGAAAACCACCAGATTTACCTTTTTTGCAACTGAAGAGTGTGGCTTCACAAGAAGTAAATCCCCCTGACCAATATGTATGTTATTATCTTTACATGACAGGTTAATGAGTTGTGTGTATGAAATTTTTCCTTTCAGTCAGAAGCAATACAGCTTAGGACTTTTTCCCTTTTTCTGATGGTCGGTCCTTTGCACGTCTAACTAGCAAACCCAGAACTTTGATCCTGCCTGGGAGAGCCTGTATTTCTACATTTGCATTGGTACACATTTGAAAGATCTGTTCCATGAAAGGAAACTAATGATAACAGACAGAAATAGTCTTTAAAGCTATGCGGTGTGTTGAAGATACTGAGCAGTATGGTACAGCTGGCTTCTTTGCAATGAGACTGCCATGTAACTGCTTTCCTAAAATTTCTGAATGTTAGTTTTAATTTCAGAGACTGAATACACTTCTACACTTAATTATGCAGCAAACCACAACTGGTTTTTAGCTTCCCAGTAGTAAATTACAAAAATAAGAAATCGTAACAATTCACCCAAACATAAGGGAGGTGTAGGAACTGTACATGTAGCTTCCTTTGAAATAGAAACATAGGGGCAGCTTTGACATACAGGACCCACGATCCGGTGTTCTGTCTCTTAGAGTGGAGACCATCACATCCTTCAGACAGGGATATGAAGAACTTTAGAACAGATAGGTAGCAAGTCAGCTGTTGACAAAGAGCAGTCCTTCCAAGCCACTCACAAGGAGAGGCATGCTCATGGTCTTTTAAAGACGAGTAAAGGTAAGACAAGGTGGCAGTGCGATGTTTTTGTTACTGTCAAACAGTTCTCAGTAAACCACATCCATTTTTCAGGCATGTACACTAGAATGTGAAGGAAAGCTGCCTTCTGCCAAAGCCTGGGAGACCTGCAAGGAGCTCCTGCAACTGGCAAAGCTGGATCATTCTGAGGATGGCAACATTGCCCCAGGAGACAAAAAAGAGCTGGATGAGAACCATTTGCTTGCGAAGAAGTACGGAGGCTTCATGAAAAGATACGGGGGGTTCATGAAGAAAATGGATGAGCTCTATCGGGTAGAACCAGAGGATGAAGCTAATGGAGGAGAAATCCTGGCTAAGAGGTATGGAGGGTTTAT
Source organism: Falco peregrinus (assembly GCF_023634155.1). Taxonomy (NCBI): domain Eukaryota; kingdom Metazoa; phylum Chordata; class Aves; order Falconiformes; family Falconidae; genus Falco; species Falco peregrinus. Next base: position 47,849,356 of record NC_073723.1, read on the forward strand.
GAAGAAAGACTCGGATGATGATGCCCTTGCGAATTCCTCTGATCTGCTGAAGGAGCTTCTGGGAACAGGAGATAACCCCGAAGCAGGGCATTACCGAGAGATAAACGAGAATGACGGGGACATCAGCAAAAGATATGGAGGCTTCATGAGAAGCATAAGGCGCAGCCCCGAATTGGAAGATGAAGCCAAAGAGCTGCAAAAGAGATACGGTGGTTTCATGAGAAGAGTGGGCAGGCCAGAATGGTGGCTGGATTACCAGAAACGGTACGGTGGGTTTCTTAAGCGCTTCGCCGACTCCATTCTCCCTTCAGAAGAAGATGGGGAAACTTATTCCAAAGAGGTCCCAGAGATGGAAAAGAGATATGGTGGATTTATGAGATTTTAATACCTTTCCCTTTATCCCTTTTGTCCTAAATGAGAAAGACTGCCTTATTGGTCATAACTTATTGTAACGTGTTGCTTGTACTGTACAGTTTTTTACTGTCCTTGGTTAATGATGCAACCTGCGATTTCTTGTTTCAGGTTCTGTGTTCTTTCAAGTCAAATAACTGATTTCTGGTTTAGTCAAGTTTCAGACTGTATTGTAGTTTCCATGCTAGAACTATTTTGATTACTGTATTAATTTTCTTTAAAAGGAAGTACATCTACAGTAGAGTTGCTTAACTGTATATACAATAAATTCTTCATCCTAACTGCATAAATTCTGAAATGTTATTTATTTTCTCTCAGTCATTTAGTCGAGCATCACCTCAATTTTTCTTTAAGCAATCAGAGCAATGTCAACCTCTTTTCTGTAATGGAAGAATTTGTACGGCACACACAACAGCTGAAACACATTTTTGTCTTTAGCTTTCTCAGTTTCTTAGAATACTGGAATAATGTGCTCTAAAGTGAATATAACTGTATTTGCTCTAATTGCTGTCATTTTACCCAGTTAACAGAATAAATATTTAAAGCCTAAACTTATAATTCATAGTGTTCACATGAAAAAAAAAGTCATTAGTGTATTTGACTTAAAGCACTAAAAACATTTCTCCAGTGGACAACACAATACCATGTTTGATTGGTTACACCTTTTATACCCACCCAATGTAGGATTGTACAGTTGGCCTTAAAGCTATAAACATTAACTCAGAACCTGGTAAGTTAGTTTCTGCAAAATAAACATGACCCAAAACTGCATGAAAAACCAAAATCCTAATTTTACAGAGCACCTGGCAGTTTTGCATGGAACAGTTTTGTGTTTGATTCCTCAGCTGGTATAAAGCACTTTGGAACTACTGAAATATGGCAAACTGCTGGTCAGTCTTTGGTTTCAAGCAAAGGCAGTATAAGTAAATCTGAGAACAAACAGCACAACACTAACACTGGTAGATCCTTTGGCATTTACCTAAGTTGCACTTGGATCCAAGGCCAGCTCCTATCCCAGTGTGTGCTTCCTTCCACAATTCGGACCGTCCCCCTAGATGCCTAGTCTGTGAGCACTTCTCCCCACCTACTGCTACTAGTTACTGGTTACTTCCCACTTAAATTAACATAACAATCGCTTTGACCACCGGCACTGACAATAATTTAAAGTTTCTACAGTCAAAATCCTCAAAGCTGTTTAGATACCTGATTAATGCTGAAATAGATAATGGGAGCTAGATGTCTGAAACCATCTGTGGCTCTGCATTCAGTATCTGTATTTCAGGTGTGCACAGTACTACAAGTTGACACAAAAGGCAAATTAAGGGTCTGACTTTTCTTTACTGTCAAATCAATGGGATCTTCTAGGTAGTCAGGACTTTTGAAAATTAAGCTGTGTTTACATATGCACTTAAAAGCTTCATCACATACAATTAGTAGTGATGATTTTTGGCTTGGCACTTACAGGATGATGGAGGTGGTCTGAAGTGGCCAAAATCCTGCTGAAGAGTTGATAAACCGCAGAGCAGTCCTTTTCCTTCAGTAAAAAGCAGGGCACTTGTTTTCCTCTTCCTGCTGTACAGAATTGCTAATACCAAATAAAAGGCAGAAAATACAGATGCTTGTAGAAGTTCCATGGCCTTTTCAGAATTCAGTTGTGTTCCCTGTCACTTTCCCAGAGAGTTCTTCAAGATGCCATTAGCCATAAGAGAAGTCTTCCTCCCGTTCTTTTTCCCCCATAGCACCTGCCCACTAGTACCTGGAGGTCATAGTGGCTGGAGGACATCGGTCGGGCTCCTGGAACACATCACTGGAGTGGTTTCTGCCACAAGGACCCCAGGCTGCGCACACTAAGCCTGCTCTGCAGCACAAACCCATGCATGGGATGCAGCATACTTCAAACATGCACGTCAGAAAGAACTAAAATGATAATGCAGTTGCATCCTTAATTCTTCACTTCAACTTCTATTCTTTTCCCTAAAACTTACTTTCCTCCAATTTAGTCAGAGAGGGTCTTGCCAGCCTTCTAACTAAAAACGAGCATTGTTGTACTTGATGATGGTTTACCAGTTGTTGTCACCCATCCTTCCCAGTAAACAAAAAACTGGTGATTTAATGACGAAGAAAACTCCCCAAACTCTAGCAACCTAGTATGTATCTTGCAGAATGAAGTGCTTTGATCTACTAAACCTCCCTATTTATATAAATTTACACAGTAAAAAGAGTTCTTGATACAAGCAACTAACTGGGATATATGCATGCACACCAAAACAGACGTGAGGGCAAGCAAAGTGGAGGAGTTAAGTTTCTTCCAACATTGAACAGGCAGGTGGAAATGTGCATGTAAGGGGATGTGACTTTCACTCTCTGAATGAAATAGCAAAGCTGAATAGTCCTCATTCCTTCCATTCTAACTGAGAACCTCTCCAGTCAGATGCTTTCTTGCTTTAATAATTATAATTTAAAAGATGTGAAATTAATAAGATATAATTTCTTCTGTTGTGGAATTTCTTATGACTTTCAGTCATGCCATCACTCAGGGGCTCTCTAACACTAAAATGTTCTAACATTCTCAGTAATTAACATTTCAGATGAAATCAGCTCAAACTGTGCCAATGAATCAAGCAAAGCTTCCTGGAGTCCACTTTACTAAATCACAAATCAAAACTCAGGTTGAAGATAGGGTCTGTTGGGCTGGGAGATGAAAAAGGGCCTCTCACTGTTGGCCTATGTGCTGACTTGGTTTTTAGGGTCCCCTAATCTTCCTCCTAGAACTGTCACTTCATCAGAAGGTTATTGAAACAGCTGTATTGCTTTATATGAACAGAAGCAGAAAGGAGGAAAGTCTGATGTCTAGAAAGAAAATTAATTGCAATAGTATTATGAAGGAAGAAATGTCATCCTGAGACCAAAAATGAAATTCTACATTTCTTTTCCCTGGCTTTTATCACTGGCTTGACATTTTTACACAGCAATCCATATTCCAGAGTACAATCAAATATAGTATCATTACTGTGAACACTGAGCAAGTATAACAAAAATTGAACATGAACAATGAATGCTGGAAAGGTCCAGACCAGCCAAAGAGATTAATGCCTCTGCATTAGGAACAAAAAGAAGAAAAAGGCAGTCTCGTTGAGGTTAGGCAAGGATGAGTTAGGCTTTTTAATAGGAACTAATTAGAGGAAGGAAGGAAAAAAAGAAAAAAAAAGAAAAAAAAGGATTTCCTGAACCAAATGGAGTTCACCTACAGGAGCAGATCACGGAGAGAAGCTGATGAATACAATGATTTCTGAATACCAAACCACATGCAGCTGGAGCTTTGTCTGAAAACCTAATCTTAAATCTTGGGATAATGAGGAAAGGTCATAGAACCATTCCCACATCTCAGCTGAACTTGGCATATGCTATGAGCTGAAATATGCAGAGCATAACTTTGAATTTCCTGGGGATTTTTCCTGGTAAATGAATATGTAGTATGATATAATAAGTATAAATAACTACTATGTAGTATGGTATACAATAAATATAAATAACTACAACATTATTATTACAATAATTATTTTGTGATTATTTTTAAATAATTATAATGATTTACTTTATAATCATTTATAACCATATTATTAATACAAGTAATTATAACATCAATGTTGTTAGCTGTTTCAGATAATGTTTCCCAAGATAGAATCTTTACAAGAACAGAAACATGTTCTAATTTAATATACTGACATAAGTATTATTAAACTGTGTTCAACATAGACTCTAAATATGCACTGGTTCATTTTAATTCTGAAGGGAACTTAATTAACAAGAAACAAAATTTTCAATGTACGGTGTATAAAGGCCTCTCTGTCATTAAGGATGGTTTTGGCAAGGCAAAATAACAAATTCATAGCACAACTCTACCATTCCTGTATATATCTAAGTGCCACAGAAAGTTTCCTTTACAGCCTTCTTCCTCTAGCACTACTGCACTCAGCTGGACATGGACAGCAAGATTCCTTCTCATGCCAACAGGACCATCCCAGAATTTGCAACTTAAAAGGCAAATGAATGGTTAAGTACCCTGACCCTAGGTTGCTTGACAATGAAGAAGTTTCTGGCTTGGGTTAGCTGGCCTGGAAACCCAATTTATTTAGGGTGACATTCTGGGACAACCCCAAGGTGCATACCACATTCCTGGCCTTTTAAAGCACTGAGGTGGGATTTACAAAGTCGCACAGAGAACAGTGTAACCACTTCCCTGTCAGAGTCTTAAAATTTTCATGCTTCTCTTCAGTTCCCACCAGGATGGGTGATTCAAGCATCACCAAAGAGATCCTTCTACCTGACTAAGCTTTGAAGTCTGGTCTCTTCCTCCAAGAGCAGCCACACAGGCTTCATCTCTCCCATTTCTTGTGCAGTCCCACCACCTTTCATAGAAGTCCCTTTGTAAGCCTCTGGTCACAGCCTTGGATGTTATTTCACCATCGACAATATTGAGACTTGCTTTCTGACTCAAACCATAAAAGACAATTGTATACAATTGTACTGGAGAAGTGATGGAAACCTCCAGTTCCAAGTCCTAACTGTGGAGGTTAGGTGGCTATTTTTAGATTTTCTGCTTTTAATATTTTGGTACTTTGCTGCCCACGGTGTTAAAAACAGTTATACTTACCAACAGAAATGCACTGATTACATCAAATCTGTTTCATAACTGTTTTTCATAATATCATAACTATATTGCAGTTACAGATGAGTACTCCACCCACCTGGCAATGGTAAGGAGTTATCATAAACATAGCTGCAACCAACAAATAGGGTAGAAAAGCCAGCTGTAAATCATTAATCTGAGCATTCAATTACTAATCCCATCAGCCTCATCTAAAGCATTTAAACTAACAGTTGCATATCCAATTAACTGTTGCTATAGAAAATGAAAATGCTTAGAGGTATTTGACAGACAAATCTTTACTGGCCCAGCAGGGATTTAGACTGAATTTGTTTAATTAGATTGTGACTTTACCTAAATTGAGCATTTACTGTAATCCTTGCTGAAACCATGGAATGAAATCTCTCAAGGTTAAGCAGTCATCACAAAAGCACATCACTTTGCTAAATGATTTGTTAAAAGCACTGTGCTGCTTCCTCAAGGAGAAAGCTGGCATATCTGCACACAGATTACGGGCGCTGCACCTTTCTATAGCTATCCATGCCTGTAGGTATGCAGGGGCAAACATCCCCTTTGCCTTTCTGCCATTACCCCCCTTCTCATCACAGTCTTCTCCAGCCCAACAGTGACTGTTTGCAAAAGATCCTATCAACTGTATTTTCCTACTAGAATGTAGATGTATGCATTGACTTGTACTTCAAGTGCAGTGAGATCTGTGTGCAGACCTCTGATCAGAGCTCATCTCAATTCCAATCCATGTAAAATTACAGGACACAGTTATGAAGACTGTTCCTACACTCCTATGAGAATCTGCATCTTAACTCTTAGACTTAATGCCTCTGGAAAATACTCTAAAACACTTATTCAGGTAATGCTTTTTCTTTCTTTCATGAGCAGAAGACAATGGTGTAAAGCAGTATAAATAATAGGTGAATTTCTCTCATAAAAACAGTCAAGGTAGATAAGCCACATGAGGCTTTGCTGGAACATATACATCAGCATTTTTCAATCATGACCTGTAATATAAATGAGTTTTACTGTTGGACTTTCACATTTCTCTACATTTCTATCTTCATCTCTGAAAATATCTAGCTGATAAGGTGAGAAATGAAGCTGAAATGTCAACTGCACCACATTCCTCTGTCTAGAAAAATATTATGTGGAAGAATATCTTTTTTATTTTATTTTTTGTTAATATGGCATAGCTGTCACGCTATGACAGCTAATGACACAGATAATGTGACAAAGTCGTTCTTGGAAAGTGATTAACTCATTCTTTGCCCATCAGCCAGAAAAAAAGCTGTCAGCTTCCATCTGAACAGAAGCAGTGGAAACCAGTCAAAGCAAAGAACTTCCGTGGGAACCCATGCATGCTTAAACGTTGCTTACCAAGCTGCAGACCAGCAGAGTCGAGATATGGGAGGTGTTTCGCTCCCAGGTACCCATCATACTGAGTTTCCCTGAGACAAACATTAGTTAAATGAGGTTCTCAAGCTAGATCCAGAGGCTCAGAAGTAATAGCTTCTCCCTCTGAATTCTTCAGAGATCCTTTAGACTCAAGGAGATTCACCATCACTGCATAAAATTAATCTGTTCACAGCATCATGCCCATTCACAACATGCAGTGCCTGCAAATGCCTTTTAAACATACCAGCGCTCACTGTCCCAGCACCAATCCTTGTGGGCCCTCAAAAGGCTAAAGTCACTGGTGATATCTGGCCAAAGAAGATGCCAGGGTACCTACTCTACCTTCTTGTAAATGTGAATGCTATCATCATTCAGTTTTCTCAGTATTTTAATGGAAAGAGGAATTGAAACACTAACTTAACCTGAGGCAAAATAAATAGGCATAGTAGTAGGTAAAGAGAAATGCTTAGAGGAAATAATTTTCTGAATAATATCCCTCATTACTGAAGACACCTGCCCTTCCAATTCCTGCACATCTTTGCTATCTGCTGTGGTTCGCTGGCCCTGTGAGTACACTCCAGCTGTTCTGGTGTCCTGGTTGCACTTCTTCCTGGCATCATTATTCTCTGATTGGTGCTTTTCAGACTATTTGATTATTCAGGTTCGTTAGATGCATTGAGTCATGCTTTGAGAAAACTCCACCTACTACAAAACATAGCAGTTTGTCTGCCTAAGTGCCCAGACATCCACCAGCACATCCCCTTTGCCACCAGCTCTGTACTCTCTCACTACCGTTGAGGTTCAGAGTCCCTGAATCCAGCCCAGACTTTCTGATCTCATAAAGTGATCTCAGAAAACAGATCCCTCCTGAGCAGAAATACCAAGTTTCCTTCCCCTTACCCATCACTATTAGGCTCTACAGTGCACAGTGACACTGGGTGATGTTTAGTCAGGCTCAAAGAGACCAGACAACCTGCTTCTGTAGTCTCACCACTACTGTCACTAACATAAGAACTCAAGAACTTTTTCATAAGAACTTTTTTTTTTCAGCATACAAGAAGGGCATATTATTTAAGAGTACATTCAAGTGCCATTATACCCATACGCAAACAACCAACCTACCCTAGTGAAGTAGACCAATTGTTTATCATTCAAGCTGAAAAAGGTTAAAGAGAGAAAAGAATATATAGCTCCATAGCCATAAATAACTGTAGTCTTTTCAATTAATTGGGAAACAGGGAATACCATTTGACAGAAAGAATAGACTATGTAAGGAAAGACATGTATGTCCTTCCAAGCTTCTTCTGGGGAACATGGACATTTCACCCTGGGAAGCAAAGCCAGTTTTCTTTTTGACCTGCCTACATACAACCGAAAACTTTATAACTTTGTCCTGTGCTTATTTGCCTAAACCTGATTCCAAGATGTCTGGCTTTTTACTTCTAAAAAGCACAGTCAACAGCAGCTTTTCCCAAATGACACACATTTCTAGGGATTTGAGGTTCTTCATCTTAAATCCTTAAGTGTCTTTAGGTACAATAATGCCAAGCTCCGTGCTTTGTGCCCTCTTCCTCAGGAACAGCACAACAAAACAGCCTTGTGTTTTCCTTGGGGTGATGCTCTGTGAAACTTACCCCAGATATGACTGTACCATCACAGATACCACATCTGGATACCACAACATCGCAGGCAGTACAAACCGGTGCTGAGTAGGCATGTAGTCTAAGCACCTTCATAGTCATAGGGTGGTGCTGCCCTTTGACTCACGCTGTAATTACCGATGGGCAGAACATGAAGCACTTGCAGGGTTAGATGCGGACACAGATGAGCAACAGCTTCAAAGACGGCCGTGGCGTGCACAAGCCTGCCGAGGCATCCCTACATAACTATAGAGATCTAAGTTGCAATGCCTCTGTTGGCTCAACTATAGGATTGCTTAAAATCAATAGCTAAGGATATTTTTTTTACAGTACTAAAAGTCTTTCTTAAATGCTTATGAGAAATACAAACCCTCCTGTAGCTGCAGTAGCCTATAGTTAGTTACCTCCTGGATCGTGCCCCAGCAGTACTGCAACAGCCATCTGATACAGCAACTCACGATTTTCACTTCAACATTGGGACTGGAAATAAAATTAATTTGGCTCACTGTGTGATGAAGTATATTGAACCAACGAGAAGAAAAGGAAAAAACACAGAAAAGGAGGTCGTCTCAGTTCCCTACTATTCCTGGGAAAGAAAGCAACTCATGCTTTGATTAAGGATACAAGATCCATGTGTTTTGAGCTGGAACTTCTTTTCTTCGTCATTTGTAGGGAGTTACAGCCACTGCCTTTGTACCCCTGATAGACTTCATCCTGAGGCCAAATGAGAGGCTCACTGCCAGGTGTATTCTTTCCTGGGTGCTCTGTTCTAGTCCTGAGTTTTGGGCAAAGCTGTTAGAAAGAATATGCATAGATCCAAGGGATACTTTAATTTTGTGCTAAGGGTTTCATTTCCTTCTGATGAACTAATAAAACCACTACTTTGATTTCATTTAACTTAAGTCTTAGCTATCTGGTGAGATTTCAGACTGACACATTTGACCCCTATGGATCAAAAGAATGTGTTAACAGAGAGAGCTGGAAGACAATTCCCTGCCCTTCTGAAAGTTAAAGTTATTAAAGAAGGGCTGGAGAGTTAAGGTTGTCATATATCCTATATAATAAGGGATTCCCCCATTTCATTGTGTGTTCCATACTGGATTACTCTTAAAAATCAATCACATGACTAAATTCAGTATCGCAGACAGATGTTATAAACTTCTTGTCTAGATCCGTATAAAACCGGACATTTTCTTTTAATAATATCAGTCCACTAACATCAGTAAATAATAGTGACCTCCAGAGAGCTGCTTTTGCTCACCAGTCCTTACCAGTGCTAAACAGTTCACTTCTGAGGAATTAGGCATATCTGGATTTTTTGTTTGGTTTTGTTTCTCCAAATGTATGAATACAAATTACTTTACAGCATGATCTGCAGAACTACATTCATTGTTGGCACTGACACAATATCAGACTACTTTTAAATGTCTGAAATAAAATTCTTTGACAAATTCAGCAAAGATCTAAAGCACTACTAGAGTCTGCAGAAATTAGTTTTGTCAGAAAATATTAAAATATCACAATTTGTCTGTATTTATCAAAGCATTTGTTTGGCACATCTCTTTGCAGCACATGAATGGCTTATATTAAGATTTAAAAAGACAAACACAAGCTATTGAACTGCCTAGTAAAATAATTATTGGTCAAACACTTTTAATAAAGTAATCTTGTTCCAGTAAACAATTTTTTTTCTTTTTTGCAGTAGAGTTTTACGTTTTACATACTGATAATACATTAATGCCTTATTAATATGTTGGTACATGCTTAATAATTATTCATTAAAAGCTGTGGAATTTAATAATCACTAGTAATTAACAATGTATATTTAAAGTATACATTACAGCTCAGACATCAAGATGCATTTCAATATTATTTGCCTCAGCATCTTGCAAGTAAGCTTCGTCCCATCCTCAGTAACAAGAAGATGTTTGTCAATGTGTAATCCACAAAAAATATTCAAAAGTTCCAGCTGGCTTGAGAACAGGAGGTAATTCTCTAATCTTTACTACCAGTCAAGAGGCTGATAAAATGAGTTACGCTTGCATTTACTACGCATGCCTATAGCAGTTTTGACAATTCTGTGTATCATAACAAACATATACACTTACTGAAATACCATGCCATCTTTATCACCTTGACAGCTGCAAGCGTGCCAGAGGATGTACACCATGAAAAAGCCTCAGCCAAATCCCTCACTACATGGGTCGATTTTAGCATGTGTCTTTGACCAATCCTTATGCAGTCAGAAAAGGCAAGACAGTGATTTATGGTAATAGACTTGCTTGATAGACTTAACAGGCTTAATTTGATATGCCTGCTATAACTTCTTGTAACATGGAATATACACAAAGTATACAAAGGTGCATAAAGATACTGGTGTACTGTTATTTCTAGATATTCTTACTTCTGTTATGTCAAGAAGTTATTCTGTGTTATTTAGAAGGGGGGGTTCCTCAACCCTGTTATATTTGATCAGCCTGTCAGAAGACGAGGCCCTTGTGCCCAACCAGCCTGTCCGCTACCTGCGTTTTGACAGCCCACTGTATCGGAGGGTGACTCGACTGACCTATTCAGGGACCCCCGCTGACAGCATCACTGAGTCAAATGCCTTATAACAACTATGCAAATTTCCAGAGACTTATACAAAGTGAACTTCAGCTGAAGATTTTTATTATACAAAATACAAGTTTGTGACTCGAGGATTGCCAGTGATAATACACTGACTGCAAAACAGCTCACTTAATAACAGCTAGTATGAGATAAACATAAAGTTCTTACACAATAAGCACCCCTATGAAGGAGAAGACAAGTTCAGCCTGTCAACAGATCCCAGAAGTTATGATGGAGCTTGTATTAGGTCCCAGTTTTCTCCAGTTCCCCCCCATACGCACAAAGTAATTTTCCCAAATGTGGTTATTTCTGTTCGTGATCTTGTATCTTGTTAGTGGCATACCTTTAACTTTTTAATTGATCTATTTGTGCGTTTGTCCTGTCTCATATATTTAATAGCTTTTGTAGCATTATTGACTTTTTTCAGTGCAGTCAAACATCGGAGACAATTTCTTTCCTGTATTTTTACTATCGCTTATGAAATGGAACTTTTGGTACAAGCCATTTGAAGTTCAGTGCAGACCAAGGTACGTGTGGGGCTAGATACTAGTTGCTGTGTGTACAGCAGCCAGAAGAGTAAGTTTCTCTTTGACAGCAAAATTCAACATTTTGAAACACTGGGACAAAATTGGGACGAAAAGCCACACATACACGATTTCCAAATGCTAAACAAGTCTCTAAAGGATCCATCAAATCTAGCTGGTGGTGAGCAGAATGCAGCCTATCCTAAATACACCGTGTCACCCGAGTCCCTTGTCACTTACCACATCCACTCTCTACTCAACGCTGGCAATGCGCTGCAACCCTCCACTACCACACTGAAGCCTCCCGTTTAGGTATCTAAGTAACTAATCATCATTGTCATCTTGGCTACTTACAGAACGATCGCTAGCTGCCCCTCAGGCCGGGTCGGCGGCAGGGCAGGGGAGGTATGTATGCATTCACACACCTGCATAACCGTGTGCTTTGCGAACAGGTTCCTCCTGCTACCGCTTGCAAAGTTCTGCTTGCAACACCGCCCCCTACCGGTGTAGTTTGCCTTGAAACGTGCTAACAAACAACAGCTCCGCTCCGTTTCATAACCAAGAATTCACCACCGAATCATTTCGCCGTCCCCCTTCTGTAACCTGCTGCTTTTGCCATTGTAATTTCTGACTACGGCATAAGATCCTTGGAATTACCTTGCCCACCTATCTTACGTTGGTTGGCACCTCGTTTGGCACCACAGTTCATTGAGGCTTTGAGACGTGCCTTCAGCCTCGATGGATGTGTTTCACCTTTTGCCGGCACCTGAACAGAACATGCAACAGGTAAGTGTGCACAGAAGCACATCACTGACAGCACAGAATTTTCCACCGTATTTCTCAGGGCAAATTGCATCAAATTATGTGAATTACCTTTTTATTTCAGCTGAAATGAAAAATGCCCCATCATTCCCCCCAAAAATGTAATCTGTTTTTAAACTTTTAATTTAAAATTTAAATTTTAAACTACAAAATCGTGTTTACAACACAGATGTGCGGACCAGAGCGCACCGTGACTTTATTCAAAGTTCTTCCCTCCTATGGCCTGCCAACAAACCCGACAAGGCCTTTGGCATCACTTACTCAAAATGCAAAGTACCGCCAGTAATTAGCGCTCTCTTCATTTGCCTTTTTACTACGAACAGTGCGGGAAGATGCCACGGTGGCCGGGGCAGGCTGAGCGCCGCAGCGGGCCCGCAGCGCTGCCGGCCTGCGGTTCTGCAGCTGGGTAACGCCTGTATGGAAAAGTGAGGAACCGCAGCTGTGTTCTGGAAGATGTGAAGCAACGATAAACAGGTGGCTTCACCGGGAGGCACTTCTGACCGGCATCTCCCTTTTCGCTCCCATCCCAGCCAGCGGGCAAGCTGGTGAAGACCGATTTGTGTTGTTAATTACGAAGTGTTTAGCTCCGTAACCACAACGCCGCCGCAGCGGAGGCAGCAAAGGGCGCTTGCTCCCCAGCCCCGGCGCGGCCGCCCTGCCGGCGGGGCGGGCGGAGGGTGCCGGAGCCGCCCCGCCGCTCTCACGCACCCGAGCGCCGCCTGCCCCGGCCGCGCACCTCCCCAGCCCGCCCCCGCGCAGAACCAAACCCCGGGCCGGGCCGGGCCGGGCCGGGCCGGGCGGGCAGGTACGGGGCAGCCGCGCGCCGGCGGTGAGCGCGGGGGTCGCGCCGGCTGCGGGGCCGGGGCCGGGGCCGGGGGCGGCCGCGCAGCAGGGCGGCCAGGCCGCGGCGGGAGGGGGCGCGCAGCCCTGCCGGGGCAGGGCCGGCGGGGAGGGGACCGCAGCCGCAGGGAGGCGGGAGTCACCCCCTACCCCGGGCCGCGGCGGCGGGCGGCGGGCTGGGTCCGGCCGGCCGGCGGTGGGCGCTGCCCCCCCGAGGCCTGTGAAAGAAATGGTGTGGTCTGAAAGCGGGATGAAAATCAAGGCCGGTAGCCCCCAGGGCCGTGCTTTTCTGTGCGGTCGCTAGTCTGCTGTTAAATGACAGCGTACGTCCTGTGATCCGGGCCGCAGGGCACTGGAAAATGGATCCTTTCCTTTCCAAGGTTGTAGCACACCAGCTTTTTCCGTACTTTTTCTTCAGCTAATACCACCTTGCTATGAGAACAGAGTACTCCATAGCCATTGCCGCAACATACCTGTGTGTACACAAAATGTGTGTTACTAAACCTTTTTAAAAACCGAGGTGGAAGCTGAAGACTCTGGAACGCAACAGCAGGTGTGTAGGAGCTAGCAGAAGTTACTTGCTTTCATCCTACTAGTACGAAGACGGCAGCTATCACAAGACTAGTAAGGTATTTTGTACCTGCACAAAATAACAACGTGAAAGAAATAGTTGTTTGAAAGCCAGGCTCTTTTTTTAGTCGGCATCTGAGTGTCTTGAGGGGCCAGTAACATAATGTATTTCTGCGTTTTTTTAACAGAAGAGGGGTGTTTGTGCCTGAAAAATCATGTTCAACTTCAAAAGCATCCTGAAGATACTACAGTTCCTGAAGTCACTACTTTTTTTAATTTTTGAGAATTTAATCTTATTCATAGTTCCTTCATGCAAAAAAACTTTTGCTGGGGAAATAGTGCTTATTACTGGCTCTGCAAATGGGATTGGAAGGCATGTTGCCTTAAATTTTGCTCCTTTGGGAGCAACCTTGGTTCTTTGGGACGTTGATGATGAAGGTAACAAAGAAACAAGCAGATTAGCCCAAAAAATTGGAGCTAAGAGAGTGTTTCCTTACCACTGTGACTGTACCAATAAGGAGGAGGTCTATGAACAGGCAGACAAGGTAAGATACAGCTTCTGGCTTCTGATTTGGCTTCTTGCTTCTGATTTTTTGCTTCTTTTGCATAGCAAATGCTATTGAATTTTATTATTTTTTTTAAGATATTGCACTGTTCACTAAGGGAAGGAAGTACTCATGTAGGGCAATGACCTCGTTTTGACAAGTAGCTTCTAGATGGAACTTAAACTATGTTTGCAATAAAGTGACTGGGGTTTAATCTGTTCTGTCAAGCTGTATCCATTTCCAGTCTCCATTGTGAGATGGTTACTTCTTTTAGAAGGAGTATGATGAAACATGCAGCAGAGGTTAGCTCCATGATATTAGCTTATTTAATCTTTAATATTTTTTTAAGATACCAATAAATAAATAAATACCCAACCTAAAAAACATCAGCGGATATTGGGGTGGTAGGAGTGTCTTTTTTTTCTTTGTCTGTTTGTTTAGAAAATTGTAATTCCGTAAGGGCCATGTGGGGTGTAATGCTTTCAGAAATATCATTGGGACATGGCTGCTCTCCAGTCAAATTGATGGCTCTGCTTCAGTTTATGTTTTGGTTAATCCAGCTGGAAAGTAAGGTAGAGAAGGATTCCATTTTAAATTGCATTCTTGTGTTGTGCTGACCTATGCTTTGTAAACTTTATTTTTTAATCGTTATTATCAGAATCCAGAACTGGACATTAATCTAACATTATTAATTTTTACTTGTCCTTAAACTACAAACTGCCTGAAAATATTTCCCAGTATAACCTGATTTATAATCCAGTTAGCCACTCTGCCATTTTATCCAAGGATAAATTCCTTTTCTGCTAAGTACATATACTGAGAATTTATATATGTGACTCTCAAGTCACATCTTTGACGTTCTGTGTCCACAGGCGTACGACAGAGAAATTAGCTAAAATGTTTACGTGAATGTTGATAGATGGTTTTGAAATAGCCTTGAAATGTAATATTCGTTTTCTAAGAGTTATCAGGAGGCCTCTTTGCATTGTGGTTGTTGCTTTTACTTTTAACCAAAACAGTTTAATTCTTTCTGAAGACAACTATGGAAGTTTGAAATAGATTTTTTTTTTCCTCAAGAAATATTCCTGATGAAAAGTATTTCTAAAGGGTAAGTTAGATTCAGGATCTGTAAGTATCTGGAACTGCAATTCTCATGCTTGCAGTCAGCAAGGTATTATTTTACCCATACTTGTTAGCAGCATTTGGGGCACAGCCAACTAAGTGCACAGAAGAAAATTCCACTTGAGGCCGTTGGTGCTAGATGTTAAGAACCACAAGTGATATCATAGTAGTACTTGGACAGTGGTGGCAAGGATATATTGCACCATAATAGTATGTCTGCAGAGATGAGCAAGGTATTCGGTGTCCTGGCCTGTGCTGACCCAATACTCAGTGCTCAAGGAGGATGATTTTTGCCAAGCACTTGGGCAGTACAGGTGATGTGATCCCTGTGTAAGGCACTGATTACGCCTCCTACAATTTTGGAGTGGAATTCTCAGTAACTTCAACAATAGTAATATCTGTTACCACTTCCCAGCAAGATGAAAAATCAGTCAAAGCAACTTATGGTCTGTACTTCAAATACGACACTTGATCTTTATTTGGAATGATACTATAAATCGAACAGCAGTTCTTCTAGAATCCCCTTTTTGCAAGGATGAAACTCACTTTAGAATTGACTGAGATCAAATCTCTTTTAAAAATAACATTTGAAATTGGCATTAAATCCCTCTTCCCATAAATGCTATCTGCTTCTTGCAAAGATATGCAACAAAATTATTAGTTTAAGCTTATGTAAGTAATTTCTCTGTTGGAGTTTTCTGTTGATGCTGAATATTTTGAAATTATTTGTTTGTTCTTAGTTTAACAGTCTCAAAATGTTTGTTTTGTGCACTCAAGTAATTCTCAGTCTCCAAACACATTAACCAGATCAGCCACAGGGCTCCAGCCTGCAGAATCTGCTGTGCCAATATCAGCAAAGAGTATCCTGAAGTGGGCAGACTGACCTACAAGCAGAAACTCAGAGTGCTGTTTAAAATTCAGGAATTGCTGTTAAGGTGTTAAAATACTGTTAAGAATACCAACACCTTTGTAGATATTTGCATGAATTGAACAGCCATAATGCAGCCAGGTGTTTTTTTTAGATCAAGTTTTTCAGCTAGGGGTCTCTTCTGCTCATGGAAATACCTGCAGCTTTTTGACTGGTAATATGAAAACTCTTGATCTTGGGCACAGAAGATAAAGCAAGAGCAGAAAAGTTAAATTAATTGCTTTTATTTGGTATATTCACTGCAGGAAAAAAAAAAAGGTATTTTCCATTAATGGAACCTTACTTTCTAGGAAGGAAATGAGATCATCAAAGTGCCTAAAGAAGAGGTTTTAGAATAAACTGGTGAGCAGCAACGAATTTTCAGGGTCAGGCAGTCTCCACCTGGGAATTCTGAAGGAAATCAGATAGGGGTCTGATGAGCCAGAAATCCGTGGGGGTTGTTTTGCTATAACAAGTGTCCAAGGAATGATGTAAAGTAAAACATGCCAGTTTTAAAGAGCACTTGAGAGGACCCAAAGAAACTACAAACCTGTCTTATAGAAAATTGGTAGAAATGACAATAAATAGAAGAATTAATAGACATCTGAAGAAATACATACCAAAGAATAATCAGCTTGACTTTTTGTAAATGGAAGTCACGCTTCCCACATTTTTGGGGTAGTGAGTAAACATGTCAAATGAAGCCAGGTTAAATAAAATGCCGCCATTGCGGAAACTATGTTGTAAAGAAAAAAAGAGGATCATCATATGGACTGACATGGCAGTTAGAAAGGTACGAGTGGGGAGAAAGTACAGATCTGTCCTACAAAGGAAGAGTTGGGTGTTCCTGCCATACTCAGCAGTGTCTGGATTTGCATTCATTTGGGCAGGTGGAAAGTGCTAGTATCTGAGCCCTGCTTGCCTATTATATGTGTCTAGGACACAGCTGGAGGAGTACCAAGTCTTCACTGAATGCTGAGGTTCCCAGAGAGAGCCAAAGGAGTTCAGCTGTTGGGGAGTCAGATCCAAGTACCTGTTCCCAAATTGCCAGACCGTAGCATATCTGGGATTTTTATGTTTTTGTAGTCTTTACACAATTTTTGAGACACCAAATAACTGCCTGTAGCACAAAAAAACTCTGTGGTGAGCCTGATTCTTAATACTATAAGTAAATCTTGGCATCTGCTTTGATATAAATCCAAGTATAATCCAAGGAATCAAATCTTTTTATAACAAATCCAAATTGAGCTAATGGTGATTTTGGCCTTCTCTCCAAGTGGTATTGTCTATTTCATGGTACATGCTTCTGTGCTCAAAGGATTGGTATCTCCCAAAGATCTGTGCTGAATTCTCTTTTGTTCAGTAGAAAAGATCTGGAAAAGGGGTTGAACAGGCTTGGCTGAGGAGTACAGATTCTCACAATACCAGAAAGAGGGGACAAGAAATGTTCAGGTTGCAATTAAAGCATGCTCACAGTGCACACTAAAGCTTTGTACCTCATTATCTTAGGTTCCTGTGGAAGTCAAAAGTATTCTGGAGTTCAGGAAGCAATTAGACAAATTCTTGAGGGGGGAAATCATGGGAATATATTAAATACAAAGGTCTAGATACCTTAGCTCTCTCAGGAAGATCCTGCACTGCAGAGTCTGAAAAGCTGAGGCGTACACTGGAGGAGACTTTAGTCCTGATCCTTTTTTCACTGCTTTGTGCCATGAGACAAGGGCTATGGGGATAGATGGACCTTTGAGCTGATGCAGTACAACAGTTCTTAGGTATTTACATTTCTAGTAGATATATAAATACTTGCAAATATCACTAAAAGTTTTCATAAACAAAGCACAAGAGGCAAGGATGCCTTCTAAAGCTTCCTGTTTATCCCTTTTTTATTCAGGTTAGAAAGGAAGTTGGGGATGTTACTATTCTAATCAATAATGCTGGCATACTGCTTGGGAAAAAGTTCTGTGACGTTCCAGATGAAGATTTTGAAAAGTCCTTAAAAGTCAACTTCTTCTCTCAAGTCTGGGTAAAGTACTTTTTTCTCTCCTGGGTGACCAAAAGTCAGGCAAGTATTTTAGTGTAATGCAAGTAAAATACAGGCAAGTATTTTAGTGTGAAAATCCCCATGGTGGCACCTACCTGGGGAACCCAATTTGGAATAGGGATGGGAAGGGCCTTGAATGGGGGAAGATATGTATTTTTGATCATCCTGTAATTGGAGGCACACCAAATTCACAGGCCCCTCTGTATGTCTCAGTAATATTAACACAGACCTGCTTGAGCACTCTGGTAAATCAAAATTTTGTGCAGCTGTGTCATCCAACATGCTGTGGCTGTCACAGCTGTGGCTGAAGTTAGTGCTGACGTGATGGCATGTGACTTTCCTGCTCCTGGTGTCTGCTGGCATCAGAAGGCTTTGTCTAATAGACTTGTAGCATTCAGGGAGGTACAACCAGTGCTGGACTTGACAATGTTAGGTTTATGGTTGGACTCCATGATCTTAAAGGCCTTTTCCAACCTAAATGGTTCTATGATTCTGTGCTGCGTGTCCTAGTCACCATCTGCTTAATGTACATAGAAAACTAATCTTGATAGTATTATCTTTGTTGTGGTTTGTTTTCATACCTCTGAAGGAATTTGCTGTTATTTAGGGTCTCGGTTGACCTTTAGAAGGTTTTGCTGTGAGGGAGTGTTACTCTTGCCCCCTCTAGCATTTGTGTTTTATATGCCTGAGTGAGTAGCCTGCATCAGGGAAAAATGTAGCTAAATGGCATTTCTCAACAGAAAATCATTGCAGATGGAAGTCCTCTAATAATTTTCCAGCCCACAGTGCATCATTCTTCCAAATACTTAAGGTAAAGGGACTGAAAGAAATGTTCTACCTGACAGGTCTGAAGAGACATATGGCAGGACAGTGACCATGGGTCCTCAACCAAAAAACCATGTAGTAGGCACACACATCTGGAGTCAAATAGACATTGCAGGACATCTCAGCTACTGACAAAAAATTGTTACTGCTCTTGTCTTTTGGGAGTATTTTTTGTTTGTTTGTTTGTTTTTATCTTCCCCCTCATAAAACTCTAGTGTCCTCCTATATAATTAGCATCACCCACAGTGGTGGTCTGGGGTGCCCGGAGTTGTCAGGCAGTTTGGTGTGTAGCAGCTGGGGCTGGTAGACAGCTGAGCTCCCCTTGATGTGTTGACTTCTGGCTCCCTCTTGTGTACCAAATCTTTGGTAGTAGTCTCAGACAGACTGTGAGGAACCAGAAGGCAGAGAAAATAACAAACTTTGCTGCTTTTAGCACCATTATTTTAACGCTGGCAGATCTTCAGATAGAGGGCAGCCATTCAAGGAAATGCTCTCTCTCATTTCTAAATTCTTAGAGATAGAAGTTCAGCTGGGCCTCTTGTATATTGAAGACCCAGAAAGCAAATCAGGTTGTAAAGCCTAATTTGGAATGCAGTATTTTTAGCATGTCTCATTATGAAGGGCTGGGGTTTTTTTTGTCTCTTAGACTTGCAAGGCCTTTCTTCCAGCCATGATGACCTGTAACCGTGGACACCTGGTTAGCATAGCCAGTGCAGCAGGATTGTTGGGACTGTACAGAATGTCAGGTTAGTATCATCAAGTGCCATTACAAATTAGATCTACATACAAACAACTTCTCTTGGAGATCTCTCGAATGCTTGGTTTAAGCAGTTTATACTGATGTATCGAACACTCAGGAAGAGCCTGCAGATACGAAAGGTGGTGGTGGTGTGTTGAAGAGGATGATGGTGGCATGTTGCCTCAGTGGCAGAGGGAGCTCACTGCAGATTTTACTGTCTGACTGCAGCCTGTCTTACCTCCACAGAAGAAAGACAATACAGCTCATACATGTGCAGTGAGAGGGAGCCCCGCATACAGGTTGTCTAACACTTTCTCATGGCAGGTTTTTTGCAGATGAATGTTCAGAGTTCTGAGACATACGTGGGTTACGCCTGGAACTATACGTTTAGTTGGAAAATGGTTTACAGGTCCAGTAGGCATTTTTGCAGAGTTTTCCTCAAAATTAATTTGGATGAACTGTGTTTTAAGCTATTTAACAGCTCCATATTCTTGGCTGTTTCCCTCAGGAGAGCTTTCTGCTACAGTCCTGACTATTTCATCAGCCTGGGTCTGCTGCCCAGTCTCTCCTCAAGGCTCTCTGACATCTTGATCATATCTCTTAGGTCACCCTATGAGAACGTGAACTTCAGTGTAATAAGTGTCTCATGTTTCTTCTGCTGACTGATGGTGCTACTGTAGTGTTATTTGCCACCTGTTATCGTTGGGTCAGTTTCTATATTGATAATAGGTCACATCCAGCTTTCATCATTTATCTGTAAGGCTTATGAAAGTGGACCTGCATTTATAACTTTTTACACTGAAGCTATGCATTATGTATGGTTCCATCATCCACTGTGGTTGAATCCCTGAAGAATAACAAACTGTCTCTGATGTCAGTTTTTGAAGTTACTGTTTTAACAAAATTGGATTTTGTTGTATCTAACTGTTTTCACACACATTTGAAAAAGCCTTAGGAAACCACATGTAAATTTCTGTATTAAAATAAGGTTCTTACAGTTGCAAAATTATAAAATATTTGGGTTGGAAGGAATCACTGGAGGTTATTTGGTCCAACCCCCCCCCCCCCCCCCCAAATAAAAGCAGACACAACTTAGATCAGGTTGAACAGGGCCTTGTGAGGGCAATTTTTTATTATCTCCAAGGACAGAGTTCCATATGTTCAGCAATAAAATTTAGACAAGATTCAGTCTTCCCAGGCAAATAAAATGATACTGTAGTTGCAGGGCAAATCAAAAGAAGTAATAGGTTAAAGCAGCATTTATAAGTAGGATATTTAGATTTTAGCACCAGAAATAGTTCTTACTGAAATGTAACCTGTAATATTAAAGGGTGAAGATGTTCTGAAATCCAAGAAGGCCTGGCTTGCATATGAGTATCTGGAAATGTACATGAAATGTTGAATAAGCTCATCTTCCTATATCTCTCTATAGTGCACTCAAAAAAAAATGTCCTCTGGAAAGCATTAATCTTATCCTCAGAAAACTGTGCATCAGTCATGGGAAGAGCCATTAACCCTCAGAGTTAGCATCACCAATATGCACAGCATCCTTAAAATACTAATTACAAGACTTCTACTTACATAATTAGGTAATTTGAGGGCTTAAATATTATTACAAAGCATTGATTTCTGTATATAACACTGGGATGCTTGTGACATACTTTGGCTATTTCTTCTTTCTTCACTTTTCAGATTATGCTGCAAGTAAGTGTGCAATCATTGGAATGATGGAAGCCATAGCTTCGGAACTGTATCATGCAGGAAAACAAGGCATTAAAACCACAATCATTTGCCCTTATTTTACTAATACTAAATTAGCTAAAGGTTTTCAATGCCAGTAAGTAAAACTATTTCATATGTAAAAAAGAATCACTACTCACTAGATATGCCATATTCAGTCTCTAGCTATTATAAGGTTGATTTGCTTTTCAATTCAGTATTTTTGCCCTATTGGCACATACAACTGTGTCTCAACATAAGAAATCCAAGTGTTGTGTACAATTAATGACTGACGTGCAACAGGGACTGTATAATCTCACAATCAAGGAACAGTTAGGGATGCACAGCATTTTTTAAGGCAACCTTATTTGTTAGCAGAATGGGCACTGACTGTTGAGATTCTGTGCCCTAAGAAATTTTGGCACTGTGATTACAGTTACGGCTCTCAGGATACCCCATGACGTGTCCCACTATCTGTATCAGCAGGTACTATACTTCTCTGAGTGAGTATAGCTGTGGTGGTAGTACTGGGTGAGTGGCTGTATGTCTGTAGTGATGGGAGAGGTGGCAGGCACTCTATTAGTCATTACAGTACCCGTGATCTTGTTTTTTCAGTGCTCTGCTCCTGCTTCCACCATTCATCATCCTGTAGTAGCATATATTATGTAGAGCACAGCATTCCTCCTGGCTGGAAACAGGCCTGGTCCTGGTCTGTTTAGCTGCTGCCTCAACATCTACAGTAGAAAAGGAGGTGGTGTGCAAAGGGCATCACTACTGTGCATAGAACAGCATATAGTAGGGCTTAGCTTGGTAGTTTTCAATGCTGCAGTCACTGTGGGCATGAACTTCATTAGGGTTGGAGCAGGGCTTGCACAAGTCATTAGAATTCACATCACCAAAGCGTTTTCAATTTATTTTGATGATAGCAGGAACAGAGAGAACTGGAGACTCCTTTTGAAGGCTACTTGAGGGGAAGGGGAAAAATTCTTAAATTATTTAATTAAATTATTTCTGTGTTGGAATACATCTCAAAAGTAGTTTTATAATTTCATAATACTTCATTTCTTATTTCACCAGAAACCCACTACTTCTTCCTGTTTATGATGTAGAGGGTGCAGCCGGCAAGATCATGGATGCAATTCAAAAGGAAAAGTTTTATCTAATCATGCCTCTGACTCTACACTTTCTTGCTTTCAAAATGTAAGAATGTGACTCATCTTCTAGCATTGCCTTCTTTCCTTTGCCATATGTCTGCAAAATCAGCAGGAAAGTTTAGTAAAAGCAATTCTTTAGTTAGTATTCCTGCAGCCAGTCCAGTTATATGCCAAATTATGAAGAAAAAGAGGTTGTTATTTTTAATAATCTAGGTGAAAAGCATTCCTCTGTCCACTTCTGTCTCTAATATACATCTTAAGATATAGTTATGGGGATAGAAATTTCAAACGTTTTCCTGTGGTGGTATACTGGGAGCAATGCCTGGGCTAGAACTGTCTGCTGCCAGTAACTGCCTTCACCACTGGCTGGGCTTTCACGGAATGGCTTGGTCTGTCATTTGTTCCCCCCATTTATAACATGGGAGCACCAAATGTGTTATTGCCAGACATTAGAAGTATTGAGCACATATAACAAATTTATCATTTGTTTATTTATACATTTTTCTAAAAAAACATAAGGCTAACTTGGTGTTTGTCTTATCAGTCTCATTCCTAGAAAAATGATACTACTCTTCGAATCTTGCTTTAAGATCACCAACAGCTTGGATAAAGCCTTTGGTCGGAAGGAAAATGCTTGAAACCTTTCAGTCAAAATATTCTGAAGACCTCAAGTGCCATCTAATTGAAAATTTTCAGTAAAAATTAATTCAGAATCATTCGTTGACAGAAGATTTGCTTCTTGTATGATATCTGACATTGCTGAGCATGCAATTTAATTCTTCATAACTGTCTTTTAATCACTGATTTATAGCCACAGCCTGCTCTCTCACTTTATGATGACATGCTGCTTTTATCTGAGCTCTCAATAAAAGTCTGTATGACCTGGCAGGGATGTTTGACTTAATTTCATACTCTGAATTCTCAATTTCTAAGCAAAATCTCAAAGCATGGGAAAAACACACTACTGTTCATGCAGAAAGAAAAAAAACACAAAGCATTTAACATATTTCCCTTTCAGTGTCAAAACAGCACTGCAGTTCACACAAAGCCAAAATGAAGAAAGGCACTGTGGATGATGTGCTCTGGCTGACGAGCTGCACAGGGAGCCTGTGTCCTGAAGAGGAGTGAACTGCAATGAGCGCTGATAAAGTGCAGTGCTGTGGTGCTTACCGTGCTTCTCATTAGTCACAGTGCACTTTTCTAAACACAGTTCTACAGGGGATATGTGCCTTGGTTTTAGTCCATGGCTAGAGGCTGATACTGGATCATTTATCAAAGGTTGTGGCTTAGAAAGAATGTTTTGTAAAACTGTGGTGGTGGCAAAAAAGTAATGTGCCTACTCAGAACGGAAAGGTGATGAAGCCCCCACAACCAGAGGAAGCAGACAGGAAAAAATCCGTTATAGAAATCACCCATTTATAAACATAGGTTCTGCGGTGAGCATCTGCTGTAGGCAGCTACATGTTGAACACTGATGAAGTCCACAGGCATCTGACTCCCTTCTCTGACCCTGTCGGCTCCTATGCAGCTTTGAAGTACCCTGCTGAGGCCAGATAATTGGGTTCAAGACGTTGTGTCCCAGGTTAGGTCCCTGAAGTCAGCAGCTGAATCTGGACCTGCAAACTGGTCCACACAGTTCTAAAGGTTCAGTAACTTTAGTAAAATTACTTAGAAAATAATTGACTTAAGAGTATTGTGAGGAATCTGTGCAAGAAATCTTTGGCAATTTTCAGAGTAATTTCTGAAAAATCATTAAAATTCAAAATTACATAGGTGTTATGTTAAGTGACCGAGCAACAACTTCCCATGGACTGTATGGCTTTCAGAGACTGAAATTTCAATGAGGTGTCTGTTGAAACATAACTCTGCTGTAAATCATGGGAAAAAGAGGACAGACAGGAGGAATACCTCATGTGTTCTTGGCCAGTTATGAGCTAGCTCTTGGGCAAAATCTCATATTTGGAGAGAAGTCACAGCCATGTCCTTCAGCTGTCTTTGAATGAAATAACAACCTAAAGGTCTTAAAGGAAAAAACTCCCCAAGAGCAGAAGTTCAAAGATTAGCTAAGCAAAAGTATTGCCTGGTACTTAAATGATAAAAATCAATCCTCATGCAAATTTTCAGAAAATGCTAACGTAAACCATTCATAATTTGCTTAATTTAAAAATAAATAAATTGTAGACCAGAATAAGGAATCTACAAAGCATGGTTTTTAAAACTCCACTGTAAGGAATTCAAGAGAACCTTGAACGGTCATCTATTGCCCACATTTGTCACCGTATTTCTACTGCACTTAATTAACCCCATACTTACAAGCTCCCTTCCAGCTACAAATGCCTATTGAGTGCACAGTCCAACTAAGAACCTATTTTTTCAAATCTCAGTGTTTTCAAAGTAAACATACATTCAGTAAATTTTTTCATGTACCCTATAGATATTACGGGGAAAA
Organism: Falco peregrinus; assembly: GCF_023634155.1. Taxonomy (NCBI): domain Eukaryota; kingdom Metazoa; phylum Chordata; class Aves; order Falconiformes; family Falconidae; genus Falco; species Falco peregrinus. Next base: position 47,874,329 of record NC_073723.1, read on the forward strand.
TTTTAGGTGATAGAAGGAGAAACCTATCTGAAGTTTGGCTCTTTAGAAAGCAATGTTTATTGATTTATACTCTGAAAAACTCTCTAGGTGATCAGTAATTGAAATATGTTTTTTCTCCTACTAATGAGACAGGAACAAAGTCTAAATTGTTTCCCTGCAAATAACGATCATTTTCTCAACTGCAAGCAAATATATTGAGTTTTGGGATTTCCTTATTCCACATGAACATTGCAATTTGATCTATGATTGGTTTTAAGAATGGTTACAGGAGACTACAAACTGCCATGACATTATATTTGTGAATGTATTTAGGGCCTGAATATGCTTAATACATAATTTCATTGCTTGCAATGCAGAGCTTATGAACAGGGCTTCCAAGGTGAGAGTCCTATATTTCAAAATTCTTTGTAAAATGAGGCTCACATTTGAAGTAGTTACCTTTTAGTCACATTAGGATTTGGTGGACTAGCCATCATTAAAAGTCCAGTATGTCAGGATTAAGTATTTGTATCCAAAGAGCGCATTGTAAGGGCTCTCCTTTCAGTACCACTGTTTTCCACCCCCACCCCCCCCCACCCCCCGCAGTTTCTTTAACTAAAATTTGTCAACCTTACCACCAACATTTGAGGTTGCTAAGTTTACCATCTATATACACAGGACATGAAAACTTTAATAATAATATAAAGGAAATAACGCTGTGTTTTCTAAGCCATGTTTCACCTACTCTGCATAGCCACCTTGCAAAGCCTTACTCTGTATTGCTGCAATCTCTGCCAGGGGTACTCTTTGGCTCCGTTTTTTCCCTGGCTAATGTGCTTGTCTCAAGAAGGAATTTGTAAAGCTTATGCTTTCTAACTCTCATAGTGATCTGTTAGATCTTCTTATCAGCCTTAGAAATCAGTAACTCACTCTTTTTTATGAAAATACCAGGAAAAGATTTCATTTTTTATTTGTACAGAAAGAAGTGTGATGGATCCTGTAACAGAGTTCTAAACCTGTAAGCTAAGACCTTCCTAATAAAGTTCAGAAGACTCAATCAGATGCTGTTCCTTTTTTGTAATATAAAATTATTTTGTGTTTTGAAATATAATGTACCACTTAAGAAGCATCTCAGAGTTACTGACAACTCTCGAGAAACATGTACTTTCCTCCACTGAGGCTTTCATCTTATTTGGAATTCCGCCACACAAAAACAATGTTGCAAGAGAAATTCTCTTACCACTGAAGCTGAAAATGGGACTGCAAGGCAGTTTATCTTCATTCTTTCTCCTCTGGGAGTAGTCTTGGTTCTCTGGAAAATGGAAGAAAAAGCGACAAGTGGATTAGGCAGATTAGCCATGGGCTGAATCTACCTATGGCGCTGCATCGGTAGAGAGCTAATCTGTGATGTCGGATAAAAACCGGTTTCTTGCTCTTGTTTTATACCAAATAGCACAAAATACCTTTGCAGAGCATATTTTGCTTACAGAGGAAGTTGTGGAATTGGGTATCATATAAAGAACATTAATCATATTCAAATTATAAGCATTTCGAGGAGAGCAGCATTTGAATGATACTGAGTCACCTTGTAATCTAACAAAACTCTTTAAGCAAACTTCAGTGGCAACCACATGCAACTTTAGTTTCTCAGCAATTTCTGTACCCTCTTGGATATTTCACTCTGTAAGTGAGAGCTCAGGTGGTTTTGGTGGTATGTGGCACCCTGTGACTCCTTAACCCCCAGAGCATGAAGGGGAGAGAGAGGCTTACTGTAGGACAAGGTCCGCAGGCTGGCTGGCTCAGTGCAGCTTAGTTCTGCCCCGCAGCAAAGCTCCTTCTGGAGGAAGAGCATTTTTGCAGCATCTGCAGAAAGCAGAGAATACGGTGCTATGTACAATACACTGTACCATAGGCACCATTATGCAGTGGGCTTCTAGGCTCAGACCCAAAGGTCTGCACTGCCATAACCAAATCGGGATAACCATCCAAAACACACAGCTCTAGTGAAGACAGCCATTGCATGGAAATGGAGATATATTACATACATTTACATCCTGAGTTTTTTAGTTCATCTTTTACTTGAGAGATAAATGTTTCCACCCAATCAGATTCAATTTATATTCTTCATAAGTCATCACTGCAGTTTCTCATATATGCTCGAATTCTTCATTTGTGTACCTAAGCATGGAATAACATCTTAGAGGCACCAAGGTGTAACTTGCAGAACCTAATAGAAACAAATGGACCTTCCCAGAAATTCTGATAGCTTGTTCTGTTTAATCACCTGAATTGGCATTATCCCATTAAATTATAAAACATTCCCGCAACAACCTCAGGCTTTCCAAATGCCCAATCATCCTCCAAGCCTGGAAAACTCATTATTTTATCTAACAAGTTTGTTTGGATCCCAGTTTTGAAAAGTGAAAACAATCTGAGAGAGTAAATTACTAGTACAAAGAGAAGACCAAAGGAAACAGATGGGAAAAGACAGCATAACACAGGGGCCAGCCTGAAGACCTTGATGTGCACGGTTTCCCTTGCACACCATCAAGGTACCAGTGCTTGCAAGAAACCCAGCAAAAGGTCTCGGGATACCACATAAAGACAATTAATTCCCATCAGATGCTCCCAGCCAGCACAAAGGCTACAGATGAATTTGCACACTGATCACAGAGCAGTACGCAGAAGTATTTGAATATGTTGTTCACTGTGGGGAAGATTTCCATTAATTTCACTTATTGTTGAAACACATGCTACAGGAATGTCACTTACTAGATACTAGGAGTTCCCAGTGTCACCTTATTCTCCTATTTTATTAATTAGTAATTCTGAAATTGGGGAACCCGTTGCAAATTGACCTATAGTGGGAGAAATAAAGGAAATTATTTTAGTAGGACAACTTTTAGAAAAAGACACTCTAAGATACCCAAAGGCATATTGAGGCTCATTTTATATTCTAGCCCACAGTGAAAAATGTATTTTCAACTTCTTAGCTTCTGCATGGAAAGGTGTTTAGTTCACAGTTCCCACAAGTAATAGAACAGACATGGAGCTGAAAGTTAGGAAATTCCCTGTTCCCCTGTCACTACCTTTGTCTTTGACCAAAAGGTTTAATCCCACTGTTTCAATATTCTTATTTGTACCCCAGGATACACAAAAAAATAATGGAAGTGGTATAAAGTATGTATAAATGTACTGTCCCTATTTTTCACTATTGCCGGTTGTGGATAAGGAGGCTTCATGCTTATAAAATTTTTCAGGCTCACTAGAAACAGAATCGTCATCTCTATTTATTTTTACACTCAGAAGTAATGCTGTTACTTTCTATATTATCTTGTTATTTTCAATACTTCATACAATTTTATGAGGTAGAAAGGCTTAAATCAATCCAAAGAACTGTTATTAACAGATCAAAATTCTACGTTGATTACTGTTATAGATTTTTCTACTTTCTTTCTTCAGTCAATACAATGCCTCTGTTCAATACTTCAGATACTTCAGGATGCCACAGGCTGCTAATAAGAAATTACTCTTTTAATGTGAAAAATAATGAATACAGGTATAATTGCCATTTACCATTGCACATAACTGTTGCTGAAGCCAAATAAATGATCAGGTGGACAGCCATTTCAATAACTAGTCTCAGCTAGCAGCACTGCCTGGGGTGGCAGTGATTTCAGTAGTTACGAGGCATTGCTCAATGCTTTCATAAACTCCATGCTTCCCAGGTGTTCACTGATCAAACGTCTTGTGTTGGTGGAAGTGGCATTCTACTAGTTGCTCTGTCACTTCCTCCACTGCTTCTTTCTCAGAAATGTGGTTAACAAATGAACACATTAATATTTCAAATACGCCTTTTGGATGCCATTTAAGTCACTGTTCACCTGATTTCTTATTGCTGTCTGGTTTAGATGAATCATACCCAGGAATGCCTTCTCTGTTGCATTGTCATTAAAGGGAGCCTAGGTAGCTTGTGTCTACAGGTATGCACAATGTGGATGTCTACTTTGAGTCAACGGAATTCCCCAGATAGCAGGGCAGTCCTCCTGTCTAATGGAGGGAAAAGTCAGGAATCTCAAATGGTATTTTTTTTCGCTGCGCTATTGTAGCAGCTCTTCACTTGAAGCACTGCTTGCCATCCCACCAAGCCACGGGCTGATAATTAAAGGCACTTCTTCATAAAATTGTCCTACACAACACATTTGCTGTTCCAATATCTGCATTTGTAATCTGGGAAGCATAAAAAAAATAGTGTAATAACATAACACATATGTAAATGTATTGTTTCTATTTTTCACTCGTGAGAGACAAAAAGTTGATGTAAGGACAGAAACTGTTACTTTATTCCTCTGTTTCTCGATTGCTTAGTCAAAAGACCCAAAATCTTAAAAAATCATTATTGAAAATTATCTTGTCACTTTTAGTATTTTTAAGTTGATAGCATTTTTAAACACATGTTTATGGCCTTACAAAAAATTTTTTTATGTACAGGCAAATTATCAGTTCCATATGAAGAAATATTCAATAAATATCTTACACTGTTAATAATAATAACCGTTATTTACTTTTTACCAAACTCAGCTCCTTCAAGAAAAAACATTTATAAAGTAGCAGCAATGATGAGCTCAGTACAAACAACAGAGATGTTGACACACAAACAGAAAAAGCATCCAGGAATAAAATTCAAGTATCGTCCATTATCTAACCCATCTTACATGGTAATTAAGAACAACGCAAGTCTTGTGAAATGCTTCCATGTTCTAAGACACTAAGAGCTCTGTAGCTTTTCAGACGCCATCAGTGTTGCCTGTGGGTTCTGTCCAGGCATCTCCCTATATTGCAATTTTTAATTATTTTTTTTTTCATTTTACTCTTCCTTTTGACTGTATGGTCAGCCAAGTTGCGTATGCCTTGCTAAGGCTAGGCTTTCAGGGCGCTTTATCACCAGATGCATGTATCTAAAATAGGTGTTATGAATTTGGTTCTAGATACTTTTGTTTTTCATTTTAGCAGGAAAGACCTAATATAATTTTCAGCTCAATCATAATATACTTTTATGTGCTTCTTCAGTTTTGGACATTATAGAAAGTATACAAGATTTGACCGTTTTATAAAGAATGATAAAAGAGATCTTAGTCTAGTGTTGAAAAAGAGCACATATATAATTAAAGCAAAGTACATATGTATGAAAGAGGGGGATAAATATGAAGGATATGGTTGTAGCTGCTAGCCTGTGTGTATCAGAAAATAGTTCCCCCAAAATATTTAAATTCCTTGAAATTTCTTTACCTGAGTCACACATACTAAGCTATAAGTATGCTAAAATCACCTTTTTTAAAACATTAGTTAATGCTTCTTTTCGCACCTATTTTTTGTTTCCCATAGTTAAATGAAATACAAATTTCATGAAGATGCAAGTATACATATCCTTCTCTTACATTTACACACATAAAGATTCTTTCCTGCACTAAGAATGGGCTGCGTATTGCTGGCTTCAGTCAGTAGCGTTGCCTGTCTGCCTGGGATGATATGCTAGGAGGTAACAGAAAATAAGGAATTCAATACTCCTCCAGAACAGGAAAAGTTTGAAAGAAGCCAGGGAGCATGATAGTTCTGAAAATGTCTTTGAAAGCTGCTTAGAATTTGACAGCAAATAAGCTTAAAGTAGGAAATTAGGCTAGACCTGATGTCTACTTTGTTATCTAAAGTCCTTTGATAAGCTTACATTTCCCTGGAAGCTGAAGGAATAGCAGTGCCTTAACCGCTGAACTGGTAAGTCTGAGAGTCCCCACATAAATTAAGTGAAGAGCCATGATTCTAATCACGCCTTTGGAAGCAGGGTGCAAGAGCCCACACTGTGGGCCCATGCAGGAGTGGAAATTAGAAGAAAATTGTTCCCCTTCAATATTTAAAGCCATGTTACATAGGACCGTACTTCCCTTACACAGATATGTTTACCACCTTGTAAAGTGGTGGTGTTTCTTTAGTATATATGTCTTTAATATATATAATTCTTTAATACATATATAATTTCATGACAGTTGATTGCTTGCTATGCAAAGACTTTACAGTGACTTTTTAATTAATGATTTCCTTCAATTTGCATGTTTTACAATCAGAATCAGGTGTAAAAAAAAAAAAAAAGTTTTCCCCTTTGTCTGGCTGAGACTCAAAGTTTTCAAAGGGTACCAAGAAAGAACAAAAAGCAGGAAAACTTACCTCTGCTTTTGTCCTTTATGTTTAGTCAAATATATATCAGGAGCAGTGCCTGGTAATACAGTGGTTTCAGGGATGTGACTAGAACTAAGGATGGTATTAGGTTCTCAGCCTAGCTGATGCCTTGCACCTGGTGGCACAAGAAGGGTAAAACTCCACTTGTGGTATTCACCACAGCTACAGCACAAGGACACAGCACAGTCATCTTCCACTCCTTTCTTCAAAGCACTTTCTCCTCAACTTTGCTGTCTGGGACCCAAATGTTGTTACAGTGTAGCAGTAAAATAATACTCCACGGACTGCAAACGTGAAAGATCCATTTTCAAACTCTCCTACCTATTAAATTAAGCCCATTTACTAGAGGCAAAGACTTCCAAGACTCTTTCTTGTAAGGAATACTTGTTTCCAGTTGTATTTATTTCAGCCTGTCATAGAGAGAACTAACCATTTTTCCTAAAACTGTAAGCCACAACAAAAGCAATGAAAAGCAACAAAATAGAAAAGTACATGGAAAAATATTTTAATCACCTGTGCCAAATCAGTGCGCAAGGTCTCAGGTATGGGACAATGTGTTCATTTGCTTCCCCGAAATAGTCTTTAAGCAAAGGACAGCAAGGAATTACGGTCATGAGTCATGATTTTGGTGCAAACGATTTGGCATAAAGTGGATTTATCCTGAGTGGATGTTGGCAGAATAAATTACTAGCTCTGGATTACAGACAGGTACCCAAAGAAGGAAAGGCATGGAAAGCTACAAAAAGCCCCACCCAACAGGTTATACCTCTTTCCTCCCCACAAAAAAAATAACTATGCATAGGTCTGGAAGATGGAGGCCCCTCCTGAAGTATGCTGAGCTTCAGAGAGCAGTGGAGACTGCTGGAGAGCTCAAGGTTGGCCAGATAACTCCTCCTGCCCCACACTGATGGGAGTATTTTCTGTCCCCATTCACAAATGCCAACAACGCACAGCCACGCTTCCCCACCTTGTGTCAGAGAATGTGAAATCACTCAGAATTCCCCATGTATTAGAAAAGATACCTATAATATATGTCACATCAAATAACAGTGGGCCACCTCCCGGTTTTCCCTACTCCTTGGAGATGGGGCTGCTAGGTACATGTGAGGCATCATTGCTCCCCACGGCTGGGTACCTCCTACAGTTACAGAGAGGTCAGGCAAAGGTTGACATCCACATCATGGCTTCTTCCCAGGACATCTGGGTCATTGGTCTGCCACAGTGCCAGTCTTCCCACAGGTGACTCTGGTCCAAAAAGCAAAAGATTCTTAGCATTTCCTTTGTTTTTAAAGATTTACTAAAAAATGCATTCTACTGTAAAACAAACAAACCAACCAAAACAAAACTTCTTTAGCATCATTAAAATTGTATTCATATAGTCATTAACTTGACCCAGTCACTTTGAACCAGACCAGCCTTAGCCACTGCCAGCCCTCCGGAAAGTCTTGTTTAATGCAGCAGCTCCCAGTATACTCTGGAGTGTGCTGGAGACCATGCCTGTGATACCAGCAACCTCCTGCCTCCCCACAAATGTGGGGGGAAAAAATTAGGAACTTTCAGTCATTTTTGAGAAATATACATCAGAAAGGTCTTGGATGACACTGTATCCCCAAGCTGTGTAATCCTTGACAGAAACAGTCTGTAAAAATGGCTAATTCAGAAGTAACACACGTTTCCATTTAAGCAAAAAACTTTCTACAAGCCTGATAAATACCTAGCTTACTGCTGGCCTACAGTTTGCCTTTCCTGTCCTGAGAAGAAGGGACTAAGGAAAGAGTAGGTGACTCAGAAAAGGAAAAGTCCATTCTTAGCACAAACAGGACAGGTAAAATAGTTGCTTGTGTTCGGAAGCAAGGATGACTGCTCTGAAAAATGCTGCTTCACAACACTGAGAAAGGCAGTGAAGCTGTCTTCCCTGTCAGTAAAATTCTCTGAATGGGCCAGAAGTGGGCAAAATACAGGGGATTTTAGTGTCGCCTTTTTTTTTTCACCCCCCCCCCAATTAAAGTGAAACAGATTTAATAAATAAAAGTTTAAAAGTATCTGTGGCATTTATTCCTAGATGTCCTATTTTTCCTCACAAAAACACGGCCTGAAGACTGTTAATTAAACCAGTTACAGTCTGTCTTGATTTTCAGTTCTTAATAACACGATGTCATCTACTTTGTTTGCACATGAACATCTTCCAGTTCATCACCAACTATCACACAGAAGCGCTCTCCACAGCTTAAACGGCAGAAGGAATATTCCAGATGATGCTCATTTAGATTCAAAGTACATTACATAGAATTGTGGCACACTTGAAACTGAAGATCTGACTGTGCAGCACTTGCTTATTGACATAAAAATGTATTTGCTCACCTGAACGATCCCACAGCAGTAAGCACATGATCTGCCTCACTTCATTTTGGCTACCTGGAGGCATGGTGGCAGACCCAAGCTGCTCATCCCATCGCCCCGCCGGTTTCTGAGAGTGTGAATCACTTTGCAGCAATTTATTTCTACCAGCAGATGAGGAGGTTTGGATGGATTCCCTATCCCCAGGTGTCCATGTAGTCAGTAAAAAGGGGGTAAAGGAATCCCACCCTATGCTCTTGGTGGCATGAGCTCAAATATTTGGATTTTTAATGTTCATCACAAAACAGACAGGAAGGATATAGCTTCCAAAATTTTAAAATTGCATATACTAAAATTAAAACCTCAAATATTTTTATTTGTATAAATATGTATATATAAGTGTTTAAATATAAAAATAAATTTCTACAAATACACCTTTTATTAAAAATACATGTGTGTGTACATATTTATATTTAAAATATTAAAAAAAATAATTAAAAACACCTATACTACATATAATGCCCAGACTTCACAACACCATCGATAGATTGGATTATTCCTTCTTTCTTTGCTTCACAGATTAGCAGCTATTTATAACTGATAAATTCGTACTAATTGGGCAAGCTGGCAGCAGCAGATCCCGAGCTGAGTGCAGGAGGCACTGAAGCGCCAAGTGCCTTGCCTGTGGCTACTGAAGTAGCTGCAGGTGTTCAAATCAGTATTTCAGGTAAGCGGCCTTCAGCGGGTAAAACCCGCCCGGGTGGCCCCCGGGACCCCCGAGGGTCCCCCCGGCTGCCGCCCCGCCGGCCACACGGCACGGTGCCGGCCGGGCCTCCCCCCGCTCGCCGCTCGCTCCCGGCACCCGGGGCGCCGGAGGGGCCCCAGCCCTGCCCCGAGCCCGCTCCCGGCACCCGGGGCACCGCCACCAGCTCCCGGCGGGGACGGCGCCCCCCGCCTGCAGCCCCGCGCCGCCGGCCCGCACCCCCAGCAGGGCCGTGCGGCCCGGGCCAGCCAGGGGGCTCCCCGGGGCCCAACCGTGCCGCGGCCGCCCCGGGCGCGCTGCGGCCCGTTCCCTGCCAGGCCCGCGGCGGCCTGCAGGGGGCACCCGGGCCCGCCGGCGTCCCCGGCGCCGCGCTGAGGCGGAGGCGGAGGCTGAGGCCGCGGGCGGGCGGGAGCGGGGCCGGGAGGCGCCACAGCCCCAGCCCCGCAGGGGGAGCCCCGGCCGGGAGAGGCCGCCGCGGGGCCGCGTCTGGCGGGTGGTGTCGCGGCCTCCCCGCTTGCTCCTCGCACCCCGTAGGCAAAACTTACAAGGCAGAAGGGGCTTGTTCTTTATTTTTCAGGTTTTTTCTGGTCGCCGCGGGTTTATATTTCCCGTTCGAACCAAGGCGTGCGTTCTCGTGGCGGAGCGCACGCCGCTGGAAGAGGCTGAGGCGTCAGTCCTCTTTCCACTCTGACCCCTGCCTTCACAAGCCCCCAAAACGCGGAGTTTGCCTTCTAACGGCATGATGGAGTTGTGCAGAAAGAAATGGAAAGGAAGCAGATTGATGTGATGCTGTTATAAAACTGAATGACCCCGAATCCAGCTGGCGATATGTGTCAAGGCCTCGCCCGGCTGCACTGCGCCGTACAAGCACCGTGCACAGGGGAGTGCCCTCTACTGAATAACAACAGCTGTCTATTGAAAGCCATACTTTTTCATTAATATTTCAACGTTTAAATGAAATGTCCGTGGTTTTGAGCTGAAAGTATATTTTTCCACTTTTTTGGGAAACTGTCCTGTGTGTCAGAAAAATCATGTACATCTTCTAAAGTATCCTAGACTCATTCATATGCCTGGGACACTTGTATTCCCTCTTTAAGGTTTTTGACAACAGCCTTAATACTTAATTGATTGCAAGCCTGGCAATAAGACCGGGCACAAGAGTGAAACTGGAAGGGCAAATTGTTGTAAAAGTGCCGCAAGATATTTAAAAAGAGGTGCCCAGACAACTGCTGGATCCAGAGGATTAGGCATGGGACAGAGCCAGATTTGGAAACCCTTGGTAACATGAAACAGCAGAAGCCAACGAGGCTGCCCAGTGTTTATGGGGTGAAGAGAAGGATGAACACAGAAAAATGCAGAAGAGTTGGGGATGGAGAGCCACAGGTCCCTGCATGTCAGCTATGCTAACAGCAATAAAGACCCAGTTATAAGCACGTAACAGAAATAGTGTCCTCCAGGGTGTGATAAAGAGGCAAATAAATCACTGGTCTAATTTACCCTGAAAAGTCATGTATTTAGGGTCTACCTGCAAGGAGACAGCTCCTGTCATTCTCATTCCAATGCAGCTTTCCTTTGGCGTTACATAGCTGAGAAGTCCTGAATGGAGTTTTTCACCTACTGTAAACATGAGGGCATCCAGGGTGTACAGTAGTGTCAAAAAATAGTGATGTCCCTGTGGTCCAGGTCTAGCATTCAGGAAGACTTAGTTCCTCCTTCTCATGAAGCAGATGAAACTCCCTGTGGAGAATAGCTACTCAGCAAATATCCTCAGAAACAGCTGAAAAGAACTTGCCCTTGTGCCAACATGCAGTGTAAAAACCACAGGTGCTTTTGTGCACCTGCCCCAGGGGGTCAGATATTGTGAGACAGATGAAGTCATCCACAGGCTCTGTCACTGCTGGCTCTGCAAAGCCTGCGCAGCATGTGGATATGTTTTACCAGGATATCCAAACTGGAGTGACCGTGCAAATAACCTGGAACTAATGTGTAACTCTCTGGGGCAGAGACACCCACTGTACAGCTACATGCATTTGTAATAGTCTTTGTACACTCCCTATACACTTCAGTCTTGAAAAATAAATGCTTTTTCCCACTCAGGTTTATATTCAGTTTGAACACCCCATCAAATGACATTGCAATTCTTCACACTTCAGTTTCCATTGGAAGGTACAAGTATTTCACAGCATGCTATAGCTCCTGATGTGTAACAGCACAGAACAAGGGCTTTCCTGGGAACTCCAGTATCTTTAGTTACCTAGGCAGATGATATCCCAGGTCATGCTGATATGGTCCAGGTGTCATCAGGCTATCCAAGTGGTACTGCTCATCAGCCATGAGCTTCAGCTTTTAACACGTCATATTTAAAGAATTTGCCAAGAACTGTCATCCATAATTGCAGGCACATGTATTCCCCACACAGCCAGTGAAAAGACCAAAGAAAAGGAGACTGAAGGCAAGTAACTAGTCTGAAGTACTGCTAAGATTTTGAGTCCTCTTTGTGTACATCAGTGTGCGAATTAAGCCTGCCTTCCCAGACAAGTGGCCGTATCAGTGCGGGAAACTGAACACGGATAGCTGGCCCAGATTAGGCATGCATTTACAGAAGTAGAACCCTGAACATTTGTATGTAGCACGAGTTAGTAAACATTTGGACGAGTCAGTTACTGTGGGAAAAATTCCTATAAATTTCACCAGGCTCTGAAAAAGTGTTATTTATTCATTGTTAAAATCTCACAATGTCTACAGCTGTTCTTACAGATTTTATTAAGAGGGAACTCTGTGAGACTGGAGAATCGATACTGAAATAATTTCCTTTAAAATAAAGAAACTCAAATGTGAAACTTTACACTTTTTTGAAATCTCCATTTCTTATTTTATCAGGTGCACATTTTAATTTTCTGCTTTAGATGTAGAGTATGCCATCAGAAAGATCATGCTTGAAGTTCAAGTGGAAAAACACAACCACGCTCTTACTTAAGCACTTAAGAATGTGTCTTTCCTCTTCACGGTCTCTTTCTTCTCTCTGCCAAATATCGATTAGCGAATATTGATTGCTACAAACCTGATAAAAATGTGCAATAGGATAGACTGTCAAGCTCATGGTCATTTTCAATCATAGTCACAAAGAAAAAGTGTTTTCAAATCTTGTTATGCTTTAGGTGAATAGGATTCCTATAGAAACACATGCTTCATATATATTTTTCCAGTCCCATGCATACATATATTTAGTCCAAGAATTTCCATGAGTCCCAAGCAGAATTCTCTGGCAAAATGCCCTCCAAAGAAGGAATCAACAATTCTCAGTTTCTGAAGCCTCTGTTACTGACTGTTCTCTCAAATACAGGGCTCGAATGAAGTAAGGGTCCTTCTTCATCTGCAGCCTGAGGTCAGATAAATCATGAAGAACAGTGTCAGAAATGTAAATGCAAGATCATCAAATTTATTACTAAATAAGATAGCATTATAGTAATACCTAAATAGCATATTGCTGTAACAATATATTAATATAGATATTGTGAATTTAACAAAGGGGTTTAGGAACAATTAAGCAGGTTTCACTTCTCATTAGTGTAGGGAACATACAATTTTTTCAGGGCTAACTAAAAATGCCTCCTCACTTTGGCACCTTCAAAGGTGATGCTAATACCTTTCATTTACCTTGCAGTCTTTCATTGAGTGAAATTACTCAGTTTATTGAAGATATTCACTCAATGAAAGAGAAATGACTGAAAGCAAATGGCTGTGAAGATCTTAAATGCCAGCAATTTAGCAATTTCTAGGATTGCATCTCTTGGTCATATGGATTAATCTACTTTTGTTGCCTCCTGTGCAACATTGTATATGTAAAAAGAAAATGAAACCCAGAGACTTAAAGAAATACTGTGAAGCAGGACTTAACCACTCTGATTTTAGATTGGATTACTGGCAATGAGAAAGGAGAAAGTGACTTCCACAGTTTAATGGGCTAACATTGATTTAAATATAAAACAAATAACTGATTTAAGTATAAAAGAAATAAAAAAGCCTCATTTCAAGAATAAACAATTACCTTGAAGTTTCCCCTCTTTAATCATATCATTTACCTTTTCATTTTTTTTAATGAGCATTCTAAAAATTTATTTTTCTCATTACTTGCAATTTCTCAAATTAGAGTGTGATAGAAAGAAATCACAAAAGAAATTATTTGTGTTATGGCATTCAGCTGCAAATTCCACATCAGTGTGCACAGGTATGTACACAGTTATGCATAGCATCAAATAATATGCACTCTAATTTCATATTTAAATATAGAGATTGTTAGTTCCCATCACAGAATATTCTCGACGTACAAAAGTCACTGAAGACAATTTCGATGCAATTCACATTTCACCCCAGAATAGATAACCAGTACCCTGGCCAGCTTCTGAAGTGAATTTGCAGTGTCTCAGTCTTTTATTGATCTCTGAGAGCTGTAGCAGAGGATGCCTGGTGAAAATGCTCCTTGTAAAAGCAAGATCTTGCCTCTGTGGAGGGCAGCGGGCATCTGATCAGCTGCAACTGCCTTCTGCTAACATACCTCTTGGCTTCTCCATCCCAAGCTTAGTCCCACACCTGAAGAAGCTGGAAAGCCAAGATGTCATGCACACACAGTGGATTGGGTCGGTGTGGGATAGTAGCTCCTAGAACATCAGGCAACCACAGGCTTCATACTGAAACCTGCCGGGAAAGGGTAGGAACATACAAAGAATAAGCAAAGCGCCAGGAAAGATTGTGTGGTGACTCTGAAATTTACTTAGAGTCCAAAATAAAATAAGGTTCAATTAACAGTGGCTAGAGTTGATATCTTCTTTATTATCAAAGATTCCAGAAATGTAATCTCCATCCTGGCCTTCAGTATTCAGTAAATCTCCATATGAGTTGGGTGACTGCGAAATTAAGCTGTGAAGCCATCAGTTAAACTGTAGATGTTTTTTGGAGGGGTACTATAAAATTCTATTTTTTAGGGAAAATAGGATAAGAGTCAATTATAACTTCTGTTAGCATAGCACTGTCTGCAATGGTCAAAATGACCTAGGACCAGTAAAAAAAAGTGTTCTTGTACAGAGTTCATACTTATTTGCATATGATGGAAAATGAGACATGGAAATTCATTTACTCTCAGACACCCTTCATGAAGCTTTGACAGGAATCTCTGTCACGGGGTTTCCAAGACACTGGTTCCACTGCACATATTTCTTTTAAGTGCACACAACTCTATCACTAAAATACCTTACAACTTAAGTTTTAAACATTTTTAGGTTTCCGCTGGATGAAGGAAGATTGATTCTTATAAAAGGCAGAAGATAAAAATACAGGCCCTATCTTCATTCAGGTTTATTGCTTTATTAGTATTCTTTTTTGCACTTTCCTATCAGTATGACAATCACTTTTTTCATTTGTGTGTTCATGTGTTTGTTAAGCCTGCCTAAAGGCTCTTGACAAAATTTTGGCATCTGGCAGAGGGAGTGGAGGCTGGAATTCAGTGGGTAAGGAGTTTAGGACAGAGCACAGAGGAGAACTACGGGTGTTTTTGCAGAGTTTGGGCCTCAATCATAATAACTTCAACAAGAGAAAAATGTTGAGTATTCACAGTTTGCATGTCACACCCTATGACAGTACTGCAAAAGTTCAAATGGCAGAACCAAATGTGTTTGAAGGAAAGGGTGCATTTGCTTTCTCAGCCCCACTTACACGTTGTTCAAAGAAGCAGGTATCAAGGTTGCATCAGGACCAGCTTACAGGATGGGAACTTGGCTCTGAACAACTTTCTGCTCAGCTTTGCAACAGCTCTTTATACCTCACTCACAAGCACGGCATTGGAAAGTCATTCCAAAATACATTAAGCAGCGTGATTCCTTGCTTGTTGCAAGCCATTTGTTCTCTCATCTTCTTCCCAAGGGAAGATGCTTGAGCAGTGAAGTGTCGCCTTTTGGTAGAGTTGGTTTGATTATAAACATTTATGTTCCTCCGTGGTTTTGCTAGAGAGGGTCAAATAAATGTGTCTCATACTTTGAATGGAAGGTCAGGTTTGTGACTGTCCTTATAACCTAGGATATTCATTTCACGATCTCAGAGTGGTCTCCAAGGACATTCTGTCTCCTGGACAGATAACTTTTGTGACATTTACCCCTACTGAGGTGGAGATAGGGAGCAAAGGGAACGGTCTGCAGGGACAGATGAGTGCAATTGTTCAACACAACGCTCTAGACGCTTTTTGGCCATCATGGAAAACCCCACTGTGATGAAAAGGACCAAGTCTTGCTTTTGACTTCTTTGTGGGAAGAGATTGTAGACAGCTGAGGACAGGTCTGATGATACACTCAAAATAAACAGCACGGCTGAGGGCTTTTTATTCTAGGTGAATTGTTCTAAGTGCTGAAAAGCCTGAAAAGCCTGGTGACCAAATACATCAGGCTCTTGTAGTCCAGCCAGGAAGCAAGTGAAGCATGAATAACTGAGTAACATGTCATTGTCTGCCAGCATGGGATGGGGTCTTCTAGCCAATCAAAGCTTGTAGAAAGCATTACTCATGGGTAATGCTATGTCCGAACTTAGCACAATCAAGGAATGCAAAAGGACTTCTAAATTATAGATTTGGTTGATCAATTACAGATGTGGATCGCCTAACTCCAAAGTAGACTGCATTTTGCACTCCTCAGAAAGGCTTTCCTCACATCATGACTCTTGCATGGGTTTTGTTTCACACAGCTGTTTTTCATCCTTGGGCTAACTTTGTCCAAGTACAGAGCCAACAAGACAGAAACAGCAGCATGGTTGTACCGAGTAAGTAATAGACAGAGCAGTGTACTATCTACCTTTTTCTGGTACTTGAATTTATGCCACCTGATCAGTTTAGCTTGATGATAAAAAAGAACCAAGAGAGATTGTTCTTGAATTCCACATGTGAGCAGTCCGATAGTATCTAGCAATTATTCATCACTGCAAGCATGCAGAAAGGTCTCAAAGCAACTTAGTACATTCTCAGCATCCTTCCCTTTCAGAGCAAACAGTTTATTTTCATGGTTGCCCATCTCAAGTGCTGGGAGGATATGGGAGGGTGTGAATGTGCTAGTTCTCTGTAAGTAGTAATTTCTATCGATGTTAGTGACATTTAGCCACTCAAGCTAAATGGCTCTGTAGGTCAATGGCCAGGCCTGAGATCAAGTGATCCTGTTTCTTCTGAAGAGTGAGTGCTTGCTTGTTGGAACCCACAGGGGGCTGACATGTCATCCACACCTGAGCTCTGAAATGTTTGCCATTTCATTTTCTTCAGTTAATTGATAGTTACAAAAACCAGGATTTAGTGACTAGAACAGTTAAATACAGTGAGCCTATCAGGATATTTTTTTTCCCAATTCTTTTTCAGCCATGAGAGTCCTTTACCTTTTTATTCACAGCACAGAACACACTAGTGTTTGGTCAAAACAGATATTTCATAGCATTGCTTTATATTTTGCACATCTTCATTGCAATGGAATAGGAAAAAGTAATAATATCTGTTTACTAGTGAGTAGTTGCCTCTGCATAACTGCTCAGGAATTTTTTGATGGGAAAATATAGCTTATGTCAGCAATATTTCCTGACTGAGGAAACTGTGAATGGTAGATGTGCAATGTATACATTGTTGCAATTCTGCCAGAAGGTTATTAAGGCAGTGCAAACAAAACAAAAAACCTATGTATTCCAGAAATATATTTTCTGCATGATTTCAGGTGTCCATTTCCATTCATATCATTCAATATATCTCTACTTATACTAAGAAGAAGCAATATCTGTTTCCTGCAAGTGACTAATACCAGAAATACAGAATAAAGATAGAATTTCATATACTTTAGGAAAAGTGCTACATTGCCTCACAGATCTATTCTTCTTCTTTGAAGGAATCAAAAAACCTACAGACTAGGAGGAAAAAGTTAAGGTAGTCTATACAGATTAAAAAAAGACATTTGACAAGATTAAAAAAAATACACTGACAAGGGCTAGCAGGAAAAGCCCTTGTGTCATTGCAAGTGTTAAAAAAAATAGGAAACATAGGAGTAAATGCCAACTGTCACAAACTACATGGAGCATCTCTAGGACCTGTGGTCAGATCCAAAGTGTTCATCATATCCAAAATGACCACAAAAAGGTGTGACTCAGAAAGAGATGTGGTGTGCTGATGATGCAGTTACACAGCACTAAGAGGGCTTAAAATGAACCACAGAAGAGCCTCAGGAGGCTGAGTGACTACGTACAAAAATAGCAGAGGAAATTACATTTATATAAACAAATGTAAAATGATACATGAAAACACAGTCCTAACTTTGCATACAAACCTAATGATGGCCCCAAATTGGCTATTACTACTAGGGAGTGAGACTTTAAAGATATAATAGGTAGTTACATGAAAATATCAACACAAACAGTGTTTAATAATGCTATGAATTATTAGGAAATAAATACTGAACAAGCCAAAAGTGCCATTATGCCACTGGGTAAAATCAATTATGTGTATTATGAATACCAAGAGCATGACTGAAAAGATGTAGCAGAAATGAAAAGGTAAAGAGAAACCTAGCAAGGCTGATTTTGAACCACAGAGTAGCCTCCCTATAAAGAATAGTTAGAAGAGATTAGGATTAATAAACCTGGTGAGGAGACAACTGGGAATATGATAAGAGGTGGCAGGAAGATGGTGAATAGAGAATCTGTTCTAAAACATCTGGGAGACATCAAATGATACTGGCAATAAAATGCACTGTAGATACAAATGTGTATATCATTACAGCTTCTTTTTCATCAGGACAGCTGCAAGCTCTTAAATAATCTTAGACAATAGCTGAACAGTTTTTATTGTACTTGAATCTACTAGCAACACGTCAATGTTTGCCACTGACTGAGACACCTGGGAAACCATATTCTCTTACCTGACTCCTTGTGAATACATACAACTTAGACTTTTTGTGTTGCAACAAGCATGCAAATAATAAGTAGGATCTCAAGCCACTGAGGTCTACAAACTTAAATCCTCTTCCCTTCAAAAATGGGGTGGCCTCAGGGAGCAATCCCTGGCCTGTAACTGTCCTCAAAACCATGGCCACATGCTGTGTGGGAGAGTGCTGACTGGTAGGGACAAAACCCACTAATAAATAAATGACCATGGAAGAGTGCTCAGGCTCTGATGCTGTTTTCTTTACTAGTATAGATGTAGGCACTGATAGATGAATGAGAAAACCAAGGGTATGATGCATCTTCACACAGTCCCAGGGGAGCCAGGCAAGGCTGTGGTGCCTGATGACTTCCTTCTTATGATTCATGGGCCACTTGCTATAGAACCATTTTAAACACTCACAGTGCAGAGGTGTTTTCTATTATTTTTTATGAAGCACATATCCACAAGTAACTTGGGATGAGGACCGTAGGGGCTTCAAAGGTACTTCTGTTTTAAATTTGTGCCATATAGACATCTATCAACAGCCAAAGAATGATAGCAGTGATTCTTTGTAACCATTGTACAGTCCACAGCAGTGTGAATGATGTCACTGTGTTTGGAATAATTCCTAAATCACACGAAAAATACTCATGGGCTGTAGTAAGTGCAGCTGAACTTTGCCAGCTTTCATTTCAGGCAGGCAGAATTATCTTTTCTTTTTCACAGGACTTATCAAAGAATCATAGACACATTGGTATCTCTGGAGGTTTCTACCCCAATTTCCCACTCAGTACAACGTAGTCAAAACAAAATTAACATCTTAGAGGTTGAGAGAAACATGACTAGGAAGGCTGTGCTGGAAACACGATGTAACCGTACATTGCTTATCTTATGGTCTTCACGGTGTCATTAAAATCATAATCTATGCATTTTCCTGGGAAGATATGATCAGTCACATACTGTTTTAGGCCACATATGTACTTACCAGAGTCAACGGCAAGGTAGAGTAACATCAGACATACTTAACAGCATTATTTCTATTCTGGTATTCCAGTATTTTATGACGGTTAATCCAAAGATACGTAACCATTTCAACTGAATGAGAATTAGTTTTGATTGGATTCTAAATTTAGTTAAAAAAAAAGACTTCAGTCTCAACATGCATATTTTAAGTGCATAACCTGTGTTTAAATTAGTTTTGATGTTTTATGCATGAAAGTTGGCCTAATGAATACTAGTTTTGTGAAAGAACATTTATGCCAATGGCATGAGGAAAAAGGGCGATTCTAATTAAGTAAAAGTTTATTTTTACTAAGTACATTTAGGAAAGTTCACATCAAGAAAAGCTTTTGATTCCATTGACATTTTATTGCAAAACTGATTGTATAGCAGAGCAAACACACTACAGGTGAGATCAAAACCTATTAGACAAAAAATTATTTTTTCTTGAAGATACTGCATATTTTACATGCAAACTCTACTTTTCAGTGCTGAAAATTACCTCTCAGCTAAAGCGTGAATAATTTTGATATACAATGAATCAAATAGAAGCACTAAGAGTAGAAGAAAATTGGCATGACTGGAGTTCTTACCTATAGTAAGTTTAAATAGTTTAGATGGTAAAGGCCTTCTTGCATAAGTGTCTGTATTACTTTCATTCATTACTACATGCAGTTTAAAGGTGTAATACCCAACTCTCTGAAAATCTTCCATCAAATATATTCTACCATCTCTTTAAACAGACAATGAGTTTAACACGAGATGAGTGAAGTGGGGTATTCTCTAATGCTCAAGCGTTGTACAAATTGCCAGTCTCATGACAAGATATCAGATAGTTGTTCACAGCTGTTACAATCTGTTCTTTACCTGATTCAGAGCTATAAAAGCCTCTCATTGAGATTGTGGGTATATTTAGTTATACTGTATAAGGCTGTGACTATGTAATCACTTTGACAGTTGGTTTCAGTAAATACCAAGTAGCACATATATTGAAAAGTAGATTTGCTCTTACAGACCGGTCGAAGACCAGCGTATTATTTTCAGCAGGGAAGAACTTAAATCTACGATCCATTTACTCGGAACTAGAAACTTTTCTGAAGAAACAATTGTACACAGATCAGCAACATACTGAAGCCAGCAAAAAAATTGAATACATCCCTACAATTCAGAAGCCAAGTTTACTGACTATAAATCTGCAGTAAAATGCCTGGAAAACCACACAGCAGTCTTTGAGCCTTGACAGTGCTTTTCCCCCATTCTAAGGTTTCAGCATCAACAAGCACAGGGCACTGCTCAGATGCTCTGAGTGTAGAATGGTGCCTCTCCCCTATCATTTGTCCAGGTTTCAGTTAAACTTCTCCCCATCACTGTAGTCATGTCTATATCGTGCCCATGTTAGTCTTTTTTATTATGGAATAAGCTCTTGAGCTCTGTATTCTCCCACCTCTGTATAGTTACAAAACGACCAGAAGAAGAAATCCTGACAACTGCAGCCAAAACTGTCCAAGTTTTTGCTGGATAACCAGAGGGTCTTTTGCCCTGTCCTGCTGGATGGAAAGCTCTCCCAGTGAACTGAGTTTTTCCGAGTCTGACTGAGCTGGACATACAGGCTGAAGGGAGGGGATGCACTGTGCTCTCTCCAATGTCTTTACCTGGGGAAATAACACCCGTAGGCCTTGGCCATCCCCATCAGGAAGGCTGAGATTTCTTCTTTTGCACTCAGTTCAGTTCTATTTCTTTTCTCAGTTTCATAGTCCATTTTTATGCATCCTGCAATGACTAAATCAGAGTTCTTCCTACAGTCCTTAAGAGGGCCAGCCTGGAAGCTAACCTTCTTCTCATCTCACTCAAAACCATTTCTCTCAGATGAGCCAAACCCCATACAGCATTGCTTGTTCTTACTTTACTCTCTGACACACCAAAGCCCACCTCTCACGCATTTACAGCAGAGCTTTCCAATGCCATGATCTCCCACAGTGTGCAAAGCCTTCATCCTACCCACCAGCTGCACTAGGGATCATAGAGCAGGACTGGGGCCACAGCACTGTTCTTGCCACCAGTGGGGGACCATTAGCAGGATGTTGTGTGGAGCCCACTTCTACCTACAGCCTACAGCGCTGCCTGCCACACAGTAATGTCTGAATTAGCTTAATGCCACCTTCCACACTGAAATGAAGGAGAATCTTCCTCTGCCAAATCGTTGCTATTTTGCTCCTAATTCGTTTAAAATCTGGTGTTATCATAAGGCGTTTATGGTAATTAATTCATTGCTACAAGTTGTATTGATACAGGCGGTAGAATACGAGTTTTCTGATTAGATTGTGTTTCACTGTGAATTTTGCACTGAAATCAGTGGCCAAATTTCTACACATTCTTTAGTCATTCACACTTTTTCATACCAACAGAGGGAAGGTCTGTGGAAAGGAGAAGGAATGAAGAAGTCCCTAAAAAGCAGGTATCTTCTGGTGATGGCATTCCATCTTCCCAAAATACTCTACTTCTTTGACAGGTTTTTGCAAGTCAAGTGGTAGAAAGCATCAGACATCAGGAACCTTCAGCTCTTCTAAATCTTTCAGTTTTACCATCAGTCTGCACTCATATTGCTGAAAAAGTGTTAAATTCATTCATATTCCCCTGACTCTGCACAGATATTTATGAGGTCCAAACACTTTTCTGGACTGATGAATTTGCCCAGGAGCAGTTGTATCTTAAAGGTGAAGAATAAACACTAAATTTGAAAAAAAACCCCACCCCTGAATTTTAACAGAACTACATAAGACCAGTGCCTTTTTATAAAGACTAAGATGCACTAGCATACCAATTTTACTGCTATGTTCTTCTTGGAGCAACTTGGCCTTACATTTCCATTAGCAAATCCAGATACTAAATAAATTTAATGATGAAGTTAAAGGGATTCACTCAGATATATAATGTTTAGTCATAATTTCTAATATCTTGACCACATTTCAAGAGGTATAAATGCCCTTTTCCTACCATACCTTCATAGATGAACTCTACACTTTTATTTGAATAAAACTAGTTTAAAGCACCAGAAATTTTACAAGTTGTCTTTGAGATTCCTTTAGGACAACCTACTTTGATTTTACAAAGGAGACAGATGAAAATGAGCTTTCCAGCTAGGACAGCAGATTCCAGATCCAAGGAGGTGCATTACTCTGAGCAACAGCTCAGCCATGTCACTTTTATTAGCGCACAAGGGACAATGTTATCATTGGAAAAAATCATAACATCCCTATGGAGGACTGATAGCCTCCAAAAAAAGAAGCCCCATAACAAGTTGTTTCTTTTTCTGAAAGTTCTTAAAGAGTAAAAAAACATAATCTGAGTTTCCAGAACATAGACTTTACATCTTTTTTCCATCGGGGTTTTTGGGGATTGATTTTTTCCTTTTATCCTTTTTTTTTTTTTTTGCTTTGTTTTGGTTTTGGTTTTATTGGTTTGGTTTGGTTTTTAAGAACAAGATAGTTCTCTTATTTTGTTTCACACTGTCGCCGACTGACTCTCCAGTTTTCCTACCATTTGCTCTGCTAATTCAGCAATACCCAGTAGGTGGCCTCAGCGTATAATGTATTTCTTCACTCTATTTTTTTTTTTTTTAGTAATTCTACCTTGCTTTTCTCATTGCAACAAGTTTACTTTAGATGGAATCTCCTGCCCTTGATCATTTATTTTCCATATTTCACCATCATCTATTTGTTAAGTACCATTTCTTTTAAATAATACTCTTTCTCTGTTAGTGAAAAAAAAAATAATTCAATTTCTATAGGGCAACTAATGATTCCGGAAAAAAAAATCCGTACAGTTTGGATGCTCTGGTTTAGAGATACCACCCATATACTTCTTGATTCTCCCTTTACCTGACATTTTACATTCCTCAGGGCTTAGGAAACATTTTCTTTAGAGAACGTGACGTATTATCCAGGTCCAGACAGACATACTCATGTGGGCTGACAAACAGAGCAGGTCCTTGGAGTCTTCAGCTCTGGGTCTTTCAAAGAGCTCATTGCTGACTCTTGTGGTTCTCCCACATCTCCATCTTCGGAACTCAGTTAACTTGTGTGCTACAGTCAGCCCCTGCTTATGAACAAGGATGTTACCTACATTAGTCAGCCTGTGGGACTGCCCTTTCGGATAGAGAGGTTCTTTTGATATGAAAAGTATGAAACACTTCTTAACTGATTGAAGATCTTGGTTATCCTATTTCTTGTTCTTGTGGGAAACGTTTCTTAGTTTATAAGCAAGACTACCTATAGCTGGGATCACTGAGACGACACGTTGGCAGCTTTTTGTATTTTCAAAGACCAGAATGAATTAAATGCAAGTGTTTAAGACATATTCAAAGACATGTACCAAAATAGGAAATTCTGACCTTCGGCAGTTAGTAGAGTCACTTCTGTAATATTTTGTCATGGTGAGACTCTGTATTCATTCTACCTTGTCAAACGTCATGCAATAAATTACACAAGGTCAGTTGTCATTGTCACTGTGACCTTCTACGCTGGAAGAAGTGCCCATGTATTTGTGAAACATATTTGCCAGTATAAGTGAAGTATATTTATCTACCATGGATGTCCCCAGACTTCCTGACCCTATTTTTGTAGATAATTGATATGTAAATTCGGTCTTTGGCTATTGCCAGTAAGCTAATAAGACAGAAGGTCTTATAGTTTCCCTACCATAATGAGGCCTCAAACCAATTTGGCTGGGATCAAGGAAATATGAAGCCTCCAAATATTTCTGGAATTGCCTCACTATAAACTTTGTCAAGAAGGCAGATTGAAATGTCCTATAATAGATGTGACTGTTTGCATCAAGAAGCAGATATTTTTAGATTTGTGTTAACAAGGGCTTCCTAAGGAGAAGTTGGTGTCTGGTCCTATCGTACCCTAACATCATTCTCAGCTAAGGTTGGGATCTTCGTTGTCCAACAATATGTCCCCAGTACTGTCTTCACTTAAGGCTTTGTTTACATAGGGTGCTAAGGAAAATGTCTAGTCAAGACAAATTAACTACTTGATGTACATAAGTGAGGCTTTATTACATTTTCATTCAGAAGAAAGGCAGTTCTATTTCACAGTAGGCTAAGATACAGTGACCTAAGTTACAATGAATGAGAGCATCCACATAGAGGTTTAGTACAATTCAGCACATGTGCATTAGTTTATTTCACTTTAACATTCCTGAGTGTCCCAGTGCCGGCAAGTCCTAAGAAAACAACATTAGCCAAAATGAAAACTTGGGTTTGCATTTGTCCCCTCCATAGCCTGCTCTGCTACCATGGAGACAGACAGCTCTGTCAGAATCTAGTAATCTCATCTTCAAAGAAACAAAAACATTCTTGGTGAAAGAGCCTGCAAAGCTATATTTGCCCTAAATGTGATCTTGTGCCCTTCATTGAAATCCCACTTCATCACAGAAGGAAACAGAACTATTCCCTGCCACCCTTGTTTTCTTCTCATTTTTTCTGAATGGTAGTCGGAGCTCCTAAATTAGAAATTGTTCCATGGGCATCACAACTAATGGGTCCTGCACAATGCCCTACATCTCCCCAGCAGCACCATCATAGCAACCCTGTGCCCCCTCCCTTGCATTCCTTCTGCTCCACAGTGCAACTTTTCCAACTCTACCCCACAGAGGCAGGACCCTGCAATACCCTCAGTCCACCCTTATCCACCCAGCTCAGGCTGCTTAGTGCACACCCTTGCTGTCTCCTCTCCATAGCTGAGTCTCCTCTGCAGAGCTCCTGCTGTTTGGCCGGGGACTGGCCCTCTCCAGACAGCACTGGAGGACGGACCAAGTGTTGGCTGCCTCTTGGAGCAGGCAGTGATGATTCTTCCTGCATGTCCCTCAGTTTGACTCCCTTCTGTCTTACAAGTCTTCACAGAAAGTATGGAAATGTAACTTCTATGTCCTTCTCCCAAATATTCCTGTGGATTACTGGCAGGGCAGCCAAAAGACATCCTGGCTGATAATGTGTCATTGTGGCCAGAAACCACCCCTGTGAGATAGGAGTCCTAGGATCTCAACCCATACTAAAAACCAGCTTTCCACAAAGGGACTTCACCTCACTCCTCCATTCTTTGTCTATGTAACAGAAACGTGAAATAACTGATCACAATTTAAGTTTAGAAAGGTGTTGGGAGTTTAAGACACTGGCTGTATGCTGGGAGACTGGTGTTCTTTAGCACTGAAGGAAGAACAGGGTAGGTCTTTTAACTCTCAAGAACATATTGAAATGAAGAAATTAAAACTACGTTCAAGTGCTTGGGGATATTTCTATTTTGGGGGTATATTCTGAATAGTGAACATAATTTAGAAGGAACTCCACTGTTTTTAAAGAGAGAAGTGACACATGGAAGTTATTTGCATGTTAGCTGGAGAAACATTGAAGGAAATGCAAATTTAACCCTCAGACTGGCAAGGACAAAACTGCAGCACATTCCACTTTCATGAGATTTAAATAAGTCTCCTCTTTGCCACAGATGAATAGACAGAGCTCTCACAGGCCTTTGTAGGTCTCAGCTCTGTTCCTTCCAGAAGCTGCTGCTGGAAAATCTGGCCTCTTATTTCTTAGTTCCCTGGAGCATTTTGTACCCATATAGTTACACATGATTTGGGTGACTATAGTGGTCACAAGCCCTTTGTTAACATACCTGTGCTGTGCATAAATTATTGAGGAGTCACTGGCCTGGGCTCATCTTCCACCCAAGGCACTGATCCATCGCAATCCATGTAGGGATTTACCTATTGCAATGCGTTCTCCGTTTCTAGCATCTTGGTACAAATTCACTGGGCTGAACATGAGACGAGTCTCACCCTTTCCTTTCCAAAGAAAAGCAATCAAGTCAATCATCTCATTATAAAGAGGCATCTCCAGATACAGCACATCAGGTACCTCAGATTAACCAGAGCTATTGAATCCCAAACTAAACTGATGTCCGTGGTGTGTCCAGCAACAGAAAATGTGAGGTGGAAAGCGCCAGCTTTATACGCACTTATAACTTCGACACTTGCAACAGTTCAATGGGAATTAAAGACGGTGAGCTGGGAATGCTGCCTGGCATAAGGATGACCTATTTGAGGGAAAGGTGAGCAGGTAAGTAGAAAGGAGAGGGATGTCACCAGTATGCTGTCAGGATTTAGCAGCTAGACCAAATTTTTTGTTTCTGTCACTGGACCTATCATATTTTAGCTATTTCAAAATATGACGATTAGCCATGTACCACTATAGAAAGGTGTACAGGGAGAGGAAGGATCAGACTAGGATCACATAGCAGTGATGTACTACACTCAATGTCACTCAAACTTCTGAAGCCAGGCAATAACAAGTAAGGTACACACCAAAACTACCTAAGTTCTGCTCTCTTTGAACAAGTGTAGTTTAATTCATATAAATACATTTTGCCTGTGAAGATTATAGATATTGTTCTAGGATTGAGGCTCCAACACTGATTCCATCTCATTGCTAAACCTAAGCATATGTTTACCTGAGACATATTAAACCAAAGCATCCCACACAATTGTGCACTCAAACTTTTAGTCTGGTACCCGGAATTAATCCTGTTATATTTTACAACAGTTTATCTTATTCTTAGCCACATAACTCTTACACAAAGTTATATATATATATATTCAGAGGCCTACCATGGACCCCCACAACACCCTCTTGCCTGTGCATCAGCAGCCCTTACAAGACCATGGGAGTCCACCACTGACACATGGTATAAAACTTGGCTTTGGCCATTCTGGATTCCTTAGGGAATTTCTCTTATCTTCTTTTGATCATGTAAATAGGGTGAATCATATAATGCCCCAATAACAGCTCTCTTAAGATGTTCCAGCTAATCCCCTAACCCCTCAATTCAGCATCATCTAAAGGTGGGGACACAGCTGGATACCAGCAGATGACTCCAAGTGATTATTATCCATTCCAGGAGGAAGAGCTAATGTTGCATTAGCACATACCTTGATTCCTCGCTGGTTTTAAGAGATCAGTGTTATGGAATTGCACACCCTGAAAAAGCACGAGACATTGCAGAGAAATTTTTGACAATGTGTTAGTGTATTTTTCGGCAGGATTATTGAGGTGAAGCGTTTTAAATCACAAGTTCACTCACTTCCTCCTCACCCTCTGTGTGCAATCCTCTCTTCCTTCGTATGACTACCCCATTCAGAAAAATTGAGACAGTTTATCTCTCAGAAGTCTTTAATGCACTGCTGGCCCTGTGTTCTGGTGTAAGAGCTTATGCATGGTGTCCTTATTTGCTGTAAACCTAATCATAAGCTTGTATTTTACCTATACAAACTATTTTAGATGACAAAATATGTACATTTTTTCTGTAGAGAAGTATGATTGCATTTGAAACTGATGTGGAAAATAACTGATACTGGAAAATAACATCCTGCAAAGACTATAGCCACTTTCAGTTTTGACCTGCAACTGTGCTTCAAAGTGTGGCAAAATAGACAAAGTGAAACCTGAACAGACATGGAGAAATGGGAGAAAGGAACATTGCCTAGGAAAAGAACTCTTCTTTTCCCCGTTTGACAATAGCAGAAAGTTATTTTACACATGTATCTGTACAAGATGATTGGGTACCTTTTATTGCTAAACTACATTGACATATGTGAGGTAAATAAATCCATCTACTGCTGAAACAAAGTTATCTTATCCTGTATGATGCAACAAATACATTGTTTCAAATTTAAGGTGGCCTTCTGACTTCTGCCCTTGGTGAGCCCCAGTTTGTATTTTACTTGTGAGCCTGCTCATCTCCGCTGTTTTCCATTCATCTCCAGTTCTGCCAGGTGTATTCATCTCCAGTTCTACAAGGTGTTGAGAGACAGTCACCAGCAACTGGAACTGTAGTGAGATTAGGTAAGGATGAACATAGCATGATGACAATCTTGCCTGCTCCATTTCGCAAACTCTTAATTGCACCAGTATGAAAGCCCAGGACTTCCTTATTACATTTGTCCCATTTTCCTTGGTACTAAATCAAATTAAGGTGTCATTTTATTATGTATTAAGTATCTTCATGTGTACCTTTTGCTGTGGTTGCTAAAGGTCCGAAACAAATGAAATACATCATTACGCCTGTGCAGGATGTGGCAGAACACACAAGATGAAGTTCACAGGGTACATTGACAAAGAAGAAATGGGGAAAACCAAATGAAAACAGAAATTTGGCACCGGGACTTTCTACACAGGGACACCAGAGCCAAGATGCTGAGAACATATAGACAAGTAATGGCTCCACTGGAAGGACTGTTTAGTCTGGGCATTAGATCTGAAAACCAGACAGCACTGGCTCAGCTGTTCAGGATAGTCCACTGCTGGCTCAACTGCTCGAAAAGCCACATGCCCTTCATTGTGTAGGTTTTACACTGAAGATTTCACAGTCATAGGACATATAGCTGTAATGTGAAAATTACACAGAAGAAATTCCTCTATGCTAGTACAAATACATCTTCTTAGAAAATTAGATTGTTTTGTGAATCTTATTAATCTGTCAAAGCTTAAACCTATGTACTACACTGACCTTCATACACTCAATGGTCCCCAGGTTTAGGCATTTATGGACAGTTAATATAACAAGAATATAAATCTAAATACATAGGTATGAGATGAAAACTACACTTTCCAATGTAATTCATTCCCTGACTTTCAATATAGACTAGACTAGACTTGACTAGACTGGACTGGAGTGGAATGGAATAGAATAGAATATTTTCAGTTGGAAGGGACTTACGATGATCATCTAGTCCAACTGCCTGTCCAATTCAGGGCTGACCGAAAGTTAAAGCAAATTATTAAAGGCATTGTCTAAATACCTCTTAAACACTGACAGGGTTGAGGCGTCAAACACCTCTCTAGGAAGCCTGTTCCTGTGTTCCACCACCCCCTCAGTGGTGAAATACTGAAATGTTGTTCTTCTGCATGAAATGTGATTAATTTGTGGCTTTCTACAGCTACACCCGGTGTTTACTGTTGAAAGATAGGCATACGTACTTTCCAGCAACACCTAATGATCATCACCTCTTCAGTCAGTCACTATATCTGAGCTATAGCACTGAGAAAGCTTTTAATTTTTTTCTGTTATAGGGCCATTAGGAATTAATGTTCAGTGTTACAAATTTTGCTATGGAATGTGCTTATTAAATGCTTTAGAGGAAAAGTTAAAAAGATGAGCTAGTTTCAAAGTGTTTACGGTTCAATTTTCTACATGGCAAAGCAAGTCTGCCAAACATGAAGGAGGTTTACAGGGAATTACCTGAAATAAAATCTGGTTGTTTCCCTTTCCTATCACTTCTGAACACTGTGATGGTAGGATAAATATGTGGCAGATGAAACACAGGTCTGCTTCTCTAAAAAAAACCCACAAAAAAAAAAAAAACCAACCCACAAAAAAACAAAGCAAGCAAGCTACTGGGTGAATTGTTCTTGAGCACTTTCCCTCCTACCCAAATTTCATGTTTCATTACATGCAGAAACAGTCATATGGAAGTGAGATGCAACAGAAACACAACTGATGAAAAGGTGGACAACAAACATTAGCAAATTGTGGAGACAGACCTAAATATTTGAATGTTCACCAAGATATAGGAAGAATACATAAGTCAGCCGTTATTTGTAAGAGCGTGAAAGAATTCTGTCTGTGGCCAGGGCACTCCCATAATTTCTTGTGAGAGGAGCTCTGCACTTTACAGCAACCTTTTAGTAAGTTACAGTGGGTAACTTAGTGGTTGGCATTGTTCAGGCCAGAACCTTCCCAGTTCCAAGGAAAAGAAGTCAGAGAGTACTAGTGCCAGTAAAATGTTGCTAGCTCCTATTCAGGCTCATGCAGCAGAAGACTCTCCTATGCTGCAGTCCTGACCCATGTAAGTCAGGCTGGCAAAGCACTTTCCTATGTGCTTTATTCTCTCATCTTTGACAACTGTTGTTTTCCTTCCTCAAAGAGGCTCCTCTGAGGAGGCAGCAGGTGTGTACATCAGAGTTCCTCCTGTTCCTGTCTTCCAGACCTAACAGAAGGAATGAAGAAAGAAGCAGATCCCACAGGTCATTAAAAATGCATTCTCCCTTCCTGTATCCCTGATTCTTAAAAGCTTCTCTGGCTTTGCTGCATTGGGAACTGGTTGGCCACCCGC
Organism: Falco peregrinus; assembly: GCF_023634155.1. Lineage (NCBI taxonomy): Eukaryota > Metazoa > Chordata > Aves > Falconiformes > Falconidae > Falco > Falco peregrinus. The sequence continues at coordinate 47,904,736 of NC_073723.1, forward strand.
CTTTCATAACCTCCTACACATTTCGTTGTACTGATATTCAAGTGTCTGGGCAACCTCCTCTGTGGAGTCTTCCCTTAGATTTCTGAGGGTAATTGGGAATGACTGAGACATAGATAAGTAGCAATGGGACCGACAAGTAAAGGGTTAATTTTTAAGATTTGCAGGGGTGACATAAAAGAAGTTGAAGAGGAAAGCAAGGGGGGGAAACAATAGAACAGTGGTCAGCTTGCTGAGTAGGAAAGGCTTATTTGGGGAGTGCTGAAGGTAGCAATGCCCAAAAAGGGAGTGGTGAGAAGAGCTGAGAATCTGTCCTTAAAAAGGTGCGTATGAGATGCAGCCAAATGTCAAAGAGGCGATGCTTGGTAGACTGCCAGAATTACAACATGTAGTAAATATGGGTTAACTAAGGATTGCCAGACTGTTTCAATGGAAGTAGATAGGCTTCTCCTAAAGGAGCAGGGACTGTCTGTGATCTGTTTCTGATGGCAAGAGTTGAGGAAAGCATGTCACCACCAAAGGAAAGGCTGTGGGGAGTGCAAGCAAGCCAGGAACTGTGCACGATTTAAGCCTTAAAACATCACAGATGTGGAAAAAGATACCAGCCCTGGCAACATGGAGAAGCAGGTCAGGTTGTAATATGGCCTGTAACGGAGTGTCCCGGGGCTTTTCCCACACGTGGAAACATCATCACAGGAGCACACCTAGGCTCCCGGGTCAGAGAAAACATTCTCGGATCTACATGACTGTATCAGATGCCTGTTGCCGTGTCACTGCTCAGCTGCCATCACTGTCGCACGGTAGCTCACCCGCCCTCCGCCCTCCGGTACGCGACCGCGCTTCGCGCCGAGAACCGAACCGCGGGCACCACCGGCAGGTGCCATTTTGTGGCACAACCGGCCCGAACGCCTCGCGCAGCCCCCGCCGCGGCGGCCCCGGCGCTGCCGAGGCTCCCGTGCGCAGGCCAGCCGCCCGAGGGGTGCCGCCACCGTGCCCGTGCCGCCCTCAGCCCGCAGGCGCCGGCCGCAGCCCGTCGCGCGTCGCCCCGCGGCCTCCGCCGGCCCCGCGCCCGCACTACAGCGCCCAGCAGCGCCGGGCGGCGCGGGGGCCGCTGGGAGAGCCGTTAGGGGCGGGCCGCGGCGGGCCCGGGGGAGGTAAACCGCTGCCGGTCGGCACCTGCAGCTGGCGTTACAGCTCGGCCGCTGGGCGGTAACCGCTCGTTGCGAAAGGGCTGAGGCGGGGGCTGAGGGGCCGCTGCGTGCCAGCGGGGCGCCACGGGGGGTCAGCCCCGCTCCCCCGCCTCCGAGTTTTCCGGGGCACCAGCGGCTCGGCGCGCCGTCGGAAGGAAGGGGGGGGGGGAGGGAGGGAGGGAGGGAGGTGGCTGGGCGGGCGGGCGGGCGGGCGGTGGCGGGGCTGTCGTTGTAGGTGCGAACCTGAAGGGGAAAAAGCCCGACGGGCTAAGGGAAGCGAGAGCGGCGGCTCGGACCCGGTGCGGGCCCAGCCGCGGCAGCGCTGACGGTGTCGGCTGGCGCGGGGTGCGGGAGCCGCTCCTTCCCGCCCTGGGTGGCGCCTCGGGCAGCCAGGTGAGGAATCGGAGGGTGACTTCGTGGCTTCCAGAACCACTTCACAGGCAGCCTGGAGAGGAACGGCTGTGAGACGGTTGCCGTGCCTGTGGGCTGTGACCGCGCTTGTCGGCGTTTGTTCCAAATGCAAAGGTCAGGCCCTGAGAGGCAGATCCTGATACCGTAAAGTCGGCCATGGAGAAAAACCCTCTTAAGACTTGATCTGAAGTTTTAGAAGGCGAGCATTCTTTGTTACAGCGCTGGGAGCACAGGGGAATGTTTTCTCCGGGCGTGCTCAACAGTTTACTCGAGGGTATACGTTGCATGCAGTAGAGTGCTTGCCCATTCGTAATGTATTACATACTCATTTTCATTCACATACAGGATAGGTTACAAGTTTATCGCTTCTAATGCAAACCAGTACGCAGCCTCAGGCAACACTGCTCAAGTTTTCACTAACTACGCGTGCTCCCCGTGCGAGGGTTTGCCCTCTCGGGGGCGCTATTTGAGTCGGAGGTCACAATCTCCCACTGCCGCAATTACCTTTGTGCTATTTTCAACTAATTTTCTGTGGGTTGCAACACTTTATCAACGTGTCTCCTCTTGCAGCCAGAACTTTCTCAGAGGGAGGCTTCTTTCTGCATAATTTCGATGTCAGTGTTCCTGTCATTATCTGTTCCTTGTTTCCCAAGGTTGACTCCCTTGATTAGAAGTCCTTTCGTTTATCAGTTTCGATAACTTGAGAGCCAGCTTGGCCTAAACTTTGTGCACAGATTAGTTTAATGCATTAAGGCTACGGCTGTGCACCACTCCACAGGGACCTGCAGCAGACCCTTGCCCACTTCTTATGTGACCTGAGCTTAGCAGACACATCGTGCATCGTTTTGTTTCTCATGGCTTTTTGGTCTTTTCTAGACCAAAGAAAGACTAGGAATATGAGGTTAGTAGCTGGGCTATCTCCTTGGCAATACCTTCCTGACCACTGTTTTTTCACCCCAACTCAAAATGGCAGTCTATGAAATCACCGCAAATAAGCAAAACAAAACTGTACCCACAAGTATTTGGGAGTGCAAATAAACCAATGCAGGCAACATGAAAATAAGAACTGAATCTTCAAAGCTTAGGTTTGGGTTTGGTTGCTTCTAACTGAAAATGTTTGGGACAACACTTTACAATCTGGCTTGTGGATTTTCTTTGCTCAGAAAGTTAGTAGATCACTGGCTTTCTTCAAGAAATTTGTATAGCCTGTCAATTCATTAAAAAAAAAAAAAAAAGAAAGAAAGAAAGGATGGAGGTCTCTGTTGAACATGATGGGAAGCTTCTTCCTACCGCCTTTACTGATCTTCCCTTCCTAATGTATTTTTCCATCTCAGTTTGCAGATGCCAAGAAATTTTCCAATGGAGCTATGTGTCCCCATATGGCAAATTTAAGCCCAGTGAGAAGGGGTTTACTTTTTTAGTGACTGTTGTCATTATGTTATGCATGATCCACAGATGACACAATCCATGGATTGCAGTTTAAAATGAAGCAGATAGGCTAATACCACTGAATTGGAAAACAATGTATACTTCCAATAATTAATCAGTTCCTCTAATTGCACAGTATAAATATTATGTGCCTATACTCTAATGCCTACAAAGGCAGGTAAGTCAGATAAAACCCTGAGACTTTAATTGTACATGGGTACATACTAATACGGACAGACTGTAAACATGCACTTTACATACAAAAGGTCTTTTTTAGGGGAAATACACACAGATTGTCCAGAGATCAAAAGGCAGAAAAGCAGCATTTCCAAAGTTATTCAGAAGCTGCTGTAATGTGTGAGCACATCAACTGCATTTGCTCCATTTATCCATCAGGACCATTAAACAGAAAACTATTTTCTGTGGCCTCAGAAGTCCCTGATCTGAATGTGTCTGTATGCACTCGGGAAATAGCACTTATATGCTTTCCCTGTTCTTACACTGTTTTCCTAAGTATGTGCTGCTGGTTACCTGAGAAGTAAAATACTAGATTAAATAGATGTTTTGTCTAACACAGTATGGCTGTTCTTCTATAAAGAACTATGTCACAGCCAGTACTGTATAGGTACAAGAATCAGTCGTGTCAGATCAGCTATGTAATTTAGCTTTCTGAAATGAAACGCTTCTTTCTTTAAACTGCTGCTCTCAACAATAACATTCTCCACAATCATTTTATAAAGTGTCCAGTACTCATGCATAACTTAGCTGACTGCTGGATCTCTGAAAAGGGGCTTCTAGTAGGCAATTACTAGAAACAGTGGTTAATAAGTACACTTTTATAGGTATGTATTTGTTTTATAAACAGCCTGCATACTTGCAGATAAGAACTTGCAGCAGAAAAGTCAGTCTGATCTCCAGGACTAAGAATGCTGAGGGAAAAGGAAATTTCTTCCATTTATAACTTGAGGATGATATTTACTTGTTATCACCTACTTATTTATTGTGAGAGACTGAATAATCATTCACTTCATGCATGCTGTTAGATTTTATATTCCTCTGACACACTCCTCCCCTCTCAACTCTCTTCCAAACTGTTGTAAGGTCTCTTAACCAAAAAGCTATTGCATACTGTAACCGGCCTGCTCACTCTTCTGCATACCTTTCAAGTTCTACTAGATCCTTTCTGAGATGAGGGGAAGATGCAGAGGAATTAGTCTTCACTCAGCATTGAAGACGTGGGTGCACTATGGATGAAGTCATGGCATGATGATTGCTTTCTATTTTCTTATCTATTTCTTCACCGAAAAAACATTCTTCCCAATGCTCTCTGAGCTCTTTCCCTATTCAGAGACCATTGATTTGGGTTTAAAAAGCAAGCAATTGTACGCCTGACAGATTTTGAAATAAAGGCCACTCTAAAATCAGGTTCAGTGGTCATGTTTTGTCCAAGTGTAATTTTCAGGGAACAGGAAGAAGGCTGAGGAAAATAACGTTAGTGGAACTATCCTTCAACTACAGGAAGGGCAACAGTAAAGCTTTTTAAAAATGGTTTTGTTTGGCTTTAAGCTATGGAATTAACACATTATAGGTTTCAAGTCTAGTACAGAGAAACATTTCAAAAATGAAACAAGCAATAGGAAATACAGACATTTCAGAAAATATAAGGAACCTACTTCATGTTCAGATAGATGAGAAATGCCACAGTGAGTGCTAGGATCATATCCCGCATTCAAAAGTAACCAAAACAAATTGGGGGGGGGGGGGGGGAGGGGAGCGGGGAGTGGAAATTGCCAAATTGCCTCTGTAATACTAAGATGATGTCAGGATTCTCTGTGGGTGAGGTTTCACACTTAGCTTGGTGTTGTCTGATCAAATCACAAAACTCCTGTGGCTATTCAGAGTCAGCTGTGGAAAAAAGTTTTAATTGAGCACTGTTTTTCTAGGTTTTCTAGTATAAAATACAATGAAAGATAAAGGGCTTACAAAAGGAGTGATAAACTTTTTTCCTTAGGGTTAGCTGACAGTAAAGACCTCCTGGACAGGTTTCCTTTCTTCACAAACTTCATGGAGATTATTTTATCGTACCACTTTGTGTTGCTGTGGTATCATGTGTATGATCGCTTTGTCACCTAACAACATGATGCTCAGTTTTACCCATCAAAAGCCAGGTGTATGCATTAAAATCAGAGCTAAGTGTGACAACAGTGACTTTTAAGAATATGAATCCTACATATAATACACAAAGATGCAACAGTTTATTGTAGGAAAATTGTATTAACAAATGCAGTGGATGCATTTCAAACGTAGTCAAAGTCATGTAACAAAAGCATCAAAGTGTAAATATAGTAATTAGTATATATGAAAATGCAGTGCAGCTTACAAAAGGGCGTGCAAGTGTGTCTGAAAGAGCTGGACAGGATTATTTTCCCCCTGCTTTTATATTTGAAATGTCTTTTTAACCCACAGAACACTATATAGGCCAATACTCAAGACTTCAAAGTCCTGAATACAAATTATCTCCCTGGTTTAGATCAGAATTTTACATCATGGAAGGAGCAGCTTGCTCTGCGTGTGGTATATCATGTGTACCGTGCAGCATAAGCATGTATCACTGAGGCACATGCAGAACTACTTAGTGGCAATCGGGCCTGTACACTCTTCTTCTGGGGAGCTGTTCAACTTAAATAAACTATTAAGTGGACCATAAAAATCCAAATCTGTAGATGCGGGAGAGTGACATTTAAGTTTGAACCAAACCTGGCAAAGCAATGGTGATTTCATCTCTGGTTCCTCAGATACCAGCCGGATCACTTCAGAAAGCAGCAGGTTTGGGCTCTTCTGAAGTGACCAGGGGAACACAGTGAAACCTTGTCCAAGCCAGTACACTCCTGTAAATACCTTATGATCAATGTTCATGAATTTACATGTTCTCTGACAAAATCGTTTCACTAAACTTTTTATGTGTGAATTTTCTGTGCAGCTGAAGATGCTAATAATTTAGAAATCATAGAGGAAAAAGGCAAGTTAAAATCCTAAAGCAGCAATGCTGGGATTCTGCAGATAGCAGAGACTCAAGGGTTAATGACATTGCAGCTAATAACTAAGTATGATACCATGGATATAAAAGTTAATTAAAAGTATCAGCAGTTATTGCTTTCATAGCATTTTTCTTCAATTCACAGACCAACAATTAATGCAGAGAAATGTAGCAGCCTTTACTCCTCTCACAGCCATTTGCAGCATTATCTCAACTGAGAAATACACAAGCCAAAATCGACCATCACAAGATGTACAAGTATGTTCTGGCTTTCACCAAGTTTCACTGAGGGACAGAGGGTACTTTTCTTCTTGTTGAGAGGCACTTACTTCAGAATACCCAAAAAACATGAGGCTTAATAATCACATCAGCTGGTACCCTAGAAAGCATGGTGCAGAGCTAGAAACTCCCATCTCCTTGAGGCCTGTAACGCACAAAGTAACGAAATGACAGGGGAGCAGAGGTCAAGTTTCCTATTTTTACAGTAGCTTACGGTGATACAGTTATGAAATGGGGCTGAACACTCAGTGAATTAATGGCCACATGTTACAGAGTGCAATAGAGTGTGCTACAAGTTCTGCACCTCACTGCCTCCAGGCTTTTTACCATCTAAAAGACAAAAAGCAAAAGAAGGAAAGCAGAGAAACGAAGATTAGGTCTGGCACAGAAGCACTATTCATTTGTTTTCTTCTCCCCCCTATCACTTATCTCCACCTGCAGCCCTTACCTACCTGCAAGGCTGCCCCAACTTTCCATCAGGGCACAGATCTGCTAGCCCAGATGAGGTACTCATCACGGCCTCACCCGGAGTCTTCCCTCAAGTTCACTTAGGTTTAAGTTAGTTTGGTTTGTTATACCCTGCTGTTTCCATCCCACATTCTCCTCCAGGCCTTGCTTATTGCTGTATTAGAACATACTTTCCCACCCACTGCTTTGATATACACTCAATTAATTAAAACCTTGCTAACTTTTCTTTCTGTTAGTTGGCTATCAGCCTGCTGCCTCATTTCCCAAACATCACTACAGACCTCAGATCATTTTTTGCTAGCTTTGCTTCCCTGCTGCGTCTCTAATTTTTCCACATCAGAAACCTTGCATTACTCTTTATTAGGAAGAAGTTTTCCCAAATCCCAAATGGTAGGAAGCTGCCTCACTCTGTTTACTGTTCAATGAGGATTATGAATTACCTTTTTTTCCCCCCAGCATCTCCCTTTAAATCCATGCTGACAGCCTGTACACATCTGTATTGTAAATGATGTTTTAGCCCAAACTCCCCAAGTAACCGCTCACAAATACATTTTTTTCATGGAGAAAGAAGACAAACCTCTTGTGGGCCACCTCCTCCCGCAGTACAGGCAGGTTCTCTTAAAGATAGTATGATGAATATATACCATGGGCACGTAGGGGAGCATGCAAAAACAGTGAGCAAAGAGATACACAGCAACAATCTCATTGCAGCATACTGTGGCAGACTACTGATTATGTGTGTTTGATGTGCATCAGTTACAGCTTGTGCATTTGCAAATAAAAGCCTAGTGAAGGATTGGGAAACACAACACTGCTAGACAAGGCCCTGATTTATAACACTACCTGGACACGTAGTTAATATTGGAGCACATGCTTTAACACTTACTGTATCACACTAGAATTACTTGCACCTTTTCTTTCATTCAGCTTGCTGTTCTGAATAAAGTGGGTCAGCCCTGGAGGCAAATGAGAGCTCAGCCAATGCTACCTGCTTACCTGAGCAAGCCCTCAGCTGCCACCCCCAGCTAGTTCGTGCCACAGTATGTTTAGGATCAATAGGCTGAATACTTCTGCACCCAGAGGGGATTAACATGCCAATTCCATCCCCACTGCAGGGAGTTCAGTGAAGTTTAGCACCCTTGGCAAATATGACTTCAAAGAGGTGATGCTGCTGCTGCCATCCACTGTTACACTGCTGGGTGAGGGCTGGTATCATCAAGACCAGATACCTATGCTGTACCCACTTGTCTAGTGTGACTCAAAGCTCTGCAGATCCAATAAAGAAATTATAACCAGGTATTTGCGATGTCCTCATGGGAGGTGGAAAATGTGATTTCAGGTCCTTTACACCATCATCATCATAACCTTACCATAACAGAAACTGGTACATGTTTCCGTGACTGAGGGGCATACACCACTTTTACCATCAGCAAACACTGTTTACTCATAAGAGCTGATGTAGTCACCTGCATCCACAAGGGATAATTGGACTTTGGCATTAGAGGACTAACACAACAGCCATTCCTGTCTGGATAAAGAACATAATTTCAGACACACCCTTGTCTACAATGTTACCTGTTGCCAAGGTTAGAGGCTTCTGCCCATGTCACTTTCACATCACATGGGAGCTCTGATCAAAAAGTCTTGTTTTGCAAGCTTTCATTCCTCTTCCCACACAATCTTCTGCACTGTGTGGGCATATGATAAATTTGATCACAGAGCTGGCCCAGATGAAAGAGCAAACCCCAAATATTTTCTTGCAGGGTTTTACTCATCAGTTTTGGTGAGGTTCACCACACCACAGCAAAATGCTCAGGGAATGAAAGACAAAGTGGCAGGTTCTGACACTGACCATCATACTGTAAACACAGCTTAACAGCTGTAAACTCTGGGATCTGAGCATCCCATGGCTAAGTCATGATGATACTTAGTGCTGCTGTGTTCCTTTTCTGATGAGGATTTGTCCCTTTCTTAATTTGATTTGTAAGGGACAGAAGCATGCTTTTCAGTGCACCAAGCTGCTGGTTATATTTGCTGGATATATATATATTCATATATATTGCTGAATATAACCTTGAACAGATGTTAGTGCAGCACATCCCACGCCCTCACCCTCAGTAAACAGGACTTGGCGCACTTCTCAGATGTAGTGAATGGAGCACCACTGGGTTATAGTTTTTCACTTCTACAATTCCTGTATTTTCAATCTGCTAATAAAGGGAACTAGAATTCAATAAACTCTCGTTAGAGGGTGAATACGACTCAAAGGAAACACATATGGTAAACGAAAATTCAGAATGCAACTCAGTCATCTGTGTTCAGGATGATGATCCTTCCTTTTGATTACATCCCCTTTACCCAAGCGGGTTTTCTTCTGCAGGAATAAGAAGGAAAAGTGAATTCTGAAGAATTCTGGCTAAGTGCTGTTTGCCCTACTTCCTTCATAGGCAACACGGGAGACATTTCACTTCTATTAGCAAGGCAGTAGTTTTCAAACCAAGACCCACTCTTCACTGGGCAGTCGCAATATGTGGCTAAAGGCAAGTCTGCAGGCTGCAATTGCAATGGCATACCTACAGCTCCTAAAGCAGCTGACACTGCCACTGGAAACTTAATACGATTCTAGAAGATTCACAGTAGACATACAGAACGAATCACAGTATATAGGCACCGGTGGTATCTCTTGTACTTCCTTTCCTACTTCTTGCCAGTTAAAAGAAAGCAGAGAGATCAGACTGTTTACAAGCATATTACACTATTCCACTTCAACAGCTGGGGTAGGTGGGGAATAATTAATGCTTTAATATCAAAATATTTGTCACAATTTGAGTGCTCTGATAGAAATAGATTATATTTTACAAAAAACAAAACCAACAGAGCTTTTCAGAGAATGCGGCTGCAACAGCATACCAGTCTGTTGTTATTATCCTGAAGTGAGGATGAGTATCCCAGTCACTATACAATTGCATTTATCCAGCAGAGACCGACCCTTACTCTCCGTTTGCTTTATCCTTATTTGTTGCCACACATCTATAATCAAGATTAAATGGTGAAGTCAGGTCAATGTAATAACGAATCTACCACAGATTCACATGAATAGCACTTCAGCATGCTACTGTTTACACTGTTCCACTAGAGGTGCCAGTATCTACCCACAACAAATGCCAAGAGCTTTCTGGAAGTTATGGTAAGCCAAAATACAGTACAGCCCTAGCAGTACACTTACGTACACAACTACTACAGACAGGCAAAAGTGAAAGCACTTACAAAGTTCCTCAGACTTGTTCTTATGACTTGAATGACCTTGGGTTCCTTTGAAAACATCTAGCATGATGTTACACAAAATACACAAACACCACCAGTCCCAGTTCTGCACTCCTGGGATTTTGCCAGCACTCACAAATTGGTCCAGAAATAACATGTGGCAAGAGGGAGACATCCTCATCCAATACAAATTAGGGTAGTTTCATTTCTGGACTTGAATCAAAAGTAATGATTCCACTCGGGTCTTCTTTGACCTCACACTGTAAAAGACACTAATTTGACAGTCTTTAAAAGGGTTTCTTTACCTTAAGGCTAATTTTAGCCTTTCGTCATACAGACTAGTAAATTCAAGATACTTAGTGAGTTTATTACTTGGAGGAAAACTTTGTACAAGCTGGGGAAAAAAGCCATGTCCCACCTTCTAGTCTCAAATTCTGATAATAAGGTCAGTCTCAATGTGAAACGTTATTAATTTTCAAGTATTACTAAAAAGCACGGATTTTATCTAAACCTTTTTGAAAATTAAATGTGTAGGGTTTTTTCTTTTTTTTTTACACTTCCTTGTTTTAAGTGAGCTACTGTAAACAATACAATCCACAAAAAGAAAGCAGCAGCCAAAACCAGATTTCATCAGTGTCACTGTCTGGCTATCATTAGCCTCCTAAATTTACTGTATTAATACAATAATAGATTAACTCCCACTAAAATATTCTAATCCAGCAGTTAATTTCTCTTCTGTGAATAGATCTTGAGGGTGCAGCAGAGTCTATAGTCAAGAGTCTAGACTCTGACCCAAAACTACATACCTGAAATAAAAGACCTTTGACCTATTTCAGCAATACTTTAAATAGATTGTGCAGGGGAAGCAAGAAAAGTATTTACTTAAACAGCAAAGCACTTTTCAAACCCCTGCTCTTTTTGACTAAGGAGAGCCATTTGTTCCAAGGCAAGCAAGCAAGCGAAGCAACATGCTCCCTCACCAGTATGTATCGCTAAGCGTGCTCTCCATCCTTTCTCCTTGGAAAGTGTTTGTGCACAGTGAGTTCTCAAAATTTCTTTGGAGATTACTGGATCAAACGGCAGATTTTTAAAGCTGCCTAAAGAAAGCAACATGAATTGCCGTTTCATATTCTTTATTATGCAGTATATTAAATGCAGTGTTTCATAAGCATTTGCTTAATTCATCAGATGAAAGTAACATTCGGAAGGCTGGGTTCTGATACATCCAGAGACATGTAACAGCAACACAAATACACCAGTCTGAAAAGGGGCATACTGATGATCTCAGTGCTAAGAAAACACCTTCAGTCATATTTTTTCTGATGGTACTACACATTCTCTCCTCATACAGACTTTCCTTGAAGTTGTGAACGTTCAGTGCCTTACAGTTTGAGTTCTGCTGCATAAGGATGAGCATGAGATTAAAAAAAACCCTCCAAAACTATACTGCTTTAAGAAATTAAAGTATCTATAGCAGTAAACACAGAGCACTTCACTGAATTACCAAACTCATGACTCTATTCTGACGACTGCTAGAAAATACATTTTGCAAGCTCAAGTCTCATTCGCTCCCCTGAAAGGCCACCACGCTGGAAGGACCATGCATGCCCCTCCGAAACCCTGCTAGCGCCGCACGGCTCCTGCCGCCGGGCCCGGCGGCCCAGGGCACCTCTCCGCACCCAAGCACACGGAGCACAAACCACCCCGAGCACAGCGCCTTCTCCACTCAGGCTTCCCTAAGCCCTGCACGCCCCGAAGCCCACTACTACCCAACGGGTTTCTCCAAGTTTCTCCCGAAGGCAAAATCGCCCCCTCCTCGCCCGCAGCACCACCCTCCGGAACCGCGGCCGGGTCCTGCTCCCGCCGCGGACCACCCGGGCGGGCTCCGGCACAGCCCCGCCGCACGGGTCCGGAGCAGCCGGGGGAAACCCACCGCCTCCCAGCGTCCCCGTTTCACACGCAAAACCGAGAAGCCACTGTCGGGTATTTTTTAAAGAAAACTCAGGGGAAGTGGGGGGGAGCCGCCCCGGGAGCCCCCGCCCGACGAGCTCTCCGTCCGCACAGCCCTCGCCCGACCGCCGGCCGCAGCAACGAACTCCGGGGGGCAAGGGCCCTCACCGCCCCCCAGGCCGCAACCTCCCACCGCCAGACCCGGCGCGGAGGGCAGCGCCCGCCCCCCGGGCCCAGCCGGCCCCGGCCCCGGCCCCGCCGGCCAGCAGCCCCGAGCAGACAGCGGCCGCCCCGGGCCCAGCTCCCTCCCGCCGCGGAGCCCTCCCGCCGCGGAGCCCTTCCGCCCCGCCCCCGGGCATCCGGTCAGCGCCGCGCCGGGGCGGGCTGCCGGCATAAAGGCCGGGCCGGGCCGGGCCGGGCCGTGTCGCTCCGCCCTGCCGTTCCCGCTGCCTCAGCCCGCCGCTCGCACCCGCCCCGGCGCCGCCTATCGCTGCGCCACGCCGGGCAGGCGGGGGTGCCCTCTCTGCCCTTCAGCCCTGCAGGCGGAGGTACCCACGGCCGCGGGGGTCCCGGTGCTGGGGGCGTGCGCTGGGGGCCGGGGCAGGTGCGGTGCCGCCCGGCGCGGGGAGCCGTGCTGGCAGCGTCCCGCCCCGGGAGCGAGGGGCGGCGGGCCGGGTCCCGCGGGCTGGCCGCCACGGCTGAAGCCTGCCGGCGTGGGAGCTGCGGCGCTGGCTGGGCCGGCAGGCCGGGCGTGCCGAGCTGCCCGGCGGCATGCGGGTGGCGGGGAGGGCGTTGCCGTGCCTCGGCCCCCGGGCCGTTGGCTACAGGACCGCTGTGCTTTCGGGGGGAGGGGTGGGAGGTCTCAGCCTTCCAGGTGCTTGCTGAGCTCGGCTTAGGTGCCTTGTCATCAGCCTCGGATCTCTTGGGCTAGCAGAGGAGGCCGGTGGGTCGGAGGCCAGCCTCGGTGCTGTCGGTGGTTTGGGGAGCCCCGGCAGCCTGCGAGAGCCGCGAGCTGGCGCGGGTGCCAGCCCGGCGGTGCTGGCGAGCTTACCGGCGCTTGGAAAGGAACCGGTATGGTAAGCCGTTGTAAAGCCTTTGATACTTCGCGATGTAAAAGCCTTCCACGCTTAGGTCTGTGTGAATGTAGGCATATTGAAAAAACAATACTCGGCATCAGAAGGGATCTGAAGCCTTATGTGTGCCAATGGTACCCTGGGTTAATGCACCTGTAAGTAGATCCCTGCTCATGTTAGTTGAGAAGCCCAAATCAGCCAAGTCAGTTAGCAAATTCGGTTGTCCATGTGGACGTTCCTGGTCACAGTAGCTGGTGTAATTAGCAGTGCTAATGCAGTGAGAATGAAGAGCTCTTGGCCCCACCAAAACTGGGTTAGGCGAGAGACGTGTCAGTGGAAACTAGGCATCTTGTCGAGGGATGTGGGGCTGGTGTTCTAAGGAAGTCTCCTGTGGTCTGTATGCCTAAGCCAAGTCTACTTCCCTAAGATAAAGTAGGTACTTTCTCTAAGATCTAATATGCCTCTGCCCTATGCAAGCCTAATACATTATTATTTTACTTAATAGATTACTGATGTAAATTCTAAACTGAGTTTAGGTCAAACTGTTATTCTATTTTCAAGGCAATTACCTCTTGTTTTTCCATAGGGAAAACATCCTTATCTATCCTGGGGATACCGATCTTCTTTCATACAAATGGAGTATGTTACATTAAGTGCACTAAGTTAGTGTAATCAAGTTACATTCAACAACTGAATTTATTTTAAAGATTTGTTGCTTCTGTCTTAGAGCCATCAAAGAACTTGTGTTTCCAAAAAACTCGCTGGTTTTTTGATGTATGTGAAATTTAATAATTTTCCTGTATAATGTCAATATTGGCTCTAGAAAAATGTTCCTGTGCTGTTTTGATATTTCTAAAATTTCTTATTGGTGTCACTGCCTTTCATCTGTGCCAGAACCTCTGCATACCTTCACACCAGAAAACATTCACCCTATGACTTTTCTTTATCAGAAAGAACAACTTTTTTCCATACCTACTATGCGTCTGATAAATGCTTTCCTGTTATTGGAATAGTTTTAAGATATCCTAATGTTTCTGCCAGAAAACTTCCTGAAATAGCTAGCTCTGCCCGAGCAGTGGCCTATCCCTTCTCAGGACAGACCTTGTTTCCCACGTACAAAACCTGAGACTCATGATAACTTGTGTATGTCTACCTGCTAAATCTCACAATCTTTGCTCAGAGCAGCAGAGATCCAAGTAACTTATCTCTTGGCACTCGTCAAACATGTTTACCTATACACATAGATAGCAATGTTAACCAAGAGATGTTATCAAACTGGGGGTGTAGTGCTAAAGGTTGAAGTGTTAAGTGCCAGTGTGCTTTACCTTCAGCTGAGAAGGAAGGTATTAATCCATCACACCGTAATTAGTCAGAGACTAAAACCTGCTTTGACTGAGGGTGCATTTCTTGCATGGTTTTTGTATGCTGGGAAATAAATAACATTCCTTCAAGGACTTAAATGCCTGCTTGGTGTCAGCATTACTATTATGAATACAGTCTGTGAAGTTTAATGCATACCTGAGATGGTATGATTCAGGCCCATAACATTTGCTTTAATGCAGGGAGGTGAAGGGAAGAAACTTAAGAGCTTTGCAAAAGATTTTGTTCAATTGCAAAAGCAGGCTTTCCTCAACAATGGTAATGCTAGTAGCTGAAAAGCTAGTTGTGAAAGCCATAATTTACCTAGTGTGCTTTGGAGATGTATAAGCATACTGTACTCTGAAGCTCCCTATACTGGCAGTTTTTCAGGAGGGTTGAGACTGTGACTTTGACTATGCATTTGGTCAGAGCAGAGATGGGAACATGTGATGTGAGGGGTGGGGAATTTCTAAAGCAGGTGATGTCAAGTGGTTTTATTGCCTCTGCCAAATGGTAAAACAGTTGTGTGCTGCATTCTGGAAGGGAGTAGGAGCAACCTGAAGATGATACAGAAACAGGACAAATGGGTCAGATGTGCAGATGTAAGCCTATATGTATATTATTTTTTTTCAGACAACGCTTGGAAGCAGACTAGAGAAAATATTTAGAATGGATCTGAAAATGCCTTTCAGCTTTGAAATATTGATGTTTGCATTTTTTATCTTTATGGTTTATTCTATCTGGTAAACATTTTCTTTTATCAGGTATCTGAAGAAACAGCCTCAAGATGAACTTCTTGCTGGAAACATTCAAAGTAATCGGACTTACTGTTTATTACTTGCTGGAGTCGCTAGTGTTCCTGATTGTGCCTAGACGGAAGAAGAATGTTAGTGGTGAAATCGTATTAATAACAGGAGCAGGAAGTGGCATTGGGAAACTGTTATCTTTAAAATTTGCTAGCCTTGGAGCTACAGTGGTACTCTGGGACATCAATCAAGAGGGACTCAAGGAGACAAGTAGGCTGGCCAGAGAAAATGGAGCAGCGAGAATACACTGTTACATCTGTGACTGCAGCAAAAGGCAGGATGTCTACAGAGTAGCTGATCAGGTAAAGTATCTTACTTGTGGCTTTGACACTACTCTGAGTGCATGCATGTGCATTTAATTTTTAGTGACCTCAAAGCAAAGATTCAAGTTAATTCAGAATGTATTGTGCATGCTACCTATTTCAAGAATACTGAGTTTTAGAGTTGACTTGTGTACTTCTGTTCCTTTAAAAATAAAAAGAGCTGGTTCTCTTTTTTTTTGTCAGTAGCCCATTTCAGCTGGCTAACTCCTGATTCATTCAATTACTAGGCAAGCACTTACTGGTGAAGTACAGAAAAATCAATTTATTGAAGCTATAGCAGTATTCCAAGTTCTGGCAGCCTTTTACCAAAAGTAAACCCTGAAGACTGTACATTGAAAACTGCCTAAGCAGTTAATCCCCTTTACAGATAAATCCACAGCTGTGAATAGATTTTTTCAGACTTGCTTTATCAGAATTAATGAGTGTATCTTGAAGCCTTAAATATTTCTTTCTTCCTTTCTGAAGAGCTTTGTAAATATAGCATGTGGTTAGATATTTTAGGCAGACTAGTAGAATTGCCAAAAGCTAAAATTGCTTAACAGTTTCCATTATAACAACCTGTTTTCATTTGCTTAAAACATTGCTAAACTTAACTGTTGATCTAGAAAGTTTCCACAGTAAGTGTTATGTCTGAGGATGAATTTAAAAAAACCCTCAGCTGTCTTCAGAAACATCTGTTGGCCGGAATAATGTTTAAGAAGCTCTAGCCTTCTGCATTTTTCTATCTGCAAAAATGGCTAGAACAAACTTTCTGGTAAGTGAAACTTGTGTGTGACTTGGAGCTTGCTAGAGGCTGGTACTGCTGGTTTTATATCCTCATAATGCTCGTCACCCTTGGTCCCCCTTGCAGCTCCATAATGCCAGCTGAGTTGCACATCTGCTGTCCCTGCAGAGCAGTTGCATGTGCCTCACCACAGGCCTGTAACTGCATCCTGATGGACTGGAAGGAGTAAAGGAGGGGGGAATATTGCAGTGTGAAGGACACAGGAATGAAGAAGACAGAAAGTAATGTTCTTTTTTGAGGACTTGAGGGCTAGCACTTTAGCCCTATGGATAAAAGCAGTATCGGAGCCTTTCTGGCCAAATATGAAAAGATAAGTGTGTACATATGTGTGTGACAGGTTAGGGATGACAAAATAGTCGTAGACAGGAGTGAACAAGTGGTAAGGGGGTCTGAGTGCATGATGCCTCACTTATAATCTTCTGTCAGCAGTTCACTAACAGCTGATTCACTAATAATCTGCCTCCTGATCCCCATAGAAGAAAATCTCCTACTACCATTATTTCAGAAATACCATGTCCTGCTGACAACTGATGTAGAACCATGCAGACAACTTTCCTGTCTTATTAGTAACAAAAAGACTTTAGTATTAGTTATTGCTTGGTGGCATTGTTTACATGATGCGGTGAAGTAGATTTTGGCTCATAGTGTTCAGTGTCACCCTTTGCAATATGGGACAGGAGGGCTCCAGGTTTTGTTTCCCGCCCCTCCCTGTGATTCAGCTTCACACAATGACTTGGAGTTTTGCAAGACTGTAGCAAACTGAGTGCATGTAGGCAGGGCAGGATATGGTTGAAAACTGTGTGCCCAGTAAAACAGTCTCAAAGCCAGAATGAAATGTATGTGGACCTTAAATACCTGCTTCTGGTACTTCATCAGCCACACAGAGAGACAAGGGGAAAAAGTCATTTCAGTAGGAAGAAAACAAAAAAGCTCTGCAGATGTGGTGGTGGTGTTCCCTTACTGTACTAACAGGATGAAGGACAGCTTTTAGCTATCATGAGCTATAGCTTAAAACTTGTTTCTGATGTCCCTGTTCCAGAAGTACCCAACCCCAAAAAGGATGTGGCCTTCTCTGACCTATGTCTCCCTCCCCTGAGTTCAGCTAAACTTAAAGAATCTAGGGCTTTGAAAAGAAACTGTTTTTTGATCTTCTTATTTGTGAAGAAACAAAGCCTTTTTGTCATTATCATGTTGCAAAATTGCATCTGGGCTCACATTTACTTCCAGGGTATCTCTTGCATGGTATTTTTTTGCTTATCCATTGTTTTTTCTTGCTAGTAAAGATGACGGTTTGCAGCCAGTTTTCTACTTTTCTAAGAATCTTTCCTGTGCAGAGGAGCAACAGTAGAAGCAGATTTCCTGGTGGTATTTCATGCTGCTTGTAAAACATCCAGTGCTTTCTTCCAGCTTTGTAGGCAGTTACAGAGGGGTTTGTGATTAAAGAGTAGATGCTTTGGGATGATATTTGGGAATTGCTCGCTACTAAACTTCAATATAAGGGCATAACTGCCAAAGCAAGCAAGAAAGAGTGTTTATACCTTAAAAAGATGTTTAACCAGATGAGCTGTTTGCATGATGCTTGCCTTACCTAGGCTTAATGCAAACACCTGTAACATACTTTCCTGCACTGTACAAATGGGGAGGTTTAGAGCTCTGGAAAGCTGACATTATCCACCCCAGCCCCCAACAGCTAGGGAAAAGGCTTGGTACAGGTCTTTTGTACTTGGCCTCAAAGCAGAAAGTTGGAAGGGCTGGTTGTCTTGGCTCTGTCATGCTGAGGGGAGAATGCAATTAAAACAGCCATTTACTGAGGAAAGAGCTGCCACATCTAGTTAGTAGGGAAGCAACATGAACAGAGGTATTGTAAAGCTGGAATTATTTGCCTGGGTTGCAAGAAGGCACTCAAATCTGCTTTGAATTCTATTCAGAGTGTGAATATATTTTAGACTGAGCAGAGACAGGTGGTAAAGAGATTGTTCAGTTTTTTGCCACTATTTCGCTTTTCCATCAACAGAATGCTCCAATCACCAAGTTATAAACTGTACATACCACATCCCCTACCTCTGTCTGTCTTCTGTTTGCACAAAAGAAACATGACCACTTATTCAGATACTTGTTCTTTGCCCCAAAGGTTAGATTTGGGGTACTGGTCCAGACTTCTAGAATTGCTAAATCATCTGATATGAGGCAGTATTAAAGCATCATTTACTAACGATTGCATTTATGTCTCTGAATGTGTACTGAGGGGTACATTCTCAGGTTGGTGACTAGAGCAATGTGTCTAAGGCTGACATGGAGATCATGTGGCACTGCTTCAGAAATACTGGAATTGTTACATGACAAATTTTTGAGAGGGGAATAGACAGACAATGTCTGCAGTGAATGAGGTGGAGAGGGGCTCTGGCTGATTAATAACTGTTCTATATAATCCTACCAAGGCTCCTTTCTGTTTTTTAAACTCTTATGTAATTAACAAACATGGACAAGATTGGGACAAGTTCAAGGAAGATGAGGAAATTAAGCTGGAATAAAGGATATGTGGTAGATTATCCTTTAATTCTTTACTGCTATACAGACCTGGTCTGTCTGTGCTTTCTTCAGCCACTATAGGTACCTAGCAAAGGAAACGCTGTGTTCTGTGAGCTGCAGCAGTATGGCAAGATGGGATAAACCCAGCATGGTTTCCCAAAGCTACTGATCAGCGTGTATTTAGCACCTGATCTGGAAATCACAAATTAAAGTACTTGCTTCCTTTTTCCCAGGTAGCTCAGATTAATTAATTGTACTTCAAATACTACATTAAATATTTTCATTCTCCTTTTGAGAGCTAGCACAGTATCTTAATATCAGCTAGCCTATAGCTGCTCTCTCAAGTGAGTCTGTTCATAAAAGTTCTCAGTCTGGAGCTAAAGTGAGAACTATACTCCTCTTGCTGAACAAAATGTGTAGGTATTATTCTTTAGCCAACTTTATTTTCTGGGAACCACATCAAGGATTCTGGTACAGTGTTAGAATTGAAGCAAATACACTAAAACAACTGTCTGCACCATCAGCTGCAGAAGCTCATAAGGCTTTTGCCTTCTGTGACTGTATGACCCCTAAAAATCTTCCTTTACTCAGAATCCTACAGCTTTTGTTTAATTTTCATAACAAACTACTACCCTTCCTACAGTTTTCTCATTTCTTGTGTTGTCCTGAGTGCTAATACCAATGGAGAGATAGTGTTCTTTTAGGCTGTTTTCATGAGAAATAAACTTGTAAAAAAAACCCACCCTTTTTGTTTGGTAATGTAAGCTCTTAAGTTCCTGACCTGTAAAGTTGGTTGAAGTTAAGATACTTGAATAAATAAAAAGGTTGTAAGGAGGAAATATTTTACAGGTAGTCTTTCTTACTGCCTATGTGTATGAGGAATACTTCTTATCAAAAGTGACTGTTTGCCCATACCAATTGTAACACACTGGGGGAAGAAAATTCCATCTGCTCCCCTGGAAAGCTGTAGGGAAGTGTGTTTTAATGTGTGCACCGTGGAATGCAAGTAAAGTTACCACTCGTGGAAAAACTACTATGTAATACATTAGCGTTTAACAGTCAGTCAGAAGCGGAATATGTGGAAAGCAACATGAATCTTGAAATACCTGAAATACTAAGATGCTACTAAGTAGCTGCTGCCCTGTGCAGTGGGAGAGATGAATACCTGGACTGCTGGGATGCAGGCAACTAACACTACCAACAGGTGAAGATTCAAGTACTGTGCAAGCTGGCTTTAGCCTTCAAGTCATATGGCAACGCTGCCGCTGTGCTCAGGTTGCTCTGTGGAAAATGCAAGATTTGAGTATCATGCAAGGAACCTTAGAAGTGAAAGTTTAGATATTCCAGCCCTCACACAGATTTTTATGTACCTGATTCTGATGGAGTCACCTGAGGATCTATGTACTGTGCCTCACCACATGGCATAGAAATGGCCCTACAGACAGAGTTGTTTGTCGGTTTTAAGTTGTATTTATTATAGCAAAATACTTGTATTAGTTAAGTCCCTATTGCAGAGAGCTTGCCTGGAACATTTGCAGCAAGAACCAGAAATGTCGAAAGCAGAAGCCTGTGTGGAGCTGTTGGGCTCCACAGCCCCAGAGTAAGTCCAGTTGTAAGCTCAGCTCTAAAAATGTCTTGGGTGAGAATATGCAAGAACCTGAGGTGTTTGGATGTGTAAGGTCAACTTAGTTGAAATGTGCACTATTTCATATGTTTTCATTTATAAAACTTGGAAAGCATGTATTTATTATATAATATCTTGAGGCTTTTTGTTTTAGGTTAAAAAAGAAGTTGGTGATGTTAGCATCCTAGTCAACAACGCTGGTATTGTAACTGGGAAGAAGTTTCTTGATTGTCCAGATTCACTTGTGGAAAAAAGCATGGAAGTGAACATAATGGCACACTTCTGGGTAATATCTGTACTTTGCATATATACACCAAAAGAGCCTTTCAACATGTTTTTAGTGTTAATTTAACCTTTTGGAATTGAGGAAAATATGAAAGGGTATATAGGTCCTTGTAAGTTCAGTCAGAAATTATACAAGAAATTACCTTCTGTGCCTGGGAGTCTGTAAAACAGAACAAGGGTAGAAGAATGGATCCTTTGGGAACTCCTGGCATAGGTGGGTGGAAGAAAAACTGCTTCATATTTAGAAATGCTCTTAGGAACTGAAGTTTACCATCTGCTAAATTCTGAAGTTAGTCATATGTACAATCCCTCAATATTAGTTGACATGAATGAAGCAGGCCCAGACTAAAAGTTGGTGCTCTCGTAACAGAGAATTGTTCAATTCTGTTAGTGTTCTACTTACTTTGTGGTTATGGTAGTTTTGGTAAGAAATACTACATGTTCAGACAATGCTCTTAATAAGTGGGGCTTTTGTCCAAAATGCGTAACTTCACATGCTTTTTCTTCCTTCCAGGGAAGGCAGGTCATCTATGTGGTGTTCCTATCATAAAGAACTGCAAAGGGGTTATTAACACATGCTTCAGTTTCATCATAAATAAATTTCATCACAAAGATTAAAGGAATGTAATGGCATAATTTTTTTTTGCCATTTTATAAAATTTTCAGTAAACATTTAATTCTCCTTTGAAATATTGCAGTGCTGAGCTTTAGGCTGAAAGAAACTTAACAACTAGCTGAGAGAAAGTGGTACTGGTACTGGTGGGGCCTGGAAAGTCCCAGTGCAGTGTTTGAAGGTTAGAGCTCAAACAACAAACTTTTTTTTTTTTTTTCTTCCCCCCCCCTCCTCTTCCATAGTGGGACACGGGAGGAAGCTTATTTAAACTGCAGGGAAAATTTTTTAAAAAGACAAGTTCAAAATATTATAGCATGTAGTTTACTTAGTAAAATATTTCATTGGAACTCTAACTTACATTGCAGACTTACAAAGCCTTCCTCCCAGCAATGATGGCCTCTAACCATGGACACTTGGTTAGTATTGCAAGCTCAGCAGGACTGACTGGAGTCAATCGTCTTTCAGGTAGAGCATTAAAGCTAATGTTCACTTAGACAATTAGTTTGATTTAAACTCTGCAATTTAAACTCCTGTAAAAAATCCTGATTTTGAGTTTCTGGGTCTTTGCATATAGGTAAAGCAAATGGTCATACTTTCAAACCAGATGATCTTAAACAGATCATTCCTTTCAAAAGAGTTTTCCAAGTACTGAGCAGTGCTGTGAAACAGGATTTTCTGCCAAGGCAGTTAAAGGATCTAGGAGCCATATAGAAATTTGGAAACTGGTAACGTCAATGTTGTTAACCTGCAGGTATTTGGTGGGGAGAAGGATACTTAGTTTGTTTTGCTTCTTTTTTAATTCTTGCAGCATGTTCTCAAGCTAAGCAGAATGCTGTACAGGTTTCCCTGACTCAAAGAACTACTAAAATTCAGGTGTGGTACAGAGGCAGAGGTGCGATACCTCATTTTGCATTCTCTGTGTCTCAGCCATTCATTCAAGAGGACCCATACAGTGATGGAAAGAAAGTGTTGAGACTAGGGCAAACTCAGAAGGCATTTCTGGAAAATGTATGCAAAGGGGAAGGAAAATGAAATAAGGTGACATAGCAGTAAAAGAAATCTAGCTTCAAGGAAGCGATAATGAAGAGAAATTGAATTTCAGGTTGAAACCACATGAGAGAGTCTTGGAAGCTTGAGTTTGATGCATAAGAAGCTAGTGCATGGATTCAAAGATAAGGTCTGGTATGAAAAGATCATTTCATTTGCTGTTGTTCAGAGGAGAGTGGAAAGGTGATAGCAGGGGATGCGATGAGAAACCCTCTGCCTGTCAGTGTAGAACAATGGTCAGTTTAGGAAAGGGGAAGTAAAGGGGTGAATTGCATCAAACACAAATTTTCTTTGTAACCTAATCCTGCAAACAGTTCCTACTATGTTCTAAAGTATTTTCTTATTGGACAGTAATTTCCTGCAGGTACTGCACATATATCATTTCTATACTACAGTGCTGCTGTTGTACACTGTGAAAAAAAAAACAAACCCAAAAAACCCAAAAAACCCCCAAAAAACAACCAAAACCAAACCAACAAAAAAAAAACCCCAAAAAAACCCAAAACCACCAATAAAACCAAAACAAAAAAAAACCCCACAAACACACAACTGTGGCTAGTTACTTAACAGGGGCAAAACTATGTTCTCATCACCATCAAAAACTTACTGCTCCTGTGTACTTGTTCAATGGTAGGACTCACTAAACCTGTTTAGTAAAGTTTAGTTAGTAAATTAAAATGTTTAACTGCAATTATTGTTTTATTTTACAGATTATTGTGCAAGTAAATTTGCAGCAGTTGGTTTTGCTGAGTCGGTTGATTTGGAGTTGAGAGATCTGAGAAGGACTGGTGTTAAAACCACAATTGTGTGTCCTTACTACATAAACACAGGAATGTTTGATGGCTGTAGAACCAAGTGAGTAAATTCTTATGAAGTTCTTATGCAACGTGCATATTTAGCATGTTACGTATTCCTATTTCCTTTATGAAAATCATAAGCTATGCTTTTCTCTGCTTGTGTTATTTTTAGGGCTTCAGATGGGTGTTAACAGTGCTATCCAGCGACTGGGCAACCCAAATGGCAAAGCCCTTGGTACTTTACTGTTCATTTAATCTGAAATGTAATTGGTATCCTTTCCTCTGCAGAAGTCAAATGCTCCAGTTGTCCTCTCTGGTTTCTAAACCCCCATTCACCTCCTGAAATCAGTGGCATAGCTTTGTTCCATATGCTTGTATAATAACAAAATTTAGGAGCCAAATAAAAGCCTAGTGTGTCTTAATGTGAGGACTATATGGATTTGTCTCATTATAGATCATACAAAGGGAAAATAACAATGGCCACTTGCTCCCTAACACAATGAAAGTTCTGTTGTTCATAGGACTTGTAGTATTTATTTCTTTCAGTTGAATAACTGCAAAATTGAGACTTATTTTGAGTAAAATGGGAATCCAAACCAACTTGTATTATTGTAAGAAATGTCTTCTCTTCCAGGTGGCCACGTCTGCTTCCTGTTCTGGAGTCGGAATACGTGGCTGAGAAGATAATCACTGCTATTCGGAGGGACCAAGAAATGTTGCTGCTACCACGCAGTCTTTATTTTATATTACCTTTGAGACAGTAAGTTACGCCTTTCCTTCTTTTCCACTCTTTTTCTGTCCAGGGATTTTTCAGCTATACATTTGACTAAAAGTGCAAACTAGGCTTTTACTTGTTGGTGTGAATTTTCATTATGTTCTGCAGGGATTCAGTCTGCCCTTGGACCACATAGCAATGACAGAAATCTCTAACTGTGCCTTGCTGACCCCACTGGGGTGCAGCTTTACTCTGTGCTGTAGAGACTGGGCCTGCTCCTTAGTAACTGCATGCCTGGTGTCTTGCTCCAGCATTAGGGCACTCCCGACTGTGTTGCAGGCTGGTCTGGGAAATGGATCTAATAACTCAGGCTGCCAAATGAGTGCAATAGATATTTTGAGAGGACCAGTGGTACTATATTCTAGAGAGTATACTGTCTTTGCCAGTATTAGCCAGGTAAAATTTAATTTTGTGATAAAACTGCACAACTCTTCTGATGTCTGTTCTGTTTGTTGGTTTGGTTATTTTTTTCTCTTCTTCAACTCCCCTACCCTACAGTATCCTACCAGTGAAAGTAACTGTTCTCTTTGCGGACTATTTGGGAGTCTTCAATGTCATGGATAGCTTCAAAGGTCGAGCGAAGAAGGACTGAAAAAGCACAAAATTCTGAGACGAGCAACTCTAAAGTGGACCTTGTTGAAGGTGGTGGTGGTAAAGGTTTGCTTCTTTAGCAGCTATGAACTTAAGGTGCCTCACTTCTCATTAGTAACATTTTTTAAGGAAATTGCTTTTTAATTGCTGTAAATCAACAACTTTCACTCAAACGTGTTTTTTTTTTTAATCCAGTGAACTGTTTTCTTCTCACCTCATTATGGAAATTTGTTCCATTGATTTGTTATAATGCCTTAAATATGATCCTGCATCACAAACTAATAGTTGACAACTTCTGGGGGAGAAGGGACGAAGAAACCATGTGTGTTTGGAAGGGAGCCAGGAAAGCCTTTAGCGGACCTGACTTCTTGCTGCCATTCACTGAACCATGAAGAGGGCCTGTACTGCTGGTGCCGTTACCATTCCCTGGTAAGCTGAGGAATTCAAGAGTTTCCTGAAACAACAGATTCAAATTTATCCAAATGGAAGTTTTGTGACATGAAAGTATGTGCTGTGTTGGTGCAAAACCAATGAAATATATTAATTTGTGGAGGTGATGATCTTGGAGTCACAGATGACTGGATGTCAGGGCAGGGAGGGTGAAAGATGTAAATTATGTATTTGTGCCAATCTACTTTTGTTCAATTTATTTTAAAAGCTAATACTATGACTGCAACTTTGTAGTAGAGTTCTTTGTATCTTTTAAGTGCAACATTTTAAGAACAATATTACATTTTTGTCTCCTAAGCCAAATAAACTTGTAGCTATAAAGCATAGGGCTGCCAGTCTAGGTGGACTGTCAAATGTCTTGCCAAGTAAGACAATGAGCTACTAAAAGCAAAGGTATTACATCGTATAATCAGGGCTTCTCTTGGCGTTATTTCAGAAAGGAATGATGCTGAAAGTACGGGAGTGCATGGGATCATTACAGCCATAGCTTGAGCAACAGTGTCTTGCTTCTCTGAATTGGGTGGCAGGTTGCCTTGTGTCTACAGAGACTTGTTTTACTTTATTCTTAGGACTACCCATTTATTTTGAACATATGCTGAGGAGACCTTGCCCTTTTTGACAATGGGCACTTAGTAAACTGAAAGCCTCCTTGACTTTTCTAAATCCAAAACAAGAGAAAGGAATATATTTAAATGTATGTCACTTATGCACATGTTGGCTAAGCCCACCTTGTGTCGTGGTACTCTGCTGGCAATCAGTAACACCTGCAAACTAAGACTAAAATGCATTAGCATGCACTTAATTGAAGAACATTATGAAGAAAAGGGTGAGTTTTTTAATGTTGGTTTGTTTGTGGGTTTTTTTTTTCCATGATAGCCTAGAAACTACCTTCATTTTCTTTGTCTATACGATTAGAGAGGTTTACCAATGGAGAAGGGTTTACATAGCACTACTTTACTACTGATAGGCAAGAAACCAAATAAAACAAGTGCATTAAAAATAGCCTTTATGATGGACTGATGAAAGTCAGAATTCAGACTGATGAAGAAGATATTTGTCTTACTGTCCCTTCAGACCTGCAACTGTCCTACCTCAGAAATTCTGCTCATACAGTGCACTTCAGGACATAAAGTTACTAATTAAAAATCAGATATTGCTGAAATGTGCTGTCCATATGTACATTACACTGTTCACAAAGTCAACACTAGTGTGGTGTATCTGTGTCTTGCAGACTCCTCGCCTTTTTATACTAACAGCACACTTTTGCTTCCTAACTATGAAACATTAAGCATGCAGGATTCTGGAGCAAAGAACTGGATTATACATATGAACAGTATATATCAAACTTCAGCTTTTGTGGGAGCAAGTAGTTTTTCATTTTTAGTGTCTCTGCAAACAGGTTCTGCTGAGGGAAGTTGAAAGCAGAGTCTGGCTGTGGGATCTGTGGATTATCAGTAGGTTCAGGTTTGTCACACCACTAGGAGGATTTTACCTGAAAATCTGCCAGAGAAGTACATCTCCGTAGGGATTTTACTAATTCACAGAATCATTGAGCTTAGAAAGAACTGCTACTCAAAGCAAAGTCAATTAGAGCAGGTTACTCAGTACCATCTCCAGTCAAGTTTTGAATATCTCTGAGGCTGGAGACTCTACCATCTCTCTGAGCAACCTGTTCCAGTGTGTGTTCACACTCAATTTAAAAACAAATAAATACAAATTATGTTTAAATTGAATGTAGGTTTTTTACAATTTGTGCCCATTGCCTCTTGTCCTTTCGGTGGATACCACTACGAGTTTGTCTCTGTTTTACACCTTCCCATCAGGTACTTATGCACATTGAGCCTGAACCTTTTCTCCTCTAGACCAAGCAGCCCCAGTTCTCTCAGCTTCTCCTTGTATGACACATGCTCCAGTACCTTAATTGTCTTTGTGGCCCTTCACTGGACTCACTCCAATATGTTTGTATCTTTTAGAGACCAAATTCTGGAGTATGTTGAGTGTGCATAATCTGTCATACAGAGCTTCAATAGAAAATCTCTGCTAGCTAGCTGTCCTGGTAGGAGTACAAAAATACTGCTTTTATGCAAGTGTGCTGCTACCACTTTGAATGTTACGGTCACTGTCAAATTACTTTGTGTGACTGGAGGATAATATCCTGTCCTGTTGATGGTTCTGATCTCTCACATCTCCTGAGAGATGTACAGTTGTATCCTGGAGGTCCAGTAGCACAAATCTTTCCTGTGTGTTCAGGAGGTGATATGGAGTGAGTGTTTCAATCTACAAACGACACAGGAACTTCTTGAGATAAAAGACAGCTTATTTCCAGCATAATCTTGATTGATTACTTTTCTGATGCCAAGAAGACCTCTTTCCTCCTGCTCTCTGCAAGAAAACTACTCATGGAAGGATTCTAGAGAGACCCAAACGAGGAGATGGAACATGAAATGGAAGAGCATCTCCATTGTGACAGCATCATGGCTGACAACAGCAGACTGCTTTCTGAAGTACATCAGGCAGCTCCCACAAAGGAATTCCTGCTTTCATGACTGTTGCTTGAAACTTTAAACAGTCTCCAACAATATGATTGGGTCCCAGATTTGAGTGGGATGGCTTCATTGGCTTGACAGTCACTGATACAGTGATTCAAAGACAGTCCAGAACATGGTATTTTGTTGACTGTTGTGTTTCTTTTCCATGTAAGTTCATATTCCTGTGGTAGCAGAAATTTTACTATCCTCTAATGCTTCAAATCACAGAAAACATATTTTTTTCTTGGCACTCACTTGGTCCCCTGAACAAGACTGCAGATGAAACTGACAAAAAAATAGTGGCTGAGATACAGGCTCTATTACTGTTTATTTTATGATTTTGGAAATCTTGCCCAAGAGCAATATGCAGCTGATTGGATGTTGGTCTTCATGGTGGTCTAATCTCATTTTAGGAAGGAACCAAGCAGGCAGCTCTTTTTGGTAACTTTCCTAGGGGCAGTTGATCTGAAGACACCTCTGTGGACTGCATGCTTTGCTAAGCGGCTGTCCAAATCCATAGGCTTTGTAAAATCTTTTAACAAAATAACTTAGCTTCTCTGACTGAATTTTTCATTCAAAAAAGACAGGTTTGGATCCACAGCTGTCCGATATTCTAGGAGAATGCAGAACTACTGTCTCTCTGGTAAGACTTAGCGAGGTCATTGATGCTTCAATAGGTGGGGGAGCATTACAGGTGCTGGCTTTTGTCCACTCAGACTACACTTTCTCTGTAGTCCTAGGTGTCTCTAGCTTGACAGATATTTCCTCTGCTTGCCAAAGCCACCAAGCTCATAGCCTGAAGTTGTACAGATAACATACACCTGACGAAAACATAGCTTTGTCTAGGGAAGAGGGGTGAAAAAAAAAAAAACCTTCACACCTTTTTCTCTTGCCCTTGGCAATATTCACGCTAGGAGTAACAGTGTCCTCATTGGGACACAGACATACAAGAAAAGGGTACGACGAAGGCCTAGGCTGTGTGCCGAGGTGCCTTGCCATGTTGGGTCTGCTGGGTAGTTACTGCTTGATCAAAACAAACCTTGATTATTGGTACAGCTGTGATGAGAGATGTCACCCTTGTCCAAGGTGGTAAATAACTACATCTAAGGAAACATGTTT
The DNA here is from genome assembly GCF_023634155.1 of Falco peregrinus. Lineage (NCBI taxonomy): Eukaryota > Metazoa > Chordata > Aves > Falconiformes > Falconidae > Falco > Falco peregrinus. Next base: position 47,933,463 of record NC_073723.1, read on the forward strand.
CTGTGGGACATGTGATAGTCTTTCAGATTCCCTGCCCAGTAGAGAAGAACTACAGAAAGGGCTCAGGAGAGGCAGAGCACTAAGTCAGGGTCTGGCATATTCTGATGTATTCTGCTTTCCATGTCTGGGGATCCAGAGGCAGCATCCCTGGCTGTGGCACAGAAAAGAATCAACAGAGCCAGAACATGAGCGGCAGCAACAGCTCTGCCAGCAGATTCAACCAACAGCAAAAAAAGAGGTTCTTGCCAAGCAAGTTTTGTCCATTGGCACCATAAACTTTGTGCCATGATCTAGGGTATGAAACCTAGGTGATGCTGTAGTCCCAGTGGGGAGGAATCTGCATCACCTGTATTAAGTGCATCACTGTAAAAGCAGCTTGCTTGGGGGTTAATGTAGAGTGAGATGTGATAGCAGAGGTATACGCTGAGCATGCAATCCTCAATGATTAATTCCCAGAACTGGGAATTTTTGGTGGAGGGCTAACATAAAGGGTCTTCTTTATGATCATTTTAGAAAATACACTTTACATTACTTATTGGTCTGTCTGCATATTTCTTGCGTGATGATGGTTGATACTGAAGCACACTCATACAATGTACTATGCACAGTTAATTAAATTCCAAAATGGATTTGAGTAATGCTACAGTTATTGCAAAATAGCATAGCTGTGTTTTGGGAAGCTTCTAGTGACTTAATTTAAGAGACAGCTTTCAGTTGAAGTCCCTCATGAGAGCCAGGGGCTTGTAATTGTGAGGCTACCTCCAAAGGTATCTATAAGGGCTATGAAGATGACTAGGGGGCTGGAGCATCTCCCTTCTGAGGAAAGGCTGAGAGAGCTGGGCCTGTTTAGCCTGGAGAAGACTGAGAGGGGACCTTATTGATGTCTACAAATAATCTTAAGGGTAAGTGTCACAGCACTCTCCAAACTATCAAGCTGCAACAAGGTCCTTTACCATCACATACCAGCATACTCTTCATGCCCGTCCCTCTGCTGCTTTCTCCTCATCTCTCCTCACCCAGGGCACACTCTGTCTTTTCTCTGCTTCTTCCTTGGCTGCTCTCTCTTCCTTGGCTGCCCAGCCACTTAACAGAACCAGCCACAGCTGCACCTTGCCTACATCGGCCAACCCACCGCCCCTGAAGCCAGCCCACAGCTGTATGTTATCAATGGTAATTAACCCAGCTTCATTCCTCTAAGTGTCAGAAGTATGGGGCCAGGCTTTTTTCAGTGGTGCCCAGCAGCAGGACAGGGGGCAACGGGCACAAGCTGCAGCACAGGGAGTTCCTGCTGAATATGAGGAAGAACTTCTTCACTTTGAGGGTGACAGAGCCCTGGAACAGGCTGCCCAGAGAGGCTGTGGAGTCTCCTTCTCTGGAGACATTCAAAACCTGCCTGGATGTGGCTCTGTGTGACCTGCTGTAGGTGAAGCTGCTTTAGCAGGGGCTGGACTGGATAATGTCCAGAGGTGCCTTCCAACCCTGACCATCCTGTGATTCTGTGAGCTGTTTGTTTGAAATGTTTCCTTCAGGAAGTCCATAATTTCCACGCTCTGGTATCAAGTCAGGCTGTAACAAGATGGGAGTAAAATGACAGGGTATCTAGCTGAAATCTTCTGTGTTACAACTCTTTCCCTAAAAGAAAAAATACAAAATTAATTTTACGAAAAATTAAATACTTGAAGCAGGTAGAGCTTGCTTGTAGAAATTACTTCCACCTGCTGCAACAGGCAGAAATCTTTTTAATCTTGCTTCTGAGCTGAGGACTTGGAAGACAGCTATGAAGCTAGTTCAGGGGTCCTCAAACTATGGCCCGTGGGCTGGATATGGCCCCCCAGGGTCCTCAATCCGGCCCCCGGTATTTACAGACCCCCCGCCGGGGGTTGGGGGGGAAACCAAGCAGCCGCAGATGACTGCCTGCCACTGCATCCGTGTGCTGGCCCCCTGGTTAAAAAGTTTGAGGACCTCTGAGCTAGTTTCTTTAACATTTTTTTTTACATTGCCAATGAAATGGCTGACTGCTTTGACTCATGCTTTTTGATACAGATAATTTTATCTGCAATTATATTTATATTAACACTTTAAAGATTATGGAAAGGTCTTTAGCATTCAGATAATTAAAAAAACAAAGTAACTTTGCTTTTAATTTGTGTGTGATTGTAACTGCCCATCTAAAATGGGTCAGGTTTGCAGATTCCTTTCAAAGGAGTGAGAACGCTTCAACAATGTTAAACAAACTTAAACTTCATGTTCAAGGAATAATATCCTGTCATCTGCTTCTTTCTAGATTTGCAGAGAGGCAGATATGTTTGATGGGAGAGAGCTACAGTTTCAAAAGTGGGAAACCACCTTAGAGAAGAAGGCTGGAGGACAAATGAAAAAGTAGTGAGAAAGTTTAATTTACCAATTCAAATGTGAGTCCACCAAATATGTGGAGGGATGCAAGAGAAGAGAGAAGGGTGATGCTGTTGATAAATAGTTGGTACATGGTCTCCTTATGGGAAGTACCAGAAGACATCTTTTTGGTCCACAGGATTCTTGAAGGCTTGACTTGTTTCTACTGGTTTAGAGAATTTCCTGAGCTAAAAAAGGGGTAGGTGTCTGTGTATATATGTACACACATACCTACATACATGTACTTCAGTTACGCATATATGAAATATAGTATTTAAGTGTTGTTTGGACTCTGCCTGTACAGTAGTAAAAACAGGTAGATCAGAGCTGTTGTGAGTGATGGAGCAGCAGGCCCCCCTCCTGAGGCAGACAGGAAGGCTTCCAAATCCACCCCTTTTTCAAAGTCTTTCTAATTAGCTTTTGCAATTTGGTATGCTATAGCAGGCTGGAGCTTCACACCTAAGGCCATGTAGTGACTTGCCTGTGCAATGCTTTCCTTCTTGGATTAAATAATCTCTTTATAAATAGCAGGCATTTTATGGATAGCACCCTGACTATCCATAAAAGATAAGAACCCAGACTGAGGAGACACTGGCACCTTCACATTTTTATTTTTTTTTTTGTTCACCCAGCCACAAGACTATCCTTTTTGCCATTATTTATTTAGAACACGACACAGAAATAATGGATTTTTCACATCCGAAGGAAGAAATAGTGCATTATTTCCACTGTGGAAGCCTGTCCCATGTTCTCTTGTATACATATGCTTTTTGTCTTATTGTACTATTGTACTATGGCAGACAAAGACATATCATGAGTATCCATCCATACTCTCCACCCGAGTTACTAGATTGGTTTTATCACTGAAATCAGGAGTAAACCTCTTAACACCAATGTAGCATTAAGAAATGCGTTCTCTTTATTACAGAACCGGGTGCACAGGGGAGTGTTTCCTCCGAGCATGCTCACTAAGTTACTCAAGGGTATACATTATATAGAGTATCTGCACATTCATAGTGCACACTCATTTTCATTCATGTACAGGATTGGTTACAAGTTTCTCGCTTCTAATGCAAATCCGCACACATCCTCAGGCAGCACTGCTGAAGTTTTCACTAACTACACGTGCTCCCCGTGTGGGGGTTTGCCCGCTTTTGGGGGGGCTATTTGGGTTGGAGGTCACAATCTCCCACTGACACAATTAACTTTCCCCTACTTTCAATCAACTTTCTGTGGGTTGCAACACCTTATCAACTTGTCTCCTCTTGCAGCCAGAGCTTCTCACTTGAAGGCTTCTTTCTGCATAACTCAGATAACGGTGTTCTTTTCACCATCCGTTCTTTGTTTCCCGTCCTTCCCAAGGCTGAATCCCTCGATTAGAAGTTGCTTCATTCGTCACTTTTAAAAACTTTAGAGAGTCAGCTTGACCAAAACTTTGTGCACAGATTTGTTTAACATAAGCTAAACACTAAATCAGAGCTTAGTATAGACAACTGTTTGGGTTTTTTTCAATAGTGTTCTCTTAATATCCAGAAAGGAGTACTAAAAGCACACATAGATCAAGGAAACAAGCTAGGAGAGATGTTCAGGGACCACACCATTCGTTGGCTGAGGACTTTGGAGGAGATACAATGGAATGACAAATTGTCACTTTCAAACCAAATATAAATTCTCTCAACTATTTTAAAGCAGCTGATCTAGAAACATTGAAATCCAGGAAATCACCCTGAAGAAGTCTACAATGTTTGTTTGTTACATTCCTACATGTAAACCATTAGAGCTTCTGTGGTGACTAATGAAGTTCTGCATTCCTTAGGGCTTCATGACCATGCATTCCATGAAATCTGTTTTGGGAGACATCCTTTGCCACAGTACTGGTCTCCAGATTTTATACACCCACAAATATGTTTAAAGAATATTTTCACACCAATAGATCTATTAATCTTTAAACTGTAAAACAAATATAACCTAAACAAATAATGACTTGGGGTGATGAAGGGGTTCAGAAAAGGCAGTAGCTAAAACAGTCTCTTGCAGAGACTATTTGAGGTCAGAGAGTGCTGAAAGGTTATGTTTGCTCCTAATTGGGGAAGTAACTCTTATTCTTATTCTTAATCTTTTCTTATTCTTATCATTCTTATTCTTCTTTCCTTGCTGTGTAAGCAAGCAAGAAGCCTTGACTGCTGTTGGGATGCATTGACAATATCTGTTAATCAGCGGCAGAATGGTCCTGCATCTAATTTTCATCAACCAAATATTCATGGCACTGCGTCAGTAATGACTTACTAGCACTTCAAGATTTCTGGAAATTCCTTGGCTTTCGTCCTATTACCACTCCCAAGTTGGACTATAAGGAGACTTGGATGGAAAACATTAAGAACCTTTGTATTTTGTCTGCGTAGAGAAGGGACTGCTATAAATTGACTGCTGTTATCTTAGAGCTTTTTCAAGAAGACTAGCAAAATGGATTGATTGTACATGTAGTGTAATCCCTTAAGAATAAGATTCCTCTTAACAAAAACAATTATCTTACGAGAAAAAAATAATACCTGTAAACTTACATATACATACATTATGCTGAACTTTAAATAAAGTTAATAGAACGGTAAATAGCTTCACTAGTCTGGAGACTTCCAACAGTAAAACTCATTTGAAAATGAGTTGCGGTAGAAAGACAAAAAAAAGGCAAATCATAGTCAGTACAATGCTAATAATACTTGTTTGGCTCTAAGATTTGTGTGTGCTCTCACATAGTTAAGCACACAGCTTATCAGTGGCTTTCCACTGAGGTTGAATGGTATTAGAGTACACAGTGTTACATGCCACTTAGAGATGTATGTCTACCCTTGCATTTGTTTTTCTGCAGATACTTGGACATCTGCATTCTGCATGCGGTGATGTTTTGGAATATTACCTCTGCATGTAAGAACCTCAAACAGCATCAAGTCCAATGTCTGCTGTTCCAGTCAATGGAATACTGTTTACTATTAAAGATGTAGGATGTTCATGGAAAAATATGTGAAGGAATGCCTTCAAGTGAATCTCGTATCTGGAAACTTGCTTATCATAAGACTTATTTGAAGGCTTACTGAGAGATGGTAACCATGATTATATGAGAAAAGTGGTTTATATTGGGATTCTCCCATGTCTTTGGACCTTTCCCCACAAAAATGTTAATAACAATCAGACTTGTTCCAAAAATAAGAATTGATAGAATTGTACTTGCTCATTTAGCTTGGTCCTGCCAGGTGATGAACCCTCTGGCTTTGCTACAATTAGGAGTTACATAGATATATAACTCTGCATAACCCTTTTTGGCACTGTTGTCTCTGCCCTACATGACTGAGAATTTAACCATCATTGGGCAACCATTGGTTTGCAGGAGGATTTTGGCTCAGAGGACCCTGACAAAGGTGATAGGAAATAATCCGTTGGGAAAGGATGGTCTGGCCAAGCAGCTGAAGAGGGGCCATGGTACTGTGGCTCTCCACAAGGAAGGGAGGAGAGCTGAAAAGGTGCTTTTCTTGAGGCTGGAGCCAATCCCCAAAAATATATCAAGCCATATAACAAAGAGGCCAAAGTAAACAACATCCAGCAAAATAATTGCCATTGTAGCTAAAGCTTAGTTTTTTCCTTTGCACTTACTTAATTCTATCATTTTGACAGTGGGCAGCCAATGTAACTACCTGTGACAATATTTTCTTCAAACTTCAGCCACTCAAGGAACTATTGCTGGTTCCATTAAGTAGTACAAATCTGTACCACAGCAGGTGGACAACAAAACACACGCTGGTCCTTGCCAAGGTTCACAACAGAGACTTGGGTGATGAACTTCTCACCATGTCTTCTTGCTTGCTAGCAGGGGTGGTTGGTGCTACTGTCACTGAGAACACGCAGCTGGCTTATACACTACTTTTCTTTGACTGTTAAGGGGGAGAAGGTACTGATGCTGAAACAAATAGTCAAAAAGGCCCATTGATCACATTAGTTAAAAATTCTTGTGGTAAACTAGCATTGTTTTGTGTCTCTCAAACAGCCTCTGTTTGTAAAGACATTTAGACTTGCCACATAGTGACAATACGTTCTCCATGTTTTTCTCCTGAGCAGCTGGTTGGACCTGTGCATTTCCGTGGTGATGTAGAGCTTGGCAAAATTTTCCACGTGGTTTTTAGTTTTTCTCCTGTCTTCCTAGCCCATCACCAATGCAGAAAACTAATTTGAAATAGCAATATTTCAGAAGCCTTTTCTAGATCTCATCTCTTTTCTGGAACAATCTCTCTGGTTGGAAATATTTCATTACTTTCCATGTCACACCTGGAAAACAGTGAAACATTCCTGACCAGTATTTCTCCAGTTACAATGTGCATGAGCTATTCACCAACTGGTTTTCTGCTAAAAAAAGATTTACAGCCATGCCTCTGAAAAGCCCTATCATGAATAAGCAGTTGCACAAGGAAGCTTTCATTAAGCAAGATCTCAACAGGCATTCTTGAAGTCACAGTAAAACCTGTGCAGCCACCATTGCAGCAAATCTAGATGTGCAAGCAGGAAAATTCTCCCAGCTGAAGAAGACAGTCTTCTTGCTAGTCTGCCTTGACAGCTCACTGTTGCTTGAGGAAATAAGGCCAAGCTATCACTTTAGCACTTAGGCAGGTGATTCACCAGCAGCTGAGTCACCCCTGTCCAAGGTTAGCACACCCAAAACCCAGGGAGGGGTGGACAACTGCACAAAAAAAGCACAGCAATCCTTCCTCCATTAATTCGTGCCATCTGGGAGTGACAGCCCATAGGCCTGCAGCTTTATTTGCAAAATATTGTTTACAATTCTTATTACAAAGTCTATAGGGAAAAAGACTTAATTCTATTTAACAGTTCATCATCACTACACAAACTGCTGTTCTGGATTCAGCTTCAGAAAACAGGAAGCAATACTCGTAAGATTGGTTTGTCAGGCTCTCTTTTTTTTTTTTTTTTTGCAGACTTTTGTTGTTAAAGTTAAACAATTAGATGGGAAAATTGGAACTGAACCCACTGTCATGCATTTGGAGTCTGGTGTTAGAGGTCCTGGTGAGCCACAGAGGATATGAGCTGTTGCAGAGTCCTGACTCATCACGTTGGTTGGTGGTTACTCAGGCTTACAGGGGAGGTCTCAGCCTGAATGTTCATAACTGAACAGACGGGCAGCAATCACAGACGGTTCTCTGTAAGCGATGCTGCGTGGTGCCTGTAGCTCACGTGTCCCAGTGCTTGCGCAATCACTTTGCTTAAGTGTGAAATTACATAAACCCAGTCATTAACCCCACAGAAGCTGTTCCCTTGAACCTGCTGGGTTAGCAAATTTGATCAGCTCGGTGAAGGATCCAGCAAGTGTAAGAACTGGTGCAAGGTTAAAGATGAGACTGCCCCTGGGCTAAGGGATAGCATAAAGGGAGCAGGGTCTCTCCAATTTGACAATGGTGAGCTGTTGGATAGTTCAGCCTTAGAATTTAACTCACCTTAGTACATTTTGTTTACTGATCTCAGATACCACTTAAAAAATAAAAAAAGAAAAAAGAAAATCACTAATAATTAGTTGCTTTCCATCTGCTGCAACCAACAATTAAACACCAAACTTTGAAAGATAAAGGTAAACAGTGGATTATTCATTAACCCACAGTGAAGGAAAAGCAAATTCACGGACTGTGTAATGCTTTAGACCACTTGGCTACAGCCAAAATATGTCTCAAAAATCACTTTGATCTGTAGTTTCCACAGAAAAAGCAGCATCCACTGCACTTCCACTTCTGACCATGCAGCCTGAGTTGAAAACTGAGTTTCTGCCATCAAGGGTGGGGGCGAAGAGAGTGGACGCACTTGTCTTCTCAAAGGAAAGGCAAACTTTGGTTTTACTTCAGGACAAGAAAACTGGACTAGAACTAGGCTCCACGTACCCAAATCAGCTCAGGTTCTGTAAGGGAGCGTAAGTGGAGGCAAAATATTTCCATATTTTCTCTCTCTTTTTGCCCCAGCTTCCCCAGACAGGAGGGGTCGTCAGGAATTCAGCATGTGGTGCAGGTTCTTGAGAAACTTAATGAAGGTATAAACACATCAGGAGTGTGATATGAACAGTTAATGGTCAGGATTTGAGATGTATCAAGTGGTTAGGTGTTTCTATACTATGAGTATAGCCTGAGACATACTCAGAGGGCCAGCAGTCACAGGGAAGAAACACTGCCTAAAATCACAGCTTTCCATGCTGAAAACCTCATCTGAAACTCATAGTGTTTGGGCCTGGGTCTATGAATACAAGAGTCCTGTGCGGATGCCATGGGTCTACAACAAATATGGCACAGACTGCAGTGCTCCCCATCCATGTGTTCTAATGGAATGTTCCACCAGTGATCCAGACTCCAGACTTTGCCATTTGCTGACTTGGGAACTTTGATATTACAGGTGCATATAAACTTCTAAAAGTTATTTGAAAGAGTGAAGTGTCTATGGCCTAGGTCTGTGTTTTTTTTTTTTTTTAAAAGCCAGATTTCACATTGGTAAGAAACCCCCCTCTTCTAAAGGACTTTTTTTTTTTAAGATAAAAATATAGTTCTGTTAATAAATAGCAAAACAAGTCTGCAAATACTCTCAAATATTCTTTTTTTTCCATTCTGATCGCCTTTCTTGAATTATCCTCACAAATGATACTTTGCTTAACAATATCCAGATAGTTTAAACAGACAAGGGGGGAAAATACGCTTCTAGTTTTGAGTGCTAAAATGTGATCGCTTCACCAGAGGGAAAACTTGCACAAGACCTCACGCATGCATCGAACACTAACATGGAGATGTCTACTTAGATGTGTGCTGGTTTCCTCTCTGGTTTTGTTTTGAGGGCGTTTATTTGGTTGGTTCTTAGAGGAATGAGGCCTAGAAGTTTGAACAATGAAACCCTTGGTATAGGCTTACCTGGGAAACTGCTTGTCTTCGTAATAGGGTTAGAGATGGCCTCTTCAGAGCTGCCATTCCTTGCATCATTTTTTTCAACACAGCAGGTAGAATGTGGCCTGTATGAGGAATTTGGAAATTGTTTTTTTGCTCTTGGTTAATAAAATCTTAGCTGTCCTTGACAGCAGGGCAAACATAAGGAGCACAGAGCTACTGCCTGATGTTGCGGTGGTTTTTTCTTTCTCTCAAGAATTAGGTTTTTGTAGTATCTGCGGAAGAAAAGTACCAGTTATATGATCTGGCTTCTTGGGAACGGAAAAAATTACTTTGGTTTCCTACTGCTGTCTTCACTGAATCAAAGTAGACTTTAACTCTGCTGGGTGGCCAGAGGTTTGTGGACACTTGCTTTCAATGTCTATAGGTGAAGCTAATCGTCAGCGATGCTGTTTGCTACACAGATTAAGTTGTTAGGAGCAGGTGACACACCTAAAAAGCAGGATGTCACACTCGGTGTCTCTCTCAAACAGCTCTGATTCTGTTTAGCAGAGAGTAACGTTTCAAAAGGCTATCCTCATTTAGAGCAACTTGTGACATTCTGAGGTTCATTTGGAAGAAGAATAATGTCTAAACTCCCTGATACAAACAATGCATTTTCTTGCACGTAACTAGTATTTGATAATTTGAGTGTTTGTCATCCATCTCACAGAAGTAAACTTACTCCTGCCTTCAACACTGCAGCTCAGTCCTTACAGTCTGCTAACCACTTCTCTCGGATCCATCAGTGAAAGTAATGAGCACTCACATGAATGTAAGTTACTGGCTCAGATCTTTAGGACAGATTATGTGGACGTTTCTCAATAAATCAAGACTAGTTTATGGATTCAATGACTGAAATGTCTTTATTGGGCCATATTAATGGATAACACAAAAAAAATAGAAGAGAAATTAAAATACAGTGAGGTTATTGAAAGACAACTAATTAGTGTTGTTTCATTTATTTTGAAGTGTCCAGACTTTTTTTAAGAAATTGCTTTCATAAGTTTTCTTTCTGTTGCAGAGTTGCTAAACTTTAAAAATAAACAAATTGCATCAAAATATGCTTCTAATTTTAAGAGAACCAAATCAAAACTGCTTTTTAACAAAAAACATGTGGCTAGGAAGAAAAACAGTATTGTTTCAGCTTCAGAAACCAGGAAATTATGGCAGAGTCTAAAGAATATGTATATTAAGAAACATAAGATTAACTTGGCAAGTAGATACCCTCACAACCAAATACTAATATTTCAAAATAAAATTAATTTCTATCTCACTTTGCTAACAAAACTCTTATTCCAGTGGCCGAAATAGTGACATCTAATATTGGTTTTCCTGATTATTTCACATAACATCAAGACAGACATATTAAACCCTACCTAACAAAGCAGAGTAGTCACCATATCCTGGGTAATGAAGGCAGAAGTGATAGGTTAAAGTGGGATCACAAGCAGCAAAACAAAGGGCTTGTAGATGCCTTACTCTAAGAAAAAGCCATGCTAAGGACCTGCCTTCATAATATGGTGTGAAACTATCATTCTGACAGTCTAGTAAGCTGTATTTCACACTCAGAGAGCGCTACCTACCTGGAAACAGCTGGATATTAAACAATTGCTGTAATATAAATATAGGGAATATAAACAAAATCATCTTCCTACCTCTCTTACAGAAATCTGATCTTTAATGCAACTTTTCAGGGGTTTGAGGTGGGGAGGGAAAGGTTATAACCTTTTTTTTTTTTCTTGACTAAGCCATTTTAAGGTCATTTGGATAAACACTGTGGGAGTCGAGATTATCTGTGAGCTGCCTGACAGGCTCTGGGTCAGACAAAATCAAAAGCACATAGAATCATAGAATCATTTCAGTTGGAAAAGACCTTCAGGAACATTGAGGCCAACTGTTAACCTAGCACTGCCAAATCCACCACTAAACCATGTCCCCAAGTGCCACATCTACAAGTTTGTTAAGTATCTTCAGTGATTGTGACTCAACCACTTCCCTGGGCAGACTGCTAAGGGAAAGGAGAAAGGCTGGTACTGCTTGAAAAATACTTTTAGTAGGACACAGACATTCTGACTGAAGATAATACCCCATTTGTGTCAATGTCTATTTCATTTTACTTTCCCCAATTTTAGCTTGGTTTGTGCTCAAGTACTCATTATACATCACTCAAACAGAAACAAAACAGATAAGAACGTTACACATCATTAGGGAGTGTAAACTCAGTTATGATGGACAAAGCCCCAAGCATCCTTAAAGCTTCACTGAGATCTGGAAATAAATTTCTGTCTTTTAGTTTTCAGGAAATGAAAGGGCTTTCTGATTTTAGATATCCTTGGCACTGATAAATAGTCACTGTGAGACTACTCAAATGATGTCTCATCTAAGACCCACTGTGAAGAACACCATATCCTGAATCCCACACATATCTTTCAGTAGGGAAAGTGATATAGGGAGGCAATTTCTGGCAAAAAAATAAATCCTTTCTCGTGGTGCAATCATCTCTCTCTGGAGAAGTCATGCCTAATTATAAAAAGTGCCCAACTTCTGTGGTTCTCAGTCTTTGGGGATACAGAGAGATGACTTGCCGTCCAGAAATGTTGAAATCTGTGTTGAATATGGGCTTTTGAAAGAAGAACTCTGCATATGCCAAAGCATTCACTACCCACAAAAGGGTTTATGCATGTGAATTTAACACACTGAATGGTTCCCCTTGTTAGACACCCCAGAAATTAGTGTGAGACTGGAAGCAGAGTTCTAGGATGCTTTCTGGTGGTGTGACAATTTTATCCTCCAGCCCCCCTTGGGTTTTTATTGCTGATTAAATGGAAAGCAGTGAACCAGGCATATGAAATAGCTTACCTTTCTTTGGCTTTCATTTCAAATTAGGATTTTTTCACATTTCAGAGACAGTTTGTGTAGCACAGTATCGATCCCTTCTTTAAAAACCCGGAGGAGGAGCACCTCTGCAGCAAGCACCACTGCTGTGCTCCTGGTGGAGCCACCCTCTTTTGCTGGGAAACCTCCCAACGCCACCGGCTCTGTTCCCTCGCCTCCAACACACTGTGTGCCCCAGACAGCTTAGTAAGCACCAAATTATACTGCACTAATAAAAATAAATTTCTTGGCAAAGCACAAGATTTGGCTCCATCTAGTTTGATGAAAAGCAGTTTATTAAGTTAAGTCAATTTGCTTACCTAAAATTTGCTGAATATGTTCTTGCAACGCCACATGTCAAATGTCCTTTTAAAGACTTGTGCAAGAACATCTGTGAACCTCCTGTGTCAGAAACATCTCATCAAAAGTTTAATCCCTTACTGAACAGAAAATGTTATTTCTCTTGGGTTGGTGCAGAATCTAGCAATGTGAAAGGTGAACTGGAAATAAATCATGAGGAAAAACTTGCATATAAAATCAGTCTCTACAAGTGAATAGCAAATCTAGATTTTGTAGAGGATAAAAAACCCCCATAAATGAATCTATTAACATTTTAAATTAGCAAATTGCTCTGATTTTAGAGAGTATCAGCTTCTCGCTGCTTTACAGAAGCCAATTGGTAGCAATAATCAGCAATAAATGACCTCACTAGCACATTCCAAAATGACCAGCCTGCATTTCCAGACTAGTACAAAATCAGGCAGATCTGTATCCATTTGGATCAAACCGAGAATGAGATTTCCCTGATACAAGGAGCAGCTGACTGCTTGCAAACATCCAGCTTTACAGCAGCTTTTCCGGCAGGCCAATCTCCTGCAGCTGCCAGCTGAAGGAGACGGAGAGAGATACTAATGTTCTCTGCCAACTCCTGGCTGGCAATTTTTCTACACCGTAGAAAACCAAAGCATTTTGTGAACTCTTCTTGTCCCACAGCAACCCTAAAAGAGCCGAGCTGTTAAAAGTTTTTATTAACATAATTGATTCTCAGGATTTGAACGTTAAAATTTAAAGGGCAGAAACCTGAAAACTGCCTTAAATGCATGGGTAGGTAAAACCTACCAGTGAGTCTTTTCAGTGCTTTTCTACTCCTCATACTTAGTATGTATATGTAACTACATATATGAAAGTACATACTTACATAAGTGCTTGCAGCACTTAATTGCAATGTGATCACATCTAGGAATAAAAGACTGGCATACTGTCAAAGACACTACTAAAAAGCTGGCCAGCTGGAGATGCTAGGGAATCATGGCTCCTTCTAGGGTTTAGCTACTTTTAGCTGCCTACCTCCTCATACAGTACAGCAGAGAGCAAACAGTCCAGGAGGTTCCCGGAGCATGCAGAAGATAACTTCCTGACACCGCTGGTGCGGGAGCCAGCTGGGGACGGCACCATGCTGGACCTGTTGTTTGTGAGCGGAGGAGGACTTACGGGGGATGTAATGGCTGGAGGCTGTCTTGGGCATAGCAATCATGAAATGATAAGAGTTTTTGATTCCCAGAGAAGTAAGAAAGGGGAGTCAGCAGCACTGCCACCTTGGACTTCTGGAGGGCAGACTTTGGCCTGTTCCGGAGCCTGGCTGACAGGGTCCCATGGGAAGCAGTCCTGGAGGGCAGAGGAGTCCAGGAAGGCTGGGCATTCTTCAAGAAGGACACCTTACAGGCACAGGAGCAGGCTGTCCCCTTGTGCCAAAAGACGAGCCAGCGGGGAAGAAGACTGGCCTGGCCGAACAGAGAGCTTTGGCTGGAACTCAGGAAAACAAGGAAAGTTTATGACCTTTGGAGGAAGGGGCAGGCAGCTCAGGAGGAGTGCAAGGGTGTTGTGAGGTTATGCTGGGAAAAAAAATCAGCAGGGCCAACGCCCAGCTAGAACTTAAATCTGGCTACTGCCATAAAAGACAATAAAAAATATTTCTGTGAAGGCATTAGCAACAAAAGGATGGCTAAGGAGAATCTCCATCCATTATTGGATGCAGGGGGAAACAGAGTGACAAAGGATGAGGAAAAGGCTCAGGTGCTTAATGCCTTCTTTGCCTCAGCCTTTAATAGTAAGCTCAGCTGTTCTCTAGATACCCAGCCCCCTGAGCTGGAAGACCGGGATGGGGAGCAGAATGAAGCCCCCACAATCCAAGGGGAAATGGCCAGTGACCAGCTACACCACTCAGACACACACGCACCTATGGGACAAATGGGATCCACCCAAGGGTACCGAGGGAGCTGGCAGAAGTGCTCACCGAGCCACTTCCCATCATTTCCCAGCAGTCCTGGCTAACTAGGGAGGTCCCAACTGACTGCAGGTTAGCCAATGTGATGTCCATCAACAAGAAGGGTAGGAAGGAGGATCTGGAGAACTTCAGGCCTCTCAGCCCGATGTCGGTGCTGGGGAAGGTTATGGAGCAGATCATCCTGAGTGCCATCACACAGCATGTGCAGAACAGCCAGATGATGGAGCCCAGCCAGCATGGGGTTATGAAAGGCAGGTCCTGCTTGATGAACCTGATCTTCTGTGACAAGGTGATCCACTCGGTGGCTGAGGAAAAGGCTGTGCTGTTGTCTACCTAGGCTTTAGTAAAGCCCTTGACACTAAGTCCCACAGCATTCTCCTGGAGAAACTGGCTGCTCATGGCATGGATGGGTATGCTCTGTACTGGGTAAATAACTGGCTGAACAGCCCAGCCCAAGGAGTAGCGATGAATGGAGTTACACCCAGCTGGCAGCGGGTCACACATGGTGTTCCCCAGGGCTCAGTGCTGGGGCCAGTTGTGTTTAGTATCTTTTATCAACAATCTGAACAAGGGGACTGAGTGCACCCTCAGGAAGTTTGCAGGTGACACCAATCTGGGGGGGAGTGTTGATCCACACGAGAGCAGGAAGGCTCTGTAAAGGCATCTGGACAAGCTGCACTGATGGGCTGAAGCCAATTGTCTGAGGCTCAACAAGGAGAAGCATCAGGTCCTCCACTTGGGTCACAACAACGCCACACAGCACTACAGGCTTGGGGAAGAGCAGCTGGAAAGCTCTTCTTGATGACTATCAACTAATATTCTGCAGAAGAATAATTTCCTTCTGCTCACCCACATGCTAGCAGACTTCACAACCACTTGCTGGGGCTGGTGGGAGTAAAATGTTCATTGCATAAACCCCAGTAGGGCCAAGGTGGGAACACTCAGTCCATCAGCACTCTGCTAGCACCAAAGCAGAACATGCAACACCAGGCACTTCTAGTATCAAAGTGTTTGGCATCTACAGGCTCTAGATGTTGGAACACTGAGATAGCCAACAGGTGAACAGGCCCTTAAGGATCTACATTTTAAATATGAGAGTCAAAGTAGTCCTTCCATCCTATATAGGACCATCACAGAATCTTAAATCAGCATCTTTAAGGAACTGATTTTGTTTACCTGTCAAGTAGACTACTGAAACACAGCATTTCTCAGACCATCAGTAACATCTGTCCAAATCCATTCACCATTAGGAAACCTAGAGCCAAAGTACTAAAGACCAGTATTGCAGGATACAGCAAATTCATAGCATACACCCTATACTAGGATCTGTGCCTTTATCTTCATTCCATCCTTTTGTTACTCAGGCACAGAGGCAAGCACTGTATTGCTAACATTCCAGTGTAGCAGCTTCATTCAGTTTCACTACTTCACAAAAAAATCAGGAGAAAATACATCACAAAACCTCACACATACTTTTAATATACAATCACATTCACTGATCACTTCAACAGTTGCATCAAACTCCAGAGTCAAGGACTGCTCAGGGTTACAAGTTTCAAGGCAAGACAAGTTTTTGAGATTCACGTGACAATATAAGAAAGTATTACTAGCAGGTCATTTCTGCGAAGACATTGCAAAAAATCTTTTCTAACAGAACTGTAATCTTTTATAATCAAAAAATGTGAAGAATCTAAACAGGCTTATGATTGTTTGCAAACTTGAGCCGATTTCCCCTATTTCTGCTATTAGTCTTTGTCTTAAAAGCTGTGAATTGCCTTTAGCATATTCAGTGAGTACCCTCTTCTCCAACTTAAGCATAATCTTGTTTGTCATTATACATCATCTTTTATTGTTTTCCATGTTAAGACACCAATTTTCTTGTATGTATATACAACATAAATCTGATCCCCAACCTACACAGTTGCCAAACTGTATAGTTTGAAGCTTTTAATATCATCCAGCATTCATATTCAAGTGCCTTTACTAAAAAGCAGTTAAAGAAATCTTTTTATTTCCAGTAACAGTAAATTTAAGGAGAGGCTTGCTTTTGTAAAAATTGTTTTGTTACTTTTTATTTTAAATCTACTGATTCACAGCACACATGAAATGGTGTTTTGCAATGACTACGGGTGACCATTCTTATGTTACAGGGCAATGGATGACACTGATAGCTTCCAGGCACAAAACCTGTCCTTTGTGCCAGGGACTATCACATGAAGTATTAAAAAAAACCAACCCAACCAAACCAAGCACAGCATAGTTAAGGTGCTAAAGTACAGGAATTAAACAGTACCTTTTCAAATTCAAAGGCTGAATTTTAAAAAAATTTTCTTAAAGTATATTGGAAAAGGTGTAAACTTAAAATACTGAGAAGTGAGAGATAAAGAACAGGCAAAGACGCATGCATTTCTGTTCCACTGAGAATGTTAGATACAAAAGGACCTCTCTGCTAGAAGAGAATGAAGTATGTAGTACAGAGAAAAAAGCTAAAACAGAAGGCAGTATTTGTAGAAACATTTGCCATAAAAGGGTAAAAGTGTTTTCCACGTAAAGTAAGAGTTTGACATTAAGAGAAAATGTTTGTTACATAGCAGCTTCAAAAGGTGGCTCATAGCTTGCATCCACTAATGTGACCCAGAAGTATTATGAAATTGAAAGAGGAAGCAAGATGGTTTTGAAACTCTTTGAAAATGAAAGCAATGTTCAAGAAAATAGCAGGGATTGAGCAATTTTCATTTCCTTTTCAAGTCTGTATTCTGCCAAAGTCACTTAAATATCACTAAGTGTTTACAGCACATTGCTTTTTATCAAAGTAAAATAGGTAAAGAGGTAGCCCAAGTGTAGTGGGACTTTTAAGAGAGTGATGATTGGAAGAATAGTGCAATGCAAAACACAATTCACCAACAATCAATATCTGAGTTTTAAAAAAAAGAAACAATAGCAGGTTGTGAAACAGCTCCACATAGATTTAAATAAATTAGGGTTGGTGGTCCAGACAGAATCTGCTCAAGCTGAATGTTGCAAAAAAACCCCAAACAACCACAAAGCCCCTGACACAGGGAGGCTGTGAATATCAATAATCCTTTGGGATTTTGGAAAAAGCCTAGATCTAGAAAAGAATACTCAAAGTTCATTTTAAAAAAAGTTTTAGAAAAATAGATGTATGCCTAGCTTCACTGACAATGAAGGTTTTATTAGCTTTAAAAAAAACAAACCACCACCAAAAGAAACTTCTGTCTCCTTGACAGAAAAACCATGCCACCCAGCTTATCTGATTGTTTGGTATTATATAACAAAATAAGGAATTACTCCCACAGACAGCATCAGGAAAAAGCATTTCATATTAAATACCCCTCTTGTCTCTCCTCAGAAGAGATTTGCTAGGGAAGGAACTGCTAATAATAATTAGGCCATCTGCCACATTACTTCAGTATCAGAAAGACAGGAAAATCTATCATGGCTCTCAGCCTAACCAACTTCAGTATTATTTTTAATGTTTCTCTAGTGCCATAGCTGTGTACAGAATTCTACACACCAATCAGAAATGGCAGGTTGCTGCTCAAGGAGCAGACAGCTTGAATTACATGTAACATGCCACCATACAACAAATGAGCCTGGAAAGCTTTTTTTGAGAAAGGGTTAACAGAATTAAAAAAAAAAAGGGAGGGGAGATGCTTTCACCAGCTACCTCATTAACATTTTATACAGATACACATGTAGTCTTGCGAGTTTGCTACTACAGTAGCCTCTTTCTTTTTTATCACAGGGCAGTAACTAAAGAATTGTATTTCTGAGTTGAAAGACAGTGTTCTTAAAACCAAGGCACTTATATATGCATTATACAACTGATTTTTTTCATGAGAGAGAAGGTATTTCAGCCAGAGCTAACGTAAATTAGCTTGCAAAAGAGCTGATCAGGCAACAGGGGAGGATAAAGCTGTAGAATAAAACCTCAAAGATTAACTTTGAATCTCAGGCATGGTGAGCAAAGTTACAAGACAGGGTGGGAAGCAGGGTAATTGATAAAAGCAAAAAGGTAATATAGAAATCAGGAGATGAAACAGTATTGTACCTGAAGGAAAAAATATAATCAAAAAATAACACAGTAAGAGAACAGTGTCCACAGGGTAGAATATAGCATCAGTGTGAGGAAACAGCAGAGTTTATTGAAAGGCATGCTGAAGAGAGACAAGCAAGTTGCAAAGAATTTAAAGTTGCTGCATTCAGTCTAGCAGCTTAGTTGTCAAAAGGGAAGTAATTGTGTGATCTAAGATTTTTACACTGAAGGTCTTAAAACTGAAAATCCTCTGAAAAGGATTTTGAGATAGCAGCCATCCAGACAGAAAGGATCCTAAAGGATGGAGCGAAGTTACTAAAAATCTGCTGAGCCTCAGTTACTACATACATGGTGTCACGTATACAAAACATACTGAAGTTTTACTTTCATGATATGCTGTATTCAGTCAGTATAAATGCAGTACTTCCCTCAGGTTTTTTTCTATCAAATAGGCTGCAACAACAAAGACTCGTACTATGCCTGTTTCACTACTTTCTTACAGAATTTTTTCCCCCAGTTGCCTCCAATTCTTGAAAGAGAATAAAAGTCTGCAGTAGTGTGCTATTTTTCCAGACTTTTCAGATTACAACTGCTTTTTTCATAGCTATTTTGGCTGACTTTAAAGATGCAGATACTTTTAGCCCGAGTTTGAGTTAAGGGCTGCCTCCAAAGGCATTAGAGCAGAATAACATTGTATACTCTACATTCATCCCATCTATTCCGCACAAGTTTTAGGAAAACCTTCCTTATATGCATACCCTTGATCACACAAGTGCAAAGTTTTATTAGGGGAAGACCATGGAAAACACTCAAGAGTTGCAGCGCATGCAGCTCCCTGCCTTTCAAAGCTTCAGCTATTAAATCCAAAAAAAAAGTCTTCAGGACTTGAGCTAGATGACAAACTTCAACACCTTCAAGAGCACGGACTCATCCCAGCTCTGGCAGCAGAAAGCTTCTGGAGCCAAACATAAAGGCCTCGCACTGCAAGGTAATGGGAAGGATGAGATGGTAAAAAAAATGTACATATGGGAGTCTGGATGTTCACCTGGGCCTGGCAGAGAGCCTATAGCTGCTGCTCAGTGCTCAACTGTGATCAAATGAACACTGTGAAAAATACTCTTTTTCAAGGACCATAGTCCAAAACTTCTCAAGCTGCACAGAAACCTGTGAAAACAGTAGCAACTTAGACTCTTGTCCTGCTCCTCTGTTTGTAGTGTAGAGGCAGTACCAATCTTCCCTTTCTCCTGTGTGAATTTTGCCATCTCTGTGGGAAGAGGCTAAAAAAGCTTGAAAGAGCCAGTGGTGGGTGGAGTGAGTCTCTTTTCATATAGTCTGTTATGCAACAGCACCATCCAGCTGTCAACCAATAAAAATAATCAAACATTAATGCCACTATCCAGATTTGGTCCTTGTACCACAAGCAAAATTAAGAATTACACCTATCAAACACAACAAAACTCATCTCAGTCCATTCCCTGCTTCTGTATTAACGATATTGGTCAACTGTGTTATGTTTTCTAGGTTACTACAAAAGAGCATGCTTCAGCAAAACTAAGAATTCAGCCCAGTAAGACCTGGCAGGCTATAGCTTACCTCAGTGTTTCAGCGAAGTATGGAATATACTTGAGAGCTTATGAGGGAAAAGACCATTGTCTTTGGCTCACAACCAAAGACAGTTAATCACACTACAAAAATTAATGGAAAAAACTCAACCATTTCATACATAAGAGCCTGTGTTTTAGCTATCGTAACTTACCACTCTTGAGCTTTAGCAGTTTATAAGCAAGAACAGCAACCTCCAGTGACGGGAAAAAAAAAATAATGATGAAGACCCAGGCTTAACTAATGGATTACTTGAGAGGCATTACGACATGAGGAAGAAAACTTTTTGCTTTTCAAAATTTTTCATAAAACTGTTACTTAACAGCAACTGTAAGGCATGTGCAATGGAAATAAAAGAATAAACTGCATTCCCTACAATAGATGACTAACTACCTGAATTAAATCTACAAAGTCACTGCTTAAATTGCCCTCAGTTCTTCACTAAACTCTATTTTGTTCTAACACCCACAGGGAGCTTACCATGTATGTTCAGTGATGATCAGGAAATCTAATATTAGAATACTGTTCTTGCATTACATGTGCCTTAGCCTGTCCTGTGATCCCACATTCTTGCATTGATACATGAAAGCAGGGAATGCATCTCCTTTTCTTTCTGCAGCCCAGTACTAGCTTCTTTACAAACACTTGGCAAAGTAGCACAGGGTTCCTATTAAAGTCCAAAGACAAGTCGGTCATCCCCTAGAAGAAAATAAACACAGTGGAAACTTTCCAAGTAAATACTGGCAAGAAAAAAAACTGTAAATACAACAATTAACCTAAGAGAAAGGGCATTTCTACATTCAAAGAAAAGTTGAAAGGAAAACCTAGGATAAACAAGATGACTAAGGAACCTGAGCTTATGCAAGGAAAACTCAGCATAATCACATCAATAGTAGATGCCGTTTTTCTTGCATAGAACTAAAACATACAGTTGATTTTAACATAAGCCCAGAAGAGCAGAGCAACAGGAAAACAGCAAGCACTAGAATAGCAGCTAAAGCCATAGGAGCAAAGAACATGCTGAAAGATAGAGCAGAGGTGCCAAATGACAAACCTGTGCCAAGTAGGAGAGAAGGTGCCCTTAGACAAGCAAGGCAGCAAAACCAGAAGAGTCCAGAGAGACACAGCCATAAGGAAAAAGAGGACAACAGCTCCCCAAAAACTGCAGATCAATAAGAAGATCAAATAGAAGCATGGCCAGTGAGGAAGTATTATGGCCAAGTTTGACTAATGAAAGCAAGGAGCTCTGCTCTAAGACAGGGAGAACAGAGAACGTAAGACCTTCAAAAAGGAGCTGTAATAGGAAGTCACTGCAGGATTACATCATTAGACAGATCAGAGACAGAACAAAGGTACTAGAAGAAAACATGTCAGAATGAGAACAGACCAAGGTGCTCAAAACCAATAACAAAGAATTGGTGCCAAATGTGTGTGTGGGGGGGGGAGGCAGGCGCGTGGGGGGAAGACAGACTGGTATGTAGGAAGTATTGGAAGAAGGTGGCAAGGAGGCAATGCATAAGAAAGTGCCTTTGAATCTATAATGAAAGTTTCTTCTGTTACACACACACAAAAAAAAAAGATGTCAGCAAAGTTTCAATTTTACATGCAGAGAAAGTAATTTAAAAAACCTGATGATCCTGGTTGAAGAGAGTCCATTTCCCTTACCAGCAACAAACTAGAGAACTTGTGACATGGCTTGGAGGCTGCACAGCCATGCTCAGATTGCTGCATCTCAAAAGGTATAGTGTTACACACTCATTCCAATAACAGAACAGGTATGATCAAATCCATTTTGAAATTCAGATGTATAAGGAGAACAGCCAGAAAGAAGAGAAGCAAAAGCATATCTCTATTAGTTACCAGGTCAGGTCGAATAACAAGAGGGAAATTGTGTTTCCATTTATATATAAGGTAAGTGTAAAAATCGCACTAAGCATGGAAATAGGCCTCCAGTGGAAAGAAATAAGACAAGCCAGACAGAGGGAGAAACAGGAAGCCATGAAGTCTTTCCAAAACAGTCTAAATAGAGAGACAACACTTTTACACCATCCTCCACGAGGTCAGCCAGAGTTCTGCCAACTTGATCACAGCAAGTCCTAAAGGATTTCATATGGAATTTGAGCTCACGACAGTGTTTTTTCTGTTTTACCACAGGGTGCAAGCTTTTAAGCCAGGATAACAGAAGGTACTAGAGGTAAGAAAACAGTGTTTCCACTAGACAGCAACATATTTACACTTGTTAGTTCTTTGGTTTAGTTAAAGAATCAATCTTACTTAAGATCAGAGTACCTGTTCAAACTCAGTTTCGTAGTCTTGTATGAGTAAGCATTTCCAAACCCAGGGCTTCAGCTGTCCACAGTCTTAGATACATGTACTATAGTTAAACCTGCCATGTCACTCAGAGTATATGTTTACATGTCTACAAGTCCCCCCTACCTCCCTGCCAGCAAAGTATCTATTTACTATCCACAGAAGGTACTATTCAGTTCAGACCTGAGTAGTTCAGTTCTATCTGCATCAACCTCTCTAACCTTGTAACAAGCAAGGCCTGCAGATCTGATTTATTACAAGCTTCTGTTGTCAGCAGTAAGTGCAGCAGCAGGCCTAGTGACAGGCTTGTTGGATTTCAGATTTTTAGTTCATGAACAGCCTTATTAAAACTGGGGACACAGACTACAACTCATAAAGATAGTGATAAAATCACACATGGTAAATCCGTACTATTAGGCAGCATAGCTGGATACAAGAAACATGTTGTGCACATACCAGTCTCTCAACCTGTTCCATCCTTAGAACTACGCTGCAATACTCATCAGCCCCCTCTTTTCACACAGTCTTTCTGTGAGTGCCATTTACTTTCTGTTCAGCATTTCACAGCAAGTTAGTTTCTACATCCAACGTATCTAGACAAAAGTTATGTTAATACCCATGTCTTCCACAGACAGGCAATATGAATAAAACCAAGAGGTTGAATCCTAGAGAGCTCACACATTTCAAAATTTAAGAGCTTATTTTAATCCAAGATTTGGCAACTGTAAAGTCCATTTCATAAGAGGGCAACCTGCTGCTGGTAAGTCTTCACATGTACAGTGAAAAGTCAGTCCATGCAAGTTTCTAGTCAGTAGGGCTTCCCCATTGATTCCAGTATTTTCTTTCTCTCTTCTGCTGAGGGCATCTCTGGTTTTACACCATTTCTTCTCCTTTGTATCATGATGTTATGCTGAAAATAGAAGAAAGTGACCATGAGAACACAGATTTCTCAGAATTCTCTGCCTCTGAGCTCCAAATAAATAAGATTCTTCAACAGAAGTACTCTTTACATATCAAGAGCCAGATAGTCCTTCTGATTATCAGATATCTTTAGTTAAATACTAGTATATTTTGGTTACCGATTAGTTTACCTTGCTGCTTCAAAAGACAGTGAAATTACAGTATGCACATTATACTATGTCAGACTAACATGCATATAAACAGGCAAATAGTTTTTTGATAGTTTGCACAAGTATTTAATGGCTAAGCGAAAAGATTCTTTACTACTATGACATAATAGCAGATAACAGTTTAACTGCATCTAGATCCTCATGATACTTCCCTACCAGAAGAGAAAAGGAAATAAGGACACCACCAAATAAGAAAGAGCTTTTCCTAAGCTTTATCTTAGGTTAAAGTAAACATGATCGAAACCAATGGAAAAACAGATGACCTTATCTTACTTCAGAATTTTTTTCATTATATCCATTTAAACCCAAAACTTATTACTAGAAATGCCTGACTGAAATTCAGAGGGGGAAACATAGCAGGGACTGCAAGAACACAGACTCACAATCTAAGAGGGTAAACTTCTGAGAAACAAGTGAAGTACTTTGACATGCATCAGTTTGAGTCTCCCAGCTACACATGCCAAGATTACTCTAGGCCTGTAAGTCACTAAAAACCATAGCAGTCAGCACAAGTTAAGTTGTGAAAGTTCAGAAAGCAGTGTGTCAGAAATGATGCGCTTAGAAAATTTAAAAAAATCTACTGTGCTTACCCAGAATTTTCTGCAGCTTTTGTACTTCAGAAAATAATCAGTACACATATCCTTTTTATAGTTGTTGTCGTCCATGCATTTTCTAGAGGCATCTGTTTCCTTTAATAGGGAAAATACTTCAGAGCTGAGGGAAATTAGTGTGCTCTGTGTCTAAAAATTCTAACAAGTCCAACAATATCTATGAAATAGGAGGCAGCTTCTCAGATGAAAGAATTCTATCAAAGAGACCAGAGGAACACCTATCACAAAGGATAATCAGTAATTGCAAGCAATGACTTCATTTAGAGATAACAGACATTAGTACGCTTTGAATTGTAAGGATAGAGTCCACAGAGTAGTTGTTTGCAAAGATGCTTGGTCTGACCCACAAAAGACTTTTAAACATCAACCAAGCTTGTCTAACCAGGATTTCAGGCACTGCTTTTAGGGGCAGAAAACTGAAGAGATCGCTATCGGTTGTATTACTCTCATTTATGAGTAATTACTTATTGATATTTCACACTTACTATAATGGATGATTTTCACCTTTTCCCATCTTCAGACTCTAAGATCATGCAAAATGCCAATACCAGAAGGCTATCCATAAAAAAACCTACAGAAATTGCATTATTTAACATTGAAACATACAAATAGAAATCACAATTTGGTCATCTTACCGCTATACATGGATTTGTATCATGGTCTCTAAACTGTTGTGCATGCCTGGGCATTGCAGACAGACACTTGTATCTTGGCTAGAAACAGAAAAGAAGCAGGTTAAGTATCTACTTTTAACAGTAGCTCAGGATTAAGTTTGAACTTCAGCATGTAATAAAGGCCTTCCAGTAACAGCTTGGCCGTCTTTAAAAAAAACAGCCAAAGACAATCACAACCACTAAATAAATACCTTTCGCAAAAATGTTACCTCAGAAGCACTAACAGCAAGACAGCTCAGGCAAGTTTAGCCTGTCACCAAGCCTGCTTACTCCCTGAATAAATTCCTGCAGAGAATGGAGCCACTGCAGTGACTCTTGTACCAGCCTGTCACATAGTCGAGGAAATGACCGTGTCATGTAGGAGAAACAGCTCTGTAGAAGCTGTTCACAGGCCAACACACTGTAGACACTTCAATTAATAGTGTGTGGGAGCAATGTACAAGTAAACTTTTCCAGATTTGTGCCTAGTCCTTAGCTGGATCACATCTGTATCTTCACTGAGCTTTCCCAGGTGTAACAAGTGCCCAACCATCTGTGGCTGTATCACATTTAACAGAAAAAGAAACTGTTCCACCACAAGGAGGGACCAGACCCACTTACATTCTGTCAATGACAGCTTGAATAACATTTTTCATCAGTTTAGTAGTTTGACGCTGACTCTAGGAACTGTAAGCTTGACAGAGTTCAGTGCCGAGAACCTACACTGATCCAAGACGATGACATCAAGATGAACAGCAGACGCTCGTTCCCTTTACAACTTCCCATATATTGCCTCTGGCACACATATGGCCATGCAGGTATTTGTTCCAAACAAATACTGAATATAACCAAAAATAAATTAATGTTGACCAGATGACTGTTTGAGCCAATGCAAGCAGAAACACAGGAGCGAAGGAGAGAGCTCTTTGCAGCAAGTTAAAGTACAGCTACTGAAGGAAATTGTGAAAGAACATCCTTGATTGATACTGTTGGGATTTTTTTCTTAAAAAAACATTGCTTATTCTAAATTTCAACCTGTGTCTGTTCACGTTAGAGATTGCAAACTCAGAAGTCTGCAGTAAAAACCCAGTTTTGTTTGGTACCAGAAAAAAAATAATCAAATACTGCTGTTTAGTAGCTCTCAGACAGAAAACAATGTTTCAAATGAAGGTTCTTTTTTGGGTAAGACAAAGATATTCCAGGCAAATAAACCTTACATTTTACATCTTACACAAGTATACTCTCCTGATGCTTGGAGTATTTTTTGCATTCTGCATGGTCATTTTTGGCAAACAGGCCTTTTAAAGAACAGCATCAGGAAACTCCTCCACTTTCCTTTGAGAACTATCCAGTGTTCAAGTTCACTTTACAAGCTAGGCAAATGTTTGCTTTTTTGTGGGTGCAAGAGAATTTTTGATCAGGCACTTCCAACTCAAATGGAAACACAAGCATGTATAACAATAGCATCATCCCAGACTTCAAGGAAGGATGGGGAGGAAAAGAAAACAAAAGCAGCATATCACAATGCCTCATCAAAGTTAGTACCACAGACATGTTTTTCAGAGGTTTGTTTGCATCTGTGTTATAACTCTCTGCTTCACTGACCTCAGAGGTGTAAGTACCACCTAAGCAGACATGCCTCAAGGAGTACAGTGTTGGATTGACTTCAGCCTTACTCCCTGAAAGAGCATTCGCAAGTCACAGGAAGCTTCATCAGCGTTCATTATACAAACTGCAATTAAAGTTTTCAGTCTGGTTACACCACCAGCAGTCTGCAACCATGCCTGGTTTAAGGAACAATGCACACAATACATTAAATACTTACCTAATGAACAGGCAGTTCAGGTTCTCATGAAGCTGCTCAGCTCAAGAGTAGGCAAAGGCTTGAACATGCTTAGTACTACCAAAAAGGTCTGATAGCTCCTGCTCATGTTCCTCTCTCCCCCATCTCCTAAAGGCTTCCTTTCTTCAGGATTTGCAGCACTACTAGCTAGAAGGGCAGGCAGGTCGCACCAAAGCACTGTGGTGTTGTGATGGAGCGAGCAGTTGGGCAGAAAGCGAGCTTTGCCCTGCACTTTCTACACATGCACAGCCTTCCCTTCCTGCTTTCGGGTGACAGGTCAGAGCCCAACCACAACCAAAGGCTTGTCTATTCCACAGTTCTTAATTATGCTTTAACGCATTAACATTTGTAAACTGTACCACAGAGAAATACGTTTGTTACTAGTGCTCTTCAACCCTAGGGCTTTTTCCGTTCATAATCCATCAGGGTATTTTTCTGCAGGCTCCCTCCCATTGAAAAGTGTTCTTTTTTTTAAATGCATGCATGCATACAGACAGAATTGCTAATTACGCCGCCCTACAGACCAGCTTATTAAACCTTAAACCCCGGCGTGGAGGCCGTGTAGAAACCCCACCGCTTTTATCGCTGTTCGAGCGGCGGGTGGGCGAGGCCGCCGGCGGGCCCGGAAGGCCGGCACGGCCGAGCTGCCCCCCCCCCCCCCCGCCTCAGCCCCCAGAGGGTGGCTGGGGGGCACGTCAGGTGCAGGGGGGGGCGGGCGGCCCGGCCGCCACGGGGTGCGGCCCGCCACCCAGCCCTGCCTTCCCTCACGGCGGCAGGGGCCCGGCCGGAGGAGCCCGGCGCCCCGTTCCTGCCGCGCCGCCTCCTCGCCGCCTCGCGCGGGTAACGGCCCGCGGCCCCAGCGGCCCCCGGCGCCCAACGGCCGGCGCGCGCGCAGCCTCCCCCGAGCACCACCTGCCGCCGGAGCACGGTGGCCGGGCCCCGCCGCCGGGCCCAGGCAGGGCTCCCGCCGCCCGCGGACGGGCGGCGAAGGGCAGGCGAGCCCTCTCCCCCGCGGCGGGGAAGGGGACGCGGCGCCCGGGCGCAGGCACGGCAGGCGAGCGGGCAGCGCGGGCCGCCGGCGGCACTCACCTCCGTCCCCGGCCGTGTCCGCGGGAGCCCGGGCGGGAGGGGGCAGCCCGTCTCCAATTCGAAAGACGTCAGCGGCTCGGGCAGCCCGCTTAAATACGGGCGCAGCCTACCCCGCTCCCGGCCTCGCGGCTCCCCCCGGCCCAGCGCCGCCGCCGCCCACGCCCCGGCGGCGCTGAGTGGCAAGGCCGGGCCGCCAATGGCGGCGGCGGCGGGTCCGCCCCGGCCTTGAGCGGCGCCTCTTTCCACCAACGGGACGGGCGGCGCGGGCCGCAGGCGCCGGCGGCGGGGCGCGGCCGCGGCCCTGACTGACTGGGGGAGGCGTCCAACCCGCGGTGCGTGTGGGCGGCGGGCGGTGTGGGCGCGGCGTGTGCGGCAGGCTGGGCTGCACCGCAGCGCATACACTACAATGGCTGCTGGAAAGACGGGAAAGCAAACAATTTCCAGGCCCGCCGCGTCCAGCCCGAAATATGGGGAAAAAATTACAGAAAAATCGGAGAACACTGTAAAGGGTGGAAACGGGGCGCAGAGGGGATGCTGAGGCTCCCGCGGTGAGTCTGCTGCGGGTTTGGGGGGCAGGCGCCGGGGTTTAGCAGAGAAATATCAGGGTTATTTAAATTATGAAGGGGGAGGAGGAGAAGGAGGGGGGAGAGGAGAGAGGAGCAGCGAGCAGTGAGGAAAAGTTTGTGTTAACCATCCCTCCCTTCCATCC
This sequence comes from Falco peregrinus, assembly GCF_023634155.1. Classification (NCBI taxonomy): domain Eukaryota; kingdom Metazoa; phylum Chordata; class Aves; order Falconiformes; family Falconidae; genus Falco; species Falco peregrinus. Next base: position 47,961,969 of record NC_073723.1, read on the forward strand.
CCTCTCCCCCCATCTCCCGCAGCCCCCCGCCGCCCCGCGTCGGACCCCCCCGGAGGGGAAAAGCAGGGGAGGGGAGGCGAGGCGAGCGGTGCCCCCCTTCCCCTCCCTCGGAGGGAGAAAGAGATGATTTTCAGAAAAACCTCTCTCAGGAGTTTCCTCCACTCCTCCCCTCCCTCCCCGCGGCGCTATGTTGGTTCGCGAGCGAGCGGGCGAGGCAGCGGTCTGCCCGGGGGACGGCAGGAGGGCGCGGGGTGCCCGCCGCAGACCCCCACGGCGGGCCGGGGCCGCGGCGGCGGCGCGGGGCTGGGGCAGGGGCAGGAGCTGCGCGGCCGCCCCCTCCCCTCCTCGCCTCTCCGGAGCCTGTGCTGTGAATGCAGTGACAGCGGCGAGAGCGGCGAGAGGGAGCGGAAGACATTAGAGACCGCGGTGCCGAAAAATGAGGGAAAAAATTAATATAAATTCGCCCCCCGCCTCAAACCGGCCGAATTTCGCACAGAAATTTCCCCCGTGGACCCGGCTACCCGTGGGGTGTCCCCCGGACCTGGCGGCTGCGTCTTTGGGGGGATCCGGAGTGACTTTGGGGCACTCGACCCCCCTTTCCCGTCGTTTTTCGGACAAAAGTGGTTTTTTTTCGTAATAAAGAAACGAATTTGTCTGCTCGCCCCCTCCGAGTGGCCCAGAAGCTTTCCCCTTCCCCATCGGTGTGTGTTTAGTGCAAAGTGTGAACCCAAGTAAGTGCTGAGTCGTATTGCATTGGGGAGGGGGGTTTGCTAACTGAAAGCAGGAGAGATCCGGAGAGAGAGAGAGCAGGGACAGCTTGTTGTCAGTATCATAAACAACCAAAATGGAGGGAGAACTGAGGCATATAACAAAATAAAAATCAGAAAAAAATGCCAAAAAATACCTAAAAATCGGGGCTGCTCCCCCTTTTCTTCCTCAAGGTAACATAATAAAACCCCTGTCTTCCCGAGACTGTTTTAAGGTTTCAGGGAGCAAGGAGTTAATATTTATTATTTTTTTTTTTGTTGATTAATTCTTTGGAAAGGCGAAAGCCTCTTATAACTCGCCACCGACAATGAGAAAACATGAAAATCCCTTTCAGGAGAGAGAGGTAGGGGGAGATGATAGTGCAGAAAGTGCCTAACTCGGGGGTAATGTGTAGTGATTCTAGATAAGATAAATGCTGTATGTGCTGCTTTATAACTTCCTTTTTTAATGCTTTTTTGTATGTTTGGGGGGTTTGGGGAGATGGGGGCTCTTTTCTTTTCCTCTGTCTTTTTTTCTTTTCTTTTTTTTCTTTTTTCTTTTTTTTTTTTTTTTTTCCCCAGACCGGAATGTAATGCCTTTGTAGTGTCACTTTCCTGATCTAATTAGGATGTGTGAGGCAAAGAGTAAACCTTTCCGGTTTATAAAGTGCATTTTCGTTGCCTTTGAATTTCAAGTTTTCCTGGTGGCTCCCTCCTCTATTTAAACTGGATTCTTCAGAGTAGTGTGGGGTTGAGGTAATGCTCCATAGGGAAAGCAGAGAGGGCTCAGGGGCAGGGCACCTTTTCTGCGGGTGGTTGCTGATTTCCCTGGCACGTTCAGTTCACCTGTTTGTCTCCTACAAAGAATGTATTCTGCAGTCTCCTCGTTTTATTTATATAAAATAATGATGCCTCATCTCGCCTCACATTGAAGTTAATGCGAAAGTGCTGCTGATGTTGGTTCCACGTGGGATCAGGGACATAGCAGGGCATTTTAAAGAGACAGCTTCTCTTTTCCTGGGGTTATCATCACCTCTGCAGCACCTCTGCCTCTAGCAGAGGGATGGTTCGTTGTTCTTTTCCTTAATGGAAAGGTATCAAATCGGCCCTGGTATGATAAATTAAGGCAGGATAATAGGGGAAAACGTGCAGATTCGTTTGGATCACAGCAATTCTTTTGTGTGTAGCAGGTCTTCAGGGGAGTTTTCTTGGTGTGTTAATTAAAATGCTGTGTTTTGGAGAGCATTTTTTGGAATGGCTGTTGCAGAAATGAAGTAGTCTCGGGTTGTTTAATATTAAAACCTAGTGTTGTTCCACTAGCTATGAATTCCCTGGGAGGAGACCTATGTGCATAGAGCAAATTCACAGACATTTTGTAAAAGTTGAGAAGTGCATTGTTTTTACTTTGAATAAATTCTGTTTTGTTTGGGACACCTGAGTTTGTTGAAGAGCATTGTAGAGCTTGTGCTATAGTTAAATCTTCTGAACAGTCTGAAAAGGATTGGAAAAATAATGAAAATAACTGTAGGCTTTAATTGGCCAAAGTAGGGACTTTTTACAAGTACACCTTAGCTGTGTAATTGTAACATCACTTGGAAGAATTGCTTCTGGCTTTGTTTAAAAAAAAATAATTAAAAAAAAAATAATCCTATACTGCAGTCTGGTTTCGTGTGTATGTGTGCATGCCTACATGCTTATAGCATGGGTTCTGACTGATACAGGTTTTTGCTTAATTTTTAACTTGTAAATGTTTAACTGTAATGATGTGAAATGCTCTGCTTGTCTCTGTTATCTCCTATGTATTTTAATTTTCAGTGAAATATCCTATTTAAAAAATTAACATCGCCTCTTAGCATGGCAATCTGATATCATTATGAAGAGTTATGATGTTTCCTTTACATGTGCCTTGGTTTTGTAGTCTTTGTATTTAATTCTAGATTAAAAAATGAATACAGGTAATGTGGTTCTTGAGAGGGAAGGTGGAATACTGAACTTTTAGGGAGGCTAGTTCAACAAAAGTTTTCTTAGAACTTGTGCAAATCGAGTATCGGTTGCAGTAGCCCTCTGTGTTGAATAGCATGAATTTGAAAATGATCTGTACCTTTCCTGCAAGTGTGACCAAATAAGCTGTTGTGGAGTAGTTGTTGACTAGGATAGTCTTGTGGTTAGAGATTTTGGAAGAAATCTCAAAGTTTTCCAGTGACTCACAGTTGTGAAAATTAAATCACATTAACTACTCTTAGGCTAGAAAAAAAAGGCTCATTAAGGAAGAAGGATTAATCAGTTTGTACAAAGGAATGAAATTGAACATTTTTCTAAAACACTCTTTTATGGTTTGGAAATATAGTTACCAAGAATTCATACTTTAAAGTTCCTTTCCAAATATGTCTTACAGTGATCTCTTCTTTTTATTGACTGAAGTGAGATTATCCTGAAATGCATAGAAATTTGATAAATTAATAGCAGTACACCATGTGTTGGTGTTTTTAATGTACTGAGATAGATAGATAGTAGTAGATGTGCAGAACTAACTTTAGTAAACTAGTTGGTGGTACTGACAGTATTTAAGAAGTCTTCGAATACTGTGTCTGTGACCATCAGTATGAAGTGTTTAATGTGTTGCTACATTTTTACCTAATTAAGAGTTTCTAAATGATTAATATTGTAACACTGAAAATAGGTATAGGCACTGGTAATAACAACATGAAAGAAGCACATGTTGTGGAGTATCTTTCTTGACTTACAGTTATGTATTACAAAGTAAATTCAGTGTATCCAACCACAGTGCAAAATTCAGGACATAGGGAGGAGAAAAAGCAGAGTGTTCTCACAGAATTTGATACTCTTCTAAACTGGGTTTAATTTTAAGGTATAATCCAGATGATTATGATAATAGCAGAAGATAAATGTTGTTTAGGATTGTTTTTTACAAACTTACTCTTTTTTTGTGGAAAACTGAATTCTTCTTACAGGGATGATGTGGTGTTTAATAAAAATAGAAGTAACTTTCAAAGCTTCCTTACTTCTAAGAATTAAGATAATCTGTGCTATTATATGTTTCTCTGATTCTGTATATGATTCAGTGTGATTTTTTCAAGATTTTCTAAAATGAGAACACCTGAGGAAACAAATGCTATGGGCTGTTGTTGCTAAAGTTACCCTACTTTTTGTAGGCAAAGTGGGGAGCTGTAAATGTATTAAAATCCTTCTTAAATACTTATCGATCCTGTTCAATAATGTTTAAAAGTTAATAACTGCAGTATTTACAGCTGTACAGCACATACAGGAATCTAAACTGACATGCATTCAGCTTTTCTTGAATGCTTAGTTCCAGTGTGTCTCTTAGTGTGTACTTTTCATTTAGTAATTATCCTGGAAAAATAGTTTCCCGATGTAGAACTGTGAAATTTGAATTAAGAAACTTTTAAAAATTTTGTGTAATCCCAAAAGGCACTGCATACAAAGCACAGCCACTTTTAATGGTTGCCCACCTCTGCAGCTAGTAGGTCAAAATGGTGCCCTTAAGTCTCCTTTCAGGGTAGTGCATGTGTTTTAAAATTAATGGGTTAAAGAAGGCACGGCTTATGTTCTAAATAAACCACTGTTTGTAACTCTTCAATGATATTTTGTTAAATGAGATGTTTTACTTCAGAGTCTAAAACATAAGTTTTTAAAATTTTGTATCTATAACCTCTTACATCTTTGCAACCGGGTTTTGTCAGCCAGAACCTTTTGGGAGTGTTCTTGAACAAGTTTATCTGTTTACCAAGGGGAGATATTCTGAAAAATGTGAAATATGTTAAAGCAATTAGACCATTCTCAAATCAGTGTAGAGTTAAAAGGGATCTAGAAGCCATCACCACTGTAGTGACAGAGTACTTGCTTTCAAGAAGATATTCTCCAAATACCTGCTACTAGGGAGGATTTAGCTTGCCTTGCTTTTGAAAGAAATGTGCAGTATCTAGCAGTTGAACTGTTGTTAAGCATCTTTAACCAATTACCAACTGTTTAGGTAGCCTTAAAAAACTATTTAAAAACAATTCAAATATTAGAACAAAGTAACATTTTGTATTGATCAAATGTAAAATATTTATATTTCTGAAGTGTAGGGGATTTTTTTTTTTGCATTTATCTGAGCATTTGGATGGTAGGGAGTTGTGTATTTTTCTTGCTAAGCAAAATATCATGTCTAGAATTTAATTAAATTTATATTGATTTTTAAATTGTGTGAACTTGTAACTTCAGTGTAAAACATTAACTCTCAATATAATCACTTATACAGCTGCCTATATTTTATTCTTTATTTTTTTAAGGAATATATTGACCCTTTACCTGAAATTGAATAGATTGCAGTTACTAGTGTATTTAAAATGAACAGTTGTCCACCAGACATCAAATGTGAAAAATTCTGATTGTACACAAGTTATGAAAATCTAATACTGAATGGAACAGGTCACCATTACTGCAAGTTCAGTTTTACTTTTATTTAGATTGGCTTGTTAAAGTCTTTTTTGTCTACTTCAGTATCTGTGTTCACCTGTTATTGTCTCATTTTAGAAGGATGAATTAGCAGAAATGAATAGAATTAGAGGGGGGGTTAAATTTTTTTGCAATATATAACATGCTTGTTAAAATACTTAAGTGATACCAGCTCTTAAGGATGGGGCCTTCTCATAGGATATATTGAAATTTTTAATATTTAAATGGACCCTGTATGTCTTGTAAGCACTTACTGTAGGATCATGGCATTAAAATTAACCACCGTATGTACTTGACAGTGAAGAGTGGGAAAGCTTATATAGTTATTCTCATGTTGAAGGAATAAATAAGTTTCTATTAGAGCCTTCTTTGTAATAACTTCTGTCCCTTTCCTAATTCACTTTCTGTCCAGTGTATAGAGATACCTTGTCAAGTACATTAAAATACATGGCCAGAGTGGTGAGCTATTATATGCATGCACAACCCTGGTGGTTTTCATAGAGTTTTGATAGACTTACAAGTGGGCACGAAGTGAGTAGAATGTGGCCCAGTTTGCATGATTTTGTTTTATGTGTTTAAAAGAAAGAAGGACACCACCACGCCCAAACGAAAAAACAGCACTGAACTAGTATAAACTAGTATATGTATGAACTAGTATAAAATCAAAAAGTGAGAAAGATAAACAGATGAATGTAGACAAGTGTGGCTATAATACACAGAACAGTGACTCAAAACTCTGAAGTAAAATAGCTCAAATCAGCTTTGAGAAGTCAAGTGGGAATCAGGAAAGTAAAACCTAGAATTGCCATCAGATGCAATTAAGAAATAACTATGTAAAGGAACTTGGAAGAATGCAAGAAGTGTCTGTTACAGTAAACTGAATTGCTATAATCTTCTTTTGCACTTAATGTGCTAAATTCCTTTCTCAAAGGAGAATATCCCTAGAAATCAGATTAGAAAGTGTTTAAAGGGAATTATTTGTCAAAGTTGTTTTTTTACTAAAGTTAGGATAACTAATAATAATCTCTTCCATATTGCTGTAGATAATGCTTTATTTTATATCATTTAACCATGCAGATTGCACATAGATTTACTTAAATATTGTACAGGTAATTTAACTGGTAGCCTGACGCTGTGTATCATTAACTTTCACCCTAAAAGCTTTTCTTCATGGTTATGGGTCACATTATACTTTGAAGACTTCCAAGTCTGAAGTATTTCTCATGAAATAAGGTGTAGATGGTTGATTTTGTCTTTACTGTGATTTGCCATGTAATCAAAAAGCCATGAGGATGTCAGAAAACTTATCTTCCCTCTTCATTTATTGAGTATGTATTTGTATACTACAGGGCATCAGATTTATCAGTGTGTAAGTTTTCTAAAAAGCCCTGCAAATCATCTGATTCTGAATTAATGAGATTTCATTACACTAAATGTTGAAATAGCAGAAAGACCCAGTATATGCAAATCATATTTTACTGTCCCAAGTGCTTGTCCTTCTAATAAAACTGTTTATTGTGTGGTATATGTGTTTATCATGATTGTTACATTTATATGTAGTATCAGTGTACACACACACATATATATGTACACATATTTTAAGGGAACATCTGGCTGTTTAGGAAGAACATCATGTCTTTTGAATCAGTTGTGATATAGGTTTTTTAAAGAAGAGACCTTTTTGAAGGCAGAAAGAGAGATTCTGGCAGCTTACTATTAAATTTCAATCAAGCCTGTGTAGTTAGTAATAAAACATTTACAAGTTTGTAAGTGCTAAGTTTCTTCAAACTCTTACTGTCACGTGTGGAATTTTCATTTATACTGATAGTGCATTTACTACATAATAATAGTGCATTTACATAATAATACAGTATTTATCACATGGAACTATAGGTACAATATAAATAGGTAGAAGTAGGAATTGCCTGCAGCTGGTCTTATGTTTTCATAAGATGATACACTACAAAGGTGTAGATTTGTGGCGTTAGCTACTTGTTATCAGTTACCTGTGTTCTTCCCCTCACAAGTACTTTAAGAGGAGTGAGTATTAAACTAAAATAAAACAAACCTAAAAATCCTATCAGTGTTTTGTGCTCTGTTTAAAAGCTAAACATATACATTGTTCGAGCTTATTTTGTTCACTGGAAGTTATTGTGGTCAATACACGCGTAATTTATTTCATTTAGGACACTAGGAAACAGTGAACCATATAGCTTGGAGAAGAGCTTAGACATAGCTGATAACAATAAATGCCACTTAATTCAAATCTGTAGATTTTTTTTCCCTCTGTGACTTGATAGTTTTCGTTAATTCTTTTGAATACTGGGATTGTGTTTAGACTAAACCACTTCTAATTATACCCCAGCACAAACATATAGCTTATGGCTATATTTTAATCAGTTTCAGAAAAAGTAATAAAAATATTATTGCATCTGTCAAAGGATGGTGTTGCTACATGCTATTTTAAATGGCGTTTAAGTACGGTTATAAGCATACCAGTACAATGAAATCAGTTCTATGCCTAAACAACAAAGTTGTATTATTTGTTACTTTAAAAGTTAACCGAGAATCATAATATATTAATTATCCTCATTATTCAGGCTGTTTTTAATATGTGTTGAAATTGCTTTAAAAAGTATATGTGAAATATTTATATCAAACTCATTTAATTTCTCATTACTTGTAAAATGCAGTATTTTCCCTGTTGTAATTTTAAAGGGGTTTTGTCTTAGCAGCATGAGCATATCCTTTTGGATATGCTCTTTTCTGAACTGAACAGTTCTTTCAGGTATTTAAAACTCTTCTGTTCTCTCAAAATGAATGCGTCCCATTAAGTGTTGATGCTGACCATTTTTGTACTACAGAAATTGCGCTGAGGAATAATGTGGAGATAACTTGTGCTATTGATGCTACAAGTATAGAAATTGGGTGTAGAGTAACATGGGAAACTTAATCATAATGGTATTTGGATGATGGGAGCAGTCCCAAACTGGATAAATGTTAAACTAGGCTATGAGGAAAAGATGTCAGGTTTTGCAGCCTTGTAGCATTAGTCAAATATCTGGTATCACTATTTCTCATAAGAAATACTCAAACACACTCCTAGAAGGCAAACATAAATCTAGATTTTACACTTTCAGAAATGATAAACCATGAAATAAGTTTCTTGGAAGAACCAAGAAATTTTAGAGGTCTCCCCTGCAGTATAATACTATTTTACCTTTGAAAACTTGACCACTTCAGAATATTTGAGAACAAGTAAGTTAAGCCCATCTTGGGTAATCCATTTCCGTTTCTAGTACAGTTTTTATCTATGCATTGTGTAAAACAAACTTGTTACTTTTCATTATACTTAAATATTTGTACTCAAAGGAAAGTGCATTTAAGCAGTTTTTAAATGCATAGGTTACTTGTTCATTTGGAGTAGAAAGTTGCTTTACTTTGGAGAGGTTGAATATGTATTACCATTTTCTGTTTTTCTGTAGTTTGCCTAGTAAAAATACTGAACATAAAAGGAGACCAGATTTTTCTTCAAGCCTTGAGTGAAAAGGGAGATGTGGTCAGGAAGGGGTTCTGATGGCTTACGTCACTGCTCATCAGTCTCTCACAATATTTAAATCCTATGAATTTGGGATTTCAGTCATGCGGTAATGTTGCAGCCTAAAAACTGGTAACATATTCAGTTATCTTGAGATGAACTCCTCAATTCCTCATTAGGCAGACTGAGTTCCATAAAGGTTTTGTCTGAAAAAGTACTTGAGTATTGTGCTGTTTGTTCCAGTTTTCATCAGGAATCAAGCTGTAGAAAGTCTCTCGACTCTGAGCAAACCCTCAAAGACTTCATGGATGCACTAAACCTCCCCTATTCCTGTCATAGTTTTAGTTGTTAAACTGTGGTTGAACATCAAATAATCCTTTCTGCTAAGCATCTGATTTTATCATAAAGGAAGTAGTTTGATATTTGGTGGAAGTTTTAGCATAAAGGTTTTATGTAGGTAGCTTACCAAAAAAGCTTAAAGGCAGACAGAAATTTGCCATCGGGTTGCAAGTACTCTGTAACCGTTACGTGTAGTCGTACTTAAATAGCATTTGTTTGTTGAGATAGACTCGTAGTTTGAAGAAGGCAGAGCTTACCTGAGTTATTAATTCTTCTTTCCCAAATATACGTAAAAATTTGCAACCACTTTTGCTGCCAACAGTGCTCTGAAGATTATCCACCCATATCTCTCTTTTGCCCCCAAACTTTTTGTAACTTAGGCCTTTGTAGGAAGGTTAAGAGGTTTAGTGGTAGAGATCATAATGTATTTGTATCCCTCTTTTGAATGTACTGCTACTTAGCAACTTTTTTAAATTCATTATGTGATTTTGTGTTTAGGGGGCACATCTGAGAGAATATGTAGTCGAAAGTATGTATACTCCACCCCAGTGCATGGCAGAGCATAGGCCTGAAGAGCAAGTATTCTAAGTTCTTCCTTTGTGTATTTTTATCCTGGTTATGTGGAGATAAAAATGTATTAATTCCCCCCCCCACACACACACACACACTTGTTGCATTCATTTGTTTAGGAAGTCTGTTTCTTGATATTTTTTTGAGTGTTGCAGTGGCTGGCAAAGTTATTAAATGACCTGAACTACAGAATTTGTAGATGGAAGGAGGAGACCTTTTTTTTTTCCCGTCTGATCTTAACAGGTTATTTGAAAGTTTCCTTGGACTCTTCAACAGTGCTTTGCTGCAAATCAAAACAAATTAAATTGAACAAACAGTCAATAAAAATGTGTGTCCCAGCTTCCTCTGGCAAAGCTTATTAAAATCCAGTTGGATGCTGACAATTCTTTTCACTGTGACCTTCAAGATATTCAGCCTCTGCTTCATGCTTTCCAAATACCAACATTTCCATCTATCAGATTTTAGGTAGTTCATTAGTAAATGTACAGAAGTAACTGTATATTCTGTAGTGCTAACATTTTAAGCTTGTTTCCGAATGAGAGATCTATGTTAAAGTTGAAATGCTTCTTGAGAGAGTGGTATTTTCCCATCTTTTTTTTTTTTTATTGTAACATCCGTTTGAGGTTCTTTCAGATAGCACTCATGAAAAGGAGTGATCTTTCAGGTTGTCAAGAATCAAGCTGTTCAGGGTTTTTTATAGGTTAAAATAAGTATTTTTTTTTAGCACCATTTGGAAACTGTTGGTCATTGAGGGTACAACATGGAACAGTAGAGTCATGTGTTTCTCAGCAGGGGATGCTGCTTAATGATGGAACTGCAGTGTCTTGAAAGTGGGACCTGCAGTGAAGGATTGGTCTCTTTCTACAGTGTGAACAGGGAATTGCTTTACTCTGGCTTTTACAAATAAATTAATTATTTGGAATAAGATCCTTCCTTCACTCACATTTTCATTTTTTCCTGCAGTATCAGAAATGGACACTTCAGGATGATTTTTCCAAGTCTGTCAACTTGAAAGGGGAATTAATGTAACCAAATATGAAGTTAGAGTATTTGAAAAGGACAAAAATCCTTTTACTAAAGATATTGGAAAAATATTTAACTATTTTAAAAGCAAAGGAAAATTACTACTATACTAATCCGATGATATTTTTTGACCTAGTAAATAATACTTAAATGTTGTGGGAGATTCATTTAGCAAGACCTTGGATTTCTCAGTAAGGGAATGTTTGTTATATTAATTTATTTATGAAAATAATACATAATGTACATTTAGAAGAATGTAGTTTTCCGTAACAAAACCACCAAAACTTTATCAAAGAAAAAAAATTTGGTTGTGTCCATATATATCTGTAATTATTTTTTTTTTTGGGGGGGGGGGGGGTGGTGTGTGCGGTGAAAAGGTTAGGTACCTAGACATGCATAGGTATTCAGAGCCCTACCATGATTATTTCTGGGAGCTGTACAAACATAAAGCTCTTCTACTACATTCAGATAGTGCATGATAAAGTGCTTTCTAAGGTTAATGAGTTTGTTGGCTTTGTGGATTTGAATTCAGAATTAAAAGGGATACATAGAAGAGTGATATGGTACTGATTTAGAAGCGCACAGTTTTTTAGTCCAGTGTTGGAAGTGCATATTATAAAACTTGAATGTAAACGTTACGTGGCTTTGGAGTTGACTTTCTAGTAATGTGGATTGTACCTAGGAAAACAAGTGTTTTGTTTTGTCAGAATGACCATTTCCCTATGGTGAATTTGCTTTTAATTGGATTCTGCTCCATGATCTTTTTTTTCTTGTTATTTGCATGGAATTGTGCTCATGCTTTTTCCTCAAAACAAATACAAAGAGCATTATACTCCTGCTGTGATTATTATGCATAACACCTCTGACTCAGCAGATCAAAAGTTATGTTTATTGGAAAACAGAATTAACATTTCATATTTTTTTTAAAGACCACTTAAAAATAGCTGTGTCTAAAGAGTTTATACTTCTAACATGCTCATCCACTAAATCATCATACATCAATCTGTAGGCAATGTTTTTATTCCAGGCAGCTACTTCTTACTAGAGTCCATCTGAAAGGTTTCAGGTTATCACAGAAATATACCCATAAACTTGAACTCTGATGGAGAGAGGCTTCTTTAATAGAATGCATAATACGTGCATTATCAAACTGCAGCCTTTTTTCCAAGAATTGTTTTATATGTTAGCACGGTTTGGCCTGCTTTAAGGCATTCTTGTTATTTGAGAAAAATTGTTGATTAAAAATGGCATATGCAAAAAACCTGTTCTCGGTGTGTGTGGGCAGCAATTCCTAATTTTGATGTAGGATATTGTTTTGTGATAGCCAAATACCTGACTGGAATGCTATACTGATTATGGCAGAGATAGAGTAAAGGAGAATGGGAATTGATGCCAGCTGGATTAGTAGTTTCAGTTGCTAATCTTGCCCCATGTTCCTCTGCCACTTTGTTTGCTTTTTTGATTTTTGCAATTGTATACTGTCGCTGTGTAGAGTCACACAAACGTGGGAAACGGCAATACTGACTTGGCAGAAAATCCGTAAAGTGCAAAAAATACAACAGCAAAATAATAGTTAGGATTTATCTTTTGACTTCAGAAATCTTAGATGTTACTTGTAAGAGCAGTAGATATGTGTCTGTTAGTCTGAAATTTGACATTAGGTTGACTGCCACTGTGTACATCAGTGGCTAGAATATTTTAGGTATTAAACACCAATACAAGGAATTTGCTTATACTTAGTTGAATTACTGTGCAAAGTTTGCTGAAACAGCTTAGAAATAACCATCTTCATTTATTTTTACCAGTGCTTATAATACAAAGTGGTACAACATGAGTGAAAAGTTTAGTTAGTAGTTACTACTTGGTATTCTATTCTGGCTAGGTATGGAGCTGTAGTTAATGTTATCTGACAGATTAGAGTGTTTAACTTGAAAATGTGCTGCTGCTTGACTGGCGAGTCGGGGACGTTGCCTACTGTGATTCCCTCCTGGCAAGAAGTCTGTAAAGACCTTTTTAAGGCAAGCCTGCCTGTATTTGAAACTAATAGGTAAGGTGAGACGCACTGCTTTCTTCTTTAGGCACACTAAAACACCTTTTGTGATTTAGGCCAATATATTTTTAAGCTGGAGAAGTGTGTTTCATATAATCTAAAAGATTCCTCGGTTTTGGTGGCGTTAGCCCTGTACCTTGAAGCATGATTCTGTGGGGGTTTTGTTACGCTGGTAGTCTGTGGACACATATGACCACAGCATAGTATGTCATATTGTTGATGGCTTCTATATACAACCATCTGCAAAGAACAGTGCCATGATGAGACACAGGGAGCATATAAGGAAAGAAGATAGTGTGTGATATAGAGCAAAATGAAACATTATAGGGCCTACACTGAGGATGCAGTGACAGTCCAAAGAAGATTATCCTCACAGTGTTGTTTTGTGAGGCTATGTACTGTTTGTATGCGATGGTACTTTCTACATATCACCTATAGATTATGTTAAATAAATGAAGTATTTTCAACAAGGAGTTTTATGTATTAGTAGACTGGGGTGCTGCATGGAAGTAACTATGTCAGTCTTTTTGTAAATTGTTTTTAAATAGACTGTTGAATAAGGTGGTGTTCCAAACAGTCACAGTTTAAAATCCTGATAAGGAAGGGATTGTTGTGAAGCGTTTTGTTCCGAAGCTGTGTACTGAATCATCCTGGCAGATGGAGTTCTTCATTCTTCCAGGGCTGGATTTTCACTGAACAATTAGATGAAGTTACCTACATTTGAACTGATTCCTGAAGTTAGCCAAACTAGAGTGAAAACAATAATGCTGAAAAACAGTACATAAACCACACTGTGGAGCTGGGTCATTAACTGCATTAGTAAAAAATACGTTGCTTGCCTCACTGGTGTTAAAAAAAAAAAATAATAAGAAAACAACCTAGAGAGTTTTGTATGTGATTAGGATAGGGTATTACTAAATTTATATGTATGGCCAGTGCAGAAACAGAGAATGTCTCTAAATTCAGCAAGTGGCGTGTGTTGCTCTAAAGGCAGCAAGTGACTCATGTGACTGTCTTAGCAGCTGGGCAGCAAGATTAGAGAGCTACTATGTACACATTCCCTTACTGAGGGGTCCAAGCTATTGCTAAATGAAGTTGTATTACTGCCAACCACTGAATAACGGGCATAAGAAAATATAGTAAATAAGTGTGTCACCAGGTTAGTGAAGTAGTTATTTCAGACAGGCATTAAAGTGAAGGAAAAAACCCCCAAATTTTCCGAGATTCATATTTAGAAGATTTTTGTCCTTTTTTTCAAAGACTCAACTTCACGTAAGATTACATGTTAATTGTCCCTTTCAATTTGCAGATTTGCAAAAGTCATCTTGAAATGGCTGTTTCTGACACTGCAGGGAAAAAAATGAGAATGTGAGTGAAGAATCTTATTCCAAAGAACTCATTTATTTGTAAAAGTACTAAAAATATGCTTGTATCATGAAGTATTTTGATTTGAACTGAAATTGGCAAAGCATATACTTCTTGGTCACTTGCTAATTTGAAGACTTATTCATGATGTTATTCCTCATGTATGTCCTAATTATAAGAATTCGTGAGGTTTATTCCAGATTGTCTTTAAGTTTTCCTGGCATGCCAGTATGGATTAGTGGAATATGTATTAATTTTTTTTTTTATGTTTCCCTAATCTAATTTTTTTTTACTTTACTCAGACACTTGCTTTTCTTTAAAGTTGCTAAAAAATTGTGAATGCTTTGTCCTTTATATGTGTGCATGTATTTACAGTTACACATTGATATTTCAACTGTTATTTATGGATTTAAACTCCAAAGTGTCACCCTGTCAAACATCTCTTTAAGACTAACACTCTTAAGACCTCCTTTCAGTCTTGAGGACCAAAGGACATATGCTTGACTGTTGCAATCAAGTAAATTGATACAGAAATCAAGAAGACATGACTATGAAGTTCCTTAGTGCTATTCTTAGTGTCAACTTTCAGCCCATAATTATGTTTTTAAGATGAGAGTGTATTTACTGATGAGGAGCTTTTATATTTAAAAAACCAAAACAGATGAGGGGTCAAGCCCATGATAAGTTCCTTATAGTAAAAGAGGACCAGAAAAGTGTGTGTTTCTAGCCATCATCACTGTGTCCCACTGTCCTCAACAACATTAACTGTTATTCTGCTTCAGGTTTTCTGGATTTCTGATTTCTCTCTTTTCCTGTCTAGTAATGATTTGTTTCCCATCTTGTTACTCTTTGATGTCTGTTCCAAGTTTGTGCCATTTTCCTTAACAATGGTTTTCATTCACGTCTCTAAGAAAAAATGGAGAGCATAAAATAAGGTTGTCCAGGGTTGTCAGTGCTTCTGAAAACTACCTTCTCAAGGTATTTTAATAATATTTCAAAACACCTTGTTGATCTGGCCTTTTTATTTTTGCAAGTGTTTAGATTTCTTCATAATTGCCTCTTATCATTTAGTATTTTGAGATCTTTGATTTATAGGAAATGTTGTTTCATTTTTGTTCTGATTCATCCTGTCCTGAATGTTTACTACTTTTTTTAATGTACCGTTTTCCCATACTAGATTGTTTTTCTACTCTGCTTTCATCATTTTTCAGTCACATATTGCTCATCAGTTGCAAAAGAAAAACGTTTGAAAATGTTTGTGTGCTTATTTCTGCACTGCTTAGTCTGATGGTGCTCTGTAACATAGGAGCACTAGGAAGCAGAGGGATATTTGTGTCTTGGTAAGTAGTTTATAGATAAAGCACTAGCAGATTGTGGCCGAGGATATACCTGCAAAATGTGTCGATCATCTGACTACTTGAATGCTTCAGTGGGTTCTTGTGTGCTGTTTTTAACACATTCCTTGAGATGAACCATAAGAAATGTCCACCTGGTAACAGAGTTTCAGGTCCTGGGTCTTGCTGCACTGTGTGCACCGCAGCAGCTCCTTGGGCTCAGACTTCTCGCCGCCCCCTCACCCCTGGGAAGAACTCTGCCGTAGTGCAGGTTGGGTTGAGCTGCCTCCCTTTCTTCTGCAGCGTGCTGTTTTGAGCACCTTTTGCACAGCTGGAAGAATTATATAAAATAAACAGCTGTCCTGAGAGGATATTTGCGTCAACTTGGACTTTGGCTTGTTTGTTTCTTTCAGCATTACGCCCAAAATTTCTTAGGCACAAATTTGTGCTGCTCCACTGAACTAAAAAGGGAAGTATCATCTCATGGTATTTACTAAAGAGGAAAGCTCTTAAGCTACTTCTAGCCAAAATTACAGTATTTTCTTTAATGAATCTGATTTCCAAGTGGCCAAGGAGAAGCAGCCCATCAAGATCAGCCAAAAATACCTCCTATTTGTGTGAGGTCGCCTCTTATAAGCAGGCATGGTTTAAGAAAGGAATAGGAAAGATTCTTGCTTGATATAGTCCTTCTCCCCCTGCTTCCTCGTGCCATTGTGTTCTTAGGATGGGGAATTATGGTGTTTGCTTCCTAGGACTGTTAGAAAATCATGGATCTTTTGAAGGAAGTTGAGGTGCTGTTTCTGATGCTATTTCTGTCCTTCTGGTGAGAGTTTCACAGCGTTACTGTGGCAGTGTGTGCCACCTGCCCAATATGCTTTCCTTTTGCAGGAAGACCTACAACTAAGAATAAAAAATGTTTTGGGGAAAGTTTGCAGCTCTTTTTTAAAAAGCTCAGCCTGTGCTCTCTGGCAGCGTTTCTTAGGGCTGGAGTTGCAGTCTCCTGGTTTCCCTTGCACCAGGACCAGGGGAGGCCTGGCAAGTTAGCTGGAAGTTGAGAGCTGATCAGAAGTGACTCTTCAGGTCTTCAGTTTCAGATATGATGTTGGTATTTGGTTCTTTTAAGGAGTGACAAGCTTCCCAGTGATGAGAGAATTTCAGTGCCTTTGGAAAGACAGAAATCTTGGTTCTAGTATCCTCTGAGAAAGCAAGCCTTCTAGGGCAAGCTGAAAAGTAAAGCATGGGAAGGATCGGAGCCCAGATAACTGAAGCACTCTTCTCCAGTAACTATAGATACTGTGGTCTTTCACAGGAGAGCAGTGGACAGGAAGAATGTTTGTTTCTAAGCACTGATGACCGGGTAAGAATAAATAGAACTAAAGGAGGCTCTCGGAGTTGTGTTGCTTTGTTCATGTCTTAAAAAAAAAAAAAAAAAAAAAAAAAAGCAGCATCCATTTTTAGGATTCCATGTACTAGAGGCTGAAAAGGAAAACACAGCAGGCATCTGTCCTTCCCCTAAGAAGCTTACTTGAAGGAGGAGAACTGAGACATGTGGAAAGGAAAGGGGAAAAAGCAGTTAAAGTACTTGTGGTTGCATATATGCACCCTGTTTAATTTTGTGTGCTAATTTAACAACAGTGGCTGACACTACTGTTTTTAAATAAAAAAGTAAATTCAGCTGTCCCTCATTTACACAAAGCCAAATTATGTTCCTCTCAGTCATCGCCATGGGCACTCCTATGCTATCCTACTTTTCAGGCCCTGGATCACTGAAGGCAAATACCCAGTGGGATGCTAGTTCTCAAAGCTGTATGTATCCTGCAGATGGGAGTTCGCAAGCCAGTTTGCTGGCTGGAAACTTATGCATGGATCTTGACAATGGAACATATTTATACAGAGTTCTGGTATGCTCTCTAGCACATTTGATGTTTTGCCTCAGGCTCTGGATACTTTGAGAAATCCTACCCTACAATCACAGTCCATACCCTTGTGAAATACCTAGCTGCTTGTACATGGTTTCTGACGCTTGCGATGGAGAGACACTACTTGCCCAACCTGCATCATGACACTTGTACTGTAAGCACCTTGATAGGAAAGCCTGCAGTGCATGCTCAGGATAAAATGCAGAGTGAGAATAAAATAAATGGCTCTTACAGTTTTTCTGAGGGTTGCTTTTTTAAGAATCAAGTTTCTGTGGCATTTTTTGGGAGAACCTGTTTTGAGATTACTAGGCCAAGTTTTTCAAAACAATTGTCTTCATAATCTGTTTAGAACACAGCTTTCACTGCCTTCCACTGCAGCTGCAGGCACTAAGTGTTTCTGCAAATCACTCCTTGTAGACCCATGCCAAGGACCTGGAAAATTAATGACCTCTTCTGTTGCATTCAATTTAAGTGACACAGAGATCTCTAGTAGAATCCGAGTCCTCTAGGACAATATTCAATTATCTGGCTCAAAATATTGGTTTATGAATGGCTAAGGAGCTTGTGGAATAAATAATCAAGAAATTGGCCAAATTTGGGTAAAATCACAGCTCTACCACTATCCCTGTGTAATTTCAAGTCTCCATCCCAAGGGGCAGGGATTCAAAACTCTAGGAAAAGGAAAAGTAGGAAAAGTCTGTCAGAATCTTTTGACACAGGCAAAACCTTTTTTTCCATTAACCTTTATTTTTTTTAAATGGCTGTACTGTTTTGAATGAATAAAAAGTGAAGAAACAAAACACTGAAGCAGACACTAACCTGTAAAATTTCAGCCCAAACGGCAGTCTGGCAAAGTTGTAAGTTGTCTTATGTAGAGGGGTTTGTCTTATAATGGCAAGTGTTTGGCAGCATGGTGAAATGTGATCCTACTCATTCTGCCAGTAGTAAAATATGCTGGGTTTGAGTTAGCATTTGTACCTACTGACAACAGTGCCAGTTCTTGTGTAAATTAACAGAGGAATTGTCCTGCTTTCAAATCAAGACTTGTTAGAAAACTGTTATCACAGGTCTTACCAGCCCTATCAAGGCCTGAGATGACAAATACCACTTTTAATCAACCTGATAAATGCTGATCAAATTCTATGTTTGCATTTTATTTACTAAGAATAATTACACTTGTGAACATATCAAAGCCTGGTGTTCTGTTTCTGACAATGGCAAAACCAAAGATGTGGTGACAGGCACAAGAGCAGGGCAAACATGTAGGGATGGCTTTCCCAGAGTATGCACCTCGTCTTTAATAATTCACTTGTCAAAGGCTTTCTGAGCCAGACATGGTGGGGTGTGTATGTAGTTACTTTTACTGGACTTTTCCCATAACTTTTTCCTGTGGCCTCTTGAGCCTTTGTAAACTCTTTAAGTGTCTAAATGCCCTGTTGCAAGGAGTTCCACAGCAGAAATGTGTGAAGAACAGGTATGTTTCCTTCTTGAGCCTGTGTCCTCATAATTTCATTTCACGTCTCCAGCTTTTTTATTGGAAGAGACAGTAACTACCGGTCTGTTCAGCTTTGTCTGTCAGTCTCCAGCCACTTCAGTGCAGGTATACCTGCATGCCATTCAGTTGCATCTCCCTTGTCTGCACATTTATTTATTCCTTCAGAGAACTTCGCTTGCTTTGTGGAGCTCGATTTCCTTTTCCAAGTTGTGTTGCCTCTTTACCAGTGTGTTGTATTTGTTCACGTGTCCTTCTACCATACTCCTGCCCCCCGTTGTTCAAGTGTATGCTGACTTGCCTGATGTAGATGTCAAGCTTATTGTAGTACTTCAATGGAAATTGGGAATTGTTAGGAAAGAAATAAAACAGGCAGCAATCCATGGTGTGTCTGTCTCCTGACTAGTGCACAAAAGATATGTGCAGAGTGGCAAAAATACGGGACAAGGTGATGAATATGAAAAAAGTAGTGAAACAGCTTCCATGCAAGGAAGGCCTAAGTGGGCTTAGACTTTTCAGCCTGGTAAGAGACTACAAAAGGGAGAATACAATAGGGGTTTCATAGCACAGACAGGGGATCGTAAAGGAATCATGAGTGGCATAGATGGGATGAAGTGGGGCCAAAATTATTAGCTGAGAGGAAGGAGAAATAGTGAGAGATGTGTTCAGAACAAGCTAAAAGAAAGCAGTTGTTAATAAAACGTGAAAATAAGCTGTGGAACTCCTTGCCACTGGGTGTTGCAAGTTAAAAAGCTTACATAGGCAGAGGAGGGGGCTGCCAAGTTAGTGGAAAAGAGCGTTATTAAATATTTCCAGCTCAGGAAGTCCCTAAATCACAAATGGTGATAATTCTCCAAAATACTACATGCTTACCTTCCTCATGATCTGCTGTTGGCTGTTACTGGAGCAAGGTTGCTGGGCTCGATGGGCTTCTGCATTGACCTGCTAGGACCATCGTTGCATTCTGATGAGTATTCGGGACACAGACTAGAGCACATCACCCAGAAGTGGAACAAATCATTCTGAGTCAAGTGCCTTGCTGTCACAGAAACCATGTCTGTGTCTGTAAACCTGTGTAGACCCACTTGCGAACTAGTTACATTTTTTCCTCTATTCGCATCCCTATCTTCTAACATGTAAACTTGAAGCCAGTGTTTTGTTGTTTAAGAACCCTTTTAATTTCCAGCCTAAACTTAACTTTTGATAAGCTTATAGTTATTCTTTATGCCAGCCATGCTGATTGACTCCTTGGTGTACTTGTTAAGACCTTTTGCCTTTTTTTTCTTTTTTCTTTTTTTTTCTTTTTCTTTTTTTTTTCTTTTGTCAGTTGTTTTGTTGTGCTGTCCCAAATAAGTTTTTTGTGAATATGTATTACCAGATTTGTACACAGTGTTCCCGGCAAGATCTTGGTATTCTGCTATAGTGCCATCTATATGTCCCTTTCTGCACTGGAAATACAGCTGCTTTTTTTGAATCGTTATATTTTCTGTCTTCTGAACCAGCTCTCCTTAGTGACTTTTACTAGCTACTTATAGGGTGGTTATACACAAACTTTTTCCTTCTCTGTTAATTCCAACTAATGATTCATCATTTTTCAGCAGAAACCATTAGTCTTTTCAGTGTGTTACTCTGCCCTTTGTTACTTTTTCATCCCCTTTCTGTCGCGGCTATCCTTAAGGTTTGTTGCAGTTTTTCTTGTGTGCTGTTTCAGTCTGCACTGTACTTCTGGTACCTCCTAGTTTCTTATTTTTTACACATTTTGGTAGTGCTCACTTAAAGGCATTAAAAAAAAAATCTTAAACTAAAAAGCTGAATCAAAAAAGACTGAAGACCACTCTTGGCAGAAGTCCATATCCACCTTTCAGAAAGAAATCTGTTGTCATCTCTTCTTGATCTGCTGCTTTTCCTGCCATACTATTCTTAAACTAAGCCCTCTCTTCTCAGCTCAGCAAACTACTGCTCGGGTGGTAGTATACAGTGTATCAGACTTCTTACTGAGTGAGACTAGAAGTATTGTGCTTCTGCTGTATAATCTATTTTATCATGTTGAAGAAAAGTTGAGTGTTTGACATGGTTCAACTTTTAAAAAAACGTGTTATGTTTTATTTGATTTTTCTCTTTACTTTTATGTTTTCATTCTTTCTTTGAAAACATGCTCCAAGCAAGACTCCATGCTATCATCATGAATTTTAAGTCCAGATAACTTTTCTCCACCTTTCCTCAATACTGAAATGAGGCCAAAAGTGTTTATTTGGATTTGATGCTGTTCTGAGACTCTTACATCTCATCACATGGCAGCCTTGCTTCCTGTTAAGTCAGAAGATAGTATTCCAATGTGAAAGGTAAGGTTATAGAAGTGTACTAGAGACTTTTTTTTAAATTCACCTTTCGGTAGCACCTGTGCTGGTCCCTGTGGTTGGTAGCCATCTCTGGTGCAGAGAACTGTACACTTCTACCTTATTTTCACTGTAGTGGGAATAGTGAGTTCAAACAACAGTTTCCTGATGCTTCTTTCTGTTGTGATTGTAGGTGTTTGGCAGACTTAGTTCTGACCACATTTATTCAAGTAAATAGATGCACTGCCAATAATATGAACTTAGTCATTTAGTACCTGTCGTCAGCCATGCTAAGGTGAGAGCACCTCACAGTGCTGTGATACTCCATCAGTCTGTTGTGCTCAGTCTGTTCTGCCAGATTGGTTCCCCTCGCTGCCCTCTTGGATGTTGGGTCTGCAGGATGGAGGTGGTGCCAAATCCCCTTTTGCAGGGTGCTGAAATGTCTGCCGTTCCTGACCCTTAATGTCTGCTCAGCCTGGTTAGTGCCAAGAGACCACAGGAAATCTGTGGGTGCACTTTCTTGGTGGTTTGCAGTTTGGATTAGAGCTGCGGGAATCCCAACCTGCTCATCCCTGTACCTGAGATGGTTCTTCTCTGCCTGCCGGCACTAAGCCACTCTAAAGTCTTAGGCTGCACAAAAATGTTTGGCATTCTTTCTGTAGATTTAATTTTACTGTTTTAGCTCTCTGGCCTGGTACGCTGTGTGGCCAGACAAGTGCCAGGGCAAGAGGGAAAGGGAGGAAGGAAGAAGCACCGTACCTTAAACTGTTTCAGTGTGGAGGCACGCTCAAAATAACTAAGCTCTGGACAGGCTGACAGGCTGAGTACTGTCTGTGCTCTCTTCAACGTGACAGCTGGACAGATGTGTCCATCTCCAATCCCAAAGCGTTAGCCAAGGTGCTGTGCCGGAGCTGTTATTCCCTGCCTCCAAGCTGCTCCTGGGTGTGTGAGCCTGGCACCGTTTCACTGCACAGCGTGGGCTCCAGCAAGGAGGTGGCTTGTGTCTGGCCAGCTGGGGGTGTTGGCTGGGCACAGTTGCCTCTGCCTATGGCTGACTCAGTAAATAAGGTGCTTGCTTAGGTGGAGTTACCTAATTCTAGAGATCACTGCTTTGCTTTTGGGATTGGGTCCAGAGATGGGAAGGTAACTGCTGAAGCTGCTTGCCAAGGCAGCTATCAAATCTGATGAGGGATCAGGCCTTGAGGTTAACTGGCAGCAATTATCTGTACCATAGTTATACCCATGCTGAGTGATTCTTCAGTGTTTTGTTTTGTGTTGAGGTTTTCTTTGTTGTTAAAAAAAACCAAAATACAAAAAAAACGAAAACCCAAAAGGTGATGTCTCACAGTGCTGGTTTCTGTGGACCTGTAATTCAAGGGAAGTGTCAGCTCTTGTGTTTGCAAGTACAGCCTTTTGGGTACAAAGCCTAAAGTTTTGGTGACAACTGTGGTAACAATGAGACTGAAATACAGATGTCTGACATGTTCTCGTGTTCCCATTTAGGATGCAGGCTGCTCTGAAAACCACCCCCCTGCTTTGGTAAGGAAACAAATTATGTCGGAAAGGGACATGTTGAAATCATCAGGCTGTTGTAGCTGTTTTGGTAGCGTTGTGTTATTTTTCTTAGCTGTTCTTTCACATAACCCCAACTCTTTTTCTTACTATTTTGTACCAGGCCCTTCAGCAGATGTTTCCCCCCAGCACTAGTCATGGTGGCAGCTTGGGCTGAGTGGTGGGGCTGGGAGAGAGTGGTGTGTTTAGGGAGAGGGATGGGAGATTACCATTGCCATGGGTCAGAAATAAGTGTTTTGTGTGTGGTCGATAATATGTAACAGCAGGAGAAGGTGATGCATACCTTTCTTGACTCTGGCAGATTTCTGCGATACGATAGGAGGCAGAAAAGAAATGTAATTTCTACAGCCAAGTTTCTATGTGTTACTTTCTCATGTGTTCTTAATGATAGAAAGCTTGGGTGGGTGCCATACTGTCAGACTGTATTACCCAGCGTTAGCTGGGTCATGAATCTGTGCTTCATGTTCACAAGTATTTCTTTTTTTTTTTTTTTTTTTTTAAAGACTGCTCATCTGTGTAGTTACAAACACTGATGGCATGGGCATGAGTCTCCACATCTCCCTTGCCTGCCCTCTGGTACTCAGGTTTGGGTAAGCAGGGAAGTTGCAGTTTGAAAATTGTAGTTGTAACATTATCTGTTCGAGGTAAAGAAAAAAAAGTCCTGCTAAAACAAGTATTGTAGACCACACTAGATCGGCTTCAGATAAGCCTGCCCATTATTGTGTGCAATTAGACCAAGTGTTTTAAAGGATTAGTAGATACTGTATTTTAAGAGTTTGGTTAGTGGTAGGAAGTAAGGCTGCCAGTGAAATTTTTCTTCTTGAGTCCAAATGCAAAGATCTCTTATTAAAATTTATCCAGTTGTTCAGCTTTTAACAGAAGGTTCATAGGTCATAGAAACAAGTGCGGTATGAAATTTCAAACCAAATAGTCACCTGCTTTTAAAGAAAAACAAAAGAAAGTAATATTCCCTCATTTTAGAAGACAATGCAGTTAACTACTGCCTAGTGCTGTCAAAATATGCCCCTGTTTGTTTACATTCATGTGTAATCTAAACTGCTTTGATTTTTGTTAGTGTTATTTTAGCTGTAGAAGCTGTACAGGGTACCAAGGATTTCATTGGCTTTCTTTCTAGCTCCTTTTTCGTAAGAAAAGGTGACCATACCAAGGCTGTGAATAATCCTATCAGTATTCAAATCTGTTGGACAGTGAGCATTGCCTTTGATTCGGTAACAGTGCTGCTTTGCCTCTGCTCTGTTTCAATTCACTTTTTAGGCCTCCTTCTCTTCATGGGAATCTCTGTTTCGGGAATTTTTTTACCAACTTGTCACCTGCCAGATAAAGAGGGGCAGGGGGAAGAGACTGCTTTCTTAACAACTGTTTCGAGAGAGCCCTGTTGTTCCTAATCCACCTATAATTTGTTTCCTCTTCCTTAATCTTCTTTTGCCCCTATCTCCAAACCTCTTTACCTTCATCCTCATCATTCCTCCCTCCCTGATGGTTGGTTTTGGAAGAAGCCGGGAGGCGTGGTTAGATGCCAGAAGAGCTCAGTTATTACTTACACAGGGAAATTTCATCCTGTCCGACAAGTGTGCTATTCGTAGCCTTGAGGGATATATCTAAAGGGCACAGAGTTTCCACTCAAAATTTAAGTAGATTAGATATGTATACATATTTGTTGTGACTTGGCAGGTATCCCAGTGCCTGAGGTCTTAAAACATATACTTTGCTAGACCCAAGGCAAGCTCAACTGCATGTTTCAAAAGATGCTCTGGAGAGATGGGAGGCTGCTGTTTGGAGTTCACAAAAGTGTTATGCTCTCTAGATCTGATACGATGCAGGAATTCTGACTGCTGTTCTGTCTAGTCCTGTATTTTGTCTTGATACTAACTGCTATCAGAAGCTTCGAGTGGTGGTATAATCAGAAGATACAGAGGAGAAGATCCTTTCTTCTTTAGCTCTCTGCTGGTTTGGATTTTGTCCTGAAAAGGGGGGCGGTGGTTATTTTTTCTGAAGCCCTCTTGAAATTGTATTATAGTTCTGGATGATCCAGTTATCTACGTAAGTCTTGTCTGTCTAACTGTATGTTACCTTCTGGCAATAAATCTCACAGGCTAACACTTTGCTGTTAAAAACTAAAGAACTAGTATTTATTGGTTTTAAATTTGTTATGCTGTGGTTTTATTGAATGTCTCTGTCATAAGAACAGATGAAACCATCTGAGCAAGTTACTGTACTGCTAATTATTTTAATAGTTTTATCTTGTCATCTGGTTAAAAAAACCCACCAAACACACAAAACATAAAACTGCAGCCTCAAAATTCAGGTGCTGCCGATATGCTGGAGGGAACTGTGAAGTTAAAACAGCTGTATTTTATGAAATTCTGTTTGGTATGGCACTTTTCCTTATAAGGTCCAATGACCAATTGTTTTGATTATTTAGAAGGAAAAAATTCCATGAGAACTGTTACTGAAAATGACTAACTTGGCATTAGTGATCTGTCGCTCTTACGGCGTTTGATGCAATACTGAAGTTAATTAAGATAGCTGAAATATCCAGTTAGCCTCTTCATGCTTCAGCTGTTCAGATGTGACCTGTTCATTACATTTTCTTGTAAATTGCTAATGATATCTGTAAATAAATACTTCTGTTTGTAGTGGTGTTGTCTTAACGTCCAGACCTTTGCAAATAAGGAACAGCCTGTGTGTCCAGCAGAAAGCCTGAACACTTGATCCACAGTGCACAGTGACCTGCGGGCTTTTGCAGCAAGGAGCTGAAGTGCTTCCGCAGGTTTTGCCATTAGAGCAGTGAAACCTTTGAAGAAGGAATGTGGCGTTGCAATTGCTAATGGACAGTGGGGGATCTGCAAGAGCTGAGTGGCTGGGGCTGCACCTTAGAAACTAGGGATGGTCAGGTTGCAAGAGGGCATACTTGACAGAGAGGTAGGCTGGATTTTGTTAAGTGGTTTTGTTTCTTTATTTAAGCAAGGATTGGAGGTTGATAAAAATGCCGTAGCTGATATGCGGTAGATACGAGCTGCTTCTGCTCAAGATTGCACAGGGGTACATGAGACATATGGGACCAGGACTTAGCAGATCTGAAATGTATGTCCACCTGACCCATTATTTTGGCATCTCAGTGGCTTAGAGAAGATATGCTTGAGTTACTACAGTTGCTCAAACCCATTTGTGTTACCTATTAGTCTCTTCAAGGCAGAGGATGAGGAATAATCTGTTGTTGGGATTTTTTACCTTCTGCATGATATTCTTCCTGTAGGTTGAAAAAAGATTTGCCCTAACAAACAGAAACTGCGTGTAAAATTGACTGCATTTTCTGTTTGATTGGTTGCTTTTTTTTTTTTACTTCTATTTTGCTTTTCTAAGTGTGGAAACATAGGATTCACTCAAGCAGATAATAGGTAGAATTGTCCCTTTGTGAACCTTAAAATGGAGGTAGTGAGAAAGAATGTCTAGGCTGTTGATCACTGGGAAATAATTAACAAAAACAATTTACTATGGCTTAGTCCACAGTCGGATGTTACCTTGAACACGCTTCAGTTTGTCTTACAGCATCATGTGCCCATGCTGAACTTAATTCTCAAAGTTGTATCAAAAAGGACTACTTACTGTAGTGAGTGCAGTAAATGCTTGTTGCAGTGAGTGAGTTTCTTCTCTAAGGTTTCTTTGGGTTAATTGCTTATAGTGTGATGGAGTTTGTATTTCTTCTCACCTGGCTCACTCCCCATGTCCTTCTTTACTCCAGGATCATCCTGACTGGAGGTAAATGCTCCATGCGTGCTGGCAGGTAGCCAAGAGTGCTGCTCTTTGTGGTGAGGGTTGTAAGCAAGTTGGTTGTAATGACTGATTAGTTTTGAAGAGTCTGCCCAAGGCTCTGGTGGCCTCCAGTTCATGTATGTCTGACCCGACTCAGATATGAATCATTAGGGGATGGACAGGTACAGGTCACTGCCCACATAAATGAAAGCAAGAGGGCACACCTGGCCTCAGGGCTGAGTCAACACAAAGGACCACAAAGGATGTAGCAGAAGGCAAAGAAACACAACGGGATTCTTGATCAGTGTCCTCATACACGCTCTGGGCTGTGGTTTTGCAAATGCATTGCCACCAAATCCAGGAGAGATCTTTCTTTCCCCCCTGGATGGTGCACAGTGCCATAGGAGAGGCCCGAGACAACTGGGTAAAAACCCATCAAATGAAGGTCAGTAGCCTCACCTATGCCATAGTGTCCAGCTGGGCCTGGGCCTGCTGCAAGCATTGTGACTCATCAGATGTGAACAATACCCAAGAAGCAGCTACAGGATCCTGCAGAGGCTGGAGAAGGAAAACAATCCGGTAAGTATTGCATGCCCAATTGCACAATAACTTCACAGGAGAGTTCAAACTACTCTTTCTGGAGCAGTAGCAGCCTTCCCCTTGCCATTTAACTTAGCCATTCTCAAACTTAGATCAGACTCTTGTTTTATTTATTTGCTGTGGACTCCTCATCTGCACAGATGCACTGTCACTCACTGGCCACCTCTGAACTTCTCTGCGCTCCAGCTACTGTCCCTACATCCCTGCATTTCTCTTGCCCTCTCACCCAGAGTAACAGCCTTTACTGTTGGTATCCCCTACCCCAAAATTCTGCATGTAAAATCCAGCAAATTCAGTTCAGTCTTTGCTCAGCTATCCTTGCCTAGTTATCAGTCCAGCTGTACTGAAGGACTTCTCAGAAACTCTACCGTATCAGCTCCTTTGTACCTCTCTGTCTTCTCCATCCCAGGAGGAGTGGCATCAAGTTGTCTTCACTGTCCAAGTCTTTGCGACTGTCCTGTAGCTACCTTGCCCTATTTCGGAAGCCTGGAGATCTCTAGGAGAGAGGTGACCCTGCTCTTGGTGCAGATGTCACCACGGAGCACAGCATGCTGCCTGCTCCCTGCTTTGGGGAGCCCTGGGGCTGTGGGGAAGGCACGAAGCAGCCAGCCCAGCTAGACTCAGCCAGGAGCATGCCTGTCCCAGCTGAGCCAGAGCCACTGCATGGCTCACCTCCATGCTCCCCAGGGCTCAGCTCCCCACGTGGGCGTAAGGGGAGAGAGTCTGAAGGTTTTAGGGAACCATCTGTTCAGGGGGGGTGCACAGACATAGAGAATGGGTGGGTGTTACATGGGACTCTGTGTTTCCTCCTGCTGCTGCCTACACCCCTGCATATACAACACATCCATCTGTTTAAGAAGTATTGGTTTGCCTTTTTCCCAGTCAGTGTCATCTGTCACATCTGTGCTGCTGACTCAGGGCTTTGCAGTTTCTCCAGTACCTGACTCCACAAATACAGGAGCTCTCGATCATACTTTGTGATGCTTTTGCCTATTATTTTTATTATTATTATTATTATTATTTTTACTCTTGCTCTCCCCTCCCTGAAATGGCATCTTCTCATCAGGCTTACTTTAAAGGTTTAATGTGCCAAGTCCCAAACATGAGTTGCACTTTTCTGCCTCCTTTCTCAGCTGATTTGATCTCCTCTCATTTCCTCCTCACTAATCACAGCCTTCCCCAGCTTTGGTTATGCTGCCCCCCTGCTCCAGACCTTAGTTATGCTCAGAGTGTTTATAAATCTGAATGCAGTCTCAAATACAAAGTATGCTGTCACGGAGTTTCGTTAGCGTGCTCAATCTTTACTCAGGGTGAAATACACAAGGAATTTTGAACTGCATTGCTGTTCTACGATGTTTGTTTAGTAGAGTGAGCTTGTATATATCTAACAACTGCTACAGAATTTTCTTAATTTTGCAGCGTATTTTACAGTAATTTGTAGGAGCAATACAAACAGTGAAAAGAGTTTGTGGGAGGGAGGTTTGACACAAACATTGCATATAAAGGAGGTGTTAGGGTTATTTTCCTTCTTTTTTTTTTTTTTCCTTTATGGAAATGCTCCTCTAGCACTCCTGGATGAAGCTTGTTGATAGGTAACCTCGCAGTGTATTACTGCAGTTTGCCTGTTGTCCTTATAAATGAATCCCTCAGGTTTCCCAGGAATTTGCTAGGGAGTAGTATCTTTCCGCATAAGGAGAGCTAGTTGCACATGTGTGCAGTTACAAATGCAGTGCCTACTGTTCTTTTTCTTTAAAAAACCCCAAAACCAGAACCCTTTATACTCAAATGCCTATCCAACAGTGTCTGACCATTTCAAGTTTTGAAACAATAGCAACCAACTTACCCCATTATGTATGTCCCAGAAAAACCTACAACAGCATATGTAGTATGTGGAAGTAATTTGGAAGGCATCTTGCAGTTTTGAAGGGAACACGGTGAAAAGAAAAGTTGGGGAAAAGGAATTTGAATGTGGTCATGAGGGAAGAAACTAGTTAGCAGTATTAAAATAGAGTTTGTAATGAGTGGGGTGACTAGTAACATCTTTATTTTTTCTGATTTCTCTTAGCACATAAAAAAGCTGCAGCCCATATTGAAGAGGGGAATTATTAGCTAAAAGATAGCCATCAGATTTCAGAAGATAAACGAAGGGTGGATCTGAACCTTGAAATTATCAGCTCAGCAGGAGGTTGCAAAAGGCAGAGTGCTGAAAGAAGGGTTTCCTGGAGAACTCCCAGAAGATTAAAATGGATTATGCAGTTCTGGAAGGGGACAAGAAACAGGCAATACAAAGGTGCTCAGTACAAACAGTTGTAACAAAACACTGGTCAAGCACTTTACCTCTAACACCCAGCAAAACGTAGATGATGTTCCATATTGAGACCACTGTCAGCTGAGCTAACTGGGGATGTTTCCTGACAGTATTCAGGATCTTGCGTACATCATCTAAAGGAGCATTCCTCACATGACCTACTTTGTTTTTAAGGTCATTATGTTTTCATTGAAAAAATTTCACCAGCTGAATCAGTAAATAAATCTATTTTTCTAAACACCTGTCTGAAAAATCAATTGAACACGACTATTGTAAAATTCATCTCTTCACAACTTTTCAAAAATAAAATTAAACTAAAACATACCTTTCTGATTGCAAATGTTTTGCTAGCCTACAGCTACTTTCCCACAGTGTGAAAGGAGCTCAAGCGTCTTGTTGCAGAGCACTTCAGAGGAATACATTCTCTGGGACTCACGAAAGCATTTCCATTTCATGTTTCCATCTGCTTTCCAGGATTTTTCCCCATAATGTGCATGAAACATTGATGCATATCATACAGTCATAAGGCTATTTTTATTCCATCTTTTTTGTCACCATCTTCCTTCCACCTTTCTGGAAGCCTGCCCCACTGGTAGTCTGTAGCTACTCAGGGCAAAGTCTTGCATGTGTTTTAATCCAATCACGTAATGTATGCTTGGAAATCAGGAAAGCGGAGTGTACTAAGTTGCTTTAAAAAAAGAGGAGAGCTCTTAAATGCCCTGGTTTCTTGGACTGTGGAGAACAAAAATTACCTTGCAGGGCATAGATCTTCCATCATAGACTACCCATTATTAGTATTGGTGAACGCTTACTGTGGTAAACTGTGTCCAGCAAGACTGTGAAGGAATATGCCATCATGTTGATGAAGTCTTAAGCTTGTGTGTTTGTGAGGTGGAGCTGGGGTAGGGTAAGGCAAGAGGTATGTGTCTTGCAGCTCGCTTCTGTGCCAGTGGGGAACCCTATCCCTTCTAAGCTATCTGTGACCTACTGTGCATTGACATAACATGGAGAGTCCGCCTCCTCCTACTGTCAGCCTTCCTGACTTGCTTTCCCTGCCAATAACAAGCTCATTATCTTGTGATTTAATGGTAAAGTTGTTTGGTGACTACAACGTTATGACATTTCATCAGGCTGACAGGAGCTCCCAGATTGGTTTTCTGTTGGTGCAGCTCCAGGGCAGAATCTGTGTGGATTTCTGGCAGGTTCTGCCTTTGCTGCCTGAAACTGAATCCATTAGTTGCTGCCAGTCACCTGAATCCAAAAATTGTACTCCAGGTGACTGTTCTGGATATTAACTTCCTGGCTTCATCTCCCTCTACTATGTTCAATTGTGTAGCTCTAAATTATGCATGACTGCTTTTAATTGTTCATTAGTCTGGCATCGAATCTCAGAATTCTTACAGATTCAGATGTGCATCCCAAAATAAATTGCATGTCAAACTGAAGCACTGTAAACAAACCACTCAATGCACCAAATGGGAGATGGGAGCAAATGCAGAGCTATGTACTTACCTCATTAACAAGGATGCTCTCATAGCAAAATGGCATGCAAACAGTCTGTGAAGTCACTCCGATCAGAGTAAACTTTTAGGTGTATGCTAACATCATTGCATAGATAAAGCTGGTACGTGAACAGAGTCAGGAATAAATTCAATGTCTGCACTGTGCAGGTTCTGAAAGGCTCACTGATTAGAGGTTTGAATAGGGGTTTGCTCTGGTATTAGCCTAAGTATTCTGCATCTTTAGTTATCCTTTCCTAAGGGTTTTGTGTTTTAGCTTATAAGGTCATTGATACAACCATCCA
Organism: Falco peregrinus; assembly: GCF_023634155.1. Lineage (NCBI taxonomy): Eukaryota > Metazoa > Chordata > Aves > Falconiformes > Falconidae > Falco > Falco peregrinus. Next base: position 47,993,218 of record NC_073723.1, read on the forward strand.
GCATCACGGCTGTAGCAGCAGTAGCAAAGGCCATCGCGACTAAATGTGACACTCCTTATTTACTGTAAAGTTACGATAATCTAGGAAGTATTTTCTTTTCAGATATGACAGCAGTTCCTTGACTGTAGGGTGTACTGGAAGATTAGCAGCTGCTTGGAATTTGGGCACTCTTTTTCACTTGTTGCTGTTCTTTGAGGGCTGAGATAAGAGGCAGAGGAGATGGGGCAACCAGGATCAGCATTTTAATTGGAATAGCTCCAATAAATCATATGAAAATCCAACGTTCTGAAAAAAGCAAGGCTAAACCCTGTCACAGCTTTTGCCCCCAGGCAATGTGTTTCAGGGAGCGAGATTCAGGGCAGGGCTGGGCTTCTGCTACATTCTTTGGACTACTGCGTAGTTACCACCTACACCCAGGATGTGGTGTATGTAACTGGAGAGACTACCCTTTCTCTCAGTCACTTTATTTCGTCTTTCATGAGTTGTCTTTTTGTCCCAAATGTAAGTTTCCCAACCATCTAACCTAACCTAACCTCATGAGGGAAATCTAACTCCTGTGAAAGGTTTTGTCCTTAGTACGGTCCTTGCAGCTTCTGTGTCATACTGCTACTTTTTCAAATAGCACCACCTTGCCATTCTTATTTGAGTTTATGTTAGCTAGATGGGTATCACACTTTTATTTCCTTTTTTTTTTTTTTTTTTTAAACAACAGACAAAAAAATGAGGTATGGTAGAGGATTTCTCCAAGCCCAAATGATGAATCACTGGTTGGATTATTGTAGTCCCACGTTTTCTGATTTATAGTCCATGCGTATTTTACAGATTTTGCTATTTCAAACCTGTCCCTGCCTTTTGGCACCCTGTTAATTTCTTCAGCACAGCCAGTTCCTTTGTGCTGTCTGCCCAGCAGACCTTCAAGTGAAATTACTGAGCTCTTTGGTAAATTTTACTTTTTCATCTCAAATGAGGAGCAGAGCACAAGTGAAGTGACTGGTGGCTTTTTTCTGTGCCGTTCCAGTTCAGGCCATCTCGCTCTTGACTGAGCAGAGATCCGTAGCTGCACAGGATTGTATGATGTAGCGATGTATGTGAGTGGAGTTTATCTTGAGTTCACCGATGTCATTGTGATTTCCACCTGGCAGACCACAGCAGACCAGAAACCCTTGACCAGTTGCTGAAACCGTTAAAATCAACTTGCGTTATCATTCCAGGTAGATGAGACTGTCTCAACGAGCAAAACCTGTAGCTTCCTATTCTGTCTAGTGCTTTGCAATCTAATGACGTTGTTTACGTGGTACATCCTAAAGTATTCAGGTTTAGACAAATCTTCTGACATGTGAGTGTGTACAATCATGGTTTCAGGGGTGGTCTGGGCCAGGTAGGCCTGCACCAGGCAAATCTGAAATCTGTACCAGGCAATTTTGATAGACGCTATAATAAAGTGTAGAATTGGTGGTCACCTGGCTAGGTGTGATTATTTGGGAAGAGCCAAAGCAGCATTTGTAAGAGAGTTCTGTCTTAGGGAGTTGGAGTTCTTGGGAGGCATCAGCAAGAATTAAAGATGGTCTGGATCAAAAATCAAAGTGAACTTTATCAGAAAGGCTTTTTAAGGAAGCTAAGGAGCTATAATGTAAGAGGGAAGGTCTTTGCACAAGTAAATGACATTAGAAGGTACGATCAAAGGGCAGAAGTAGGTCAGTTCTCAATTAAAGGAGGGTCCCAGTTACGTTCCACAGAGATCTGTGCTGTTCAACACATTTATAAATGGTATCAGGAAGGGGATGAGCAACTGGGTGAGCAAGTTTGCTGTGAAGAATAGAGCTAGCTGTGGAGATCAGTAGAAGGGCATTAAAGTGCTGAGGACTGAGCAGCAAAACGGGCAGTGAAATTCAGTGTAGATAAATGAGGGTAACTGCAGAACAATCCTGATTATATATCAAGAAGATGAGTTTGACTTGAGTATTACCATTACCGCTAAGATTTGGGGATTGTAATTGGTGATTCTGTGAGATTATGAGCTCATTGGTCACCGAAACACAACCCAAATATTAGAGGAAAGAACTGTAGAATAAAATTAGGAATGTCATTACAAGAGTTTATGGTTGTCACAGATGGAGTGATGCACTTCACTTCTAACAGAGAAGCAGCAATACGTTTGATTTATTAGAAATGGAAGAGGCTTAGAGAAGGTTGTCAAGGATGATAAGATACAATGGGGTAGCTTCCACATGAAGAACACTTCTGGAAACTGGGACTTTGGTCTGGGAAGGGAATTAATTGAGAGCAATATCATGGAGATCTAGAGAGGAAGGAAGAGGCAGACTAACCACTGCCTTTCAAAAGAAGAATGTACACAGGAGGGAAGGTAGATTCAGAGACTTCAAAAGGAAGAGGTTCTCCATAAAATCAGTAGTGGAGATACCTGTGGGACAATTTTTTGAAAGTATGCTGTAGGTACTAGAAATTGATGTGATTTCCAGGGGAGTGTGGATATTGCTTGGAAGGGTGATGTGCTGAAAGTTGCTAAACTAACAGAAACACATACAGTCCGGAAAGTCCCTGACATCAAAGCGGTTGGAGGTCAGAAGAGTGTCAGTAAGAAATATCATACATTTTTGACCTATTCTGTACTTTCGGCTATTACTGGAGACAGAATACTGGCCTAGATGTACCATTAATCTAGCCTGCACACCTAGTCTCATTTTAAAACATCTTGGGACAAAGGAAAAGAATGTTCCTTACGACCATCAATTAAGTCCTGATTATATTAGTGTATGATCTCATACACACCTTTAGGATGTGTGTTTGCGTTTACTTGTACATATACAGGATTTGCTTTTGATTAGGGTTTATTATAAAAATGACATTGTCCTATATGCAGATTAAATAATAACCAAAGTTTGCTTTTACAGAAGCATCATCACATTAAAAATGGGTGCAGATTATTATTGGGGAGGGGGTGGGGGTGGGGGTGTGATTCCAAAATAGATGAAAACATTTTTGCAGGTTTAAGCATTCTAACAGTAATTACCATATCAATGTTATTTGTATCACGGCCTCTCCAAAGATTTTAGAAAAAGATCTATGCAGTACCATAGAGATTTTTAAAAAGCCCGTAAAAACCACAATCATCAGATCAGTTAATTCTTGGCATCTCTTGTTTCCTTAAATTTAGTATATAATAAGGAATCATTTGGAACATTTAGTAACCAAAATTAAGCTCTCAAGATTTAAAGTGGACCTAAGTAATTTTAAACATGGAATGCCCACAAAGAGATGCTGGTTAGTATTGTGATTTTATTTTTCTTTAAATTACAGACTGTTAGGTCATGATAAAATAAATGTTGGTAAGTTTGTGTTCTACATTTCCAGAAACTTAAGAAAAAAAAAAAAAAAAAAAGGCAGGCATGATAGAATTTTTCTTCTATATTCTGGAAAAGGTGATGTAATACTCATTCTAGTGTAGCATATTATAAGAATGGGTTGTTTTCTAAAATTAAAAAGCTGGTTGTCGACATTTCATGACTGTAGTACAGCTTTCAAGAATTGTGAATAGCTTTATGATCATGAAAAAAAACCATGTACTTCATAGTCAAATTTTATAAATACCTATTTTTGTATGATGGTTACTGGCCCACAGAACCTAGCAGTTTTTTCTTCCAAATGCTTGCTTTATTAATTAATAAAAGGTCTGGATATTTAACAGGTGTTTACTAGTGGAATCTGTGTGTTTACTGCCCAGAAGAAAAGTAATGGGTTTAATCATGTCGATGCATTTGTTTTGCTACCCATATTTCACACTAGTTTGAAAGGATCAGGTTTTCTTCCAGCTCAACTTTATGCAATTTCAGTAGGTTTCTCTGTGGAAATTTTCCCAAAAAACCCCAACAAAGACATAATTAAATTTTTCAATTGATGAAATATCTTAATTCTTGTATTTTTCTACCTTCTATATAATACTCTTTGCAGCATAATTGTTGTTTTGCACACATAATATATAAGATATTATTAATGTGATGTCACTAACAGTAGACTACAATGGTTGCCTGGTTTTAGTTTCAGTGCTTATGTTAATTCATTATGTTCTAGCTGTTAGGCTGTTTTCCTGAGGGATGAAGTCTTGTGTGTTATTACCTCTTAAATCATTCATATGTTTATACCTAAGATTGCTGGATATAGATACTTCCACTGTTTTGCCCACAAAATTTCATTTTCCTGCAGCAGCTTTCACAAGCAATTCTCCTGCTGCATGCCTGGATTTGGTGGTGTCTTCCTGCAGCCTGTGCACACTCTCGCTGCTGTTCTGCCACACTCCCTCGGCCACCCCTCTGTACAGTAGGCTAGTGCCTGAATCCGTGGAGAAGGATTTCTCTGAACTCAGCTGCCTGCTATAAGGAGAAGTCCTGAAGTTCAAGATAAGATAAATACAGCCTTGTCTATATTTAAAAAAAAAAAAAAAAAAGAAAAAAAGAAAAAAAGAAAACCAACAAACTACCTGTTCTTTTGTGATTAGTTTGCATATGTGTGCATGCACTCCCCTTATATGAAACAGTGCTGTGTGGTAGGGCCAGTGCCTACATCTTTGAGTGGCTATTTACAATAACTTTACAATATAATTTACAATAATAATTATTGTTCCAAAATGCAAAAGGCCAAGTGGCTTCACCCACCTCTCAGTGCCATCTTGTCCTGCCGGGGCCTCAGCGTGGACCCCTTTGCCTTTTCACATTTTTCCATCAGTTCCTGAGAGAACAGGAGCTGCAGGACCCCACCGATCCCTGGCTGCTGTCAGGCAGTGTTGCTGTTGGCTCTCCCTGTCGCTGCCTGCTGTATGAACGGCCACGGTGGCCAGAGGCAGGGCTCCAGGGGCTGAGATCTGTCCCTCCTGCTGTTCGGCAGCGCAGTGTTTATCAGCAGTCGTGCCATGTGCATACGTGTTGCTTGCCGTATAAATCTCTTCCAAACTACACAATGAAACAGGCAGAAAATTAAATGAAGTATGACTTTGTGACAATGCAGGTGCAAGCCCCTTCTGGCCTGGGCAGGCTCCCTGGTCAAACCTATCTTCTGGCTCACCCCAGCAATGCCCATTCTTTCTCCTTCTTGTCCTCCAGCACCAAAGACTCAGCTTGAGCTTCCAGATGTAGGAGAACTCGGGCCACAGAGATACCTCCTTTTGTTGCCCCCTTCCTCTTGCAGCTCCATTCAGCCAAGAACAAATGAGGGAGAATCAGCATCTTCCTACCAAAGACAGCATTCTCCTTCTAAATGTGGGCAAAGGTGAACAAGCTTCACTGGTTGTCTCCTTGAAAGAGTGACATGCTGTTCAAATAAATGCAGATCAAGTGGCCTGCCAAGAACAAACAGTTGTAGACCCCTCCATTAGTCAGAAGACTGATTTTAATTCAACATGGAGAAAGGCACCCCTGAAGTCATTGATACTTCAGCATCTTCACCAGTTAAGCGTGGATTTTTCTTACCTGCTTGACTGTTTCCATTGATGTGATTAACTTCTCCAGCTGAGATCCTCCCTTACTGAAAGTTAATTCTCTGTAAGAGGGACCTCTGGAAGTCCCGGGTTGGCAGCTAGACCTTCTGCTACCTGCAGCTACTCTGAGATGAGGCTTTGACTGCAAAAATTCTAGCATTTTTCTACAAAGTCTGTCAGACCTACCGCTCACTCTGAGGTCCATGCAAGTGTGTAGTAGGCAAGTTGATCCTTGATGATCCAGGAAGGATGGCTGAGCCTTGCAGAGCTGCAGGTCCCAGCGTGCTGTCCTGGAGCAGTGCAGGCACTTTGCCACTATGCCCTCAGCCCCTTCCAACAACTGTCCCAGCAGAGGTGTCTGAAGGAAGGAGGTTAAATCTGTACCTCCACAAACTGAACTGCCTGGAGAGAGGCTTGTGTGTAAGCCCGCAGCACAAGGAAGGCAGAAGGAAGCTAAATCGTGCTTCCTTTTTGGTTGCATTAACCCAGGGGTAGATTCCTTCATCTTCAGGAACCCTGGTGACATTTATGCAATTTTAACAGCCCTGGCTGAGAGGGGCAGATGTGGTGAGATTTGTAGTTCACTCCTGCCGCTCTGTAGCGGAGGTGCTGTCTGAATGTCACTTTGGCTCTTCTGAGCCACAATAAGTGGCTACGTTGGCTGTCTCTGGCTGATGCTTCCTCCAGCTCAGCTCCTCCAGCTATCCCTGACTGCTCAGGCAGAGAAGGTTTCCTCTGTCAGTACTTTTTTTAGCCACCTGATACAGAAAAGAAGGAAAATGATTACTTATGCTACAGTAATTGTGGCTCTTCCAGGAATGTTCTCCATAAAGGCACCACAAGTGGTCTGTTGTCCTTCGCTCTGAAAGAGTCTTTACTGTTGGCAAACCTGAGAGGTCAGACTGGGGCATCCTGAGCTTAGTTTGCTCCATCATGACCCTGAGCAGCAGCAGTTCCTGGCTTCCTTGGGCTGCACGTGTGCATCCTCCTTCTTTCCAAACCAGGATGCCAGTCTGTTTCAGCTTTCCCATCTTCACACTTCATTCGCAGCTAGGACATCAGCTCTTGCCCACATATTTCTCTCCCATGGCTCTGCTTCCTTTCATCAGCCACAGCAAACCTGGCCAGCTCCTTCACATCATCATCTAAAACCCTGAGACAGGAGCGCAGGTTTGGGAGCAGCAGGGCTACGGCAGCCACTGAAGAGGGAGGCTGCTGTTTCCCAGAGCAGCACGTTGATGGCAGTGACGCGTGTGATGGCTCTGGCCCCACAGCGTGAGTGAAGAGCAGGACTGGGAGCTGCCACTGCTGCAGACCGCGTTAGGTGGTGCGATGATGTGCGTGGCACTGTTCGGGAGCCCGTTGCCTTGTGCCACGGCCGGTAGCAGTTGGGGGGGTTCACAGGCACAGCCTGGATGGACATTACTGTCTTCAGAGAACTTGATCCTGCTCATGTGAGTACATGCTTACCTGGGATCTGTGTGGACAGCACTTCTTAAAGAATCACAGTTTCCATAGGGTAAGTAACCGCTTTTCATTTTGTTTCCTTAAAGAAATATTTAAAACCTAGGATGACTCTGTGATACTATTAAATCTGTAATCAGTTCCAGCATTATTATGACTCTAATGTTTCTGGGAGCCTTCCTCTGGTTTAAAATGGATTAATTTCAGGAACTGAAGCTAGATTCACTGTTCTGTATACAAGGCGCAATGACAGATACTGTGTTCTCAATATGTGTTCTCATTATTGCTCACTTATTTTAAAAGCAAATAACCATGAAACTGGTGTTTTCCTGCTCTGTGCTTGAACACTCTTAAGAAAAGTAAGACATGCAAGTTAGGAGTAGGAGGGTTATTGTTTGTATTCATGTCTTCATTATCCTTTTACTTCAGATATCAAATAATGTTTAAAAGCATTTTCAAGTGCACTGTTTTTTCAAATTTTTAAAGATGAACTGCAAGTTTCGAACAAAATATGTTACTCTTTTTTAATATTAAAACCAGGAATAAGTGATTTAGTTTAGGGTTTGGGACCTTTTTGACTCCTTAGGTGGTAGAAATTCAAGTGTTGTCTAGCCTGGAATTCTCTGAGTATTAGCAAAATTAGTGTTTCATGGATACTGGAAGATCTGATAAATTCTAAGAATGATAATCTGACAGATTATAGAAGTTGTATTTTATTGCTAGTTCCCAAGTAGGTTTTGGGCATGTGCATGTGACAGTGCTTTTTGCAATGTGATGCTTCTCTACTTCATGTAGAGAATAATTTGAGCTTTGTTATTCATTAAAAAAATGTTCCTAACTCATCTAGCAGAGAAAAAATTTTAGTAACGTTATAACTATAAGCAATTAGGAGAATGGTACATCTTTGTCCAGTATTCTGCCTCAGAGATTTTTCTAGCACCAAAAACTTCTGAGAAAGTTGGTCTAAAAATCAGCATTATCATGGACAACTTTTGTATTGTGTGCATAAGAAAACATCTTTTATCCAATAGCTGATTTATTGTTGCAAAGCATAAGAATTATTTTATTTTTTGTTTTCACTTAATCCTGTCAAATGTAGCAGATGTTTTCATTATTAATTCAAATTAACCCCCTTTTGTATGTATGTTGTTAAGCTCTTTGCTTGGTAATGGTCTTGTAGAAGTTGAAATCTCAGCTAATTGTAGGTGTAGCATTGCCCTCATCTGGATCCACTGCACTGTGATTTTGCTATATTCATAAGGTAATGAATGAGAGTACCTGACCTTTCTCCTTCATTCTCTTCAGCATTTTACCTGCATCTGGTGTTTATCTTGCTTATTTACTCATTCCAGTTGCTTCAGTTTCCCCTGATACAATAGTCTTTTCATGCCCCTAATGGCCTGTCTTTGAGGGCATCTGCTTTTTGCTGGAGTGATTTTAGATGTGTGGTGAGAACTGAGTACCACAAACATTTAAGAGGAAACGTTGAATACTGTTGAATGGGTGTTATAATATTTTAGGTAGAATTTGGGGGGTGGGGTCCGAACAGGAAATAGCCTGTAAATACCAATAGTGGAGGGACCAAGTCCATGAGGACTTAGTCCATTACATTTATGTGGCTGTCTTAAATATTGTCTGCTTACTGTGAGCTACATTAGTAGAAACACCTGGATAATAACAGCTCTTCCTTTCTGCTGCAATAGTGGAAGATATTGAGATAGGCCTCACAGGGTAACTAAGTTACAAGAGCCTTGCTGGGAGAGGGAGTGAGGAGTCAGCATTTTCTCCCTGAAACAAGGAGGTTTGGGGACCTCCAAAAGAGGAGGTGAGGATTGTGCCCCCTCTCTTGCTCATTAGTTGAAAACAAAGCGTTTCTTTGAGCACAGGAGCTGTTTCTCCTGCGTGTATATACAAAGTCCCAAATTAGTGCTCCTCAGCTGTCAGAGAGCTTCAGTCAGTTGCTCTGAAGCACTTTTGCCTGTAATAGATGTTCAAGGACACCAGCTTGCTCACGTTTGTGCTTACCAGCAGAGGAGGCTGGGGCTGTGCGAAGCTGAACTTGATACCACAGAGGAAGAATACTTTGCTGGAGTGAATGGGAAGTGAGATGGGAAAATGGTTTGTGTGGGGGGAAATATTACATTTCTCCGGGGCTCCTGCCAAATACCTTCAGCCTGCTGTGCCACGTGGGGGTATGTGCTTTGTATAGGGCTTCGCCCTTGCATATCTGGAAGAGCTGAAGGGGATAAACCTCCCCATTACAATGAGGTGCTGGACATGTTTTTTGTGTATACCTGTGTCATCCAGGAGGCCTTCTAGCAAGAAAAGGAAGACATGCTGCACATTTACAGAAGGATGGTGGCAGGGAAGAGGGAGATATAAGGGAAATTCCAGAAAGGCCCTCTGGATTTGCTCAGGCACACCTAGACTTGCCCTCTATCAGGATTTACCTGTAGCATGTATTTCATTAAGAGGCTTTATTATTTTTTTTACATTAATTTTATTTTCCTTTGCAGGTCACCTTTTAAGCTGCTATTTCCTGTATAATTAAGCAGAATGAAGGCATTAGGTTCTAGTAAAGTTGGGCCTAATCCAGAAATCTTCTCTTATTCAGTCCTTTCTGAGTAAGAAACTCGAGTCTGGGCCCAGCATTTTACGTGTTTTGCTGTTATATCTAAACTATTTGTGGTCTGTGGATTCTTTTTGTTTTGTTTTTAACTTTATTGAAAACTCCTTTACTTTTGTCTAATTTCATCTCTTTATGTGTTACTGTCCAGTGTAGCGTTAGTTGAAATTATGTAAGTATATTGCAAATTGAAGTGCATAATCGCTACTGATAATGCAAGAACGATTGATTCCTACAGTTTATAATTAACAGTACATAATGTTCTGTGCATGGGTTGGATCTGTCCCTTTTAACTTTTCCTTTCCGATTCTTTCCGACCCCGGTCTTGCCGCATCCCAGCCTTTCTGAATATGCTGGTTTCGCTGGAATCTAGTCTATTCTTCCTTTTGTTTTTCAGACCAGTAAAAATGGGAAGTACTGGATTCTGGTTTCCTCCAAGAAGAGTCAGCGGAACTGGTTAAGACCAAAATCTGAGGACTTTAGTGGGCAAACATCAGGTGTGCATTGAACAGAAGCTGCTTTAATCCTGCTTTAAGTATATGCTTCTTTAAAAATAGTATTATATATGAGCTTTTGTGTAATGTGTTTGTTATATTTGATACTGCATATAATCATTCATCCTGCAGTTGTGAAAGCACCAGTAAGAATGAGGATTTTAAGTGATAATATGTTGAGACACAAACAGGCAATATTACTCATAAAATTCTTTCAGCTGGTCTTTGGAAAGTGTAATATTTGAGGATCAGTGTTTTTTAAAGTTTTATCTCCATTGCTCAGTCTATATATCCACAAAAGAAAAAAAAAAAAAAAAAAAGAACGTGGTTATGTGCTATTCAGAGATCAATACTGAAGTTCTTAATTGCCTCATCTGTTGAGAAATGGTACTGAGATAATAGTGCATACATGGTTTTTAATAAAACACTGTCATTGTCAAGATTGGATCCACACTATATTTGTTCTAATGATACATTTTTAAGGACACTTAAACACAGTTCAAAGTCAGCTTAATTACTTTTGATCATAGAAGAACAAAACCTGAATTCTTCATCTGTGTGAATGTTCCAGGTTACTTCTGTTACAGTAGCTAGGTTACCTCAAGTTTTGGAGAAGATAACAGTAATGTTATATTGGCCTGAATATAGGATGGCCTCCAGCCTGAGGTGTGATCTTTGCATCGAGAAAAGGAGTGAGAAGTCATCAGAGTTGTTAATTTAACAGTTAAGTCTCCTGTGCTGTTCCACAACAAACACTGCTTTTGGCCTCGCATCAAACCCTGCATATTGTCCTTCTGCATGACCTAATATCTTGCACCTCCCCAGCCTGATGCACGTTCAATTCCTCCCCATCTGCCCCCAGTGTTACCAGCTCATCCCTATACTCATTGTCCTCAGATATTCCCAACCCCTGTGCAGTGCTCCCTGCACCTCTCTGGCCCCACAGCCTCACCCTAGTTCTGGCTGTTGTCCCTCCCTCTCCTGCTCTCTATCCTGCCAGCTGTGCCTGCTTCCCTTACCCACTGGCTGGGCACAGAGACCACTTGCTGCTGAGCTCTGGACCCAGCATGGTCAAATTCCACTCCCTTGCAGCAGGCTGTGGAGGCAGTTCCCTTGCCCTTTGCTGCTAATGCTGCCTGCCCTGTCTCATGCTAGGTGTGGATTTGGTGGCAAGGTGAAAGGGCTCGTAGCCCTTTGTTACTCCATTGAGACCTTAGGTGCCCTAGCTGTGCATTGAGGGCCACAGCTGCTACACTGTCAGCTCTGTGTGGCAGGTCTCACGTAGGTGCCTGTGTGGTATAGATATACCCTATGTAAGTGTAGATCAGGTTGGATTCACCACCCACCACCACCCCCCGCCATGAACTTCATTTGTCAGGAGAGATTAGGCTAAAGCAAGATTTCATTCTATATTCAGGCCAATAAGCGCAGAAGACCAGTGTATTCATTTACAGGAAAGCAAAATTAATTTTATTACCAGATTCTGATGAAAGCATATGTTGAAAAAAATCTTTCAATCCACAAAGGTATCACAACTTCGATGTGAATCAGACCCTCCTTTTGATTACATTGGTGGCTTCACTGAAGGCTTCGGAACTGGTCTTCATTTATTTTTATTGCAGAAAATTGTTGCTCCTGAGTCTCCAAATAACTGTTTCATTTTTCCACTTATGAACTAGATAGTTGATTAGCAGACAGAAAATAAAATTAAGCTGACCCTTTGAAGACCTGTGCATGTTCCCACTCCTGGAACTGATGTGTCCAGGCTTCGTCCCATGAGTGGGAATGAGTCCAAGACAAATCTGAAATCTTAGTAGTCCTTAAAGAAACACCTTAAAGAGGTTAATGGTTCCATATAAAATCTGGGGGAGTAAAGGTCTTACAAAACTTCTTGCTTAAAGAATGTAGCATAGTTTGACCTGCCGCTGGAGGGCTTTAGGGTTGAAAGGCAGCAGATTTCCATCTTGGTGAGCCAGGACTTCTCTCCTCTTGTAAAGACAAGGGAGAAGTTATGGGAACAGGGGAGGAAAAGGCATAGACGAAAGCATACTCTGTGTACATGTTTCAAATGGAGATGTCAGTCTGAAGATTTCACAAAATGCAAACAAAGAGGCACATTCCCATCTCCCTTCCCTGCCCTCCCAGCCCTCCTGTCCTGCCATGTATTAAGAAGAACACCAGCTGTCCTTCCTCCTTGCTTTCTTCCAGGACCACGCTGGGGCTCTCGCAAAGACCATTTAGTGTTGGCCCCATCGCACCTGGGCACTGCTCTCCGCTCCCCTCTGGAGTGGTTGGCTCCCTCCGTCTGCTGAGCCTCGGCCGGGGAGAGGGGACAGCTGAGGCAGGGCCCAGGCCGCCTCCAAGCTCTCCGGCCTTCCCTCACAGGCAGCGGGGAAGAGTCCGTTTTGTTTATCGGGGAGGTGGCGTTAGGCTGGAGCAGCTGCAGCCTGGTGCTCCCTGCCTGGCTCCCGGCTGCCCGGCTCCACCTGTCCCAGCAGCTGCTGGCTTCCCCTGTGCTGCTGCTGGGGGCCGTGGGGGCGGCCGGCCGCTGAGCCCCCCAGCCCGGCCAGGCCACTGCCCCGGCCTCGCTGCCGCCCGGCCCAGCTGCCTCTCACGCAGCTGCCCTGGCGCAGGCCGGAGCGGACGGCAGCTGCGAGCAGCCACACCAGGGCTGGGGGTGGGTGGGGGCACTTTTGAGGGAGAAAGGCCAAATTTTGGGGCTGTCTGGCCCTGCCAAACGCTCTCATTGAGTGCCATCCTCCCACCATCCTCCTCCTTGCCCCTGCTGCCACAGACCTTGCACTCGGCCCTTGCCACAACGGGTAGCACTAAATTTTGGTATCTGTAGTAGCAATTGTGTGCCAATGATGAAAAAAAGCTGTCAGCTACCCCTGACAAAGGAGGGCTGTTGAGTGCCCTGTCATGGCAGGTGCCCAGTTGCTACTACACGTTACCAGATGATGAACTTAAAGCTGTTCACCCGAGTCAGTCAGCAAGTCAGACATGAGCATCACGCACCTCCTCTAGCTGAAAGGTGCCGGTTTAGCTGGTGGTTTGCAGTGTCCCAGCTGGACTAAGAGCCTCCGTCCTGAGCTAGCCCAAACCTGAACACTTGCCGCCCCTGCAACTTGAAGGATAGCATGAGGAGGGTGGGGGTCTCCAGCACTGGGCTGTTAAAACCCTAATCTATCTAACCTATCCCTAATCCGTGGGATTTCTGCTGTTAATACGTTGTCTCTGTTAGCAGAGGGTAAGTTTACAGGAGAATTTCACCTGGCGTTAGCAATCATTGGCAATGTGTACATGTTGTGAGAGTAGATGCGCAGATGTGCAGGTAAGGACAGTGAGGAGGTATGCCCGAGAACAGGAGCTTTGCCCCCCGAGTCTGTCAGCATGGGTACTGCTGCTTTTCGTGCAGGTTTTCAAACATTTCGAGGCTTACAGATTTTCACTTTGATAACCGTGTGTGTGCATGTGTGCGTGTGTGCATGTGTCTGTGCAAACACCGCAGGCACGGCTGTAATTCCTTTGAAATCCGAAGCTGCCGAAAGCCGCTTGGGTAGGTGGGCCCTTTGCCTGATGCCTCCCATAATCTGACAGAAACTTTGCTGTTCTCCATCAGTGCTTGAGGGGAAGGTTGTGAGGTGTGATCTCAGGGCAAATGTGGATCTGTTCATCCTGAGCAATGCGTTTTAAGAGTTGCAGCAAATAGTGTAAAGAAACCTGCAGGTATTACATCAGACCAGCTGAACCTAATTTTATTTTTAAGTTTTATTCAGAAGCATCACATAGCAAGTAAACTTCAAAATCTAAGTTTAGTTACAAACTAGTTGTTTCTTATTTTTTTTTTCCAGTCCCCTTTTGCTTTCTTTTACGACCACATGAAACTTGAGAAGCCATCTAAAGCTAAATCATTTAGTGGAGTTGGGCAATTCCCAAGTGTCCAACAAGAAGGCCTGGTTTAGGCTGCGATGGCCACTGTCATTCCTGGTGATTTGTCAGAAGTAAGAGATACCCAGAAAGTCCCTTCAGGGAAACGTAAGCGTGGTGAAACCAAACCAAGAAAAAACTTTCCTTGCCAACTGTGTGACAAGGCCTTTAACAGTGTTGAGAAATTAAAGGTTCACTCATACTCTCACACAGGAGAGAGGCCCTACAAGTGCACACAACAAGACTGCACCAAGGCCTTTGTTTCTAAGTACAAATTACTAAGGTATTAAACTCTATTTATCTTTCAGATTATATTATCTATTTTATGTTGGCCATGTTAAGCCGTGTAAAAGTATATATTTGTGTACACCTTCAGCTGATTGCAGAGAGGATGTGTTAATTAAAGTATCCATTGGATTGTTTCTAGAATTCTAAATTACCTAAGTTTTCAAGCTAATGTCTTTGATTTTGTTTCTTAATTTGTTTTCTGCTTTTGTTTTCTGTTTGTTTGTTTGTTTGTTGTTTTGTTTTGTTTCTTTTTAATGAGCGTAGAATTTTCATTTGTATAAGGAATTGTCACAAGAAAAAGAGTATGGACTGAAAATTTTTTGGCTATGGACTTTTACACGAATACTTTCATACTTGCCCATATACCCCTGTTACAATAGCTAAAACCCACCAAAACTAAAGTGTCAATTTAAGAAAAATGGCTCACGTTTTGCTATATTTAAATTTGTTGAACTGTCTTTGTAGTGTCATGCTTTCAGTTAAAAGGTTCTGTTGCAAAGCACCCCTTAGTGTAGTATTTAGCTGCCATTAAAAAATGAGCACGTGTGTTTTTTGATCAAAATAATTACTTACAGAATATATCTGTGTTTAAAGGCATATGGCTACTCATTCTCCTGAGAAAACCCACAAGTGTAATTATTGTGAGAAAATGTTTCACCGAAAAGATCACCTAAAGAATCACCTACATACACACAATCCCAACAAAGAGGCCTTTAAGTGTGAAGAATGTGGAAAGAACTACAATACCAAGCTTGGGTTCAAACGTCACCTGGCTTTGCATGCTGCAACAAGCGGTGACCTCACCTGTAAGGTATGTTTGCAGACTTTTGAAAGCACAGGAGTGCTGCTGGAGCACCTAAAAACTCATGCAGGCAAGTCATCGGGTGGAGTGAAGGAGAAAAAACATCAGTGTGAACACTGTGATCGTCGGTTCTACACCCGAAAGGATGTCCGTAGACACATGGTAGTGCACACTGGAAGAAAGGACTTCCTCTGTCAGTACTGTGCACAGAGATTTGGGCGGAAGGATCACCTCACGCGCCACATGAAGAAAAGTCACAACCAGGAACTTCTGAAGGTCAAAACAGAGCCAATGGACCTTCTAGATCCCTTTACCTGCAATGTTTCTGTGCCTATTAAGGATGAGCTGCTTCCAGTGATGTCTTTACCTTCCAGTGAACTGACATCAAAGCCATTTACAAACACTTTGCAATTAAATCTCTACAACACTCAGATTCAGTCCATGCAGAGTTCTGCATCTGCACACCAAATGGTTGCCACATCGTTACCATTGGGAATGCCTTGTCCAATAGATATGGAGTCTGTCCACCCTTCTCACCAGCTATCATTGAAATATCCGCTCGGTACTACCTCATACGCAATTTCTATGCCTGAAAAAGAACAGCCATTGAAAGGGGAAATCGAAAGTTACTTAATGGAGTTGCAAAGTGGTATGCCTTCTTCATCCCAAGATTCTCAAGCATCTTCATCAAAACTAGGGCTGGATCCACAAGTAGGGCCGCTAGATGATGGGTCTGGGGAGGTTTCCCTTTCCAAGGGCTCCGTTCCTATTAGTGAACCTCTAAACACCCCATCATTGGACTTTTCTCAGCTGTTCAACTTCATACCTGTAAATGGCCCTCCCTATAATCCTTCTGTTTCAGTGGGAAACCTCGGAATGAGTTACACGCAAGAGGAGGCACATTCTTCTATGACTCAGCTTCCACCACAAACCCAGGATCCACAAGATCCTAGCAATAGTATAGGTCTTGGGTCTCTGCACTCATTGTCAGCAGCTTTCACAAGCAGTCTAAGCACAACCACCACCCTACCGCGATTTCATCAAGCTTTCCAATAGGATGTACAAAGCTGGCTTGTTACTGTCTATTTGTAGAAATGCCTTAGGTGACCATTTTTAACTTAGTGCCTACTATAAGACATTATAAATTCTCTGCTTTTGTACAGTACCAATCTCATGAAGCCAGTAAGAAATTTAAATTAACTTTTTTAAAATGTTTTGAAAGTGTTTATTCTCAGCTGTGTTTACTTTGGTTTTTTTTAAACAGTCTCATTGTATGGTTTTCATTTTCACTGCCAATTGACACATTTTAAATGTTTGGTAGAAAGTCATCCCAAGCAAACTCTCAACACTGACCCCTTTTTTAAAACTTTTTCAACCATACCAGCTGTTCTGTTTTATTGATGTCAGTGGTAGAACTACCACTTTTACCTTTTAATAGATTTTACTGTTTGCAAAGAATCCAGTTAAAATATGTATCACAAAGATTCCTGAAGATTTGGGGAAAAAAATCTCCAGTCTGTTTCCAGACAAATCCTCTTCCCAAATGGTGACACATCTGATCTGTTCTCTAATGACAAATCTAAATTTTTTAAATAAATATAGAATTCAGATTTTTCTGAAAACTTGTGTGTCTATATATAGAAGTGCATATATACACATGTACATATATATAGCATTTTGACTTGTATTGAAGTCATTATAAAAGGTGTTACGAATTTTGCCATTTTCTGGCTTAAATTTTTGTGGCCTGTTATGGATAATGGAAGAAAAAATATAGTTTCATTCTCTAAAATCATGGCTGAATAGAATTTCAACAGAGAATCTGCTTGCCTAAATGACAAATGTTTCAAGTTGAATTTGGAACTGTGTTGTTGTGCTTTCATGACTCTGGTAGAGGGAAACAGGCAAAATTAATGGCTGATCTTGAAATATAAAAGTGTTGTAATGTAGTCATGCAGACTATTTTGTCGCAGTTTTTGTTTTAATTCTTAACTTGCTGTTTTTTCTCTTTAGTAGCATAGAAAGAGTACTGCATAGGAATCTTCCAATAGCGTATTCACATTTGTAGGCATCAGTCTTCTCCCAGCTGCCACCGCCAAAGGGTGGATCAAGTCCAGCCAGAAAGTGTGTATCTATTTTCAGTTCAAAACTAGTGTGCAGTCAGAGAGTGAATGTAAATTTGCAAATACCAGTTTTTGTTTGATTTTTTTTTTATTGGAATGATCTTTCCAGTTGTGTTACATGGTGTGTTATGTCCTCCTAAGCAACAAGTTAGATGTTAATCATACTTTCTACACCTGGGTACTTGGTTAGGGACTTTTTGCCCATTGCCAAGATTTAAAGACAGGACTCTTAGGAGTGAAGTAAAAGCATATTGCTTACACCACTTTTACCTAATGCAATATATTCTATTCCCCAACCCCTAATAACCAAAAGAGGAAAAAAAAAAAAAAAAAAACCCAGCCCTGTGATGCATGAAAGCAAACTAGTTTTGCTGTAATTCAACAATAATTCTTTTCCTTGTCATTTTTGTACAAGGAATTAAAAAATAGAAATCAAGTACATTAGTATCTCTCAAACAATAATGAGGATTCGTACAAGGTTTTAAGTGGTTAAACTAAATATACTTCACAGAAACAAAAGTTGCTCCCATTTAAGGAGCTCATGCTCCAGATGTTTTATCAGTAGCTCCTACTTTTTTTTTAATTCTAGGAGCAATATGCAGGTGTAGTTTTACTATTTTATACATATGTGTATTTAAATTTTATTACTGAAAGATAACATTTTTATAAATGTGTTTGTGTTCCAAAGGCATTAAAATAAGGATGTATTAATAAGGAAAATACCTTTTGAAATTCTGCCAACTACTCCTAAATTTTGGATTTAGGAGCACGTTATCTCAAAGGGGGCTTTGAGCTCTGCTTCATGACTGCTTCCTCTGGTTTCTGTGAAACAGATTGCTCGCTTACTTACATCTTTAGTTGAATGATTTGTTCAATATTGCTTTTTTTTCTTCTTCACCTTTTGAAAGGAAAGAAAACCACAGATGAACAGAGCACAAGGTGAACGCAACCGAATGTAACTCTAGTTTAAATCAGCAACCATAACGTGTCTAGGAAGAACTCGGGTTTATTCTCAATCCTTTAAATCAATCTGAGATGATGATAAATGGACTTAATTCCTCCAGTGGGTTATGTCCCATGTGGAGCCAAGCACCTGCAACTCCCGCTGCAGTAGAGGAAAGTTGTGAGTGCTCAGCATCCTGCAGCTGGCCCAGCAGCCTGGCCGGGCAGCACTGTTCGTCCCGGGCAGCCTCTGGCACACAGGTTTCTAGTCCATAGCGACTGTTTATCAGTCTCAGTTGCCACTTAGACTTCATTAAAAAACCAAAACCCAACAGACACTTTGCCAACATCCATTTCTTAGGGCGTAACCAGAATCCTTACTACTTTGTTCGTGCCTTAGCTTCCTGAAAAGGGATTGACATTTCACTTCGGAGTTAAGACATACATTTCACTTGAGAAATAGGGACCTCAGACAAGATATTGAACCTCATTCAGTTAGGGTTTCAGTGGGTGGCTGCACTGAGTGTGTTTGCCACTGAACTAGGATGTACAGTAACATGGAAGCAGACTGACACTGTAAGCAATACTACCACCACCGGAGTGCTTTTGAATATCACTTAGGCAGAGTCAATATTGGCCACTACTAAACTGCTGGTTTTTAAACCCTGTTTTCTTGATTTCAGATGGATTCTTGGTGGGAGGGGGGAGGGCTGGCTGATCATGCACCACTCTTTGTGCAACTTCTAAACTTCTAGTAAGGTTGTTGGGTTTTTTTTAAATATATATATTTTTGTGTACTTGTTGCTTGTGCTTTATTTAGTAGTAAATTGTGGAATAGAGTGATTTATTGTTAATTTGGCAGTAGCGGTTTTTAAAAACCATATACTGACTGAAACATGAGCCAGAGCTGATTGCTTTATTAAGCTAATAATGAATGTTAAGAGTACATATTTTCAGGATCATTTGCCTAGTGAGCTAAACTTGTATTATAGGCCAATATTTTTTAAAATAAAGCTTGGTCAACCTCTATGTTACACATATTACAAGATATAGCACTTTCAAAAAGAAAACCTAAACCTTTTAAGAAAATTTCTTACAGGTTATGCTTTTTATTATAAAACCTTTTATTATAATTTGTTTCAAGTGCCATTAGATTACATATATGTAGGCCTTTGGTATAATGCTTTGTGTACAAAATGGTAGACATTCTAATTTTAAACAGGTACATTTTTACAGTGTTTTCTTATCAATTTGCTATATTGCACAGAACCAGTGTGTCTTTCTTAAGGGTTTTACAATGGTTTTTACTAGGTTTACATGTTTCAAACTACACTGTCTTCTACTGCCATTTTGAATACCAGTCAAAAAAAATTAGGAGTTTGTCTTCAGTAATTATAAACTGTGTCCTCTGGAGTTCTGGATGGTAAACTATGGCAAAAATGTTTAACATGCAGTATTTGATGCAGATATATTTTTATCATATCCTATCACCGCTATGCTGCTGTCTGAAGTTAACTTAGGGCCTGATCCTGCATCCGTAAAGGTCAAGGGGGCAGGATTGCATCCTTCGTTATGTCTGTCTCATACACTGGTTTAGCAGCTCATCCTGTAGTCTTCTCAGTCTATAGATAAGCCTCTGAAATAAACATACCTGTCTGGTGTGTAGTAAACCGTATAGGCTTAGCTGCCCATCCTGCATCCTCCCAGTGTACAGTTAAAACCACAGCCTACTTAGCATCACGCTCAACGTACAAATAACGCCACAGTAGTTCAAAATGTGTTTGGATAGGCCCAAAGCTTTTATGCAATAAGGGTGTCTTACTTTTGTTGGAAGGCAGTGTCTTTTGATAACAGTTATCTAGCCCTGGAAGTGACACAGAACTATTGCTAATCATATGTAAACACTTTTCAGTATAAGCTTCAGTGGTACAGTTGAACCAGAGTGAATGTTTATCTCCTCAGAAACACTCCTGCAATATTGTTATATTGGATCATGCTGCTAATGTAACTTGGGATACAACTCCTCTCATGGTGCTACAAACCTCCCTGTCTCATTCAGATGTATTTTTACCCATAGAAAAAAGGACTATACTAGACCTATAGTTGTATGATATATTTTTATACTGTGACTTAATTTGTCATTAATGAACTTTGTGCAACACCACAATGTATTCATATGCACTTGCAAAAGTAAAATTTTGGACATGCAAATTTAAACGCTGACAAGCCCAGCTCTTGTTCACAAAAATAGGTGATGGCTAGTTAAAATTAAATGTGGGCTTTTTATATGGTGTGGAGTGAAGAACATACTATATATTACTAAAAGCCTTGGAATTTAGATGAAAACTGGGAAAAGTAAGATTGGGGAATGATGACACACCCAAACCTGACTTGGATTGCTGAAATTATATTTTTAGCTAGTGGAAAAATTGTTTGAACTTGTATGCTAAAATGTTTTAATGATAAAAGTTTTGAGTCAAAAATAGAGAAAAAAAAGAACACAGAAAACCCTGCATTCCAGACTGAATTTGTATATGTTTCTTGCATTTAAAATTTGCTATCCTGTGATATGGGAAATTGAGTTGCTTATCATGTATATGTACTTTAAAATGTATTCACAAACTACTGTTGTATTTGTATAAAATATAGACAAAAAGATTGCATATATATTTTTGTGTATAAGCTCTGTAAAATAGCAATCACATTATGAAGCTGCAGCAGAACTTCATTTTAAACATTCACATCCAAAGAAACAGATTATTTATTGTCCACATACCCTGATTATAAAATATACCTTGCTGCTATTAAACAATAGTGCTGCAGCTTCTTGTGGCCTACAGTGTTATGTTTGCTGTACAAAAATATGTGAACTCCACAAAATATATCAATAAAATTACAGAATGGTTTTAGTTAATGAATAACTTATGCCTGGCATTTCAATAGATAATCTTTATCTGCATGTTTGTGGTTATGATAAGTAATTACAGAATACATCCAGTTTTCCTGGGTGTAGTTATTCTGAGTTTGCAAAGGTATAACTGTCTTTTCTAATTTATGACTGGTAAAATGTCAGTTTTCCAGAAAATCTTAAAGCATAAGTATCTGCATTTTATGATTTCACCAAGGAACAAACTGGATGATGCTACTGTGTCTGTGACAAGACAGATCTGAAGGAAGCAATTGAGTTTGCCATCCAGTTGCACTTTGAAGAGCTGTGAGACACTGGAAGGTGAGTTTGGGGTTTCCATAGTGGGACTGCTCATTGAGGAGATGTAGGTGAGTGATTCTCCGTCATTTCAGATTAATGTAAGTCATTTACATCGATTGTTACATTTTGTAGGATATACTGTAAGGGTGCAGCATGCGCTAGACAGAGTATGAAATATTTCCAGGAGAAGTACCATTGCTTTGATCCCGTAGATCTCCCGTCTGCCCATGACACTGCTGAAGAAGTCTGACTGTAATGCGTGGGGGGAAGAGGTGCTATGCAGCCAGGCGAGCGCCTACTCACAACTGCAGAAAGTTGCCTCTCTGCTCGTTCCATGTAGTTGTTCCCTAGCATAGACTGTTTGCTGGGAAAGTAAAAGACTAGCACTTCACATTTCATTGCTGATTGGAACGTACTTTGTTAACATCCTCAGCATTGTCTGTGTTTTCTTGCTTTTGGGTTCTTCTCTTTTCCAAGTCTTGACTTTTTAGATTTCTTCTGTAACCTGGTCTGAGAGAAAAGCTTGTTACAGAGAGTTGTTGGCTCTTGCCTTTCGCATGCACAGACGTTTTTCCTTTCTTGTGATCCCTATCCCTTTCCTCTAAGCTGACATCACTTCTGCCTCACAGGTTTCTAACTTGCTTGAGAGGATCGGCCTTGTTATTTCAGGAGTCAAAAGCTGTACAGATGCTCTACAGTATGAAATACTCTGCAAAAATATTAATTCCCCACTCCCACGCCGAGGGAAAAACAAGCTTTTATGTCACTGTCATAGGTGGTCTCATCCACCATTACTGAATTAATGTTTCCTTCCAAATGGACACCCTCTAGGAACTCCATCAGCCTCTGTAATAAGTAGAATGTGATTGCATGGATGATACCTATGTTATATCCAGAGATCTCATGGTGCATTCCCTCCAGAGTTTTCCTTGTTAAATTGAGAGCCACAGGTGTCTTCCCTTCTGTCTCTCCTGTAACCACCCCTTTCCAAAACTTGCATAAGAAAATATAGGAAAATGGTACTTCAGTATCATCTCTATGTGGTCTCACTGTTCTCCAGGAATGGAAGAGAAAGACCATTCTAGTTTCCCCCCTCACTCTCCTTTTCCTTCCCACATATAAGCATGCCCTAGAATAAAGAAATTTTTTTGGCAGAGAGCAAAAGTGATGCAGAGCTGCTGCTGGACTAGCAAGAACTGAGCTGTTGGCATCCCTGCTTTGCAAATCAAAACACTGTATTAAATTGGATAGAAATTAAGTTTTCCAAAGCGGCAGGTGTGGTAGCTGGCACAGCAAAAGGGTTGGTGATCACAAACAGGCAGCAAGCAGGACAGCAAGATAAGCTGTATTACAAAATTTAGCCTGTGCTTAAAAGTTAGAGAAGTGTATTGGAGGATTAACTGCTGCTTATCATTTTAAGCTGGGGCCTTTAGCAAATAAACAGCAATGCTCTATTTCTGTTTTGAACAACAGTGGAGATACTGGTGTTGACACTGACAGACACCAGCAGTAGTTTGAAGTTTCAAATTCCTGCTCACGTGCTATAAGCTCAGGTAATACAGTATAAACTTCCTCTGCTCCTAGTAAAGGTGTGACATCTTGCTCGGTATTTTTATATAATTATATTCATTTGTTGTAATGGTCTGTGTGTCCTCCAGAAATGAACATTTTCAGAATAGTATTTAAAAAAATATAATTGACAGTTGTGTTCCTCAATGTCATCATCATCCCACAACCCTGTCTCCTTTGGGAACATTTGTGTTGTAAGATCACTAGCTACAAAGCTAGTCTGCCTCAGAGGGGACTGAAGACATCGGCAATCACCTGAGTACTCTGGAAACAGGACTATAGTGATGCACACTGTGGCTGGGCTAGAAATCATTTGAATTGATCCTTGGTAGTTTGCCCATGGCACTGATTTTCGCTGCTGCACTGAACAAAGAAGAAGAATGGTTTAGTGTCATTTTCATATAAACCAGTCAGATCTCTGCTCACTGTGTGTAGGAATAATGTGGAGTACCTGAGAGTACAGAGAGAATACTCACAGAAAATTGGTACGTTGCTTAAAATTTTGTATATGTATGTGTTCATGTATTTATACATGGGAGGGTAGCAATCAAACCTGAAAAAGTTGAGAAATCAGTTTTATTTTGTTTTGGTTTACTTCAAAAAGTTTAAGTCTGAACTGTTTGTGTTTTACAAGTCCAAAATGAATCATGCAGTTTGTAAAGGTATCTCCTAATTAACACAGCATGTGGTTTGCCAGGCAAGTTGGAAGAGTTTCTTCCAAATACGTGATTAATCTATGAGAGACAGCAATTTATCTAAGGGGAGCACAGACTCTCACGAGGAAGGTGTTTGTCAGCTATCCTTGTGTAGTATTGGATACAATTTCAGCAGAAAAGTTCTGTAGGCTGTGCTTCTGAAATTAAGCTCAACTCTGGCTTGCTGCCTTTGTGTTAAAATTGTTACACACATGGTCATGGGTAAATCTTTTCAAGTTCCCTCACAAGTGCTTAACAATGAAAATAAAATACAGGCTCTGTACAATTAAGGGGCATGCCATAAACAAGCAACATCAGAGTTGTAACGGGAATAGCAAACATTAAGGGCAAATAAACACAGACAAAACTCCCAAACTCAATGAAGTCTGTCCTCACCTGAAAATTGTCTCCTCATATTTTGTCAGTGCCTGGCTCCTAAATGCAATAAAGCATTACAGGATTGCCCCGTAGTTTATGTGCTCTGTTCAGTTTAGACATATTTTTCTTCAGCCATATTTTTACAAGGCGCTTCTGCTTATTCACTAATGCAGACGTTGTAACAACACACTTGAATTGCACAACCCATTTTAATCAGGCAGGTTTAAAACCCTGTAACTTAAGGCAACCTCTGATAATTTGCTGTGGCCCACCAGAGTGCCCAGTCCATCATTTCAGAGCCAGCAGATGTAGCTGATCCTCTTGTCTCTTCCCCTCTGCAACTCTGAAGATGTGGTGTTTGCAGGGAGCCACTGCATTTGCTATGGCAGTGTGTTTAACGGAGAGTCACAGAGCTGGGCACGGTCTGTGTTAACAGGATTGTGAGCTGCTGGGAGAGACTGACCCTTTTATACTTCAGTTCTAGGCATCAGCATTAAATCTGTGGACTTGGGAAAGCAGCTGTCTCCAAGCAGTGGGATAGCGCTGACATTACCCCCCAGGCCCTTTGCTGTAGGTGAATCATTTTTCTCACGAAGCGTTGAAGCTGTTCTCTAGTCCTTAAGCTGCAAGTCTCAAATTACCTTTTGTCATCTCCCTGTGACCCAGCAAAGTCAGCTTTGTGCCAGGGGGGAGACCGCAAAACCAATCTCGGGCAATTTGACTGAAAATACTGCATAAGGTGCCAGCCATGTGACAGCAGTAAACCCGCCCAGGATAGGTACCTGGCCTGGCATGGCCAGAATGTATTGCTATGGGTGAGCGCCTGTACTTCACATTTTACTATCTTTATTCCTAAGTGTAGGTTCTCTTAGCTTGTCTCAAGGTGCTGTTTTGCAATTGTGATATTAGTCTACAGCAGCTGGTCCCAGGTTGTTATCCCTGGTCCACCCTGGTCGGTGGTGGTCCCTGAGGCCCCCATAAATCAGCTGTGAAAGCTCACCTGCATGCCAGTGCCTCCAGCTAAAACCTGCCTGTGTTCAGATAAGGAGGGCCTTTGCTTTTTGCTCCTGAACACGTGGAGTAACCTTACTGGGAAGGAAAAAAGCATCAAGCAGCTGTTTGGCAATGTGTGTCTGAAACGTAATCTTATTATTTATAAACTAGGGTTTAACCTTTTTAAATGTTTATTATTACGTCTCTCAGCAGTAAATTAGCACCACAATTCTTGCAGATGTATTTGTTCTTTTGCATTTGGGTTTACCTCTGCTTTAATGAAAACTTGCTTGTATTTGCTACTCCAAGGTGTCATTTGTCTCATCAAAACAGCCAAACTCTGAAACGTGAACTGGATTCCTTTCTGGCTTGTGCTTGTAGTAAAAAAAAAAAAAAAAAAAAAAAAATGGTTAATCTTCGTAGTCTGCCTACCTTCAGAGCAAGCCTGTGTATGGGGTGGCTTCCAGTAATGGTATGGCTTACACCTGTGCAATTGATCATATCAGAACTGCTTTCAGGCAACTCTGAATATCATTTGAGGTCGATGAGGTGTGACTGGAAGCAACATTTGGACCGTGAAACACTGTATGTTTAAGGAAGAAAAACACTGTATGTTTAAGGAAGAATGTAGGTTCATCATCAAATCCTAAACTGAGATCACAGGGACTGACAGTAAATGGAGAAAACTTTTATTTGAAACTGGGAAGAAAACCTCTCAGAAATCATTATGGCACAGGTGAAGGAACTGTGTAGTTTTGAGCATAGGACTGTAACTTAAGTACTTAGATAAATTTTACTCCTTTAGCAAGATTATAACGTAATTTATTAGAAACACAATGCTACCTCTAAATTGTAAAGCAGTTCTTAGAAGCCACTGGACAGCCAAGTCTTCAAGGGTTTGTTACATGGTACACGAACCAGACGTACAAAGAAATGAAGTAATGATTGTGGAGAAGAATATAACTATACACTCTTAAACTCTCTGAAATCACTTCCAGTCCCCAGTTCTGTCCTTCTCTTATTTTAGACAAAACTTTGGCTGTTAAGAACCACAACAGTGATGCACCTTGATCAAAATGGTGTTTGATATGCATCCTCAGTTGTAGTGAGTTACATCCATATCAGTCCTCTGAGGCTCTTGGTATTGGGGCTGACTTCTGTCCAGCAATGCAACAAACAGCAGTGGTAACTAAAATTATTGGCAAATAAAGAGTTTCTGTATTCCTGATATACAAGTGAAATATAAACAGGTGAACTGAGTGAGACTGGTTCTGTATTTCTTCTCAGCTGGAAGCACAGATGAGGTTGGGCAGCTGTTGCAGCATCAGGTGCACAAGCATGTTTTACTTGCAGAAATACGACACACAAGCTTGGAACAAAACCATTGCTGCCACAGGTCATGGTAGCTGTGACATATTACATAGCTGTGACACATTGCAGCCCTTAGGACACAGAATGTGTTTCCCTCTTGTCACTTGTAAAAGTTCCTGTTGCATTCTCTGCTGATGACTTCTGGTTCATACAGCTTCCTCTTTCCTTGTGGAAATAGCAGTGAAACAGGAGCGGTGTGGTAGGAGGCTGCTGTGGGTGCACAGTGCAATGTTCGGGGTTCCTCTGGGGAAGGGCGGCTGGGAGGGAAGGAGCAGCTTGTCCCCAGCAGCCCTGCTTCCCTCTGAAAATGTCTCCCCAGGCCATGCTGTAGCCCCCTCCTTCAGCCAGTGGTGTCTCCTGGGAAGTCACTGGGCCAAGTCATCAATGGATTAAAGGAAAATAACATTTATTAAGAATAAAAGCCTACTTGCTTTTAAATGTGCTCTAATTGTGTTCACATTGAAAGGCACTGGCTGTCCCCCTGCTCGCAGTCAGCTTGAGACAGGACAGTAAGTTATGTTAAGGCTCTTTAGATCCTAAAATACACCCCTCTTCCTGCTCAAAAATTCAGTGTATTCCCCAAGAGCAATACAATACACCTGCCATGACAGGCAAAACCAGAAAGGTTTCAAAGAGAAAAAGGTGACATGAAAATTACCAAAAGAGGGACAACTGGAAGGAGTGGGGAGGACATGGAAGCTGGAAAAAATTATATGGAAGTTCTGCTGTATCCTTCCGAATGAGACTTCAACCAAAGAAATTTGGGAACAGCCCTATCCTAACCCTCTGCTTTACGAACATAGATTTTACTGCTGTGTTCTGTAGCATTCACAATCTCCAGATATGCTCCTATATTTGTCAGCTTAGCAGGTCCACTCTCAGGCCCTTCATCCATGCATCCTTCTATCTACTCCTCTTCCTCAACCAACTTTCCCTTTGAACTTTTTTTGCCGCCTTAACCGGGTGAAAACAGGTTGGAACAAGTGCATTTCTTCCATGAGAAGGCTGATATTTTTGGAGAATTCATAGCAGAGACGTCTCTCTGCTGCTTTTATATACTATATGGCACAGAAGAAGCTTTTTACACTGTCCCACACAACATCCTAGTCTCTAAACTGGAGAGACACAGATTTGACGGGTGGACCACTCGGTGGATAAGGAATTGACTGGATGGTTGCACTCAGAGAGTTGTGGTCAATGGCTCAATGTCCAAGCGGAGACTGGTAACAAGTGGCATTCCTCATCCGTACTGGGACTGGCACTGTTCAACACCTTCGTCAGTGACAGGACAGTGAGGTCAAGTGCACGCTCAGCAAGTATGCTGACCACACCAAGCTGTATGGTGTGGTTGACACATTGGAGGGAAGGGATGCCATCCAGAGGGACCTTGACAGGCTTGAGAGGTGGACCTGTGTGAACCTCATGAAGTTCAACAAGGCCAAGTGCAAAGTACTGCATGTAGGTTGGGTCAGTCCCAAGCACAATTACATGCTGGGCAGAGAATGGAATGAGAGCAACCCTGAGGAGAAAGCTTAGGGGTGTTGTTGGGCGAGAGGCAGCGTGCAATGCTGTAATGTGCAACGTGCACTTGCAGCCCAGAAAGCCAAACGTATCCTGGGCTGCATCAAAAGAAGCATGACCAACAGGTCGAGGGAGGCGATTCGCCCCCTCTGCTCTTGTGAGACCCCACCTGGAGTACTGCATCCACCCCTGGGGCCCCCAAGATAAGAAGAACATGGACCCGTTGGAACCAGTCCAGAGGAGGGCCATGAAGATGATCAGAGGGCTGGGGCACCTCCTCTGTGAGGGCAGGCTGAGAGAGCTGGGGTTGTTCAGCCTGGAGAAGAGAAGGCTCCAGGGGAGGCCTTTCAATACTTAAAGGGGGTTTATGAGAAAGATGGGGACAGACATTTTAGTAGAGCCTGTAGCAGTAAGGCAAGGGGTAATGGTTTAAATTAGGAGAGGGTAGATTTACATTAGATATGAGGAAGAAATCCTTTACTGTGAGGGTGGTGAGGCACTGGGCCAGGTTTCCCAGAGCAGCTGTGGATGCCCCATGCCTGGAAGTGCTCAAGGCCAGGCTGGATGGGGCTTTGAGCAACCTGGTCTGGTGGGAAGTTCCCCTGCCCATGGCAGCAGGGTTGGAACTAGGTGATTTTTAAGGTCCCTTCCAACTCAAACCATTCTATAAGTTCATGCAAGAATTAGAGCCCTAATAGCACTCAGAAAATAGGCATAAAAATTCCTTTCTCCCTCCAGTACAGTTTCATCTGCTTACTGCAGCTTTTGATTTCCATCACAACCCACCTGCCTAGAAAACATTCTCTGCAAAGATTAGAAGTGAAGACTTCTGCATACAAGCATAAAATCACAGTGTTGCTCAGAAAAGGAGTATAAAATACCTGTTGTCTCCACAGCTTACCTCACTGCCTGTTTAAAACTAAAGCTCCTGTGGTCTTCCCCCCACCCCCAGAGCTTCCCTGCATAACTGATGTTGAACGGTGCCTCAAGCCAGATAGCTGCCCTTAGGCAGGGGCAGCAGCAGGGTATTACCCAGCTGGCTTGTGCTTTACAGCACGAGGTTCTCAGGGTGTGGTAACACCAGAGGAGTCCAGGGGCCTCTGGCACTATTAGAGTCTCTTCTGGGTGGGGCAAGGGAAGAGGAGCCTGGTGTTGTCAGGCAGTCCTATCTGCAGGGACTGTCCCACCCAGGGCCATTGAGAGGCCCTCTGGCATCCCTAACTCTTTGCAACTCTCACTTGTTAGCAACTCTACAATGCATATTAGCACCTATTTATCTAGTTCTTCCCCAGCCTATCAGTTTCACACTGGCAGGTGATAACCCAAATTCCCCATTCATATTCATCTCTGGTCCAGGTTTGCTTCCCTCTGAATTGCAATGACAAATTTCTCCTGATAGTCCTAAGTCTCACTACCCAGGAAGATCTCTATCACTGATTTGCTACACAGAGTGGTACCTTTGAAACCCTCTGGCTGAGCTGATCTAGAGTTCAGTTAGGGTCTGAAGATAACCTTGGGACATCAGGTTTGTCTGTTGAGGTGAACAATCAAACCAGTCTCGAAGTGGAGAACACTCCAGTTGGGCTTGCACATATTCTGAGCACCTCTGAAACCTCCCTCAGTGCATCTGTGCTGCATCTTACTCATCCAGAGGAGCAAAACAAAAGGAACAGGAAACATCAGGAAAACTCTGCAAGAACTGCCCGCTGAGCCAGTGCTGCCCAGAGGTAAACTCTGGAGAAACGGGCACCGCCGACCTTTGAAGTCCCATGGGAGGATCTGTGTTGGCAAAACTGACATCCAGAGGAAGGTTATGATGGGCAAGAAAGTGGGAAATGGGTACCAAGCTTTCAAAGATGTTTGTCAACACGTACAGAAAGATACTTACTGGCATATTCAAAAGCTGTATAGGTCCCATGAGGGTGCTCTGATGCTTGGGCAGCAGGTGCTGAAGACTAAGGCAGTTAACATGAGCACTATGAGAAGGTGAAGCAGGGCCAAAAGAGCAAAAGCCCCTCTGAAAATCACTGGGATCAGCAAGGCAAAATTATGTTTGTCTTCTACCAGAACAGCTCTGTAAATTTAGCAATAAGTTTACTAAGGAGAATGCAGAAATAAAATACACACCTGTAGTAACTGTGTGGGATGTGATGGGAAGATGACCAAATATTTATGTATAATTCTAGTTACTATATCAGTAGATGATACAGAGCAATCATTTGTCTTTATGCTGCTATAATAAGGATGCTGTCCTGCATGAGCAGAGCTGAGCAAGCAAACCAGTCCCCTTGTCCCAATCGTGTTTAAGTGGCAGGGTTTCTACAAACATGCTTTTATATTAGTTATGCCTGCCATAGCATCACGAAACGCTAGCACTCACCATTTCAGCTGCTTCCTCTGATAATGACTTTGTTTAATGCATCTGATGATGACCGTTCCTGCCTGGAGCCATGGTGAAATGCATTCACCAATCATTGCTTTATTTATTCCTGGGGCATTTTGCTAGAAGCATTCAATGGGCAGAACATCTTTCTTTTCTCTTGAGATTACAAATGATGTGACATACATATGAGTTAACATCTTTTTAGCTTTAAATCCATTTACCTCGATTTTCTAAAGGTTTGCTTCAGGGTTGGAGGAGAATGTTTCCAGGTGAGCCTGATTGGGTTCAGCTAGTTGTGACAGATGCAGTTCATTTGGGGTAAGGGAGGAAAATGGTGAAGAGGGGATAAAAGGCTTTGGCAGCCCCTGCAGAGTCCTTTCTGTCAGGGAATCTTTCTAGTTTTCTGTCTTAGTAACTGCTTGTTGTTTTCTCCATCTTATTATGCCATCACCCATTCCTCTTAATTGTTTTCTTCCCTGGGAATTTTCCTCATCTGTGGATTTGCGACCCTGCAGCAGCCCCTTAGTTATCCCTGGCAAAGGCAGCAAAGATTTTTTGGGAGGAACTCCTTCGGTCAGGACTCGCCGCTTGCCTCCACGCCTGGCCTGGTGCTCCATTGACTGGGATCAGCTCTGCCTCCTGCAGCCCCTAGGCTCTGGGGGCTTTGGATCTGTCTACAAAGCCACCTACCACGGTGCAACTGTGGCTGTGAAGCAGGTGAAGAAGAGCAGCAAAAACCGGCTGGCATCACGACAGAGCTTCTGGGCTGAGCTGAACGTAGCCTGGCTACAGCATAATAACGTGGTACGTGTGGTGGCTGCCAGCACGTGTGCCCCAGCCAGCCAGAACAGCCTGGGCACCATCATTATGGAGTATGTGGGTAATATCACTCTGCACCATGTAATCTATGGCACTGGTGATGCGTGGAGACAGGGTGAGGATGATGAAGGCGGATGTGGGAGGAAGGCCCTGAGCATGGAAGAGACTGTGTGCTATTCTTGTGACATTATAACGGGCTTAGCCTTTCTTCACTCACAGGGCATTGTACACTTGGACCTGAAGCCTGCAAACATTTTCATCACTGAGCAGGGAGTGTGCAAGATTGGAGACTTTGGGTGCTCTCAGAAACTGGAGGAGGGCTTGTCCCAGAGCTCCCATGTTTGCCAGCAAGGGGGCACGTACACACACCGTGCCCCAGAGCTCCTCAAAGGGGAGAGGGTCACTGCCAAAGCAGACATCTACTCGTTTGCTATCACCCTCTGGCAAATTGTCATGCGAGAGCAGCCCTACCAGGGTGAGCGGCAGTATGTGCTCTATGCTGTGGTAGCCTATAACTTACGCCCTTCACTGGCTGCTGCTGTTTTCCACGAGTCACCAGTGGGCCAGAGACTCCAGAGCATTATTAGCTGCTGCTGGAAGGCTAATGTAGAGGAGCGCCCGAGTGCGGCTGAGCTGCTTCCCAGCCTCAGGGCCCTCAAGGGAAGCCTCTAGGAAAATGCAGGACTCTTACAGTTTCTTTTATTGTTGTCTCTTCTTCCCTTTCCTTCAAACATAACGAATTTAGCCCCTGTGTGATCTAAAGGCTTTGTTGCTGTTTTTTATATAAAAAAAAACCACAAACCAAAAGCACAAAACTGTTTTGATATAAAAAGATTATAAATAAAGAGATTTAACAAAACTGGATTTTTACCATGGGAGGGGATAGAGGCAAGGATCAAGGTGCTGGCAAATACAGCTTTTTAAGGTTGACCTGTTGTGAGCTGCCTTGCTCGGGGAGAAACTGGGGAATGTGATGTGCAGAAAAAAAGTTGTTTTCAAATAAGTGAAGTACGAAAAAGGGCTGCTTTTGGAAGGTTCTTTGTACATAATACCTTTTGGTATTTCCAAGATGTCAGATGTGAGCAGTTCTTTACACTAGCTAGGTTTGTGCATTTGAGCTTTTCCTCTTCATTTACCAAGGAATGAGTATGCATCACAAATCAATGCATGCAGAAAAACAAATACGGAGTGTCAGCGGGATTTTTCCTTGTTCTTAGGTGTACTTAATTTCAGTAAGTATGCTGTTTCTGAAATGGAAAACGTGAACTACCCACATACTGCTTGAAATAAGAAACCTTTTTTGTCAGTCTATGGCTCTTAAGAGTAAGAAGATACCTTAACAACCTGTGCTTTTATAAGACCTCCATGCTACCAGGTTCGTTAATTCTAATTTGCTAGTTGGTATACTGTAAACTTTAGCTCTTATAAGAGCATCTTGTGTGGAACAGAAAGTTTCCAGGTTTTGGAAGTACAGTGGGAGTTGAAAAAAAAAAAAATAATTGCGGAAGCATGAAGGGAGATGGAGAGATGCAAAAACCTCATAAATCAAGGTGGTGGTGGTGGTGGGGAGGGATTACTTGCCCTTTGTAATGCATGGATCCATATTAGACAAGATACTGGAAGTACTGAAAAGGAAGATTGCTTAAAGCAGTAATAATGATACTCTGCACGTGCTCCAAATAGACACTGTTGAACTATCCTCTGCATTGCTTATGTCTTATCTACGATCTTTCCTAATCTGGTTGTAAGGTGTCTGGGGAAGGAAGTGCTGTAGGCAATGGGGAAGACAAAGAGCTCTGATCCCTGATTTATCAGAACTGATAAATATACATCTGTCTACTTCAACCCTTATCTGGAGCTCCAAAGATCTGACTGCTGTAGCTGATATTGCCATTCTGCTTAAAGACTCCCACTTCTCTTTAAGACAGGAGAAAGAGTGAGGTTTCAGTCAAATTGTTTTTCTTCTTTTCCCTTCCTCCCCCATGCTTCCATTCTGGAAAAAAAATCCCGAAGGAATTGAGCCAGTTTCCTGATTTCTGACACACATCTGCTCTTAGCCCCGTGAAATCCTCGAAATGAGCAGCTATTTGAATTTGAGATGATCCTGCAGGTCTTGGGTTGGTCATTGAAATTAATGGTTTCTAAAGCATACCTAAGCTTAAATATTTCTTGCTTTTCTGTTCCCCTTAAGTGGAAACTGTAAAATGCCCACTGGAATGAAAAACCTGAAGGTAAATTCTGGAATATATTTTCTGTTTTCTCTCTGTCAAAATAATTATGTTATAGACCCTGAACTTCAGTTTTTTTTGTGTTGCAGAACATCTTCTAATAAACAAGAAATGTCTTATAAAAGTTAATATAATAAGCCAGTTACCTTTTAAAATGATTAGCTGAGGGCACGTAAGACAAAATGTCAGATAAAGCCATTGGCATGCCTCATCTTAACATCAACCCTTAGACAAAAATGTTTTTCCAGTCTTCAAAAGAATATAATAAAAAAAATGGAATTACAGTTTTTTAGTTGTTCCTAGATGCTTATGTGTTGTATTTATTTTGCCAGTCGAGGTAGCTTGTTGCTTAGACTGCTAGAAACTTGCTATTTTGTGCTTAATGATACTTTAGCACCAATAAGTGCTACTTGAGTCTCTGAAAAATCAAGCACCCTTCAAATTCTCTGTTATGCTGGACAGAAGAATACTGGATGGCCAAGATCTACTCTTGTAGCATAATCAACTCTGCAGAGGTCTCTGTCAATTTTACTGGATACTTTTTTGAGAGTGAGAACTCTGCAGCGGCACTCAAGATGTAGCCATGTCATAATCTGCTGGCATAATGATGTTCTATTGTTTAGTAACTTCTAAGATTTGATTTGCTGCTTTTTGATGGCTAATGAGCTTTGAGTTAAAACTAATCAAGAAACATCTCAGGCCTGATAGCTCAGAATCCATGGTTCTGTTCGATGAGGATTATTTAACCTGTTTGCCTTACTTTATGTCAATCTACCCTGAATTTCCTTCTGCCAGTTTGTAGCTAGCCCTTGCACTCAGTGTCTTAAATAATTCCACTGCTAGCAAATTTATTTCTCTTATGGCTCACCCTCTTGCACTTCATTTATGGATGTCTTAGCAGCACAGGAGACTGAAACACCAGTGGACGCTTTCTCGAATTGAGAGAAACTGACACTTTACTTTTACCCTCTGCTCCTATCTTTTGACTTATCCAGCCCAGGATTTTCTCTCCTAAACATGGCTGCTTTAAAAAGTTTGCAGTGAAGTATTTTTCAAATACCTTTGGAAACCCAAAGGGAACATATAAACCAGCTCCTTATCTGCATGCTGTTGGTGCTCCTAAAGAATTCCAATACAATTCAACACCACTGTGAAGCACAAGCAAGTCCTTCCAACAAAAGCAATAATGGCTCCCTCTAAATAGATCATATCTATGTGTCTGTTAATTCCTTTAATATAGTATCTGCTAATCTATGTATCTTGTGCGGATGCCAGTCATGTAATTAGGAAAGTTATTTCTTAACGACTTCCATCAGGTACTGTCCTGGAGAGAAGAGAGGCCCAACCTCTTGATTTTCAAGGATTGCCTTCTCCAAGCGTAAGAATGGTCCATCCCAATAAGCAGAAAATCAAAGGTGGCAGGATGCCTCCGAGGATAAACAAGGAGTTCCTGATTGAACTCAAACATAAAAAATAAACATGCAAGAGTTGAGAGACCAATGGGAAGTCTAGAGCAAGGAGGAATTACCGTTGATAGAGAAGGATTGGGCTAAGGAACTTCAAGCAAACAAGACATACACAAGTTCATGGGAGCTGATGGGATGTGCTCAGAAATGCTGACAGAACTTGCTGATGTCATTGTGAGACCACTCTTTATTCTCTTTGGAAGGTCGGGGTGGACAGTAGAGAATTCTGAGGACTGGAAGAAAGAAAATATACCTCCTACCTACAAGATGGCTAAAAAGGAGGATTGGGGAAACTACAAGCCAGTCAACCTCGCCTAAAGCCGTGGGAAAGTAGTGGACAAATAATTTTGGAAATCACTGCAAAATATATGAAGGATGGGAAGGTGATTGGGAGCAGTCAGCATGGACTTATGAAGCGGAATTCATGCTTGACCAACCTGGTAGCCTTCTGCAATGAGATTACTGGCTGCTGGATGAGGGGAGAGTAGTGGCTGTTGCTTATCTTGACCTTAGTGAGGCTTTTGGCCCTGCTTCCCATTACATCCTTACAGAGAAACTGATGAAGTACAGGCCCAGCTGAGCTGCTGGGCTCAAAGGGTTGTGATCAGTGGCATGAAGTCCAATGGGAAACCAGCCATTAGTGGTATACATCAGAGATCAATACTGGGCCCAGTACAGGTTAACATCTCCATTAATAGCCTGGATGATGGGACAGAGTGCACCTTGAGCAAGTTTGCAGATGATACAGAATCAGATGGAGTGGTCAATACCTCAGATGGTTGTGCTGGTGTTCAGAGAGACCTTACCAAGCTGGAGAAATCTGCTGATGGCAATCAACGCAGGGAATTGCAAAGTCCAGCACCAGGTGGAGGATAACCCCATGCACCAGTACAGGCTGGGGGCTGACTGGCAGGAAAGCAGCTTTGCAGGAAAGGACCTGGAGCTCCTGGCAGACATAGTTGAGCATGAGCCAGCAATGCACCCTTGTGGCAAAGGCGCCCAACAGCATCCAGGGGTGCACTACAAAGGGTGATTCCAGCTCTTCCAGAGCACTGCCAGAAGAGATAACTCCCCCCTGTTCACTCAGCCCTGGTGAGACACATCTGGAGCACCGTGGCCAGCTCGGGACTATGCTGGAACAAAAAAGTTGGATGTACTGGACCAAAACTGCATCGAAGGGCCATTAAGCTGATTGGGGGATTGGAACCTCTGTGTGTGAGGAGAGGCTGAGAAATGGTACTGGAAAGAGAAGGCTCAGGGGGATCTTATCAGTTTGTATAAATACTGATGGGAGGTAGTAAAGATGGAGCCAGTCTCTTCTCAGCAGTGCCCAGTGACAGGACAAGATGCAACGAACACAAACTGAAGGACAGGAAACTTGATTTAAATGCAAGAGAAAAAAAATTTTGCTGTGAGGATGGTCAAACACTGGCACAGGTTGCTCAGAGAGGCTGTGGAGTCTTCATCCTTGGAGATATTCAGAACCCAGCTGGGCACGGTACTGAGCAAGCTGCTGTAGCTGAGTCTGCTGTGAACAGGAGGTTGAATGAGACAATCTCCAGAGGTCCCTTTCAACCACAAAAGTTCTGCAATTATAACATTTATAGATGCTTGAATTTTAGACAGCTCCTGAGTTCTGCTAAAATGTTCCTAGCATGAACCTATTTTGTGGTTCCTCCGGGGACAACACACATGCAAGGAACACACTTTGATTCTTTGCAATGTCTTTGTTGTCTTGGCTGGGATCAGGCTTCATTGATTAGAGGTTTGTTTAGTTTGGTTTTTCTTTTAAAAACCTGACATCAGTAGACCTATCAGAGAGACTTGACAGATTTCTTGTTCCTGATATTCTGAAAATTATAAATTATGGTGTTTATGTTAGTTCTTTAAAGGTTTTTTCCATCTATTTTTACATTTCCCCCCCCCCCCCTTTTTTTTTTGGTGGCATGCTTTATCTCAACCCAGAAAGAATCTATCTTCAAATAATAAAAATATTATATAGCTTGGAGATGGGCACATCCTTAATACAGAGTGTAGGATGGCATGGATGAAGCGTGAAGATGTACAGGTTGTTTCTGCATTCTGTGGTAAGACGTATTTGCAGCAAAGAAAAAATCCCAAGAAATTATTTTACAGAATATACCACAGATATTTGTAAAATCAGTGGGACTTAAGTGGATGCTTAGCATTTGACTTGTGTATCAATTTTTGCAGCATCAGCATCTGTGTTTATAAATTCATCTACTAGATCAAAGATGAAAATAGAGGTAGAAAATGAATGGTTATTTTTAAAATTAACTGTACTTTGAACATTTTACTTATACGTTATTTTAGCCATTTATCAGCTGCAAATACCTTAATGTAGTGCTCAAAGAGCCTCTTTCTATGCTTCAGTTAACCCAGCTGCCAAATATTTGTCTGCCTGTCAAATGAAAAGCCCTAAAACCAGTTAAAGAAGGAAAATGGAACAAAAAAAGTCTACTGGCATCTATCCCAGTCTGCCATCAGCTAAGGATGCCATGGGACAATTTGATAGTACAGGCACCATCCGCCCCTGGACCTCTCCAAGTGCGAGGCTGAGTTTTGCTCTCTACCCAGCCTGAAGTTCAATAGCCTGAGTGTTCAGCAGAGCTGGGAGGTGATTGCATTTGCCTTTGCAGGGCACCTGGGATAATAGGGTAATTCATAACTTAATAAATATTCTACTGCACATGTGCCAGGCTACAAAGAGCAAAGTAGGTTGCAAATTGGCAACATAAATGTCCAGCTCTTTTTAAGTTACTCCCCTGAAAAGGGCGGAAGGAAAACCAGTTTTCTTTTCAAGCCATGTATTTTTCTCAACCGCTTACCACTCACCATTCAAAAATGGTGAAAGGATTTTGATTCAGACATGGTGTAAGTGAAACTGGCCCCAGAGACAAGTATGGAAAGTTGCACCTGAACAGAGAAAGTGACAGAACTTCTCCAGACCTCCCTTAAAGTTGTCAATCCTTGCATAGCTTTTGGGAGCGAAATGATCACTATTAGATGGTCTCTGATTTAAAGGGGAGAAAAAGATATTCTTTAAATTTAATCATTCCTGCTGACAGCTGACTTTCAGAGGAAATATATTTCTTTAAATTATGTTAAAAAGTTTTCACACTTGCACAGTTCATTTAAAAAGTTGTGTATTGAATTGCAAACAGCATTTGGTTAGTGTCCCAACGATACAAATTAGCACTACCTGACTAATAACCGCAAGTGTAGTATGAAAGAGCCGTTTCCACAGGGAGACAAGGGAGGTAGCTGGAGGAGGCAAGGAGACAAGCCAGAAGCAGGAAGAGGGGAGACACCCCCAAAACCAAACCTAATTGCTACAAGCCTTTCAATCACTGAAGTTCTCATTGAAAAAAGTTCATGCTGGCATGTGAATTTCTGTGTTGATGCTAGAGCCACCCACCCACTTACTGGACTTGAAGGTCTTGAACTACTGCTTAAAATTAGACAAGGACACTGATTCGGTTCAGAGCAGTCATGCATTACCACCAACTCGTGGAAGTCTCTTGTTCAGTTAAAAGAAGCACGGCCTTCTTCTCCTCACTCCCAGCCCCCCAAAAACCCAATGGTCCTGGCCCATCAGAATGAAAAGCTGGCTAATTTTACATGCTCAGCAAAATTATTTTTATTTATTATTATTTATTATCATTGCCCCAAACTGTCTGTGAGGGTTTTTTCTTTCTTTTCTTGATGATTGCACTATGTGCTAATTACAATGATGATTAGTTAATGCTATACTTTTATGATTTAGCAATGTATACTAGTACACAAAGTAATGGTGGATTCGCATTGGAAAAGAAGTATCTTTTATATATGGATTTTAAGAGTAAAAAACACAGTTTTATATATCAAAGGTATGTTGTTTCTTTAAGGAAAGAGGAGAATCAGTCCCTGGGTATTTAGTATAAGCATTTGTACCTGCCAGAACAAAGTGATTGGCTCTACCTCACCCAGGAACATTTCACAAGAGTGTATGAGAAGCAGATCTTCCTCTGACCACATCAGGGACTCTCAAAAAGGAAATACACTGCTGCAAGGGTGCAGGAAGGGGGCATTGATAGCGCAAAGTACCTGCTGGGTGCTCTCAGAAACACAGAATCATAGAACCATTTAGGCTGGAAAAGACTTTTAAGATCATTGAGTCACATCTTCCAACAGTCATAGTTATTGAAAGATTATTTTGTAATATATATATTTTGTACTTAAAAGAAAAACATGAGATCATAATGCTGAAAAAATTACAAATGTTAATATTGGTGGATATTTTTCCAGGGGACACGGCTACCATACTCAAAACCACCTTCTAAGTATACCACAATAATTAATTTTATTTGCCTAAAAATTGAATTGCTTGACCACAACTCTCTGAAGCGCAAATACTATCTCTTCCTCAGTTTTAAACCAGTAGACAATACTGTTCCCCTTGATCTGCATCTGCAAAACCTGTTGCTAGAGTTTTCACTGTGCACAGAGGTAGGAATGTTGGAAGCGCGATTGTGTGCATCTACATATAGTTGCTCTTACAACACTTAAGTGGGAAAACGACTTTTCTATTTTATATTATTCCCTGGGAGACTAACCAAACCATATTCCACATATGTAACAATGTTTTACAGACTGGTGTGAAAGGACATCTACAAGCCCTGTTTTCATTACAAGTGAAGTTCCTACAGTAACAGTACTACTGCTGTACATTTAGATGAAATACAAGTTTAATAGCCTTGCTGTACTCTCCCGTCAGTTATTCTCTGAAACAGAACTTCTGGGTCTTCTATGAAATGACATTACAGACTCTATGGTTGTTGTTCCTGCCCCCCTACCACAACCTCATAATTTCTATGTAGTAAGCTGCAGCTGCCACTTTGCCACATTAGCTTTTCAGAGAAGTCAGCAAGTGCTTTGAAACCAAAACTTAGTATTTGATGCCTCTTGAATCACTTTCATGTTATGTTGTGGATCCGACCAGCTGTTCTGAACAATCACGGTGTAATGATTTCCTCAGTGGCTAATAATTCCTGTTTCTAAAGCACATTTTTAACACCATGGTATCTTCTTTAGTTCCAGGTCCTAAGTTTTATGTTATTATTCCTGTTTCTGCCAGGGCTTGAGTAACGTAACTTGGCTAGTTCACAGGGGGTCAGGTCACAACAGAGCATGCATTACTGAACTGGATTTAGTCTTTCTTTACAGATGCCAGGGTTTAGAAGGGCATTTCTTCACAAGTCCCACAGAAGTCAACCTGACACCTGGATGTAATCTAGATAAAACCGTGAGATGCAGCTAATCTCTAATAGTCCTGTATCGTTAAAATGGTGATTCCCCTTTGCTTTAAATCTCCTCTTCATCTGTGGTAAGCTTTTGCTAAATTTTATGCCTGCAAACATTCATCATCCAAAAACCAGTTGGATCAAGAATATCGCAAAAAGGAAACTGATTTTAAAGGGCTAAGGGAAAACTTCTCAGAAAAACAAAACAAAAAACCAAACCAACAAACACGGTGCAGTGATGCATTTTATATCAAGACAAATTTTCCCTCTTGTTGGAAGGCAGTGTGAGGTTGGGATCATTCCTTAAATTATCCCTGCTCCATGATAGAGAGGCAGCGCAAGCACCGTGAAACGATTCCCTCCTACTCTGTCTCGCCAAAGAATTAGATTAGATTAAACTGGTCTTTGGAAGAAAAAAATGTGATCAGTGACTTCATAACTGGGCTCTGAAACAGCAGACAGAGGGTCATGGGCAAAAATATGTGGACTACATATATTGGTAAACATAATTGCTGTGAAATGAATCAACGTTTTCTTCGTCAAGGACAGACATCCAACCATGCAAACATTCTGCTGCTGGTAGCTTCCCACAAAGTCTTTGCAGGAGGCAGACCTAAGGAGAAGACAGCTCCAAAGTCTTTATTAGCACAATATCACATTAGTTTGTAAGTACCACCACGCACCCCTAGTTCCTAAGCACTGGGAGTACAAAGCACCCATAAAGAAGTCAGCAAGGTAAGTGTATTCTTCCCACCTGCATCCTGGAAGCCATTTCCAAATCAGTTGATAAACCAGCTTGCTATGTTCAAAGAGTCCCATGGGTATTATTTGAGCAGATGCAACTTTTTAACATACGCTACAAACTATTGCAGTCTTCTCAACCTGCCTACTTTTTCAAAATAAAAGAGATCATGAGAAACAGTACCAAGTGGTACTGCCTCAAGTGGCCAAATCTGCATTGGAGAGATTTGTGCAGTTTGGAATGTATTTTTTATACTTGATTAACCTTTGCAAACATAAAGTCTTCCAAGGTGATTTCCAAAATGAAAATAAGATGCAAAACCACAGTTTTGTTTGTGCGTCCACCAGTTCTGCTTTCACTGGACTGATATTGGGGATTTTTTGTAAAGGAATTGCATGCCCCCCTTTTGGTAACGTAGCCTGGATAACAACAGATGGTATGGTAGGAACATGAGTGTAAATAGCATGAAACCTTGGGGTGGGAAAGCAGTACTGGAGCAGCAGGTGTTAGTATTTCTAAGGCCTGACAGCATCCTCCCCACTGGACATGGTAAGTAGTTGCCACACCACTCCCAGTACTGGCTAGGGGACCAACAGGATTAGTGGGGACCCACCTCTCAGGAGTGCGCACGGGAACTCACAGGGCATGCTTCCCACCAGCACTGCACGTGGATTAGCTGCACAGGCACATGTGCCCACATTTCCAACAAGGATTTAGAAACAGCGAGTGTGCATTTGTAACCCACACTTCTCACAAGAGAGGGCATGTGCATATAGAACTGTGTGAATACGTAAGTGGGATGAGTTGTAGAAGGGTGTGCAAGAAATTTGTAGGTGCTTATTAACACTTTGTAAGCATCTGTACTGTGATTTCTGTTCTATTGCTGATACTGATCCACAACATACAGTTCACTAGTTACTGGCAAATTACATGTTTCTCATCAATAAATTACCTTGGTGCTGTCAAGACTGTATGAGTTGCACAGTTATTCTCTGCAAAAAGTTGCTGTTTCATTGTTGCAAATTTAACAGAAGCATCACATCTGCAGAGCAAGGAGTGGAGAAGCAACAAACATTCTTCCAGACAAGCAGAGAAGACATCATTCATCAATTTGAAAAAAATCTTAAGACTGAACTATAGCAGGACAAATTCAAATAGTATCTCCTGAAAGCAGCCCAGATGTACAATCTTGTTTCAATCCCGAGTGTTCAAAGACATACTGCAGTGATGTATCACAGAGCTGGTGTCGCTAGAAATGCTCTAGCGTATTAGCAGCTATGTATTTTCTGTTACTGTGATTTGTGTCAGAGGAACTAGGCAAAACAGGCTGACAAAGGAGAAGTTTTGGTCTAGCCAAGCCAATGATATTAGAAGCCAAGTGTATTATCTGTTCAGGCATAAAGTACATATTTAGAAGTAAAAAAGTGGTAACTACAAAGTTCATGCTGCCCACTTGAAAAAAAATCTCTTAATGATCAATATTTGCCGCAACATGTGCCAACAGTAAAGGTCTCCATCAAAGCACAATTGCTTTTTTTCTGAGTAATGTATCTAGTTCATGTTTTCCATGTTATGTGAAAAAAATTTAAGGTAAAGACAACCTAGTATTTTGAGGGGTGTGTGTCAATTTTTACAATGATGAGCTTTATGCCGGAATTGGCATGAAAATTTAGAAAATCTAAATTGGATGGGCAAGGTGCACTATGAGAATTCAAGCTGCAGACTGGTACTCATGCACTGTGCCTTCTGCCCATCTGCTACCTGCAGAGAATGTTAGTTACTAGTTAGCAACTACCCAGCTACACAAATCAGTCTTTAAAAAGGGGATATTTTCAGTTGCAGCTGAGGCACCTGTAGCCACAGTAATTACAGATGTTCAAAACCTAGAGACAACAAAGGGATATTAACAGGTAATACTTAACTGCTGAGCAAAGAACTTGTGAGGAGAGTTCTGAGACACGATACAACCAAGTAACTTCACATTAACATAAGAGAATCAGCAGATACCTACAATTAAGACCAAGCAGATGCTGAAGCCTTTTTTAAAAGGCTTGAAAATAGCTTTCATTGCATTGCTGCTGACTGGTTTAGATACTCTACCACCTACTGATGATTTCCTGAGAAGCCTCGAGTGTGATCCTGCTTCATAGTTATCTTATGACCAGAAGTTCAAACAAAACCTTTAGAGGTCTGTTCAGATCCCAAAGACCTTGGAGAAGGAAGCTGGAATATATTTTGGCCGTATCTTAATCACCATTGAAAGCAAAGACTAGAGGCATTAGGCTGGCATAACCCAGGTAGCTTCCACATCAGATCATTACTATGAAAGCTGACAAAGCAGATTTAAGGTAGCTACTGTGAGCCCTGTCAAAACCATCCACAGGGCACCTGTGTGAAACAAGTAGAATAAATCTACTCAAAAGAATAAATGGTGTTCACAAGCCAATTTGCAAAGCTTGGGGAATATGTCTGTCCTTTGAACCACCCAAAGGTGTACCAGAGTCCAGCGTTCACCAGAAGACAGCACAAGCTTTCACGTCAAGAAGTTATTACAATACTTCAGAAGATACTGAGTCACAGCAAGCACATGCTCGTCCGGTTAACTCTTCAGTCACATAGGTAGACTCATACCAGGATCTACTCTTGAATTATGACCGCTCTAGATCTCCTCAAAGATCCTTTTTGTCACATGAACATAGGAAGATGGAAGGCTAACTGACATCTAGACAAACGGATCTAGATTTGCAGAACACTGGGACATCTCTCCTGCATAAAAAAACTGTATAACTTAGCCTGTCACAGGAATAAAAAAGCTTCCCAGATAAAACTTGTCAAGATTAAATGCAATCGCATTAAGTAGCTGAAGAAATCAGGTGACCATTCATTTAGCACAAACATGATCAGGCTAAAATTAAGCAAAAAACCAAACACCTGACAAGAACCTAACCCTACACATATATAGTTAATTAATAGGAACTGAGTTACTAATTTGGAAGCATAAATGTAATCTTATTTACTTTACTATAAGCTAGTGGAAAATATATGGATAACAATATTCAGTTAATTACTCAGGATTGATTCTGAAGGACAAACCGGTCAAAGCAAGGGAGAAAAAAATAATGCTAGTAATCCATAAAAAACAAAATAAAAGTCAGAAAGTGTAATGAATGCACATGGAACAACATTCTGTGTAATAAATCATGAAATTAGGTATTAAACTGTTTCTGCTACAGACTACTAAGTCATGTTAAAAGCATGTCTTGCTTCTTTATTGTTTATCTTCTTAATTACATGACATGAGGAAAATACTCCTGGATGCTTCATCTAAAAAGCATATGCCAGAAGTGTATTTAATAAGTCCAAACTCAGTCACACAACTAAAATTAGCAATAGCTGGGGAGAAAAACCTACGTTAAAACCAATATGTAACCAAAGGAAAACCAGACATAATACAAAATATGAATTGGAATCTAGAAATGACAAAAAAAATCAGAAGATAAGCAAAAAGTTGTATTGACAATGGATATTTACTTGTGAATAGCATGAAGCTTGGAGTGTTTTATTTTTTTGTGTCTTTCAGAGAAAGCAGGTAGTTCAGATCAATTTCTATTCTACATTTGTGGAGAAAACCAACATATATCAGAGAATTCTAACAATAGCTAAGGAAAACCTTAAACATAGGAACAGAAGGGGGTTTTTAAATCAGCAGCTCCAGATAGCTTGCATCCAAGAATTTTAAGAGCTGGCAAAGATGACTTGTGTGCTGTTAATGTGGATTTTCCATAAGCTTTGAGAAATCTGGGGAAGCTCAGAAAATGAAAAAATCGCAAAGAAAGCTGAGGTGGTGCCAATACTAGAAAATTAAGTAAGTAAAGGAACAAATTCAGGAACTTATTGTCAACCTTGCATTAATCCTGGGGGGGAAGCCCTAAACCAACAAACAAAACTCAAACTGACTTCTTGATACAGGAACTATAAATAAATGAGGAAATTGTACTTACACAGCTTAAGTGTATGAGAAAACGTATCTTTGCAGATTGACTTTTTTTCCTCATGCTATTACAGCATACATTTAGTAGACAACAGCAACGGTGTTGATGTAACACATTCGTAGATTGACTGGTTCAGTAGGACACAGAAACTGGCATAGTTATGCATGTATAT
Organism: Falco peregrinus; assembly: GCF_023634155.1. NCBI lineage: Eukaryota > Metazoa > Chordata > Aves > Falconiformes > Falconidae > Falco > Falco peregrinus. The sequence goes on from NC_073723.1 coordinate 48,038,215, forward strand.
AGTTCATGGTAAGTAAATGAAAACTTACAGGTTATAGGTCTGTGTCATCAGTGAGGTCATGGACATATTTCTAACTGAATCCCACAGGATTCAGTTCTCAGCAGCAAGCTGCTCAATATTTTATCTGGAAATAGTTTACTAAGAACATTCATAAAACTTTTAAGTAAATAATGTAGCAATATTGTTGATTGACAACCATCTGGATTACCAGAAAATTGTTTTGGCATGATCAGTGTGAGGCCATGTATTTAAAAGTGATAAATAAACACTTATAGATGGAAAACTTCCTCAGTAAACAGTTGGAATAGCTGACAACAGAGTAAACATGGGTTCCTTATGCATAAGTGAGTTGAAAATTGTTAATTGTTAAATGGCTCAGAAAAACAAAGCACCAGCACCAAATACTGCTCTCATTACAGACAGGAAGAGGCCAGAGAAACAGCACTATCATCAAAACAGATTTTTTAAGTACTGATCTCCATTGTCAAAAGACATTGCTGCATTTCAGGAAGCAGAAACGGGATGACAACTTCTGTAACCATGTTTATTGGAACCGCTTTATCAGAATGTAGTATCTAGCCCAAATAAGTTATTAGTAAAACAGAGATTTCAAAGAGTGAGTACAAATGATCCAAGTGCAAGACAAGTCTGAAACTGAGCATCACAATGTAATAATTGGCATATAAAATTTAACTGCATCATGTGAGGTTTAAGGACTATATTCAGACCTACAAAGCATTGGGGGTGAGGGGGGGGGGGCGGTGGAGTATTTAGTGGGATAGCTGAAACTGACATCATATTAACAGGCCAAGCAGTCTTTTTTGAATAGCTGTAGTAATTACTAAGCTTCCAAAGGTGGCAGCTGTTTTGCTAACATTATACATGCCTCCAAGTACTGGAGAAAAACCCAAACTAGAATTAAAATATTATTTATAAAAGATAATCACAGTGACCTTACTATCAGCTGTCACTTTCTAACATATAATGTCTGTTTCTCCATTTCAATAAATCTGTCAAGTAGGGACATAACTAGAAACAAGCATGCTCCCAGCAGAAAAAAAGTTTTGGGGCTGACAGTTGTCAGTCGTCAGGCCAAATCCATGGCTGCTCTCGTTAAAAAACATCCCTCCAATACCCATCATTGATTAAATAAAGGGGCTTCAATAAAACGGATTTCAGTTCTTAAAATTAAGAAAGATTGAAACCAGCGTTTTTACTTAAAGCTTCCATTCCCACAACTCCACTTTCAGGAATAACTTAAAAAAAAACAAACCAAAAAACCAAACTATAAAATTAGATGGGAATGGGTTCGTTACCACTGGAAGTAATAAGGACTTGCTTATACATCACACGCCGGTACCTCCCCCAACAGAAAGCCGAAGGCTGCTGGTAAAGGCAGCCAGGAGCGCCAGGCGCCCGCGGGGCCCGGGAGGGAACAGCGCTGTGCCCCGCCGGCCACCAGCCAGGCCCAGCAGTGCCGCGCACCGCCCGGCCACGGAGCCCGGCACGTCCCGCGGCAGCCCCCGAAGCTCGGCCCCGCCGGGCGCGTGGCGGCGGCCACCGCTCCCCGGCCGCCACGCAGCAGAGCTGAGCGGAGCGGAGCAGGCCACGCCGGCCCAGCCTCCCCTCCGCGCCGCTTCCGGGCCGCAGCCCGGCGGGTGAAAGGTCCCGCAGCGCCCGGATGGAGGCGGTGCCGCTCGCTATATAAGCGCCCCGCGGCCGCCGCGCCTCCTCTCCCGCGCCGCGCGCCGCCGCTTCCTGGCTCACCGCTGTTCGCTGGGCCCCGCGCGCCCTTCGCCCGGGAATAAGTCGGTCAGGAAGGCGCCGCTGCCGCCATGGTGAGGGGGAGGGGGGCGGGGCGGGGGGCCGCCGCCTCGCGCAGCTGGCAGCGCCGCGTGGCCGCCGGGCCGGGTCGGCCGCGTGCGCCCCGCCGGTGCCGGGCCTGGCCCGGGGGCAGGGCTGCGCGTGCTGCGGGCCGCGGGGTCCCCGCCGCTGGGGCGGCGCCTGGCGGGAGCGGGGCGTCTCCGGCCGGGGCCTGGCGCCGGCGCTCCCCGAAGCCGGCCGGTGGGGCGGGCGGCCCGGCACGCACCAGGCCGCGGCGGGGCCGTCCTCCGGAGCGGCGGGGCAGGCGCGGGCGGAGCGGAGGCGGCTCGGCCCGGCGGTGGCGCAGGGCCTCGTGCGTGTGCCCTCAAGTCCGGCCGGTGTTAGAGGCGTGTGCGACAGGTAGTAAGTACCTCATCGGCGTGCGGCCCGCGGTTTGTTAGCTCCGTGTTTGCCGCCTCCGCACCGGCACTGTCGTTTTCTCTCATCCACGTCAGTGGCCAGTGGTTTGCAGGCGGCAAATTGCATAAACTCTACGAATCGGTTCCCTGAGCGGCCGAATTAGCCCTTCTGGCCAGATGCCCCTTTTTGTTCTCCCTGTTTTAAGTTGTAGCTGTCTTTGTTACTTAATTCCTGGTGAGGTTAAGTTGTAAGAGACGTGAAATCAAAAATGGCTTGTTTTTGAGGAGGAGGAATATCCGTGACTGGACAGCATGCTCTGTGTAGGGAGGCACGTTCTTGCAGCTTCCCACCGGGAGGTGCAGTTAAGACATTAAAAAGCTGCTTTCCCTCAGAGCAGTCAGGACAGTGCCCTTCCTGGCAGTGCTCACCATTTCTCTGTGCCGCTGTACCCTTCGGTCGTGTCGTCTAGTCAGGAGAACAAAATAGTCCCGTAGTTCAATTGTTCTTTAGGCTCTAGAAGCCTGGTTTTAAGAGGCTGCGGGTATCGTTAGTTGGTGTTGACTGTAGTGTCTGATGTTTGGAACTTCAACGTTTTAGGCGTTTAAAGATACCGGCAAAGCACCTGTGGAACAAGAGGTAGCAATTCATCGCATTAGAATTACTCTGACAAGTCGCAATGTAAAATCACTTGAGAAGGGTGAGTGATACTTTTTTTTTTTTAACTGGAGTAGTTTGTTAAGAATGAGTGATATGTATGCTATCACATCATGTATTGCAAAGTAGAATGTACTGAAACCAGTTGTAGTTAAAGATGTTAGTGTTTCCCTGTTTGCATGTGACTTGGCTAACAACCCAGAGCACTTCATACACTGACAAGTAGATTCTGATTTAATTTGTAATGGAAGCTAGTGTTTGGGGGTTTTCACCATGCTGAAAACTTCCATGTTGTGATGACTCATGTAAGGTAGTGCAGATTCCTTTCTTTAGTCCTTGTGGGGTTTTCGGTTGTCACTGTTTGAATGTGTAAGATGTGAAATGTGCTGTTTCTTGACTGGTACTTTGTCACTTGTTATGAAGAGTTACATTTAGAAGTTTCACATTCCTTCAGAAATTATTTAATCTTGTTTAGGAACTGGTTTTGTCAGTGTTTTAATGATAAAATGTAAATGTAGTAGAATCACTGATGCAGGATCTTCAGGCTGGTAACAGTTTAAATATGGCTTACACTTGTAATGGCTTTTGTCTACTGTTGTAACATGATTTTGCTCACCATGGTGTAATACTTCCACTAGTATGTGGTTGGCTATGAGGATAACCCTTAAAATGAATGGCAATGATCACTTCATACGCTATTCTGAGCCAACGTCTTGTTTAAAATCTTCACTTAAAGAACAAGCAAAAAAAAAAAAACCAACACAAACCTGACCTATTTTGTTGTGGGGTTTTTTTTCAGTCTGTGCTGACCTGATCAGAGGTGCTAAGGAAAAAAACCTGAAAGTGAAAGGACCTGTTCGCATGCCCACCAAGGTACTTAACACTGTTTTCCTGTCCTAAAAGTTTGGGTGTTTTCTGCAAATGTGCATTTGAAACATCTTTTTTTGAGGGGGGGCAGGGGGGGAGTTGAGATGAAAAGCAGTACTACTAAATTGAAGGTGACTCAGTGTAAATGGGCAATGACTTCAGAAGTTGCTTCGACACTTGGGGCAACTGTTTATTACAAAACATGTTGAACATTGAAGTTTTTTTTCTGTCAAAGCTTCAGTTCATTTTAATCGGCAATTCTTTTAAAATTAAATTGAATATAGTGAAGGAGTGTTAGAATTAACTTCCCAGATGACTTAGATACCATACAGTATTTTTACGTGGATCAATTTGATTGTAGATTAGTCTTCTCTGTATGCATCAACTGAATAACCCGTGTTTATGATTTTTCTTCAGACTCTGCGAATCACTACCAGGAAGACTCCTTGTGGTGAAGGTTCCAAGACCTGGGATCGTTTCCAGATGCGTATCCATAAGCGGCTCATTGACCTACACAGCCCTTCTGAGATTGTGAAGCAGATCACTTCCATCAGCATTGAACCAGGTGTAGAAGTTGAAGTTACTATTGCCGATGCCTAAATGATGGCCATCGTTGAATAAAGTTGATTTACAAATTTTCATCGCTGTTTGTTGTCGTGTTTGTGCCAGGTGTCTTGGGTAGTTCTGTGATGATTTTTATGATGGACATTAGAGATTGTAATCAAAATGCTGTGTGAGAGGATTGTATGATACTTAAGGAAGAATATGCCAGTTATAAGGAGGATGAAACTTGGGCATCATAGTTTCGTTGGAGGTTGGTGACTGTATGGATGTGCAGCACTTAAATTATTAAAAATATATTTTCCATAAAGGAGGTAACTTTGGCTGAAATCTTAGTCTGTACCCAGGCAAGCAGTAGCATTAAAATTGATGTTTAGGTAAATTACCAAGCTTTCAGTTCTTAGTTTTTGGTGTGCAAGGCTGAACTAACACTTAACTTACTTGGCTTTTTTTTCCCCATGCTTTTCATGGTCAAAGGGTCCTGGGGATGTTAGTTATAAAACTGCATAATTTGTGGTGAATACATTGAATTCAGCAAGTTTGTTCTTTAGACATGTGTGCAGAATCACAAAACTGAGCTGTGGAACTCTTCAGTTGTCATTCTAGGTTTAGATTTTCATAGATCTGAATATTCAAGGTAAGCATCATATGTAATGCAATAGAACAGCCATTTTCATTGCTGCTACTTGGATCTCTCTTGGTAGGGGGTTTTTTCTTTTGCAAACTAATTCTTAAAGGACCTATGATTAATTCTTAAACCAACAAGACAAAGCCCTGAGTTAAATGAAAGAACACTGTTTAATTTCATCCATTTGAGATTGGTTTGCTGCTTCTGCTTCAAGCATAGCAGAGAACTTGAATTCTAATTAAACAAGCAAAGTGTGTGGAGCTTTGAGGTCCCATTTACATTTACTAAGATCTAAAACAGTGGCCAAAGCTTGAGCTTTCGAACTGAAGGGATTCAGGAGTCCTTCATCTGCCCACTTGTAATTTCATTAAATGTCAAGTCTTAGAAGGATTCTGGCCCTCTAGCAGGCTGAAGAGCTTTGGTAGAAGAGAAAGGTGAGAAACCTAGTTGCATTTACATGCAGATTGTGACAAGCCTACTTCCTTGGGAAACAAACACAACTGTGTCTTCCTAAAGGTCAGATTCTGGTAATACATTATAAATACGAGCTGCCAGACAAATACTTCTAGCCTTAGTTTTAAAGTCATTTGTATTTTATGGGGTGCCCCGAAAAGCATGGTAAGAACTTGACTTTGTGACACTGGGCAGATGAACAAGGGGATAAATGAGTGAACAAGTAACAGGCTGGAAGCGTTACTAGCTGAGGCTGAGTGACCTTTATGTATGATTAGCTATTAACTCACCCGAGTAGTCTTCCCTCTGCTTAACCCCACAGCCTGACTGAAGGCACTCGGAGGGATCCAGGGAGGCCTGGCTGGCTTTAACATTACTTCTGTCTTTGTGCTTTCCTGTTGGTCACAGCCTATTGCTATCAAACGGCTTTTTATCAGCTTACAGCTGGCTACCTCTGACTTACACCGTGCCCATTAAACATACCTAAGTGACCTGAAGTGCCAGCTATGTCCTCCGAGCAGCTGTGGCCCTTCAGAAGGAAGCCACCTGAGGTGTGCTGAGTGTCTGTCTGTCTGTCCACCTGCCTCCGGTTCCTCCGAAGGGCCTGGCACCCGGGTTTTGCGCCATACAGAAATGGAACTGCCTCCCTGCGCTCCGAATAGACGGGCTCAGCCTGAAGGTTCCCCACGCACCAGCGCAGCAGGCCTCTGGGTGCGGGGAGGGTGACCCGGGGGTGCGGGGAGGCTGAGCCAGGGGTACCGCCAGCGCCTGCAGAGGGCCTGTCCCCACGGCGCGGCCCCTGGTCTGGCTTTGTGTAACCCGGGCGGTTTTGTCATGTTTGTTTTCTACTGAGTTTACGACGACACCGCGTAGTGTCAAAGCGGTTACGTAACGCCCACGGTAACTTTATATAACTGTTTTGACGGAAATATTTAGGTATCTGCGCCTCCTCCTCCCTTCCCCCTACCCAGCCCGCCCTCAGGGCAGGACAACCCTCCTCTGGCCGCTAAGCTGCCGCTCGCGGCGCCGTCTTACTTCGGTCAAACAGTTTCTTTCCCCGGTGCCTCACCGAAACCGACAAATAACCCCCGCGCCACCCGCACCCCGGCCCGGCGGCGGCGGCGGCTCGGCGGCTGGCGGCGCTGCGGGGGCTTTGCGCTGTGCGGCGGCGCCCCCTGCCGGGCGGAGGGAGCCGCGCCCGCCACCGGCCTGTCCGTCACTGCCGCTCCGCCCCGCTCCGCCCCGTTCGGCCAATCGGCGCCCGCCGCTCCCCGCTCAAATGCTCCCCCCGCCGCCCGCCTTGGCGTGCCGCGGGCTCCCGTACGCGGCGAGGTACCGGCGGTGGCGGCGCGGCGGGCACGCTCCCCCCGCTGCCCGCCCGCCCGCCCGCGGGGCCGCCCTTGCGCCCAGGGGCCGCGCCCGGCCGGCGGGGCCGCGGAGGTGCCCTGTCTGAGCCGCCCTCTCTGAGCCGCCCTCGGCGCGCTGAGGCGGGGGGCGCCGGCCTGGGCCCCGTGGCTGGGACTCTGACGCCGGGGGGGCGTTGAGCCTTGCGGGGGTGGGGTGGCAGGCGGTGGGTGAGAGCAGTGGCAGCTAGTGTGCGTTCACCTGAACGTTTCTTACTATAACCCTATAAAAAAAATATATATATACTATATATATATGTACTATAAAAGCAGCTGGTTTTTTTTAAGGTTCTGTCAGGCTCCCAAACTTAACTTGGTGGACTGTATTTACTTCAAAAGTGCACGTTTATATGCACACTACCCTGATGGCTTGTTTTGCTCTCTGTTTTTTTGCCTGTTCTGTGGGAAAATGAAGTGCCTTTTTTCTTTTAAACAAATTCCTTTGTACAGAGCAATGGATGATGAGGGGAGAAGCTGTGTTTCTGCAGAAGTATCTGATATGTTGGAATTGGTCTCTTTTCTGAATGTAGAGGGTAAACCTTCACCCATGGAGTCAACAGTATTGCCTAATGCAGAGGAGCAGCAGGTGTGGATTGGTTTTGCAATGCATCTTCTGATAATGCGTGCTTTTTTTTTTATTTAATTCTGGCAAATATTGTTTTAGTAAGAACTGCTGCATTCCCCTGCCCCAAAGATGTGTTTGATTCTTCTACTTCTCACTGATTACAAATAGATCATAGCCAGTAGCAAATGCACATGGTCAGTGCTCCATGATGTGTTGTGCTGTTTTTGAGAAGGAAGTAAAGGATGTCAGTAACAGCACTTTGAATGTAATGCGACTGTACCATTCTTTTTAGTAAGCTAAAAAAGCGTATTGGTCCTTGTTGAAAGCTTGCTAGGTGTTTGGAAATGAAAAACCTATAATGCTGTACTGCAGTACACTTTTGAAGATAGTATAGTCATCTCTGTTGTTTTGGAATGGTAGGTTTTCTGATTTGAATTCTCTCCGGTGACTTGATTTTTGTATGATTAGTGGAGCGCTGTGGCACAGTCTAGTAAACCCATCTGCTGAATGAGCAAGTTGCCAAAGTAGGGACTTGGAAGCTCTGTGAGAAAGGAAGGAATGCTGGGATTCCCTCTAAATCTCTTTGTTATTGTTACTTCACCTGCATGGGGAGACCTTGGTATGATGGGATGGGATGGAAAAGCCCACCTTACAGAAACTGAGAACTGTCTCATAGTTTTGAGGACTATGAGGGGCTAGTGCCTGGATGGTGGGTAATGAAGCAGTCTCTTGAGGCTAAGAATATGTCAATCTATTAACTGAATGTGCTCCATGCAAAATGGAAGTGCAGTACTATGGAGCAGCTGTTAAAAAATGCATCTTGAATTCAATACAAAGGGAGACCAGAAGGTGGAAGCAGTGCAGTTCATGCTTCTGATAGCATACTCTTTTTAAATCAAAATACTGTCTTTGTCATAAAAGAACGCTAATGAGGGGGAATAAAAAAGGGTTACTTAAGAACACTAGGAAGTAAACAAGCAAATGAAGGCTTGGGGTCTCAACTTGACAAGGAAGGAGAAACTGAGGCAGTAAGGTAAAACAGGAAATACTGCATCAGATGTATGCTGATATGACTTGGGGGTGTTTTGTTCTAAAAATGGCCATTATAACGGTCTTTTTTTTTTTTTTTTAATGAATAGGAGTATCAACCTTTGAAGGTCTTCTTGAGAGTGAGGCCCTTTTCTATAACAGAGCTTGAAAACCATGAATCTCAGGTTAGTTGTAGAATTAAGTAGTAAGTTCTTCTCCCGCAAAGAACACCTACTATTGTAAGCTAGGACTTCCTTTTATGAAAGTAACGTACTACTTCCAAACAGAATTACTGGGCATATGGATAAAGGTGATTAGGAAAGTAATCAGTTCTTACTAATTTTGCATGGTAAAGACTTACACACCTGTAGCTCTGCAAAATTCCACTGGGTAAACTGTTTGAAAGTTGGTGTCACTCTTGACTCTGCACAGTGTTTAAGAAACAAAGGAACTTCATGGAAGAGAGTATGCAATTCTAGCAGCAAGTGAGGTATCTGACCCTTGAGTTTCTTTGGAATGCCTGAGTAGTCTGCTACCTTGTCCCTGTGACTTGCTGTTCATCCCGTCAAATTTTTCTACAGTTTACACTGTCAGATTCAGATGCCTCAGTATTTTACATGCATACATGTGCACATTCATTCAGAAATACTCTTGCTCCTACTGGGGGATGATGCTGATGCAAAGTATCAAGGAATGCAAACACTGATGCAAAGAATTAATTTAGCTGTCTTTGAAGGGCAAGGTTTCTGCAGCATCTCCCTCAGCCCTTGTCTTTGGAAGGCCTCACAGACTCTGGTAGACCTCTTATTCCTGACCTGTTTGGAGAGGGATTTAATATTAGTTCTGATTTGCTTTTTAAAAATGAGTTATTGCATTTAATCTGCTGCAGTTGGAACCTTTGTATTTTTTTCACTCGCTGTATTTTTCCCCTCTCCCCCCAACTTCCATTTACCTTTCCGTAGGCAGTTCTTGTTGAGTACTATGCACTGCCACAGTGCTTCCAGATTGGTATCATTCAGCAACCTGAGCTGGCTGTAAGGGTAAACTGATTTACAAAATCAAATTATTGTAAAAGTTATCTATCTCATTCCTCTTTGGAGTGGGAAATTTCTGGCTACCTGACCATTAGTCAAACTACTTGTTCTGAAAAGCAGGGAGGCAGAAAAAATATGTGTTGAAGTTTGTACTAGATTTTTTTTAAAGCTTTTGTCTTAACCTTGATCTTCCACCATACTAGCTGTGTCACTTGCTTTGCGTGGTATGAAGGCTTTTCCTTGGCCTCCAAAAACTATGAATGTTTGAAAGGTCTTCAATGTATTCAGTGTTTTCTACTCTTAACTATCACCTGAATCTGTGAGGAAGATGCTTGGTAACAAATGGAAAAAAAAACCAAAACCCACTCAACCACCCAACCCCCCCCTAAAAGACACCAACCAACAAACCCTTCCCGTCTCTATAATCAATGAGAGATCAACTTAATTTTTAGGTCCTTTTTCTATCCCTGTCATGCATAATTTTCAGGAAAGTATCTTTGTTCCAAATACATACAAGAAAACAAAAACTTAAAACCCAAGCCCTTTTTCTTATAGCTGTAGATTGATGCTCTACGCAGAGACAATCAGCAGGTTAACTGATCTGTTGTTGCTCATAGAGGTAATGATATACGCAAGTAAAGCTTAAGACCTCTGGATGAAATTCTGTATGCGCGATACAAATGCCAAGTGATTCTCTGGAGCCACCCGCTGGAGAGCGGGAAGTTGTGTTCTTTGGACATAAATGTTACGTACAGTGCCAGAAATAGTCCAACTCCTGCCAGCTTACCTGTGGGGTTAGCTGGGGGAGACAACGAGAATGACATGTTACCAGCTGGATTCCAGCTCTGCAGATCTGACTACCTCGAGGCCTCTCTGTACTCAAGAGCATTTATGAGGCCAGCGGAAGCTGATTGCACATGCTGCAGGTACTGCATTCCTCTGTAGCTCTCTAGAATTTAGTACATCTGACCTGCATACCTGTTCCTGGTAATCTGGGAGGAATATGTGGGTTTGAAGCCTGGCACAGCAAGCAAGCGGTTGGTTTAAGTTCAGTATGCAGCTTCTTAAAGCTTCTATACCAGTTGATAAACAGACCTGTTAATTGAGACTCCTAGGAAGAGCAGTACTTCCTATGTACATGCTACACATGGATTATTAGTTTTACTGGCCCTGGCTAGCCTCTAAACATAAATGTCAGATTTAGTTACAATCAGTCCTTGCAACTGGTTTTTCAAGACACTTAAGCTATACGGGTAGTTCAGTTTGTATTGTTGGTAACCTGTCTGGTCTAAAATAACTCTTTTGTCAATTTTCCTGTGATACTGCATTCTATATCTATCTAATTAGTGAGTGCTAGGTAATTGTATCTCATCTTTAATAAATTGAGAAATAGCAATCAAATTATTTGAAACTAATTCAGTTTCCTTCATTACTGGTAACGCTGTCTATCGGTCAAAGGATAATGCTTCAGACCTAATATTTTACTTCGTTTGTGCTGGTCACAGCTTGTTTCACACTGAAAATGACTGAAGTGGGAAATCAGTAGATTTCTATATAGTTTTGTTTTCATAGCTAGGTTTGTGCAAGCCACCATCACAAAATACCAGGGTTTAAAAGTATTTAAAAAAATGCTGGAAAAATCCTAGAAAAACCTTATACCTTTTAGAAAACTCCAGACAACTGCCTTAACTTTGTCTACGCACTGGCTTTCATATGGAATGGGTATCTCTGTAGTTGTTACATGCCTTGAGAGATTATATGTAAATTTTGCAACTCTTTGTAGCTCTGGTAAATAGATAAAAACACTAGGGTTTTTTTTTTGTTTGTTCTGGTTGTTGTTTTTTTTCCCCCCTCCAGATAGCTTTCTTCATGAATAATGTTATGTGGTGGTTTGGTTTACCTTGTCTTGTTTTTTTTAAGGGTTGTGTAGCTATTGAAGATGCCCAGACAGTAATTCTTAATGCGCCCCAAGAGTCTTCTGCAACAAAAAACAGTGAAAAAGGGATTGGTCATCCTGTACACAGGTTCACCTTTTCTCAGGTAGGCAAATATTTATTTTCCTAATTTTTAGATATAGTTTGTTTTTTTCCCCACTGTTATGATAAAAAATGAATTTTCTACTATACCACGCAATGTGATTTTTCTTCTTTTGAATTACGTGTGGTGGTACATGCCTTAAAAAAAGAAAAAGCTTGCTTATTATTTACTGTTAGACTGTCAAGAAAGCTGTATTACAATGGAGGTGCCTATTAGATGAGACTAGGAGTCTTCTGTGGCAGCTCTGTGTTCTTTGATTAGATGCTATAGAAGCTTCTTGTAGGCACAGACTTACTGTGGTTGTGCTGTTCCTGCAGATGCCCTCATCTGGGGAGTGTTACAGGAAACCACATGTTTAAAGGGACTTATGTAAGCATGTATTTAGGAACATTTATTTTGAAAGAATAGCAGCCTAACTGCTTAAACTTTTTATACTGAAAGTAAATTTCATAACTCTGTTACATACTGCAAGAAATGCTGTTCTCACAGTATCAAAAGATAGAGAGCTCCAGGCACTGAATCGTTTAGCCCATTGTAATGCTGATCTTCTTGCCAGTTGTGGGTGACTGGTGAGGAGGGAGTTGTGCATCACCAGCAGAGCTCTTGAAAGTATCTACTAAACAGTACGTGCTCAGTAGCATTCTCAGCAGTTTATTTTAGGAGTAGGAAAATATTACAAAATAAGTGCAAGCCTGAGTGCCTCTCAGAATTAAGCAGGCGGCCTGTGAGAACCCAACGGAAAATGTTGAACCAGAAGGGGTTCAGTCAAGACACAAAACTAAGCTGGTATCTCCTAGTCAGCTTGCTCTGAAAAACTAGTCACTATTAATCAATGCTTAATATTTTGATATATTAAACCTCTTTGTGCCATTTATCACTCCTTTTTTTTCTTTTTATTTTTTTAACCCCCTTCTCCAAGGTCTTTGGACCAGAAACTACTCAGAGTGAATTTTTTGAAGGCTCAATGAAAGAGATGGTAAGAGCGTACGTTAATGGTGTGAGTGGACTGGTGTTTACTTATGGGGTGACAAATGCAGGCAAGACATTCACTATCCAAGGTATAAAATGTTTGTTAAAAAGCATATATAACAACCAAGTCAAAATCCAATGAGAAGTTTATATGAATGTCCACATCTTATCTTTCGTTATTTTCAAGGGACTTCAAAAGATTCTGGTATTTTACCTCGCTCACTTGATGTGATTTTTAACCACATAAGGGGGAGACATTACCTGAAGATGGACTTCAAACCATATTTAAGTAATGATGTTAAGAAACTAGAAGATGCACAAGTTAAGCAAGAAGAAGCCATAAAAAACGCTATTCTTGCGTCACTGAAAGAGGTCAGTGACAAGATACTTCCTTGTTACTGAATGAAACTTCTTCAAAGCTTCCTGTCTAACAGACTAATAAAATCTGTTTCACTGTTGATTCTTTAGATTTAGATAAGCCTACAGTATGAATACTTGGTGAACCTTGGCATAATAAGGCAACTGGCTGTCTTTGGAGCTCAGGGTAAACTAGAAGAACTTTCTGTAGCAGGCAGTGCGCAGTTCAAACAAAAAAACCACTGCAAAGACAAAGCCTGGATCTTTATAGAGGAGCAGTTCTGGTGCTGTGGTAACACTAGCCCTTGAAAAGTCTCTGAGAACTGACCTGTCAAAAGCCTGCTTGTTAAGTGAATCTTATTTTGGATCAAGTTCCTAGGCTGGATCTCAGGGCACTTGTTCAGACTCCAATACTAGCTTAGCAGAGGGGATGGCAGTGTAGTAGCAGGGGCAGCAAAGAAGGCAGAAGAGTCCCTTGTGGCAGAAGGCAGTCTTAGGGCATATTGAAAAGTTTTTAAACTGTGATTTATGTAACTTCATAAAGAAACTGTTATGATACAGCAAGTGAAGTGAGATGCCACAAAATTAATTTTGTGAAAGGATTACAGCTTGCTTTAGAGAATTGTATGTATTGTTAACTCTGGTCTCTAAAGATTGTATGTAAAATACAGGAGTCTTTACTGTGGCAGCCTCCTGTTCTCATTATCTAGTTATTTCTCTTTCCAGTATAAGAAATAGGTCTAACCAGAAAATGGACACCCTTTTGTGGGTGACTGTTCTAGGCTTCTAAGCCAAGCTGCAAATTGTGACAAGGTGTCTGGCTTCTTCCTCTTGTTCAGAACATTTTTAACCCAAACTGTGATTCTGTACATTTAATCCCAAAAGGCAGTAGGCTCAGCTGATTGTCATTCAAAGCAACTCTGAATTCTGCGAAGTGTAGAAGTAATGATTGGCTAGGTTTTCTTTTTTCTGTGGCCTTTAATACTAGTGTTAAAGTACTCCAGTTAGCTCTGAAAGAATATCTTTCTATGAATCAAATTCATATGTAAAGTTCCGGTCTACATTCTGTTGCTTAATTTAAATTTTGCAAACCAAACTTTGTTTAGTCTGAGTCTGGTTAACTTTTGAGGAAAGATCTCAGGTGAAAAATCTAAAAGGTGCTAAAGATTGCGTATTTATTTTGAGTGTCTCAGAAGCTCAGTCACACTGTGTATGTGTGTGCATGTGCAGGGGGTGGGGGTTTTAAAGAAAAATTGAGATTACCAGGAGGATAGTAGGTAAACATTTTTACAAACTTTATGGAACGTACAAGCTTGCAAGAAGGAAAACACAAGACCTCAAGGCCTAGAACAGGAGGTCAAATCTTATTTTGAAGATAAGTCTATACTTTACAAATATTCCTTTCTGTTAAATCACAGTCTGATTTTTAGTTACTGAATGTTGCAGTAGGTGATCTAGATGCTGATGCACCACAGTGAAAAGCAAGCAAGACTTCACCACCAGCAAGGAAATGTGAAAAATGCACCTAGAAACTAATACGTGACAAGACCTTGCTTATGTGTTACAATGCTTCTATAGTGATAGCTCAGCTATCCCCAGCACTGAAGCTGTGCTTCTTGATAGCCTGTGAATGAATAGCATCACTGTTTGGATGCTCACTCAAGCTTGTAATCTGAGAGCAGATACGGTTTGGTGGGCTTGGTTTTAGTTTATGTGGATTTTTGTAGGCCCTTTTCCCAGGCTCAGTTTATGTGTCATACAGAAAGAGCTTGCTGTTCCTTTCGTTTTCTGTTTAAACTGCTCAGAGTTTTTACTGACTTCTGTATGCAGTACTGCTGCAAAAATGCTTGCTTGGAGTGGTTAACACCCGCTCTTTCCTTCCCCCTACTAGTTCCATTCATGGGATTAAATACTGGTTTTTACTGGATTAAAAGCTTCTTTACTTGCATTCCTGTTACCACCTGTCCTTGTATTTGCTATTAAATGTCAGCTTCTGTTGCTGGCAAACAATGTCAGTTCCTGTTCCCACTTGTTTTCAAGCAGTCATCTTCATGTTCTTTTCTGAAGATGGTTTGAAGAACGGTATAGCAGCACAGCTAGCGATTCACTCACAGCTAACACTTAGTTTTTTGAAATACCTTTACAAAAACTTATCACATGCACAAGTACTGTTTCATTGAGGTTTTTTTTACATTCCATTAGTTTTGACATGCATGGATGTATAATGCATGTCAGTCCCATACCTTGCTTTAGAATTCTGCTCTATACTTCACAAACAGAATGAGCAGAATCCTTGCTTGTGGCTATACTTGTAACTACTCAAGAACATAAATGTATAGACAGTGCAGTCTTTGAAAAACAGTCACTTATAAATGACAATGAAATCCTATGCTTTTTAAGATGAAAGATCTGAAAGTATGGCTTCAGACTTTTCTGTTTGTAAAACATTTTGGTTTGGATGTAGCAGGTGAGTAACAGAGGCATTGGTAGACAATCCATAATGAACTTAGCACTGCATTCAAATAGCTGGAACATTAAACTACTTTGAATCTGTTCCCCTTTCCTCTTTAGGATGACCCTCTATTGGGATTGGAGTTTGGGAAATCAGGGTGAATGTCCTAATGAACATTTGTATTGGTGTATAAAATGTGGGGAGGGAGGTGTGTGTGGTTGGAATCTCTAAACAGTGGAAGCTTCTACTTTGTTACACTAGTTTTCCTAGGGGTAATTTGAAGCCTATGCTTTGACAAGTCCTGGCATTTGTGTTTTTTTTGATCTAAAGAAATTTGGCAAATGTGTGTACTTAAACTGTGCTCTTATCCGTACAGGATTTTTAATGGCCTTTTAATTTGGTGTGAAATAAACCAACATAGACTGTTAGTTTATCAGGTCTTTAAGTCCTTTATGAAGTTATTGTTACACTCTGTCTGAGGCCTTAAAGTAAATTTGACTCATACTCTCACAGATCTGGCACAAGCCTGTGATTTGCAAAAGTAATTTAGGAATCTCTGCTGCTTTAGTGTCACCGTTGCCCACCACCCTGCCATCTCTCCCTGAAAGAAACTTACTTCTCCAGTTCTTTTGGTTGACTGAAGTACTACTCAGATTTGTCCAGTAGTTCATAAAGGCATTCTGTGCATTTGCAGTCTGACAGAGGACCTTCTTTTGTAGAGTAAGTCTCCTAAGTTAGCAACAATTTGCCTTCAGAACAGGCTGCTGGGAGTAGCAGAGTGTGATAATTCTTATGAAGGAAAGAGCATTTATTGATTTTAGTTCAGTATTGTTAAAAACATTTCATTTGCAGCCAGAGGAAGAGTAGCTTAATGCTTAATACTACTACAATATTTAAATCTCAAATACTGGAGTTACTGTCAATTTTAGCTTCAATTCTTATTGTAGTCTGTTCATGTGGATGTAATGGTCTCTTATTTTTTCAAGGAGACAGAAAACCTCTCAAGTAATATAACAAATATGTGTGATGTGGAGTCGGATTCTTCCAACTGTACTTCGGAAAATCTTCCTTCTGATTCACTAGGTAAAATAAAGTGAATAGAAATTTAGGAATGTAAGTGGGTAACTGTTGGTGGATTAAAAACTCTTACTATACTACAAAGTGTATATATATAAAATTATATAACTTGTATATAGTTTTCAACCAAAGTTTAATGGCTCAGCTCTGGAGAAAGAGTATGTAAAAATATTTTGATAGCTTTGCTCCTTTTGGTGGAAAAGGGAGGCTTAGTTCTGCAAAGCTCATGTGTAGACTGCTGGAAGTTTGTGGTAGAGGGAGGCAATGGCTTAGAACTTGGGCACTGTCTGGTTGCAGGTGACTGCTGAGAAATTTGAATGTTTTTTGATAAATTCAGAAGTTAATCCAAGATACTGTACAACAGACACAAGCCTCCTCCTTTTAGAAGGCTTTGTATACTGTAAATAAAATTTATCAATGAGTTTGATTGAACTTTTTCTCTGTTCTGGGTTGGTAGAGAAGAACTTTGTTCCACTTGAGATATATAGGACTAATATACACCAAAGAACACAAGCATCTGTGTGGATTTCCTTTTGTGAAATTTACAATGAATATGTGTATGACCTATTAAATGTATTATCTACATCAAAAACTCCGAAGCGCAGAGTCTTAAGAATTTGTGAGGATCAAGGAGGAAATTCTTACATTAAAGGTAATAACAGTTGTATGACCTCAGCAGTTTCACAGAACTGCTTTGATAAGAAGTGTATGTAAAGGGTCTCTTTTCACAGACTTGAAGTGGATTAACGTTCAGAGCACTGAAGAAGCCCGCAAAATACTAAAAATAGGAAACAAGAACCGAAGCTTTGCTTGTACTAGAATGAACGAGCAATCAAGTAGGAGGTTTGTTCCTCTAATCATAAGCATACTCTGTTCCTTTTCTTTTAAGGAGAGGGAGGGGGGGAAGGGAGGAGAAAACTTTAGAATGTTTGAAATTAACCGCTTCAATAATAGTTCAAGACTTTCTGTGATTATTCTGGTTTTATTATGACATTCTTTCTGGAAGAAAGCTAGAAAAGGCCCTATGACTTCAACAGTAGCTGGACTTGGGTTGCTATTCATGGCATTGGACAAGCAAAAAGACCAAATCGTATTCACTTTTGAGTGCCAGCAGGGCTATACATCTTGGCAAATGCTAATGGTGCTGAGTGGGAATGGCTGTGCAAGGATGCTGAAGGAAAAGCTGGATAATTCTTCAGCACTGGCAGTATAATTCTTGGAAACATGGAGCCTGTCAGTAGGGGATGCAGGAAGGAGTGAGTCATGCAGTACCTTCAGTGCTGCTAGATTAGAGGACAGCAATCTAGAAGATCTAACAGAGTTTACTTGGTATCCTAAGAATTAAGCTGCTAGCTCTGGAGAGGGATCAGGGAGGATCTGTCTTGGAGGGAGATGAAATAGAGGTGGCATACCTTCTGCGGAAAATGACATTAAAATCAAGTAAGAAGGCCTCTTATGAATTCGTCCTTTAAGTGTGAAAGGGCCTTGTTGCATATTTAGTGAATATAGTGTTAAGCCTGCTTTTTCTCTAAAAAGTGGGAGTTAACGCTGTTCTGTATTGGCTGAAGACAGCTGCCGTTAAGTTTCATGCTGACTTCTTCTACTTAGCTTGTTTTCTAATTTGTTTTTGTTTGGGTTTGGATGTTTTGTTTGTGTGTGGTTTGGTTTTGTTGGGCTTTTTTTGTTTTGTTTGGTTTTTTTTTTTGAAACTTCATTCTTAAATTGTGGGTTGGTGCTGAGGAGTAAAGCACTGCTTTAAATATATACTAGAGAAGCTTCTTCTGTGCTTCCTGATTTACTGGATAAACTGGGGACAGGGCATTTTTGGTCTGGGATTTTCTCTTTTGTTTCAGACAGTGTGTTGACTGTACCTTTGTCTAAAATGGAATAACTGGATTTTCATGTGTTAAAAATTCAACCTTTCTAGAAAACAGAATAACTTCAAAACTGAACAAATCTGTATGTTGAAGTAGGCAAAACTACAGGACTATCGGTCCTCAACTTATTCCCTTCCCCACCTATTTATTTCTAAGGAGTTAATTTTTCAGACTTACTGGGTTTAGATATTGCCTGCAGTTTGAGTAAGAAGTAGCTACCTGAGTACTCGTCTTATGATTAGTGAACTTAAGTGAACTGGCTTTTTTCTTTCCAAGACATCTTGTAGGCTTCATGTGATATTTTGCCCTTTGCTGTACTGAAAAAAATGGAAAGTCACAAAATACAACTTTTAGTGCTGTTTTTTGCTGCTGAATGAATGCATTGTAAAGGTAACTAATGTAAATTAGTGAATTAATTCTTGTTTTCTTCAGCATTAGACTTTCTGTACCTTAAACAGTCACTGAAGTAAAATTTGATTTTCCTAATTGTGGTTATTAAAAAGGACCTCTTTCCATTCCAGTCACAGTATATTTTCAATCAGGCTACTAAAGCTAACTGCTGATGAGCACCAGCCGCGTGTTCTTGGAGTTTCAGAGTAAGTGAATGCTTCAGCTCTTTGTCAGAATGTAAATATTTTAGAAAAGTTGATAAGGTGTAAGCATGCTAAACCAGTGAACTTTCTTTTAATAAGCAAACAAACCCTCTGAGAGCTGAGAAGAAAATCGCATCTCCACTGGCTGCATAAAACTGACTGGAAGCCCAGCAGGGACAGGCATAGAAGTGCTTCCCTGACTCTTTGGTTCTGTTAAAGTTTGGCTGAAGGAACCTGTTAAAACTCTCAGTAGTACATAAAATGAGGGAAATACACATATATTGATTGACGTAACAGGGAGGTGGGGACAGAGAAATACGATGTAATACCACACTGTATGTTCTGGTGAGCAGAATTCCAATGGCTGGCTGATAGAAGCCAGTCTCTGACACTGGAGTGCAGCACCTGGTGCTGAAGATTCCAGGTGCAAGCTGTGCCAGTATATCTTTCTACTTTGGCATCAGGCTAGAGTTTATGGGTTGAATGTTTATTGCAGCACATTTGATGAGTTTCTGGAATGCAAATTCAAGTCTATCATCCAAAAAGAATGTAGATGACGACATGCTCTGGGACTGTTCTATGATGCAATCTACAGTAAGAGGGAGCAAAGCAATTTGCTTAAAAACTGTTCTAATCTAAAATGCTAATATAGGTGTACCCTGTGAGAGTAGTGCTAAGTCCTTACACCTTTCGGTTCTTTTGTAGTTTAGAGGAAGTGGCCTAATCTTTTGGCTTGAAGTCATTTAGATAGTTAAAAAAACCAAACAATAAAAAAGCTAACTGTCCATTTTAGCTTGATGTGGAAAAATGAGGACAGCTTGTAACAGTGTTTTAGTTCAGTCCTAGCTCCTGCTGTTTTCTCACTTGCCTCTGCTAAGCAGAGGTGGTAATGAATATATTTATCACTATAAGATCTGATATTAAGAGGTGTTCTGACAGTGAGGTATATAATCTAAGGAAAGATAATTTGAGGAGATTCCTTGCCATTCCCTGTCTTGGTGTAGTCCCCTGGTAAAGCTTGCAGCAGCGCAGCTGTTACCTGAATGACAGTTTGTATGTTGCTTAAGGAAGAAAAAAGCTCTTCATTGTGTAATGAAAAAGACAAAGATCATAAGGTCATAGCCTTTCACGCAGCTGAAACGTGTGCCTTAATATATATAGTATTAATATGTGCTTATTTCAGCTGTGTAAACAGCTATGATCTTACAAAGGTGTTAATTTATGTAACTGAACTATTACTCACTGATACATACAATTATTTATATAAAATATCTAACTTGCAGTGTTTCCTGTATTTCAAGGGCTTTTTTAAAGTGATGAAATTTCTTGGTTATCCAGGATAATTGCCTCTGACAGTAACCTATTGTACTGTGAGGGACAATTCAGTGGCCTGAGTTTAGTAGTACACAATTGCTACAGCTGAACAAAAACCTCTGAGGTGTATAGCCAAACAAAGACCTCTGAGGTGATCTGGGAAGGACTTCTGGCCCCTTATTTGCAATAGTGAACAAATGGCTTTGTATCCAAAAGAGGCAGAGTGCCGTGTAGTGAAGCATGCTACTGTCTTGCAGTCTTCTCAGTGCTGGAACTGTTGAAGGTGGCTGTTAAACTGTTTCTGTAGTATAGTACTGCTATGTAAAACTGTTTCAGAAATTCCTCTTATCTTGTCTGGAAATACTTTAGGATTGCAACAAAGTTTGGGTTCCTAAACTGAATTCTTTATGTAAAAATGCCTGCAGAGTTTTGTATGAATGCTTACAAGCAGGTTTCTTTTGAATGTGCTAAAGAGGCTGTATTAGAAGCAGCAATTTTGAATGTTCCAGTACCTTTATATACAATGGGAAGATAGGTAGTTTAGTGCATTTATCCCAAGTACCTTGCATAGTCTCCTGGACAAAATGTCAACATTAAAGTACAACTTATTCTGTGAAGGCTGAAATGAGTCACTCATTTACACTTCAGGCACATAAATAAAAAGACATGTTCTTTTTTTCATACTGTTTAGAAAAAAGTTTATATGTGTGTTCTGGATAATTCTTTCATGCAGGTTGTCTTTCTGTGACTTGGCTGGATCAGAGAGGTGCAATAAAACACAAGCCTTTGGAGACAGACTAAAAGAAGCAGGAAATATTAATAATTCTCTTCATATCCTTGGAAAATGCATTGCAGCATTGAAGCAAAATCAAAATCCAAAGTAAGTGATAAGTTTTAAACAACATGCCAAGTTTTGGGTTGAAACCTAAGCATCCCTTTATGTTTCTACAAGGGGTTTGTGTGGTCTGAGGAAAATGGAACTCTACAAAATTCTTTATTACAGATGTCACTGGAATACCTGAAATGAACATTCTTTAAAACTGTTGTTTGTGGAAAATAAAAAAGGGCAACTAGCAGCCAACTGCCACACTTTTTTAGTGTGTGTGTATGAGCAATACACTCTGTGTACAGAGTTCCTGGTTTGTCCTCTTCCCTTCCACCTCCAAGTTATACAGGTGGATTCATCAGACAGCTGACATATGTCCTGTACTTAGCTTTTGACTTGTTCCAGTATCTGCTTTGTAACACTAGGAAACTGTGGTGCGGTACTACTTTTAAACAGTTTGGATTTTGGAAAACTCATGAGATCTAGGAAAGAACTTGCTCTTTGATGTGAAATAGCTTAGGCTTAAATATGAGCATCCTACTGGGTCTCTTTCCTGAAAGAGAGGAAGATTATTAAGCCAAGTTAAGTATCACAATTTTACAATTTTTTTGTTTCACAATTTTATTCCTTTCTCTGTGAGGACGAAGCCAAGCTATATTCCATTCAGAGAGAGCAAATTGACTCGTCTGTTTCAGCCATTCTTTTGTGGAAAAGGCAAAGCTTGTATGATTGTAAACATTAATCAGCATGCTTCCACATATGGTGAAACACTACATGTAATGAAATTTTCAGCTTTAGCCAAACAGGTAAGAGCATACTCCTCTCCCTGCTGTTCTGCCCTTTGTCAGGTTGTATGAACTTGAGTGTGATTTGGACTTTTGACACATATTCTGCATGTGGCTTCCCTCTAAAAGGTTCCTAGTAGAGTTGCCCATCCTCAAACCTGCCTGTGGTAAGAAGTTAAGATAGCTGCAGCTGTCTGGTTTGGTTCAGTTCTACATGACTGAAATTCTGTGTAGTTGGGGCACTTTCAGATATGAGCAGTTATACCATATGTCTGAGCAAATGCAAGATTTTGAATCAAGCTTTTAATGAATTGTTTAACCTGTGTGTGGTTAAGCATCTGTTGCACAAGATGACAGCTCTTCAAAACTTTTTGGACAGAAAGTAGCAGCTGCTTTCTTATTTTGTAGTCTTAAATGAGATCCCTTGTGTCTGCATTGCTCCTATTTGGCTAAGTGCAAGTAATTAATAACAAATAAAAGGGAAGACTTTTTATTGGTAAGTTAGTGCTTGAAGGTAGTGTATTCTTCTCCTTTGAAGGCAAAACCCCCGCTGCTAAATCTACATGTTTTCATGCTTTTTCTGCTAGCTCTGCTTGTCAGCCCATTAAATTCAAGACTTGGGGTTGATGTGTTTGGTCTTCAGTTTATTCAGCTTCCTTGGAAGCTGCTGCTTGCAAGGGGTGGGATGGTGGGCTATGCTGTGTTTCATGGCAGAAATTAAGTCCTTTTCTAGCCTGGAACCATGGATTAGCTCTGACAGGTTTCAAGCCTGTAATGGCATTTCTAATATGATCTCAGAGAGCAAGATTTTTCTAATTCCCTTCAGCTGCAAATTTCATCCTAAGGTAAGTGTGCACTGCGGAGACAAGCTTCTTTGATACGTTGTCCTATGACATACATAAAATCTTTACATAACTACCATGAATTGCTGAATCCTGGTCACAGTATTTCAGGAAGGAACAAATGTTTTAGGGATTTTCTGCTTTTTACTAAAAACCCTTGTATTTTAGGAGGAGAGAAAACACTGTTCTAGACAAGCACACTAAGTTTGTTAGTGGATAGTATTTCCCATTTTCACTTTGTTAGAGTACTGAAGTCTTATATTTGTATTGATAAATGGTTTTGTCTGCTAAAAGGCATGTACAATTAATGATCACAAGAACATTAACAAAATTTTAATCTAAATACAACAATGCATTCATGCCACTTCTTCACAGTATTCTGATATCTGCAATATTGATGGCATTGATAAATCAATTTCCAGGTAATCCAGACAGTCCTACCCAAAAATGTTGGTTATTTTCCACCCAAGCTAGTTGGAGGCAATGGCAAACCTATCATCCACTTTGATGCTAGCACATCTATAGATGACTTTCCTGGCAGCACTGAAACCTCTGCAGCAGAAGAGGAAGTGGACATCACCATTCTGAGTCATGAGGTAGATGTGAATCTACTCAAATTTGTACCCAAGAAAATCATTGCTACTAGTTCTAATATTAGAATCTTTACCATAAGAGATGTGCTGGAAGTTGTATCAAATGAGGACTGTAAGCTTCCGCTCAGTGTCGGGCAGACCTAGGCTTAAAGTGGTCTGGTTCTGAGGGAACAACTGTAGTTGTGGAAGGCTGCCTGTGGCTTTCTAGTTAGGTCAAGTGCTAAATTTGGAATTCAACTGATTCTTCAAGAAGAGTAGGGAAGCAGTATATGTGTTTAAAACAACATTTAGTTGATTGCTTTTTTGGGAATAGCAGGAACAAGTTAAGATGCAGCATTTTGAAAATGAAACTATACAATCTGATAGGAATAAACTTGTTTGTTATTATTAATAATAAACTGTAAGTAGGCTTTATGTTAAACAGTTGTACAAGTTAATATTTAAATGCTAAAACAGTAGTAAACTTATTGATAGCAGAAACCATCAAGATGGAGAAAGGTTCTTTTAAATGTGGATTTCCACTGCAGATACTTAACCCTTGGTGCAGTCCCCCTGCAAATTATAGGCTTATAGAAGTGCCCTGCAAATAGCTGGCTGTGTGAATACTTCATTTGACATGCATATTAATATGTATTTCTAGCTTGTTTTCTGAACTGAAATATGTTAAATCTAGGATCTCTTGAAAACTACAGAGAATCTGAAGGAGAAGCTAGTTGCAGAAAGGCAAAGTAAAATCCTTCTGGAGGTGAAGATACGTAGAGAAATGGCAGAAGCAATGTTTCGACAGCTGTTGGAGACAGAGGAAGCCTGGAGGCAAGTCATGTTGCAGTCGGCTTCAACTGGAAGAATTCCCCATATATAAATGTATACGTATATTCAAGGCGTGCATACTCTTGTTACTTAGAGAAGTTAAGGCTGGACAGTTTCAAAGCTTCTGATGAAAAGGGAAGGAAGAACGTTAAAGTAACTTGTACAGTTCAGCCTCTTCCCATGTACAATGAAAAAATAATGCTGCTTTTTGTTGACCTTTTCTCTGTTTAATTTGTAATTACTGGAGATTGTCCTGACTAGCTGTTAGTATTTAGCAGATGAAAAAGATTGTTACAGGTACCCTGCTGAGGCTTGTGATTGTTCCAAAACTTACACTTGGTCATGTTAATATGCATGCATGTGCTTAAGGTAGTTCTAATTGTATCTCTCTGAGCTCTACTGAATTCTTCCTCCTGGATGATTTATGATCTGGTTGGTAGCTTACGGTGGCTGCTTGCACTGATGTTACTTACTTGGGGATTTTGTTTTTCAAGTGTCTATATTGCTGAAGCTGAACTCACTTCCTCGTAACTGTTCTCTTGAAATCAGTTTTCTGCTGTTTTAGTTGCTAACAGAAGCGAACCCCAAGTTAAATTTCCAGCTGAACACGCTATGGTTTAACACCTGCACTGACTTTAAAATTGTTTGGGTGCCTTTGGCCAAACACATGAAACAGCAGTGATGCTTCTCTGATGTTTTGTGTCACTGCTGGGAAATATTTTTTAATTGTGACAGGAATAGTTTAATGTATTGAAATAAGGCAAAATGAATTTGGATTTTATTATCTTTAATGGAAAAAACCCCAAACCCAACCTGCCCAATGTGAAAGATACTCCCTGGAATTATGCCTCAAGTACCAGGTCTGATTGGGTGTAGTTGTATCTATTACTGGATGTTGGTGGATTTTTCTATAAAACTTTTGACAGATCTTAAGTATGTGTTCTTCTATAGGACTTTCTGTGGTATATGCCAAGTGCAGGTTATGCTTTGGTGCAAGTCTGTAGGTCTTAAGTTATGCCAGGAGAGGTTTAGATTGTATATTAGGAAAAGTTTCTTCACCAGAAGGGTGGTGAAGCATTGGAACAGGCTACCCGTGTGGGTGGCAGAATCACCATCCCTGGAAGCATTTCAAAAAGACATAGAGGCAGTGCTTAGTGACATGGTTTAGTGATGGACTTGGCAGTCATGGATTAGCAGTTAGACCTGATGATCTCAAAGGTCTTTTCCAACCTAAATGATTCTGTGATCATTGAGAATAAAAAGGAGAAAAATACTTCTTGATTTCTTAACTGTTTATGATTAGATATTTATCTTTGATATTGCTAGTTGAACACATGTAGTCAAATTGTAATGGCTGCAATGCTAAGATACTAAATAAAACTAACGTGTTCTCCTCAGCAACCGCTTGGAAGATATGAAAGACAGTTATGAAGAAAAACTGGAGAGCAAATTTGAAATGTATAAAGAGGCCATTAAGAAACATGCATATGTGTGCGCAATGGAACAAATTGAAGACCACTATGTTTCCATAGAAGAATTTCTAGCTGAACAAGAGAAAGTTGAGGTAAGACTTGACTGCTGCTAAAAAAATGTGCTACCTTCTTAACTGTAAATTTTGCTTTCCCTTAACAGTCATTCAGGAATCCTAAATGCAACACTGAATGGTCAAAATAACTAGCAGTTCAGCCTGGCTGTTCTGGTGTCCAATGCTAAACCAAGGATAGAGATGTCATTCTGTCTAATGCTACCTGTAGCGTATGCTTAAACATCCTGATGTTGAGGGCACACTTCAATTAAATCAGTCATCTTTATCTCTGTAGTGCAATAACTGGAACACCTAGAGTGATGGTGTATACAGCAGACTGGCTTTGTGGAGATCCTTGGGATTGTAGGCTATAAAATTGTTGTGGTTTAACCTGGCAGGCAGCTAAACACTATGCAGCTGCTTGCTCGCTCCCCCACCCCAGTGGGATGGACAGAATTGGGGAAAAGTAAAATTTGTGGGTCAAGACAGACAGTTTAATAGCACAGAAAAGGAAGGGAAAATAATAACATAATTACAATATACAAAATAAGTGAATCACAGTGCAATTGCTCACCACACACTGACTGATGCCCAGCCAGTTCCTGGGCAGCAGCCAGTGGCTAGCTTCCCAGTTCATATATTAAGAATGACATCATATGGTATGGAATATCCCTTTGGCCAGTTCAGGTCAGGTGTTATGGCTGTGTCCCCTCCCAGCTTGTGTGCCTCGGCCTACTTGCTGGTGGAGTGGTGTGAGAATCTGCGAAGTCCTTGACCTAGTGTAAACACAGCTTAGCAACAACTAAAACATCCATGTGTTATCAATATTATTTGCATTCTAATCCAAAACACAGCACTGTACCAGCTACCTGGAAGAAAATTAACTCTATCCCAGCTGAAACCAGGACAAGAGTAAAAAGCTAGCCTGAAAAGCTGGTGGGGAACTTAGTACAGGGTAGGTATTCTCAATATAATGGATCTCACCTCTGAAGGTCTAGAGGGAGGACTGTGGGATAAGAAACTGTGATGAGAAATTAAACTTTATGCAGGGGAGAACTTAATCTCCTGAATGTACTTACACCTAGAACTGCTTAAAGTTGGCATCAGCAAGTTTTTATTCCTTTTGCAACTGAGCTGTTAGCTATGTGCAGCTGTTATCAGTCTTCACTTCTAGCCTCTGCATAGATGGCTCAGTGTATCCAGGCAACAGATGAGGCCTGTGGGTCTCAGTCTTTTCAGAAGGTCTGTAGTGGAAGAACAGAACTGCCGTGTATGCCAGAGGTGCTTTCTCCCTGCCCTCTCCTGTCCAGGAGCCAACAAGTTGTCTCACTCCACTGGTAGTCAAGTTCCTTTCAAGACATGAGGGAAGTGGGTTTCTGTTGTTGATTCTGATACTTAAACATTTCTGCTTTTGCAGCTCTCCATTCAGGTGGTGATAAGTAACACTGTGTTGTGTAATGACCTCTGGCTTTCCAGCTCCTTAACACTTGTGTGTTTTCCCCGCTTAGGCTCTGTTTTTATGTTCACTTAACCCCTAGTATACACCATTTTGGGGTGGAGGAAAAGAGCGTTAATAGGGCTCTCTGTATTTATGGCTGCCTCTCACACTGACCATGAGGGTGCATAAAGGAAGAATTAAAGAACCAGATGGCCTTGGTAGCAAGTCAGATGATAAACTGACCTAAGATATAAAATTCTTAATTGACAAAGGAGAGCACAACATGGAATCTGAGTAGGCAGCTTCAGAGAGCCAGAATTAGATGAATAACTTGATGGTGACATGTCTGATTTCTCACTCTGAAATACCACCCTAGCAATCTGATGGGTACTGAAAAAAGACTGAGGTTAAAATTCAGTTCTATAAAATATTTTCTTACTTATTGAGGAAGCTAACTGGCAACAGCGTTTAACACAGATGCACCAAAGTTTCCTTTCTGCCATATGGTTACTTGTACCTTGTATGTAACTTGTATGGTTACAGTTTGGAAATCTGCAGACTTGAAGAATTGACTCCTGTGTAAAGTAACTTATTCCTAGAAGGTCTTGCAATCAGAGTGTTATTCCTTACTGTAATTTCTCAACTATAACATCATAACTTCCACCTGTGAAATTATTTTTAAATCTGCGTATACATGTGTAATATAATTGAAGGATGTACAGTAGTGCATCAGGTTAAGCAGGAATTTAGACTAGTTCTACCATGTGCCTTTTTTTCAGGATAGAGAGAGAAGAATACTGCAATTGGAGAGGCAACTTGATGAACAGTCAGGGAGGCTGTTGGCTCTGGGAAGTCTGAATTCAGATAATGTACTGACTACTGAAAGTAACATGGAACTAGGTAGGAATCTAATCTTGGATATTCAAAGTTCAATTTATTTTTGGTATTGTATATAAACAAGAAAACTTTTCTTTTGACTACAGATCTTATGAACAAGATGAAGAGAGCCAATGAAGGACTGCAGAAACAATGCAAAGAGAAAGAAGAGGTAGCTCTTGCTTAGTATTTAACAAATGTGGGGGTAATGGTCCTAAACTCTGGCATGGTTCAATGTTTAAAGGTAGACATGTAGGCGAAAGGTCAACATGCTGTAGACAAAAGCATGAAGAATCCTGCATATAGGTATCAAGTCTACAAAAAAGCCCTTGTGTAATTGTAGATTATTCTTGTGAGAGATTGGCTGTGTTCTGGCTTTACTCTAGTTTGTAAAGGTACCTACTACTGTAACAAGTCACATTGTGAACACGATGCAAGTTGGAAGTGGGGAAGTATATAGCCTTGTACTGGAATTTGTTGCAAACATTTCTGCCATGGCCTCGGTGCTTTTCTTCCTGAAATGCTGCCTGCTTGTGCTCAAGGGAACGGTTATAGAACCTGGTAACAGTTTAGACCTAGAGCTAAAATAGTGCCTTAAACCAGTCCTTTCTGTAAGTTTTGAATTCCACTGTCCTTTTAAATGTAAGGAAAAGGTAATGTCTGTTCTTCAAACAAACAAGATCCTTGTGTTCTGAATAACATATAGAGGCAGAAATTATAAGCTTTAGGCTGTGTTATGGAAAACAAATTTTTAGGTATTGCATTTTTAATTTATACCTTGGATGAGCTTCTTGTAAGGCTACAGTTAGTTTCCCATGTTTAAAGGGTATGAGGAGGAGGGAAGAGAGAAGCCTTGCTCCTTTCATTAGAGACAAATAGGAGTAGGGGCTGGAGAAATAGTTCCAGCTGGTTCTAATAAACCATGTAAATAGAAAGTGAACTTAATCCCTTTCTGCTGAGAAAGTGTGCTCCAAAAATAACTTTTTCCTTACCAAGTTTAATGTCTCATGTTATGGCCCTGGCATTTGTTTTGTAATGCTGTTCTTGAGAGCTCTACATCATTTTCCATTTCCTATGTCAATTTCAAACTTTGAAAGTCTGGCTTTTATGCTTGATATGGGGATACAATATTGATTGTTTTGTGTGGCTAGGAAGTGTTAGAATGATGGGATTGCTGCCTGGCAATAACTGAAGTGAGAGCAGTTTAGAGCAGCTGATTCCATCAGTGCCTGTCTGCTGCTTTGCCTCACATCTGTTGATGTGTGAACAGTTCACTACTTTTTCCCTGCATTCCCCGCCCCTTCCTATTCAGCCATTAAATATGGACAAAGAGTGTGTGGGGTTTTAGCAACCTATATATTTTCCTTCCAACCTTGTAGAAGTAAATTAGTGATAGTTATAATGTTAATTTTGCTGGTTTAGAGTTTTTCTCTCTCAAGACTTAATCCATCAATATTCCCATCAGAAAGGTGAGGTTATCTGTTGTAACTGTGCTCCAATTCACTATGTGAATAGTGTCAATGAGACAAGAGCATTCTTTTAACTACCTTTACTGAAAAGGAACAGACTGTTCCAGAAGTTGCTTAGTCTGTGCTGGTCTCTTGATTGACAGGTCTCTGTAAATGTAGTAGCTTCAGCACAATAGCACATGAATGCTCCACCATTTTATCACTAGCAATGAGAGGTTGGGACATTAGAGCTTGAGAGAAGCAGACTCCTTCATGGCTTTGATCTTGTTTGCACTGTTCAGTATTAATCGGAAATACCTACAGTATCTGAGTTCTAGTCATAAACAAAATTAATGTAAAACATGCTGTCTTGAACTTCAGTGTGTATGGGGTTTATTTTCAGCTTATAAAATCTCTGAAGTTTAAAATACAGAAATTAAATGAAATGCTGCTAGAAGCTACTGAAGGCTACAGAAAAATGGCAGAAGAGAACAGTGAACTGAAGCATACAGTCATGCTCAAGGTTTGTCAACAATTTAAAAGCAACTTTAATCTATTTGTATCTGTAGTTGGTACTGGCTATTTCTGCATCGTTGTATGTGTAAAAACACAGTTTAATCTTACTAAATTCTTTTGATGTTAGCATTTTCCTGAATTATGAGCTCAGAGCCCTTGCATTTCACCCCCTGACTTTGTCTTGTAAGACAAGAATAGTTTTTTAACTTACCCTGTTGACCAAGTCTATAACTTGTCAGCACAGAGTTAACCTGCTAATCTAAAGATGCCACCAATTACTGTCAAGCAAAGTAAATACTGCTCAGAACTCTAGTCACAAAGTGTTTTGTTGAGGGCAAGCAAGGTGTCAGTGCACAAATGTTAGTACGAGACTTAAGGATCTATGGTTTTAAAGCTATACTGATACTCCTGTAGAGGTGACAAAGCTAGATAAGAGATATGGGCAGGTAAACTATTTAATACTGAACTAGAAGTAAGCTTCCCTTCAAAAGCAGGGATTTAATAAAATTGACAGCATCTAACCTTAGATATCAACTAGATTAATGAAAATTTTAAACTGTTGACACTTTGCATCTATGCCTCACTTGTAATCTGCAAGTGAAGCAAGGCAGGTGTAAGACTGCTTAGTGATGTTTTACTTTGAACACTGAATTACCTTTCATGTGCTTCTTGGTCTAAGTCTGAAAACTATTCATCTTGAACCTTGTTTCTTAATTGGTTCTAAGACATAGGTAGGTGACTTTGTTAACCACAAGGATTAGAGAGCATCTTCTGCCCACTCAAAGCAGTCCTAGTTAGCGGACTTAGAACTATGGTAAGAGTTTTGATTTGACCAGTTTTGCTTTCACTAATTACAGGTTAGGACAGGAAAACCTTCGCTAGTTGGTTCTTAGAACAACAGCAATTCTCTGCATAGTGTGCTTAAGCATTTAAGCATCAGCTTCTTAGTCAGACTTGGTCTCTAACTAATTCAATGGCCCCATAGTTTGCTGTCCTCTAAATTACATAAAAGTAATTCAGAAGAAGTGAGTACTGAATCACCGTTTGGCATAGTAATAACAAGATGTGTACTGTTGTAGTAAAATAGTCTGAAGCAGAAAATCAACGACATGAAAATGCCCTTGGAGTGTTCACATACCTAACGCAGCTTTATCCTCATAGGATCAGGAAGTGAATAGTCTTCAGAACTGGGCTAAACGTGTTCTTGAGCTTGAAGAAACAGTGTCTTCCCTGCAAAAAGAACTTGATGAACAGAAAAAACATTTCTCTATAGAGGAGTCAAAACAAACCCAGAAGTTTGTTGGCTAACCTGAAATCCACAGCAGCAGCCACTGCTAGTACACCTCTTGGAAAAGGCTGGGGGAAGTATGAAGATGCTTCACCCTTTTCAAGAAAACAATTACTATTGGTTCATAAAGCAAAAGAATAATATTTGTTTAAAGTATGCAATTACTGGGCTGCTTAATCAAACTGTTGGTAGCTTTTTC
The DNA here is from genome assembly GCF_023634155.1 of Falco peregrinus. NCBI lineage: Eukaryota > Metazoa > Chordata > Aves > Falconiformes > Falconidae > Falco > Falco peregrinus. The sequence goes on from NC_073723.1 coordinate 48,069,454, forward strand.
TCACTCTTAAATGCCATCTTCACTGTCATGTTAACTGAGAGCAAAATGTTTAATACAGAACTTCTTAAATTGAATCAGGGTTGAATATAGAGCCATGTTAAGTTTAAGTCTAAACTGGTGCTTTTACTGTTATAGTGTTGTGATTTGAGAAATAATATTTTTAATTCTTGAGTAAATGTATGGTCTTCTATATTGATGTGTGATTCATGCAGTGAGATGTTCCTCCTGCTGCTTGTTACCTTTTTAAATTGAGTATTTAATTTCATTGTTGATTCCTAGAAATCAGATGGCTTGTAAACTTAATATCAAGTAGATGAAATAGCTTGGTTCTTCAGTTAATATTTGGGCTTTGACCTGGAGACTGCCATCCTGGGATGAAAGAGCAAATTTCTGGAAGAGGCAACAAAATGAGGTCTTAGCTGAAAAATAGCATGCCAGATAATGGTTTTATAAAGGAACTTGTTTTAATATCAATTGGATTTCCACTAAGAATAATGCATTAGACTTTGAAAAATCTATTTATAATAAAATTTTTCTACTGCTAAACTAAGCTCTGACTGTTCATTTTATAAAACCAGTGAGAAACTGTGAAATCAAGATAAGGAAAGATCATAAATTTGGAGGCCAAATGATCATAGTGACTGGCATATGATGATTTTAAGTTGAAAGGATCATAACCCTCATTACATTTATCTAGTAACTCAAGGAAGGAAGATGAGAGCATGATAAAATTTGAAATCGCTTTCTTGGAGCAATTTCAGTGTGTGTTTTTTTCTGACTACTGTGAAGTACCGCGCCTATAACTGCTGGAGAATTGCTTTAGAACAAGGCAGAATCTGTAAGTAAATAGTTTTGATCGGTCCCTGTAACACTATTTCTCACGGCCGAAGGGGACCCAGTTCAGAGCAAGAACCTCACCCTCCCTGTGGAGACACTAGGTGGTGCAGCCTTCCTGTGTGACACAGAACAGCCCTTCTCTGGTGTGACTCTTGTCAGGTCTCCAGTTTTGGGTCTGTCTGTGGAAATGCAGTGGTAAGTAATCTCTCTAATATGTCTTTAATCGGGCTGGAGATGTAGCACTTGAGCCGTGCTGGTTCTCATATTTTGAACTGTTTCTGTTAAATATAGCTTATCCGGCTCTAGTAGTTCTTAAAGGCCTATAATCTCTCCCAGGTAGAATTTCTAAAATATTATTCTACTCCTACACAAACTATTCTAGCTATTAAAAATATTTTGGTGGAGTGATACAATACACCCAGTGTTGATCCCTTGAATAAGAAAGCTGTAAATGTACAAATTGATCTAACAGCAGCAATATTCAAACAGAAGTTAAAAAAATAAAATCATCAGAACAGGCTAATGCTGGAAACTTTCTATAATACCATTTCAACTGATTTAGTGCTATACCATGGCTTGTCTGTCACTTGTCTGAGAGTTTTATGTTGGCAAGTTTGTTACGCTAACTATAACCTCTAATTCCCTGAGCAACTGCTGTTTCCACATTCCCTCCTACTTCCCAGAGCACTTTGGCTGGCTACAGGAAATGGTTTGAAAGACAAGGTTACATTACCTTAAGCTATCAATTTTTTTTAAAATAAAATGAAGCCTGTAGCGAAGTACTGACCAGTTTTTAACTGTAATACTTTCCAAAGAGTTTCAAGGGACTGTATTGCTATTACATTAAAGACTTTTGAGAAGCTGTTTTTAAGGACAGCTGAGGGCTGACTGCTTCTCTTCCTGCCCTCCAGACCAAAAAGCAACACTCAAAAGGATTCAGAAATGGCTGGTTTTGTCCTTTTCAGCTTCTCAAAGCTGAATGGGTATAAGGAAAGCAGAATCCATTAATCTTGTTAGTGGTGATGAACAGATGTTTCCCTGTTCCACACGAAGCTACCACTCTAGATAGAACATCAGCCATCTGTTTTATCTCAAATTACTACCATACAACTTGCTTCAGATTAAGTGTTTATTAAAATTAAAAATCACCATACAATAGAAACTATTTACATATTTAACTGATAGTCTGCCTAAACTGCACAGTTTGACTGAAGGAAGCCAATGGAAGAGAAAAGCAATGAATATTTATGCTGCTGAACTTCAACTGCAGTGCAGGCACACTGAAGAGCTACATCAAAAGGGGTTTTAAGCTTCTGCAAAGTACCATTTGCCTAAACAATTGGGCTGAGGGGTGGCAAAGATGTACAGGGTTTCAGCTGTAAGAACCACTGTCACTGGGGAAAAAAAATACTTTTTGCTCTAGTTACATTGCAATTACACTAGCTCAGTTGTTTTGGTAAGGAATTGATAGAACATTTCAATATGTAGAGCTTGGCAAACTACATTCACTGTTATGAATTAGATTACTGAGCAATGAAACTTGTAGTGTCACTGCAATGTAACCTGATATCCTATTGCATATTTCCACAAATTGTTTTTGATAGTGCTAGAGCTGGTTTTAGCTTTAAAACAGATTTGAGGTTAGTTAATTAAAGCAGCAAAAATATAAGGAATATTCTTGAATAATCAGAGGATTAAAAATTAAGATTAAGATATTTTTCATTGGTAACAGTCTTAGTGACTGCAATGAAAGTATTAACTTCCTTCAAAATCCTGTGCTTTCCCATAGATTTCAGATGATGACTTTAGCCTTGTGGGAAACTAAGGTTGAACACAGAGCTAGGTTTGCTGCTGCTTCTGCCATCATGGGTGTTCATATTGCACTTCTGCATCTGTGATGACTGTGCGATGCTTTGGAAAGGATTTTAAGTTTAGTATGAGTAATACAGCAGTAAAATGGAATCATCTTCGGTGTAAAGAATTACATACACAAACCTTCCTTAAAGGAAACCATGATACTGTTTAGAAAGCCTTACAAGAGGTGACAGTACTCCAGATACTAACGTGAAATAACAAGGATATAAAAATAAGACATCACCACATCTTAAATATGTATGTTTATCCTTCAGGACTTTCTTTTGAAAACAGCTGTTCCTGTATTTTCTTTCCCCTTTTATAAAGGTCTCCTTGTAATGTATTGCCTGGCTTGGATCTTAAGAAGGGGTTGTCAAGCTGTACCAGTGTGTGATTGCTTTCCTTCCTTCTCTCTCCCCACCCCAAAAAGCCTGCTTGTTTTGGGATGTTTCTGCAGATGCAAAACAAAACATTTAAGGAGAACTTGATGCTTTAGAGAAACTGTTTTAACCAAATAAAAACATTATTCTGTTTCTGCAGAATTACTCTTTCCTTCAGTATTTCAGCTTCCACACTTGGTGAAGACATCCAAACTCATGAAGTAATTGGTTTGAGCAGTCTGTCCAAATAATAGTCTGTGCCAATGAGCCATGTCAATAGAAAAAGTGTTCTTTGTTCTATGGCTGTTGTTGATACTGCCCTTCTGTTGCTGTGTAGAAGTCATCAAGCACACTCTGTAGATAATCAAATGTTGGCCTCTCTTCTGCTTTGTCTTTCCAGCACGTTTTCATGATATCATAAAGCTCTGCTGGACAGGTTTCCATGCGTGGCATTCTGTACCCACGCTGAAGAGCAACCATCACATCTGAATTGCTCATACCTTCAACAAAAAAAGAGAAAGTTTTGATGAAATTATTTAAATTCCTGAAGAAACATTTTTATTTACTTCACTCTAAAGATCTTCACCTAATAATACAAGACTGTTGCTGCTTATTAAAAGTAGCTACTAATATGAGTTTAATAAACAAGGAAACAAGGCTGAGGTCTGCACTAGCAACAAGGGACTTGCTCTGAAAAGCCAGGGGGGAAGATTTGTTTCCCCTGTTGAGTGTCACAATCTCTTTAGTGCCAAGTCTAAGATGACTGTGGGAGCGATCATAATTCTTCTCTCCAGAACCAGCTCTGTTCTGTTCCTCTGAGGGGTCCCGCCACCGTTTGTTCTGCTTCCAGCAGTGCTAATACGCACAGCAAAAGCCCACCCTGGCATCAGCTTTTGTCTCTAGCTGTGGAAATTCTAACGTGCTTGCTGTAGACCCCATCCATCCTGAGCCAGACAGCAGCCTACCTGCTTATCCAGACTGCCAGTCATCCTGCACAGTGTAGTAATGCGCTTCCAGATTGTCTTCTACATCAGCTTTTGTGTGAAAGTGCTGCTGATTGCAAGATCCTGGACATAATCACTCATGATACCATTACTTGTAACGGGCAATTTCCTCTCCCTTCATCATCCTATTCCTATTGTGTGAAACCATCTTGCCAGCTGTGTTGAGCTTTGCTTTGTTTCTCCGTTAATGTTTTTCTTTCAGAGGATAAGAACTGTAACTACCAGAAGTGCATCCTGAGCCTCACATGCCAACTAATGTCAAGTGAGAAAGGCCTGCCCTGGGCTCCATCCTCCTCCTCCTCTCTTCTCACCTCTGGTGTCATCCCCCCCTTTTTTTAAAAAAAAATCCTTGAGAGGTTGGTTCACAGAGCGATTTCGACCTCTACTCTCAGAAGGCCAGCTATGCCGGGACCAACGCTTCCCACCCAGAAACCTGGTAGGTTTCAGCCTGTCCCTTCCTCTGCAAATCTTATGCAACCCAGTGGAGTAATTGTGCCAGGATTACCTTCTCCGGGACACAAAATCTAAGCTTTCTGTACTCCAGTGAATACTGTTCCTTCTGATGACTGGGCATGCAGGAAGCACCAGTGAAGACTTTCTCTTTTGAGAAAGCTATTCCAGACCCCACAGCCAGTGGCTGCTCCTTAGGCTAAATGCTCCACGTGGTGCAGTTCTGCCTAAGACTACAGTATCTCATGGTTTTCTCAGATGACCCTGCCTCTGGTCAGGAGCAGCGTGACACTGACTGCTCCTGCATATACACCAGTTCCCCAGAGGCATGGCCAGAGCAGCTCCGCTCTGCTGAATGGAGGCAGGACGCGTCCTGCTCCAGGCAAGGTCAGCAGTGGAGATGCAGATGTGGAGCTTCCCCGAGTACTTGGTGACTGTGTAGCTCTGTTGTTGCAGACTACTATGTGGATCTTTTTCTGTGTTATCTGACTACTAAAGCTACGATTTAAGCCCCTTGGCAGGTAAGGACACATTTGAATTACAACCACTGACAACTTTATCCGGTATGACTACTTGGATTATTCAAGATTACTATAGTTCATATAGTTGACTCCAGTTCAAGCCTTTTGGCTTTAACCTATTCTAGAAATATTGTTAGCCATGTAATCTGAGTCTGGATCGGAGTGCTTGCTTTGGGCACATGTTTTATATTTTTTGTCCCTCTTTGGAAGGAGGAGTGAAGTTTTCCTGAGCTAATCCTGCCCACATGTGTAGAAAAAGTATATTTGAAGTGGAATGGCATGCTGTCACAGAATAAGGAATTACTGCTATATAAAGACAAAATAAATAGAGGAAGAAAGTCAATAAAGCATTTTACAGAAAACAGTGATCTGACTGCTTGAGCTTAAAGAAATGGATTGTATGTAAAGTATGTACTAAAATAGTTATACTTTGCAAACTCTTAGTTAACTGTGTGTTGCTACATGAGGACTGCAGCTACTGGGTTTTTGTGAAGAATGGGGCTGATTCTGTGGGTTTAAATGTTTTTACAGGATTCTGGTCAGATCTACTGTCTGTAGGACTGATTGTTACATTCTGAATGTCTAGGACAAAGCCTGTGCTTCAGCTACCCTGCAGGAAAACCATTTAAGTAAGTTCGCGAGACAAAAAATGAAAATACTTTTATCAGTATTACATAGTAAATACATCGTGAACATACTTGCATACGTTTGGGGTTTTACTCAAAACAAGAAGGCTTACCTGTCTACCCCACAGTCCAAACAGTATTCTCAAAATAGCTACTGGTTTAACTTTCCCTTTTTTTTTTTTTGTTTTTTTTTTTTTTTGTTGTTGTTGTTGTGGCTAATTACCTAGCTCATCAAAACTACATCCTAATCAGTAAAATAAATATATCCCACACTTACACCCTCTTAAATTCTGGCAAAGGGCATTAGCGCTAAAGATTTGATACGTGTCTGTTAATTCGTGCTGTGGTACCTGTTAAGCTTCACAGATAAAGACTTATTTCTTTATGTTAGAGCCTGAGAAATTATGTGAACACAGGGGTGTGGAGGAAGAATCCCACTGTACAGAAAGCAGCATATCTTGTGAAAAGCAGTGGACATAACTGGAATGCAAGTATAGATGTTGCCAGTATTTGGCATACTAGATAATCACCTGGAAATTAGTTTTAACAACCAATTCAACTTATTTTCCCAGAGAATCAGATACTTGTTTCATATTCCAGAAGTAGTTCCTGAAACTATGGTCCCACTAATTGAGTTTCTCAGGAAGAGAAACAGCTGTTGGAATTTAAGAACAAAGATCACAAAAGCTCCAAGTTTCTTGGCTGGAAATGCTTCCTACCAAGTTGCCTGCCTAGATTTTCTTCATAGGTATTAACTACTTGCCAGTTTCAACTCAAACTGTTTCATAAGTAGCTTTATGCTGAATATTCTCTAATTGCTGGAGCTGGTTAATAATTGAAAATAATATTTTGAAGCATTGCCATTAGAACTGAAAAACCAATTCACTGTTTCTCTCCAGTGGCTGCTGGGTACAGCCTATCACCAGGTTACTCTTGCCATGCCGGGGTAATTTGCCCAAATCTGTCACCTCTCTATATGTAAAGTAAATTGCTCACCCATTTATTTTGCTGTCCTTCTGATTCTTCAGTATCAACCTTCAGTCTAACAGGCTATTTCAATTTGTACCTCTATTTAAAATAGACATATATCCCTCTTCCAGTTTAATGCAAGCAATGCCTGCAAAATATTGGAATCTTCAGTATGCAGTCAAGAGGCTTCTGCTTCTAATTGCTGGTTGACTAATGAATCCAACGTGTATGGCCTATTTATGGTGCTCATAAAATGCTCCCATATTTAGAAAAACATATTGCCCAGACTTCCCCTAGAAGAGGTATTTTCCCACAGTAGCACATCAGTACTGTGTCTGCTGTACAGATTGATTTTGTTCTTGAAATAAAAATACGGTATGTTTTATGGAGGTAAAGAGAAAGCAGACTTAGCTGCAGAATTAAGTATTGGATTGGGGTTTGTATTTCTGTAGTGCTGGTTTCCAGGTGAGCTTGTAGGTTCGTTCAGGGAAGGACAATTTTCAAGTCATCCAGAAATAGCCTTGTGAGCCCAGCTCAGCGTAGGCAACTGTCTGGATACGTAGGCATGTGCTAGTGGGGAAAAAATAGAACTCCAACTGTGGGAAGAACCATGCATTAGTTGGCTGCATGTAATGCCCATCTGATCCTTCCTGGGGACATCAGCAGTGTTAGGAATAGCTTTGGGAGGACCTGCTAGTCAGTCACATATTTTATAGCCCTTACCTAAAAACCAACCCAGAGCATATGTTTAAACGCTTAGCTGTGCAAGCAGCCCTATCACCTCTTGAAGTTTAAGGGGGCTACTCTTGAGCTTAAGTGCTTTTCTGGACTGGAGCCTTACCGAGCAATGAGAATGTCTGGTTTGGCTTTACCTCTTATATGGAAAGTCGGTATGTTCTTCTGTAACACAGTGTAAAAGTTGGCTGCCGTCATCCCTCCCCTGCTGTCCCAGCCTCAGGGGAGCTCTGGTCTCCCTGTGCCCTGTACTGTCATTTCAGGGACTTGGGTCTGCCCCTTTGCCATCTCTGGCAGTTCAGGACGCAGAATTCCAGCTACTTGTGAAGTGGTGGTGAAAATGTTTTCACTGTTTAAACAACAAGAGCTGCTGCACTGGAAGTACTGGGAAAGCTTTCCTTGGATGAAATACCTTCTCTCCCTTTACTGCCTATAAACTGCAGGATCTTAAGGGTTCTTCTCATAAGTTACTCCTTCTATGAGATGTAAGTATATGTACTTTTCCCCATTTGCCCGCAAGATAAGACAATTTAGGTCAACTTTCTATGACCTCAGTAAGCTTAAATAAATGCAGTCTGCTGCCCGGAGTTATCAGCTACACCTGAGATGTGGCGATTTTGTGTGCATAAAAATACCCTTCATACATGCTGTCTCAGTGTGCTGGAAACATTAATATGTATTTTGTTTTACAGAAAGAAAAATGAAACATGAAGCATATAACCATTTCACAGCTACCTAATGCGACCATAATTGATGTAGTCCTCTGTGGTCTTGCACCTGAACCACATGGAACAAAAAAGAGTAAATATTCCTAGCAGTACATCGACACTGCTTTAGGTTCTGCTTTCATATTTGTTTAGATTAGCTAACACTGACAAATTATTACAGCCTATTTGCTTGTGAAAACACGCTTTCTTAGTACTTTCACATATTACAATATTAAAAACCCCAGCAGCTTACACAGCACCATTAGAACCTGTAAGCACTGCATCCTCACTATGGGACTGTGCTTCTGACCATAAAGCTGGGATCTGTGACAACGCAGCATTTGCTGCAGTTGTAACACCTTTTAAATATAAAAAAATGACTGTGTTCACGGTGCCATTATTCTGTTTGCTAAAATTGACCCCAGAGAGGCATGTGGTTTACACATATGGTGGCTATGACTTTTCAAAGCAGTAACATTACCTACAAGACATTTTCCAAATCACTGCTGTTGCTACTGTCAGATGCCAGCTCTTTCCCTGCATATTTTCTGTGCGTTTTAATGCCAAAGTATAAATACAGAGTGACGGTATAAACACACGCCATACCTGGATAAGGAATCTTTCCATATGTAACGATTTCATACAGAAGAATCCCAAACGACCACACGTCAGATTTAATAGTGAAAGATCCATAGTTAATTGCCTCTGGTGCTGTCCATTTAATAGGGAATTTTGCGCCTAAAAAAACCCCAAAACAGTACAGTCTCAATTAGTCAAAGGCAAATTTAAGCACTCAACGTCGTCACTGAAAGGTCTTAGATGACTTGCCTATGACACCCCTGCGTTAGCAGTTACCAGCATCTCCTTCTGTCCAAGAGTTATCAGCATTTCTGCATTTCACATTCACCCTTACATACAAAAGCAGTAGCAAGTCATACCTTAAAATACTGTCTTTCATGTATAATTAACTGATTTTAAAAAAAACGCACATAAAAGCAAACTCCTTCCAGTTACATAAGAAAAGTTCAAACAGTCTTTGTTGGGCAATATTACATTAGCTCTTCAGACAACGAAGAGTAATACTAATGATTCTCTCCGTGCACTTTTTAGCCTGCTCTATCATTCTGGCACAAAATATCAGGTAAGCTATGAAACTTTTCTGAATGGCAGAAAACACATCAAGAAAACTCAGCATAAAGAATTTGTAACCTGAAAGATTCATTTAATCAATATACAATGTCTAGATCTAGCTAAAACCCACAGATATGGGTTCTGTACCTCTGAAAAGTGCTTAATCAGCCCCTTCCCTCTGATCTATTGCATACTGTTAGTGGCTGCTGAATAGCTCGTCTTCCTTTAATCACAACTGTAGTGCATTGTTCTTTTTCTTCCTCGTACCTCAGTTCTTCCCTTCTCATCCTACATTACCACAGTTTCCACCCAGACTGTGTGAAAATATGAGGTAGTGTCTTTAAAACGAGGGGGAAAGCCAGCCAGCAAACCAGCTCTGCAAAGTTACTCTAATGCAATCTGTGCATGGGAGCATAAACAAAAATTTTTCACTACAACAAACTGACTACGCACTTCTTGAAAGGATCCTTGACAACATTAGCAAAACACACAGAGCAAACCCCAGGCAAATATCTTTAACAGTATAATTTCCCCTCTTGACAGTCCCGGCCCTGCTGCGATGTTGCCTCCCATCCGTGTGCTGAACAGGGATGTGACCCAGTCTCCCAGTGTCCCTACCCGTAGCAGCAATGCCACTGAACATGCAAATCAGTGTGCTGCAGCTCCTAAAGCAGCTTCAAAAAATAAACTGTTCTGCTAAAGGTTTTCTTGTTACCAGCAACTACACCTGCTAGGGTGTCTTCCTTTCCCTAAGTGCAAGGAGGTGCATATGGCACTTAAGGATGTGAAGAGAAAATAAGATCATATTTTCTTGACATTTAATTCAGCGGGTTGGAAGCTGTGGCGGTGCAATTAATTAGTTTAATTTAGAAAAAATGGTGTGCAGTTAAGTACGCTTCAGTTTTCTTTGTTCTTCAAATGTATTTAAAATAAACTTTCCCAAAAGCCTGGGGAGCACAGAAAGGGTTATTTGTTTCACAGTTATTCTTTTTCACAGTTGTTTGCATTAGAATGCTGCCTCTAGGAAGCTGTTAAGGCATTTGCTGTCTGTGGTGACCATATTATTGTTAGATACAGCCTCAGTGCCTCCCAGGGGCTGAAGTTCTAAAGACAAAATAAGAATACGTACCTTCCCTTGCTGTGTATTCGTTGTCTTCGATGACTCTCGCTAATCCAAAATCAGCAATTTTGCACATCAGTAAGTCTGAAACCAGAACATTTGCTGCTCTCAAATCTCGATGGATATAATTTTTTCTTTCTATGTATGCCATTCCTTCTGCAATCTGCAACCAAAACAACAATTTTGATATTTCAACACCACACATCACCATCAGCACGTCAGACCTCTGTTCTTTCAAGGCATCAAGAAAGCTGCACTCATTTATCCATTACCAGTATCTTTGGAGCATTTTTTAGATGGAGTCAAGGAAAGGGTGATTGCCATGGAAAACCTATGTGTAGATCCAGTCCTGCAAAACTTTACAGTAGCAACTTCAAAAGAATTGTCTGGGTGAGTAACAGCTGGCAGGATTAGAGACGTGTATTAGAGACATTTCCTGAAACAATTAGAATGTTCCTAAGATTTCTACTAAAATAATCTCTTGTCCAAATTATTCATCAGTTTATTTCCTAAATACTAAGAAAATCGAAAGAATTAAGTTAAACAAGATACAGGTGTTCTCTTAAAGACTGATGAAGCAACAGCGCAGACAGAGTTAAAAAAACCCAGCTTTCTATTTACCCAGTACAGGCCTGGGCAGTAAGGAAACAATTAGTAAGATAGGGAAAAAAAACCTTTACTTTCTTCTACAGTAACATGTACCTGCTCATACATGAGGAGTGTTTGGCAACAGCCAGCTCTCAGATACTATCGTAAGTAAATTTCATTTGTATTCCAGCAGCCCAACTTAATTTCCCAGTGCTTGGGAGCTGTCAGTTTTCCTCTTCCTTGTGACACTCTGGTGACGGGTCATTCCCAGGCAAGGCGCACGGTCCAGCCTGTGCCGCAGGTACCTCTCCAGGACACGTGTGGGTGGCTGGCAGAGCCCTTGCTCTCAGCCACAGGTTTTGGGGAATGCACAAGCTCTCAGATTTGCTAAAGAAGCAGCACTAGGGGTCCTTCTCCAGTGCCAGTCCCCAGCACACTCATATTTGGGCTCTTTCCTCCCCACCTCCGGAGAAGGCAAGTGCACGGATCCCTTCTCAGTGCCAGAGGAGCTCCTTTCAGCTCTGCAAGTAAAGCAGGCAGGAGCACCTGACCAAGTTTTAAGAAAACATTAACATAACTTCTGCTTATCCATTTTTAAAAAGTCCCCGCACACGCTGTCACCACTTACAACACAAAACCACATGGTCTTTGTTCCTCTTTTTTGGTTTAGGCAATGGAAAAATAGAGCCACTTGCCCACCCACTGCAAACCTCTTCTTACAAACCAATACCTTCTTCAGAGCAGAGCATTACGGTGCCCTTGTACAACGCAGGGGGGTACTCACACTAAACCAGAAAGAAACTCCGATGATGAAGAGAATAAAGAACACCTGCATTTCATATTTTCTAGAAGAAAGATGTTTTATAATGAAGGAAGCAGCTATAGTGAATACTTGCCGCAGAGAGCCTTACTAGAGACTCACAGATGAAAGAGAAGAGCAGTATTTGATGCAGAGCCTGCTCTGCCTCTCTCTCCTCCCCATGCCCAACTTGGGTTTGGGGAGGAATGAGAGACGAAAGAGAAGGTTTTGCTGTAAGATCGGTGCTGAGGTTGGACCGGCCCTCTTGGCAGATATGACCAACACGCAGACAGGCCCACTAGTGTCACCTAAAATACATCAACCATCACAAAGGAATCAACTCTCTTCCTACTTCCCTGTGCACAGATTTAATGTTTGGGCAAACTGCCGGCTGGGGAATGAATAACCACTTCACAAAAAGAGACATTTGTGACAGCAATACTTAAGTGTCCAAGCCCAACCAAGCAAAGCCATTGGAAAGCCTTTTTAATTTCCTCTTATTTGTGCCAGACTCACTGAAGTCATCAGCTGATTAGTCACAAATGAAGAATGTAACATCAAATAATCCATTATGTTCTCAGCAAATACAGACTGCATTTCAGTGAAATTCCAGGACAATGGTTTTGACTGCATTGTATCAGAGAAATTCAAAGAAGCCACATATGTGCAAGCACTTGGGCATGCAAAAAATTCCCAAGTAGGAAAAGAACAATGGGCAAGGATTTTGAATGAGAGATGGAGAGGAAACACAGCAACTGGGCAACTGAATTCACATATCTGGTCACGTCAAACCTTTGCTTGTGGTTAAAAAAAAAAAAATAAAATAAAAAGAGGATTTTTTGATCAAGGGAATGCATGCCAGAGCCCATGTGATAACTCTTTATGATAATTGTTGGGTTTTCATTGCCGAATGATATGGTAGAGAAATTCATGGGAACAAAAGAAAATTAAAGCTTTTTTCCTGCTCTTTTAATGATAACTGGTACTTGTCAAGACTGTTCTGCTGCATGTAGCTGCTACTCAGGAGCAGGATGGGACAGTTAACTGGGGCTTCTGGAATACATTTTGTGGTCTTTAAGAGAGGATTCTGCCCACAATGCACAAGTGTTACTACCAGGAAGGGAGCTGTTTCCCCTTCGCCTTTAATGAACTACTGACATACTTACAGAAATACCCAAGTTAAATCCTTTTAAAAACAAGCAACCAACAAATCTCTAAATACTAGGAACTATGCACCAAGGGTAACAATGGAAGAAAGGCCTTCTGGAAGAAATAAATTACTCCACAAGGCAGCCTCCATACTGTAAAGCTTCAGCTAAAAGTCACGCAATAAATGAATGACTCGGAGCCGCAGTTCTGCGTGCAGCTGTCACCCATGTTTCTCCTCTTTCTACCTGTGAAACAGGGGAATTACTTAACTTTCCGTAACACTTGTTGGTCATTTCACAAATAGGTATAAACCTCTTTCAAAATCCTGAAAGAAAATGGTAACATAAGTATGGAGCAAAGAGTGTTGCTTTCAAAACACGCGTTTCCTACTTTCTCACCTATTTTTTGTAGCTTCTGAAGGTGTTCGAAGAGAGCAGAAAAAGCAGCAGAGGACTTTGAAGCAGGGAGGGGAGAACCTAATAAACCAGCATTTCAGAAGAGGACACTGTACTGTCACAGAAGAGCTACACCTGAAAAGCAAAAGCAGTCACAACCCACAGCCTTCCTTGGTGAAATATCACAGCTGACGTTAAGCAGCACTTAGAGGAACGAGCAGTCCTGTGCTGTTCTTTTTTTCAGAAGGTGAAACTCAGCTTTGTTTTAGTGGGTTTCTGGTGTTTGGTTGTTGTTTTAGTGGTTTGGTTTTTTTTGTGTTGGGTTTTTTTTCCCTACAAAACCAGACAACTGGATTCCTTCATAGCTCTGTTTTTCTACTCAAAGACATGTTTGCTTTCCACTTCCATTCCAACGTCAGTGACCCATTTTTGCAAAAGTTATTTCAAACCAGCCGTGTTTTGCACATAATTTGCAATGCTGTTTCTTCATGCAGAGAGGGGGGTTATGGCAACAGGTGTAATGGATTCTGCTGGTGCATTTCTAAGCTGTATGTAAAATGTGGGATGCTTTTTAGAGGCCAGATAGGTTTGCTTAAGGTCAACCTGATAGGATGTTTTTACATCATGCTGAGAACCTGTTGCATCACATTAGAAGGAAAAATAAATGACAGGGATCATGAAACAGAGTGGAATGAAGATAAAAGGGAATGAAAGAATGGCAAAATATGAAGGTTTTTTTTAAACCAGGAAAGCAAGTTTTAACAACCTGGAGGGCTGACAAGTGTAACCTGATGGGAAAGAAGTCTCAGGAACAACTACCCCATCAAAAAAATGTATAAGCACAAGGGTAAATCACACTTACCACGAAGACAGTGTCTGATGAGAAAAATTTGGCCATATCGTACATGGTCAGAAACACCATAAAGTCAAAGTACAAACTACTAAAAAATACCCCAATATGAAAAAAATCAGAGGAGCCCACCCACAAAAAGTGCTACAAATAGTAAGTGTAAGTAGGGGTGCATCAGTAACAGGACAAGACCAAGGAGAACATTCACATTAAACAGATGGAGAAGACTACATACAAATGCTACAGAGAAGTTTTTAAATGCCTGTCTTTGCTTCAGCTTCCACTGAAAGGGCCAGGGATGCACATGTGGTTAACATGAATGACAAAACTGTAAGAACACAGGATGGAAAAGGGAAGAACTGGGTTAGGACAGTTTAAGTGGATATGAGTGGTTACTGAAAACTGTCAGTAAATCCAAACTCACACATCCTCACTCACCTGCAAAGCAGGCAAGCAAAATGGGGAAAAAAATACAAGTGATGAATCAGTATTTAAAACTGAGCATAGCTTTTATCTGGTTGCAAATGAAGCCAACTGGGAAAAAACCCAAAAGAGCATGACCTATCATTTCCAAAATTTGAAGAAGCAACTTGGCTAAGAACCTCTCCAACCCTCCCCTGCCTTATTTTAAACCAAAGTAATGTAGAAATGATTACTTAGAGATTGTTCAGGTACACTTTTAAAAATTTCCCTTTATGTTGTCAGATGCGGCTTTTACTCTTTTCAGGATTCATACTATGAACTACACATGAAACCGCAGGCAGTGGAAGGCAGGGACCTGTGAGTGATGGCAGGTACCTGTGAGTGGCACACAGTACCTCTGATACAGGCACCTCTGTCACAGCTGCCTGCGAGACCAGCGAGGCTGAACCGCCGCATCCACTGCCTGCGGGCCATGCCAGGGCTGGGGTGCCTCCGAGAGTCCAGCTGTGAACAGGACATCCCAGCCACGTCCCTTGTCCTTGGCTCGGCAGGTGTGGGACACTGGCCTCAGAGCTGCTCTCAGCTGCCCACCTGGGCTGCTCAGGCCCACCGCTCGGTGGGATGCTTCTGCCAAAGCAGGTAAAGTGATAGAAAAAACAGACTGGAAATGAGTGCAAAGCACTTAGGGTGGGAGGGAGCATCCTGCTGGTGAATTTTAGGCAGAGGAAATCATGGAGCATAACCTGAGGTTCACACTACCTTAAATTCGATAATTCTCAGTTCCTAGGGAAAAGCTTCACTAACAACAGGCTGAAGTTTTGAAAGGTTTGAAGCAGACACGTGTTATTGATCTAGACAGGTCTGTCTTTGGACTGGCATTAACCAAAACCAGGTTCCTTTCATAAAGTCCAGACACATCATAAAATAAAATACACTTCCTGATCACAGAACTTTCAAAAAGAAAGTTTATCTTCTTGACTCTCTGTCTATGAAGAGGGTATAGGCCCTTTGTATTTGGCAACTGAAAACTGTTCCAAAATAATCACATTTTAATCTTCAAGTGATATATCAGAGTAATACCAATTTTCAGTTTGCAACAGTGCTTATCTTAAAGGTGAAGTCAGGAAAGGTTACAAAAACATTTTTCCTCTTGCTCCAGTCAAGCAGCTATGTAGTCAAAGCAGACCCACAGGATAAAAAAAGGATTATTAAAGTAACGTAGATAATTATACTCCGGAACATTAGACAGTATCATTAAAAATGAAAGAAACCTAGAAAGAAATATGGTGAAACTGCAGTGGAAATCTCTGAATGCCAAATAGGGGTTAAAATTTATTCTAATTTAGGACTTTTCCCTCTCCCCTTAAAAGAGAGGGGAGAGAGGGATTAAACCACTGCACCAAAAATCTCTATTAATTTTATTGTAAGTTTAGTATTATTCTAATGGAATGGTAGCCTTAGAAGTCACAAAGAAGAGTTGCCAGTGAGGTGGTAGATCATAGATGAATTAATGAAAGTACCAGCACTGCATTTGAATGAAGACAGACTCTTTTTTATGACAAAGCTTTGACCAGTTTGAAAGTTATGATGTGAGTACGTTCAGTAACAACGGATATCATTTGCCTCACCACAGCCACCACACATGTGTGTGCTACATGATAGATAACAGATTTGTATAAAAAGCAGGAACAGGCAAAAGGTTCACTAGATTTGTGTCGTACTTTTTCAGCAGATCTCATCAAACTGAAACAAGTACGATTATAAGAACTTTGAAAAAAAGAATCAGGAGCTTTTTGGGTAAATTACCTCCGGGGCAAGACAAAAACCAACTAGTAAAATGCAGAGTTTGCCAGTCACTTTAGTGCTGAAGGAGCAGGCTGCTGCCTGTAGATGACCAAGGGGAATATGGGCAGTGCCCCTGCCGACTGTCTTGGCCTGCTGCATCAGCAAGACTTGGAGGTATAGCTCATGGACAAAGCAATGGAATTTGCTTTCTCTTAGCTGGGAACCAATGATTAATAGCACCTTCGGGTTCCCTGAACCCACTGACTGCAGAGCCCCAGGAAGGGGAACTGCTGGGCAGCTGTGTCAGCTGATGCCTGCTGGATGCACAGCAGCTGCAAGCCCAGCCAGCGAGGTTGCCATGCTGCGGACCTATGCACCGGCAGCCGTCACACAGGCAGGGAAGCAGGCTCAGGTTTTGCTTTCTCTGTATTCCTGGCTGTTTCTGGCATGTCCGACATACTGACAATTCTGCTGACTTCTATGAGAGATGCCACAGCTCTCCTCTTGCCTGAAGCAGGTAGTACGTGCTTGAAGATACGTTTGCAAAACTCAACTTCCTTTAAAACAAAATATGTCTGATCTTATTTAAGTAGTTCACCATGAGCTTCCTTCTATGTTTGTTTTTGGTTTTGTTTTTTTTTTTAACATGTTCTGAAACATAGCTCTCCAAATTTCTTTCCCCTTAGGCTGTACAGAGAGGTTAACATCACTACTGTAAGAATAAATTAGTGTTCTATTTGTACAAACCAGATTCATACCAAAAATAATAGACACATTTTGTTCTCTTCTTTATATACAGCCTACATTCTGGAAAAGTGTGACCCACAGGTCTGCGGTGGAATTACCATTACCTTAGCGGTAGACCAACAGAGTTTGTACATATTTTTGTCTGTCTTTTGTCCTAAAGACCCATCAATTAACATTCAGACTGTCAAGAATCAGAGAAGACCAGTAGAGCATCTGCGATGGTCAGAGGGAAATCTCTGGTCTGAGAACCACAGGCAGCCTGCAAGTGTATTCCACAGAGTCCTGTTATTACCCAGTGGCATTAAGGGCTCTTTACAAATGTGCTCAAAAAAACTACAAATGCTTTCCGTAAGAAAAATCCCAGCATCTCTGTT
The DNA here is from genome assembly GCF_023634155.1 of Falco peregrinus. Classification (NCBI taxonomy): domain Eukaryota; kingdom Metazoa; phylum Chordata; class Aves; order Falconiformes; family Falconidae; genus Falco; species Falco peregrinus. The sequence goes on from NC_073723.1 coordinate 48,086,898, forward strand.
GTAAAGTTTGGTTTGGGCTGCAGCTAGAAATCCTCAGAGAGGCCTTTCTGAACATCCCTTTCAGATCACTCTGCAACCCAGTGCATGGCTCGCTCTCAGGAATTTCTGTCGATAGCCTACATCTTAGGTGGAGAGAGTGACTTCTCATATCACCTGTGCTGCACAAGGTCTCTGAGGTCAAGTGCAGGAACTGGCTCTGAGAGGCTGCTGTCAGGTCAGGGTGACAAAGTGACGTCCATTTCAAGTGACCCCACCTTCAAAGCTCTGTAAATGACAGTCGCTGACCCCTGTCATCTTGGAAGTGATTTACCCAAGTTGTACACAGTTCCAAGTTGACCTCTAGTTCATTAAGCTTTTTAAGCCTTAAATTTCTGAAAACACGGTATTCATTTAAAATGAACACAACATCCCTAACTCCAATAAAAAGCTCTGCTGTAAAACCTCATGTGCTTTCCCCTCTACATCCTGCGTCTCCTTTCATATCACTCCTCACAGATGTTCTTCTTTCCCTTTAATTTTACACACTAACTTCAAAGCTACATTTTTTTTCCTGTCCACTGTTATGCAACCCTCCAGACACTGACCTGGGATCCCGCAGGTTTTCCACATCTACAGTGCTTTTGCCCCACTAAATTCTTAAGGACAAGTTACCCAAACAGTTCAAAAAACTTAGAAAGCCCTATAGCTACACTGAACTAACAATTATAGCAAAACCAGCTCCTGCATTGAACCTGTTAAATAAAAATCTGTATTTGATATATTGAACAACTACATAACAATATGTGATATATAATATACCATAGAATAGAAAAGTTCCAGTTGGAAAGGAGTCTCCCAATCATCTAGTCCAACTGCTTGACCACCTAAGGCCACTTTCACCAGAAGTTAAAGCATCATCCAAATGCCTTTTAAACACTTGACAGGTTTGGGGCATTGACCACCTCTCTAGGAAGCCTGTTCTGGTGTTTGACCACCTTCTCAGTGAAGGAATGTTTCCTAGTATTTAATCTTATATTTATTTATATAGCAATAATTATATAAAACAGTCATATAATATTCTTATAGTGAATTTTTGGTATAAATCCCTAATGTTTTATTAAGTCTTTTTAAAGTTTTCTCATCTTTCCTCATGAATTGTAACAAGTTACTGTAATAGGGTATAACAGTCTGTAAACTCTAATGCATAATAAAAACCCTAAAAGGTTGGTGAAACAATAACCTACCAGCAATGCCTTCATTAAGCATAATTCTTACTCTATTTTCTTATATGTCTCCCTGGACATCTAATGCTGGCAACTGTCCGAGGCCAAACACTGGGCTCGGCACCTTTGATCCTGGCTTTGACACACAAATCACTCTGGAGTCTCTCTCTACAGATTTCATTTATGACATGGGATAACTTGCAAATTTTGAAACAGCCACCTTGGTTCATAAATCAGGTACCAGTACCTGAAACATCATTTAATTAGATTTCATTTGTTTCACAGTAATTTACACACAGACTCTGAAACCAACAATAGTCCCTTGAGGTTAACAGCAGTTTGACCAGTTGACCCAACTTAAAAAGTAAAAGAGGGACATTTATTAACACTGAAGGAATCTCATAAGCACGAACTCACAAACTTGCACTTACACTTTCAACTCACAGCCACTTGAATTGAATGCTTTCCCCAAAGGAAAGCAGCTGCATACCACTGCCATCTAAGTAGGGTATCACTGCCACCTGAGCATGTCACCAGCAGTACCTAAGACTTAAGCCTAACTTCATATATTCCCTTTGAAACCTTTTTTATCTATTCCCTCCTTTTAAGTAACCTTATTTACTCAGAACAAAACTTACTTGAAAATTAGATTCTTTTATAATGCAAAAAAAATTAAGATAAAGTTGCCCGGCATGAGTTTCAGACTTAGAGAGAAATAAACGCCATTAATTTTGAATGTATTTCTTAAAATGTACCTGAGCAGAGAAGTCAATAAGCTTTGGAAGCAACAATTTAGTTCCTTCATCACTCTTCAGAAAATCCAGCAAACTTCCTGTTACAAGAGAGAAAAATTAAGTCAGTGGAGCTTATTACCAAAATAAAGGTCATGCCAGGTTCCCAGTTTTCTGGATCACAAAAGTTTACAGTGAAATGTTTTGATGTATTTTCAAGTTGACTACAGTAAGGCAGTCTCTTTTAATCTACATGATTTACCAACAGTAACATCCAAGACATTATGTCAGGCATCCAAGTTTTGCCATTTTCCTGGACGTAGGAAACTCCCATCAGACCATACCTTATTTCAGCGGTGCTGAGTTTGATAAGTACCCTAGTCTACAGACTATCAGGAAAGCTGTCTAGAAGAATCACACATATCAATTCTTTCCAAGTCACAAAGAATAAGTAGCTCAACACTTGTGAAGTTACCAGCAGAATTGCTTGAAAACAGAACAAAACAAGAAAAGCTACTACACAAGGCAACCTGAGAAGGAAACACCACTTATTTTGTGTAGTAACGCTCTAATAAAAGGTTGTCTTTTTCTAATACTGCAGCCATCCTTGCAGGACCACTCATCGTTCACTTTATTACACAGATTTTTATCAATTCAAGGGCCAGATCAAGGCAATTTCTAAGATTTGTTTTAAATGCCTTGCTATGACACCAGACAAAAAAAGTTATGTCGGTAGCCCAAAGGAACCAGACCTGTTTTGGACATTATGCTCTTGCATCTGAAACAATTAAAAAATGCTACATTTAAGAAAACTGTAAAAATAGTTTCTTCCACAAATGCAGCAATGAGCCATAGAAGTAAAGCCCCAGCCCTCCTCTAGGACAGCTGCATTCAGAGCACTCAGAAAAATAATGCTAAAATCCCAAGTTTTCATTTTTTTTATGCCTTCCTTTTTAAAGAAAAGGGACTAATTGAGGAGAAGCAGAAGAGTTTACTAAAACGTGTCTTGCAGATCCAATGTTGTTCTCACCTTTTGCCATAAATTCTGTTATAATATAAATAGGCTCTTCTTTGGTCACTACAGCATAAAGCCTAACAAGCTTGTCATGCTGAAGTGTTTTCATGAGGTTGGCTTCCTCCAGGAATGCTTGCACAGACATCGTTCCAGGCTTCAGAGTCTTCACAGCAACTTTTGTGCTATTGTGATAGTAACCTAAAAGGAGGGAATACGATCAGTGCACTTGAAGTTACTCTGCGCTGCCCAGCACCCCGACTAATAAGAATTTGTAAAGCAGGTGAGGTTAGATTCCAGTAATAGCCAAGAGCCTGAGAGCAAATGCCAGATGTATCACAAATATTTATGCTAGAATTCCTTTTTATTTTGCAACTGATACAACATTGCAGTGAAAAATAATCCATTCCCTCTTTTCAGTAATCAGGTATCTGAAAAAAAAAAAAAAAAAGAACCAAGCAAATTGTCTTACTTCATGCTAAGCTTTCATTTACAAGTTGCCCATAAAATATTCAGTCAAGAGATGTTTTAATGAATGTCCTCTTATATTGTCCCAGAATTTAATAGGCTCCATGGATAGTTTGCAAGATTCTGGAGCATCTTTAAATCCCATGATTATAGCCATTTTATGCATGCCAGTCTCATGCTTATAACCTTCTCTGTAACCTTCAGCACTCAAAACAGGGCATTGCGGGAAAGTGCAATCACACAAGCGTTCTCATGACCAACAAAGATATGCTGCCAGGACTGCAATCCTGCAGTGTTCAGCACAAGATTTAAAACGTGATTAACTTCTTATCACATAGCCCATGCCAAGAGTGGAGGAGACTGTGGCTGTTTCATTTCTCTGTTTATCAAACCTTCTAACGTAATATTCTAATTATATAAAAAGCAACTATCAGTAAAGAGAAAAGCAGTGAATTATTTTCTGATTTAATGTTTTCCAAACATTAAATAAATGTTGAAATATCATTAAAGAGTAGCAAGCACTGATCCTAAAGTTTATCTTGTGAAGTCATTTAAATTGAAAAATAAAAGAAATAGAAGAGAGAGAGAGTAAGATTGAGGAATACAAATGCACCTTTTGTCCCCCACCATACCCATTTCAACATCACAAAAGTATTTCTCGGAAGAGGTAAAACTTTCATGACTCAATGAAATAGACTCATTTCCTTATTCAGCAACAATCCAGCCAGTATTGCCACAATGGCTACACTTCCAAATGAGAGTCCACAATTTCCTTACACTATTTATCATCTGTCCTGGTTTCAGCTGGGATAGGGTTAATTTTCTTCTTAGCTAGTACAATGGTGTGTTTTGGCTCTGATGTGAGAACAATGTTGATAATGCACAGATGTTTTTCAGTTGTTGCTGGGTGATGTTTATACTAAGTCAAGGACTTGTCGGTTCCTTGGGCCCTGCCAGCCAGAGGGCTGGAGGGGCACGGGAGATAGGGAGGGGACACAGCCAGGACAGGTGACCCGAACTAGCCAAAGAGGTATTCCATACCATATGATGTCATGCCGAATATATAAGCTGGAGGAAGAAGGAGGAAGGTGGGGACATTTGGCATTATGGCATCTGTCTTCCTGAGTAACCGTTACGCGTGATGGAGCCCGGCTTTCCTGGGTGTGGCCGAACACCTGCCTGCCCATGGGAAGCGGTGAATTAATTCCTTCCTTTGCTTTGCTTGCGTGCGCGGCTTTTGCTTTACCTATTAAATTGTTCTTATCTCAACCCTTGAGTTTTACATTCCTTTCCGATCCTCCTCCCCGTCCCACTGGGTGAAGGGGAGTGAGTGAGCAGCTGCGTGGGGCTTGGGTGCCAGCCAGGGTTAAACCATGACATCATCCTAACATAAGAAAACAGTGGCGAAGCAAGGAACTAATTTCCAGATCTTAAGGGATTGCTCTAACCACTACATCTTCTATCACCTTTTTAAAAGAAGAATCATCACCTGAGAAAGGCCACTACATCTATGACAAAATATTCACCTGCATGATTATAAAATCTATTTTTCCAAACATGATCATGTCGAAGCATAACAAAGACCTAGTAATAAGAAATGACAACTACAGGTCAAATCTGCTCTTAAAGCTCAGGTATACAATTTCTATCTACCAGAAAACCAGATGTTAAATATATTTCTGCTTATGAAGCAGAAAGCATATTTGTATTTTTTCTACTATTCCACCCCACACCCTAAAGCACAGCATGAGTTCCACTCCCAATTTGTTGAATACTCTATTGAACACACCAATTAATATCATTATTTCTGTGAAGTAATTGCGACCAACAAACTTCACATTAAATATGTAACAGTATTTCACATTCACTAAAGAGATCAACCAAACTAGGGTTCTACTTACAGAAAGTTTACTACAATACTTCAGTGACACTGAGGTGTTCTGCCAGAGGAAAGCCTACTCTGACCCTCTGGTGGTAACACACAAAGCAAATTAGGTGATGAGAGCTCTAGAGATAACTGATACTGATGTCTCCCATGATCACTTATTTCATCAGGTATTGGGAGGGATGGGACACCAACACACCGAGGAAAGGTGGTTGTGAACTCTATGAGCACACACAATGGCACCTGTAAGAAAATAGACCTTTGACAGTTTGGCAAAGCTGCTGTTTGTCACCTCTTTTGCCAACTCATTAGCAGCAAAACCAGCATTAGCTTGATTCGGACTGAGCACCACATCAAATCTGGAGCAAGCAGCATCTTTTTAAAGCTTAACAAAGTCCTAGTCCTCATGCCAGGTTACTTGCCATTACTGTGAGAACCTCTGTGGTAGTTTCCATAAAGATCATCTGCTTTACAAGCACAGTCTTACTGTACAGGTAAGAAACTCCAGGCTTTGTGCAGGCGGACAGAAAACTGGTGACCTCAAAGCGTTTCAGCAACAGCAGATTTAAGGTTCAATCTACATCACAGAAGGATTCGAGTGATAGATGGGGAGCTGTGGGAAGGGGTAGCTACAGCACTGCATCACTCCCACTTCCTACAGTACCTGGGGCTCTGAACCCTTCGCTAAGGTCTGCCACGGCTGAACCGAACCCGGCTCTGGGTGTAAACCCAGCATTGGCTGAGTCACTGTATTCCTTGCTGTATGATATGAATGAACATACGGTCAGTTTGTTACCTAAACACAAATTCAGAAAGATAGATAAGCAATGAAATTCTTGCTTACACCCAGAACATCTAACATAAAATTCAGATTCTTCACAGCTAGAATCCATTTCTGATACTGGCAAGTTTTATTGATTCATTTTAGATGTCTTTTATTTTACTAACAGTACCTCTACGGCGTGATTTACTCTGATTTTTCCATCAGCTGCATAAGAAAATACACCTCCAAAATGCATATTACTTATATTCTAATTTGGAGGTTACTGAATGAGAGAATCTTTTACACCTGAGATGCCAGCAAGATGTGCCTCATTAATAAAATACACCATAATGGCTCCGTTTGGCATGTTAACTTTTCTCTTAGCCCTGCTTGAGAATTCTCTTCATGGATTATTAATACCACAGAGCATTATGGTTCACATCATATCAGTGCACACTAGGAACAAAAATGCATAAAACATAGACCCTGCTCTTGCAGTGCTATTCTGGTTCATCGCATCACTCAAGAAGCTGCCCAGATGCACTGAACTCTGTGGTCAAAAACCTTTCCTACCACAGCAGGCAGCAAGTCTCTCTGCAGTTTAGACTTCTGTTAAAAATGATACGTGATGCAAGCAATAGTACGCAAGTCTGACAAATGCTATGATCACTTACGCAGAGAGCCATGTTGTTCTCTACATGTCAGAATAGAATACTCCAAAAACTGTTAGTGTTTCAGGTATTCACTTTGGAGTTGATTACAGTTATTTTGACAGAGCGGTATCTTGGACATCCAGGTTGCCCCCAGAATCTTGCCCAGGCTTAATCGGGCCAAGCTGTGATAGGAATTCATAACAGACAGTAATAAGGTTGAGCCTAATGTATCTGACCAGATCTCCAGGACTAAAGACGAGCAACATTGTGAACAAGCCTCCAAGATGCAGCTTTCTCCTTCCTCTGCTTTTGCAGTAATTCTCTGCAAAGTTGTACTGGGAACAACTTGTTTGAGCTACGGAGGTATGGCACTATAGAAGCCAGACAATGTGTCAGGCTGTTACGACTGCAGGAGGTACTGGGGAAGAGACTGAGGAACAGCAGCTTCTCTGCATCCTATTTCATGTGAGCACATCACTCCCCCTTCACTAACTACAGCCATCACTCAGCTGAGGAACAGAGGAATGCAACAGTAGTTCTATCTCTAGCTCATCTCCACACAGCCCACCCACTAAACGTGAAAGCAGAAAGCCCAGGCTGCAGCCTTCCAACCACTGCAGCGGTGGAGGGCATCGCATGGGAACACAACTCTGCCATGCTGTTTTCATCTATCGTGTCAGCACAGCTGATGCCCAGCACACACATATACACTAACTTGATAGCCTAAAACCAGAAAGTCTTTATAAAACATATCAAGATACACAGAGCTGTAATGAAGAAAGAAATTAAATGCACGTGCGGTGACAGACAGAAATGGAAAACTGATGGTCCTTTATAGCAAGTTTTCTCTGTGTGAAAAAAAAAACTCTTCAGAGTTGGAGTAGATTCTCCTGCCCACTTCGTAAGTGACAGATTCCCTGCACAGGTCACACAGGAGCACAGCCGAGTGCTTGGGATATATGGGCCTGCTGTATATTCATAGGGTTTTCTTAGTCCCCCCCCAGGCTAACTCCCTCCAGAATGTGCAAGAGGAAGATGTCAGCTTGGAAGCCCAAAGAGTACTTATGGAAAAACTAAAACAAAAAGTCTATAAAAGATACGGTGGCATATCTTCACATTGCAGTAACAGCATTATCTCCATCTTCCTACATATCACAGAATCACAGAACTAGTTGAGTTTGGAAAGTTGTCTGGTCCAACCTCCCTGATCAAGCAGAGTCACCTAGAGCTGGTTGTCCAGAACTGTGTCCAGTTGGTTTTTTAATACCTCCAAGGATGGAGACTCCACAACTTCTCTGGGCAACCTGTGCCCGTGCTTGGTCACTCACACAGTGAAAAAGTGTTTCCTGATGTTCAAAGGGAACATCCTGTGTTTCAGTTTGTCCCCGTTGCCTCTGGTTCTGTCACTGGGCACCACTGAGAAGAACCTGACTCCGTCCTCTGTGCACCCTCCCTTCAGGTGTTTAGATACATTGATGAGGTCCCCCATGAGCCTTCTCCTCTCCAGGCTGAATGGTCCATGCTCTTTCAGCTTTTCCTCATAGGAGAGATGCTCCAGCCCCTTAACTATCCTTGTGGCTCTTCACTGGGCTCTCTCCAGTAGCTCTGCATCTCTCTTTACTGGGCACCCTAGTTCCCCTGATTGGGATGTTCTTCCCTCTGAAACCACAATTCTAAGTACCCTTTATCAAGAAGATATTTATTTAGTATTAAATCATGGAACAGTATTTCTCTCTAATTCACTCTATGGCTGACAAATAATTTTGTTCTATATGAGGAGAGAACATAACAACTAGCTCTTTCATCAGGAATAGCGTAACAACTAGTAACAACTAGGTTATTCCTCAGTACCTCCCCCTAACTCCTGATGCCCCTGCTCGACCATTAAAATACAGAGTGTTTGCTGACACCCTGCACTGCACTGCTGACCTAATGTGTCTTTTCCAGCTTGAACTTCTTTGGTACTAAGATTAACCGTGCTCCTGATTCGAGAGGATCTGTGCCATGCAAATCAGCTTCTCTTGCTTCAGAAAGGAAGCAGAGAAGAGGAAACACAGCAATTGCTTTCACAGAACATTAATTTTTCTCACAGTGCAGCAATTCAGATGCAGGGGTTAGGCCCAATTTAGATGTTAAAATAACGACACAAAGGGGAAACATCTTGAACCAGAAACACCCTTTTAAAGTTTTATGCCTTTGTGTGCGTATGTGCAGAAGTAGTTGCTTCCCAAAACTATCTACATTTTCAAGCAGGTGATTACCTTCTGCCACAAAGTCTTCCACAGTGTTTCAGTGTCAGTTAAACATTTCTTGAGCTGGTATATATAGATAGAGAAAATTGCACAATGGCTGACACTTGTCTTAATTAGTATTTAAGTTGTCACTCACATGTATCATAGCTAGAGGGTTTCTGAAGCTTTTTCTTACGAAGGCAGATGAAAGACCGAGTTTGCCTATGTTATGTTATAGAGATGTGTTGCTTGCTTTATTTATGTGATTTCTATCCAAAGACTGCATGTATGGTTGATTTGGAGCTTTCTGATTGACACCGTAGTTGTGTGTGGGATTTGCCACTCAAACAGCATCACTCTGTGATTTACTTTTCTAAATGTGAGCATCTCTTCAAAGCAATGACATTCCCACCAGACTGCCACAGTCCTGTGGGTTATCAGAGCCCCTTCATAGCTTTGTGTCTTCTAAAGCTTTCAGGTGCACTTTTAACTTGCTCAGAAATGTCCTGACTATAGAATCTTGCTTGATAATGATGATGATGATAATGATGATGATGATAATAATAATGGTCACCTGATCTATTATTATTATAACTGTAACATTTAAATATAACATCCAAGGGAGATTCAGGGAAGGTTTAAGAGAATGATTTGGCCTGAAAAAACACCCTAATGAAGACTTTGGGAGGAAGGTACAGTTTATCTCAAGTAAGATGATAACAGGTAACAAGTGTGTAAGTAATGAATAGTACATAGAACATGCAATATGGAACCCAAAAGGATACTCAGATGCCCGAATAGGCAGCATTTCAGAAGCAAGAAGATCAAATAATTTTTACAGAATATGATTAGATACTGGTCATAGCCCCTTGCCACAGGAAGTCACTGAGTCTAAGAAAATATTGGTTTTAAGCAAACAAAGCTAATTATGGTTATAATAATTTACGGTATCATTTTTTGCCAAGTATATATTAACATTTACAACTTGTAAGTCTTAGGATACTTTCATTATTGGGGACTTGTATGATAATTCAAGGTAGGGGGTGATCAGTCTCTAATCTTCTCACTACATAGGTCACCTACTTTCTGAGCAGCAAGCTGGCAGACTGCAATCTTGGATAAAGTGTCCCCTTTTTTCACCCAGTATAGCAGTCCCATGTATCACATTGCAGCATCTTCTTTACCAAGAGACAATGAAAACTCTGTACATAATCACTAAAATGCACAATTTCTTTTTATTTCATGTTCTTTACTACTTTCTGATTTCAAACAAAATTCTGAGAGGCCCACTGATTTTGAGAATCAGGAGTCACATCTTACTATAACCTTCTACCTCCCCCACAAAGCACAACCAAAATCTACCCTGTTGTCTGGCCTTCTAAATTACAGTGCTTACTCACTTTTTTCCTTTAAAAGACACCAAAGGATTTGTTCCACATCTCCATCGAGTATCTTTCCTCTCACAAACCCTCTCGCCTCACAGGAAGGTATATTCTGGGCCTAATATTGTGGATGCCCCATCCCTGGAAATGTTCAAGGCCAGGCTAGATGGGGCTTTGAGCAACCTGGTCTAGTGGAAGGTGTCCCTGCCCATGGCAGCAGGGTTGGAACTGGGTAATCTTTAAGGTCCCTTCCAACCCAAACCATGCTGTGATTCTGTGATTCCATGGTTTTGCTGTTTCACAAGTTTGGAGCAAGGTTCGTAACCACTCTTTCTGAATGACTCTGCTATGACACTTCTTTCAGCAGATTTAAATACTCATTTCAAAGGAATAAACTTACCCATCCAGACTTCTCCAAACTGACCAGCTCCAAGTTTCTTCACTAATTTAATCGATTCCCTTGGAATTTCCCATGCATCTTTATCCCATGGTTTCTGAGGCTTGGGACTAATACAAGCTTTTTCCAACTTTCTGCATAAGCCATCTGATTGTTCTGGTTTTCAAAGGAAAAACAAAATATAAAAATTGTTACACTTATGTGCCTCTCCACTTGAGACAAATATTATTTCATTGCAGGTGTGCCCTAACCAGTTCAAAATAATGTTCAGACTAAATAGATGCTTTGATGAAAATGTAACCTTTCTGGTGCTTTCACATAACTAAATGCCTCTGAACTGAAATTTGGTATTCAGGGGCAAATTTAATGAAGAAGTGCCATATGCATCTGGTTACCATCAGATTATTAAGGGGGTTTAGTACAATTTGTACCAAATAAATACAGTACAAGATCTGATTACTGACAGTATGTTGATGAAGATACATACACACTGGAGTCAGGCTTGGGACCTGTGTTCTGAATTTGTCATGAAATTTTCTTGCAGCATGGTTTCAGACACATGTGCATGCACGCATAAGTAGGTCACCATTATTTTTTCTCTAGACGCTGACCAGCTACAACTTTAATACAAATATCAAATAATTCTCGGGTTTTCCAGCTGTGCCAAAGAATTACCACATATGTCTAACAACTCAGAGTAATCTCATGGCCAAGTTCTCAGTGTGACTTTGAAAAGTCACTATATGATCTTCTATCCTACATTTTTCTTCTTTGTCTTCCCAATGTAAAGACTAAAAAAATCATAATTTAGAGCTACCCACCAGGAGGTTATGCAGGATGAAAAGTCAATTCTGTAGCAAAAACATTTGTAAAACCTTGTCCCTTACCCCTCCCCTCCCCCTCTTCTTTTTTTATAATAAATATATGTACATTCTGTGTGGGTACAATTTTATTTCTTTGAAGTCAATGGGCTTTTACTTCCTTCAAGATGCCATTAACAATACATAAATAAATAAATAATTGTATAGGAAAAATAAAAACAATTCCACATTCAACACCAGATACAGGAAGACATTCAAAAGTCTATAGGTATTTCCGCTAACTGTGAATACAAATTTACTTTCAAATACAGAATTAATTTATTTACAGTGCAGGCAATTCTTACTATAGCTTCCCATCATCATAACTTTGATGAAGTGTTTTTAAAACTATTCTTTATTTCACAATGGTATGCCACTGAGCAAGCAGCACTAGGTCTGATTATGATAACAACATTACTTGGGTTCCAACCAGTTTTACTTTATCTTTGATAACACGCATACCTGGGTTATTTAAAAAAAAAAAAAAAAAGATAGATACTGACGCATTCTATTAAGTAAACCACTAACTGATTCAACTTACTTTGGTAATGTTTGATCATATCATTGATGGTGGGAAAAGTTATTCTTGGAGAGATGTAAAATCCTCCATTGTCTAGACTCCTAATTTTGTAGTGCTTAATAACATCGCCATGTTGTGGATCGTAGTCTCTTATGGAGAGAGAATAGCTGCCTGTGGATAAAGAAAGAATGATCATTAACAGATAGCAAAAGTCTACAGTGTCCACCACATACACAGCTGAGCCTAACAAAATCACCTTTTTATCTGGTTTTTTTTTTACTCCCTTATTTCCTCAAAAAGCGTTTTGCAATCAACAGGAGGAAGTTAGCTAACAGCCAGTCCTGAACCAGTCACCAAAATGCTTACAATCACATTTTCTTTTTCAGTTTTATTCAACAAACTCAGGAGTTCCATAATCCAGGCAGCTCCACATCCAATGGCCACTTCTGCAGAAAGTGCCCCCAGCTCGAGTGGAACTGGCTGGGAAAGCAAGGGCAGGGCTCTCACACAACTCCGGCAGACGCTGAAATTTGGAGATCAGCGTTTTGGAAAAAAAAAACCATGCTGGACGTGGTGGGCCAGCCAGCAAAAGGATAGTTTGGAGATGGCTTGAGACATACAGGAGGGAGAGCAGACCTGTCAGTCCTAAGGAAGCCGAACCTCAGCTGGGATTTCAGACTGGGCAGCACAGCATCTACCCTTAACTACAGGGCTCTTTGTTTCTTCTACTCATATGATTCTTGTCATCCATTTTCAAAGGATAAGAAACCACCTCACCCTGTCTCTCTCCCCACACACAGATCCAGTGACAGAAGGGGATAGAAAAAAAATGTTTTGGGGGCACTTTGCCTTACTTTCAGCAGACTACGTTGAATTTCAGAGTCTTATTCCGAGAACTTCATTTAGGAGTCTTATCTGAGAGCACAGAAATAATGATATGGGCCCATTACAGAGTGCTGCCTGATCAAGAATCTGTTAGGGCCGGAAAAGCCACCCCAAGGAGAGAACAGACATGATCCTCTGAAGGGATACATGCATCTTCTTCTGGAGGATCCAGTGCTAGAGTATCCAGCCAGGCTGCCGTCAGAGTCCAGATGCTGGGGCAGAACCTGAGATTCTCTTCTCAAAGTTCCAGCTGAAGAGCCTGGAAACTTCACTAAGCTTTTCAGTACCAAGAGCTCTGTCTACAGCACAAACCTCAAGCAAAAAGCTTTTTGCCAAAAAAATCACACTGTAGTGCAGAAGTGTAAACACTCATTATGCAATAACTAAACTTTAAAACTTGTAGCAAGGATACAGACCCAATAACAGAAGACTATAAAATGCAGCATCTACTATTTACAGTGAAAAGTGTTCTGCAGTAAAGGAATCACAAATGTTAGGAGGAGAAAAGACCTCTCACTTCCTTCATTCCTGCTTCTTGTCAGTATAATCACACACACACACACACACACACACACACACTTTTTTTCTTTTATTTCTATCTCAGCTTTGGGTGTTAACCTGTAACTCTTTTCTCTCCTTTTCCTGGTAATTTTCTGATCCTTCTCATTCCTACAGAACTGCAGAAAATTCACACAATAGGACACACTGGGACTACTCCACACCCAGTGCCACCTGATGCCAATTTTGGTGAAGACAGTCTTCAACTATTATTAATTCCAAAGTAACCCACCTCAAAGCTTACCTTTTAATGTTTCACTTTCTCTGATAAGGAAAGCTCCAGGACTATTTCCAGGAGCCAGGAGTTGTCTTTCCGCATCTTTTCGGGTTATGTCTTTGAAGAACCACCTGAAAAATATTTCAAAGAGTCAGAACTATTTCTCTCCCCCAACCACAAAGGATACACCACCAGGGTGAAGAAGAAGTTTGCTAGAGCCTAGGAGAACTTACTCTTCTGTTTCCAGGGTGTTTACTTTTGCTACGTAGTTGCTGGGAATGAAGCCTTCCTTCCTTGTGATAAGAGATTTTGCTCTCCACCATTCTCCCAGCCTGAAAATAGAAACAACAGTAGTATCCACAGGAAAGAAAAATGATTAAGCATTACTTGGGTCCTATTGTGCTGATAACATTGCCCACACTGGAGACAAAGGAAGCATCTTTCCTCTGAACTCAAGCCCCCTAAGAAGCCATTGGCTCCATCAGATCAAGGTTACTGTCACCAAGGGCAGATGCCAAGTCCTACCAAAATTTCCACATGCAGTTGTATTTCATATGTACTCTCTTATCATTCATACTCTTGTGTTATGAGTAGGATATGAAAACATGGTAAAGGGAATTAGGTGAGCCCAAAGAAAAACTACAATACAATCAGTACTGTCATACTTACTCCTCAATAACTTTCATTTTTTCTCCTTTTTTGAAGGACAAGTCATCTTCATGAATGCCATCGTAGGGATACAAAGCTATCACAATGACTCCATGCTCCTCTGTTTCTACAAAGGTAGAAAGCCAAAGGCATGTTTCCATTATTTTGCAGGCTGACAGGGCATACCACGCAGCAACGATTCCTATGAAAACGTACCTTCATTGGCAAACCTCTGTCCTGGTAAAAGCTGTGCTTCTGGATTTGCCTACAATAAAATATGTCTTTAATTAAGCAGTTTTAGATCTTTGTGACAAACTTACATTACAATCACATATTACTCAGTTGCTTTGGTATCATCTTATATGTCTTAAATTAAAAGGAAATGTTCCAATCTTTTCCTGCCATTCTTCAAAAGTGAATTACAACATAAAATATAGTCAGTCCTCACTAGAATTTTAATTGAGCAGCTCAGATGTTGGGAAGGCGTGACGCAAGCCATGGGGAGGAAGTTCACAGCTTTGTGACTTCTGCTGATGAGGCTTTAGGCAGGGCACTTTAGCAGGGCAGTTACTAACATGTAGCTGTCACACTGAAGAACTACAAGCACAGTTATGTTGCTAAGATCGTGCAAGAAAAAAAGAAAGAGTAATTAAAAAAAAATCATGGTAGTTTGTGACGTGTGTACATTGACTGAGAGTGTGCTGAGTCCACTGTGTCAGCTGGTGAGAGGGAAGGGTGTTGTGCACACCCGCAGAGAGCACGGTCCCTGAGTAAGGGTGGTCAGGACATATGGTTTCCTCAGCACGGCAGAGAGGGTGGGGGAAAAGGTACCAGTCAGTCTGCAAAACAGCAAACCAACTTGGTATCCGACAGGATTCCCCTTCACAGCACCCTTCCTTTCTAATGCCAGGCAGCACACACAGAACTGCCACTAGCTTGTTCCTCCTGCCGCACAGCCCTGCTCCCTTCGATACCCTCCGCTCTGCTCCTGTCCTTACCTACGCACCTCGTGCAAGGTTGAGTAGCCTTTACTGAGAAAAAAGAAAGTAGACTGGAGCTGGTAAAGAATCGCCCATGATTACTTCAGCCTTTTTAAACAGAATAATCAACACCTGGTTCCCATAGCTATTAAAAACCCTAGGTTGATGCTTTTAGCAGCATAGAGAATGTTGACCAGAGATGATGCTCCCAACTGCATCAGAAATTGAATGCAGTAGTTGCAGCTGCATCCATGAGGTTTTGTGTTTAGATGCAATCGAAACCTCTTCACCATTCTACCTGTCTGCACATCATAGCATCATAGAAGATCCCAAGTTGGAAGGGACCCATAAGGACGGGACCCATAAGGACCCATAAAGATCTAAATTACTTCAGGTTTTCTAAAGTCACCTAGCACTCTTCTACAGACATAGCTATATCTAAATCAAGTGTTGCCAAGGATTACTGTTTTTGTGCAGAAAACTATGACAAACATAAAATAATTAAGTAACAAACCGCCAATTTTTATTTTTTATTTCTTTGAGTACTTATTTATTGAGGGTGAACTGCACAACACTAAAAGCCCAGCTGTGGACTAATGATCATTTGAATTTCTCCATGCATGTGCTTTGGATTGAAATTTAAGTTATGCCAGTCATGCTTTGATCTTGCTACTGGAATTCTCCCCTGAGACTATCTACTTACTGGCCTTTGCTGTTTATTGGACGTTGGATCCCTCACATAAATAGTTCGTTCAGTTTTACGTACTGGTTCATTCTTCTCATCTAGCCCATCTCCATGCAGATTCTCTTTCCTTTTTGATTTTATACATCCCATATTTCCTGTTGGAATAAAAAAGGTATTAAACAAAAACATTATGCCATAAACCAAGCCATTTCCCATGCAGTCATCTGGGCTATGCAGCAAAAACGTGCTTCCTTTCCATACACAATAGCTCAGGAGGAGAACAACTGAAGGTTAGGAACACATGCTGAAAGCTCTTTTCTGCTGCAAATGAAAGAAATGATTTCTTGTCTCCATCTACAGATGAAGTAAATATTTCAGAATAGTTATTTACCATTTCAACATTTTCAGATTTACCATTTTTTCTCCCCAATCTGCCCCCGCCCCTGAACCCCCTTGTATCTTTCTGATACTTCTGTGAGCTTCAGAATAGATACAAGAAAAACGTAATAACTGTAGTGACAACTGATTTCTGTGTGGTTTAGTGAAAAAGCTGCTTTGCAAGATGTGGGAAAAAATTCCAGTCCAAATGATGAGAACTGCAGCTGGAGTTAGCAATGCCTGTATGTCCCCGCTCCGTTTTACATATGCCTGTCTAGCAGGGAGCTCCATTTGATTCTAATCCCCATCTCACGTGAGGCTGATGACTTGGGCAGTCCCAGCTCCATGGTAGATAGGCTGCTACTGTGACCTTCAGTAATGAATTGCCTTGTTCAAACAGGTCTGTTACAGCAGTCTAAAACAGCCGATGTGTGTATCAGTGATGGCAAATCACCATACAAGTATTTCTTCTTCAATACAATTTAGAAGGATGATCCCTCTCTCAGGATGTGCATCCATGCTAAATCAGATGAGATACAGCTGTTAGCATCTACATGACTGGAACCTGACTGCTAAATCCCATGATGTAATTACGTAGTACTTCAGCAGGCAGATATACAACGTTATCTCCATCTTCCTCCCTCAGAGGACAGTAATTATACTTACTCTTCCAAGAATCCACTATGAATGCTTTTCAAACCTCTCCTGCCTTCCCCTCTCCCTCCTTTCAGGTCAGTGCTTTAATGCTAGGTTCACAGTCATGTTTTCCCTTGCAGGCACACACTCTCGCTGCCCTCTCCACCCTAATTAATCTTTAAAGCCAGTTCTTTGAAGAACAATGTAAAACCTAAAATAAGAGCTCTGTGCATATACAGGCTCAAGTAAACCAGCACTGACTAAAATGCAGCTGCAGAAGCTAAAGCAGGCAGTAACACCCTACACTACATCTCACTTGCACCTTCATCTCTAGTATATAAAAGATCATCACAGTAAACAGTTAAGGTAGCAGAGGTGTGCACTTGTAGACTCAACTGTTTCAGTGGGGTGGTGCCTTGCACACCCTACCTGTGCAGGTAGGAAAATTAGCCAGATCGGTCTGGTTTCATATTAAGATGTAATTTTGTGCCATACCAATAATAATCATAATCCTAACTGACTAGAGCAACAAACCAAGGCCACAAGCACTCACTCCCACAATGCAGTTCCTAACTTCCCACATCACCTGCATTTAATCTCCCATCGTGCCATTAAGGAAGTGCCACATAATGACAGATGCACTCTCCTATCCATGGGCTGAACATTTTTTTCTGAACAGGAGAGGAAAGTACCTCCTCTCCTACCATTTCTGCAAATTATCTGTCACCTATTGCCAACAAATATGGGGTGTCCACAAGATTTCAGCAGTGATGCAGTGAACTGTGATACTGGTTTAAAAGCAGCATGAGAACTCATTGCTCCCCTTCTCGTCTTCTCTTGAAATAAAAATAAAAGGAATCGTACAGAAAATCAATAGGCACTGACCAGGCATCACCATCCCATAGAGGCAGAGAAGAGTTTTCTCTTCTTGTGTGCCAATATTTCAGTGCTCCCATATTCATTTGAAGGCACTGGGGGGCACCTTCAGCCAGGGTCTTCCCTTAGAAGCAAACATCTTTAATGCTTAACATTAGTTTGTGAAAATACCCATTGGGAGATTTTTCCAAATTCTCAGCTTTACATGGGTTACATACTTGTTTTAAAATACCGAGAAAGTTTTTTTACAAATATTTTCTTTATTTATAATTGTGGATATGTAGATGATTCTTGTTCTGTAGTTAATGGTTCCTAGGAAATTTCTGTACACCCACAGGCAGGCTGGTGTTTGCAAGTTCACCCTAGACATCAGGAAGCCCAGTGTTTAATTACCTGCTGCATCTGCAAGATCAGGTATTTAGCCACCTAAGTGCTAACCTTTTTGCTCTTGAATAGTTCTGCTTCTACAGAATAAACAGCTAAAGTGGAGGACATCTGTAATTTGATCTAAGCTGTCAGCCAAAAATCCCTTTCCCTATTGCTGTAAGAATGCTGAAGATATCTTTAGAGACTGCAGCTTGCCCAGTGCCAGTGTAAACTCAGAAAAAAGCAATTTTATTCCGATTTTTTCCTGCATCTTAAAGCACATGAACAGCTGTAACTTAAGCCTGCTGTGAGGTTGTGCGGTTAAACTCAAGGTTAGCATTTGTTCCTGACAGTAACAACAATGGCTCAGTAATGCCTATGTGCGGGCACCCCCACCCCGTAATCCCACAGAAGCCTGCTTGATGATCTGTGAAATCACACAAATACAATGTGTGAGATGACACCCGTGATGGCACCAAACAAAGAGAAGATCCTGAGCCTCATCATGAAGCATTGGGTTTTGGGTTTTTTTCCTCGGGGACATGAAAGCCCGTGGTCCTCACAGGACTTAGCTAGGTCTACACTAGCAAATGGCCCCCACAGCTGGTGCTGAAGCCCATATCTGCTTCAAGGGGGGTTACTGCCCCATTCACTCCAGTATAGCTCCAAGGACTGAACATCCAGTAAGGAGCAAGACCATAGCAAGGGTTTACCTGAAGGTAAGCCCCACACTGCATCTTCGGAAAGGAGTCTCGTTCTTCCACTCCAACTCTGCTCCACAACATGAACTACAGCCTAGCAAGTGGGGGCAACTGCTTCAGGAGTGGGATACCAATCTAACATGCTGATATAGACACATCCTGAGAATTTTAGCTTCTTTATAAAACAAGCCTCTTAAATCTTGCAAAAGAAACATGTATAATATGGAGTAACATAAACCAAATGTTAAACACTTAATATGTATCAATATAGTTAAGTATATGATACATAATTTAACATTCATTTTTCTGACCTTACATTATTTCTAAAGAAGTATAGGCAGACAATGGAGACAAAGCATAAACAAAGCTGAAAAATAGTTTTTAAGCAGTAGAAACTGGATCAATGAGCACACATTCTTTTGATACTGTGAAATGAAAGATTTTTGAACTCTTCAAAGGCCACAAGATCTTATATTTCTGTACATGCTAGCCCTCTGTAAAGCTGTGCACACTGGGTTCCAGACTGCACATTTAAAATTCCATAAGATCAGTCCTGTGCCCAAAGCAAATGTAACTGTCTTGGTTTCAAAAGCTTCTGCTCAATGCCTGCTCAGTTCATCTGCAATGCCAGAGGTATTTGCTTCCAGTACAGTATTACACATTTTTACTGAAATCTGATCCGGGTCTTTCCCAGGGTTTTGAGAGTGGTATCAAAGTAAAGATTCATAGGGCCAGTGTAAACAGCAGGCGCTGATGGGAAAGTTTCAATCAACACACATTGTAATGGATTTCAAAATACAAAATGCTGTATCATTGTCAAAGTTCACAAATGTTTGACCCTAGCAAATTACCCATACAAAAAAGAAGCTCTGAAATACAAAATGTGTATTCAGTGTACACTTTTCTCAGTTTATAACAGTAGTCCTAAGGAAAATCTGAAGGAAGGAAGTTCACTCATGCATAAATAAAATATTTCACTCAGTGTAAAATGTTTATTTGCATAGTGCTCTGTGGCCATATCACAAGGGGCTTCAAGAAAGCGTTTTGTGCAGATATCAAGAGAATCCAAAGAGCACAGCATCGTTACAAATGAGACTATGTTAATTGTTCATCGGAGATTAAAATAATTTAGACATCAGAGGCATCACTGTCAGGCCCTGCTCAGATATTTCCCATTCCAACAGTTTTGCAATACAGGATTCACTACTTTTTATCCATGCTTTTCATTTGGTGTCCTGTCCACACCTCTAGACATGAAAGATAAACGTTTAATTAAAAGAAACTATGTAACATAGCTGCTAACTTTTATAAACAAGTGTCTAAAAAAGTAACAGCTGCTCTTCCAGCAACCAGCATGCTGTATTTCATGGCAAAGAGGGAAAGACAGGTAATTCAGTTACCCTCTGCAGTGTAGTGACAAGAATCTAAGTTCAGGCACCATTTGAAAAGCCACAGCAGTATCCATAAGAACCATCACACTCTGCAGCAGGTTGCTCCACAGACACCAATTCTGATGTCTACAGAGGTATTTGCCTTGAATTTTCACTCTGAATCCCCTATTTCATTTTGCTACAGCAGCACTTGGGTCTTAATTCCAAAATGGATTAGCGGCGGGGGTCAGAAACTAGTGCAACCTTTTTTCCAGGATTAAAAACTGCTGTCTATCCCCAAAATACTACTGCTTTATCTGCCTTTTGATACATAACCAGCAGCATTGTGTGTCTAAAGACACAAGAACCACTTCTGCAAGCAGTCAAGCTTCCTGTGACCATCACCTGTCCATCCACCATCAGCAGCATTCGAGGTTTCATTTCCTCCCAGCACTTATCCTTTGTACCATCTACAAAGATGATCTCATTTTTCACAGCTATTCTTCTCCTTGTGATTCTGTTACATACACTATTTATGGTACACATTAGAAACCACTTCCTAAAAATCCACCTGAAATGTCTGGGCTTTCCTTGATCAAAGTCATGTTTTCATGAAAATGATTTTCAAATCCTCACAGATTTTTCATGAGTGGCTTAATATTAGTTTTTGCAGAAAATGCAAACCTTTATAAAGCAACTAAAATACACTACACTTTGGCTTTTCCAATAATAAAATAACTTCTAAGAGAACTAGAACTACAACACTGAGTATACGAGCAACTCTCATTTTATCAAATAAATGTCTGTCGTTCAAAAGGTCGGTAATCATGTATACTAACACCAGTTCTATGGGTAGATTAGGCTTTTAACAGATATACACATATGTATTTTAACAGGTACATAAATAAAATAAATTTGTATGCAATTGCAAGGTTTATAAGCAGTAAACTCTTGACTTAAGCCACAAAATTTCTCATGCATATATATAAAAGGCATTCCTTAGCAGTACAAATAAAAGACAGTAAATCAAGAAGTATAAAGAAAAAAGGGGGGGGGGGGGGGGAAATCAAGACCCCTAAATTATCCTGAGTCTTGAACGCTGCTCTATATTTAAGTTTCTGAATCAAAGATCAGGGAGCAATCGTTCACACCTATGTATATACACAGAACACAACTGGTTTTAAACCTGGAATTTAAACTTTAAAACTTAAAGTTTCTAGGCTTTAGAGCAGCTTAGACAGCAGAGGTGTACATAACTTTCTTTTTCAGCATCTCTTTCAAAAATTGAAAATAATATCATTTCCCTCCTCTGTTTCAGATATGTCATCCTGGCCTTCAATACCAGCTGGTCCACCACTACTTCAAAAGTTACAAAGCCAGAGGTGATGAAGCGTTGCCTTTATCAGATCTCCTGATTAACTGAGAATGTGAGACTTCTCAGGATTACCCTCAAGGTCAAGTGTCTCAATAAACAAACAAATTCAGTGTGATCAACTTAGAAGTGCTGAGGAGGAAGAATTACAAACCCTGTCTGCCTGAGAACACAAGCACCTGCTTTCTCTGTACCCCATCCAACCGTCTACATCACTTAAACCAACTGCTTGAGTTTCCCATTCCATGAAAAAAAATGGGAAAAACCTTAAATTTAAGGAATTTCTCTTAACCTTTACTACCGACTTTCACTTTATGCTGGTCTGCTTCCACATCATCTGTGGTACCCGAGTGTTGGTTGCAGCCACCTTCTATACCTCTGTTAGCAGGACTATGAGGAGGACCATCTCTGAGGGGCCTGGGAAACCTGGGTTCAGTTCTGACCCCTCCTCACATGCTGCAGAATGGCAAAGCAACCTCCCGGGAACACAGAGAAGTTTCATTTGAGGTAGTGGAGCTCAGCAAAGACTCATCAGTACTGCTCCGTACATATTTGTGCCAGTGAAGATGCGCTACTAGACCGGAGTTAGAATGACAAAAATAAATTATCTGTGGTTGGGAGTAATGTGAAAGATTTAAACTGGAGAGTAACTGAACAGAAGTAGATTCCTATTCTTTGCCTGTCTCAAAAATGATCGGTTCTAGTTTTGTTCAGCCTTGTTCTTATACCTGTAATTCATCACAAATATATAGAATAATATATAAAAAGTGTGCACATATATTTAATAATATTATACATAATATTATAGATATACACACATGCATTAAATATTACTGTAAGTCCTGAATGCCTATCAAACTAGACTCTTGCAAACACAGAAATCCTGGGTCAGCTTTCATTGTGGTCTTGTTTCACTTCCTACATCTTGTTTTTGCACTGGAGACCATCTAGGGGAACTTAAGCAGTTTGTTCTTCCCTTGCCTTTCTGCTGAAATGGTTATGTGTCTCAGTCACTCCTCACCTCATGTACTTCAATTTCTTTTTTAATTTGGCTTATTTCTCTGGGTCCAGATTGCATCATCTCTATGTGTCCCAAACTGAATTTACCCCTCACAGGATACACATATTTATGAGCAGATATATAAATACACACACACAGGGGCATGGGTACAGGCATAAATGACCATGTGCTCTCTGCAATGTATGTAAAGAGGAACATGGATAGCCTAAATCTGCTCAGTGTTTCACTATGACAGACTCGCCCAGTGTAGATTCCCATTGTTCGCGTGATGTGAGATGCAGTAGCCCAGCTGATAGCATTTTAAAAAAAGGAGGAAATTTAGAGAATTCTTTAGCTGCTTCAATCTTTTCTTAGGAAAAGGAGGCAAAACTAAAATAATATTTTGGCATACATATCTATACAAAGAGGCAAAGAAAAGAAACAAGTTAATACCCAGTGTAACCATCAAAATGCAAATATTACTGTAGTGGAAAAGTACGCAACAAGCATGTTACTGTGAGATTTCCTCAAACTTATTCTCATTTAAGCAAAACCCTCAAATTTTCCAAGGGTGCACCGCTATCAGAGCAAGATAACAGCTATCTAGTTTATCACTCATGATTAGAGCACAAGACTAAAAATTACCTTCTGGGAAAGGCAGACCCATTCTGAGCAGCACAATTCTATTGTACAAGCTCAGAAGCCAGTTTGCCAGGCTAATAGGTGGTGGTGGTGAAGAACAAAAAGTTATAGATGAAAGGTTTCAGAACCTCACTCCACTTGGCTTAGAAGCTGTATCATAATTCCCAGTCTTAAGCACGTTTTGGGGACAATAATGGCATTTAGCCCTTCAGCCTCTCCGGCAACTGGGAAGAAATCACATCTCTTTCAGCTTCTTTTCTAGGCTTTAAAGACCAAGCCCTCTCTGTTTTTTCTATTTCGCCTGGTTATCCCTTTTCCACATCTGTTTCAGTTTGAACACACCCCTCTTAAGGACAGGAGGCTGGAGTTGGTCAGGTGTTGTAAGAAGACTTTCAGCAATGCCTTGCAGCAAACAGTATAAATATTTCTTCCATCTACAGAAATATGTTGCAATTTCTGGGCAATAAAATCCCTAAAATTATTTTATTATTTTTACATTTTCATCACACAATAGTCTTTTATAATAGTCTTGCAATCTGTTAAGACATCCAGGTTTGTCTCAGTTTTCACAATGACAAACTGTTGTCACAGCAGACTTCCATAGCTCCAGTGGCCTGGCCTTACCTATTAATACACATTAAATTTCTCCCCATTATTCTGCCAGACCATTCTTACTGCGTTATATTCTCAGCCACTTGTGTGTTTCTAATGCCTCCTAATATCACAAGGAGTCTCCTGTTTTTTCATTGCAAATGAAGTATTTAAAAAAAAAAAGTCTCAATGTAAAGCTAATGTAACGTTAGGCATCAGAGAGTGGTCTTGCCAGGAGTTTGGGGAAGTGCAGCAGACAGGCACCGCTATCCTATTCAGCTTCTTTCCTAACTTCTTCCTTCACAGCTGTGACCAAGACAAATTCTACTTTGCCCATGTTATTTCAGATTATTTTTTATGGTTTTCCTACATCAGTCACAGAAAGTATCACCCTATCACCTTCAAGCTCTCCAACACTTGCATTCTTGCTACAGTTGTAAATAAGTCACATTTCCACTTTCTCTGCAACATTCAGTTTTAAGCCCCGCACCCACTATCTCTCCTCCTCCTCTTCAGAGCCCAGGTTCCCAGTGTTACTGCACAAATATCTCAGTCCAACTAAACCAGTCTGGGTTGGCAGATTGTTTTCTGAACACTTTCTGAAGAAAATGAGTTTCTTGAACTCATTACCAAGCTGGCTGCTGTTCCCACTGACATTCCCCATGCCCATTCTTCGACCCTTTGGTGTCCTGTTTCCCTCTCCCACACTGGCCTTTATATTGAAATCAGGGGTAGGACTCTGCAATATTTATAACTCAAGTCCACTTCCTAATTTAAACATTTATTAAATTAAAATTAAAGTTACAACAGGCAAGAAGAAAGGTGTGCTGCCACCTGACTACAGTGGAAGTGGACTGTCTTATTACATCATACAGTAAAAAAATCCCCTAACATCTGATGTAAGAACAGGAAACTTCTGGTGAGATAAAACGCCCGGAGTTACTGTATTGATGCTGTATTGATGTGTTTCTGGGAAAGGCAGACCCATTCTGAGCAGCACAATCTCATTGTACAATGAAAAACCTTTTCTTCTATACCGCCCCTATTTTTTAATATTTTTTTTTTTTTACTTACTAGACCAGGCATTTTAGCTATTCAATAACCAACACCAATCAACACATTGCTATACTAAATGGAAAATAAGTGACTTCAGTTATCACATCTCAAGCTTCCAAGTATGAAGTGATCCAATACAGCTGTACAGAAATCAGGTGTGGTCAGGCGAGGTTTGAGGATTACGTACTTCCCTCTGCAGCCCTTGAGATAGGAGTGCTTTGATAAAACTACCTATCAGTTCAGGTAAAAAAGTTTTCTATATTCAAATGACACTAATCCACAGTCCAACCTTTGCTTGCCTTGCCTTTAAGTCTCTGAGGAGAGGATAAATTTATACAGTCCTCAGCTAAATGATACATGATCTTTGCTGGAACTCATAAACTAGCATAAAATATATAATAAATATCACCATAGTTGATGACATGAAAGGTAGCTCTAACAAGGGTGGGGGACTTGACCAAGAAAGAAGCATCTTCTATTTTTCTATAAATCCACGACATATTTTGCCCAGATTTGTTAAAAGCTTGGCTTCATACAGGAATTTTGGCAGTGTAAAAAAAAACCAACAAACCAACCCAAACAAAAATAAAAAAAAAACCCACTGAAAATAACTAATGTCAGCGTCGTAGAATAATAATGCTATGCTTGCAAAAGGATGAAAATAAATTTCTGAGACAAAACATTACATTGAAATGAAACAGAATATAATTTATAGAAACTACTGATCCTTGTTTATTCAATTGAAGAAAAATACCGAAACACAAGAAAGTTAATCCACACAAGATTGCAATTTTGTTAATGTTGCATAATAGACCTTATATATTATGAAAATGTTCCAGATTCATGCAGCTAGTATTTTTGGCACTAATTTTAAACCACGTCTTAAATTAAGCTAACATCTGTTTTCTGACCTTATAACACTCGCTTCATTTTATTACAATCATTTGCCTCAACTGCATCCTCCAGAATTTTGAATCAATATCAACAATGAATTAATTCACTTTGCCAGCCCTCAGGCAACCACATCTTCCATTTCCTCAGCTTTTTTCCACTGTACTATACCTTTTGAAGATAGGGGGAAAGGTCAAATTACATCTTAATTTGACAAAACAGAATAATTACTTCTATCAAATTCTTCAAAGGGATCATACGAAACGAAACAGAGAAAAACCGTACCAACATATTAACCAATTTAAAGGGAAGGTTCCCAAAATACTTTACAGACTTAAAAGTGTCATGCAAACTGCAAGTGTAAATGTCATTTTCTTTACTGGTAAAAAACCTCAGTAATGACAAACAGCAGCTCCATATAACCGCATCTCCATTTCCAGATGAAAATTTGGCCAAACCACTACACTGAAGAGGATCAACATTTTCCCTAAGTATTAGCAAGTGTCCCACTCTAGCTAGCACACCCAAGGGTTATATCTACATTCCAAAGTGAGTGTATCTATGACTAACATATGGGTTTTTCACCTTTAAATTGATGACTTTGGCCAATAATGGCATTGTGCTACAGTTTCAGTAGTCTAAGATTTGCCCTGAGCTTTATAGATGTCCATGTCTGCCAGTAGTATAAGGCTCCTTCTCCCCTCCCTTTTTAATGACTAGAGCAATCACTGTGGCATAAGAAAATGAGAAACGACCCATACAAATGACAAGGTGTCAGACAGAGCTCCAGGAGTAGCCCAGTCTGTCACAACACATGATGTGACAGAAGGGCAAGACAAGCTTCACACAGTTTCTTTGGAAAACCCAGATCTGGGACCTATCCTTCTTCACCTCCAACAGCACTCACACAGCTCCTTGCTCTCCCCTTCTCCTTCACATCCACCCCCACCCACCCACCCACTTCGCCTCCCAAAACAAGCCCAACTGAGAGGCACGCAACAGGGCTTCCTATGTTAGTCCAAAAGGCCTAGTTCATACACATGGTGGTCTTACTCAAGTGTTGATTTCAACATACCCATCAATGTACATGAAACCAAAGGCACAGGCACACAAACAAATTAAAAATAACAAGTGGTCCTGCATGAGCTACTGTGCAGTACCCAATGTCTGCATTTACTAAGTGATACGCAAAAAAGAAATGAGATTTAGCTTCTCCCTGTTTCAGTGAGCCTCAGAAGACAACACAGGATGAAGTGAGCAGCTTGCTAACATGTAGTGAGTTTGGGGAAAATCAAGGTGTCTTTTCAATATCATTACCAGGCTGTACCCCAACTAGCTCTTCAACTCAAATTTGTCACTCTGTGTGTCCTCCCCCAAAAAAGGTGCACATGAAGGTATATTTGCAGGCAGCAGCTGATAATTGAAACCTTCATCTCATTCAAGTAAGGCGGCCTAACGCTCAGCTTCCATATCCCTGAACGAATGTATTGACAGGACGTGTGTTAGGGAGAATCATCAATAGCTACTATGACTAAAGGGAGAAGATGGTTATTTATGAATGTGGCCTTCCACTAGTTAAAGATGTTGTTGGCAATAAAAAGTCCTTTGCAGATGTGGTCTTGCTTTGAGATGTGCCTGTAATTCAAACCCATTGCTATACTGTAAACAGAACTCAAAGATCATGAAATTATCACAAGATGTCAATGAAAACATAATGGAGAAGAGCAAATTCACAGCCAACAAGCCCTGATGAAGGTTTTGGGAGTGGCCTTACAGAAAGTATAGCACTTCTCCTTTGGATTTATCTTCTGTTTCCAGTGTGTATAATAAAAGAGGGAAAGGGGGACCAGATCATTAGTACATATTAGCTTTCGTTCTCTCAAATTCAGGTAACCATATTCCCATGGAACAAATGAATTATTATAAACCTTGCCTGGTTTTATGCATTCTACAATCTGCTTTCAGTATGCATTAAGATAGTTACAAATAAATTAGTGCAGAATGACTTCTGTGTCAATGGATCCTAACTCTGTACTACCCCAGTCATTTTATAAATCATATTACTTTGCACCACACTGCATTTACCACTTTGCTCCATTGCTCAGAGGGCTTCTTCATCTGCTGTCATCTCCACATTTATATGCTGAGATGTACTCATGACCAAACTTGCAACTTAAATGTAGCATTCTTGTTATAACAGCATCATACTATGCCTTGGGCACCTGTCTAAAGCCCTGACTTTCACAAAAGAAAAGGAGATTTCCTTTTTCACCCTCTTCACATGCCAGCATATAGTTCAGATGCAAATAAAGACCTACTTCTCCAGCAGACTGTTTTGTGTTTGACTAGCTGTACATCACTGCATACACACAAAGGAACCCTCCTGAAACATAGGCCATTGTACTGGGGTACAGGATATGGATTTACGAGTGAACTCTAAGCTCAGATGAAAATCTGGGGTTAAATCATTCATGCTGATGCAGGCTAACACTCTTACTCAGAATCTGGTTCCTCCTGGAAGTTTGCAAATCTTGGAGAAGTTTTCTTAAGTTGCAAGAGGAAGTTGCAAGAGTTCTCAAAAAAAATCAGGCAGTGCTGAATCGGGTGCCAGTAAATTACACCAGCAGAAATGAAGTCTTGCGCTATTTCATCTTTACAGGGATACTAGAAGAACATTCAGCACTAACTGTGTAAGTACTCATGTGACAAACAACCTTGTCTTGTCCTCACTGATGCAAGTAGCAGAACCTCCCTCAACTCCAAGTCTGTAAGATCATGCTTTAGGTTCTGGCACTTCACAGAGGTCTATTTATAAATGGTTTATTTTACTTAATTTTAAACTCTGTGTTAATTATATTCCTTTGAGGGCATGAATCTAGGGCAAGCGTGTTCCAGTTGATTTCTCACCCAGCTTAGTAAACTGTTCCAAGCAACTGTTGCAATTTGGGATACATGCGAGGGCACCAAAGAGTATTATGCGAACCAACAAGTTTGCTGCAAATATGATAAATAGAACTAAAAAGAGATGTATCATGAGATCATGAGCAATTTTTTGAGGTTTTTAGATGAAGTCCTTGAGAAAAGATTTTTTTTAATAGATACGAGCAGCTCTGCACAAGCCTACCAAACATATCCTGAAGGACTACAAACTGCCACTGATCAAGGTTTGAAAGCCAGGAGTGTAAAGACAGAAGCACACTTCAGCTGAAGTCTTGGGGAACTACACTCTCAAGCTGGGGTGACAGTAAGAGTGTAAAAGGAAATACATTACTGAATGAACATGGAGTAAGCATTCACATACAATTTTCTAAGCAGCTTTCCACATTTGTTGCATGCATGAGAAGTTTCTCTACAGTTAACCAAAATTAAAAATATTTTACATTCTTTCCATTTTCAGAGAGGAGAGAGAGTGGGAATTCAGAAATCCTCTTGAGGGAGGGTTGTGAATCATTGGTGTGACAGTTCACTTGATTTTCCTCCCTCAAACGTTCTAAAGATGAACTGGAGACCTTGGATTTTAAACACATGTATATCTTTCTCAAGAGCAAGAATTAACAGAGTTCCCCAAATCACCAGGACAGCAGCAATGCAAGAATATTAACTTGATTAAAGTTCTTTTATATTTGAGAGAAGTTCTTCTACACTAAACAGAAGTTCTGAGTAGAGAACTGATTTGAAGAACCAAGTTGCACTTGCTCAATAGGTTAATTTATTTCATTTTCAGAAACCAATTAATACTTTGACCGCTGCTACTATTTTGACTTTGCCTTGATATTTCTTGTTTTCTATCTATAAAAACAACCAAAATTTCTGTAATCACAATGTATCATTACTGAATTGCACAGCATTTAGTATTTTCTGTTGTTCCTAGTTCTGTTTAATGGTCATAGCAAGTTCCATGAACCAGGCTCTGATCCTGTAATTGACTGACCACAACTTGCAGGAGCTCTGCAGACTTTGAGCAACTCACACCAGGACTTTCTGCACAAAGTTCAGGGCACAGACCTTAAAAAGCAGGACAGCATGCATGACAATTTTGGCAGATTTAGACTCGCAGTAAACTGGACGTCCATGACAAGAACTATTTTCACATTCATACTGCACCCTACAAGAATTTCACAGCACTATTATTATGACCATACTGGCTGCTCATTAAAGTTTATAACCTTTATAACTTCAAATATCAAATATATAGCTCATAGGCAGGCCATCTGATTACACTGTATCTAAAAGAATCATCTTAGACTGTGCACAAGCCCCATTGTTTATATATGATTTCATCACTCATGGCCCACACAGTTCATTTTCCAAGCAAGAACCAAGAATAAATCAGTGGTCACAATGGTTACCTGAGTTTGTTTCAGGAGAACTGTAATGAGTCCACAATGAACTGACATTTGAATTCCACAAAATTAAGCACTGTGCAAAGAAGATGCCTCAAAAACCAGTAAGACTGCTTCGTTGTTGGGCATGCATGGGAAGTTCTTAGGACAACACAAACCATATTAGAAAAGGCGTAGGACAGGAGGCTGAAATCTCTGAGAAGTCAGAATTGGGGTTGATGCTGAGAAATAAATGAAGAGAGAAGACTGCAGAAGCAGAGAGATGAAAGGAGAATAACCAATCAAATACGAATGGAAAGGATGGTTAACTAACAGAGTAGAGACAATTACAGTCCCTAGGAGAGCCTATTTTCTCAATCAGTATGACAAGATACAAAACACGCAATAAACATAATATAGTCACATCACTGAAACTGTATTCTGTGCTCAAAGGAGAAATTATTTTCCTGTGTCATACCAAAACAAGAATCCTGATATTTTTGCTTTTATTGCAGGAGCAAGTAAAAGGACTTCCTACCCATCTAAACCTAGGAGGAAAAAGTGCCAATGTACACAGTCAAATACATAACAGAAGATAGTACTGTTCTGATCTCTGATTCAAATAAGCTAACCAAATGCCAAATTTTGCATTTTCTGGCACTTGTGTCCAATGCCCTCACCCTTGCTTAAATGCTCCCTTGAGAGCAGAAACATCTCACCTGAAGCACCTTTCTCCCGCTTGTTCACTCTACCAGCCAAATTTGAAGTCAGTTCTTCAAAGCTTGTACTGCCTCTCAAAGCTTCATTTCTTAAGTTTCACTTTCTGTGAGGACAGAGCGCATGGGTCATGTTGACACTGAGGAGCACAGCATGGAGATCCTGGAACAAGAGCTGCTGCCTTAGAACCACACCCCCACAACACCAAGCCTTGGTTTCTTTTTCACAGGCCAGCACACATGCCAGTAATTCCATGCTCTGCTTCACCAAACCAGGTGTATTTACAGGGATAGTCCACGCTGGCTCAAAAACCTTTCACATGTGCCAGCAGACGGCACAGAAAAACCTCCTGCGTACAAATGAAGAAATGAAACTTGACCAGAGAAGGTTGAAGCAACAACACAGGGGTACCTGACAATCCATGCCAACAATTTGCAAGATGGAAAGTAACCTGTTTCAAGTCAGGTTGAGGTCACCACTTTAAATCAGGTGTGGTAAACAGTGGCAGTTGTCCGGAAAGATAGATTACACCTACACCTAATACATATTTGAGATAGGAGAGTCTTGCTGGCCATCTACAGAAGTACAAAGCTGCCCTTTAAAGAGGCGTAGGCTTTCCTTAGAACACTGTGAAGACCATGTTAGTACTGCCAGGTTGGGATTCCACTGGACTTTATACCTCTTCAAAAGACTGGGGGTACATATTCCTGGGCACAAGTTCCCTGATAAGGTAGCACAAGTAGATTACAAGTGATAATTTTATGATGAAAGGTGCTGAGGTTTATTTTTCTGGAAGGGGAAAAAGAAAAGTTGCCGCACACATCTCTAAATCAGGAGATTAAATAAACAGCTTATACCACTGACAGTCCTGAAGACAAAGCTGGAGAGAAAGAAACAAAAGAATGGTGTTGGGGAAATGGAAGAACGATGGGAGAAGAAAAAAAGAAATGGCGGTAGGAAGGGAGTAATGTTACAGCAGGATAAAGACTGAAACATGGCTATTTCCAGGAACCTGGGGAGAAAAAGCCCCTAACAAACAGCACATCATTACTAATGAAGACATTTGAAGCAGCATGGCTCAAAGATTTTTTCAGACGCATCGGTAAGTGTCATGGCAGAGGGATGGGAACTGCTACCAAGGAAATGTAGTGGGAGATTTTCAGAAGAGGCAAGCTCTGCTGGTCTGCTGCCTAGCAGGAGTGCTGCTATGCACCGCCTGCCTAGCAGAAACCATCAGTCAGGCCATCTACATCCCAAAAGAAAAGGGCTTCACATCCACCTCAGTATAACCCTGTGCTTCTCCATAGGTGCCAGGACAGCTGCCGCAATCCCTCTTGCAGCCAGTGCTAGTACAGCTGGAAATCAGTGATGCAGCAAAGGCTTTGCAAGACAGAAAAGGGAAGACAAAGTGCCACACCAGCAGAAGAGTTGCTTAAAAGGCAAACTCTCCTACACCCTTCGTGGGCTGCAATGCTTCTCTCTAGCCTTTGCATAGTTTAGCAGATCTTTTGCAACAGTAGGTCTGTAGTTACAAAAATGTACTTTTAATCCCATTTGCATGCTCTGCTACGCCATGACAGCACATTCAAATGATTCTTGCAATGTGTTTTGAACAAGCTGAACCCAGAACATCCAACGTAGGATTTCCTCTTTCTCCTGCCCATCCCCTTCCTGTGTGTTTACGAAAAACTTTCACTTCCCCAGTGGTACCGACACCAGCTCTGGTGATCACTTAATCCTGTTCTCCAGCTCTCATCCACTCACACCTAAATCACAACTACCCTAGGGCATTCAGCACGTACTGAAGGGTTTTAGAAATCCCATCAAGACACATGGTAAGGCTAGGGTTGCCCTGGAGAAAACCATTTGCCGTCCACAGGATCTAATGAATATAAGCCTCTTGATGCTAGCAAGGGATACTCGAGCAGGCAATTTCATTAAATGCAATAGATGCACTGCTACCCAGATCTTTTCCTACTCAGTTGATACCACTGGGAAATACTTTCTTTGTCTGAACAGAGTAAAACTTAGTCACAGGTCAGACCTACTGATTTATAAATACGTTATCATTATGTAGAAATTCACTCAAACATACTTTTTACCTTTCAATATTAATTTTGTTCTAAGTCTCTAGTACACTCATACATGGAAAGAACAAACCTTCTTAGCTGCCAAATATATTTCTGCACTAAGCCCTGTAATACCGTATTGTTTTAGTTTACGCCCACAAAAAAAGCTTGAATAAGATTTCGTTAAACAATTGATCAAACAGGTTTGTATACGCCTATCTGTACAAACTAGGGAAGGAACCATGAAAGGCAAAGCAATATATTATAGGTGCCACATCAGAAAGCCCACTTAACAGAGTAGGTTTTTGCTGATGAACTTCCTGAAACGTCTTTCTGTTAAACCAACAAAGGAGTAGTTAAGAACACATGCCAGAGGGAGTCCATTCCCTCCAAACTCGTATCACGTTCAGGCTTCCAGTAGCCTTCTAAAATAGAGAAAACTGCAGAAAACACCATTCCAGAGGAGTAGCTGCATCCCATACTTTGACTCCTGTGGTGAGGTGGTGAGCTATCACATTTTCCAGTTTAAGATCACACGCACAATTTGCTATCACAGGCACTTTCAAGAAATAGCTTGGTCACAAGTAAAAAGAACGCTTTTGCAAATGGAAGTAGCAAGTTCTACAACATATCAACCACAATTCAGACAGGAAGAAGTAGCCTCATGCTACACGCAGCTGAGACCATAGAGGAAGAAGGACACATTGTTCAGGCTGTTTATCATTTGCGTCCTTTGAACTGAAGAAGTAAGATAGTATGCTGCGCAAACACAGGAACCAATTGTAGATACTTAAGATGCCAGCAGTTTGAAAAAGATAGACAATGCTGACCTAAGGGATAGTGAATGCTGGCCTGAATGGTGCTAGCCTGCCCTCTTCCCCCCCCAGAAATGAGATCTACCCTTTCCCCCCTTCACCTTTCCCTGGTGTCTTCCTCCTTCTCTCCCCAGCAAAGTGTTACTGTTAAAATGCCATCTCTCTGACATTCTGACAACAAAACTAACTGATCTATTTACCTCTATTAGTTCTTTAGGGCACACAACAAATATGACTACCTCATTAATAGTAGGAGGAAATACTTCCAACACAAGATGAAATCTGCCTCTGCATTTCATTCTGTGAACCCACATTTTCAGGAAAGATGTCAAATGCAACCATGAATGATTCACCCTCGGAAATTACAGCATTTAATGACAATGTCAACAGGAAATGTATTTGAATCAGGCAAAAATAAATATGAAAGCACAGACCATTCCATCCTTCCCTGAAGGACAATTAAGTTAAAACTAGGAACAGTCACAGTAAGGAAATTTAGATTGTATTTACCTTTTATTAGCAGAAGCTGACTTCTTTGAGAAGGTGCCATTAGTGTTTACAGTATGGCAGTCTCCTCCTCCTTGTATGCTTCACTGAAGACTGCTTTCAATACAAATATCATTTGACATTTTTTATCTACATAGTTTCCTGTGGCATGGCCCAGCAAGTCTGGAAGCCTTTCTGTCTATACCATCTCTAGCACTCCTACCCTCTCATGAAAGAGGGGACACCAATAAATGGGAGAAATAGGAAGTAGGAATATGATCAGCAGGAGGAAAATCCTAATTCTTAGCTGGGCAACTGGTTCTTCTACAGAAGGAAGCTGTTATCCTTGGAGATACAAATCCCATAGGGGTAAAATAACAATAAATACTACGTAACAGATCCGCATGGTTTGGTGTAATTCTTTACACACTCAACTCCATAGCTTCAGAAGGAATTATATCACCTACTGCACAAAAAGCTCAAAAAACCCTCAAGATCCCCAGTCAATCCTTGCATTAGCATGTGGCAGCTCACATCCTTTAGGGATCACTGGTGCTGCAGAAATACACCTCTGTGTAGAGCCATGCTACTAGAGAAGGGTGCTAGGAATTCCAGAGTACAACTAATGCCCACCTCATGCCTGCCTGTCTGTCTTTTTCTTTCTTTCTTCCTTATCTGCTTGTTTTCTGTGTTCATTCAGTTTTGCAAAGGGCTCCCTGAACCCCAAGAGTAAAAATGGCTCTACAATTCCCTGGACACATGAATTAAAGTCCCTCAGTCACTCAGAATATTGGGAAGGAGGAAAGACCACCCACGCAGCCACCCACACCCCCTGCCAGATCACCTAGCCCTTTGAGAAAAATAAAAATCGGTTCACGGTCAACATGCTTCCATCCAAAAACCACAAAGATGCCCGTTAAGATTCCAAATAACACGCAAAAGTACAGATAGGAAAATATCTCCTTTTTTTGACAGAAATGGAATCGCATCTGAGATTAAATAACTGCAGCTCTTAAACTTCCCTGAATAGCTACAGAGAGGTCAAACGCTTGCTCTCTGATGTGCAGCACAAGAAGGGTCAGGTGTAGCATCTCTGGTCTTGTGAGCCACCCCCCTGAAGATCAGGTACTAAGCTGAGCCAGGAGGACCTTCGACCTTTTTCACTGCCCATTTCAAGAATTGCTTCCTGCAACACTTGCTGCTCTATGATGCCATTTATCTTACAAGAGTCAACAAGACCATAGGAAGAAAGCTCACTATAAATTACATAGATAAAATGGAGGTGGGGAGAAAGTATTATGACAGTTCTGTATTCATAAATGTTTACATATTCATAAATACATGCAAGAAAGAATTGCACATTTACGGAAACTGTCTTGAAAAGGTAACATTAAAACCCAGAATATTAAACATTTTAACGGCAATGGAGTTTAACTTTGTCTGTGAAATTTCATGATTAACTCCACTGTCAGAGAAAGTCATTGAGTAACTCCACCAGTCAAGAAACTTACAAGGAAAGGCCTAAGCCGTACCTTGTCCTCTGAATATTTATACAGGAAAAAACACACTTTTTACTCAAAAAAACTACAGGAGAAAAGCAGAACAACTCCAAGCCAGCCAGCGACTACACAAAGAAAGAAGATCAGTTCTACAACTTTACAGTTAAAAAAAAATAAATATCTCAACAGCACACAATTAAACCGAACTTGTTTAACTACATTATTAAATCAAGAATTCCTCTCTAACTAGTCTGTATTTCACAAAGCTGAAATAAAGCTATAAATCTCAGAAGAGATCCATAGGAGGAGACATCTGTGATCTCAGAGTTCATAAATTCTAATCCTTGCCCAAGATTAACAGTACCTAACTTATTTCTAGCCTGTTACTGCTTTTTCAGAGAAAACTATTCAATTTTTTCTCGATACTTTCACTGCTCTTGATGGTACTTATTATAAAGATACAAAGTCCCAACACATAAAAGATAAGTAACACCTACTCTGTGTTCAGTTTCACAGAAACACAATTTGACATTCCCTTTGGTAAAACCGAGCTACATTTTCCCAACGTCGCTTTGCAATTTCCCAACAAAAACCTTCATCCTTTTTTTTTTTTTTTAACTAACTCTTTAGTGATAGTATGATGAGTGCAGACTGATCTACGTGGCACTCACATCTGCAGATACTTGCAACTAATATTAAGATTTCTAAATTACAAAAGTCTTCCAGGTACTTTATGGGATCAAGCTAAAAAATGTAATTTCTGATTTGTATTACAATGTGCTAAAATACGTTAAGATTGATCAGACCATTTTTTTTCAAAGGTGGGAATGAAAGCCAAGAGGTGGGGTATTGATTTGGGGTTTCAGACGAAACAACAGAAGGATAACCCAACCTTTGTGCTCCCTGTGTATACCCACAGCAAGGTGATCTGACCAAACAAGTGTGAAGTGTTAATCTCTTTGGTCTTCACTGCCAACAGAGAGGAGTGAGGCAGCAAGATGAGTTCTTGCAAAGCCACTCACTGCAAACACATAAAAGATGCAATTTCAAAGAAAAGTCTTAACTGCTTTACTGAAGGTACGGCATCACCTAGGAAGATCTAGCTTGACTTTCAGCTCCTACATTAAAACTGGAAGGAGAAAACCCCTCAAGTCCGTTCCATAGGCACACTGTACCGTTACAACAGTAGTCAGCAAGAAACACTGTGCATGGAACACCACAGTACCGTTTTCTCCTCTTAAGCTAAAGCACATTTGAACAGACAGCTAAGAGAAAGCAGCTCTAACTTGGAAGATGCTCCAGGAATTACTCTCCTGGAAAAAAAGCTGCCTAAGAAGGAATACCCGGAGGCCGCACTGCCCCTCCTAAGCCAAGGCTATCGGCTTGGCTTGGAGCACCGACGGCAGGCTTGGGTCAGCCAGTTTCACACGCTTTCGGGCACGAAGCAGCCAGAAGCGCCCCAGCCCTCACGGCCACAGCAGAAGCCGGGCAAAGCGGCATCCAGGTAAGCCGTGCTTTCGAGAATGACCTTTTTTTTTTTTTTTTCCCCCAAACGCCGTATTTCCTTTAAGACCCCATCCAGTCCTACCGGGAAGGTCAGGCGGCGGCAGCACCTCCTCCGGGAGGCAGAAGCGCGGGCGAGGCGCCCCTGAAAGCGCCGTGTACCCGCCGTGCCGGGGGCTGGGAGCCGGCCCGGCCGGGCACCCCCCGCCGCCGCGCCCCCGCGGGAGCAGCCGGGAGAGCCGGGGCCACCGCCCCCGCCGCCCCCGCCTGCCGCTCCCGGCGCTGCCGCCCGGCGGGGTGACGGGCGAAGGCACTTACTTTCCCGGGTGCGAAAGTTGAGCGGCAGCGAGCGAACTCCGCGGTTACCGCCGGGGCGCCGAGAGGGCTGTCCCGGGGGCGGCGGGGCCGGGCCGGGCCGGGCTGGGCTGGGCTCGGCGTGCGGCGGGGCGCGGCGCTGCGGCCCCGCCGGCCGGGAGAGGGGGGCACCGGCGGAGGGACCCGGCTCGGCCGGCGGCGGTTGGTTCGCGGCCGCCCGGCTGTACTTCCTGGTGCCGGGCGCGATTTGCATGCGGGGCTGCGAGGGGAGCGCGGGGCGCGGGGGGGCGGCCCCGCCAGCGGCCCCGCCACCACCGGCCCCCGCCACCACCGGCCCTGCCCCCGGCCCCTGCCGCTGGCCCCGGCGGTTGCCGGCGGGGAGGGGGGCGCAGCTCCGCCGGCGTGGAACCGCGGGGCGCCGGGCGCAGGGGGGGCCGCGGCGGGGCTGTGCGGGGCCGTGCCTGTGCCGGGCCGCCTCGGGGCCGGCGGGGCGGCTGCGGCCCGGGAGCGGGTGCCCTTGTGCCCCGCGGCAAGCGCCGTGAGGTGAACCGGCAGCTGGTAACGGTTGCGGCTGAACAAAAGCGCGTTAGCCCCAGAGGCAAAACAGAGAAGGCGGCCTTGTGCCACCAGCAGCCTAAATAAACACCGTGAGCTTCTAAACTCAGCTACAGCAACTTCTGAGGTCCGTTGGAGGCTGGGTTGGGAGAAAACAGAGAACAAGTAAGGTTAACTTTTTTATTTTTTAAGATTGATTCACTGGCCTGTTGAAATGTGAAATAGAATCTTGTAGGTCAGCAACGCAGGAAATATGAATGTGTGGCTATGGCGCCCAGCGGATGCAGGTGAGAAGCTCTGCAGGGACCAGCGTCAGGTGTGGTGTGCGTGCTGCCAGATTGCCTGGGCGACTGTGATTCCACAGGCAGAATTTCCAAAGAAAAGCATGTAAGCTTTCCGTATAAAGCGTTGAAGACAGCAGAACATATTTGTGGAACCCAGTGATGCTGGGTACAAGGTGCAAGATGCTCAAAGGTACCTCCATACCCTTTCTTGAAGTCCACCAGTGAGGCCCAACTGAGCTGAAGCAGGCTGGGGAGCGGGCGAGGACTTCTGCAGGGCATCCGAATAGCTAAAAATGGCTCAATGCAGCCCACAGCCTCTGGGTTAAAGAGGCAATCCTGATTCACATCAGTATGATTTACAGATCTTTGGCACTGATGTAAACGCCTGCCACTCGTGGGGATGTCCAACTGCCACAATCACTTTACTCTAGTATGTGCTACAGTCCTGTCTCAAGGCTGTGACTCCAGCACACGGGCCACTGCCTTGATCCCCTAGAAGACTCGGTCCATAGAAGCAGTCAGACCATAACCTGTCACATTTCTAAATCAGTCCCAGGTGTCCCCGCTCTGAAAAGCATTGGGCAATAGTTGCTTGTCTTCTTTGCATGATATCATCAGTGATTAAAATCATGTCATGTAGGTACCAGCCTCTAAAAATACTGTAGGGTGAGACAGTAAGGGATTCCTTCCAGTTCTATTAATAAAAAGTCAGTAAATATTTCCTCCCTTCCCCTAACTTGTGTAAAGGTGTTTAAAAGGAAAGGGAAAAAAACCAACCCAAAACCCCCACACAACCAAACTACAAAACATCCTTTTTCTTTATGAAAAGTTTATACAAAAAGGAAAGATCTGGTCTAATGTACATTGTCTTAGGTTTACGGATTTTCTTTGGTTGGAAGTTCGGATTCCAAAAGTTTATGTAAAATGAGCTATTTCTGTTTGGAAGTGCTATCACACAGGCTCAAGGGACATGTGCCTCATGTTTCCATTTTCCTCTATATGGTAAGTACCTTGATGTTGTATCTTTCTTCTTGGAGAGGAGAAATGGTGCACAGATCCCACACCTCTCTTGGCCTCCCTCGTTTCCTCCCTATTTCTTTTCATTATCAAGTATTCTGCTGGGTTTAGAATCCAACTTCTTCTATCACAGCATTACTGAAAATAAAACAAAAATTAATTTTGTAAATGCTTAATAGAGTCTAGCAGTCTACTAAAATACAATCTTACCTATAATGTGAATAATTTTGAAAAATAAAAAAAAATTGCTGAATTACCCTAAATAGGCTGCTGTGTAATAGTGGAATGAGGAGGCATAGCACAAACTCATCAGTTCTGCCCTGAAAGAACTAATATGAAGTAAGGTTGGAGCAAAATAAGTACACTGTACTTGATAAGAAGAAAAAACAAAGACAAGTTGTTGGTATCATCTGAAATAAGTCACTGTTTTACACATCCTCATTCCCATGGGTAAGAGGAATATGTACAAAATCTACCTTAGAAAGCATAAGCAGGGAAGGAACTCTCTCTCATTACATATTCACCAAAAGGGGAAAAAAGCTGGTTCCAGCTTCCCTACATCTGTAGATCTGCTGTTCATTACATGTTTTAGATGTTGTTGCGTATAGATCAAGAAATTTGGGGGTGGTTTAAAACAGGGCAAGAAAGAAACTTCAAGCCTGGCACTGAAGTGGAAGTCCTTGTACAAAGGGCTGTGAGTCACATGCATTAGCCAGCTAGCGTTCATGCTCAGCCACTGATTTTCCACTTTAGTCAGATTTGACTCCCAGACTACGTCTCCGCTGCTGAACTAAGCATGGCTGCAAGGCAGTGCTTCAGTACTGGGGCCAGCTGAGTCCTGGGACGCTGTCAGTCTGTGTCACTGCTCTCAGCATCAAGAACATGGGGACTCCACCAAACTAGTGGTTGAATAGTCCCTGGCCCAAGTTAACTTCCAGATCAGCTCTGGAAATTTTTTGAGAGTGGTAAGTGCCAAGTGCCCTGGGCCAAGGATCAATTCAGCAATTTGTCAGTAGGCTCAGAGGACTGTCCAGGAATATTCCCTTGGGCGCCATAGATTACTGGCCTATACATAGCCCTGTAGACTCCAGACCAGTCCAGCTACGCACCCATGTAAGTAGCTGCTGATCATTGTTTGGCTTTGGATCTGGGAGCATGAAGTGGCACAAACTGTAAGGAACAGTGGCTCTGGGCAGTAAATGAAACCTTGTCACGGACAATGAAAACAGGCAGCAAACTTCACACTCTTGTTTTTGTACATTCCTTAATCTCATCATTGCTGAGCACTTTCCACAGTACGCTTGAATCCAAAAACAGAGCACTAATAGACCAATGCTAGTTAGTCATGAAAGTGTAAGTGGCTTAGCCAGAGCAGTAATTTCAGAGAGATCCCAAGGACCACCTGGGTTCACTTAATAAAGAAAAAGCATGGAAAAGATCACTTTGTTCAAAACTAGGTTACAAGGATTTAAATTCCTCATAGAAAAACAGGGAAAGAGAGAGCAAAGATACGTGTAAAACTAAAACATTGAGACATCTGGCTTTTTTGAATGATCCAGAGTTTTGGAAACTTGTTCCCAATTTGTTGACACAGTAAAATGTCTTTTCTCTAGAAATTCCAGTATTTACATGCTCACTGCTTGCATTGTTTTCCCTGTATTTTATTTCTTCCTCAAGGGATTATCATAAAGTAGTTAAAGCCTAAATTGTTAACCTGCTTTATAATAATGTAGCAATTTTTAAACAAATAGTGAAGAGCGGATTATAAAAAATGAGATCCAAGTCACACAGTCATTCTTCACACAATGTTGTTGGAGAAAAAAAACCACCAAAGCCTCAGAAAATAAAAGCAGTATATTTTGGCATTCATTTTGCATTGTTTCTTTTCTTATTGTGACTTACGATTTTAGAGAAAGCCATATTGACCTATGTAAGAAGAATATTTACAAATTTTATTCAAAGAAATGTGCTCTGTGTGATAAAGACTGTTTGCTTTTGTTTGTTCAAAAAAAAGTAATATAGGAAATACATGTTGCTTTCAAGTATGAAGCAACAAGTTAATGCACTCTTATGTGTGGATATACAGCAGTTCCTGTTCTTATTTCCAGTTTGGAGCCTGGGAAAATAAGTTCTGCAACACTGAAGAAAAATGAAAACAACAACAACAACAAAGAAATCTTAATTTTAATTGTAGTTCCATTGTGAGATTATTTGAAATGTATCCCATTAATTTACAATCTTGACTAATTTTATGGCTAAAATTTTGGAAATTATTTTAAGACACTTTGGGGAATACTGCAGAGATCCCTATATTGACTCAACCTGCGTTTGACCTTTCATTCAGACTAACACTACACATACTCAGCATGTTAAATTAGGGAAAACTGGCATCTTTCCTGTAGACAGTGGTCTGCCTAATGCACAGCTGCTTACCTTTTATTACACTGATATTTTCTGGCCATAATTCCTAAATTCACCCTTTTTTATTTAATCTTGTTATTTCTAATGCCCATGAACGTCCCATAATAATATAGCATATAATAGAAAGTGTGCTTGTTTTGAGGTACTCTAATTCTGAAAGTTAATAAAAGGTGCTTCTTCTGCGTCTTTGCTGATTTTAAATATTTTACTCACCTGCCATTACCCTTTTTTATACATAGGTATCTTTCCCATTTTATTTTCATTTGTTTCATGGCTGTGAGCAGAAAAACCGTTAGCGAATCAAAATGTGCCCAACACTGGAAACCAATTTGAGAATCTGTTGCAATGAGCTAGGTTGTGTTGGTGGCATGGCACTGGTGAGTATCCTGATGGAGACTGAAAATAGCCTATGTGCACTCTACAGAATATTCTGATTGCCTTTCTGTAGAAATGATAGCTCAAATAAAGACTCGTCTTGGTTCTCATGGGTATCATCTTACTCACAGATCCAAGAAAACCAGCTGGACTTAGGGGTTCTTCACAGCTCATTCACGTAGGCAATGTTAAGAGGAGCTGACAAGAACTGGGTCCAGGAGCCCTCTGCTTTCAAAGATTTGTGACCATTTGCAGGTATTATTACTGGTCTGAAGAGGCTGCCCACACTATTAAAGGATGTGTTTAATTTATACTTGATTTGGTACACCGTTCTGTGATCGCTGAGATTTAATTACCTGAAAGAACAGATTTGAGATAGTTCAGGAGCAGGTGTATGGTCATTTCAAATTAGCAACACAGTGGTAATATTTTTGGTTTGTTTGTTTGCTGCCTTGTACTCTGGGGATTACACCTAGTGTCACCATCCTGGATGGGTGTCCAGCCTGTATCTTGCCTGTCCTGCACCAGATGAATTGTTAGTTTAGAAGCAACGACAGGTGAATTGTTAGTTTAGAAGCAACATGGTGTTTCTGGAGGCAGCTTCTGGAGTGGGCTGTTCTCAAAGGGTAGCTTTCCCTTTTCGAAGATCAGCCAGTTGCTACGGAAAATTTCCTCACGGGGAGGCACTGGACTGTCATGAGCATTGCCGCTGTGCAAGAGCAGCGCAGCGTTCAAGCTGCCCTTGAACAGCTGCAGTAGTGGTAGGCAGGCAGTCCCATTCCTGGTCACAGCCATACAGCAGATATCCATGTGCCAAGTGCAGCTTTCATTTTCCTCTGGTAAGGAACAGAGCATCAGGCAATGTATGTGGATGTTGAGTTAATGAAGTCAGAGCTAGTAGCACTGATGAAAACATTTGGTATGAATTAAAGTTATCAACCCCCTCCCCCTGTTGCACAGGGTTTGTAAGAAGTAGCTCTTATCTGGGACAGAAGATAGTGATCACTGGGCTACCACTGAGCATTAACAGGAAGGTTGCCTCGGTTATATGAAACCTGGAGACACCACCTAACTTTCGCTGGTGCATTACCCATCAGCCTGGGCTCAGGAAGGTGACAGCTACCTGTGTGAGTTAGGAGGTGACACCTGCCACTCATAAAGTTCTCAGCACGCATCCTCTGTGGACACGGAGGACATGTTGGAAGGCCCTGCTACCTGTAATGGCAACATGGTAGAGTGGTCTTTTTATTTAGTCTCCTGACC
Source organism: Falco peregrinus (assembly GCF_023634155.1). Lineage (NCBI taxonomy): Eukaryota > Metazoa > Chordata > Aves > Falconiformes > Falconidae > Falco > Falco peregrinus. The sequence continues at coordinate 48,130,495 of NC_073723.1, forward strand.
TGGCACAATTTTTCATCAGTAGAAATGCTGAGAGGAGCCATCGTGGATCATTACAGTTACCTCACTGCTGTCAGCTCAGGCTGGCTGGCCTGGCGAGGCATCTAGCACTCACATCTTTCATATCTCCTGCCAGCCGGACGCTGTGCAGCCATGCCAAGTACAAACCTGCTGCTGAGCCCATTTAGAGCAATGGAGCTGCTGAATCACCCTCATACTGGGTGAGCCTGCTTACATCCTCTTGCATTTAGCAGCAACATCGCTGTTGCTGGAACCTCTTGAATTACGGCCTCACGGTAGGGCTGCAAAATGGCTGTGCGGTATGTCTGAAGGGATGATGGGGAGCTACGGAACTGCCTTTCTGAGCCAGGCTCCTGTTTGCATGCCGTGTCCTTCACAGAAACTTGGAGATCCAAAACAGCAGATGGTGGAGAGGTAGGAGTGTAACAAGTGGAACTACAGCCAGTCCCTCTACCAGCTGCAGCTTTCTTGTTTCCTGTGAAAAATGGGAGGGTCACATTGTCAGGGACAACCTGACTAATGGTTTTCTGCTGAGTGGCTGACAGCTGTTTGCTGTAACTTGAAATCAAGCCTATGCTGGACATGAGCAGTAAATCAACTTTTCTCTGACTTTCCTGTTCCCAGTTGCTGTTTCCCCCTGAAGCCCTTTGTATCCCATTCTTGGAGCCAGGCCCTACTGGCTTTGAAATCCCAGCTGCGCCATCCTGTCCGCTGCAGCAATGCAGCTCTTCGCCCCAGGCTTTGAAATGTTCAAAATGTCAACCCTTAACATCTCTGATGCCATCCAGCCCTGTTGTGAAAGCCCCCAAATAATGCTTTCATCTGGAAACAAATGAAAAGTAGGAGGTAATTGAAAAACAAAGGCAAAAAGAAAATAAAATCTTGGACAAAACTGGACACAGCAACTATTTCCAGACTTACTTGAAGTGTGGAAGATGGGCCCTGACTGAGTCCTTGTGCAGTGAAAAAGCATATACATTTCTGAAAGGGTGCATGGCATAACTACTGCCTTTGAGACAGAAAATAAGTTGACTCGCAACAGGTTGTAGCATGGATCTCATACAGTGTCTCCTGCAGGTGAGGCCCGCTCTATTAGGAGTTGTTCCTTAGCAGCTGCTGAGCCTTGGGTAAGTTATCTGGTGTGGAGGTGTTTAGGATAGGATATGAAGGGTTGGGAAGGCTGTCTGAGGTAGCAGGAGATTCTGAGGGAGTAGGAATGACTGATGCTTGTTATGGTCACTACCAACCTACTCTGAGTCTATGCTAACACTTGTGATCTCAACAGCAGCTGCATTTATCACCTGGCTCCACTCTTTGGATGTCCTAGGATACTTTATTTAGCCCAGGACAGAGTCTGTTCTTATCATCACAACCACCTCTTTCCTCCATCCACACATTTGCTGTCACAGAACTACCAGGCTTACTGGCTATCATACGCACCTTGTGCTTGCTGTTCTGCTTTCTGCCACAGTCAGCAGAACTGGTTTAGTTACTCAATGAAAATAATCCTTGTTCCTTCCTTAGCTAGACAGGTCATTAACCTTTCCAAAGGTTATTTGAAGGTGTACACCAGCAGCTTCTGCCCTGCCTGGATGAGCTCAACTGTTGGCAGCTTCCATGTGCATATTCTTTGGGTGGGTTGCTCCTAAGCCATGAAGCACTGTGGACTGGAGTCAGTGAGAGATGGCAAGCCTATGTTGGTGTTAGACTTGGGGAAAAGGAGATCTCCAAAGATGAGTGGAAGCATACACGTTTCTGAAGCGATGTGTGGCATGATCTACTGGCTTTGAGACAGAAAATAAACCAACTTGCAACAAGATGGAGGGCAGTAAAGGCAGATTGCTCCAGTGGTGAAACCTCTTCTACTTCACAGACAAGCCTAACGCTTAATTATCTGGCAAGTGGCTCTTTCCAAAGGAGGGGACTGCCGCTGGGACATAGTGGGATCACAGGCCTGGAAGTCTTGAAGGAGTATGACATGCAGTTCAACCTAACTATTGACCAAAGTACGGTGGTGCAGGGATCGGAGGGACACTCTGGGTAGTAATGGAGAGGAGGTACCATATGGCACAAGCCTGGGACAAACCAAGGCAGAAGCCGCCGGCACAGACTTAGGAGCGTGCAAGAGTTAGGAAGCAGCATTCCTCAGGTACCAGTTAGTTGGTTAGTAAAGTGCTTGGGACCAGAATGAATGCTTAAAAATTGCTGAGATAACCCAGGAAAAAAAAAAAAAAAAAGCAAGCCTTGGAGCATTTGGGAATAGATGGGGCCATTCTTTCCTTTCCACTGTTGCCCCTAACCACCTTGCAGAACTTCTGAGACATGTCTTTTGCCCTTAACTTTCCCAGCTCCCTTTGATGTCCCCACTGAAGCATCTGTGGGAAATGATGAACTGTATCTTGATACGTGTTGCCCACATCTGCAGCACGGTGCAGTGTAAGGGGTGGTTTTTGAGGCACATCAGCTAGATCTATGGCTTGACCTTAATTAGCTTGGCTGTGGGTCAGTGAGTGTGCTGGCAGATTGGTTGTGTGAACACTGAGGCAAAGGCAAGGGTTAAGGAAAGATCTGATGAAAGGCAGGAATCTAGGATAAGATCTGTGACAAAGAAGCCTAACTGGTGAGTGTCCATTAGAGATGGCCAACACATGTAGATTGCAAGTAACATCCAAGGATCATTACCTTTGAATAGAATGAGTAGGGCAGAGGCAAGAGGGCATTGAGGCAGACTCTTGGGATGGTGCTAGCTGAGAGAGACCCACTGAATTTATACTACAGCAAAGCCAGCTTAAAATTCATTGATATGAATTTAATCCATCAAAACTTTCTACTGTATGTATCAGGGCAGAGCTTTGTCTTAGACAGCCACTGTAATTTGGGTCCAGTAGTACTTAAAATGAGGTTTACTGTTGTGTTGGAGCACAGCCTTAGAGGCAAGGGTGGCACTATAAATACAACTCAAATGTCAAAAGCAATTTAAGCCTGAGCTGTGGGGGGATTAGGCTAATCTTGTAGATGGCATGCATGTTAAGAGATGTCTGATTAATTAAATTAATTTTCATTCATATGAGGTAAAATGGCAAGCATATGGACATTTTTTTTTCCTGTGGTCTGTACTGTGACATAAAATGTTATTAAATAGCTTTCATGAATAAATCAGACAGTTCACATTACTAACGTAAGGATATTAGTGCAACCTGCAACTAGGTTCCACACATATGCATCTACTGCTCTCATTAAGGCAGCCCTCTTGCTCAGAAAGGGTTAAATTTAAGTGAGCTGGTACTCAGAAGTAAATCAAGTTTGCCTCCAAAAAGAAACACAGAGGTGCACTGTGTAGTCCCCCAATGCACAGAAATTATACATTACATTAGGCATGCAAATTGCCTAATGATAAGTGTGGCCAATTTGATGTTTGTGTGTATATATCATATAAATCAGCATTTCTTCAGGTGCGGCTGTGAGGGTGCTGGTGAAATGTGCAAGCTCAGAGATAAACTGAAGGAACCCAGTCTTTAACGTTCTTAACTAAAATATGTGATACGCAGTAGATTCTAATCTAATTCTAATCTACTACCCAAATTACTGTACAGACAGTTTTTCAAACCTTTTGATTTGTGCTAAATAAAGCTGGTGAAAGTAGGTAGAAAAACCCATTGTTCTGGGCCTGAGAAATCAAAAGGTTCATTTATCTTTTCCATGTCTTCCACCGCCTAGGAAAGCCACCAAACAGGGAGCTACAAGGAGAGCGGAGGGTATCAGAACCATGCAGAAGTAGTTGTGGCTGCTAAGGGTCTCCCAGCACCTTAGATATCATCACCGAAAGAGCTCAACTGGATTCTATCTCTTTCAGGCTCTTAAATGGGCTCAGATAGGACACAGCTGACCATATCTGACTCTGCATGTTCTCTTGCACCTCTGACTTCTGATACCCTCTTCAATCTGGCATTTAGACTTAATAAGAGTTTATAGAGCTATGAAGATTTTAGTGCTCTCTGTAAATTTTCTAATGCTTTTTATTGTTAACATTATTATTTCATATAGATCACAGTTTTAGATAACTCGACACTTATTTAGATGATTAAGCAAGCAGATTAGTCATAAAAAGATTTTAGAAGTGGAAAAAAAAACATCCACAGCAGAGAAAGATATATGCTTCATAATCTGCAGATATAGCTGCAAATGTAAAATATCTACTTGACCAAGTAATACACTAAATGAGAAAAAAACTATCAGACAACCCCTAAAACCATATAGTGGATTAGATTTGTAGATAATTACACAAATGTTTTTTGTAAAAAGTCATATGTGCACACATTTTTAAAAGTGATAGGTGTTGTCCGATTGCTCTTTGAGTGACATTACTCAAAATGCTGCTCTGCTCTGCACAAATGTAGTGCATTGCCAGGGACTGACATTACCTGGCCTCCAAAGTAGCTGCCTATCCTGATGTGTCAAGTTAATGTCTGCCAGCTGTGGTGATGAGGTCATTAAACAACATCCAGTTGATTTGTCAAGATCATGATCAGAGGAATGGTTTGCAGCAGTCCCAAAGCAGTAGAAGAAATTTCTATTAGTGACAGCTACAGCTCTGACAACCATTTTGAGCAAAAACTGCCAAGTGGCTCTTACGCCACTAAGCTAGAGAGTGGCTTTCAGAAGATGAGGATGCTTCAAAATGGGAATGTGACTGCACAGCAAGCACATGGCCATGCCTGCTGTAATAAAGAAAATCAAGGAATCAGAGCCTGGGCGTCACTATCTGCCACCCCTGCACCTGTGTCTCACGGTTGTCTGTCTCAGACATCTGTGTCTGTGAGAGAATAAGTGTAATGCAAAAACCAGTATCACTCACTTTTCTGGGTAACTTATCTTATGTGAATAACTTCCCATTTCATACTCTCCATAATTTATACACAGTATTGCAAAATTAATTAGAATTTTAGTAAGCCATTTTTGAAAGAAATCCATGTCAACATTAACCTTTAAAATGAATCAGTGGAATAACAGCGCACTCAGATAAAAGCTTTTTGGGCCAAATTCTTCAGATGCTCTAGTAACAGCTAATACAGGGCACAGCTGGAACTACGTGGCCACTTCCCTCATGCTATTTTTTTGCCTACCTTCCATTTTCTTTTGTGTACAGTATTCTAATTGCTCTGGGCTTTGCTTTTTGAAGGTTTCCCTCCTCATTCTCTTTTGTCTCCTAACTTTTCTCCCATCCTATTATTTTTTCCCTTTTCCTCATCAGGGATCAATTTGCATATTGGAGTAGGTTCAGCAGAGGGCCACAAAGATGATTAGAGAACTGGACCACATGACGTATGAGGAGGAGCTGAGTCCCACGTTCATCATGGAGAAGAGATGGGTCGGTGAAGGTCTCATTGTAGTCTTCAGCTACTTGAAGATGTGTTATAGAGCAGAAGGTGCCAGACTTTTAGAGGTACAGAGTGAAATGACAAGAGGCAATGGCCAAAGTTAAAGCAACAAAAATTCTAGATGGATCTAAGAAAAAATATTTTCTCCATGAGAGTGGTTAAACCTGCAACAGGTGCCTAGAGAGCCCGTAGGAAGCTCATCCTGGAAGATACTCAGAACTCCTAGACAGGGACTTCAGCAACCTGATCTAACTTGGAAGCTCAGCCTGATTTGAGTGGGAAGTTGAAGTCCAATGTAAATTAATCTGCGATTCTGACCTCAAATCTCTGGTCTGCTAATCTCCATTTCCTGAAGGCCACCTTCTCAGATAAGATTCCCTTTAACCCACCCCACTCAAGCCCTCTGCCCTACCCCATCAGCTATCAGCAACGCTGGCCCCAAAGGGAGATCACACTTTGATTCACGTGCACACCTTCCACTCAGCGATTTTTCATCATGTTCTCCCATCCCCTGTTGTCTTTCAACTGGAGGAAGTTACTTTAGCTCTTAATTGCTCTGCAGGTAGTGGCTGGAAGAAATCTATTGAACAATAAGAAAAGTTCTGTGAGAGTCACACCCAGCTTGTTGCACACGGGGTTGAGCCCACCCATCCAGATTGCACCCAGATGCTATATCCAGTGCTGGCACAGGACAGCACTGTCTTACACTGTGTGCAGCTGTTTCCCTGCTTGATATTTGGAAGCCAGATTTAGAAATAAGGCTCTTAACATCCAGTTTAGTATAATGGCAAGAATAGCAAAATCCTGATGAAAAAACATAAAATACTAACAAAGGTATTAAACAACGTTTGCTCTCATCCAGGTATATTACTTATGTATCAGGCAAAGTGTATGAAAAATAAATGCTATTAATTAATTGCATAGGTTAACCTTGCCTGCCAGAGCAAAGTTTCTGTGCTCCATTTAAAGTCAAAGGCTGAATGGCATTTAAAAATCAAACATCAAAATAGCAAGTATCTGAGAACTGCTTGGTAGCTGTAGTCAGTAATATATTGTTTCTTGAAAGGCGAGTTATGAATTGCAGTTAGTAAGAATCTGGTTTTGACTACCAACAACGACACTAACTTGCTATTACAGCAAAAAGCTGCAATAGGGCGAAGTTAAGACTACTTGCTAATTGTAAGCACACAGAGAAACCTAACAAGCTGATGCTTCCTGAAAGAATTAGCCCAGAACAGAAACTGCTAAGAATAATAAAAATATTAAATTATAGCACTTAGAAATGTCGTTGGCCAGACAGATCCCTCAGGCATGGCAGATAAAGTCTTCAGGGACTAAGCAGCCCATTTACCATGACCTCGTGGCTTCCCCCTCATCTATGCAGTGGAGAAAACAAATGAAGATAAATAGGAACCAGTGAGGGCTACTTCTTTAAAAAGGAAAACATTGAAAATCTCTGTGAAGGAGTCCCACGTGACTCCCACTGCTCAATGAAACTGTCAGGTTGAACGAGACAGCCACAGGAAAGAGGGACTCAGTGGTGTAGAGGACTTCTCCACCAAGCAGCCAGACTTCGGTGGCATATGCGGGGAGGGAGCTGACCAGGAGCTCCCAAGCCTTTGTGGACCTTCAGATGGGGAGTGTGTGAATGTGCTGAAGTCTGAGGGGAAGCCAGGGCCCCCAGTTATGGCGGGAAGCTCCAGCCCCATTCCCAGGACAGCTTTCCTGGGTATCACACGCGTGAGGGGGAGTATGACTGCCACACTGTCCTGCGGCAGGACATGAAGGCAGGTGTTCATGAGGCACAGAGCCATCTGCAGAACAGTCTGATGATTATCGTTCGGCTGGCTGTGTGGGTGAAGGGAAGGCTGTGCAGAGGTGAGCTGTGCAATCCAGACTCGGCTCCAAGGAGGTCAGGAAGCACCTGCGCAGGACAGCCACACTAGGCGCCTACCTCTGCCAGCAGCTGCCTACAGCCTTCTGCGGCTGAGTGCATCAGCTGGGATCAAACTTCTGTGCAGAGGGGTCACACAGCATCTGCCAAAGCCTTGTGCAACTGCAGGCACAGGCCACAGCTTCTGGGAGGCAACAATGCATCACCTCCCTGGACACTGCCGCTCTGCAGCTACAGGCTCCATCACCGAAAACATCCAGCCCCAGGAGACTGGGACAAAGCCAAGCCATGAAAGGACAGTTTCCTCCTTTTCTTTATCATTCTCCTGCATTGTCTAAAAAAGACAATGTGAACCCTGAGGATGGTTTGTGCTGTATTTCAGGAAGGGGACAGTGGTGACCCCCATTTAAGCCATCTACCAGTTCTCTGACAGAGATACATTTTGGCTCGACTGAAGTAGGCTAGGTTGGGACAGCGGGTGGAGAATTACCTACTCTCTCATGCAAAAAACCAGCATGCAGCTTCTGAACACGCTGCTGCGTATGCTTTGTGAGTATCGTGCTTCTTGACATTAACCAGTATGTGGGTTAGGTTGAAACAGGCTTTACAAATATAAACACAATGATAAATGTAAAAACTAACAAACAGCAGCATAACATAAACTCTCCCTTCCTAGCTTCACTATTTATTTTCTGTGACAATTTAAAAAAAAAAGATTTCAATTAACAAGTCAGAAAATACTGTTTTTGTGAGCTGGCTCAACTGTGTCAATCATCAAAGCTAAAGGAAACGAGTACAACCCTGTTAGGCGTGCTCCGAAGTACAAAGAGAAGTAAAGGATTGCAGTGATTACACCAGACTAGGTGATGAGAACCTACTAGAAAAGTGATACTGCAATCACCAATGACAAACACTGAAGGCAGGTTAGTGGGTAAACTAAAGAGCGTTCCCAGCTATTACAGAAATTAAAACAGCATCCGGAACAAAGCAACACTTTCTTTCCTGTGGCATTTTTCACAGCATGATTTACCAAGCCAACTAAACCAAAGGTTTTAGAAAGCAATAGTGTGAGAACAATTAGGAGAGGAAGATAATGTTCAGGTAACATTTGAAGAAAAGGAGGGAAAACCTGAATTATTCAGGAAAGTTATTGCAATTAAAAGGGAGAAAAAGAAAAGGCTCTATACTACTAGTGTTGAACAGCCTCAACAGAGGTTGCAGAACCTGAAGCTGGATGAAAGAAGAGCTCAAGGGTTAGGAGGGCTGTTGAGAAATCAATATCAACATTTACCTTTTGGTCAGGGCTAGAAAGTAATCTTTAAAGTGGTTCCTGGAATTAGGAGGCTGAAGCTTTTCCACCCACACCAGCATTAGTTACTGCAATAGGACTTCAAGGTTTGGAGCTGGGGCTTTTTGAGGGTAAGTAAACATGCATACAAGTCAATCTAGAGACAGTCCCTGCCCCAGAGACTTCTCAGTCTAGACTTAAAGCATTAATCTGATGTGGAAAGCAGACAGGGAGTGGAAGATGTTCTGTTGACACAAACTGTTGTGAAAAAGATGGCACTGGAAGAGGACAGGAGAATCGGTGATTGGCAAGTGGAAAAAAAGTTTGCCGATATAAAGAACAAAATGCCTGCTGCCAACACACCTGTGACCAGATCAGGAAAAAACTCAAAGAATGAGGCAGTGGGAGAAGTGAAGATAAGAGGTAACTAAAAGAGCTACAACAAACTTCTCACCCTGGAGAATATGTTGATGTAAACAGAAAACAAAACCAAGGAGCCTTATCTTTATTGTTCTGCCTCCTGAGACTGTATGTGTATGGGAGAGAGAGGAAGAACTGTGCCACAATTAAACATGCATGATAGCAGTTAGACACTGACTTTTCCTCATTTTGCTGTCAGGTCATGAAGTTATGAGACATTTATTGACAGATTTGGTTCCTGGTAATTATTAATGGAGTTTATTGAAACCACGACCACAGCTGAAGACCACTGTGCTACCTACTGTGTAAACACAAAAAGGCATTGCTTGACACTAAGTAAAGGGAATACATAAGTGGCAATGAAAAATTAAATAAAATCCTCTGCACCTCAGTAACACACAACCATTCCAGTTTCATCAGCTTCTAAGTGTCACAGTAGGGACAAGTCTTGAAAAGGGATATTGAGGAGACGAATTTCAGAGGGTTCCAGTTATTTCATGTGAAGTCATGCCTCTGAAATTTTGTCAGGAATTATTGCTGCAAGTTAGGCTTTATTCTTTTGTTATCTCTCCACTAATTCTCTTTCACTTTGTCTGGCACCATAAAGCTGTCTGTTTAATTTTTGGTGATTACATATGTGTACGCACACACATGCAAACTGTTTCTCAGGCTTACTCTAAGATTTCTGACTAGATGTTTATCTACTTGATATCAGATATTTTTGTCCCAAGGCCTTTGGGTAAGATCAGATCAACTTTTGATAGATCTAAGGTTCAAAGCTCTGTTTGTACTTGCACAAAGAGCAGAAAGAAGAAAGCTTTTTTTTTTTTTTGGCCAGTTTTTCAACTTTTCCTTCTTTCTCTGCTACCTTTAAGTATGCCAGCTCCAGGATCAGAATTATTGTGTTCTGATTTATTGTTTTCTTTTTTTTAGGAGCAGGAATTTTTTTTTACTTCAGTTATGCTACTCTTACTGGTATTCTTGTCAGCTGTAACCCTTTATGAGCATCCAAAAGAAAGAAATCTCTTAGAAATTCTTCTACTGGCATGCAAGAGCTAAAAAAATAGCTGGGAGGCAACTAATATTGAGACTGGGTGAGAGAAAGGACTGGTGGCACAGAAGCCCCTCTTCCAGGTCTTTTCCAGGAAAGTTCTAGTGAATACTTAGAGCTATGGTCTCCATCTGATGCTAGAAACCCCTCCACAAGGCAAAAGCCTCAGGAAAATAACATCAGCTTCTCTAACCTCCCTCGGGAGGCTTTGCCTTTGGATTCCCTGCTGCTGGCCAGGAGAAGACCACCATCTGTCTGTGTGTCTTAGTACTGAGGGGTGTAGTCACCCCAGGAGGTGACTGACTTGCCTCTCCCGATGTGGGAGACGATGCAAGTGAAGACAAATGCCCTCACAGGACTCCACTGCCACTCTCTTCCCTACTTCATTATTTACGTTGTAGGGGAAAAAAAGTAGAAGTTAAAGAAACTGCACAACGGTTACAGGATGTCCTGTTGCATTTATCTAGCGATGCAGGCGAATGACTCATCCAAAATATTTGATGATCGGAAACTATTATGTTTTTCTTTCTTTCTCACATTTCTTCCTGAAAATATCAAGCATTCGAACTCTGAAACATGGTTAAAGGTGACATCTTAAAACTATATGAATTCAAGGAAAGAGTAAGGAAATTGAGTTTGTCTTTGGAGCTTATCATAGTCCAGATTAAATCACGTGACAAAAATGTGCCTGCCCATCTCTGAAAGCTGTGCTACAAGAAAGCAAACGGTATCACCTAGATCTTTGGTAAAAGACGTGCCCAGAGCATATTCTTTGACATGGACTGCATATTGAATTTTTTGATTCTTTTTGGTTTATTTGTTGGGGTTTTTTTTAATTTAAAAATATCCATGAATGGTTAGTCAATGCCAGCCACATTTCACACCAACATTAACAACCTTAAGCTATTCCTAGTCCATGTTTTGTGGAACCCAGTGCAAGGTTACTCACCTATGAATGTCCAGGGTGTAGATTGCTGGCACGTGGCCTGAGCATAGCTGTAAGGATGCTTGTTGTCGGCTTCATCCCTTTGTTACATCTCCTCTGGACCAGCCTGGGAGGAGGGAAACCTAAATCCCAGTCCTTGCTCCAAGGGATGCATAAAGTAAACAGAGATTTATTATAAAGCCTGGTTGGGTATGGCCCTATATGCACCTGTGCTAAGAAACAATCTGTCCAAAAGACTCTGCAGTCCAAAACAGACCAGGAAAGGAAATATGATTATCCTCATGTCATACAGGAAAAATGGAGGAACTGTTACAGTGACTTTCCCAAAGTCATGTGGGAAGTCTGCGAGAATGGAGCCTATTTCCATTGAGTGCCAGTGTAATAGCCTGAGCACGCAGCATGTAAGGAAGAAGAAAAGCACACGAGCCCGTTATTAAAGTTACAGAGAGAACAAGCCATGTGTAAGTTGTGAGCATATCCAATGCACATTGCTGTGGGCTGACTGCTAGCACACACTTGGATCTGTAAAGAAGAAAAAAAAAATCATAAAGGTGGCTGATGTGGTGAGAACAAAGGTTGTTACAGGATATTTTACGATGAACTAATTTTTTGTGTGGTCATGTCAAAGAAACAGCCAAGAAACATTAAGCACATTAACCCAGGAGGAATGAATAAAGGGTCAGAATGACCATCAGATGATTTTATTTACCTTCAGGATTCACGACCGTCTTGCTTCTTATTTTCTCAGCAACCACAAAGCTAGAAATTTACATGTGATTTTTTCATTGTTTTAATGGATTCAAGATTATCATGTGTTTCCTCAATTTTTATCAGCCGGAGAATTAAGAAAATATCAGATCCCATGACATTCACAAGATTGTGAGAGTTGATAAGACTGGCTCAAAGCACACAGAATTATCTCTACATGTTATGCTTATTTTTGGTACTGAACACTCGGCTATTTTTGGGTAAACTTTGTATGTCTCTCTTTTGCTTATAAGATAAGCACCAACTTTTTGGTGCTATGCAATAGAGAAACAGATAGGAAATCGCATTCCTGTCCCAGAGACAGGCAGAAAAAAAGGTGGGAGGCAGAAGAAGAATTTAAGGAGCTCAGTGGCTTGGCCAGACACTGTGCTCTGTTCTGATTCTCAATTCAGAGCTTTGGACTCCAGCACCATTTGCATAGAAGATATTGTTTTGTAAAAATCCACTGGGTTATGCAAAGCAAAGCATAACTAAAGGCAATCTAAGTGTATCATACTTAAGACTCAAAAAGTCCATGTCTTGAAAAGTCCTTTTATGGGCCTTTTCCAGAAAAATAGCTCCCTCAGGCTCAAATGCCTCATACCCAAGTAAAGATTTTGTTTAATTCATAAAGAAGTTGATTTGTCTGCTAGATTGTTTCCCATGGATCAGCCTATTCACAAACACAAAACATACCGGCATCCAGCTGGGTGTTACTGCTGCCAATTTCAAGACAATAAATGGTTCAGTACAGAGCAAAATTCAAAACTTTTATTCCACAGAGCAATAAAAGCGGTAGACATTGCCTACTGACACACTGCCAGAGTAAATACTACCTACTGTATAGTTTCCATTCAGAGCTTTCATCAGGTCAAAGTAGAACCACAGACATTATCAAGCTTTACACTGCATTAAAAGAGTTTTCACAAATGATTGAAAAACATTTTAATTACATTTTCAAACATCTCACTCATTGCCTCTTAACAAGCTACAACCTCTCCCAGCAGCAGTGTATAATGGGTTCTGTTCTCCTGAGGACAGGGGCTTGATTTGGGGTGAAGCCTTCAGGGAAGAGTTAAAAGGCTTCCACGGCATTTCTGGCACCTCAAGACAGGTGTCCCCAGCACATAAACACCAAAGGAAGTGCCTGAGTTCAGCACATGTACAATGTGGCTCCTGGCAGCAGCCCAGCCGAGAGCAGGGTTTTGAGCTTTATTATCTGGTGGCTGTTTGCTTTATTATTAGACCCAATTACCACAGAAAGGAGGATGTGTTGGTTGCACACAGTAAGTGGACCACTGGCAGGTTAGGTTAGGGAGCTGTCTCCTGGTGTCGGTGGAAACACTCACTACAAATTGAACTGCTAGAAAGCAGATAAATGTGCTACAAATAGGAGCATTTGTATATTATTTTTCCTTAAAATTAAACCCAGTACGTTCTAGCCTCGTCACTTTTAACAAAAAGTCAGTTTGGCTCTTTCTGCACTTTAGTAAAGCCACGTACCAGTTCTCAGCTTTATCTTGCAGCCAAAGCAAGATGTCCTGTGTGCAAACACACCCAGGCAGTGATCAACAGACCTGGTTCTGTCCTGATCTCCAATACGGCCATTTCATCTCTGCCCGTGTTGGCAGTTAAATGGAGGATGCATCTGCTCTTTGGGCAGTTTGAGCTATTGCACAGACAGAAACCTCCATATCAGCGGTGAGAAAAACACGGGCTTTGTAGTGGGCCTGGAAAGTGAAAGGACTTGGTTGATGGCAAACTCAAGGTGTGAAGTGAGCTTCAAACCCCATGACTTGACATAATGAATATCTGCCAGCAGCTCCTTTACCTTCATACTGTAAGAACGCCAGCTGAGATGCTTTGTCTGGTAATAGGAGAGCAGCAGACTTCTGCGTAACAAGGTAAACAGCCTTTAGCTTCTGAATGGAATGGTATGCAAGTCTAGTCCAGTGAGGAGAAAAACAGCTTACTGGACTAAACAGAGCTGGCTGTGCCATGGTTTCAGGGCTTCAAGTATCTCCCAGTCTTTAAAAAGTTAGATTATGATTGTCTCTGAGGTCCACCACCAGACCGGAGGCGGACCATAAAACAAATATACACCCTCCTAACAAGGCTTATAAAAAAAATTCAGTCACTTCTGTGAGGTAACTTAGTCTCTTTCCCTCAGTTTAATACAAGTCCTTGTGAACCATCTTTCAAGGTTTCATCTGGTCTGGATTATTTTTTTTCCCCTTTGGTTTGATTGTGTTTTGAAATGCCCCTTCAGAGCTTTCTCCAGTAAAATACTGTAAGTTTTTAAGGAAAACATTCTTCTGGTTTAATAACATACCTTAAGCTGTCATTGCATTCAGCAGTGGCACACTATCGAATCCTCCTTTCTCTTTGCTGTTATTGACTTGCTCTGCTTCTTTGCTTCTTTTTAGGTCAGACTCAGATTTTTTTTTAAAGGCAGTTTTTAAAAGCAAGATTTTCCTCAGCTGTACCTACTGCTCACAAGCTTTTTTTTTCCAGCTAGATGGGCACACATAGCATTTTCAGGCTGCTCTGGGCTGTAGCCTGGCAATGATCAGAAGTGTCCCCTCCTGGGGCTGGGGAATGCGTGCACAATTGGTAGGAAATGTAAAAGTGGCCTGGGAGAGGCTAACATGGAAGCTGTTCATTAGGGACGCTTGGAGTAAATGTGCTGTACGGCAACACGATGGGAATTGTTTAGGGACTGCATTTTTATTTCAGTCAAAAAGTGGCACTGCTTTGCGAGATACATCATTTAGTGAGGTAAAACCTCTGAAAAAAGTGACAGGAATAAGCCACAGAAAAGCCAGAGGCAGAAAGGATGGTCTTTGGGACACCAAGAGTTAAAACTGGGAGGTTATAATCTATTTATGGAAAAGAGCTAAGAGCTTTGTGTATGCGGTAACCAGTTCCAGCTCTTTGAGCCATCAAGGTGGCAGAATCACACTCAGAATGGTAATTACTGTAGCTGAAGAATAAGTATACTTATTATCTGATATAAAGCAATTTTAGAAACACCCACAATTTAAAAATAATAGTAATAACAGTAATTGAAAACATGAACTGACAAGTCACTAAGAACCCATTATATCACAGCAGTGTGGAGGAGCCTTGTACCTTCACAAAGCACCCTCCTGTCAGTCCCTGACAAACACACACCCCAGTGTTGCCTCAAGAGATGCTGCACGGCTGTTGAAATTTGTCACAGACCAACACCTAAATGGTGGTGTTTCTGCTAGGGCTTTTTGTTACTGGAGTAAAGTGCAACTCTGGAAAACTTATCAGCAGCTGGCTTCAAAAACACACGCTGGTTTGTCCCTCGGTGTAAATCAAATTAACTATTCTGAGCTACCTGTTTTCACTTGGACCCAGACAGGTTTCTGAGGCTTCTCTTATTTGGGCTCGTATGGGATAAGAATAAAACTAAAGGACACCAGAAGCTAGAAGACTGGCCCTGTCTATCATACAGGGGAGCAATTCGGAAAGCGTGCTGCACGGGGACTCGTTGCTTGATTCTCAGGTAAGCCGCCTCTCCCCAGGGAGCTGCAGCTCGTCCTTGCCCACCTGTGTTGCCGGCTGAGGCAGGCGAGGTGAGGAAGGAGGACATGGGCATGAGCCCCATGTTGCTCACTGTTTCCTCAGCTTGCTTTGAAAGTGGAAAAAGGCAAAAAGTTTTGCAAATAAGCAAGAACCATATTCACATACAAACTGGACGCAGTAGCAGGGAAGGAGCGGGGAAAGCAGCTTTCTTTTCTTCCAGCCATTCTTGTCTTCATTTAATGGAATTCAGTTTTTGGAAGTAGTAGCATAACGCAACTGAGAAAACAGCTACATACAAATTCCCCCTCCCTATTCCACATTGGCATTCAGCAGCTCTAGGATACCTTATCGTGTGGCTGCCCATAGGGACTGACGGCAAAGGAAGTGAGAGGAGGAAGAGGGAATATCTTTGCATTCCTTGTGCTTTCTGATTTTGGAATTTTATCCTGATACAATCTACAGGATGATCCAGTCTCTAATTAGACCCAGAGCTAATGAGGCACAAGAGCACTGTAAGTCAGTTTGTCTTCCTACAGCCCTTCTGTGTGCCCTGCACCAAGAGCAGCTCAGCCACAGCCAGGCTTGTCATTGCCTCCAGATTTGTGCAACCGTAGAAGATGAGATCAGTCTGGACCCTCCTCCTGAGTTTTCAATTACGCAGAGGAGGCTGGAGAATTGGGGTCTGACTTTGTCAGCATTTTCCCGTGAGCTCGCACCATGGCTGTGATTTCCAAGTTTCCACCTGTGAACAGACCCAGTGTGCTTACTGCCATGCACAATGCGGTTACACTTTGCTCTCTCCTTGCGTCTTTCCGGATGTCTGCCATCTGGCAGACTCCGCTCATATTTACGGTACTCTCCAAAGAGGGTGATGGATTTGCTTGCCACTAGCCGCACAAACACACACATTGTATGGGGCTGGCTGTGTGCCTGGCTTCTCCCAGCTATAGTGTAGCCCATTCTGTACATCTCAACCTGGATGCATAATCAGCTTAGTATACAATAATAATTCATTCTTATTTCAAAACAATCTTGCCCTACTTGCTACCACTTCATTAGTTTCTTAGACCGAGTTGCATCATTTCTGTTCAGAGTTACACCCAGCAGCTCCACTTCCGCATTGTGGCTCCAGAGCTGCACTGTCCCGAGCACCCGTGGGTGTAAGGATGGCCAGCATCCATGTGCACTTGTTGCCTCACAAGATAGGGACAAATGGGAAAGAGGTGGAGATAACATATCTGGATAACTGATGTTTATATAGCCACATCTGATATTTTAGGAAAACCCACGGTAGAGATATAATTAACAGAATAACATTAATTATTAAATTAATCTCTGAATCAACACCTTTAAGGGCGGTACGTATCTGCAGCTCTCGCATGAGCGGACTTACAGTTTTAGCCCATAGTAAATGCCACAGAAGGGGAAGTAAGTGATAATCGTGGAGAGGCAGCCAGGATTTGGGTGTTCCCTGTCCTGTGCTATGCCAGCGCTACTCCATTTCCCTGCTGCCTTTTGCTACTTCAGACCAGCCCTCGCGGCTCAGAGAAGGAACAGTGCTGTGCACGCTGCGTTCACGGGCACCTCGCCTGCAGTTGGTGGGACACGCTCTCACAGTCCCATCTGGGGCTGCTGTTCCCTAGAGAATGAGATGCTGATAGTTTGCCAGCCAGCCTGAAATCACTCTCCTCAAACTGAAATGAATTTTAAGTGAAGACAAAGTGAAATGATATTGACATGCAAAGTAGTAGCGTTCAGTTGCTGTCTGTAGAGACAGACAGACATAGAAATAAGGAGAAGCAGCACAGATGGCTAGCAGTGATTATTTTTTAATTTTTTTTAGCTCCTGTTGGCCCTCCAGTTCTTCCAGCTAGACAGCATTGGGATGCTGAGCTGGGGTTCTGTCCCTGGGTAAGATACTCATTATATCTAGGTATCTCTAGATTAGTAGTTTAATTTGGACCAAGAACACATTTTTAACATTAATTTTGTGGTTGCCCCCCTTGCCCCCCTTACTGTGACTCACATTGCAATGTAGTCCTGGAGTGTGCAAGCTGGATTCTTGCCAGGGGAAGTTTAGCCAGAGGATCACTTCAATTGCCGATGCGCACCCAGCCCGCGGGACCGGATTAGAACTGGTCTGTGATAAAATCCCAGAGGTGCATGCTGCACGGAGCCTCTGTGCTGCATGACTTGCTGCTTTCTTGCTTGCTTACTACTAGCTGTAGTAACCCCTCCTGCATGGCTGGAGACTGATTTTGGGATTGGAATCTGGGTTGCCTTGGTAGGAAGGCAATATGACAGAAAGAAAACTGGGAATCTCTCCTTGGCTACCAGGAAGGGATTTGAAGCTCACACCATCCATGGTACCAAGCAGGGGTTCATCTAGAATAACCAGGCATCAGCAAGAAGTCATGACTTCAAAACTTCTGTTGTATACTCTTACACATGTTGTTTCTTCACAGGTCTCTGTGTTAACCCCCAATGGTCTTAGCAAATACATTTTATAGTGCAAGCAGCAAGATGTGCTTTGCTGTTTTCTCTTATGACCAGAAAACTAACAGTTACCTCAGTGGCTAAGTATCACCACCTCAGGCCGCTGACTCATTTTGACCTATTTTTAATGAAAAACTAACCAGGAAAGGACAGCACAGGTGCTAGCCTGCATAGATGCGGGCTAGCTGCTAGGTGCACTGCCTCCTTCCCTTGGCTTTTTTGAGACCCATGGGGAGCTTGAAGCGTTTCAGATGCTGTGAAGAGGGTACCCCGTAGCATCCTGCTGCCTGTTCAGGTCACATTGGCCAGTTATCCTTTACCACCAGCACAGGACAGCTGGCTCCCAGGCCTACCAGCTGAAGCAGCTGCGGTATTTTTTTAAATGCAGTTTGTCTGGTGTGCTATAGCACTTGGAATTCCTACTGTGGCCAGCACGGAGCAGCTTGTGCATTTACTTCCTCTGGGATAAGCTATGCAAAATGATACTGCTGGTGGGGATCCTAGCATTGCTGCTCAGCGTGTAGTCTCAAAAACATGACTTGATACCTGTCACCAAGGTCATCAGATTGCTCTTCTCGTGTAAATGAAAAACAAAGTTCCCTGCATGGCCCAAAAAGCAATATGAAACTCATATGGCAGACAAAGAGAGGAAAGGAAGAGGCAGTGTTTGCTTAACCTGAACTCCAGCAGGAATCTGATCTTTCCTTAATACTGCTTTATCTAAGTTACAGCAAATTGCCATGGATTTTGCCATTCCTCTTTGCTCACGATGGCCCTGCTGTGCAAGGTGTCTTTAGCCTCAGCAAACCTGTGCAGTAATCCAGCTCTGCTCCCAGGCATTCCTTCAAACACATGCACTATCCTGGCACGACAATCTGCTTTTTCTTTCTCTCTTAAAACTCACGAACGTTCTCCAAGGCCCGATACCTGTAAACTGTGATCTATAAATTCTGGCTCTTTTTATTTCTCACCAAAGCAGTTGAGTTCCCAAGCTGGGACCCACCGCTCCCTGGCATGTCTTCTGGCCATTTTCCCAGGTCCCTCATCCCCACCACGTATCGTGTCTGCCCATGCGCACTGAGGCTGGCCACTCAGGTTCACTTCTCTCATGGTTTATGGCTGCCAAACAGCTGCTCACCACTTGTTCCTCCTCTGGGCTGAGTTGAGATCATGAATCTTCTAGGGGTTTTTAAGTCTTCTATGCGGGCATAGCTCAAATTTCCAGCTAACTGCAGTGTTAATTTTGCCAAATTGGCCAAATTGGATTTCTCGTGGCAGACCTTGATTCCGCAGCCTCCATGTTCATTTGTGAATTGCTTTTCTACTTGAAAAGAGATTAAATGATTTCTCCACTTTGAATTTTTATAACAAGTGACAATTCTTTTGGATTAGGTCATTTTTTTGCATGAACTGAGAAAATAAATGTGCAAGAAGCCAGACTATTTCTTACTTTAACATTTAAAATAAATGCCCCATTCTCTAAAAAAGCTGATAAATCAGCAGCAGCAGAGACAAGCAGCATTGCTAGTCCCAAATGCTAAAGAATCATGTCAGCCTCTCTCCATTCCTATGCCTCAGGCCAAAGCATGAGATGGACCTGCCTACAAAGCAATTGCAAAATAGGTTTTGGACATTCTTATCTGATTTCTGAACTATTATAATGCATCCAGGTCTTGCTTTTGTGTCAGCTGTTTTTATTTATTTTTTTTTTTAACTGCAAGGACTAGATTTTTTTAGATGAAAGCTTGGGGTATTTTTCATACAATGCTCTTTACAAGCTGCAGAAAAAAACCAAAAGACTGCCAGAAAAGTCACAAAACTTGGCAGCAAGAGGCAGAAGTGGACACAAGCAGTCTGTCTTGCAGGACCTACAATCCAGGCACTCAGCTCTGCAGCCTGAACACGGCTCCATGGGCCCTGTGCTCCGTCCTGCTCCCAGTACGTGGCTCGCTCCTGAGCCACGGGGAGCCCTTGCTCGTGTAAGACGTCCCGCTCTGTATTACATGACCACAAAGGTTGTTCTCTAACCTGAACCTCTTCTAGACAGGGTTAATTAATACCCTGACAGGCAATTTCAGTATTAGGTGAAGAACTTCCACAAGACTCACTTTTCATGGGAGAACCAGGCTTTTTCGTGCCAAACCCCCACGCTAAAGGCACTTCCTGGAGCTGTATCCAGGGGTTCCCCGCACAGCTGCTTCTTGGGGAACTCCAGCTTCTGGTTTGGGCACCATTGCTTTCCAAAAGTACACATCCGAGCCTGAGCTGCAGATAACATTGTGCCTGTTGGGAACATCCAAACACCCTGATGTCCAAGGGAAGCCCTTGGATCAGCCCAGCTGCGACCTGTATCCGTGGATATCATTCCTGCACCGGCACAGGCTTTGGCACTGGCAGCCCCCCCTGGGTGACTGTTTGGGGCGATGGGCTCTGCCAGTTTGGAGTTTTCTTGAACAAAGCTGTCTGTGTTTAATATTCCTGGGCAGACTTTCAGAGTAAGTGCGTGTGCACCGGGAGAGCAGGCTGCACAATTTGCTCCCGTTTGACATAATCATAGGCTGTCCTGGCACCTGGAACAATTTAATGAATACCTTAGGATGGGGTTTTGCTGTCAGATCATAATACCACATTTCATAAAAGCTCTTGCCACTGTCACCATCACTGCCTGACACTGTGACAATGTGAAGAACCCCCAGAGCTCTAGGTAGCGGTGCACTGATACGAAAAACGTATTTATTCAACCTGCACCAACCATGCAGTGAATATCATCTTTGATGCCCATTCTTTGGCCATGTTTTTTGGATAAAAGACTGGGGAAAGCTATTCCATTACTCCCAATACACCAAAGTTGCACTGTGAGCCTCTTAACTCATGTTTACACAGCGCTAAAGCTCTGGTGATGCCATGGCACTCTTCTAACAAACCACAAGGTTTTCGCAAGAAGGTTGCAGCGCAGCCTTGAGAAAAAGGAAGAAAATTAGTTGAGCCACAGAGACAGGAAGGATCACACCGTCACCAAACCCAGACTGCCTCCAACAGCATTTTTTTTTCCTCAGCGGTCTGAGAACCAGAAACCCAGAGCAACATTTCGGGTTTTCAGTGAAGCCTGTGCTGCTGGGAAGCGCTTTGAATCTCACTCTGGTTTTGGAACATCACAAGGTGACGGGGCAAGACCTCAGAGACGTGCCGAAAGGAAGAGCTCAGAAAATGCATTCGTATGAGATGTGAAGAAGGGCACACAAGAAGCTGATGGCAAAACCATGCTCCCTGACACCCAGGTTACCCTGTGATCACATGTATTAAAGACACCAATCCTTGGGTCTTTATATGGAGAAGTCCGGGGCCAACTCTTAGGTAGCAGGGGCATTGCAGGGGGTGATTTGCAGAGCCGTGTGTGCCGTTCAGCTGGGAAACC
This sequence comes from Falco peregrinus, assembly GCF_023634155.1. Taxonomy (NCBI): domain Eukaryota; kingdom Metazoa; phylum Chordata; class Aves; order Falconiformes; family Falconidae; genus Falco; species Falco peregrinus. Next base: position 48,151,703 of record NC_073723.1, read on the forward strand.
CTTGAGCAGAGCCCAGCTGCTGTCACAGCTCCCAGGTGGGCTGCTGCCCTCCCCACCTCTGCCCCTGGGCAACAGCCATACTCACACCATCACTTAGGCACTACCAAAGCTTTGGGCATCTTTAAGAGACACCACAGGGCCATGCTGAGTAGAGGTGGAAACCAAACCCTGGGGTGGACAAGCCCTGTTTGCAGACAGCCTTTTCTCCTGTCCCTTGCCTGCATGCCTGCAGCTGGGATTTTCACTCCTTGGGTAAATCTCCACACTTCAATCGCTCCAGCTGGTTTTGCCATTCCTGTTGCTTCCTTTCAGCTAACCATGACTAACTGCAGCCTCCCCACTAAAACTTTTTTTTTTTTTTAATGTTGTTGTTTGGTGGGGTTTTTTTGGTATGAATTATTTTGGGCATTTGGGGGACTTCACATAACTGAATCAACACAGCATCACTCTTACAAGTACTTCCCCAGAGCGTGTGTATGGATAATGTTCTGCCCCAATGGAGGAGCTGGGCTGCTTGACAGCTTCCTCATCTGACAGCTGGAACAGGAGAGGGTCTGAATCAATTTCAAGCCTGGTTTTAGAGCATTTAGTCCTCCGACACTACACCATACACTTGCAAAAATATTTGTTCTGTACAAATTTTGTACAGAAATCTAAAACTTCCTCGCCACTGAAAAGGAACTGTTTTTATGGGTTTTTTTAAGTATTCTGGACTACAGCAAGATATTCCAGTGGCAGGAATACTAAGATATCTCTGTTGGAAAGGCTATACTAGCAATGGTAATTTAGTTCACACTAAGTGTGTCAGGATTACCCTCCTTGGTATTGGGAGGTGGGACGATTTGCATGTGAAGGGAGGACAGTTAAAGCAAAGGGTGAGTATGAGACACGTGAAAACAGAAGAGTAAACCAAGTGAAAATGACCCAATTTTCTACTGATTTGTTCAATGAGTTCCTGCAAGTAATTTTTTCCTTCTGCTATTTATGGGGTTTCCCTCTTCTAAATGTTACTACGGTCACTGTGGTGTAACAGTAATTTGTTTATATAACCCCCAAGTTGCACATACAGACCCAGATGGTATTTCAGAACCACTACACTTGGGGAAGATTTTCTAAAACCTGTACATTAAAACTTCATGGAACAGTGATTTTTCATCACAACACTAGTGAGGCCTCCTTCAGAGAAGGGCACAACACTAACTGTCCTGCCACGAAGAGACGGTTGCTCAGCCCTGATGCTCTGCTGAGGTCCCCTTGAACCTGCAATTAGGCTTCAGCCTTGTAACACACTTGTTTCAGCTTCATGTTCCATTACTTCTCTTCATACCAAGCACCAGAAAAAAACCCTGATAGGCTTGGTTTAATATTGGGTTTAATTAAGATAAACCTAAGAAATCAGGAGCTCAAAAGCACAGTGGAAAGTATAAAACCGTATGTACTTATTGCATTTAGTTCAAATATTAGTTAAAAAACCAAACCAAACACCTCTGTGTTTTTCCTACAGCTTATTCTGTGGCTCAAAACTGGTAAAAGACCAAACCTCTACGAGCAACATAACTTCTTTGTAGCCTAATGTATCATATGCAAAATACTACTTGAATCCCCAAAACCTATTAAAACTCTGGGCATGAGATGTCTAGAAATTTAACTGTGTCTCAGCCCATGTTAACTTTTTTCCTACGATATAAAACAGAATGCTCTACAAAAACCTCATATTGTGAATGAAGCTGTCCTCCATGAGGTGTTTGTTGCTTGAAATCACGAACATCAGAGTAAAAATACTTGTAGATGTTATTTTAGGTTTAACAGATTGACCGATTCACAGCCCTGGGGAACTTCACCTGTTCTGTGCAAGAACACGTATCACAACCCAGCAGAGTGTATTCTGACTTAAAGCTGTATCGTACTTGTGGGTTACAGAGAGGAACAGCCATGAACAAGGATATTCTGCTTTTGGTGCCTCATGTGTTTGCAAAGCTCAGCAGCGACCTTTGATAATCGTTCCTTTTTACCAGTATGTTCATCATATTGGAAATAAACATTAAACCAGTAAATGTTGTACCTCTTCTGCCCTATTTCAGCCTCCACATTTTGGATACTGGGCACTGAACAAAATCAGACTACTTCCCTGAAGGTAAAAGTAAATTCACTGGTATTTCCCCCACAGACCCTCCTTTTACAGAAGCAGCACCAGCAAGGCCGCAAAATGCTTCCAAAGCTACTCAACTTTAGCGAGGGAAAGAGGAAAAGAATAAGACAATGGTATTTCAGTAAGCAGCAATAAGCCCAATACATCCGAATTTTAGTGTACAGAGTACTGTGACATACACAGTATAAATTATTCAACTGGCCTCACGACCCTCTCAGGTTTTTTTAGTAGCTTGCAGAGAAAGTTTAACAGCATCATTACATTCATGCACCGCTGCTACAGTAGGTTTGGACCTCCTGTAATACTAGCGTTCTTGCCAACCTCCCCTGCCTCATAGTAGCAAACATTTAAGGAATACTGAAGAGGGGGTAATTTTTCTTTCCTTTATGGTTCCCTTTAAATATTGACACAGAGGCTGGCACTATCACAGCACTTCCTCCTTGCTGTAGTAAAGTGGCAAATCACAGCGATGCAAATTCTTAAAAGTAATCCAAAACGCCTTACATGAAGCATGGATGTTAACAGTCTTTAAGAGCTCAGCACTTGTCTGGTACTGGATGGACAGTAAAGTTAAAAAAAAATTATCTCTCAAGTGCTATTTCACTGCATTGCAAACCTGCACTGAGTCAGGTTGCATATGTGTTTTTTAACATCCCATACACACACAAACACTTCGACCTCCCAACTGATTTGAGGAGTTGGATTTCATTCTTTACAGGGGCAAAAGAAAAAAAACAACTCTTATTTGGTTATTCTGTAGTTTTGTTTGTCAGCACTAATGCATCGTTTAGCGCTTAGTCTCTGCTGCCCTCCAAGCTGAGGAGAAGCACTAATTTGTTGTCTTACAAACTGTATTGCTACACTCTTACTCAAAGTATCTCTTGGGTACCTACCATAAGTGCATTTTAGTGAGAGTACCACACCCATGCCCTTAGATGCTTGCCTCTTTTTCGGCTTGGAGAAGTACCCAAAAGCCACTCTTCCCCCCCAAACCCCCGAGTAGGAGCACAGACCCCTTCCCAGGGTGAGCGGGGTTCTCTCTACCCTTCCTAAACCCTATGCAAGGATCCAAAAGGGTCACAGAGGGGGAACACACACATACCCATTTGGTTATTGAGACAAACCTCCAGTCAGAAGGTTTCTTCAACATATCTTTGTAACAGAGAGCTCACAAGGAGGAAAAAAATCAGTAACAAAAGCCAGAGGGTAGAGGCCTGCTGCCAGCCACACACACGCCCTGCTCTCTCCCTGTAACAAGGGAGTACTCACCGTGCAAAATGCGTGGACCTTCATCCTACAAAGAAAACTCAAAAAGGTGTCCCAGTGAGCATGTAGCCAGACGTTAACCTCTGGTGGTGTACCTGACTGTCAAATTCCACCTGATGTTCAGGCACTTTTGTTTCTCAAGCACAGACAGCAGTTCTTGACACATGGTGGCTTTCAGGCTATTCTTTTTGACCCTCTGAATGCTCAAAATCAGAGCAATTAATTACAGAAGCAGCACACGTGAGAGCTGCAAATCCCGAACTCCTCTTCAACTGTTTTTTTCAATAGTTGGAGAACCTTGCAAGACTGCATTTTATAAAGACCTTTCTTCCTACAGCTCCATTATGTTTACAATTTTGTCAAAATTATTATAAAACATTTATTGACAGCAGCAATAAACAGTACAAATTTATGTAAACAGAAATTAAAGCAGAAAATTACTTTAAGACGTTTTTGACCAGCCAGCTGTACAAAAGCTTAAGCAAAGCAGCAGTAAGGGAGGCTGGGTTTGGAAGAATCCAGATTTTAGGAGATGTCATGCCTTATTAGATCACCAAAATAAGCTGTTATCGTCTTCAGTTTGTTGTTGAGAAAATTTTGTTCTATTTCAACTTTCCCTCCTGGCCCTGCTAAGGAAGCCACCTGAAAAAGAACAAAAAGCAAATCAATCAGTGCACAGGAAATAAGAGGCAAACCCCCAAACATTTTATACATTCATGAAATATCACATAAAACACATCTTTGCTCTTAATATTGGTGACAAAGTCCTTGGCACCTAATGCCTCTGGTTTCCCTTTCCATATCTCCTTTTACTCACAGAAGTCGTTCATAGCTTTCTTGTGACTGAAAAGTCCCCCTCCCCCCAAGTCATGAAAATAAGAGGACTTCAGAACTAAAGATAAACACTCATGGTTCCACATGCCGTGGTGCTGCGGAGAGATACGGTAGACTCCGGTTTGGAGGGTATTTGGCATTTGAGACACCCAGTGGTGGCAAAAAGCAAGCTGTAAAGTGTGCTGTGAAAGTGTCAAACCCCCAAGTTTGGGGGGAAGAGTAGAACCAAATCCTGGACCAAAGCATAAAGGTTGCAGTGAAGAGGGCCAGCGGGGGGTGTGTGTGTGTGGGTGGAGGGGACATGACAATCACCGAAAACTAAACAGGCAGAAAAGCTCACAAAAAACAACTGCAGTTTTTTGTTGCTGCTATTGCAAGAACAACAACAAAAAGGTGTCATGCTCAGTGGAGTCTCAGTGTTGAGGGTAAGGCTGCAGGCAGCTGAGTAACTGCAGGCAGGGAGAGCCCCTCAGCCAGCACCGGCCCCAGCTCTCGTGTTTACGATCACTGGAGTGCGAATTTCACTGTTCACGCTCTGTTGACTGAGTCCGGTGCACACCTTTAATGCTTAATGATTACAGACAACATTTTGCAGCGGACTTTGCATTTTAGACTGAAGCAACAATACTTTCTCCTCTCCACGATGGCTAATATGACCCCTCTGAGGGATGACAGCCATACAAGTTACTGATCTCTCACCGGGACAGACTGCACAGATGGAAGGAAGAGAACACTAAAACCAAGCATTGACTGCTTTCCGCCCCCCCATCACGGACCCCGAGGACCTGTGCTACAGTGGGGATCCCTGCTCCACAGTTCTGCTCCCTGCTGCTGTTTTCCCTGCCTGCTGCAGGAGAGCTATTTCTGTATTTCCCTATGCAAGGAAATTTCCTGAGCAGACAAAGCGATCAAGGTCTGCAAGCCTGCAGCAGATTTTAACTGATCTTCAAACCAAGAAGTCTGTGATACTCGCAGCTGAAACCTAAAAGTTCAGGTTGCACTATTAACACTTCTAAACTCCTTTGAGACTTGACTCTGTAGTGCAGGTTTAAATATAAACATGCTGAACTTCCTCTGTTTTACTGTAAGTAAAAAACCAGCCTACTAGCAGAAGGAAATAACAGATTAATCTAAATTATACTGTGAACTTTTATTAACTTGCCCAGAAAATTACTACACTTATCTAAATCAAGCATTTACTTTTCTGTTTTTTTGGGTTTTTTTTTTTCCTTCTCCCTTTTTGTTTCTGCAGATGAAAACAGAAGCATGAGCGGTTTCTTCATCCTTCAATTTGATGTTAATAGGAAAAAAATCTCCTCGTTCTTGTCAAAGAGGAACCTGCCACTTAAGTAAAAAAGCAGAAGCTGGCTGACTTATAAATAGCACAAAGAATCTGAAATTGGCAACTGATCAGGAATGTTAATTTTACAACTTATCTTTTCTTACTTGAAATCCTAAAAGAAGTTAACATTGTGGGGCTACCCATATTTTTTTCTAGGAAGACATGTAATTTCATACTTTTAATTTATTATGAACAGAAAGCTGGAAAGTTCCTTCCAAAAAGCGTTAGAGACTTCACACTTTATAGCCAATGTTGTTTAAGTATTCTCAAATATTAATTGCATTAGTCAACTTGATATAGGAATACTGAAATTACTGTCTTGGGGTTACATACTCCCATTTTCAGCACACAACTGGTGTCACTACGATATTTAAGTATGACTAATGCATTGACATTAAACACAAGTGTTTACTAAATATTTCTCTTAGAAGTAAAGCAAAATGCTTCCACAGCAGTGCAGGCAAATGCTGCTCATCTGCTGAGGGGTGGCATCCACTGAAGGTCACCTGAGAAGTTAGATATGCTGGGTCTAGTTTGTTAAATCCAGGATAACCAAGACTAATTTCTAACGACTACTAAAAGTATTTGATAAACCCAAAGGTGACAAAAACCTAAATAAGCACACAGGAGCGTAAGCTCCACAGGGACGGATCTGGTACTGCATGTTCCTCACCGTCCCCCCCCCCCCCCCCCCCCCCCCCCAATATTCAGAGGAGAGAGATGCAAATCCTCTGTGATGATGCTTATTTGTAAATTGCTGGAGGTTGCAAATTTAATTATGTAGGAGTTGCCAAGTTTTCCTCAGAAGGGCTCACTCAGCCCCAACTGTGTAATGAGGGAAAGCTGCCACATACCAAGCTTCTTCAGAAAGGTGCCAGTTTGGTGGAGGGACACCCTCTAAAAATAACAGCAGACTGAGTAACGATGCTTTGAGAAAAGCAAAGGTGCTCACCTATTTTTAAAAATACCAACACACATCTCCTGTTTTTGCAGTAAGCTACAACGGTGAATACAGAAAAGCTTCTTAATTTCTTTTAAAAACTGGACTAGTCCAGTATTCGCTTATTTTGCATTTTCCTGTGCAAATATGATGATTTCCAGCTGGCAACTCTCCTCATCCTGGTTTGTTCTGTAGCCCAAACCCACATACTCAGGTGGGCAGATTGCTTTTGTTGCACTGGGTAATTCTGCACGTGCCACACACCTCCCTGGGCAGCAGCAAAGGATGCAGCTTCTCTTAATGCCTCCCTGCATCCCTCTCACCTGGATGCTTCATCCTCCAGTTCAGCGACTGCTGATGGAAATAGTTGACAACTAGACACTGCCACAGAGCATTAAAAAAGTAGCCAGCAGGTTTGATCTCAAGTTTAAAATAGGAGACATCCGAAGAGAGATAAGTAAAGGGAAACAAACACGGAAGATTACTTCAGGAGCACAAGCTGCTGAAGATGGAAACTTGCCTTATACAGTTCAGGTACCTTTTTGACCTCGCTGGTTTTCCTGCTGGCCTTGCAGGTTCTTTATCATACTGAAATTCCTTTAGTAAAGGAATTCCTATCTGTTCCAGCCACCAACTAAGGTGACTGTGGATAAAAAGCTTATCATAATTTTTTTCCCCACTCCAAGAAACTTCTGGGGTATAAGAAATACAAGCTTTTCGGCTTGATAGGCAGTCACACAAGAATACTGTGTTAAATTTAATCTTACAGGACACTAGTAAAAAGAGGAGCCTCTTCCCCCTGCAACCAATCTAAAGGCTAGGGGGGGAAAAAAATATCCCACTCTCCCAGAAAAAAAAAAAAGGCAATGGTACTCTTTACACTGAATGTAATAAAACAAAATGCTCTCAGAAAGAATTTTTCAAAATGTACAGGCCTCCAAGTGAATTATGCCACTGCCAAGGCAGTGCTGCCACTCTTTGACAGGCCAGAGATTTTTTTTTTTCTTTAGCTTGGAGGTAGGCAAACTATAATGCAGTATTCAAGTGCTACGAGCTGTAGGAAGACTGAAGTCCAGAGGTGTCTGGATACTGGAGGTATCTTCTGGCTTTTTCTTTTAATCAAGGACTGCAAACAGATTGAGTTTAAAGTGGGCAGTGTAAAAGTTGCCATTATTAACATGATAGTCACAGCTGAAGTGTAAGCAATTATGTTCACTTAGAAATTACCAGCCTCCAAAACACATCAACCAGTGTCTTTTACCTGCCAGCTCCCCTAACATTCAAGTATCCCAAAAATACAATCAAATTAATCTGAACTCATTGCCTGGCCTCTCAACTCCCTGCTTTGCTCACTGTTATATTTACTCCTAAATAAACACAATGTTGCTTGGCAGGTCCCATTTGGCTAGGCCTCCAGTCTAAGATCACAGCTAAATGAACAGGACCAGTGGTATTTTTACTAGTCTGCCTCCCGCCAAGTTTATTAATTCACAGAGGTTACCATATATTCTTTTATCAAACTGATCTCTCTGGTATGATTTTATGTTCTCTGAATGACACCAGAGAGAATGAAAACAAATAAACGAGTTTTACCCATCTCTGCATTCCCCTTCATTGGCCAGTCATTTGTAACAACTGGACTTTAAAAACAGAAATACAGCAAGCATCTTCCCATCCAGGCACTAGACTTGCAGACAACAACGCTTCAGTGTCTAACTGTAGATTCTCTCAAAATGGACAACAAAGATTAGGTGGGAGCAAAAGGAAGAAAAAAAGAAAAGTACCTGCATGATGTGTATTCTTTCTATGACTATGAAGGTCAAGAACACTTTCCTTAATTCTAGGCTTAGGGAATCACCCAACACACTGACAAGGAACAAAAGGTAATTTGTATCTTCTGGCAGCATTTGGAATATAAGCCAGATCTGAGACACAAACGTTTAGGATAGTACAAGCTCCAACAACAGTAAAATTTCACTAAATTAGGCATAGCTATCACAAACAACAAAAAACCCAACCATCTCCAAAACCCAAACCCATGAATCTACCCAAATTCTGAAGTTTGGCACCATTCATCAAATCTTCAAATAGTAAAGATGCACACAAAGTTTTCAATAAACAGGAAGAGGTCTGAAAAGTGACTGCTAAAAAAAAAAAAATAGAAAAAATTATCAACAGCGGATAGACTAAGGTAAACCTTTCCCAGCCTCCCACGCTGCTTCTGTTTTTAAAAACACAGTATTCTGAGTAAATAAATGCAGCCTGTAAGATCTTCATAGCAGGGACTGAGTTATAAACCTATACAACACCAAGCAGACTGCTGGTAGGTCAGCTCATAATGGGTGAAACTACAAACTGGCTGGTAACAAATAAATCACTAGCTAGTTTAAGTGGAAAGAGATTGCAAATTTGCATTACAATCCCAATATACAGTTCCAGTTAACTGGTAGGAATTACATGGGAGAATACCATAAATAATATAAACGGAAGAGCATGTGCCTGTGAACACCTTGCTAGTGCGCAGCATTTATCACTTCCCACTGGATCTCCCACATATCTGTGAAATGTTGCACCACGTCCACCACATGCCTGCTTTCACACAGCGCATCCTCCCAATGCCACTGCTGTTGCACCCCCAGGCAAGTACACCCACTGTCCCATGCTCCTCAAAAGCTGGATCGGCTCCCCCTCTCAGCAAGCTTTAAAGGACGCAGATATTTTTGAAAATTCTTTCATCCATCAGAATGATGTGTTCATGGAGAACGCAGGCTGCAGTGCTACAGTCTTGACTAATGTTCAAAAAAAACCCCAGTCTTGACTGAAAGTTAAGACAGAAAGGCATTTTCCTTTGCACAGGCTTAAGTTAAAACCCTTGAGGTGCTCTCTAAGGTTTTATGGACATGGAAAACCACCTCCTGCAGGTGACTTACTGTTAAGTTATCTGCAGCCATCTAAAAAACCCCATCAACCTGACAATGTTTTGCCCGTCATGCCTTTCTGCTCGTAATTTTAAACACAGGTATCTTGTTTGGTCTGTCAAATTTACAGAATTATGGTTGACATGGATAGCAATCAACAATTAATAGTTCTCTTAACCATCAAATTTATGTTAGGAATTTACTTCAATTCTGAAGTGTAAAACCTTGTATATGGTTTGATGAAGAAATACTACTCAGACATGGTTAAAAGAAAGAATATTATTTGACACGTTACCCAAAAAGAAGCACTTCTCTCCCTCCATTACCCTATACTATCATAAGAGCTAAAAATAACTGCCTGAAAAAGGGGGCATTTTGCAGAAATTTAATAGCAACTCTAACAGGAAAAGGCATTGTTTCAATAAATAAACCAGTTCCTGTTTATGAAACTGGAACTGTATTAACAGTGGATTGTGCGGTAGACTCACATTTGGAAGAGGGGCTGCTTTTTCAGTCATTCACTTTCAACAAGGTCTTGACACTTTTTTTTTTTTTTTTAAAATTAGTTTTTCTCATACCCCATACCACCAAGAAGCCTGCCAGTGCCAAAACTGTAGAGGAAGTTAATAGGGCCCATGATGTGACTTCACAACATGGTGGCTGTCACTGAGCAAAGCCACAGTGTCATATCCTTCCTAGTAACCTGTATTTAAGCTTCAACTCGCCTACACAGAGAGAAGCTTCTGGACAGTGGCAAATACTTCTCAAATTGTCTTGTTTCTTCCTCTTGCTACATGCTGGATCTTGGATAGGGCAAAACTTTTCTAACTCAAAAAGCTCTCAAATCTAATAATAACTGGCCATTTTACTCTCAGAATCTTCTTCAACTAGCAAAGTCACTTGTATTTGGACTTAAGGGTAGACCAACACTATTCTAATAGATTTGCCTTCTCTGCTGTAAGGATCGTAAAGATTTAAATGTTATCTGAAAATTGGCCTCCATTATCCTGCTGTTTTGATATACTAACACACGATGCAAAATCAAAAATTGCATTACTGTATGCTCGAGATGTTAAATCTGCAACATTTCCAGCAGCTAAAAATCAGAGAGACTTAAAAGATAATCCCATGGTAAATAAATATAAGATTTTCTTTTTGCTAAAAAAGAAAAATCTGTTTCTGAATTATACCACTATCTGTAAATTTGTAGAATATGACTGTCTTCAAGGAACAGCGAAGAAGTTTAGGATAATCACTGATGCACAATACAGTATCTGAGCAGTTAACCATCCATGGTCAGGGTAATAAACTCCTGATTTCTGAGTACTCCATCTCTCACACTTGGCTAGGCTGGTAAGGAAGCCAATAAGGTCAGCTGTCTCGCAACGTATCAGGTCACCAACATTTTAGGCTCATCAGTTTACTGGGGGGACTCATCACGCAGCCTGACTCCACTCTGACCACCCGTGAGAGAACAATACCTCAGTGGCAGCACTCACACGGCTTACAAAAAAAAAAGTCTGGAGCATCACTACATTAGTAGGTGAACACATAGGAGGAGATGTTTTGGTATCTTACGCAGTCAAGTATGCGTTCTGCACGAGGAGAAAAGAAGCTATTCCACCCTTAAGAAGGTCTTAAGAGCAATAAATCCCAGGCTGCTCCTCCTCCTCTGCTGCAAATACTAACATATAGAAGTATTATCTGGTATAGAAAAACAGTTTGTGCAAGAGATTGGGCTTCTTGGGATGAGTCCTGGTCCACGAGGTGAGTAAACCCTCCCATTCAGCACAGTGAGACAGAGCACAGCTTGCTAAACACTTCATAACAACATTTAATCATTGTGTTTCAACACGGTTGCTTCTCAAGTCACTCATGGAGATCTCTGTTAAATTCTGCTGGAGTATTAAGACCTAAATGTAGGATCTCCTGCAGAGACCAGCTTTCTTCCCCTTGATCTGGTGGAAAGGAACCAGCCAAGAATTGGAAGGATACTGGGGAAGGCTGAGCATTCCTTGACTGCAGGTTCCCAGATGCCAGTAGGGTAATTCAACAGCAAAGCAAGGGGAAGAAATTAATTTTCATCCAAATTTTGCCAAGGCATGTGTGTTCATACACTTTTTTTTTTTTTAATATCATCAGCTTAAATTAGTACCATTCTCATAGAAGGCAAGAACAGTTTTCAGCTACCAAAGTATTTATCAAGTGTTTTCACTTCATTTTGCTGTGGTGTAATTTCAATTTAAATATGAAAGCCTATTTAAAACAGTGATTTCTAGTTCTTTCCTATTTTGTGGAAAATTAAGTAGATCAAATTTTTCGTTTTGCTTTCCAAAAACACCACTGGCAGGCAAATAGAAGTTTAGCGCCCCAGAACTGAAGCAGTACTAATATACTTCTGACTGGTAGTTTCTACAACTTCTTTCTTATCCCCCCCCCCCCCCCCCCCCCCTTTTTTTTTTTTTAAGGATGTGCAAAAACCTTAAAAGGAATAAAAGACTCTGATAAAAAGATGCTGCAAATAGATGGGTATCAACAAGGGTGTCACACATGAGCTACATAATAGGCACTATTAAGAAAACTTTTTTTTATGTAGGTGTACACACCTGTGTATATATGTATAATAATTCATGGTTATTCCTTAAGTAGAAAGAACATTTGGAAGGTTGATTTGACCTTACAAATTTTGTAGCAAGTACACACTTGTAAACAAGGAGATTTGATGCAAGTAAGGGAATTACTTCACGTTTCTTGTAAATGCACCAACCATATTCCACTGGTTCGCGGCTCCCTCTCGAGGCAGAAGTACAGAAGATCATTTCTCCTCCACCTAATCTCGGTGAATTTTTTAAGGGAATTCAAAGAACCCCATCTCTCTCTACAAGGCTGACTACACAGAAAAGGCTGCGCCTGCAGACATAATAAGCACTGGTTCTGCAATAAAATCATGCAGAACAAGGCTGGATGTCTTGCCTACCAATAAGGCAACCCAGTCCTCCAACACAGCTAGGTAAGGTCATCTACCACCTGCTTTCACACCAGCAGCAGGATCCCTATTGTATGTTAGCTATCTAACTGTAAAAAGCAGCATGTATTTTCCACTCAATTTGCACCAACTTAACTAAAGGTTAAACAGTATTTTTATTGTAAGGTTGCTTCTAACTGCTGTGCATTTATTTCCACTTCTGCTTGAGATCACTATCAGACAAGCAAACTTGCACTGATATACTGGCTTACAGTCAGTGTATCATCTTTATGAAGGTTTGCAGTGGCAATTAAGTCAGCTTCTAAATCAAATTTAGCTGAGTAAGCACACAAGCACACCTCGGTTGTAGATTCAAGCCAGTCAACAAGAGACAAGAGACAGAGTACAACTGTCACCTCACGTTAAGGATGTTAGACCACCTATTCTAGAAGTTAAGTGATCTCCAAAAGCCTTACATATGTGTATGACCACACAGAGTTAATTTTTGAGGACACAGAAGAGCCAAATCTTACATGCCTGAGTAATGTTACTACAAATCAAACTCAGGTTTTTAAGTTTCCATTCAAGTCTAAGGCATCAGATAACCTGTTCAGCAAATATTGCCTTATCCAAGCTACAGTTTTCAGGTATTTGTCTCCTGCACGAAATGTTTAAGATTTACTTCGTCAAGCTTTTACAGGCCCCTGGAGTTTATGGCCTACATTCACAAGGCAAACTACACCATTACACCCTAGCAGTGGCATCCACAGGCCCTTGCCAAGGCAGCTGTTGCAGCAGAAGCTGCCCTATCCGGTCCACAAGAAAGGTAAGATGGATGAGAACTGTGCAAAGCCATGCGCAAACTGAGAAGACAATTGTCTGCACTAACCATTAGAGACCTTCAATGATAAATCTTTTTTTTTCTGGGGATTCACAGCCCTGGAAGTGTAGTGGCAGCAAATTCAGAAACTTCATTCTTAAATATAGCCAGAGCTGATGGCAGCCAAACCCATAACCAGTCTTCTATGGACCAGAGCATCCACTAAGGTCACCCCTGGAACAGCCACGTTTGACACACCTCTGTCTACCCAGAATTAAGACTATGTTTCCCTAAACAGTGGGCTAGGTTTACTTGTTCCTTCCCAGCTTTCAGTTCATCAGCCTTTATTTTTTTTTCTTACGCTGGCATGATCTCTAGAGAAAGGCAAGAGGAGCCAACTTATCTTCCCAAAAGTAGCCCATAGCCTGGACAACTGAACAGAACCCAGGCCTATAGCCATGTGCCTCTAACAACAAACCCATGATCACAAAGCCATATTTTTGAGCAAAAGCAGTTACTCTTCAGCCATTTGTGTAAAGGCAAACCTGTGGATGTCCATCAAGGAACACTTAGAGCACATCAACAACATTCAGAGCCAATCAGACCAAGACGTAGGAGGTGGCAAGACACCTAACCCAACAACTAGGGGTGCCAAGCTCTCTTCTGTAGGAATAGGTGCAGGCCTGTGGGCAGTACTCTTAGATGCTTTTGTGGGAACGTAAGAGAAATGCAGATGCCTTTGTCCATTTAAAAATCCAGTAAAAAGTGCTCATAAGCACAGCAGAAACCTGGTAAGGTCATTCTTTATTCTAGGAATGAAATAATTGATGAAATGCAGTGGTTAGAAGTTGAAACCAGAGAAACTCTGCTTAAAATTCAGGTCCCTGTTCAAAGATTCATAAGCCACTTTGACATTCCACCAGCCTGGAACACAAAATGAAACTGAATCATCACCCCCTGTACAAATGGTGCTGCGCATAGTACTGTCTCATAGGGTGCTAATACTCAGCCCATGTGAATTTCAGCCTGTTTCTCAAGCCAGCTGTTTGCCACCGAGGATTCTGCAAGTCACCATGTGGCTTGAGACCTTGCCTGCTTTAGTATCAGACACAGCTTTTGGAAAAGCAGGAAATAATCCTGGGAAGTTCTGCAGCATATTGCAGGTGAGCAGAACATCTCATTGCTCCCTTTGTTGCAAAAAATTACAAGATGTAAATAGCATAGAAACTAAACCAGGGGAATTGTTACAGTCATCTAATTACTTTAAAAAAAATAATCGCTAATATAAAAACTCCAGACCAGTGAAACAAATAGTGTGTTTATCGAGTCAGTGATGCATCTAACTATCTAATCACTGCAATGCAAGCAGCCCATATGGAACCACACACTTGTTTACACAGCATCGGTACCACTTCTGGTAGCATGACATTTGTTTCTTATCTACTAATCAGTGATAGCAGTGATTGCAGGCTGTACAGTGATTTCCTGCAACTCAGGCATGAAGTGAAAGCCACGAAAAATTAGGAGCTCAGCAGCTTATCAGATAGTAAGAGCTCAATTTTTTTTTTTTTTTTTTTATAGTGATGTATCTGTCTGGCACTCAAGAAAGCTACTAGCTTTGGATCTTCTATAAGAACCTCCAATCTGTTGCTTTATGAAGGAACAGTATCAAAATGATGGAAATAATTTGCTACTCCCATTTCTAAATATATCAAAAGTACTGCAAACGTAGAAATCACTTAACACAAGGGTCAAACAAACCTAAAAAAACACACCACATTCAGCTGAACAGATTTAAAAGTCTTGAGTTTGTGTTTATAATACCTATGTTTTAAGCCAGCCAAGTTTTTTGTAATTACCAAACCCTTATCCAGTAACACACCTGGTCAATGTCAGCATTCCGAGGTAGAAAATACACAATATTGTTGGTGATCTTCTTTGAGAGCCTGAAAATCTCAAATGTTGAAGCCAGTAAAGGAAAAAAACCAAGAATGGGGAAAAAGAAGTTGCTTTATATTAATTAATTTTCTAAGTATGTCCCAAATTAAATTATTATGCAATTAAATTACAGCTGGCCTTCTGGGTGTGTGAATTAGATACTCTTCTAAAATGCACAAATTAATATTGTTTAAATGCAGAAACTCTATTTCACCATTACCACCCTAGAAAGCAGAAAAAAAACCCAAACCACCTCACTTTTTAAAGAAAGTTGAGCTGAACTACAGACAATAATCTGAGAAATTTGAATGCAGTGTATAGCTAGTACGTTGGTTTGATACTTGTTTTCTAATCCATTTTGTGGAATCTTTTCTCACACAGGCACGCAAAGATTTCCTTACTCTTACGACTACATTTTAGCCAAAAAGGAAACAACTGAGATTATTTTTTGGGGGGGGGGGGGGGGGGGGGGGGAACTCCCACCACATTTCATATTTGATGAAACTATTATGCTAACACCTTCCCAGATGAATGAGTGCTCAATACCACTGTTAAGTTAGTATGGAATTTTATACATTAATTAAAGGGTTAGTATTTTGCTCGCACACTTCTGTGGTTTCCCAAGTCATAGGCAGGTGCTATGATTAAGAATAGTTTGAGTCAGATATTTAAAATAAGATATACCTTTTTATAAAACAATTAAAAAGTGGAATTAATGACAAAGTCATAGCTCACATAAATAATTATTACCTATATATACAGATCACATGGCTATTACTTCAGAGTATTTTAATAAAATAATATAAAGGAGTTAAAACTGCTGAAGTAATGCTCGAAATTAAGAACCTACTACAATTCTCTGAAGCATTTTTTACTTTTACAAGTAACTGACTTTTTAAAAACAAAAAATTATAATAAAAGTATTTAATTTTAGGTGGTCAAAGTCATATAGCTGAGGTTGGGGGAAGAGGACTAAACAAAATGTGGTACATCTGGGCTCTTCAGCTGCTGGTCATATCATCCCCAGTCACCCAAACGTACATGCAAAGCCCGTGTCAAGAGAGGGGGAGAAGAAAGAGAACTGCTTGTAAATGACTGAAAATCACAACGTGTAACTTTGAAAGGATATCCGTCTGGGCAAATCATGGTTTGGATATCAAAGATTTCAGCAGTGGCATAGTCAGGCCCCCCCCAAGGTGGGCTGAGGAACACAACATCTGCCTGCAGGTCGGCAGCCAGCACCATGAAGTCTCCGCACACGAATTCTATCTGATCTGCCACACCATACACCTCAGCATTGTGGCGTGCGAGACTGAGTTTCTCAGGATTGATATCAATGGCGATCACTGCAAATGAAAGAGAGCAAATGCACGGGTTAACGTGAGCGGTGAATGCCACCCGACCACCAAACGGCCATTTCAGAAGGAAGGTGCTCTTCTGCAGCCACCAGGTAAGCCATGTCTATAATTTACTGTTGGGTGGTGAGTCACCACTTCAGTTTTGTAGCTCACGGTAGACAAGAAGCTACAGCTCCTCAGAGGAGGACCACCTGCCCTTGTGTGGCAGGCGCAGAGATTCCACCAAGAGCAGAACCGCTGCATTTACAAACCAGCAAGGGAAGCCACACAGCCACGACTGGGAAGGCTCAGCTGCTGTTCCAAAGCTGGGAATCTTTTAGCTTTTGGCAGTCATAGTTTTACTGCCAAGACAATCTTCCATCTCAGCTCCAGCAGTGGACAAGTAAGGCTGTCCACCTTTTAGCAGAAGAGGATGGAAGTCCTCCTCACTTCCATCTGGGCAGGAGTCTGACAGCTTAAACTATGTAAATTAGAAACTTACTCTTCTCCTTTGTTAAGGATAAACATTTGCCTGTGGCTGATCACGTACTGAAAATCGAGTTTAAAAAAAGTCAGTACATAATCATAGAAATAAACATTTAGCCAGGAAATACAAATACTCTCTAAATTTCACTTGGCTTTTTATAGAATGGATCACCACCTACCAAGTTTAATGCAGTAGAAACTACCATATGTCTTGCTCAGAAATTACTCAGAAGCATTAAATGAGCTGGTATTACCACACTGTTTCATGAGTAGAGGAATACCAAGTAGTCAATATTTTTACAGAAAGCACTCCCAATGCTTCACTGTAATTTCATTAGCTGGCAACAGGATCTTAGCCTAATATTACAATCACTTTTCTGTATTTGGTTCTGCCGCACCTGCAGGTGATCTCACTCAAGTGTTTTAAGTGCTATTCGCACACAACCTACTTTTGAGTACACAGACCTGGCATTAATCTCATACACAGACTTGGGAAAAGCAGCAGCTTTGTGGTGTCTCTGCATGTCAGTGCTGCAAACATAACTCAACCTTTATCAGGGCATCTCACAGGTAAGTTACTATGCCACATAAAAATAACTTTGTACAACACAAATCCAACTCTGACTTGAAACAGAAAAGCAGTTTTGTATGTCCTTTCTAAAAACAGAAGCCTCATGTTGTGAGTCTGACGAAGCATAAAAAGGCTCTGTTGCTTCAGAAACATAGAAAAAAGAATAAAAATCAGCAAACAAAGTGCATACACCCAAATGTTTAGGGAAGAAGATTGAAGAAACAAAATAACACACTATATACAACTGCTTACCTCTCTTTGAAGTCAACGCAAATTGAATAGCGTTTCCTCCAACCCCACAGAACGCATCCACTATGATGTCGCAGTTGAATGACTGACTAACTCGGATGGCAATATGCTCAGCTATTTTCTCAGGAGTAACAGAAAACCAACCCTCTGCAAAGGAAAGGGAAGAAACGTATTGTTGCCTCTTGTTTCAAGGTCACCTAAATCAAAAACAACCAACCAACCCCTGAACACAATGGAACGTTTAGTGTTAATCCCAACATTTTTGGCTTAGTGCATTTGACCAGGAAATACAGGCTTTGAAGATGATAAACTCTGGTCAGTCCAGCAATCTGCCAAGCAGTCTCACTGAAGGAAACAGATATGCCTGAATCTTGGTAAATGCTTTGTTGAACTTGATGCTGAGGATTCTTGCTTCTCAAGGACAAGTCCACTGAGACAGCTATGAAAAAACCTCATACACCATGATTACACTCTGTAACAGATAAAATTAAAATTATATTCTCTCTTGTCCGACATTATTTTCTTTACAGCAATAAATACAGTCTGCCAAATAACCTACATGTTTATGTGGGAGTGCATCAGAAGTGAAAGGCTTACAAACCCAACAACCACAAGATACAAAAAGTAGTAATCCTAATTCCTCCTTTACCTATAAATTTATGGTTTGGAAGTGGTTTCCACGTAAACATGGAAATAAATAACTTTGAAAGTGACTGCTGAAAGTCAGAACAAAACAGAACAGAACTTAAGATCCATCAGCATATTTGGAAGTCTCACAAAATTATTTTATAAAATATAAATATAGAGAAATGTAATCAAGCTTCTGAAAGAGTCTTGACCAAGCATAATCTGGGTACAGTGTGATCCTGAGCAAGCATCAGGATTATTGCAGACAGGGGTGTCCCATGCTGGAAACTCTAATGAAGTCCAAGACTTCTGTTTGCCTGCCTGCTGGCAGATGGAACTTATCCAGAAGTGCAAATGCACTCAGTAATGCTCCTCTTATAAGAAAGCTGATAATAACCTGTGAGAAGGGCCACAGGTTAAATGCATCTTACACGAACAAGTCGGCGCACTTTGTACTCAACACACCTCTGTCTAGTTTAATTCCCTCATCAAACCGAGAGAACAGCCGGTAGCGCTGTGCCCAGTACTTGGCCAGATCCAGATCAGCAGCAATCTCAGCAGGTATAGCTCCCAGTGAAATTTTATTCCTCCTTCTCCTTCTTTTCCCCTTCTTCTTTGTCGTAATTTTTTCATCTACAGCTGGAAGACACTGCAAAAGTTAACAATCACTGTTCTTGTAGGCTAAGAATGTAATCGGTAGGTAGGGGAGAATTAAGATGCAAGATGCTCATGTTTAACAACACAGCTGTCCTGTTTAACCATGACAACTGCTACATGTCCTTTATTACTGTTTGCAGATTATGCAGATTAGCAGTTTAAGTTGAAAAAGAGCATCCTATATTTCAAAGGAATAGTGTTACCTAACAGGTATTAGTTACAGTCCCCAAAACCACAACACTCCACCCATTATTTAAGAGCCTTAACAGGACAGCCATCATTTTCAACTGATGGCAATAAACTCTATATAATAAACAAACAAGTGGATCAGAGACCAATTTAATGCTTTTATACAAATAAGGAGTAAGAACCAATATAGACAAGAGCTTTACAATAGAAATCTAACATAACTGAGTTACTGTAGGAAGGATTAAACTATATGTAGAAATCCAAGTAATCCTGTTTTCCTTTGTTTACAGTGCCAAATAGAAAAGTTCATCGTACAGATATTTTTTTTCTCCCAGAAAATAATTTTAACAACACATGCTCCCCAAAGCTCAGCAATGTGCACTGAGAACCCAAAGCCTGGCGGTCTATGCACCTACCCGAAGTTAATCACCCTCATCCTCACAGGGGAAAAAAAGATGTGAACTGGAGACCTGTTAGATCACGTCTAGGATCAACAATGACTGTTTATAAATAAATACCGCCAATATTAAAGACAAGACCTAGGATTTTGGTGCTCCAGGAATAAGCTACTTCCACTAGCACAGCTCTCAACTGGCCTCATTACCCCTTGGACCTAACAAGTCTCTTTGACTAAACATAATAAATACCACACAGTGCTGTAATTTGGGAAATCAGTGTTAAGCCCACTGTCAATTCATTTCCAGTTTGTAGGAAACTGACGTACCTTGGCTGACATCCTCTGTCTCTACCCGGAGATAATCAGGAATATCCAGAGAGACGAGCTGCCGCCCTGAGCCACGCTCCTGCCTCCCTGCACCCTGGCCATCAGAGCCACTCGCTGCCGTGTCCTGCACTTCCTCCTCGAGGTTACTCCCTCCAGGTTCTGTCAAGGCCACACTGGACAACAGTGGCTTTTGGTTTTGAGCATTCAGTGTCACAGTCTGTGCCACAGTAACGCTTTCCTGATCCTCTGAGTCGCTGCTCATGGACAATGCCTCCTCCACCACATCCTGAGGGAAGGCTGTCTGGGATGTGGCTTCCTCCCCAGGTTTATTAACCCGCTTTAGGAACTCTTCCACCTACAATTGTCAAATATCACAGATGATTAGAGTTGTTAACCCAAGCTACCAAGAGCACAGTTTTAAAGCCTTACAAGTTCAAAAGCACCTGCCATGCATGCACTCTCTACCACACGTATTTTGAAATATCCAGAGTCAAAACATTCAGGTTAACTGTGCTCCTTTTACAACAGTTGGAAACAAGTTGTCTTTGGAAACTACATACCAGCTAGCTGCAAAACAGAAAGTCTACAAAACTGACCGATAAATACAGTAAATCATTCTCAAGTAATATCTGAACTACAAATAGACCTGCCAAAGCACAGATGATCAAGACTATCACTTTTTAATTAACCATCTTTCCTCCGACTTGCATTCAGAGAACCTGTACTCTGCCTTTCAGGTTAGCATAAACAGGTAAAATTGCCTTCATTCATTAGTTGCCTCATCTTTAAGATGTACCAAACGGTGAACGTGCTAAAGGGTTCTGCTGCACAGTAGAGGGCTCAACATTATATCCTAACCAACACGCAGACACTAGTCCAAACCCTTCAAAGGCATGTGCGTTCGAGTTCCTCTAAGTGGCACTAAGTCTGAAGCAGTTCCTTACCAGAAAGTCTGAGAAAATGTGTACATTTTTTTCTTCGCACTATTAAAGTTGCCCTTGAACTATACTAGCCTTGGGTACAAGATGGCAATGGTCAAGCCTCTGATCAAAAATTATAGCAAAGGAACTGGAGTTCAACACAGTATGTGCTGTCACCACCAGAAAACAGTGTTTTGCACTTGGGTGTTAGGGAATGCCAAGCATCCCAGAAGGTAAAGTAATGTTGAAAACCTGAGGCAACAGATTTTAAAGAGCCTCAAATAAAGAAAAATATACAGTGAACAATTTTTTCTAGCCATTCCGAATTTCTGAGTTAAAAAAAAAAGCATAAAGTTGTAACTGAAAACAAAAAAGGCAGAGGTGTAAGCAAAAGTGTTGATACAAATTACTAAGAACATGGAGTTCCATGAAATACACCGACCTATACAAACATTTTTCTCTCACTGCTGAAATGCCAGCACTAACAAATGCCCTCACACACACTTTAAATAATCAGAGATGCTTTTAGTAACTATAGCAGCCTACACAGCTCTAAAGGAATGATGCACCCAGGTGTTGGGAATGACCTGCACATAACTTTGCCATTGAGCTCACACATTCCTCTTGATAAGACTGGCAAAAGACCACCAATGCCTTTCCGAATCAACCCTAACCTAACCACTCTCCACCTCAGCAGGGGAAAAAATCAAACCAAAACAGAACTGACACTTAAAAAATGCCACCTAGTCTGAGCAATTTTTTTTTTCATTTTCATAATTCAACCACAGTTAAGGGAGTAGATAAATCTATGAATTACAGCAACACTAACAATTAACCCTACCTTCTTCAAAGTTTTATTTTTTTTGCAAGATCTTTCAGATTCCTCTGTAAAGAAGATGTGTGTGTTTTTGCTCTTCCTTGGTTTGCGCATATCTAAGAATTTGGACTTGAGTTTTGCTCTTTTCTCCAAGTACTGCACACTTCGGTGGGTGAAATCTGGCATTCCGCCATACCTGAAATTAAAAAAAAAAAAACACCAAAAAATAACAAAAACAGGACTTGGTTGGTTAGTTTCCAATCTGGAAGCTTTAATATGAATGTAGATGTCTACAGAAAATGGTGTAGTCTAAATTATTTCTTTATGAGATACTTGCTCCACTCTTAAAATATGTCACTGGATGTAGTTGCAAAACAATGTACCTTTATGAAAACTTTTAAATATTTTTATCTGAAAATGTTTACCCAAATTGGTTTTAGATGTTTTAATTTTTTCCTGACAGGTGTGTAACTTTAGATGGAAAGAATTTCCCAGACAACCTGAATAACAGAAAATGAAAAAATATACTGATTAGTAGAATGAAACATCTTTTTGGTGGCTGTAAAGAACCTCCAAGAGAGCTGCTACTTTTGCCTCCTGGCAAATGCAATTTCAAAAAAAAAGGAAATATGGGCAATTCAATTAAGTAATTTTGATAAAGTACAACAGATATTGTCAACTACAAAGTACACTCCTTTTTGAAACATATATATATTGAACAACTTGCATCTTGCAGAAACGCTAGACCTAAACTACAGTCCACCACTGCCCTATGATGTTACTTCTACAGCACTGACCACCATATCTTTCAGTCATACCACCAAAAATGAAATTTCACCGGTCAGCACCCTGGCTACACCTTATTACGATAGCAACCAGTACAAAGCAACCTCATTCCAGTATGAAACAGCTGTAAATTATGATCTAAGCTCACAAGACTCTAAAATCAGAGGACCATTCATTGTCAGAGCCTTTAAGCTCTAATTTAAATAGCTGCTGGCCATTTAACATTTACACAACTGCAAGTACCTCACCAGTTACACTCCTGTTTCGAAACACTTTTCTTGTTCTTTAATTGGTCTCTGTAACTTTGCATTTCTCTCTTTAGCCAAAGGACTACAGTTTTATTAAGAGCACAACCAACTCTGGGAATTGTCTCCAAAGGTTTAACGAAATGGGAATGGAGACAAGGAGTCTGTTTCTATATAACAAGACAGCTGACTTGCTATGAAGAAAACCAAAGTTGCTCATAAGCAATTACTTTTGTCCTGTGCCACACTTTAAACCCAAAACAGAGCAGGCTTCCTCAGGATCTTCCACGGGGTTCTCATCCACATCCAATTCATGGCTAAAAAAAAAAACCAGATAACAAAATTACTGTAAAAAATACTCTTATTTTACAGACAAACCGCTAAGAAACTCACTTATCAAAAACATTTAAATGTGGGCTTCAGTAAGTCCTTCCACATGCTGCTGAAACCAAGCAAGACAGGTAACACTACTCTATTCATATCCATCAGCATGTTTTTTTTTTCTTACCCAATTCTAGGGACATATGTCCTTGTGTTGGGGTTAAAATATGCTAACTATTCTGAATGACCTCTTAAAATATTTAATATCAAGCCCTACATGGAACTGATGAAGACAGTGTTTGTTCACCCTATTTCCAGATTACCATCATAATCTATTACGCTATCTATATTATTATCTATTATTAATGCTATAGCAACAGCAAAATATTAGAACAAAACCAAAGCTACATGATTAGCAGGTAATAAATCCATTTGTCCCTTCATCTTTGAGTTTGTAAATTTATTAGAGGAAGAGCCATCTCATCATGTTTGAGGCTATAAATTTTTAGAGAAGAAAGACTGTGACAAGGCAGGGATTAGTTACTGTACGATTGCCATAGCACTGAGCACTTTACTGCCAGCATATAATTCAGTTAAACAAAACGAAATATTGTTCTTGTATTGTCTACGCTAATTAGACCTACATAAGCAATTTAACAATCTTGTATACTTCGGTGGCACAGGAACAGTACTGTCACCTTGCACAGTCATTAAGGCCACACATTGTTTTCATAAAGCAACAGAAAATAAGAAATATCCACTGCTTGTTGCTAGGTAAAGTGATAAGCAGTGATGGAAGACTATGTAGTTTTCTACTGAAGTTTTAACTCACAATCTCGATCAAACTATAAATCACGAGGCTTCTGGACCTGGGCTTCTTGAGAAAAAAGCTCATCTAAATTTCCTGACTTGCCTTCTTTTGACTTTAACATGTCTGTGTTCAGGAGGCTCTTCATCCTCATCTTCATTTTGGTTGTGAAGCAGCAACTGTTCTTTGTCATTTGAATTCAAGCTACATGACCCCTGTGAACCTAAAAAAACCACACAAACCAAGACGGATGAGATCACATTTTCTTTCTGCATAAATTAATTCCTTATCTTCCTGTCCTCAGCAGCTACAGTTAGGTTGTCGTACAAATCTGAATCTGACAGATAAGGCACAAGTGCCAAACACACATATCTTTACCTGTCTCTGAGCAACAAGATACCAATACAAGCTTCCAGTATTAGTAACACTGCAGATTTAATAATCTTAATCAGAACCAACCTCAAATTATCTCAGCTCTCCAAGAAAAATAAAATGCCTACAAGGTACAAATTCAAAAAGGTTTCTTCCTTGTGCATCAATTTTGTTCCATTTAATTGTCTATGTTAAGATATTCACATAAATTTAATAAGAAAGGATTCAAACAGTCTTCTCATTTCTTGTTGGAAAGGAGATTTTCCTGTGACCTGTCCCATTCCAACTCTACTTTAAGATCGAGATGGGACCACACCTGCTTCTTCCCTCCTGAGAAAGTCACTAGCAGCAGACTCAGAGGTTTCCTGCCAACCTGAAGTCTCAAGCTGCTGACACTTAATTCACGTGCTTCATCCCTCCCCTTCAGCAGGGGAAACCATACAACAGTCAGGAAAGACATTACACCGCTGCTTAAAGCAAACACTGGCAGGAAGAACTGGCAGGCAAATGAGATTGCTCTTTCCCTTCTCTGCATGTTGAACTGGTCAGCAAAAACATCTCCAGCCCAGTCCTGTACCTCCCTCACAGCTCTTCCAGTAGTCTATGGCACAGCCACTGGCTTTCACCACACTACTACGTTACCTGACACTTCCACTTGTTAGCATCAGTTGTGAACATATGAATTTGGGGTTGTGAAGATGACTGCAACCCACTGCTTAATTGATAACTTAATGCTGAAAGACACCATGCCCACAGTAACACGGTAGTCCCAGAACTGAAGAACTATTATTTTTTTTCTCAAAAATCCGTTCTTAAAATTTATCAGACTCCTGAGAATATCAACCTGAGTTTTCATTCAGACTATCAGTGAGAAAAGACACATCAGCAGAATGACACAGCTGCAATACCAATACTAAGATAAATAAACAAATATGCACTAACAGTATTCTCTCACCACTTTCTGTAGTACATCTTAAGATCTATGAAGTACATGTTCTATTAAAATCACCTCTGACTGAAGAACATGTTCAATATAGAGGTTAGAGAGGAGAGAGATCATCCAGAGAAGCACAAGGAAGAAAAAGGAGTCGAGTACTCAATCATTCCACAAAACACTTGACTTTTTTTAAAAGGGCATAATACAGACGTGCCCTCGTTTCTTATACATAACCACCTAGAGAAATTCTGGTAAAATCAATTTTACCTGATTTTGTATTACCTGATTGGTCAATACTTTTATTTTCACAAGATGCACTCCTTTTTCTGGTTCCTCCATCACAGGGCTCCTCCCGGCTCTCACTGTCAGATGAACTACACTCTTGAGGACCTTGGTGGGCTACTGCTGGAGCTGCACAGCTCTGCTCCACTTCCTCCATATTCAGATTTAAATTACAAATCCCAGAGATTATTTCACTGTGGGGCTCAGCACCCGAAGGGAGTGTTTCCTCACTTGGGGTGTTAGAGGGAGCTGGCTCCAGGCTCAGCACTTCACTGTGTTCAGCCCCTGGGCGAACCAAGTCTATTTTTCCTGAAAGACCCATCTCCTGGGTAACCCCATTAGCTTCCACGTTGTCACCATGTGAGCAATCAGTAGTCCATCCTTGACTTGTCCAGTACTGAAACTGTTCCCAGTAATACCAGTACAGTTCACTATAATGCTGCTCCCACTCTTCCCTGGTGTCTGGACTATTCCAAGGCTCAGAGGCTGTGGTGGCCTCGGATGATGAGACCTCTTGATGCTTCTCTAGCCAGCTTTGCCAAAGAAGGCCCTCGCCATACTCACTCCAGTACTTCTCCCATTTTTCTTTACATTCATGGGGTAAAGCCTCATTTGCAAGACTTTCTGAACTTTCACAGTTCCCTTCACTTACAACCTGAAGTTTGCTACTCTTCTCATGTTGTTCCATAGCTAGGGCCAGCTCACCAGAAACAGACTGGGTATCACCACCACAAACTCGATCCTGGCATTCCTGCCCCGTTTTATCCTCGTGTTTTTGCTTTAACTCTTTTTTCTTCTTGTTTTTCTTTTTCATAAGCCTCATGTTACTTCTCTTTCTATAATTTTCTGTTGCCTAGAATATAATGGAAAAACATATTCAGAAGTCTACAGCGTACATGCAGTCTTTTCTTGTCCTCTCTCCAGCACATTTCCATTTCCGTTGTAACCCTCCCTGTTGTGGCAACCCTGATGTCAGCTTTCTCCCCACAAAAGGTTGTAAGGTTTATGAGTCTGATAAGGCCCCATTGCATAACCCTGGCTGACATTTCTGAGGAAGCTCTGAGAATGGGCTGTGAGAAAGTCTATAGAAAGACACACACACAAAAAAGTAGAATTACAGACAGAAGGGGGGCTACTCACAAGGATTCAGAAGGAAAAACATCAACATGAAAGACTATAAAATCCTAAAAGGAGGTTGGTCAGGAACTGTGGGGTCACTGGGTTGAGCTTAAAAGTAAAGCAGTATCTCAGTAACATCAAGGACCTGTTTAAGGGGGCTGCAGAGGCTGACCAGATTGTCTGGTATCTGCCTGGCCAGCAAACACTGTTCAGGTGTCTCATTAGGGCCGTGAACATATAATGCTCAGCCTAATAGAATGTTAACTCCTTGCTACCTCTGGGTGCTTTAAACAAAAAAGGATCACTTTATACTTGTAACCTCTGTAAATCCTGCAGCTGGATCTCTGTATGTCTGAAGACACAGACCCAAGAAGGGTGTAGTATTCTTCCTATCCCATGCTAATCTCCAAGTTGGCTAACAGAAACACAAGGAAACAGCCTCCTCTCCAAACAGGTGGCATTTGCCAGTTTGTGGCAAAAACATTTGTGCAATACAAACATTTCACTTGTTACAACACACTCAGACTGCTACAGCTGTCTAGCGGAACAGAAGACATAAACCTGCTACTGAAAAGAAACGCTGGAGTAACTTGTTGGTTTAATCAAATACAACTCCACTTGTTTCTGTGGGGCTTCCTGTGCTTACAGATATAAACAAGATAAAAACATCCAACAAAAGCAATTTTTTCTATCAGATAAATCCACCATTTTTTTTTCATAAACTGCCAAATTAAGTTTGGCAGGTAAAAAGGTGGTGGTGGTGAGAGACTACAACTCATGTAGACAAAAGACTGCAGATATACAGCTATTACTCCAAATGTCCCATCAGCTGCAATCCCTAGTTTTGTTGCATTGACAAATGCATAAGGTGGACTATAAAGATGTTAGGTTCAGAGAACTGGCATTAATCTTTCATACACATCCCTCAAAATGTCATGTTCATACACACAGTGCAAAGCACAATGCTCAGTAGTAATCTAGTAAAGACATACATTTTTTTCATTTAACTTATTTGCAGTATTACTTGTTGTAATGTGTGTAAGCAGTGTGCTTCCCGCCCCCCCCCCCCCAATCCTGACCTTCATTTCCATAACAATGCTCAATGCTCAAGTGATAACCACCAGTGCCGGTCAGTAGTAACAGATGCATATGATCATAGCAGCTGCATCCTGCTCAAAGTGGATTGGGGCAGACAGATCAACACCATAGCCAAGGGCTAATCTGAACCATGTGCTCACCTAATAGTGCTGCTCAAGGGCCAACTCAAGCCAAGCTTGAAACTAACTTCTGTAGTCATTATGCAAATATGACTGAATCAATTATCTCACTCTGCCATAAATAGTGGACAGTGCAGATCCCACTGAGCTTTCCTGCACAGCAGTGGGCTGCATGACAGGACCTCCCCTTGAGCAGAAATGCCTCTCAAGGTTACTCCTCGAGGCTGAGAGATTCCTTGCTGCAATGGGTTCTTGGTAAGTGATTAAGAGCACGCTAAACTTTGAAATCTTAGTTGAGTGGTATAAAGGATCGATTGTGTACATAGAATCCTTTAGATATAAACTGTTGACAAAGTCTGAGTCTAAGTCTTGATCTAGTCACACCTAAACTCCCCTCTAAAAAGAAGTTCAGAACCCACAGGGGTTCTTTCTCAACCTCATGGCTCAATGGGAGGGTCTCCCTGACAATTTTGTCTGACCCTGTCCTCTGTGCAGTAAATAATCAAGTGTACACTGCAATCAAATCTTGTTAAACCACTGTCACATTTACTACCAAACTTCATTAAACTGCTATTTTATACCAATAAACATATTGCTACTTCTCTCTTAGAAGTGAAGTGTGTCATCATTCCATCCGCAACACTACTACGTAGCAAGAAAAACTGCATATATACTTTGGGCTTGAAGCTGGATGCCTGTAAGGTCTATTTACATGCCTTCAATTAAAATAATGTACAAGTTTCTCCGGTTGATTTACAAATCAATCAGGTCAGAACCGTGCGCTCTCCACAGAGGTACTCTCTCACTGCCAAGGAGGTCTGTATTCCATAAAGTGGATAATGTGGATATCCCACTGTCTTTTTCTCATATGCGAACAATTTTAGTCTTTCTCTAAAGCTCAAGTGCTCCCTACGGGAAGCAGAGCACCTAAGCCTCACTCCTGCCATTTGGGGACAGCCTGGCTTTTTCAGTTGCAAAGGGGATCTAAGAAACTAGCTTTTTATATTAGTACCTAAAGCTAAATGGTTAAAGCAGACAGTGTGAACACATGCGCTCAGATTGGAGTGTACTAGTTGTCCTGATGCAGAACATCAATGTGATCACAGCTATTTTAAACTAGCTCTCTTTAGTAGCAAGAGCAGAATAGATATGGAAACATAAAGCACAGCCTGACCCTGTTTAGTCAAACTGGCAGGTGCATTTTAAAAACCACACAGGTATGTTGCTACAAGTACGTGAGGCAGGACATTAAAGACAGCTTGGATACACTTCCATGAACTGCAGTCCCCAAAATAACTGGGTAGACATGCCCCTACATCTGGAAACACAAAGTAAACAGAAAGAATAAAGTGAATAAAGATTTACCACAAAGTCCCTGCGGGCTGACTGCCCACCAAATTGCAGAGGCAACCCCATGCTCTTCATAAGCTCAGCCTCCGAGTCTAGTTCGACTTCTTCCAGGTCCAGAGCATGATTAGTATCCACCTTCAGTGTCACATTGGGACAACGGTTCTCCTCCTCAGATGCTTGATCTTCCCCTATTAACAAATTCTATTAAGTAAATATAATCTGATTCTGATACCTCAATGCCACAGCATGGCCTACAAAAAAATTGTACAACTGCCTCTTAAGCCTCCTTTCCCATTTAAAGTTTTTCTCATGAACACCTCAGCAGGAACCAAAATCTAACTTTAACAGCCAAAACATTGCACTGGGTCTGGCTAGCAGCCTCTGTGGTGCTGTGTTTGAGATCTGTGGCTAAAACAGTGTGGAGATAACACACCAACGTTTTGGCTACTGCCGAGCAGTGCTTGCACAGCCCCATAACCTTCTCTTTTTACCATCTGCTCTCCCCAGCGAGTAGGCTGGGGTGGCCAAGAGATCAGGAGTGGACACAGGTGTGACTGCTGACCTAAACTGGATGAAGAGATAGTCCGCATCATATGTGACGTGCGGCAATAAGCATTGGGGTAGAGGGTGTGGGTGCCTGGAGTCACACTGCAAACATTCACCTCAGTCTTGCAGAGCAAACTGCAAAAACGCCCAGCAAACAACAAAAACATTAGTATCATGGAAAAAAATTCTTTACAGAAGTTCTTCTGGCATATATCACAGCAAACTTAAAATACAAGAAACTGCCAGTTTTGTTACAATCTTTCAAAATCCCACTAACAAAGATAATGTGGTTTTACAACAATGTGTGAACTACAGAACCTAATTATCTCAGAAGTAACTGATCAACTATTGAATCACTGCTTGCATATTGTATCTATATAAAATGACAAATACCACTGAGAAAGTAGGAACTGGTTATTAATGGAAATTCTGAAATACAAAAGCTCTTGATAGTTGATAAAACTGAAGCATTTATGATTTTTTTTTTTTTTCATCGGGATATATTTACTGCCAAATTATCACACAGCACCAAGACCCTTCTGGTTTTAACTGATTACTCTCATCACAATTCAATCATATATGCAGAAAACGACATTTTACATTCTCCTTCACTCCTCTCACATTGCTTCCACCAAACTTGTGCTATCAATTATCAGCTTCCATGGACATTCCTTTCTGTTCAAACTTCTTCCTTTCAAATCAAGCTATTATATGATGCTGCAGCTAGCGAGACAGCAAAGGAAAAGCCAGATACCAAAAGAATTATGTTTAGATAGGTATATGTGGGGAGTTTGGGAGAATAGAGCAAAAGAGTGGTGCTGAATTTGCCAGAGCACGCACCATGACCATTCCCAAAATACAGGCATGTCAAGGGAGAGACTGACTCTGGTCCTCCTCATATAATTCCTCAGGTACATGCAAATTACAATTTCCCCCATCAGGGCTACTGCTTATTCTTTACTGTCCCTGCTGATTAATCAGCAACAGCTGATGTCCTAGGCCAAGGCAGAGACAGCAGGACAGTGTTTCTCTCAGGCAAACAGCTAGGATCTGCAAGCTCTCTGTTATATAATTAATTTTGAGTTTGTTAAAATTGTGATTTGTGAACTAATCTGCTTTGTGCACCAGGTGGAGATTATATGAGGTGGTAAGTCTGTCAGACAGGAATAACCACTGCGCTTGGTCTGGCACAAACTTCCACATCAAAATTATGGTAACGTGAAAACTACGCAAGTGCTACATTATTATTTACATCTATCGCCATAGCAAAAGCACTGAAAAACAATTGAGAAACAGGAACAACTTAGATAAACACACATAACTCACTTTAAGTATGTACATCAAACCGCACAGTACATTTTATCTTACCTGTACTGTTATTGTCATCTTTGACATAAAATCCTTTTAATCCTAGTTTATATAATTTTCGATCTCTGTAAAAACGAAGACATACATTGATGCAGAAGGCCATCATTAAAACAATTATTTTTTTTTACAGTAAAAACAATCGTTCAGTGGAAAAAACCTCCCCAAGGATGTGTTAGAGTCCCCATGGCTGAGGGTTTCAAGATGCAACTGGACGGGGTGATGGACAAGCTCACCTGGGCCCCCCTTCCCTGGGAAGGCTGGACCAGACCATCTTTCGAGACACCTTCCCATCTGGGCTGCCCTGTGACTCCCAACACACAAAACAAAGAAAAATATGTAAAAGGCAACACTTTAAAGCCTGCTGGGAAAGTCTATCCGAGAGCTGTTCAGAAAATGCTGTTGCTACATAGAATACCCTGGAATTGAAATTTTAGGCCCTCAAAAGATTCCGTTTAAGTGGAACTTAATGTCTCTCGTCCACAACTGCAATTACTTCAGCCATCAGCCGACGCTGGAGGAACATCACCTCCGCAAATGCCTCCGCTAAACACTGACTGTATTTAACCGCAAAATTGGCCACGACCTCCTCCCCGCAGTCACGCACCTGCCACAGCCCGTGACAGGCACCAGCCCCCGCTAGCAGAGCTGTTCCGCCCGGCGCGGGGAGGCTCCGGGGCCCGCCGCTCGCCTCGGGGGGAGGGACGGGGGGGCAGCCCGGCCGCCCCGTCTGGGGGAGAAGGGGTCGGGGGGGAGCCCGGCCGCCGGGGGGGACGAGCGGTTTGGGGAGCGGCGCCACCGCAGCCCGCGCAGCCGCTGCCCCAGCCGGGGGCGACGCAGCGCGGCCCGCGCTCCTGGGGAGGGAGCGGGCTCCGGCCGGCGGCACGGCTGCTGCCGTACCCGCTCCGGCGAGGGCCCCCCGCGGGAACCGGGTCCCCCTCGCCTACGGCTAGCATCGTTTGGTAAACGCGGCCTACAGGGACCTTTCGTGCGCCCCCCCCCCGCCGCTCTGCAGCACGGCCGCAGCACCTTTACCCGCGCCTCCCCAGCGGAAACCGGCCCCGGGGGACGCGGCCAGGCGGGGCCCGCGGCCAGGCGGGGCCCGCCCGGCGCCGAGGCCGCTACTCACTCGACGAAGGCGCGGGAGCAGAGGCAGAGGATGCTCTGGGCCGCCCCCGCTCGCAGCAGCAGCTCCGCCACCGGCCGCCCCCACGCGTCCTGCACCATGCCTGCGGGCAGCCCCGCGCCACGGCACCGACCCGCTGCGCCTTCCGCCGGAACTGCCGTGAGCGCCGAGACCGCCCCCAGCCCGCCCCGCTACGGCCGGGGGGCGGCCCGAGCCCAGCCGAGCCCAGCCGAGCCCAGCCGAGCCGCCTCGGGGCGGGGTGCCCGTCGCGGCGGTACCGAAGCCTCCGCTCAAGAAGGAGCCGCTGCAGCCGAGGTGCGGCTCGGCGCTCAGCACGCTGCTTTGCGGGCCAGCGGCCCAGGCTGCCCGGGCCTTTGAGAGCCGCGGGCGGCGGTGCCTGTGCGAGGGCGGCCGTAGTTAGGCCAGCTGTGCTTTCAGCGACTCCCCGTGAGGGGTGTTTGCGTTTTGCTGGTGTTCAGAGTGGGGGGAAGAGTTACCGGCGACAA
The DNA here is from genome assembly GCF_023634155.1 of Falco peregrinus. Taxonomy (NCBI): domain Eukaryota; kingdom Metazoa; phylum Chordata; class Aves; order Falconiformes; family Falconidae; genus Falco; species Falco peregrinus. The sequence goes on from NC_073723.1 coordinate 48,184,432, forward strand.
AGATCTGGCAAAACCGGGAGTGGGGGACAGGAGTGGGGAAGCCTGACCGGAACAGAAGTAACAGGAGAGCTGAAAATGCGGAGGGGACGGGGCGGGGGCGGCCCGAGGGGCTCGGGGTGAGCACAGCGCCCAGGGGCCCGGAGGCGGCGGGGGGCGCGGGCGGCGGCGCTGGGGCGCAGGGGGGTGGGGGCGGGGTGCGGCACAGCACAGGGGCGCAGGGCCTGCGCGCAGATTTTTCCCCAGTGGAGTCCTGCTTCAGGTACCGGATCGGATGTAACCTGGGAAGACATAGCTGTGGAGTGAGACTGTGAGGTGTGGGGGAGCCGCTGTGGGAGCTGCTCCGGACAGCAGGCGGGCAGGGCAGCGCCGGGCAGGCCGCAAGGTGCTGGCCCGCAGAATGAGATTTTATCCTTGCCTCTGCTACACAGACGTTACCTGATGGTGCACACGGTTTGAGAGATTTCCTGCATAAAACACTGAGCGATGGACTGTGCAGCTCATAGATTATTCCAAGCTTATCTGTAAAATGCATGAAATCCAGGTCTCTCTGAAGACTGTTACAAAGCCTTCCTAGACACCCCTGGGACAGGATTTCTCAGAGAATAATTATGAACTTCATGATCTTCTCCTACCTGGTAGCCTGCCTACTGGACACGGGGAGAGTATTAGAAAGAAACGTGTCACACCTGCCTGCCCTGCTTTTAGGGCCTTTGCAAGGTGTTTGCTTTTGACAAGGTGGGGTACTGGGCTTTATGTTAGCTATGTTCAATGCATGATGTGCTGTGCAGTTCATCCGTTGTGCTGTGTCATTCAGCTTGCATCGGTACATTTTGGGTAACAAGGCTGTACAGCCTCATGAGGATGCAAAATGTTCTCAGGATTTTTAATGTTTCATGTGGGAAGTATGCGAAGGGAAGTTTGGAGGTGGAAGGACTAATTGTTCAGGGAGCACAACTACCATCCAACAACAAATTCCATCCACTTAAACAAATCTCAGAATTAATTGTATCCTATTCACCATCTTACGTCTGATATAACGGAAAATATTAAATGCCATCATTAGTCAGGACTTGTATATACCTGATGATAATTAAATAGTTCAGAAATACAGGGAAAGAGTACACCACTTCTGGCACTCATATGGGTATAACTGTGCAATTAGGATGCTATATCACCTTCACATTTCAAAACTGAAAATGCAGTAAAATAATAGCAAATCTTTTTAACACAAATTGTTTAGCAACAGCCAAATGCTGAGTGTATAAAAGTTGAATTGTGAAATATTTTGAGAATTATTACGCTCTTCTTCTTAAGGAACAAAAACCACATTTCAAATGAAAGGCAGAGAATACTTTTGTATAAGAATAAGATGGCTGTTCTTTTATAATATCTAGGCCCAATATCCTGCAGCCCCAGGAGGAGCCACCACCAGGTAAGGCTAGACATGTGGGAATACCTCCTAATACTCTCCCATTCCCTAGCCTTCTGCAGCTGATGGCATATGGTTTCTGCTTGTTCAGTAAGACAGTGGGTTTTTCCTCATGATACTTGTCCAGTTTCCCCCCGGATCCATCGTCTAGCAGTGAATTGCACAAAATTGCTTACCTTATTGGAAGATTAAGTGAGCAATTGATCCATACTCAGCTAACGTGCTGCTGGATTTTATAGATGTCGGTCATATTCCTTATAATCTCTCTTTTCCAAACTGACGAGGCCTGGTATATTCAGTGTTCCTTCTCTAGGGGCCAGTCAATACCTCAGGTCTTCCTCATTACTCTTTTCTAACCTTCTTCTGATTGTACTATTTCATGGACTGCGCTGGCAGGTCTGACCTAGGCAGGGCCGTGCACTTGGAGTGTGAATTTTAGCAGAGGTGGTTTTAAAATGTTACACTTCCACTAGCAAAAAGATGCTTGTTACAATGCTTGTTTCAGTTTAGCTTACGCTGGCAAATACCGTGCTTAAGCTGAAGTAAAATAAGCCATCCTTAAAAAATACCCATTGACAAGATGCTACTGATTTAACATGTCATATGTAATGAAGCTGGTTTAAGTTTGTGCTTGACAAGGTGTCTGTCTTGTACAAAAACAATGGACTGCTTCACATGGAGTCGGTATGGGGTCAATATGTCCTTCCACTGGAACCTGAAACGATTTACCTGATCCACACAAAAGAAGCCAAAGCGCCCCGCGGCTCTATCGCCTGCTGCCCAGGCTGCCTGCCCTCCTCTGCCTGCCCTGTCTTTCCTCTGGCAGGTCCTGTTCTGAAACGCTTCCTTCTCCGCTTCCCTCACCTGTTTTCTGCTCCTTGTTCTCACAAACTGTCTTGGGCCTCAGCTTCAAAGCCCTTCTTGGATCTATCTGTTGCTTTTTTTACTATTATTATTTTTTACATGTCTCAGTTGACAGTGAAGACCTCCACCTCCCAGTGATCCTGGCTTTGCTGCTTTTATCTTGGCTTCTCAGAATGTGACCTTGCCTCCCAGCTAACTTGAAAGCTCTTCATCATTTCCTTCTTTTCAAATCCCTTTCCAAGGCTAAATTCCATGACAGATAGTGACCAAGGAACATCAGGTTGAGGGATGCTGAAAATAGCATCCTTAGCTGTTAAAAATAAACCAAAAGCAAATATATGCAGTGTGTCTAAAACAGAAGATACTCTTACAGTAACTCTTACCTGCTCATGTAATTCTGAGCTCCAGCTTTACATGCACATCTCCCTTACCATGTATGGGAAGTGCTGGAGAAATAAAGCAAATGTTTCTGAGTCAAGCTGGGGTTTATTAGATATTTATATAAGAACTTATAAAAAAAGAACCTTTATTGTTTTCTCAGAGGAAATTATTGGATTATATCTATATCTCTGAATATAATAAACCCCCAAGTTGTTTATAAATGCCTTGGTTTATAAACAGATGATAAGGTTAAGAACGATATTTAAACAATAAAATTTTCTCAGTTACATATTAAAAAAGACAAGTAATTACATCTTTCTGTAGTGGATAAGCTGAGAGAAATATTTGAGAGTGTTTAACTCAATGTACTGTATTCTTACTTAGCAGGAGGGAATATGTAGACCTGAATGCCATACATGAGAATCTCTAATCTCTGCAATTTGTATATTGGAAGAATTGACTCAGCTGAAGTATCTGCGTGACTTTCTGCAATGTGTGCCCTGGTTCTGGCTGATCCAAATGCCAGTTATAATGCTCTTTGTACCTGAGGTTTTTCTGCCTGGTGTTTTGTACCCTTTCAGTCTTTTGCTTCACATTTGCAAGATAAAGGCTGCCTTAAAGGGATATAGTTCCAATGAACTGTGGGACAGGGGCAACAAGTGATGACGTATTTGTGGAACTCCTGTGGAAAATTACGGCATGGTAAGTGAGTTTTTTTTTGCTTCTATCTTGAAAATAGTCTCAAAGAGGAGGAAAAATGTTACTCCTTCAGTTGCAGATGTACACAGAAGGATGTACAATTGGCTTAAACTTCAGAGACCCTCCAGTCCTCTAAAAAGGTACTTGATAATGTATAAATGAACAGATACTCAAGTACTATTCATGACTTGCAGAACTAAAGATCTCTCAGTGTTATCTCCTTTTCATTATTTTTTTTTTAAATGATGAGTAAACTAAGCAAATCATAAGGTCAAGGTAGTTTGACATGATTTTGTGACCATCTGTGAGGGAAGATTGTTTTTTCCTGTGCTAGAGTCCCCTTTGACACTTAGATATGAGTGCTCTGGCACATGAGAAAGTAATTTTATGTGGCAACATATGTGGCAATATATAATAAAACTCTTATAGTCCCCAAAATCTTGCATTTCTAATTAGTGTTCAGCACATAACAGTTTTTTGCTTTTATTTTGAAACATATATGAACCCATCCTGGTTAAATTCAGTGTTTTCTTTAAATGGTTGATGAGCCAAACAAATATTTAAAAGGACACAAAGCAAACATGGTATCCAGGCATGTTATTTAGGTCTTTTACTTACTACATAGTCCATTTTTTATCCACTAATTGCCTTCTTAAAGACACCTTAAGTCTCAGCCTTCTGGTAATAGGCAGAATCCTCTAATTGTGCTATAGCTCTACTCAGATTGTGTCATTAGACAAACCTGTAGGAGATGCAGGTTCCCGTAATCATTGTGGTTGCCTTAGCTGTTAGGGATTGTTCGGCATTTGCAATTACAGTGAAACAATAACACTGTTAAACAGTAATTACTTCTCTTTCACAGAAACAAAACAAAATTGTTTAAGAGAAAAGCCTATTGGAAAACAAGAAATAAAAGGGTGCTTTGGGCACAGCTCTGTGTCCTTTGATTCCAGGACAGAACATGCATTTTAATTGCTCTTATTTTTATACAGTGAAGGGCTCTGTTTTTTTTTTTTTCTTGTTGCGTTGGTTTGGTCTGTGGGTTTTTTCATCTGTTTGTGTACGGGTGGTTGGGTGGTTGGTTGGTTTTTTTGGTGGTGGTGTGTCTTTTCTGTTTCTTTTTCTGTATAAATCAGGCCAAATAAGCACATGTGACATTTCACCAGAATGAAGAAATTGCCACAGAATAGGTAACTGGTTTGTTGCAGCACTGGGGAGTCCCATCAGTTATTGCTGGTATCTTTAATTCCTACATAAAGAATCTCCTAGCTGACACATGGAGGCAAAAGCCAGAAAAACTGGAAACATAATGGATAAATTTTATAATGCTTGTACCATGGATTTGATCGTCTCTCATTCCACATGTCTTCAAAGCCCAAATCAATACTGTCAGTGCCTGCTGTCTTCAAAGCACCTTTGAATCCTGTGGGAACCGTAATTAATTGGGGCATACCTGTTTGGCCTTGCCAGTTATCAGACACTGTTAACCTAATACTTCTGTTTCTGGCCATTGTAGTCTTTGGTTTAATTTTTTATATTCCTTTTTCCATATGGTTGTATATGCAGTTAAATTGTATCCAGTTACATAGGCCTAGATAATGGGCCAGGCCATTTATTTTACAAGTGGCCACTATTCATTTGCACATTTGGAAGTGCTGCTGCTGTAGTTTAAGCCAGAGGAGATCACATCCTAAGACTGTGAACACACTGGGGGCATCTTAACAAATTATTTTTGAGATACGTAGTTTTGATTCTTTCTACTGTAAAGTGTATTTCTCTTTGCATTATGTTAGTTTTTATAAGTGCAGTCTTCTATGACTATTCCCATAAAGAAGTTTTATAGTGCTTTATTACAGATCTGTTTTCCAATGTAGTTCTGAAAAAAATAACTTGGTGTTTCTCTGTTGCGTGTTAATTTTTACTTGCAAGTTTGTGGACTTTTGGCATTGTATAAGAGTCCTAATCATATACCCTTTCTACTAAACGGTATGTGCATACTAAATTAAAAGATTTTTTTCTCATCTGAAGAGTGGGTAGCAACTTTGTGTAAAAGAATGAAAGACTTTTTATGCTTTCAGGCCAAAAAGTGATGTCAAAGACAAATCAAAGGACATGGCCATAGGCAAGAGCTTGTAGAAGCAATTAATTTTTCACCTCAACAGCCACCACTGACCACAAAACAAGATCCTATTGGTTTAAGTAACTGCAGGGTAACAAAACTAATAGCCTCCCAAGAAACAGGGCAGCAAATTAGGGACGCGCCCTTGCCAATTTGCAGTAAAGCAGCTTAATGTTAGTGCTTCCATAATGAAAAGGAGGTCTTCCATACAAGGGTTTTCCCCTGACGCTGAGCTTCTCTGGAACTAATAATTGAACCATATTGCTTCCCAGTTAATATGTGGGGATCCAAAAGGTTTTTCTTTTCAATCTTTTTGCTGAATGGGAAACTTTTATTTCATTCTTCCCTTTCTGCACTCTCTTAGCTCATCAAGTATTTTTAATTTCCTTAGTTATAGCATGTGACTATGAGAAACTGCAGAGTTTGTTCATCTGGGAGGTATTTCCCCAAATTTCAATGGTTTGACTGCAAATAATGCAGAGGAGAGACTACCTACGTAAATATAACTTAGAAATAAGAAATTTCCTTTCTCTATTACAAGCTCATATTAAAGGGTCACCACACATATTGAGAGGAATGGCACAGGAATGCACCAAACCAGCAACTCTGAGATGAAAAGTGATATAGCTAGAGGATCAAGAAGCAGCTTGTTAGTTTCTAGCAACATTTATACTAGGAAATGAAATAGTCAATCATCTAAGTTAAAGAGCTGTTGTAACTTGAGTGTAATTCTGGGGTATTTAAGTTAATTGCTTACTGTTTTTTTAATAGCATAAAGGATTGTGGCAGGGAAGACTTGCTTGACTCACGTGGTTTAACTCAAATCAGGATACAAGTGATTTACTGATTTATTAATGACACATAATTAGTCACCAGTTGGTGAACTTCACATTCTGCATCAATATCAGCAGGCCAACAGAATACAAAACACTTGGAAGATGTTATAAAGCACCTACAAGTTTCTAAACAACCTAACCCCACCTTTTCTAATTCGACAGGAGCATGCTTATGTGCATTCATCATTTTCTTACAGGTTGGAGGGTGACAAGTACATCCCTGTCTTTTGGCCATGCATGTTCTCCTGCTGGAGATGGGGTTGCTCTGTCTTTGAGTGCACCAGCGCAGATCCCTGTCACCTGCTGGTCTGTGTGCTGGCAAGAAAGCGCCCCGTGAGTTCCCACATGCACCCCAAGCTGTGGGTCCTTCTGCTGCTGCGCCCTGCACTGTCAGCCCTGCTGTCCAAGTGGGGCAGGGAGGGTGCTGTGTCAGGTCGAGATGGGCTTGCAGTAGCAGCAGAGTGACTCCTGGCAGCATCTGAGGGCAGGGGTCTGACTGCTGCGCTGAGCACTTTCCCACTCTGATGTCTCACCCCACAGTCACAAGTTTCCTTCCATCTTTTATACTTCTCAAGCTGACTTTCTTCCCAAAAGCCTCTTGGTAATCCCCTGGTTGCTGCTTAATCCAATGGGTGCCTGTTGTAAACAAACGTTGTTGTTATTTGGTTCCTCATTTCATTCTGCTTTGGGGTAACCACTCCGATCAGGCGATTTTGGGTGTCCTGTCCACATGGGCTGTTTCTACTCACAGTCCTGCCATACCACGAGTTACTATCCAGGCCACATTACCAGGAGAGGTCCATCAGGATCACGTTTTCTTTCCTCAAAACTCTGCTGCTATAAAATTGCTATTATAAGATTTTATATTCTTGGCAGGCAAGGAGCTTCGTGGGGTGGAAGAAGCACCAGATGGCCCATCACTCCCGTGGAGCCATCCCTGCTGACTCCTTGGACTTCATTGCCAGCTTATCTAGCCAGAGGCACAGGCTCTGCCATTCTGTAGCTGGTCATTTCTCATTTAAAATGCCAGGGAAATATTCCCATTGTATGAGAGAATGCTAAGAAAGAAATATTTTAAATTAAAATATTTTGACGAAACTCACAGATAAATGTGTACCTACAGTAATTCTGGCAAGAAAACAGTAATATAAAGAGACAAACCAAACGGTCTGTTGTCCCAGTCTCTTCAGCCGTGGCCAACCGTAGCTAACTGAGGCTAAGGAAAAAAAAAAAAAGAATAAGCCATGTATCCTATGGTAGTTCCCTAGATAAATTTGAATAATATATATTCTGTTTTGTTTTCAATTTCTTTTCTTGTAATTGCCAGCATTTGATATGCTGTTGACCATAACTGAGCATGGTCACAGAAATATCTATTAAAAGTTTTGGATCTCCTTCCCAAGTGGCTCATGCAGCCTATCCCAAATTGAGCTTATTTCTCACTACAGAAATGGTGTAACTTTTAATGTCTTGGCAAACCTGTGGTGTCCAATTGCTCACAATTGTTAATGGAGCATAGCTTTCCAGCAGCCATTAATGCAGCATTATTAACATAAAGCATAGCAGTGCCCATTCTCCTGCTCTGGGTTTGTGTTATTAACATTACATATGATCTAAGGTATATCCAAGAAATTTCCTTTCTATCCTCTTTCCACACACCTTGATTTTTCAGTGCTTTTAAAATACTGGTTCCCTGATCCAGTTCTGAGCACAAATTCTCTTAAGGATTGCCACAAGAGGCATGTGATAGGGACATTGGAGCAAGGACTGGGGACTTGCTAAACTCTGTTTGCCACCAGAGAAAACATGACATTGGATGACATCCTAGAAATAATGTAAGTTAAATAATGTGTTGTTAAATTGTTATTATTCCTGACTCTCAAGCTCTAAAGTAAAGCTCTTCTAGCAGTGGTTAGGTGATGACTTAGCCAGGGGATGAGGCAGTGAAGGATGTTACTGTGCTGGCTGGTTTAGCAATGCTCCCCTGCTAAGAACTGCCATCCCCACAGCTCCGCTTAGGAGGGAGAGCATTTGTGACTGGTTTACCAGAGACAAAACGAGCGGTGTTAGTCTAGTATGTGAATCAGTAGGGTGAACTAAACTGACTGATTTAGTTCGAAACAGGCCAGCAGCATCCATGGCAGCTGTTTCAGCAGCTGGGCTGTGGGAGCGATGACTTCTGGCAGAAAGGTGGCAGCAGCTTCTGGGGCAGAAGGTTTTGCTTTGAGCCCCTGGGATGCAGGAAAGCCTTAAAAAAAAATCACTTGTGTTCAAAAATGCTTGTCGTGTATGTATAAGTATAAACTATGAAGGATCTAGTTCTGCAAGACCTCTTCCTGTTCTGCAAGACCTCTTGCCTTCAGTACAAAGCCAGCAAAGAGGCTGAAGTGAAATATTTGATGAAAATCACATTTTTTTTTTCATTTTTACATTCAAAGGAAAAAATCATTATCAATAAACAGATATTCTGTTATGGTCTGATGTGCATCAGACTGTTCATCCTGTGAAACAGCCTCTAACTGCTTTTTGCCTGCAACTACAAAAGTGCAGAATATTCCTTATATATAGCTGAACGCTTCAGAGAGGTATTCCTCTAGGTTTTATTCCCTTGTCTCCTGATATTTCTAGTTTGCTGCATTTCCAATATCTTCTGATTATTTATTCCATATCTCTTGCTGCTTTTATGGTACAGGGAAGATCTAATGTATGTAACCATCATTGAGAATGAACTGGATGTAAACACCAGTCCTACTTGAGCTCCATACAGGCAAACTTCTTTGGAGGAATTAAGCTCTTGTCAAATATATGGTAACATGTCAGTAGCAAGAAGTGAAATTCTCCAAAATTAATTTTTTAGTGGAGTTTCCCTCCAAATTTTGCCTGTATAACTGCATTTCCAGATTAGAAAATCAATTCTAAAGCCTTTTCAGTGATGTATTTTACCTGTGTATGTCATGAATGCAAAGACTGAAGTTCCTGCAGCTACCAGACGTGGCTGTTTTTCTGTTGTTGTTTCTTAACAGGCAAAAATTGCACTTCAGGCTCTAAGAGATGGACATGAAAAACCACCAGGAAACATGCTAAGAGCTTTATTAGAAAGATTTCATTAACATCAGAAAGTTGACTAATATGTTATAATATGTTGAAATATTTTATCCTAAGGAGTCTTCAAATTGCTAGGTCTTGTGATATTTTAAGGGAGAAGTTTTAATTCTTTAATATTTTATTTAAATGTATTTGGTTTTAAAGTAAAAGTCGCTGTACTCATAGTTGATTTTCTTCTTTCTATAAAATGTTTGAGGTATATTCTCTATTCCAGATAAGCTCGTACCTTCCTTGACCTCCAGTTGCCAAAGACTTTAAATAGCATGTGCAAGCATTTGGTCTGGGTCTTGAGAAATTCTATTCCTCCTCATTTTTATTTCTCTTGGCCTCTATCTGAGGCTGCTTCTAGACAGGACAAGATATAAGATGACCTTCTTATGGGTGGGAATGTAACAGTTAAGTCACAGGGAGTGAAATGTTTATGTTTTTTGTTTCCATTTAACATCACAAGGATTTGTTGTAAGGACAGTTTCTGTCTGTTTCAACTAAACATCAAAGGACTTACTACCTGTTTTCCAAACAAGAGATATATAATCAGGCAATCTGAATCACAGAAGGAGTTTATCACTATGAATTGTGTTTACTGTCTGTCAGAAAAAAAAGTGTGAGAAGAGAGTTTGAGGCAGCATTTGGTAACCATTACTCTCATCCCTCTGTTTTCCTGTTAGTGTTACTTTAATGTCTGTTATTACTACATTGTTGGTTTTGTTACCAAAATTTTTACCTTAGCCTGAATTTATATTTCATGACTTCCTTGTTTTTAGCAGTGCTTTTACCAAAAGGTACCTATATGATAAAGTAACATGGAGAGAAATTATCCTTTATATCCTTTATGCTGCTAATATGTGGGGATTAACCAGAGAAATTGTTTTTTTTTGCTAGTTTCATATGTACTTCTTTTTTTAATGAGACAAATGCAATGAATTTGTTCTATTTAACAGAGTTTGGGGGTTTGCCTTATTTTTTTCTTTTTAATCCTCAGTAGCATAATAAATACCAATTTTACCAATGTGGTATTTGGGCTCCTGTTAATTGAAAGGTTGGGATGTTCTTTTGATACTACTTTACACAGGTCCAAACAAAACTTATCAGTTTTATATGTCATGTTTTTAATTAGTGCAATTGTGGCAGTATCAGACAGTAGTGAAGTTTGGATATGTCCCCTGTAGGATGCCTTCTAAGCCCGTATTTTGTCTGGATCAGGTACAGTCACTCATTTCTTTTGAACTTTTTGAACTTTTGAGGGAGAGGAGGGGAGGGGAGAGGAAGAAGCCTTAGTCCTTTTTCCTGGACCATTTCTCTAAAGCCTTTAAGACTTCTAGGACTTTGGCAAATGAATGCGATTCAAGACACAAGATAAGACTCACTGGGCAGTCTGGACATGGTGTCACATCAGGTCCAACCACAGTGATAAGAAAAGCTGTTTTTACTGGAAACCCATACTGATGATTCGTTTTTTCTAATTCTGTTATTTTAAATCTTAAGTGATAGATTTATTCTCTGCTTTTCATTTAAGACGAAATACTGTATTCCCAAAAGAAGGGTAAATGCAAAACCATAATGAGCCCAACTGCTTTGAGGGGCAGTACTTTATCTGAGATGGGGATGGGTGAGATGTGACATTCAACAGAGAGAAGGATGTTTCAATAGCTCCTAGCAGTAGTGACTTGTAACCCTGAGAGAGGCCTGGGGGAATGTGTTTTTGGATCAGTGCTGGCATAAAAAGGTTTTCAATTGTGAGTACAGAAGATTTCTCTAGTTGCTCAAGTCTTCCAGTGTTTGCAAAAGCAAAACTCTGTACTGTATGATAAAATTATTCACAGCTGTGTGATTTTACCAGCGGTTTCCTTTAACCTACAAGTCCCCAAACATCTGACCTAAACCAATTCTATGCAAAGGAAAAGCTTTAAAAGTCCAAGGCAGAGATTTTAGATCTGAAAAAACCTGGTTTTGGTCTCTTATAAGCTCCATGCCAGGGTAATAACCTGTCCTGGTTATACTACAGGAAATATACTGTAGCTGTAGAAAGAGGGATAGGATTTCATATTAAAATATGATCAGAATATGAAATCTGTGGTGGTTTTGTTTTTTAAACAGATGAGAAAGAAAAGGCTGTCCCTCTGGGCAGCTGCCATCTGTGTTGCTGCCGGTCACTGAGGTTGTCTCAGTGCTGGTCCAGCTGTGGCTCTGGTGGTTTTTTCTAGTATTACTGATGTATAAATGTTTTGCAAAACCATGAGGAAGAGACTTCAGCATTCACACTTTTTTTATGGTGGTGGGGCTCAGTGGCTAACTTCTGCCAGGTTTACTTCAAACAACCATGATAGCCCAGATACATTTGGCCTAATGATAAGCAGATCAGGAGTTAGGACATTCTTGTAGCAAGGAGGTCTGCATAAAGCCTGAAGGTGCCACCTGTGGCCATCAATCACCTCACAGTCTTTGTTCTCTTTTACAGTGATCAGAAGCAGCACAGCTTGCAAATTTATCCCATCCATAACCATTAGCAAACCTGTGTGCAAACAGTGTACGTGAACCAATGATCCAGGGAGCTCTGCAGTATCTGAGACCTTCTCTTGCTCTTAGGAGGAGGAACGGTATAGGGGAGGTTGACGTGGGTAGGGTTTCACAAATGTATCTTGTGGATCTTACAATCATTAAAGCATTATGCATCGACTTATGAAAGCGTTGAGATAGAGGGACCAGTATCTGAAAGATAAATGGAAAGACAGTAGCTAAAATGTGATTACGGGTGATCAGAAGAGAGACAGCATGGTTCAGAGCATAATACAGTAAGCAGAATACACACAGAATATGGCATATCTGGTTTTCTATTTCATCCTTGACTAATGGTTGAAAGCTGTTGCTATCTTCATGCAAACTGTTTGCCTGACCTGAAATAAATTTGGGATCAGCTTGGTTAACGATGAGCACAACAAACATCAGCATAGTTGTTGTTGGTTATCCTTACTGACAGCCTCAGGCACTGGCTATCCCTGAAAATCAAGCAGGATGGGGAAGGGTCAGATGCAGAGTTGCAATCACCATTTCTGTTTAAATGCCAGCATAGTCTCTGGCGTGGTTTTGGCCCAGCCATCTAGCAGCCTCCCAGACAGTTCCTGGGCACAGTCTGGGGACAGAATTTGTCCCTGGGTGTTCCCATCAGGCAGAATGGATGAAGGCACCCTGCTTTGGGGGAGGGAGGAGAATGGAGTTCAGTCCAATGGACATAAGGACCCCCTTGTCCTCAAGGCTGAGGAACAGCTATTGTCCTGTTTGATTTGCTAATGTAGGTACGGTATGAGGGACACTGAATTACATGGCCCTTAAGGTGTGTCTTACAGATCCATGTTAAAGTACCAGTATAGGGAAGCTTGTGCTGCCACTGTATTTGCTGGACATGTGTAGCTTGAAAAGAAAAAAAAAAAGGCTTCAGTTTCCAGTGTGCCAGTTTGTATCCTAATCCCACACCCAACAGAGAACCCTTAGACGTCTTACTGAAATCAGTATGACAATTCCATATGTATGTGTGTGTGTACTTTTTATATGTATATGTGTGTGAAGTTCATAGGTATTGGCCACAGTCTCACTACAATCTATGAAAAATCTCCCACTGATTTAAAAAGGAAACAGTATGAGTTGTAAATATGAATTAACTTTTTTACCTACAAGGAAAAGCCCTTGTTTGGTAGAGCAATTAATTCTGTTATCAGAGTACCTAAGAAAGAGGAATAAATAAGACCAATAAATAACAACTAGAGGAAGCACAGTTAGCACACAGAAAAGAATTTGCAGTCAAAAAAGAATGCTATTTCTATTAATAAATTATAAATATAAAAAATAAAGTGGTTTAATACATGAAATAAAATCCTTATTTTATTAGATGATGTCTGGAGATGATACTCACAGATCATAAAAGACATATATATGAATCATCTGCCTTGCTTCACATCTGGGAAGAAATATCAGAAGAAAGTTCTGGGAAAAAAAAGCACTAGAGAAGAAAGTAGAACATAAATCAATTTAGTGATGGTTTGCAATAGCAATGTAAACAAATCAGTTTTGTACCTCTGATGTGATAAGGATACAGAAAGTAGAATAACAGGGAATCATACATATTCAGCCAGCCTGTTTCCATGCTGATACCTCTGTGTGTAGCGCCTGCGGGTAATACCAGCCCCCAAACAAGCAAGACATAAGCCTAACTACAGAGATTTTTATCTCAACTGTATTAAATGTCTCAGTTACAGCTTGAAGTCCAGGGCTCCAAGATGACATGCTTTATTTGATAGAGGGTCCCAGAAATACCATGCACAGTGGGCCCTAGGCAGCTGTACTCCGTTGGACGGTCCTGCTGTCCCTCTGCCATGGGACACCCTGCCTGCCAGGGTGGTGTAGTGTGCAGGACCCCATTCCCCTTTCCCTTGGACTATCTGTTCCACAGATAGGCACATTTCTCAGGAAGTTTAGAAAGCAAAGTGCATAATTAATTAAATTAAAGCAGAAAAACTCCAAACCCTGCAGTAAAGCAAAACAGAAAATAAAACCAAACCTGACAAACACACAGAAACTTGGAAGAGAGGTCAGAGCACATTTACAAGACAGAGAAAATAAAAGTATAAACCAGAGTGATATACCAGCCAGGAGGAATAAGACAACACTGAATATAGACATCAATTACGGATGGAGATACAGATATATAAAAGGGCGAAACAGGCATTATGGTTTTTATTAGACTGGAGAAGAGGGAGGTATTGGAAATAATTGTATGGAGATTTTTTAGGAAAGGGAAGGGGTTTTCTCTTTAAGCTGTGATATTCAATTATTCTGGAACCTCAAGAGTAGAACAAGGAATGATAAATTTTGTTTAAATAGTAGGATAACTTATTCCTGTACAGATACATGATGCATAAGAAGTTTCTAAAGGAACTAAGAAAGCATGACAGTCATTTTCAGAGGCATTTCAGATCATTCTTTGGTTGATCAGAAGAGTTTGAGTAGGTGATACTAAATACAGAATTAGGAAACTAAGCAAGAAACTACCTCTTTTAAATTCATTTGTCAACAACATCTTAAAGATATCAGTTGAAAAATGCATGTCCCTTCCTTTTGGTTATTCTTTCCATACTTAGGCAAGGTGATTCTGGAAAATAAAAGGATGTGTAGCTGGTACACTTTTGGATAATGAGGAGCACTCCCTACCAGGGCACTGGAAGTGAAAGGAAATCAGCTGGATGTGCTGCAGTTTATTTGTGGCCATGAAGGAAACAAGAAAGTGGTTGAAGAGTTGAATTAAGAACAGGAGACAGTATTTGTCCTAAAACACAAGGCTCTTTAACTGAAGGAAGTGATGGTTCATTGAGTAACCAATATACCAGGCCAGCACCGACCCGCCGACAGGCTATTTTCATGCTCAGAACGCCAAAGCTGATGCTACCAGAAAACACGTTTCTTGAGCAGTGTCTGTACGCTGGTTCAGCCACAGGTGTGCTGGGAAGATGGATCTTGTGGGAAGTCCAGTGTGCTGCCAGAGCCAGGCACTGCAGCCCAGCCTGCCTTGTGGAAGATGCTGTGGCAACGGTTCGGCCGCAGCCTGACTGTCTCCCTGCTGTCTGTTGCAGCAAACAGTCTGAGATTTCCACCCACCTGGCATTTCCCCAGGAGCAGGGAACAGTAAGATAGCAACTACTGCCACGTGATCACAAAAATGGGTGGTACTTTCTCACCAGGACTATCTCTTGTGCTCAGCCGTGTGATGATTTCATACCCATTTTGTCAACTTTCTAACTTCTGAATTATTCTTACTTCCTTCATGTACTCATTTCTTTGGTGTTATTTTCACGTGTGAATTTAAATTCCAAATGATAACATGGTACATATATTCATGTATTCATAAATTATACAAACAGGTGCTAAAAAAGCTGTTATTGAATTGACTTGTAATAACTACACAAGTGTCATAGAAGCAATGTAATCAACAAATTTTAGACCTCTGTAATAAAATGAGCACTACACAAGCAAAGCATGCCATATGCTATGCTTTTGGTTTGTCTTCACAGCATTTTGACCGTATTGGCATTCTGAAATGCTTGACTGCCAAGACTCAATGATAATTGCTGAAATATTTAATTCTTGACTTCCCACTGAATATTGACTAATGTGTACTTTCATTTACTGTGTCCTCAGCGTGTTGTAAGGCGTTAAACTGTAGGATGCCTTGCCTGAAGCTATTATTGGAAGTATTGCATTCTGAGCACCTGACCATCTATGAACAGCATGATGCAGAAGCCACACTGGAAGGACCTTTGCTTATTGCTTATTACCACAATACTGTTCTTATAGATTATAGTTGATTTCTGCATTAACACAGGCTGGGTCTGCCACTCAGCAACTAATCACTTTATCAGCAGGATACCAAGTAAATACTTCTGTGGTAAATAAGATGTTTAGAGCCTAAATTTGTAATCTAAATTCAGACACCAGCCTCCATGCCACAATACAGAATGGATTTTCCACTTCTCTGTTCAGTATTTCACTTACGCTTGGTTCAGACACACCTACTGTCAGCTGGAAGAATTAATTATGTAATTATTTTTACAGTCATTTGATGTCAGAGTTGCAAGCAAAAGTATAAACTACCTTAAATAACCTTTTACATCAGCATAAATGATGGTTTTCATATACAGTAATTAAACCATGCCACACTGCTGTGTATAGGTAGAAAAGGTAAACACAGGTTTTAAAAATGTGCAAAAGAAAAAGGGGACAGCATATCTTTGGCAGAAGCAAGAAAAGTCCAGAGCCAACTTACTCAAAGAATGACCCAGACAGAAGATGTAATTCAGCCCAGGGATTCAGATTCAGCTCTTTGGGACCTAGAGTCCAGTTTGGTGCATCACATCAGTGGCTTAAAGCTTCTAGAAGATTGTTTTTGAGGAGCAAGACAGTACCAGAGCTACAGGCATGTAGGATAGCAAAAGCAGTAAAACAGGCAAAGTGTAATTGTTGAGGTGGTAATTGCTAGTAACTGAAGGAGAAAAAATAGCAAGAAAAAAAATAGAGAATTGGAAGACAATGGTGACTGTATTAATGTTTAGCTTAGTTCCATGTTAGTCCCAGCTATTTATCCTTTTTGTTAGCCAATAAATAATTGCTGAGTACTCTTAAGCTATGTATACACTGCTCATAAAATCTCTCTGTGAATGGTGAAATATGACCAAACCTATAGAGTGAGAGTTATTTAGAGTCTCTCTATAAACTGCTGTATATACACGAGACAGTCTGTTCTCCATCCAAGTGACTGGATCAGTTGGAAAGCTACGTGGGTTCTGCCTTCTGCCTTGTGGTTTTGAGAGAGAGCAAAATAGACTTCTCTTTTACAGCATGAGCATATGTCTGTATGACATACATATTTGCCTTTTGCAATCAGATGCCAGCTTAGAAACATGCCATGCTTCTCCATGAAATAACCTGTGTTTTTAAGATCCTGTGATCCTACTTTTCTGTAGAATTACAGGGACATTTTTAATTTTGCAGGTGAACCAAGTTCACGTTTGGCACTGTGCTACTATTCTGCATATATTTTGTATGTTTGGTTCTTCTGTCAGTCTGCTTATCAGATATGTGATTGTATTACTATTTCTGGATGAGGCATAGATAATTAGTAATAATTAATTTTGTATGCATCTTCAGCTTTAGTTATTAGAACTGACACGTCCATCATTTCTACAGTTCTGCCCTAGGACCCATTTTTATTTGAGCTTTTATCCCTTCTTTTTCCATTCTTCTATGAATATAACTCAAGTAATTTAATATTTTATGCTTGTAGTATATAGCCATCAAGTATAGATCTTTTACTTACTATATTTAAGATTCACTCATTTTCAGTCAATATCCGTAAAAAGCAAACCAGTGAACTTATATTACCTTAAACACAAAGATGTTCTTCAATACCAGGACAGGGAATTGTATTTAATAACTTCAAGGAAATGCATCTAGAACAGGGCACAGACAGTATGTTTTTTCTTAAGAATGTAAGACATGCTGTAATAAAACAGACCAGTGATTCCAGTTAGCACAATATGTTCTGAGAAGAGCAATAGGAGATGCTGTTTGGGATGACCACATGAGCCTGGCCATTTTCTGCAGTCTTTTACCTATGTGTTTCCACAGCATGCAGAAATTTATTAGAAGTGTTAGAGGGTACATTTCTGCCTGTTCTTTTTTACACCTCTTTCAGGACCAGTTATTCATGACTTTGTCTAATCCCTTTTTCAAACCTATTGACACCCTCTGCCTTTATTAGCTTCTCTGGCAGCAAATTCCAAAAGTCTACTGTCTTCTGCGTAATCAAGTAATCCTTTTATCTTTATTTAAACCAATCTTCTACTAGTTTCACTGAGGGTTCCTTAGTTCCAGCACTGTGGGAGTTAGTGAACAGTTGCCTGTTCACCTTTCCGGCTGCCTTCATGACAGGATAAACCCCAACCATGTTCCTCTCAGCCTTCTCCTCTGGAAACTGAGGACTCTCAAGTTTTTGCATCTCCTCAGACAACTGTTTCATTCTCTTCATCATTTTAGTTGCCTTTCTCTATATCCTTTCTAACTTGACTATACCCTTGTGAGATATGACTACATGAACTACAAAAATTGCTCAAGATTTGGGTGCACCATATTTTTGTACAGTCACAGTATGACACCCTCTGTCTTGTTTTTTGATTGCCGCTAAACATTCAGCCAGCGATTTCAAACAACTATCAATGATAATGCTAGGATCTCTTTTTTGAGTTGTGACTCAAATGTAACTTTCTTCAAAAAGCACTTTGCAACTGATCACAAACAAACAGCTCTCAATCATTATAACTTATCAGTAAAATGAGCTGTGTGATTACTCAGGCTCTGTGAGTTATTCAAGAAACTGGCTCTAGAACTGATTTTGACCTACTTTTATTGAAAATACTGTTCAATTAATATAGGGAATAAATTAAAACAGTGCAAATGTTACTGGAAAGAAAAGTATCTCCCTAATAAATAACATAACAAAATGTAATTGACAGATAGAAATCTTAATACTGAAAATTCACGCTTTTAAGTTGTTAAGAAGCATATACAGGAGGCTGGTCTCAGGGATAAATGTTGCCTAAACTTCAAGATAATAGGGGGCAAAGTGAAAGTCTCATTGGACCTCCACATGGGAGTACCAGGATAAACACAGGCTCAGGAGTATCAAAGATAAGCACCAGAGAGCTGTGCCTCAAAGACAAGCCCTTGCTTTGATCTTACAACTAAGATGAAACTGCACTGAAAGTAGAGGAGGTAGATGTATGTAACTACTGATGTTCTATCTTGGCAATCAAATGTAACTTTAACCTAATTTTGTTATGCTGTGATTATCTAAATCAGCCTAACATTACACCCTGGAGTCAGTTCTGCTACAGGTGAGAAGTTCACCATTCTTACCTATTTTCAACCATCTGTGCAAAACAAAATTACTCAAAAAAAACCCAAAACCCAGACAAGCAAATACTGCAAATAACCCATGCTGAGAAAAGTGTCATAGAATCATTTGAGTTGGAAGGGACCTTGAAGATCACCCAGTTCCACCCTCCCTGCCATAAGCAGGGAAACCTCCCACTAGACCAGGTTGCTCAAAGCCCCATCCAGCCTGGCCTTGAACACTTCCAGGCATGGGGCATCCACAGCTGCTCTGGGAAACCTGGCCCAGTGCCTCACCACCCTCACAGTAAAGAATTTCTTCCTGATATCTAGTGTAAATCTACCCTTTTTTACTTTAAAGCCATTCCCCCTTGTCCTATCACTACATGCCCCACTAGAAAGTCTGTCCCCATCTATCTTGCAGGCTCCCTTTAAAGGCCCTGGAAGGCTGCAGTAAGGTCTCCCTGGAGCCTTCTCTTCTCCAGGCTGAACAGCCCCAACTCTCTCAGCCTGTCTTCATAGGAGAGGTGCTCCAGCCCTCTGATCATCTTCCTGGCCCTCCTCTGGACTTGTTCTAACAGCTCCATGTCCTTCTTTTGTTGGAGGCCCCAGAGTTGAATGCAATACTCCAGGTGGGGTCTCACAAGAGCAGAGTAGAGGGGGAGAATCACCTCCCTCGACCTGCTGGTCATGCTTCTTTTGATGCAGCCCAGGACATGGTTGTCTTTATGGGCTGCAAGTGCATGTTGCCTGGTCACGTTGAGCTTCTTGTCTACCAACACCCCAAACACACCACTGGTGAATAGCATCAGATATGAATGGAGACGTTGCAGGGATGAAATCAGATGAGATTTTGTCTTGCTTTCAAGAAAAATATTCTAACCAAGTATAGACCAAGTTGCCCCAATATCTGCCCCAAGATATATGGGCAGATCGATCACAAAAACCTATTAGAAGCATACAGGTCGAAGTGAGTGTTGCAGCCAGTAGCAATACATTCTTACGACCAGGGAGTCTGAGATAAAACAGAAGGAAGGGTGAGGAATTGAATTTCTTCTGCTTAAAGTGTATGACTTTTTGACCTAGATTAAATAAAGGAAAAAACCCCCACATACACAGTTAAACATGAAGAAGTTTTGTTTAAGGGACAATATTGGCACAGGAGAAAATGCTTATCTTGGTAATAAATACATGTAAACTGGAAACCGTAGCTGAAGACCAATTTCTGGAATAATGTCCTAGAGTCCTGAGTGTGAAAAATGTAAAGGGTTTTAAAACTGAGTCTGAAACATTTTTAGGAAGATCATATAGAAGATACTTGGAGAACAAATTATTTACATTTGTGTAACAGAATGCGAACATACTGATTTCATGTGCCAGCTTCTGCTGCTT
This sequence comes from Falco peregrinus, assembly GCF_023634155.1. Classification (NCBI taxonomy): domain Eukaryota; kingdom Metazoa; phylum Chordata; class Aves; order Falconiformes; family Falconidae; genus Falco; species Falco peregrinus. Next base: position 48,204,692 of record NC_073723.1, read on the forward strand.
GTCTTTGGAGCAGGGCAGAAGGCTCCCCCCACCTTTCCTGATCCTGGGCTTGCAGGACAAAATCTTTTTGTGTTTCTATTGACAATGAAACTGCCAAGGTGTTATTTGTGGTGTATACTTTTCATATGCTTAGCATTAATCTGTTTTACTAGAATTGCCATCAACAGAGAAATTTTCCCTGAGTCAGTTTTGCAGGGACAACAGGTTTTTCCCACGATCGGGGAGGTTTCTTCAACAAATTCCTTCTTGTTGCAGCTAACTCTGTCATTGACAACTCCCTTAATCTGTCATGTTCTCATCCTGTGACACTTAATTGCTATGGCTCTTGACCTCTTATTAAAATTCTTAAGCTTGGTGATGTGGAAGCATCATGTGTTATTGCAAGTGGAGCAGGTGCTCTGTGGGCTTTTTCAGTAGCCATCAGCCTGTACCTGAGATTTCTGGAGACTGGATTTGCCCCCATATTTTCAGTTCTGTGTTTTTATGTTACAAATGGGAGTTGAGTAGCTTATTCCTCTTAGGGTTTTTCTTCACACTGAAGGCTTGTTTATTTTCCTGGAAAGTACAGATTTCATCTCTGCTGAACAGAGCGGAAATGAAACAGAAAGACAACAATATTTATCCCACCTAATTCTACATGTTTATATTTGTTTCATCCAGCTCTCCTTGTTAATACAGGGTGAGGAAACTTAACCATTCGGAACTGTTGAGAAAAAGATGTTGCAAAGCAAGTTTGATTTGGACACGCGGACCACCTTTTGGACATGTTACTTTTTTCAAGAAGGATGTCACCTAGTGAACCAGCTGTGGTTGGTTATTGACTCATGTCCTGCTTGAATCACCTACCAGAGTTCAAAAGTCTGTGAACTACTATTCTGAATCCCTCAAAAGACTTAGACAATCAAAAGGGAGATATCTGAAAACAGAATTAGGAGAAGAGTAGTTAATTCTGTGGGTAGCCAGAAACAGATATATTTTAAAAGGAAGTTGAATGAAACGGCATATTTTAAGGAGTAAGAGAAGAAGAGATTAAGTTGCCGTGTGTTACTGTTGTACATATTTGACCCCTGTAGTTTTAAACTCTTCAATAGAGACAAAATTCTGGTGGCTTTTCAATAAGCTTTATGCAGTTTGGCTAAAATTCAGAGTTTGAATAGAGAATGTTACCATGCTAAGGTCTGGGGCTGTCAAAGAGATATCCACTGTGTACTAGCTGCAAAATTTTTCTCTTCTCTGAATAAGACTGGAGGTCATCTTGCTTAGGTAAAGAAAGTCACTAGCTGTACTTCAGGGTCTTCCTTCTCCCTGGCAAGGGTGACTGTAGGTCCCCATGGACAGGAGATATTGGAACTTGAAGTAGTTCTGAGGAATCAGGCAGCCTTGTGGCTCTTGCAGTTTCTCTACAGGCCAATGAAAAAAAAAAAAAAAAAAGAAACCCACCAAGCAAGCATAACTCAGCTTACGTATCTTCTTTGAGCAGAAAAAATTATCAGCAAGATCAAACTTTTTGTCAAATGTTAAATAACCCATTTTTTAAAAAAGAAAAGGATTGCTTGTTGCTTTTTTCTGTTTGGGTTTATTTATTCAAAACTCTGATATGCTTGGTTCATTTGGCAAATTAAGTGGCTCTTATCTGTACTCCTGAGTAAGTTGTCTGTTTTACTGAGCAATTAATTTTTAATGCTATTTACTGCAAAGAAAGAAGACAATAAAAACTACTTACCATTAATTCATTATCATTAAATTACAAGGAAGAGAGAATTTACAAATCAAAACAGTTGTCTTCAACCAGGAAAGCAAAAGAAAGCTGTATACATACCTCACATTGCACCAATATTGAAATTACGATTAAAGAACTTAAAAGATATATTCAATAGAAATTTATCTTATTCCTGATCATGACTGCTAAACAAAAATAATAGTGTGAGAGGTGAGATATAGAAGATTAAAAAAGAAAAGTTCTGGAATTGCATTTCATCAAAAAACAGTTAACCATGCAACCCACATTTAGCTTGTGAAAATGGAGGGAACTGTGTTCACACTTCTGATAACAAATTACATGTTGGAGAAGAAATAACCATGCAAAATGTGACCATTCGCTTGGTTTCTCTTCTACTGATATATCAAGAGAAGTGTAAGATCAGTCCATCAGTTGCTCTTGTATCAAGAAGCTTGTTTGAGAAACTGCCATGACCTTAAGATGACCAAAAAAATCAAAACTCAAAAATCTTTTAAGCAATCATGAATGAAACTTAATATTATAGTTTTCCACAAAATATATTTGGATATCTATACTCTTTGAGAGTATATGTAATCCCTTCTGTAGAGGCTAATGCCACTGACCTTCTGGAGTAATTATTACTTTCTAGAAATGCAAGGACTGAGACCAGCCTCTTGTCACTATCTCAAGAATTTAATACTGCCTATCTGAAATAACTTAGGGAAAACACAGTTATAAAATGCAAAGATGACTTAAAGAAAGTCCCCAAACCAGAAATCAGTACGACACATTTTGGGGAAGAGAAGGAAGCAAAACAACTCTGCGTATTATGGCTGTGCAAATAATTCAGGAAGTTACCATATATTTAAATTCACTTGTCAGACAAATCTGTGAACCCATCACAGAAGTGGTCAAAGAGCAACTTTAAAAATGCACTTTTATTAATTCAAACCTAGATATATTTAGATGGGGAAGATTTTGCCAGCCAAGGTGCTGAGATTGTCTGAAGAACTACAAATGCTTTCTTGCAAGCAAGAAAACACAAAGGATGGGAAATACATTGTCAGGGAAACATTCCCAGTTAATGGGTTCTAGTGGCAGACCCTAAGTCTTACAGGGGGAAGTCACGGGACAGAATGCTGATCCCTCTGGCCTGCAGAGCTGCCTGCGTTCTCATCTAAAATGTGAAATGACTGTCAGTCAGAGATAATCATAGGTGGCTGAACTTCCTTTAGAGCAGGATAGACAAGATGACCTCCCAGGGTCTCTGCATTGTATTTTTATAATTCTACACTGTATCTCAGGTTTTCTTCGCAGGAATTCCACTGAATTTTATGTGAACCTGCTTAGATTTTGGATACGGTGTGATAATTTGGGAGGACAATAATGGGGTGGATGTTCTGAGATCAGAATGCCTCAAGTCTCAGCAGCCAACGCTTTTGAATGTTTCAGACCACTGTTGCAATTCCTGGCTATTTTTTTTTCAAAATCTTGATGATTGTTTTGTGGCCATATCACATACAACATCAGAGATGAAAAAGACGTTCTACCCTCCAAACCAAAGATTTATTTTCATAACCAATTGGGAAAAGTGGCAGTTACCATCATATGCACAGTTTCCAGAAACGCCCAAGAACTTCTTTAAACCTGACACATTAATAACACGTCAATAGAACAAGAGTTTCTAACCTACCAGATGTCCAATTATTGGACTCTAATGAATTTTGTCAGAAACTGCCTCTAACCTCCCTCAGTCTCCACTTATGCTGGGAGGAACCATCTTACTAGCTTTCTCCAGCTTTAAATGTAAGGCAGGCTACCTTTTCTGAATCTGGTGCCAGACCTTTAAGCAATTCATAGCCTTTTTAAATGATTAGGAAAAATATTATGTAAGATGAGGAAAAGAAAATCTTCATTAACAATAGAAGGAGTGGAATACGAAGTGGTAACCTTGTATTAAAATACATCTAGTCCTTTGGAATTTTGACAGATTATTTCAACAGCCAGTGCAACTCCCACTATTACACGGAGGGAAACGCTTCTGTAATGCATGGAAAACACTTAGGACCTTTTAATCTGTTTTTGTATCATTTACAAGTAATTTATACAAACACTGAAAAGAAAGGACATCAAGATTTGGTAATGTAAAGTCACAAATCACCAGTCTTAGGCTCACTACTGCAACATTAGCTGATCTCTTTTGTAGATGGACATGGCATAATTTTTGTCTCATAGGACAACACATATTAGCTGGTGCAAATGGATGCAGACGCATCAAGGCACTAAAAGTACTAAAAATCCTTTTGTTTTTAATATCAATGCTGTTACTTTGAAAACTCATTATTAAATAGGGGGGTTCATGAAACTGTTTTTAGAAAAAAAACCCAAAAAGCTTGGTCTGTATCTAGACATACATAAAATACATAAAGAAAAAGAAAAATATTGATGCAGAAAGGCTCCGTATAATGTCAACAGTTACACAACATTATTTACAGGCACTGCTCTGCCCAGGATGATTAATAAGATTATTTCCACATCTGGGTGGTGTTAATGGAAGAGTTAATTATTTGTTATAACTTTGATTAAATTGTTTACAATGTATGACTTTAATATCAGCTCTATGGCTTACAGTGTCTAGGTAAATGACACTCCTATTGGTTTCAGAGATGATCTTGACCCACAGATGTGCAATCAATTAATGGTTTGTTCTCTCACTTTTACTTTAATGATGCTGCTAACTTCTGACCAAGATACAAAAGGAGCCTGAATCTCAAAGAAGTCTCTGACTTTAAATAGTTTCTCATACTGGCCACATTTGTGATGGTCCAGAGATGCTTATCCACTGAGGCATCACCGTATGGAGGCACATCATTGAGGAAAGAAAACTATGAAAAGAAAAACCTACTCAGATCTTTTATTTTTTTTCTTAGCAGAACTGTCTTGTTGGGTGAATGATTCAAAGACACTGTTCTGATAACCCTACACGGTATAGGAGACAAGTGTTTCATTAGGGGTCTTTGGACTATATTATTATAAAGCTGAACTTCTGAAACTCCTATTAACTGAGTAGGCTATCTAGTGATCTACCTATAGCTTGTGATGTTGTAGAAAACATCAGTATAATGACAGCTGCACTAATCTGTAGACACTTCTCAGCAAATATCCTGTTTTTAAGAGTACCTTAATAAAGTATTCTAAGAACATAAAGAAAATGAATAAGAATAAAAGGAAATGTAAAGACCATAAGGAAATATATTTTTAGTGTATTTGTCCTGATTCAGGGAATTAAAAAGAATGTATTTTCTTCAGATACTCTTTGATTCATTAATTCAACTATGTGTTCTCAAATATAAATGGTAAAAAAATCAGTAGCTTCCTACCTGAGGCTGACATGAGTAAAGACCTGCTCCTACCAGGAGCAAGGGTATTTTGTTTGTGATTTCAGTTGTTAGGTTTGGAGTTATGTGGACAGCCAGTACCTGTGATGGCTGGAAACAGAAACGATCTCAGCTGTGGGGCTGAGTCACGGAGCAGACAGTCACAAGGGCTAGGGCAGCAGCTGAAAGAGGACATTAATTCAAGATTAAATCTGTAATACTGTGACCAAATCATCAGGGAGTGCACTCTTTAGGACTCACCTTTTACCTAACAATTACAGGTAATAACTGAGCATTTAAAAATATATAGATATTTTTATAATTGTCCACCAGAATTATTTAATTCCTCGGGGTTTAATGAACTTTTCCTTGTCCATTGAAGGTCAGTAAACTAGCTAACACGAGACAGCCCTAAGCCTGTATCCTGTGGCAAAGCTGCTACTGCATTACACATTAGCCACATTATGTCAACTGTTAGGTATTCTCCGCAGAGAATGGAGTCTTGAAGGTGCGCTCTCCATGTGCGGGTTTGCATACTGCTGTGCCTGGTCGTCAGAGCTTGAAGAGTTTTCAGTGTTACAGTGAGTATGTAGGTCATGATCCCTCCTGCTCCCTTTCACCCCACTACATGAGTACATGGGATGGAAAATGTCTGATGTCAGCCAGACTCTTTCTTGATGTCAAACTCCCAGAATCCATGTTCTCAGTGGATTCTGGAAAAGAAAGGAAGAATGGGAAGAATTAAATATCCATAGAAGCAATACACTTTGAAGGACTGCAGCTGGGGGAAGTCTCTTTTACTTATAAGTGGGTGTTTATATGTATGTTAACTTCATGGGAGACCTTCAGTAGCTGTTCATAGTTACTGAGCAATGGGTTTCATAATTCCTGAAATAAATAAGAAATGCAGAAGCCTTTATTACTACTAGATGTCCTTCTGGAGGTCTCAGTAGTGGCAGGGTGGTTGGAAGCAGCATGAATGCAGTTACAGATGTGAGAACAGCAGCACACATCCTCAGTACACTGAGGCCACAGATACAGCTTGAACTCTGGTGGCATGGGCTGTGATGACAGAGGACACTTCCATCCACCTTAGCAGTGTCATAACAAGCCTTGACGCAATCTGCTTCATAGTTCCGCTTTCTCGGTGTGGATATGGCTACTCTGGATTTCTTGGCTGCTAATGTGATCAGCTTCCCAGGCCATCTGAAAAAAACTGTGTTGTGAAGGTAAAAAGAGATGGCCTTCTTGATATCTGCAGCATACACCTCAGCCTCAGAGTTGCAAGGTTTAGGGAAGAGCACAGGTAATTAAATTCTCTGACTAAATTTTAACATCTGGGAAAAATTTGTCTCAGAGGTACCCAATCAAAAAAACCCAAATGTAAATTGGAAGAAGCAGCCACACTGGTCTTGATCTTTTCCAGCCTCATGGCAGCTGTTACCACTGAGAAAACCACATTCTGGAATACATGTAATGATAAATAAATCTCCAGGGGCTCAAAAGGTGGATCCAGGAAGGCTGTGAATACTAAAATCAGGACTTACTAAGTGACAGTCTTTTACAGATAGGAACAAGTTGGCCAGTCTCTTTAAAAAGTTGTGTATAATTAGATATGAAAACATTGAAATATATGTATTTGTGGAAATATTGAAATGCCATGCAGTGGCCTAAGTTAACTACCAGGTGAGCTACCAGATGACATAGCTCTTGACTGACTAAAAAATGGTAGACTCCTTCAATTCTAACTGAGAGTTCAGGATGATTAAAAAAAATCTGAGCAGATAGAAAGGTCCAAGAGCACATTAGGCTGATAAGCTGGTGTATTTTGTCAAATAAGTTTCATGACTCCATTTTTATAGTCAGTGAGCGCTTCTTTCACAGGGAAAGAGCAAGCATTCTACAAATGTGGATGAGCAGCTGTTTGAGCCATTACATCAGGCATCCATGGATTGAGGTGGAAAAGCACCACAGAATTCCATGCTAGAAGATTTAGGACTAAAAAGAAAAACTCCTGGGACTTCTCACTGAAAAAAGATAGTGATATTTCATATGAAAACCACTTACTTAATTCTTCTTTCTGTTTTATCCAGAATAAAATCTCTGGGAATATGCATGCTAAATTATCAAGTATGATTTTAATCACAATATGCAAGAACATATTGACCAAGATTCCATAATTTGCTCAAAGGCTAGGCTGGCAATCAGTGATGAGAATATCCCTGGGCAGTACTTGTCACCTCCTATCTATCTTCCTGTAAGTAGGCACAAAAGAAACAGAACAACATCAAAATGCTTTTTCCAGATCAAGGCTAGCATCCTTAACTGGAAACACTATCTTATCTCCTGCTGGTCAATGACTTCAATAGACTGTTCTGTGGTTCAGACTCCCTATCTAGAAATATATTCCAGGAAAGCATTTCACAGACTCTGGAAAAAAACTCTAGTTATCCAAACAGGAAAAGGAAATTAGTTCAGCCCTCAAACAGGTGGAAGCAGTCCTTGTTACACAATACCCTCATAAGAAAATATGAGTAGGACATTTTTTGTGATTAGTTATTTGATCCTAGGTGGCTGAGCATAGGCACATTCACATGGTAGGCATGGGAATGAATATGTGTGAGAATATGAATCACATTTTTAAAATGTCCCACATTTTAAATGAATTACATTTTCATCACATGAACTGCATATTTTTAGAGAGTCCTTATTTTAGACCCATCTCTAAGACTGTGAAGAAGTCCCACAGATAGATGAGTAGTAAGCAGTTCTTCAAGTGGCCTCACACTGCTAGAGCAGTGTAAAATGAGCTCAAATGTGGATGAAAACCAAGGACCTTGCTCTGTTGAATCAGCAGTGTTACTAAAAAGATCTGTGGCACAGTGAGTGAAGTAAATTAATGCAGTTTAACACATTGCAGCATGTCTAATAAATTTGGATTCTATTCTGAAACATGACTATGCAGAAGATTGTAGTTTTTCCTTCATAGATGGCTCTATTTTAGAAACATGAGTTAATTTTTTAACAAAAAAAATAATTATTAGTAGCGACTTCAGCTATAAATGTAACCTCAGTTACTGGTAAATCTAAGATAGAATGAAGTCACTGTGTTGTAAATCAGCGATTTAATTCCTCACTAGTCAGTAAGGTCTTGAAAAATCCTAGCTTGACCAGGTACAAAGTGCGGCTGTTCAGGAGCACTTTGGGACTTTTTCTGAAAGGAAAGGGAGATTGAAAGACATGCAGCAGAGAAAAAATGGTTTAAAGCAGTCTAATTAAGAGAGTATGATGATTTGGATTCACTTTCTTATTACTAAAATATAAGCTGAGGTTTTTTTCCCCCCATTTTCCAGGTTCCTTTCAGTTAAGAGCATTGCTTTTGCAAAATTACTTGGAATCACGATTCATTATTGTTTTATTGCAAAAATTACTTCATTTTACATACTCCTGAAGAGCTCATAAATTTTTTCATGAGCCAGGAACTGAACATCTAAAATTGAAACAAAGAAAATGGATGTGTATCTGTGATTACTACTAATTTTAATGGAATATTAAAGTGCTTTAATTCATCATCTTTCAATCCCTCCCAACAGATCAATCTTCTGAAACGTTTGTTTGCTTTACAGAAGACTCATAACAAAATAATAATAATGTAGTGTTGTGGGGTAATCCCTATCGCTAAATTTTTTTTAGACTGATACAAACACCTATGAAGACATAGACATGGGAGTCACTGCCTTAAGCAAGGAGATGGACCTGATTGCCTCCTGAGGTGATCTGATCCCCTTTCAGTCCTGCTCTGGCCATAGACAGGTTGTTCCTCTGCTTCCTTGAATAGAAGAATTGGGCAACATTTTTCTCTGTGGAGTGATACCAGAGATCATTGTTACTGCCCTTCTATGGTTATCAGGTGTGGCTGAATTCAGTTCTTTGTGTTAGTAAAGTCTGGCCTACCAGTGATGGTAAAAGCTGTCTCAAATACATGAAAATATACAATAGTCCAAATGTCTTGCCATTATCTGTGTGAAAGTGTGGCTTACTGAGTAAATTACTCAAATGTCTTAGAGGCACTGGACCAAGCATGTTATACAGGCATTAATCTCTTGTACTTTATATCATAAGAAAAACTGCCCGAGTGAGAAACTTGACTACTGCTTCTGACTTCTCGTCAACCTACAAGTAAGGTTTGTCACTGGCTGGGTTTTCTGGTTTTATTTAAGAATGAAACACTCCTCCAATCTGAAATTAAGTTACAGTATTTTCTCATTTTCTTGAAATATAATCCCCTATGAAAAGAAGTGTGCTAACGTTCAGATTCTCAAAAAACTCAAAACAGGCTTTACTCTTTCCTATGTGCTGTGGTTTAATCAAACCTATAGCCTTTTCTCAATGATGTGGAAGAAAACATTTATAAAATTTTCATTTTAGGCAGAGTATTTGAAGTTACAGTTTCGTAAATGTGCAAATGAAAATTACTTGACAGTACGCAAAGAGATGTTAGGAAAAAAACCTCCACAAAACCAAAGAATGTCTTGTTAAGCAATTTATCTTAAATTACTGAAGCATAAAGCTTCCTAGACAGATCCATTCAGCAAAACCCATGCTCCTGTAAGGTTTTATGATGCTTCAGCCCTTCAGAAGGCTGCCTTGTTTGGTGTGTACGTCCTACGTGGGCAAGCTGAAAGGGTGTATAAAGAAGGCATGTCACCCACACTTGATATCACAGCTCATCTACTCCATTTTCATCTGTGCAAATTCTACCCACTTAGGCAATTGCTACATATACACCCACTCAACTGCTTGCAATAGAAAGAATGCTATTATTACAGTATTTAAATGAAGTAATAACTGGAGCAAGGCCGCCTAACCTCTTGACAATCAGGACCCGAATTATATTACAATGTTTATTTTGGGATCCAATGGTGAGTATGATTTATAATGCTTGAAGTGGTGCAAAATCATTCAGGAGCAATGGGAGCATCAATTAGACTGTTCTGAAGTAGAGACCTCAGTCCTGACTGTAGTCCAGCCATGGTACAGAGCTGTACAACCCTATGTGAAGGGAAGAGTCTAATGAGATAAGGCCATATTTTACTGTGTCTATATGCACGTAAGTTTAGAAAATAACCATGTATTTAGGTGCGCATAACAGTTAATAGGCATGTAATTCGCCTATGTATCTGCCAGTAACATCACCACAGGGCAAGTACGACTTCAGTCCTGCTGAAAGATGCACACTTATGGTCATCACTAGTGTTTTGACTTCTCACACCAGCACTGGGCTTGGTTCATTCTTCCCAGAATGATGCTGAGTTATCAGAGAAACTATGTATGTGTGTTTTTGCTGAGGTACCACACGAGTGTTGCAACCCAGAAAACAGCGTGTAACTACTGCAAACATTTCTGAACCTCTGTATTTAGCATGATTTGTTTTTTCCTCCCTCTTCTCTGAACTTTCTGACAGCAGGCTGTGACATGATTGTCATAGTCTAGAGGCAAAATTTAATATTTCTATCCTACAAGCTATATGCAGCTCTTGCTTTTATCAACTGCTAATTGAGCTTTCAGCCATTGATACAAAGACCAAACAGTCCACTGGGAAGGTGGAGCAAATGGAGGGAAATCACCAGATATATTTCTGACCTGCATCTAAGCTAATCTACTATGAAATGTAAAAAAAGCAGTGTGCAAAAAGAGTATCACCTTTTAATATCTCAATACCTGAAAGACTCTGTCCTCTCTACATACTATATATTCTCACAATATATAGCATTAATCAAACTACAACTAAGCAGAACAACTGATCCTCTCTCCCCTACCTCTAGGTACAAAAATAGCTCCAGCTTGTCAGTGCAGGCAATGAAATTTTATGGCAACTTCTGAATTCCAGCAGACTAGAGGGAGAGAGAAGTGCAAGGGACTAGTGTATGTTGTGAGACGGAAGGGTAGGGGTTTTACAGTTATGAAGGTGGGTAAGAAGGCTGGGGAACAGTCTTGTTTTAAAAGGAGCCATGGTGTGTAAAAGAGCTGGGAATGGACAGTGGCGTTTCCAGATAATAAGGCTGGGGAGAGCCAATAGTGTTTGGGTGAATGAAAAGATGCTGGGAAGGGTGTACCTAATCAGAGAGGGAAGCTTTCATTGGTGACACTGTGATAAACCGGGCAAAGAAACCAGGAACCAAGGTGATGGAGACAAGACAGGGATTGTTCAAGTGAGATGGATTAATGCTGAGAACAGAAAAAGATATGTGAGAATGAGAGACAGAATCTCAGCCTAAGAACTAGCACTGGGAAAAAAGAATAGGGAGTAAGAAAAATGCAGACAGAGATTAGATAAGAAAGATAGAGAGAAAAGAAAAATTATATGAATGTCAGCAGAGTGGATATATATTGGAAAAAAATGCAGAGGACATTTACAAAATATTAAGGTATAAAGAAAGAGAACGATATCCATTAGAGACCGTGTTCCTAATGACTTGTCACATCTCTGCTATCAGAAAATGGTCTTCTGAAAACCATTAATAAATTCTTCATGACCAGAAGGTAGGGTGAAAACCTATTGTACAGCAAAAGGTTCCATCAAGTGGCTAACTCCAGTTGCAGTGGTTAGAAGGTCTCCAGCCTTGCGGGCTGAGAACCACTGTCCCTGCCAATAGTTAGATGCTGAATCTGGAGCCAGCTGGACTACATTGACAGATGTGAAAGGGAAGAGTAATGAGATTGACAATATGAAAAAGAAGTGGGGACACTTGAGTAGCAAAGCAGCCTTGGCTTTCATGATGTTCCATATGTAAGAGCAGTGGCTTACACAGAGTATTGCAAGGAGCTCTTCCAGGAGCTAGGGGTAAGTACTCTGTGTTGTTGCTCAGGTCAACACCTTCTGCTCCAAGGCAGATGAACCGAGTTAGATTTTAGACCAAATAAATCTTAACGTCAAGTGATTTTCTGTTTTCCTCCAGGTCAGCAACGATATTTGCAAGAACAGGCTGAGGCTGAGCCCTCAGCCTTGGCAGAGTTTGGCTTGACTTTGCCCATTTTGCATAGACAAAAAGAATAAGCTTTCACAAGCAATGTCTGTATTCCCCTGCCCAGGCAATATAGCTCCTCACACCATCTACAGCCAGCAAATTCAATCCATCTAACAGCTTTCCAATAATGTTGTTGGGGGATGTTTCCCTCAGGATCTAAGGAAAAAGCAGTATCCTTTCCTTTATCTGCTCCTTCTTCTTCATCAATGAAGCATCTCTCCTAGAAAACAAAAAACAATTAATCATTCTTTCTCTCAGCCACACCTCTACTGCTTCCAAGCTTGTCTGCAAACAGTCCCACAGTGGTACTACTCTGATTGCCACATTTTAGCATTCATGATTGATATCTCAAGAATATCAGCTCTGAAGGAAAAAACAAAAGGGTTCAAGTTCAGCTTGTTGAGACATGAGACCTCCAAGACAACCTCTTGCCATCACTCTGCAACATTACTGGCTGAAATAAAATCCAGTCCTAAGGACCCACAAAGGCCACCACTTGCTCCAGAATGGGGTCAGTAGCAATTGATAATCCTGCCCAGGTCCTGGTATTCATGCACAAGCAAGTATTAAGAGACAGGAGACAAGACAGGCAATTTTTTGAAGCAGCACCAAGTAATCAATTTATTTTAAAGAAGAAACTCCAGCCTCCAAACTCAAATGGTCATTTATGCTAAGCATAGAATCATTTAGGCTGGAAAAGACCTTTAAGATCATTGAGTCCAACTGTTAACCTAGTACTGCCAAGTCCACCACTAAACCACAGCCCTAAGTGCTGCATCTACACATCTTTTAAATACCTGACCACTTCCCTGGGCGACTTGTTCCAATGTTTGACAACCCTTTCAGTGAAGAATTTGTTCCTAATATCCAATTTAAATCTCCCCTGGTGCAACTTGAGGACATTTCCTCTTGACCAACATCACTTGTCACTGGGGAGAAGAGACTGACAGTCCCCTCGCTCCAACCTCCTTTCAGGTAGTTGTAGAAGAGTGGTAAGATCGACCCTAAGCCTCCTTTTCTCCAGGCTAAACCCCAATCCCCTCAGATGCTCCTCACAAGACTTGTGCTCCAGACCCTTCACCAACCTTGTTGGACCCACTCCAGCACCTCAATGTGTGTCTTGTAGTGAGGGGCCCCAAACTGAACACAGTATTTGAGATGCGGCCTCACCAGTGCTGAGTACAGCAGGATGATCACCTCCCTTGTTCTGCTGGCCACACAAGCCAGGATGCTGTTGGCCTTCTTGGTAACCTGGGCACACTGCTGGCTCATGTTCAGCTGGCTGTTGACCAAACCAGCCAAAAGCAGCACACACACTTTCCTGCAGGCAGCTTTCCAGCTGCTCTGCCCCAGCCTGTAGCGCTGCGTGGGGCTGCTGTGATCCAAGTGCAGGACCCGGCACTGAGCCTTGTTGAACCTCATACAATTGGCCTCGGCCCATCAGTCCAGCCTGCCAGATCCCTCTGCAGGGCCTTCCTACTCTCCAGCAGATCAACACTGCCCCCCAGCCTTGTGTCATCTGCAAACTTACTGAGGGTGCACTTGTTCTCCTTGTTCAGATTGTTGATAAAGATATTAAACAGAACTGGCCCCAGTACTGAGCCCTGGGGAACACCACTTCTGACTGACCACCAATGGGATCAACCTTTCCATGTTCTGCTGGAACTGTCCTTGGTGAAAAGGAGCCAGCTCTGAGCACAACTCACCTACAGTGTCATGCAAGCAACATCAGACTGGGACCACCAACTTTCTGTAACCAATTTATTTCAACTTTCAAATAGCAGTAGAAACTCTACTACTTCTCTTGTAAACAGATTCAGAACCACTTTTTTCTTGCTAGAAATCTTATCTGAATAAAAAACATGCTAAAGCTATAGACTGTCCATTAACACATTTATTTTGTGCTTTGACTGACTTTTAACTGAGTTACTTTTCTCCCTTCTTACCCCAAAAATTATTTAACAGCAATAGTTATATCCCATTTGAAATTTCATTTTGCTAGGTTAAAAAAAGCCACACACTTTTGTCTTATTCTTCTACAACAAGCTTCTGCATCTATGTCATCCTTTGGACTCTTTTCTGTTCTTGTTTTAATCTGAATTAATCTGTATAGACAAGAAGGAAATAGAATTAAATACAATATTTCAAAGAAGATCTCATTAATGCCTTCTAGTGCTGTAACACTTCACTAATTCTACCAGGCATTCTTGGCAGATAAAACCCTGAGGTTATACTTACCCCTTCCATAGCTTCATCCCATAGGCATGATGGCCTGGCAGTATTTACAAGTAGAAATTGAAATATTCACATCATGAACTACTAATTTCTTAACACGTATTGGTCTAGAACACGCTGTACAGTGCAGAATACAAGAGACCCCCAATTGTTCTTACTTTCTCAAATATAGGTGCTATATTTGCTATTCTTCAGTTGTCTGGCATTCTTAGTAGCTTCACGAAGCTACTAAAAATCCTTACTACTGGGCCTGCAATTACATCTGCTAGGCATGTTCTTGTATAGATTGAGAAAACTGGTTCTGTCCTTATAATTTCTTAACCTTGATTTTTCATTCCAACTTTGTAATTTCTGCTCCTTCATCTTTATTATCAATCTGCCAATGCTCTGTCTCATTGTTTATATTCAAAATTAGAGCAAAGTACTTTTTCAGACCTATTAGTTTTTTCTTTCTATATCACCTTCATTGGTTGCTACTTTTGTTTTTATCTGAAGGTAGAAAATCTTGACTGTTATTTCCCCCCCCCCCCTTGTTTAACATATGCGCCAGATTCACAAGATGCAGTTTATTATACCAATCAGTTCCTTTTGCTCCATTTCTCACAGAATCCTTATAATCATGGTAATACACGTTGTATGCTAGGTATTTGTAGATTTATTTTGGAACCTTCTTTCTAAAATTTTTGCTCATTATTTCATCTAAAAATTCCAGACTGTTGAAATTTTGCATCTTTCTAATATTTCTCCCACTCCCTGAGATTCAAATGCTTAAATTCTAATTTCACATAATGACGTGAATTCCTCATCATTAGGTATCTCCCTTCATATCCAAATCTGCTGCTGGAGGCCCATACCAAATTTCTAAAAATACTCTGAGAAAGCTTCATACCACTCTTCTTCAAGATGACTCTAAAGAAGAAAAAAAAAAAAAAAGGAAAAGCAGAGATAGTATTATCATAAAATGCTATTCAATACCCTATTCCAATACATTTTTCAATATCTATGTTATCATGACTGTTATTTCATTATAGTTCTGTTCTTCAATGGCAGTTTTAGTTCTTTCATTTCTATGCAGATTCTTTGCACAATAGTACACCATCATGCATCTACAAGGAAAAAAAAACATGCAAACAAAACAGAATACTTTATTTCAGCTACATTTGGTGTTGGCCAGTAATGCTTTTTTTACTTGCACTGATCATCTAAATGTACTTTTGCCACTTAAAGATGTTATATCTGCATTCTGTTGACCCCTCTACTAGCAAGAACACTTTTCCAATGATTTTGCTGCTTCATGCTAGGCAATAAATATCAAGTTTTTCCTAAATATCTTCCCACACGATGGAAGCTATTACTCAACAAGTCTGCCATGAGCCACAAAAGCCAAAAGCCAGCAGAAGAGCATCACTGGTGGATGCTTTTTTGCAGGTTTGTGACTAGTTCCGGTGAACCACAGCTACAGGATACATGTGGGAAGAAATGTACTGCAGCCATGCATTTTATGTCATGGGAGCCATGCAAGGGCTGCAACTGGCATGAATGTGGATACAGGAAGAGATACTCACACTGAGGCACTGTTTTCTGTCCTCTGCAACTTTTGAGAAGCAGGTGGCAAGCCAATCTGCTTGTGCCAGCTGAATCAAGACTCCAAAAAGTTTGGAGGGAATCTAGATGTTAAAGAATCCTCTTTGGGAGTAAATCCTGCTGGACAATCATTGCAAGTCCCCTTTACAGTGTTACAGAATTTGCTCACTTAGCCCTCTGAGCATTTTCAAATTTGTGTGAATCTTTTAAAGCAGCATCACACTGTAAACATCACTTGGCAGACAATTCTGCCTTCCTTCTGGACCTGCTCCAGTCCTGAATCAGTATCCTGGAAGAGACAAACTCCAAGTTCTCTCTCAGAAGCCTTTTCATTCTTAAGAAGTTGACTCTAATCATACCTATGTTTTGTCTGGTGTTCCCCTGGCAAACTAGCTTCTAGGTTCCCCTCCTCTGCATTTGCAAATCACCGGTATTCCTCAATTCCTTGTTCTGTATCAAACCAAATCACTGAAATTCCATCACCTGTCTTAATGAGGTGATTGTTAACCAGGTGTCCTGTCACCAAATCAAATAAATTCTATCACCTATTCCTTTTCTGAAGTTAAAATTTGGTACCTATTAGTCTTACCAGTCGCAATAGGACCTCTGTCATATTACCCATAGGGTGAACAACAGCACAACGTATGGGTATTCAGTTTCAGTTTGGATCTGCTTAATCTAGCCAGAACAGCATGGTCTAGCTGCCATCTGTTTAATTACACCCCACGTCTGTGTGACACCCAGCTCTCCCAAGCTTTTCAGAGAGATTCCTTCCTTTGCAAAACCACTGCACGACCTCAGCTCGGTAGCCAACGTTGTCTGTCTGACAGTTTCCTCAACCAGTGTGTGCATGAACTGGCGGGAGGCCTGGCCCGGGCAGGCTCCCTCTGCCCAGCGGAGCGCGGGTGCTCCGGCCTGACGTGTCGGAAGCCGTGCAAACACCCAAGCCCACGGCACGCAGCTGGTTTACACCCCGTCTACCTGTAGGATATATTGACTGAACTGCCTGGAATTTCGAAGCAGCCGGATAGGCAGCACCGCTCCACCGCCTCAGGCGAAGCCGGCCTTTCGCGCGCACCTGTAGCCGCAGCTGAAGCGGGCCGCGCGCCTGTACGCCCCCTGCGCCCCCTCACAGGCCCGGCCGGTGCCCGCGCTGCCCCGGCACCCGCGGGAGACTGGGAAGGGGCGTCCCGGCCCCGCCGCGGACGGGGACACCCAGGGCAGGGGGGCGGAGCGGCCGCTCACCCGCACCGCGGCGGGGCTGAGGGGAGCCGGGGGGCGCGATGCCGCCGGAGGGTCCGCGCGTCCCCTCGCCCCGTCGCCTCGCCCCGTCCCCTCGCGGTGGGAAGCGGCGCCCCCATCCAGCGGCGCCCGGGCGGGACCACCGCTGCCCGTCCCGGGATTTTTATCGTTGAAGAATTAAAAATGGTGACCTGGGCGCGGAACCCACTGGGGCTGCCAGGCCCAGCCCCGCCTCCCCGGGCCTGGGCGCGGGGGCGGCGGCGCGCTTATCCCGGGACGGGGCCGCATCGGCGGGGTCCTTGTGACGGCCGGCGGCGCCGCGGGCAGGTGAGCGGGGCCGGGGCCGCGGCCGCGGGGCGCCGGCAGCCGCCGGGGGGCGGCGGGCGCGGGTTGGCGGCGCGGGAGGCGGCGGCGGCCGCCGTTTGCCCGCGGGGCCGGCGGCGTTGCGGTACCCGTGCGCTCGCCGGAGCGGCGATCCCGTCTCGGGGCCCCTTAGCACCAGAAATTGAGGCGAAACCCCGACTTTTCGCAGTAATGACGTTTGGAAGCGTTAATGGCGTTTCCAGGTGAAGAGGAGGGATAGCCGTCGGTGCTGGGCACCTGCTGTGTGTCCCTTATGCCCGGCGGGGAGGTCCCAGCGCCGAGGGCAGGCCCTGTGCCCTTCCAGCGCCCGCCGGCTGCCTGCCCGTCGGGGCAGGGCGGGGAGTGCCCGGCCGGGGGCAGTTCTTCACCTCTCCCTGGCGGGAGACAAACCCGGGTGGGAATTGTTAGTCGGATTTCCTGAGGCTGTGAGAGAATAAATAAATGGGAAACAGCACGCCGGGTTAGGTAACCGCGGTGTGTGTGTGGAAGGGGGAACAGCCATGGAAAGCTGGGGCAACCGGGCACCGTAGCTACTAAAGGTTTTGATTTGGGGGGGATAGACCCTCCAGTTTTGGGGTGGATGTGCTGATAAAAACATAGTCGTGGTGCTTAGAGGCATGCTCTAGTCGTGGGCTTGGTAGTCCTGGGTTAATTGTTGGACTTAATTATTTTAAAGGTGTTTTTCAACCTAAGTGATTCTATACAATTCAGTGATAATCCATGAAGGTAGGGAAGGCTGTAGAAACATAGCAGTGCACAGGATGAGTGGGTTAATGGGATCAAATAAAGTGGGTGGTGACAGTGTGAGACCAGCAGGAGAGTTATTTTCCATGGAACTGCCACAAAGAATCTGGGAAATGTAAAACTGGCATTTCATGTACATTGAAAGACAAGATGCAGAGTTGTAACTGTTAGATGATTCCCCTTGTGAAAAAGAGCATTTGAGTCTGACAGAAGAGAAAGCAGTAGCCTGCCACGAGAAAGCAGGTGTCAAAAAGTTCTCTAGAAGAATCTCCAGCTACTTTACACTCATCTTTCCACTCTGCTCTGCCAAATCTACTGCCAAGAGCAAACCAGTGAGCACCAAGACCAAGATTACCCACTCTTTAGTCAATGTTGAAAGCCGGCTGCAGGGATTTAATTTTGATGCCATAGGTCTCTTGTGACAGCTTTATTGTTGTACTTGTTCCCTGGGATTACAGAGTTGATAAGGTTATCCTTATCTTCAGCAAGAGCTTGGGATCTGAATGACTTGTAGTACATGAGGCTTTTGATGGAAGGAGAGCTCCTGTATAAGTTCTGTCTGCCTCCGACATCACCTGTAATTTTACATTGTAGATACAGCTATTACTCTGGAATTTGATATGCTTTAAAGGTGGAGCCCAAATAAACATCTCACATGTCAGCACAGGTGTTGTTATCTAGAAGAGTAATGAAGTCACTCAGTAGCTCTTCAAATCCATCACTAGGTGGGATGAGAAAAATACAGACCATTTAAAAAATGTTTGTTCACAAAACACGATACCCACTTGTTAACCTTTTATGGGGTATTAAGTTTTTAAGAGCATGGGAGCTGCTTTTGGCTCAGATTTGATAGAAGCAGAACAGAAATTTCTCTCAAATTTTGAGACTTGGGGCAAACCAGAGCATTCAGGAGTAAACATATTGCAGTTAACACTCTTGCATTTTCTTCCAGAGCATCATCAAGCAGGTCTTTAATAACAGCCTTGCAATTAATAGTGCCTAGAAAAATAGGCACTCAGTTATGTAATTTTCTATATGGTGTTCGATAGAAAGAATGCTTCAAAATTGTGTTTGTGGTCTCGGCAAGGGTGCTGGTGAGTGATAGCTTAGTAGAACATGGCAAAAATAGTTCTGACCTGCTGTAGTTCTTTGATGTTATATTGGCAGTACAGAGAGATGCATTCACCACGTTGGACTCGTATCATATTATCCAAAAACCAGGGTCAGGGTTCAGTGATCAGTTCATTCTTTCCTTATGAAATGTTGGAGGTAGTGTACAATTGAACTGTGGGAGCAGGAACTGAAGCTTGGTGGAGCACCCAACTTCCAGAAAAAGCTGTGCTGCATCTAGTTTTTACTCAATTGGTCAATCTTTTATTCTTTCTCCACACTGGTTTAGATTCAACTGGAATGGCGTTGAATTACCTTGTATCCCACCCACCCAGCTAGCTATCATGATGTGAACTCGCTCCATGGGTACCCAACTACTTTGATATGTCCCAAGTCAAATCTGTGCTGTTAATACCTGCTTTGTAGGTTAAAAAAAATATTTTTGCACATCTAAGCATTTTAATTTTTTTCTAAAGCTTTTTTTTAGTGTCTGTTGAACTTAAAATCAGAAATGAATGTGTTACTATGTTCATTTATACTGCAGTCTGTGAGTAAACAATGTTAAACGTAACGGTCTTCCAGACAGCAAATAATTTTCTGTTACATAAAAATTGGGATGGAGGAAGAGGAATCAGTGGGATGTTACATTGTTTACACTGATCAATGTAAACATCCTATTAATATTAGGACAAAATTCTGAAAATGCTGATTAATGTAGGACTTAGACTCAGTTCTGATTTGATGGGGATTCCACCACTGATGGATACTTTTTTGTTGTGTTAGTTGATGACATCATTCATTTCATGTGTGCTCCATTTTAAAAAGCTTTATTTTTCAATCAAAATGTCAGGTGGCATTGGTAATATACTTTCATAATCCCCGTAGGCCAATTTAAGTTTGGGCTGTTCCCAAGAGTGGTTTTGCTTGTGCCAACATTTTCACAGTCATCCAGTTAGCAGGGAGCCAGCTGATCCTGTTGGAGACCAGGCTGGTGGTGAGAACATACGGTGAGGGGCTGGTGGCAGGACGAGTTCTAGGTGGCAGCTCATGTGTGGCTTAAAGGGACTCTTTGAAAGCCCCTAGTAAAACTGTATGCGCATGACACCTGCGCAAGCTGTTGCACCTCTAATTTCCTCAGAGAACGGAGGCTCATTGTTTGCGAGGTTGGTTTCCCACAAAATTACAATGAGTGGCATCAGTTACCTTTATCGCATACCAGCTTTTCAGTAATCTTGCCAGCGTTTTATCTGCTGAGTCTGCAGTTACTTGTGTCTGGGGACTTTGGAGTAATGTTAAATCTCTTCCAGTCCTCTGGATTTTCCCTAGTCTTTCAAGAGTTACTGAAAATGAGTATCAGGAGGCCAGAGGTAATTTCAGGTAGTTCATAAAAGGTTAGGCACAACCTGGATAGATACTAGGACTTGTTAATCTTAAAACATTGTTAGATTATATGATGTCTTAATCACCAGGTTCCTGTCAGTGATCTGTATATCCAGATTAATCCCCATATCATACAAGGTTTTTATTGGTCCATTTACTGTGGGTATGGACATTTTTATCTGCAATTTTAGGTCAGTTTTGCTACTGGCAGTAGTAGTCTGTGTTCCCAGTCTGAAGCCCCCATAACAATACAAAATGCACTTGCTTCCTTCACCGTATGCTGCAGGCTGAACGAGTTATTCCAAATACTGCTCAGTATTTCTGATTCAGTAGCCTGAGGCAAGCCCTTAACGTAGCCTTCTCCTGGCCTCTGTCAGTGTCGCGTGCTTCACAGGCACTGAGAATTTGTAGTCCTTGCTCTTATCAGCAACTTTAAACAACGAATAACTTCTTTACTATAGAGTGACACCACACTGTCAGCTTTATCCTTCTTAAACACCTTCTAAGTAGAGATTTTAATATCTGAATGCAGACTACTTCTTTTATTTCTCTCATGTTATCGATAAAATCTTTCCAGTGACAATTTATTTGTCACTGACAATTCCAGTGATCAAAGATATATGAACAGATCTTCATATATCTTATTCAGGCACCAGTCATCAGGATTAAACAGTTCTGTATTATTTCTAGTGACCGTCTTTGTCACATTGGGTTTTTTTGTTTGTGCCGTGCTGAGCTTCATTTAATACAGTGCTTGTTTCCTTTGAGCTCCTAGTTTACTGTCCTTCCACCTTGCGCTCTACTTATGGGTTGAGACAAAGACAGTTTCATGAGTTCTTGCACTTTTACCTTTCGGATTCTCTTCCCCCATCCCACTGCAGGGGAGGGTGAGTGAGTGGCTGCGTGGCGCTTGGTGACCTGCTGGGTTTAAACCACAATGGTCCTTTTTGGTGCCCAGTGTGGAGTTTGAAGGGTCTGAGATAAGGACAGATTTGATTGGAGAGTGCAAGACCAAATTCATAGCTTTTTCAGCTACTCATCGGCAGGGCTTGCCATGGTGCTTGCTTGCCTTACCACCCCTATATTCTACCCAGGGCTACAAAGAAGAAAAACAGAAGTTGAGTGATTAGTGTGTAACAGGTTTGCTCATATAAGTACGCAGCTGAAGATGTAAAGTCAGAAGAGTCTGGACTTGCTGTACTTCATGATCTTGGCACTGACTGTGGAAATAATGATTTGTTTCTTGTAGGTACTTGTCCTGGTGTTGGAGTGGAAAAATGTACTCGTTAAACAAGTAGTAACCTGATTGAGGCAAATAAAAGCTGTATTCAGTTATGGATTGCTGAATCTGATTGCAATGTTTAAATCTCTGCTAATGCTCAGAAATCTTAAAATCAGGCAGCAATGCTGGAGTGCTCTTGCCTTCCAGAGAAACCACTACCTGCTGTCAGGCAGGTAGGGTCAGCTGTAGGAACAGACTAACTAGGGAGCTCCATGTGGCAAACATATGACTAGGGCCACGGAGCCCACTTGGTCTTTGCCAGGGCTGGAAAATCTGAAAGAAGGGTGTGTTGATAATGTTTTTGTGGATGAGGGGCAAAGAGCTGTTTTCCCCAGTGCTACCAGCAGTATCAAATGCTGTCCCAGGCACCTCTAGGCCTTGGGAAGGAGCCACGGCTGCCCAGGTTTTGCTTGGTGGCTCTTCAGCTGCTCATTTTGCTGTTTGTTCCCCTCGCTGCCAGCTGCTGCCAAACTGAGAGGGACCAGAAGCCCAGGCTGGACTCTCTGCAGAGGATCAGGAGAGCCCAGACCTCTGGTAGCAGTCATCTTGACTAACGCTGCCAATCAGTTACCCTCTTCTGAGCTTCTAGAAAGTAAGCCATACTTATACAGAGAAATCATCTGATCAGCCATGTTGCATGGATCCTGAGGCTTCCATGGACTCCATCCCTTGCCCTTTCAGCCCCTATTATCTGGCTGTATAAAAAAAAGATCCTTAAATATATAGGATAATCTCACTGGCAGTAGTGAATGGCAATTGCCAGCAGCTGTCTTAACATGACAGAGAAACAAAATGTTTGACTCTGTGCTATAACAAAATAGGCATCAGGTGTATTTACAGAAAACTTTTTTCCTAAATTGAGAAACTTCCATGGTTAGTGAAATTTGAGCTGTGGCTTTTTTTCCTCTTCTATCTAGGACATGATAGGTAGAAAAGAATCCTGCACTTCAGGACAGATGCTGATGACCGACCTAAACTGCCTTGCCTATGCACTGGAAGAATGGATGGTTGTGGAGTACCTGAAGAAATACTTTTTTCATGTGGTCATAGTCTCACTGACAATAAGTGCAATATTAGTTTTTTTTATAGTTCCTTTAACAATACTCTTTTTCATTTACCTTACTAATATATTGCTTCTAATATATCGGAAGAATGGTGAAGTAAAAGCAGATCCCTTGAGTGATGTTTGGGATGGTGCAAGGAAAACTATAGCAAGCTTTTGGGATATATATGCAAGAATATGGCATGGTAAGTATGACATGACTTGTCTAAAGCTTTGCATTACAATAAATAGTAAATACACTTGAGTTTCACTTTTTTTTATTTCTTCCAAATCGATGTAAAGAAATGACATTTATTATACTTTGTATGTCATCTAACCTAGAAGTTTCTGCCTCTAAGACTGCTTGCAATATAGAACAAGCAGAATGAAAGGGAGAAATTAGTTTATATAGGGTAAATTTCTCTTAAGTGGATAGGCAGGTGCGCTTCTTTGTATATGGTATTAGAGTGAAGCATAGCGTTAATGCTAGTTCTAGTAACCTAACTGTAGGAGAACTGGGTGGTTTAATTTTTACCTTAGCAGCTGCTTAAAATGCACTTAAATGATCAAAACACAAAAACTAGCTGGAAATGTAATTAGTGTATTTTTAGTTGGCAAAAACTACTTCGTGTTATGATAACTGAAAATAATTTTAAGAGCCATATGGAAAATGAAATAATTAGATACCACATTTAAGTTTATACTATGGCAGAATTTAAAAGTAACCTGAATTTTCAGTTTCATTACACTCAACTTTCAGATACTTTCAACACACCCTGCTCCCTAGGAAAATCCTTAGCTACATCTAGGCTCTTGTTCTTCCCAGAGATGTCATTTAGGGATATCAGCAAACTTTGCTGCCCTAAGGATGAAGAGTAACAGGTTGTTGTCTACATTGCTATCTTTCCTCACAGATTTTTCCTTTTAATCTTTGAACATCCTGCAGTATAAAATTTTCTCCACCTCTTCCTAGGACTCTGCCTGCTCCATCCCCATCCTTCTCCCCAAACAGCTTATGGTAGGAACTGTAGCAGGGATGGAGATGAAGGCAGAGCTCTTAGTTGGCAGAAGCTGTGGCTTTCCCAATCCTTAGTATACATTAGCCTACTAGTCTGGCTTCACCTAAAACCTAAATCAAATGTAGGAAGAGCCAGGAGGGGGATCTGTAGAAGTCTGTTGTCTGTGAGGAAATTCCCTTCCACTGTGAACACATTTAACTCTTGTGGAAAGAACCTCTCTTTGGGATTCTTACAGATTCTGGTTTGGACTTAAACATCTCAATGAGAGAAACTTTTTATTGTGTAAAATCCCAAAGTTTTCATTCTGCCCGACACAGAATGGAGATTTGTACTTTTGTATTTCAGGAAAGCATACTGACCACTCATTTGCCTCTCGTTCTGCTGATGAAGCAGTTTCACACCAGTATAGTAAATTATTATTAATTTTAAATTGTTGTACTTTGGCCTGGGAAAAGTTTCTAATGGGAAATAATTAATTTAGTCCCCTTACTGGGGAAGATGTCAGATTCAGGTCTGATCTAGTGATGAAACTGACCAACAAATCAATTCACTGATACACCTGTGGTGTTTGAGGGGCTTTCTCTTTGATACTGACCAAAAGTTCCATACAGAACAATACTTCTAAAAGCTACTGCAGAGGCTTTCTTTAACAATGGAAAGTAAACAGTTTTCTTTAAATTGCCAGATGATTCACAGCTATCATTGTTGGTATATTGCTTTCCATCCCAAACAGGTTATGAGCTTCATGGTGTGGAAAACCTACCAGAAGGACCAGGCATTCTTGTGTATTACCATGGAGCTATTCCTATAGACTACCTTTACTTTTTGTCTAGGCTGTTTCTTTGGAAGAAAAGACTTTGTCTGTCAGTAGCTGATCATTTTGTCTTTCGTTTACCAGGTAAGAACATGTTCTCTTGTATTTAAGCACCCTTGATTCACTCAACATTTTGCTGGTTTAGATGAAATTTACATTTATTACATTTTCAAGAGAACTTTTAAACTAAAAACCTGCTTTTAGACTCTTAAACTAAAAGCTGGTAGATGCAGAAGGGCAAACAGGGTAGAATATCCTGTCTTTTAAGTGAAAGGTCATAAAAACACTGGTAGACACCCCACACCCCCACCCCCACCCCCACCCCGAAAGCCAACAAATAGACTTTATATAATCCCTTTGGGTTTAAATGTCATGCCTTAGTAGATAGTGTAGGATAGGACTATATTGCTGACATAGTGCTGGCTGGTCAGCAATAGGCTATGAGTGCAGAAGAGCTCATTAAATGGTAGGATATCAATAACCTACCTCTACACTGGGTAGCCACAGCTATGGGGTATGACATCAAATCTCTCTTTTGATCAGAGCCTGGAGTAGGGCACAAAACTTCTTTGAAGATTTTACAGTTTGAAGAGAGCTCTGTAATACTGACCACCACAATACATTCAGCACGTTGTAGGCTGAGAAAGAAGTAATTCCGCTGTGAAAAGGAGAATTCACAAGAAAAGCAAACCTCATTCAGTTTTAGAAAATCAAGGGATAAAGAAGGAGCACCCAGAAGGAATAGCAGGGAGAGTATTTAAAGGCACCTTTATATCCCTTACATTAAAAATTATTATAACACTAAGGAGTAAAGGAAGCTATTTAAAAGTAGAAGGACATTCTTCAGAAAAGGAAGTTGTGTTCAAACACTGAAAACAAGGAGCATCAACTCGAGCAAGTTTGATGCAAGAACATATTAAGACACCCCTGGAAAGATAATGAGGAAGAATTTGCTACAGGCATACTTGGTAAATACTGTGTAGTGCTGAACACAGTAGAAGCATGAAGTCATCAATAAATGATTGGCTTTTAAGACCATTAAAGGAAGATACAGTTTAGCAGAATGTTGCAAAGGAGACTTCTTTTTTTAAGCGATAAACGAGAGTGTACTGTTTCAAGTTGAGGTGTTCATAGCACAGATATTTATTACAAATGCATTGTAAACTAGTGTAAGGACCAAACAACACTCTCAGCTTTGCAATTTCCAGACTACTGATGTGTATGTAAAATATTGCTTGAATTATGTTCATGCTAGAGGAACAGGAGGTGGCAAATACAGTGTCAACCTATAAAACGGTTACCAAAAAGGCATCTGGTAAAAAAGACCACAAATACTGGAGATTAGCCTTCCCCATTTGCTGCGTTAGTAGAATATGCAGCTGAAAGTAATAGACTGAGTGAAACTTCTCCCTAACCCGTTCTCTACCACACTTAACCTGCTTTTTGTAGAGAAACTTTGCACTTCACAGATTATTTAAAGAATGCTCATGAGCATATGCTGAACCTCAGACTGTTGTATTAATTACAGTTATGGGAGAAGTCTTCTTGTGAATGAATAACTGGTTAAAAGGTAGGAAATAAAGGGTAGAAGTGAATACCTTATTTTCACAAAGAAGCAGAAATCACCAGGTATATGGATGAAGATCAGTGCTGGCACCTATATTGGTCAAAATAATCATCATCTGGATCAGTAGTGTGGTGACAAATCTTTTATACTGGCCTTTTTATTTTTTTTTTTTTCAAGGCAGTAAAAGCCTATACAGAGAATACAGTTATCTATCAATACTGAATCACTGGCTGATTAAATGGCGGATGAAAGTCAGTATTAGTTACAACACAGTGCAGAAGGAAAGAAAACAGAGTCTAAACACATAAACATGTAATTAAGCTTTAAATTTTCTAGATGACTTTAGGGATATGTCACCTTAAATCTCATGAGTTGCCAAAAGGCAAACAAATTTTAGGCTTATGAAAAAGGAGATACAGAAAATACCATTCTGTACTTAAAATGCATATAGCGCCCACATCTTGAGTACTGCATAGAATTCTGGTCTCCACATCTCAGGAAAGCTGTGAAGTAATAAGGATACAAAAAAGGACAAGAATGATCAGAGTCCTCGCATGACTTCCTTTGAAGAGCTAGTACATGGCACAGAAGTCTTGCATGACGAAGGAGTATAAAATTCTGTGTGACCTGGAAAAGGGGAATAAGAAGTGGCAGTATGTTCATGTGATACATCATAATTCTTAATAGGCAAAAGTTTTAAAGGCAAGTAACAGAAGTAACTATTCACTTAATAAGGATATGGCATTTCTGGCTGCAGGATAGAACAGAAACACATCTGAGTTCACAAAGGGATTAAACAAAGTCAACATTTGTCTTTGACAGAAAGATCTATCAAAGGCAGTGCCTTGAATAAGACTAAATACAATTCAATTGCAAGATGTAGCACTGTGTTTCCCACTGTCTTCCAAAGTTGGTGTTGCAGACCTTTGTCAGAGTTGCAGTGCTAGACACCAGTTCTGGCAGTCCATAGCTTTGTTTACAAAATGTAAACAATGTCTTTTCAAACCATGCCGTTGGAACAGTGAATTTGAAGATAGGGAAACTCTTGTTTGCTGAAGCTTTCTATGGGAATTCCAAACTGATAGGTTTAGAATGTGAAGATAATGTAAGAAAGCATAGAGTGCTTCTGTGGTTTACATTCTGTCTTTTGGAGAAATCCCAGTTATGGAAACAGAGGAAGGAGATTCACTAAACTCCATGCAGTGCTGAAACTGCCCTACCAACTTCTGCCATTCATGCATCTTAAGACTTGTACACCAGTTCAATTTGATCCACATAGTTTGCAATTTAACCACAAAATACTCAATTTAACAACTCAAAACCTCAATGTTTAAAATGATAAACATCCCATTTTAAAAGAACAAAGAGAGTTGCTTGTCAGTTATTTACTTTTATAATTGTCTTTATTGTACTGATTTTTTTCTTCTTCTGCATTAAGATATTTAAAAAGAAGTGGGGAGGAATAGGTGTTTATTCTCAGATTTCTAGCTGCGATGCACAAATTTTGATTGCATGGCTGGTGTTTTGATAGTTATGGTAAACAGCATGTGCAGGCATTAGTTTATTGAGATGCTACTGATAAGCTGGTTCATCTTCATAACATTTGGGCAAAACCACAGTCACATATTTGTCATTTTGCCAATATTTACTCTGCAGGTGTTTTACTTCCTTTGTACAAATTTGCCTTAGTTTAAATATATATAGCTATTAGATTTTCATTTAACTGTAATCTTGTTCCTACATGCAAACAGTATTTGTGATATATTGTTACAATAACATGTATTTTCTACTTCTTTATTGCAGGACTTAAATTATTATTGGAAGTGACAGGTGTTATGCCAGGTACAAGGGAGGAGTGTCTCATTGCACTGAAGAATGGACACCTGGTGTCCATCTCACCAGGTGGAGTTAGAGAAGCACTATTCAGTGATGAGAGTTATCAACTCATGTGGGGCAATCGAAAAGGATTTGCCCAGGTTGCTTTGGATGCAAAAGTGGTGAGTATTATATTTTACCAATCCTGGTTTATGCTTACTGCACACATGCTTCATTACAAAATGCAGCTTAGGAGTGTTGGAAAATCTTTCAGACAGAAGAAAAGGTTTGGGGGTAAACCATTTCTTTTCCTTTCCCTACCATGTTCCTCAAGCACATTAATCAGTAGGGAGCAAGGGGTTTATGGAACTGTATAGCTTTTTCTTGACTGTTGCAAGGCATCCATCTCTGCAGTTCCATGCCTGCGTGATGGAACTGTAGACATGCAATTTCTTGTCTTGACTGTATTTCAGGAATCTTTGCTGTGGCTGTCCTTCGTATTGCAGTGAGCTTTCATTTGTTTTTCTCATCCTACTAGACATATTTTTGTCTTGCTTCTACATACCTAGCCATTTTCTTATTGCTCTTTATGGATTATCTTTATCTTTCTCTCTTCTCACTTATTCTGGAACGGTCCAGGATTTTGTTCTTACCCTTACTTCTTTTCATGTTACTGAAAGACTGCTTCAGCTAACCCAAGGTGTGTCTACATCAGTGTCTTGGTTTGATTCATGTGTGCACTTAAGCGGTTTTTCCATCTCTCTCGCATACCATGCTTTCATTCACACCATGGAGTGTGTTAGAATACCTGAGCTGCGTTCCTGTCGGCAGAAACTAAACCAGAAGTGGGACCTAATACTGTTCAGTTGCAAATGGGCATTCAGTCAATGGTATGAGACAAGAATTAGTTCTACATAAAAACAGAGCCCTGAAATGTGTTCAGTGTTGATATTGGATCCTCAGTGTCCTCTAGAGAGGTGTTTGTATTGGTTTGTGCTCTGCTAATGTACACATGGCCACAGCTTCAGTTACATTTTCTGTGATATACAAATACACACTTCTGCCACTGGCTCTGGCTTTTTCCAGCTAATTCCACGTGTGAGACTATTTCCCAGAGACTATATCAGAGAAACAATTTTGTTTGGAATGGCACAGGTCTGAACGAGCAGTAACCCTGTCTTTTTCCCAACTGCCACTTCTCATCATCACTACTAGTGACAAGTTTTCTGTGTTAATTTGGAAAGCATAGCTAGCGCTCTTTGTGACTGACAATACTGGTACACATCCAGGCTTCATCTCTTCTGCCATGAGCTTTCTGCTGCTTTCTCCTGAACTGCACAACCATCATTTTTCTTTACATTCTTATGGATATCTATCAATTGCAGTGCTCTTCTTTGGCCTTCCACATAAACATAATCCTTCTCTGTCTATATAGGAGAATCTGTACAGGGAATAGAGTCCTTCCCATGAAAACTTGAATTTCTTACCACACCTTTCAGTACTCTTGTGCAGTTATCTTTCTTTCTTTCTTTCTCTCCCCATTACATTTTGTTGCTTCTCAAACTTCGCTTTGGTCTCTTTTGCTATAGCTCCTTTTACAAAGTACCTACTGTTTCAAAATGCATGCTTTGGGTTAATATTTCTTCATAACTTCATGTATCTCTGAAATGTTGTGGGGAGATTTTTTCTAAACACCAGAAAAAATTTAGGGGCATTTACCCAGTGGTAATGTAATTTTAGACTGGGAGTCCTGTTTCTACCTCTTTGTCTTATGTGGCCTTTTAAAAGTCCTGTTTTATGTGCTTCTGTTCACTCTCCTGTCCTTTTTTTCAAAAGTGTGTGCTCATAAATGTTAGTCACAATACTTCATATATTGTGTGCACCTGTACACTACCACTAGGAAAATATCAGAATATGAATAGGATAAACCCAGTCAAATTCATGTGGGCATTCTGAATTCCCTTCTAGTCCTTTCTCTTATGTATGAATTTAATAATATACTCAAACAGTCAGAAAGAGGTGTCACTAACAACTTCAGTGATTTCTAGTAATTTTGCTTTCACATGTGTCTTTCCAGCTACTTCAAACAATTGGAACGGTGTTTTGCCAGATGTTTTCACTTCACTTGGAACCTTGCGTTGTAATTCTACAATGTAATAAGTTGTTTTTAAAAGAAAAATTGAATTAAAAAATTTAAAAAATCTAAGTGCCCTTAATATAAAGGGCCACCCTGATCAAAACACATCACAAAAATCCTTGCTAGTAATCCTCTTAATCCTTCCAGTCTTCCATAATTTAGAAGCACATGGAAGTAGCTGAATAGTAGTACCTAAAATTGCCAACACCTTCTATTGAACAGGGTTTGTGTGTTTTGTTTGTTTGTTTTTAATGTAATGAATTAGGTGTTAATTGAGGATAAGGTTCTTCAGTATGAAAGGTTCTTGTGGTCATTTGTATATCATGTTTGATAAAAGAGACATTACGCAGGATTGTGTTACCTTTAGAGCAGAGAGAGTATTTTCTCCTTTGACACCTACTAGCCTGAGCTCACCTTTATACTGCTGCTGGCAATTGTTTCACTTATTATTGCACTCATTCAGTTTTGGAATTATTTTTTTTTAATGATCAGAAAGTCTGACTAGATCCCAGTGTGGTGGGCATCACTGTAATTAGCTAGCAGGCTCCACCGAATTTTGGGCATCCTTGATATTTCTCTGGAAATCTGTGATAAGACACACCTTATATAGCTAAACACTTAAAAAAAAAAAAAAAAGTGCTGTACATTTAACAGTAGAGGGGGCAATATTAACCTTACATACTTTTCTTATACAAAGTTAAGTCCATGGATTCCATCTTTTGGCAAATTTGGAGTTTGATTGTTTCTGTTTGTTCTTGCATCCTTTTCAATACTAGCCAAACCAGTCTTGTAGACAAGACTTCTTGGCTGAAGACTGGGGACATACTTATCTAAACTTTCAGAACTTGATCTAGCAATTCATATATGTTTTGCTAATACTTACTTAGATCCTGGATGAAGGCAAGATAGGACTCTTAAGTGCCTTTTTTGCATTTATTCTGCATACAGTGTAGCTGTCAACTCAGAGAACCATGCACACTTTACAGTGTTGAAAATGACGCCAGTGGTTCATAGCCTGCCACAGATGACTTGAATGGGGATTTCAAGGCAAATAGACATTCCCGTTCTTCTTATGTTACAGAAGTTCAACAGTTCTTCCACTTAAAAAGTTGAAAAAAAAGCACCAAGGAACATAGTTTCAGCCTCAGTCCTTGCCTAAGGGTTTCCACATTCATTTTCCACTTTGTCTTGTATAACTACTCTGCTTACCTGGGGTCAGAGAAGGAGAATATTGCTTTTTCATGTTATGACTCAAGGAACTTCTGGGGCATATATTTGTCTCAGTTGAATTTATCTATGCCAGGAGCCTGGAATTTGGCAGGCTAATGGGAAGGATTCATAATTTCTGAAGATCCCTGCACTTCACCTGTGCCAAAAAATTGGTTCAGGTCTAGTTAGGTAAAAGGTAAAACAGGACTATGGTTCACAAAATTCTTATGTATGTGCAAGAGGCTGGACTAGGTGATCTCTGCAGGTTCAACCTCAGCTATCCTGTGATTCTGTCTTTTTCAAGCTGGCTGGGTGTGGTGCAGCTCAGTTCCAGCACAGCAGATCTAAATCTATGGGTTATTGCAGATCTGATTGTGCTGCTTTACAGAGGCAAGCTTTTATGTGTATACCTTTTTTTATTAGCTTAGGGAATTAATGATGCTACCCACACTCCGTACTTCATTGGCTTATCATTGTATGCATTTAACTTGTAGTTGCTACATTACTTTGTAGCCTAAGATATGTTTATCTTGCACTATTACTAAAATTTGAAGTAGGTTTCAAACATTTAAAATGTTAGACACAAAGTATTCAATTAATAAATGAAGCTGTGTGGTATTTTTAATGTCCAGTAGTTACATGCTATGAACAGATGTTACTGATTGTTTTTGAGGGTTTATTTCTAATTTCCTGTATCTTCTAATTCTGAAGGGTTTACTATTACAACTTCATGTATGTTTGATATTTTTGTTACTTGTCAGGGTTTTTTTACTTTAAACAATTTCCATCACTTCGAGTTCTTTGTTAGGCTCTAGTTAGGTCTTTCTCTTGCTTGTGTTTTTTTTTTTTTTCTCTCATCCTGTGGTTTCTGTTCTGTGGCAGGGATTCTTAAAAGCACAAAGGTATCCCTTCATTACCTTCTGGACAAGCAATTCCAACAACATGCTCAAAATACGGTTTCAAAAAAAAATGAAAAGGGCCAATGCCGGGGGTGGGGTGGGGTGGAAATCATTGTGTGTATGGATACAGTCACTGTTACTTTGTCTACAATACCTGAGGCTGTAAGACATGACTGTTTCAAGTTCAGGTATCTCAAGAATCTTTCTTTTTAGTCACAGTAATGAAGTGAACTTGTTCTGTAACTGCCTAAGGATCTGCCCTCCAGAAGGCGTTGTAGTCCAGGTCAGTGAGGGCATACGATTGCCTTATTTGTCCAAGGAATTTGCAGAAGTTTTCCAGTAGGGTAGTATCCAAACATTCCTGCTTCAATGAGACCTTACTTTGAGAAGCAGATGAGATGAGCCAAATGTGAATGCCTGCTTGCTTTCTGCGAGATTTCACAAACTGAATGCTTTCCTATTCACCACACATGATGTAAGTTTTAGACAGAGAAACTGCAGAACTTCATTTTATGTTTCAGTCAGTGATATGGCAATAAATATGTAGCATACAAGTTATATAAACCTTTAATAAATGTCAGACATTTTCTTTACAGATGGTGACTTTGAAACAGTGATGTCTGTGGGAGCTGAGAAATAGAATTTTATTTCTATTCTGGAGTTTATTTTTTTTATATGCAACATTCCTTATTTGCTACTTAAGTGGCTGATAATTATCCTCTGGATTCAAGTGATTTTCTTAGCTGCATTAACAGGCACAAAAACATAAATTCAAACCTGGTATAACATTTCCACCTTTTTGTGTGTGATTCCTTAGCCCATCATTCCAATGTATACGCAAAATGTCCGGGAAGGATATAGGATGTTTAAAGAAAGAAGTAAGAACTTATATTTTAAAATTTGGAATGTTTCCTCCACTTTTCTCTCAGATTTCTCTTACTTTTATATTTTGCTTTTCAGACTTCTGCTTACTTTGGATTAACACGCTTGCTGTGGGTCAGAGGTATCTCAAATGTGGAGGTAGCTTGTGTATAACTGGTGTGATTTGGTTCTTTAATGCAGTCTTAGTTCAGTGATACAGATTTGTTTTGGTGGACGGTTACCTAAATCCTGTAATTTCTTCTTGACTGTCAGATAAAGCATGCATTCTTAAGAAGTCTTCCATACTAGATTTCAAATTTGGATTGTATTTTCTGTGATTGTAATCTAACTTTTTCCTCCCTTAAATTATTCCAGGATTTTTTAGACAGTTGTATGAAAGTACTCGATTGCCATTTACTCCTCCATACGGAGGACTTCCGGTTAAATTTCGCACGTACATTGGGGAGCCAATCCCTTACGATCCAGATATAACTACAGAGGAATTAGTTGAAAAGGTAAGTTAGCCTTTCTTGCAATACCAAACTATATACTTTGTCATTAATTATTATGCACTTGAAACTAGGTTTTTGCATGCTTGAATAAAGACAAATACACTTTTACTAGCTTGCTAATGCAATGGGCAGTTGAGCTCCAGGATTGTTTAATATATTGTTAACTACAAGTAACTATTGACATAATAATAGTTGATTGGGATGCCCTCATCCTTTCAGAGTGTGAGCTGTCTTCCTGGGATGTTAACTTTGTTTTTCCCATGGCTTTTGATAACTCAAATTGTGTGAATTATGTTTTAAGTTCAGTTTTCAGTAATTAGGAAAATGAATTTAATATATAACCAGTACCTTTGCGAATCTTCTCTAAATAATGCAGGGCTTTAGAAACAAAGTTCCACAAGAGCTTCAGTCTCGCTGTCAAAAGGAAAATGTAAAAAAAAATAACAAATTTCATCCCTTATATAAAAATATTTTGAGTACCTACAGCTTGGTGAAATCAGTGGAGTCCAGGAGCATAAAAACATTTATAGATCCAGGGTTTAGGCATTTTTCAAAATGCTAATCTATACAGAAAATGCACTTTTAAAATTTTTTCACATAAGATGAAAGAAGGGCTTTATGGCAAGAAAAAGATTTGCGATGTCTAGGAATACACAGAACAAAACACTTGTAAGGATGTAACTGATGTAAAAAACACCTTGCTGCCCCCCAAAAAATGCAGGAAGGCTAGTGCCTTTTTTTTTTTTTTTTTTTTTAAGGATCCACTGCAGAGTGTTCTGGGCTTCACAGCAGTGAAACCAGAAAGGTTTGGTCTGTTACAAGGGAACTTGCCCAGGCAAGCTGTGGAGTTTGATTTCAACAGGTTTAGGAGGCTGGAAGCAATATTAGTGCTAAGACTGGCCTTATAGTTATCCATATTTTTGTATTTTCAGGGAACAGTATTTTGTATATCTGCAAAACTGAAATTGACATCTCCCATGATGTTTATTTGCTTTACTAAGAGAAGCCTTTGACTACTTCCTTCAGTGGGAGTATGGTTAGGTCTTCTGTCGCTCATCTTCATTAAAAAAAACCCCACCAATGTAGTTTGAGATGAGCAGTGACTTGGCTGATTTCTATCTGATCCTGCCTTGGAAAGGAGTCAGGACATGAATCTGTCAGGAAAGGTTTGGCTACTCTTTTCATATATTCCTAGTGATACTCTGCCATCACCCTGGGGTAGATCACCAGAATATATAGCTATGCTTATTTCAAGTTTAAATGTATGAGGAAAAACTAAGGGAGGTTATTTCTTATCCCTGGTAGAAACTCGGAGTATTTTATGCATTCTCTTTCAAACCTGCATTTAAATCTCATGTAGAGTGAAAATGGACAGACTTTAGATACAAATACTCTTTATTATGTGCATGCTGTATATGGTACAATTACAGAAGAATTTATTTGGGAAGGAAAGATGGAGGCTCCTACTCCAAATTCCTGGTCCCAGCAAGGTCAACTATGAGATGAGATGAAGTTAGTCAGGTTTTATCCAGTGCTTTTGATTAAAACCTTCAGGGATGGAGATTGCACAAACTTAAATGTTTGCATGTGTTAAAGGCTGCTTTGATTTGGTAATGCCCAAGTTCAATAAATCTCAAGAATTTGAGCCTATTCAAACTGCAATCAATGTTTTTATTCCTCTCCCTTCCAAGGGAAGTGTTGTTAGGATAACTAGCTGGTATAAAAGACAACTTTTTTCTTAAAGTCTCGTGTGAATTTCCCAATGCCTCTTAACATCTGAGAAGTCAGTGATGACACTGTTCTTCCTTGCATAAGCAGGTCAGTAAAGGCAACTTTCTCTTCTCTTTTCAGACAAAGACTGCTGTCCAGGCTCTCATAAGCAAGCACCAAACAATCCCAGGCAGTATATGGAAGGCTTTATTGGAGCGATTTGATAAACATCGTAAACGTGATTAGAATGCTTGTTTATTTCATTGTTTTTCCAGCATGCAGTAAAAAAACAATGTCCTGCGGTACTGATGACTAATAATTGGTGTTGAACCAGTTTAATTTACAAGTTTCTACAGATCTGACAGAAGAAAACAATTAACCTCTTGAAGGTTCCCCTGTGCCTTTGAGGATATTCTGAAGTTAGAAAGACTGAAGAAGAAAATATGTATAATAGCAATGCAACAGCTGAATTCCCCAAAAGGAAACAATGTAGCTGGGATTTGCCTGGTTCTTAAAACAAGTATGTATGTATATACATCTGAGAGCCTCAGAAGTTTTATCTAGATTGTGGGTTTATGTTTTGAGCAGTTCATGGTCCAGTCTCGGAGTACAAGCTCAGAGTGCAACTTGGAGGTCCCACAAGTCCACCCCTTGGTGGGCACCTTCCCTGTTGGACCTCATGTAAGACAGTGTCAGAAGAGAAACTGGCTCACTTTAGCTAATGATCTGCTGCTTAGGCCATTTGTCTAGAGAGGTTATACAAAGAGAAGTAATCCCATTAAACCAGATAGCTACTAGACTCCTACAAGGACATCAGCTTAGTGGTTTGGTACCCTGGAAAATAGGAATGCTACATCCAAGACTTTGCTCCAACAGAAAAAAGAAAAGTCTCTCAAAGAGAGGAAAAAAACCCAACAAAAAACCAAAAACCCAACCTTAGTTAAGTGTAGCACTATGCAAATACATGTAGACAGTAGTTTCAAGCCTGAGCTGGTACATTCATGCACTATTGCACCATACAATACTGGTTTAGTAGCTGAAGCTGCCCCCAGCCTGAGAGTTCTTGCATTGTAGTGTGTTTGCAGTACAGATGTGCTGTACTCACCCAGATCTCCCAGGGAGCGGGCTGGGGGGAGCCTACTTAGGTAATGCAACCCCAATACTCATCATCACTGGTGGTTTGCCTGAAAATGCGGTACTACAACACTGTCGTCCTCATATGGATTGAACCTAAAGGCCTGTTCGGAAAGGTGGACGTAGGCAGCATTGTCTTCCCAATGCAACTTGCAGAATAGCAAAACTCGCTACAAAGCAGAATGTATTTTTACAGGCGGTGGGATATTTTACTGGTGGGGGTGGGAGAACTTTGTGCAATCTATCCAATGTGCCACTAAATGCAACAAAGTCTGTTAAGTTCAAACACCAAGAAAGGTATTTTTTGTGTCTTGTTTTTCCTTCTTGTACTTCTAATATCTGTATAATCTTTTCCCTCAACATCCTAAAACTTTATGTAGCATCTAAGGAAATAGATACAATGTTTGCCCATTTTCACTAGAAAGCTAAATCTACTCTTTGGATTAAAATTAATTCTTCCTCTTTCCATGCTGCTTCTCAACAAGTATTTCTTGCACATCTGGAGAAGGGAGCTGGATAGACAGGTGAGTTATTTCCCTAGAGGAAAAAGACAAGAGTCCTGTCCTGAAAAATCTCAATTCTGTTTTAAAACATAGGAATGTTTACTTGAACACCTTAACTATAATTGCTATATGCAGGCAGGCAGATTTTTCTCCCAGCAGAGACTCAGCATGCATAGGAGATGATAAATGAAAGCAAATCAAGGTGCTGACTGATAGGCCTGGATGTGAACAGCCATTCAAACCATGCAGTCTTACACAGTGCACTCCAACAATATAAGCTGAAATTCAGAGCCTGAGCTTAAGTCAGATGAGAAAAGGAACTAAAAGAAACAGCTATCAAATACAAAAATGGACACAAATGAAGAATCAAGAGGAATTAAGAGCAGCCAGAATCTGAAACCATTCCTTGTATTGCAGAAACGATGCAGGACTCGACAGCATCATTCTCTGACTATCCTATTTTTCAAGCACATTAGCATCATCATGGAGCGTGTCCAAAGAAGAGCAGCGAAGCTGGTAAAGGGTCTAGAGCACAAGTCTTGTGAGGAGCAGCTGAGGGAACTGGGGATGTTTAGCTTGGAGAAAGGGAGGCTCAGGTGAGAACTTACTGCTCTCTAAACTATCTGAAAGGAGGCTGGAGCAAGGGGGCTGTCAGTCTCTTCTCCCCAGTGACAAGTGATGTAGGTCAAGAGGAAACTGCCTCAAGTTGCACCGGGGGGTTTAGATTGGACATTAGGAAAAATTTCTTCACCAAAAGGGTTGTCAAGCATTGGGACAGGCTGCCCAGGGAAGGAGTTGAGTCACCATCCCTGGAGGTGTTCGAAGGGTGTGTAGATGTGGCACTTCGGGCTGTGGTTTAGTGGTGGACTTGGGAGTACTAGGTTAGTGGTTGGACTCAATGATCTTAAAGGTCTTTTCCAACCTAAATGATTCTTAGATGAATTAAACCACCATAGTCATCTGAATTTGCACAGCAAGTCTCCGTAGACTTGGTGCTAGGTGTCATGCTGCAACTCAGAACAGAGCCTTGGTCTTGAACAGTGGATATGTAATCAGAGCATTGATTATCTTTCAGAGCAGGGATTTCAGCCTAGATCTTGCATGTCTCAGATGCCTGTTAACAGTTTGATAAGAAAGTTCAACTTTTTCCTGGGCTATTTTGTCTTACAGCAGCATCCCTGTATTACTTGCAGCTTAGCTGAAGTGAGCTGGAGTAAAAATTTCTACTACTTCCGTCTGCTTTTGTCTTCTGTCAGTTCTGGGGTTTCAAGGGAATAGACAAAACTATTATTGAGTGATGTGAGTAGTTTTTGAGAGATGTATGACAGTGATTTTTCTAATAAAAAAGTAAACATTTTTTCCCAGAAACATTATGGTAACTGCTCTAATGAAGAGCAGTTATTATAATATTGTTTTAGAAGCCCGCCCCCTAAATTTATGTTCTGTTCAGAGCAGTATTGGAGGAATGCCAGAAGTAGAACTGGTATTATAACAAGTATTTCTTTCAATTTTGGATCAGATCGCTCCTCTGCTACACATATTTTCTAGCCTCTGTTATACAACAACGAAGGAAAAACTGCAAATGCAAATGACTTGTACTTGCCTTAAAACGTAAGCTGCATTTATGAGTCTTTTTGGGTATAGTTTGCCCAATGAGCAATGCAAGGTCTTAACTTTCCGTATGTGAAGTTACCCAGCTCAAATGACCAGATTTTGCATTGGGGAAAAATATGCTACCGGTAACGCTGGGAAAGTAAATTCCTTGGGCAGCAGCAGTGCAAATGCAGTCGTGCAAAGGCGCGGCTGCACAGCCCTCGAAGTCGAACGGGTGGGTGCAAACGCCAGCGGCAGCCGGCCGTGGCGGCGGCGCAGCGAGCGAGCCCGCAGGCAGGCAGCGGGGCCGGGGCCAGAGCAGCGCGGCCGCTGCGCTGACCGGCACCCGGGGGCTGCACAAGGGGCACAGCCGCCAGGCTGCAGCGCCGCGGGGGGCGGCCCCGTAGCCTGGGGGCACGCAGCGGGGTGGCTGTGAGGAGCCCGTCTTCACCCCCGGGCTGAAGGGCTGCCCGGCGGGCCAGCGGCCGCGGAAAGCGCTGCAGCAGCGGGTTTGGGCCGGTCGGACCGCGGCGGGCCGGCCCGGTGAGGCTCCGCCCCGGTGAGGCTCCGCCCTGCGCCTGCCGCCGCGCCAGGCCCCTCCCGCCCCGCCCCTCTCACTCG
The DNA here is from genome assembly GCF_023634155.1 of Falco peregrinus. NCBI lineage: Eukaryota > Metazoa > Chordata > Aves > Falconiformes > Falconidae > Falco > Falco peregrinus. The sequence goes on from NC_073723.1 coordinate 48,244,193, forward strand.
CGGGCAACGCGCGCCCCCTGGCGGCGCCCGTTCCTCTCCCGCCGGAAGCGTCGGGCGGTGCGTGCCAGACGCGGTCCGGGCGGCTCCCGCGCCCCAGGCGGCGCGGAGTTCCCCCCTCCCCTCCGCCGCTGTCCTCTTTCCCTCCGCGCACGTCCCGGCCCCCCCCCCGCCGCCTTCTCCGCTCCCGCCCGCCGGCGGCACGGTGCCCTCCCGCCTCCGCCCCGCCGTGGGGAGCCGCCCTAGCCTGGCCGCCCCGCGGGCACCCGGCCTCCGCGGGGGCGGCGGGCGCAGAAGTAAAAGCAGGCCCCGGCACGGGCGCGGGGCTGGAGCCGGAGCCGCCGCCGCCAGAGGAAGGTGAGCGGGCGCTGCCGAGTGGGCTGGGGGGGTCCCCGCGCTGGCCCGGGCCGGGCCGGGCCGGGCCGGGCCTGGCCCCGGCCCCCCGCTGCCACCCCGTAGGCCGCGGGCGGGAGGCGGCTTGCCTGGATCGGCAGCGGCCGGGCTCGGCAGCGGCCTGGGGCCTGGCTCTAACCGCTGTCGGGCGGGGGCTGCGGCCGCAGCGCTGTGCGGTGCAGCTCAGCTGAGCGGCCGGGCCGGGCCCGGGCCTGTGCCCTCCTCGGCCAAACTCGCCCGCCGCCCCCGGCTGCTGCGGAAGGAGCTGCTGTCCGGCGGCTGTAGCAGCATGGAGCTGGGCTGGGCCTGGCTTCCAAGCAAGGGCAAACCACCCTCTGACTTCAGGGTCTCTCCAGTCCAGAAGCCATTAGCAGGGTTATCAGAGTCCTCAAGATTTTTGTGTTTGTGGTGGCCTTGCTAATACGACCAACGTGATGGAAAGCAGCGTATTTCTGTTGGCGAGGGCATGTCATAACTCTTGCTTTCCAGTATCTTCCTCATTTGGAGCTACTGGAATGTTCTCCAGAGGTTCCACTTACACCTTTCATATACGTGCTGAAATCATACTTTCCATATTTGTGTCTCTTTCCATAATTGCTGCTTCTAGCATGACAGTAGGTCCTCGGTTAGTCCAGTGCCTGCTAACTGCAGCTGAAGACCACTGTTGTGGTCTAGTTAAGGGCTTTTCGGGGTCACGCACTAGAAGTCAGTGAAAGGAATTGTGTGTTAGCCTTGTTTCCACTTCACCACCAGCATAAAACCTTAAGCTTAAGCGTAAGTCTAATGAGAAATTGCATCTTTTTCATCTGGTGAAAATGTATGTAAGCTGCTCTATTAGGAGCTTAGAACTTAAATTAAAAATGCCTAATTTGGTCACAACAGGAAATGTGCTAGTGATGTTGGTTAAAATAAGAAGCTCTTTAAGGGTAATGCTCATGTTATAGAGGGATTCGGCCTGTAAATTGTTTAAGGGTGAGACTTAGCAGTACTGCACCCCATTGTGGTTTTTAGATTTGCATGGTGATAGATGTTGGAAGACCTCTGACAAGGAGGGCAGGACAGTCTCTCTTTGCTTGGGTGAGGTCCTAATCAGAGTCACATTGTTGGTGTTTCTAGATGACAGTGTGCTTTATCTTGTGATTGTAACAGCTCTGAGCAGTTGAGTAGACAGCTGTAAAGTCGGAACAGACCAAAATGACGTTATCTGTTGGTAGCATATATGAGCTATGTTGGACCTTTATTCACTGTGGAGCATCCTGTGCTTTTTTTTTTGACCATGGAGACAGAATCTGTCTTCCCTTCCTCATTGCCTTTGGTAGGGTGTTCAGTGTGGCAGTAATATAAATCACACTTGGGTTTGTATACAGAGTATTTTTGTGGATGTACCATGGGTGATCAGAAGAAATGCTGGACTTGTTACACAGAGAGCAAAGTTACAGGAGGTAAAGGCCTGGAGAAGGCCTTTATCTGGTGGACGGTAAGTCTAGTATGAGTGAGAATGACTGGCTACATTTTGGGCTATGTTAGCAAGGCCAAAGCCATTAGATAGAGGAAATATTTATTACCTGCTTTTCAGCACTTTTGAGACAAGTCCAGTTTAGAGCCGTACAGTACAAGAAAGATGCTGACAAACTGGAAGGGGTGCAGAGAAGGACCACCAGCATTGTTAGGTGGCTGGAGCACATGGTGTCTGTGGAGAAGCTGAGGGAGCTCTGCATGTTTAACCCAGAGAGGGCTTAAAAGGGGATCTTACCACTGCTTTTAATGAGTGGTTATAGAGAGGGGGGGCTTAGATTCTTCTCAGCAAAGGCACAGAAGGCAACAGGCACAAATTGCTGTAAGGGGAATACTACCTAGAGTAACGGAGAAACATTTTCACCGTGAGGGTGGTCAAGCACTGGATTAGGGGCCCAGAGAAGCAGTGGGATCTCCATCGACGGAGATGTTACAAACTGGACTGGACATGGCCCTGAGCAACCTGAGCTAACTCCCTAGTTAGCAAGAGGTTGGACAAGTGCTGTACAATGAGTCTTTCCGATATAAATAATCCTATAATTCTCTTCAAGGTGAGGAAACAATGTCATTCAGAGTAGAGTTGACTGTCCCTAAGACAAGGCAGTGCTTAGATGTCTCCTGCGTGCTTGACAGCAAAGAATTTGTCAGATTTTAATTTCTGTTACAGGTTGGTGCATAGATCTGCAAGTGAACTTATAAAACTGTCACGATTGCGTTTGAGGTATTGCATTTAGCACTACAGGCAAAAGGACAAGTAATGTTTTGCAAGGCTGAACGTGTGTGGACAGGATTTAAATGTACTTGAGGAGGATTTTGTGTTTGGAGAAAGCCATAAACAATTAAAAATATAATAGGTGGGAGAGTATAACTTCTAAGTAATCTTTAAAGCTATATAATCACTTCTTCAGTTTTGAAAAATGTTTCTGTGCCATAACCCATACTCCCATGTTGTTCTTTAGCTTACTAGCTAAAGTGGAACCTAGTGGAACTAGTGGTGGAACCACTGGAGAAGCCCAGGCATAGCAGTCTGATAAATGTTGTAGTGTTGGATGCTGCTCCTGAATCCTGCTTGGGCTCACAAGTTGTGTTTCTTGTAATTGCTGTGGGTGTTTGCTGCCTGACGGGTTCTGGAGTTTGGCTCTGGCAACTGGAATGAAAAGGAGCTTTCTCTTGCTCTCCCACACATGCACTCTCTCCTGTCCTTTCCCCCTAATTCACACTGCAAAACACGTGTGCATGGAATCAGTGAAGTGCATGTCACTAAGTGCTTATATATCACTGAAGGTAAACGAGCTGCTTGTCACATTGTCTTCAGGAACATGCTGGGGAGCAAAATGTTGTAAACCTGAGCTAGTGGAACAGGCATGGATCGTGGGAGCAAAGTCCTTGTCACCAGATCAGCTTTCTTCTTGTTAAGAGATGTCACATTGAGCAATGTGGGTAGAGGCAGATTTCAAAACAGAAGGAAAAGGAACATCCGTTTGCTCTATCAGAATGGGAGAAAAAATTGAGACCAGAAAATGTGAGATGAGTTCTGCTCTAGTACATGTTTTAACATATCATAGCGAATGTGGAGTAAGACTGATTTTCATAGTTTTTATCACTGTGGTTCTGACAGTATTAATTATCTCCTGAATTTCAGTCACTTTTAACAGTAAAGGACTGATAGACACATGTCCATCTAGGCATAGAAACTCTGCAGTCATACATGCTGAAAGTCACATTTTATTAAAAAAGCCAAAACATAACACCAAGCTTATATTTTTTCAGAAATTGTTGTTCTTAATCCATTTCTCTGTAACAAGCCTACGTTATAGTTGCAACATGTTTTTCTTCTTGGTCTTGACTATCAGTTACCTGAAGTCTTGACCAAAACTTTATTCTAGACTGGGTAACATTTTTGCCTTAAGGCATTATTAATGTTGTTCTAGAACTGTAGAAGATAGCCAAGCATCCAGGTTGTCCCATGGTTATAAGATAAAGTGAATAGCAAGTTTTCCCCTTGTGGCGATTTAACCCCAGCTGGCGACTAAGCGCCACACAGCTGCTCACTCTCTCCCCCCACAGTGGGCTGGGGAGAGGATCGGAAGGGTGAAAGTGAGAAGGCTTGTGCATTGAGATAAGGACAGTTTAACAGGTAAAGCAAAAGCCATGCATGCAAGCAAAGCAAAACAAGGAATTCATTCGCTGCTTCCCATCGGCAGGCAGGTGTTCAGGATCTCCTGGAAAGCGGGCCTCCAGCATACATAATGGTTCCTTGGGAAGACAAACGCCATTAATGCTGAACATCGCCCTGATCCTTCTTCATCTCCCAGCTTATATACACTCAGCATGACGTTATATGGTATGGAATATCCCTTTGGCCAGTTGGGGCCAGCTGTCCTGGCTGTGTCCCCTCCCAATTTCTTGTGCCCTTCCAGCCCTCTTGCTGGCAGGGCCTGAGAAACTGAAAAGTCCTTGACTTGTTGTTGCTGGGTAATGTTTACACTTAGAAACATCAGTGTGTTGTCAAGACTCTTCTCACACCAAATCCAAAACACAGCACTGCACCAGCTACTAAGAAGAAAATTAACTCTATCCCAAGTGAAACCATGATGCCCTTAAATCATATAAAGCTAATAAACAAATGTTGCTCCAGAATTATAGAAAGCCTGGAATATCATCCCAGAGAGGTCTAGCCCTGAAACTTCTTAGGAGCTGGTGTTGGAGAAGAGAGATTCTTATACATAGGCACACTACAGCCAGAGCAGTTAAATCTTTTAGAGGACTTCTGTGATCTTTTTCCCTTGTCCTTCCTGCTGCCTCTGTGTTGTGCTCTGGGACTTGGTGCTTCACTGTCTGTAAAATTTCCAGGTACAGTTAAAGGTCTCTGCAGGAATGAGACTTGCTTATTTGATGTCATCTTCTTCTAGAGTCATTGTATGCTTGTGGTTAGTGGAAGTGTTCAGCAGGTTTTTTTATAACACTGGATCTGAGATCGTGCTGTTCCCTGTTGTAGAAGTGCTTGGGAGAAGGTTCTGAGTGTACTACTTACTGTGTAGAACAGTAAATAAGACTAATCACTACAGCTTTCTGAAAATTGAAAATGCAGTATAAATTGGTATTGGTAACAGTAGAAATGTTCTAGATATGCTTAAGCTGAACAGTTTTAAGTGAGAGAAAAATCTTAGCCTGAGATTAAGCAGTTGCACTATCTTTCTCAATCAAAATTGTCAGCATTTCCACTACACAAAAGAAAGGGACTGGAAAAATCCAAGTGAAAGTTTTGCTGCATGAGCCATTACATGTCCAATAGGTGCTGCTTGGATATGGGGTAAATGGTGTATGAATAAAATGCATGGGAGAGGTTGCATGATTAAACAGGATAGACAGGTCTATCTTTTTTGAGGATTTATTCATACTTTTTTTTTTTTTTTTAATTAAACAGGAGATGATAGGTGGAAATGAATCCTGTACTGCAGGACCTATACCTGTGTCCTACTTAACCTGCCTGACTCACATTCTGAGAGAATGGACTGGTGTGGAGCATATTGAAGATTATCTGAGTTATGCAGTCTACCTTTTATGGGTGCTTTTTCCACTCGCAGTAGTTTTTCTGCTTCCAGGAGTTCTTGTCATCCTCTTCTATGCTTCCATTCTCCTTCTTCATATTTATAAAAGAAAGAATGAACTAAAGGAAGCTTATTCCAATGATTTTTGGGATGGTGCAAGACAAATGTTAGCTACCCTATGGGATGGACATGGAAGAATATGGCATGGTAAGTGAGATCTGATTTTTCGTTAAAAACTGTTGAAGCTCTTACTCCTAGTTTACCTTTCAGGATTATCAATATATATATTGTTGTTGTTGTTGTTGCATGAAATCTAAAATTCAGGCCATTTTTTTCTGTTTTTATCAATGACTGCTAGTGATGCTTGGGAGAAAAAAAAGCCATTCAGACTTCTTTGGTTGTCAGATATTTTGTCTTACACATTATTTCTTTGCTGCTACCAAATGAGATCTTTCATCCAGTTGAATATATATGCAATTTTTAAAAATTGTTTACTTTTTTTTTCTATTTTACTTTTTATAACTACTCCTGGATTTCGTCATGCCAGGAGGACCCGAAATGTTTGCTATGTTAAAAATTAGATCAATTAACTGCATTATTTCAGAGTCAATACATAAACATTGGAAGTCAAATGCCAGCTCCCTGAGAGCTAGTATGTCAGAACGTTAGCATAATTTAATTGCACTTAACCAGTCTTTTACGTATAATGCCAAATGATGCCTTAAAGGAGCACTTGGTGTCAGTTCACTCACTAGTTGTCTACTTCAAATTGACTTTAGAGCCTAAAACTGTTACGGAACCATACTTTATTTTCTTTCTATGTGTTTTTGAAAACTACTTTCTCTGCTAGAATGTCAAAACGAAGGGCTCTGTTCCTTGTCCTTCTACTATTATTTCTTTTATAAAGACAGACTTAATAAATGATTTGGCTTTTCTTTCTAAGGAAATCCTAAGCCTCTTTCAGAACCATTCAGTCTAGATGCATTTAAAGGAAAAAGAGATGTTTAAGAGCAATTTACATAAAGAACAAATCCTTCTTGAAAATCATCTCTATTTGTTCTCTAGTGAAAGGGAAGCGAGTTTTCAAGGCATTGATAACCAGATGGTGCAGCGACTGTATCAGATAGGCTTTGTAAGACTAAGATGTAACTTTCAAATCTAGGAAAGTATACTAGATCAAAATCAACAGCTACATCAAAGAGCTTAAAATGCTCACTTCACAATAAAAAGCTATTTACTTTTTTTCATAAGAAAATGATTTTTTTAAGATCTTGGCTCTTTTCATCTGTAGTAACTTTTTCTTTTTGTAAGATCTAACTTTTTATTTGTGCAGAAAAGATTCTTATCCTGCCCCTTGTTGACAGTTGTGACTTTTCTGCCCTGCCAGCTGCTCTCATCTTCTCTATAAACTTCTCTTGCTAAAGAATGAAATGTTTTGCAATTATTTTTTCCCCACTTGATTATCAATATGTCATAGGAAGAAATCTTCATCTTGAAATCACAGCACTGGAAAAAAACCCACAAACCCCCAAATCAGTGCCACAACAAAAAACCCCTAAACCAAAACCCCAAACTGGTGTGTGATGCCTGTAACTTTACATGTATTATGCAAATGTTAGATGTAGGCATCATTCTGGTTATGACTGGCTGGTGTGGAGCACAGTAGTCAGTTGGTATCATACAGATGATAGGCTTGCAATATGTTGTGACTCTACAGGTATGGGTAATAAAATAGAGTGAGAAGAACCAAGAGTACCTTCAGAATTAAAAATTAATGGAATGGGAATTGCAGACCTGATTAACTTTGGAAGAAGTGAAAGGGTTTGAGGTTTTTTGTTTATTTAAAAAACCCCAAACAACATAAACAAGATACTGTAACAATACTGCTCAATATTAACTGAATATGTTCTATACTGACACATTTTGATATTTTTTAACTGAATATATTCTGCACTGTTAACTTAATTAGAAATATAAGTTCAGTAAGAAACTTGTGTGTGTCTATGTATCTTGCAATTAAGCTTACAAAGCCCCAAATACTTTTAGTAATTAGTGATGGAAAAAATATAGCAAGTATAACTCAGAGAAATAACAAAAATAAGCTTCATACCCTGAAGTAAAAGGAGATCTGTAAATGGATGCTGTCACGTCAAATCTAAAAGTTACTGGTGGCAATGAACTTTGAAAGGTAAATAATAGCTCGAAATAGATTTTTTTTCATGACTCCTATCCAATTCTTAATTGTGATTTCTCTTGAAAGATTGATTCAGAGGACTCTACAGCCTTGAAGAGAGTGAACTGAAAAAATAGGGAAGAAGTATATAGTTCAAGACAGTCAGACTGGGTGCTTTGTTTTCAGGTTTTTTTTGTTGTTTTTTCTTTAAATGTGGCTCTTCTGCTTTAAATGAAACTTGCCCTGTGAAAGCCACTTAGTAAATGCTGCAAGTCACCTCTTGACTTTTTAGCTGTCACTTTGCTCTTACCACTTCTCAATAGCTATCAGTTTGTTCACCAATTTGCTGTGAGTTAGTTTCTTTGGGATAGAATTGTATTAAACTTTGACATCTGTTATGCCTTTAACTCCTAACAGGTTATGAGCTTCATGGTGCTGAAAATATTCCTGAAGGACCAGGGCTTATTGTGTTTTATCATGGAGCTACTCCTGCTGACTATGTCTATTTCACGGCTAGACTTCTTATAGAAAGGAAGAGATACTGCCATGTAGTAGCGGATCACTTCGTCTTTAGATTACCAGGTAACATACTTCATTATAAACAATCAGTTTGAGAACTCTTAATTATTTTTTTGAAATGGTGTAATTAATAAAAATTTTGCCATAGGAACACAGCTGTCAGAACACCATGAAGTTCAGCAAAAGCAAATGTGAAGTTGTGCATCTGGGATGGAGCAATCCCATACGACAGTACCCTGGGTAGAAGGTGGCTTTGCAGGAAAGGACTTTGGCGTTCTAATGGGCAACAAGTTGAGCGTGAGTCAGCATCGTGCCCTTGCAGCAAAGATGATGAACTGCATGCTGAGCTTTTTTTAGCATGAGTGTAGACAGCAGGTTGAGTGAAGAGATTTTTTTTTTTTTTTTTTCCCCCCCCCATGGCTTGGCACCTGTGCAAGCACATCTTGCAATATGGTGTCTGGTTTGGGACTTTACAGTACAAGACAGACATTGACACATTAGAGTGTTCAGTGGATGATGGGGAGCTGGAGCATGCGATGTATGAGGAGAGGCTGAGAGAACTGGATTTGTTTGGTCTGTACCAGGTAGGGGTGGGGGAAGATATTACTGCTGTCTTCAGCAACCTAATGGGAGGGTGCAGAGAAGAGGGAGTCGGACTTCTCACAGGTGCACAGCAGTAGAATGAGAAGTGACAGAGACAAGTTTCAACACAGGAAATCTTGATTAGATGTGTGGAAAAGTATTTTACCACGAGGGTGATCAGACACTTGAACACATTGCTTAGACAAGTTGGGGAATCTCCATCCCTGGAGACTTTCAAAACTCCAGTGGGTGAGGCCCTGAACAGCCTGATCTATTTAGACCTGCTTTCAGTTGGAGGCTGGACTACATTACCTTCAGAGGTCCCTTCCAACCATATAAATCTCTGGTTCTGTGAATGAATTAAGGGTATTCAGGGAAGATGAGCTCAAAGAGCCCAGATAATGTTCTGGGTTGTGTTTTGAAATCTGCACAATAACCTGTGATGGGCAACCCAAATAGATGCTGCTTCTCTTGTGAATCAAACCAGGAAGACTGCCAAAATTTCATCCTAGTACTAAGACTGCCTGATCTTGATTAAATCTTCAGCTTAAATTGGATGCCTTTTCAGGAGATGTTTTAGTTAACCAAAAGTTATTTTGCTCAATGGAGGAGAAATGGTGGGTGTGGAGGGGTGGGCTTCGGGAGTCTGTGGGCTGTTAGACACACTTGGATTAAATGATTTAATGATCCTTCTGTTTTTATGATTATTGAATCTACTATGAATAGCTGTGAGGAATGGCTTGACCTATGAATCTGAATCTCAGGTCCATGCCAGTATGCAATTGCCAGTACATGATCTGATTGCATCCTCTGCATGGGGCACTGCTGTCCTGAATTAACTGCATTTAACTGGTGTGTGCTTGTAAAATGTTGCTGTGCCTCTTAAGAGATGTGTGAGCCTCAAGGAGTCAAACGTGCCTCTCCTTACTGCTTAGTGTTGAAAGATACAGCTTGATAACTTATGGAAGGGAATCTAACCTAACAGGAGACATACAGATATCTGAAGATTGCTATTGAACGTAGCCTAATGCATCTTTCTTTCATGTCGATGCAAAAGGAAATGATTTCATTGTCTCCGTTTGTACTATATTTATACTATGTATGCTTCTGTTGCTTGCATTTTGGAGCAGAAGGATATGAGATATGGTCCTGTGGCTTCTTTTTTCCCCTTTTTCTTTTAGAAACTGGAGGTTAATGATAGGGGAAAAAAAAAACATTTCAGTTGTTTCTGGTTCTTCTAGATCCTTAGCTGTGTAATGCTCAGGAATACTTCGATTTCTCAACGGTTAAGAGAAAATAGTTTCCTAAAGAGTGCAGTGAGGACTGTGCTTTTGCTTGTGTTCTTCTCCATCACTCTTTCCTATAGCATAGGCCATGTTTGCCTCCTAGAGTCATCCCTCTTCAAAAGGCTGCCTGCTGTTTTAGGGGTCTAAGACAATCCCTCTCCTATAAAGTCCCAGAGCAAAGGAGCTGTGGCTTCTTGCCTGTTAAATATACAAGGTGTTGCAAAGTGTCTTGTGGACTAGATGTTCTGCAGATAATACATGCATGGTTACCTACAGTTGTGGAAGGTTGGATTCAACGGTCAAAATGATTCTTCTCTCCCTGTAGTCGTTATGATCAGTCATAGAAAAATGGTGACATCCTTACCATCTTGCTACCAGGTAGCTGACAGCACCTATGTTGTTACAGTCGCTGGGGCTAAGCTAGAGAAATGTATATAGTGCACTTTGAGATAAGTGTTAAATGCATTACTGGGCACTCTCCAAAGGGTTTTCAAACATTGGTGTGGACACAATGTTGTAGACAATAGGAGCAGAGTATGCTGGGGCAAGTCCAGGTTGAACTGTGGAATAAAATTAAGTTTAGACTTCTTGGTATTTGGACAGATTGGCATCCCTTCATGCTCTGGAAGGCTGAAAAACTGTATTTAGATAACTTTGAGAGTTGTTTTGTTGTTTCAAAGTGGAAAAATAAATTCTTGGTCACTTTCATGCAACAGCCAGGTATGACCCCAGTGTTTCTTCTGACTCCTCAATGACCTTTGCCTTGGGTTCAGAATACCCTCTCTGCCCCTTCAGGGCCACTCCACTCTGCTGCTCTAATGGAGCCACGTTTTTCCTCTTTGCTACTGGAGCAGAGGTATTGCTAGTAACATATGATCTGCTGGCTGGGCTATAAGGTACAGCTAAGGATATAAGGCTTATGCTAAAAGCCAAGGGGGAAATAAACCTGAGAAATTTTGTGAAGACTTGAAACCCCCCCACACCACTATTTTGTATTACAATTTTTTGCCTGTATTCTGTCTATATTCTGTTCTTTTTTTTCTGACCTATGCAGTGGATGGACTCATGGTGTTGCTCTATCAGCCTCCCCCCGTTCCCAGTGTGTCCAATGCAGAAAGGAAAACCATCTTCACAGCTTCTGCTTCATTGGAGTCTCTTTTCCTGCTCGGGTCAACCCTTCTTAGGACTGTTTTGTCTCTTTCCTGAGCTCACTGACAGAAGGGGACTTGGAGACAGGCAGCTTCCTACTACGTACATTCCAGAGAACTTTAGTTTGGGAATGTAAAATGTAAAAACCAGCTATTGAAGATCCCACATACAAAGCACCTGAGAGAAATTAAATTACTTTAGGAAAACACTATTTCTTTGCAAATGCTAGTAGATGAAAACTGCTAGTGTCATCAGCAGTCTGCGAGGCAGGCACAGCAGAATATGAGACAGGTGCAATACAGCTTGTGTTCGGTTGTTATGCTTTCAGACAGATCCCAGTTGTGTATAGATATAAATCAGGAGTAATTATATTCACACAAACTACAAAGACTGGTTAGAGATCAGAGTTTAGTTAAGTATAAACTAATGCTATGCTGCCCCATGGTCTCCTTCCCAAGCCCTTACTTTATGCAGGCTGTAAGAGAAGACAGATCTCTGTCTTAACTGTATTGGACTTCTGTCTGTGTGTGTGTATGTAACAAATATGTGATCGTAGTAACAGCTATTCATTTGTTAACCTGAGGTTAAGAAATGAAAATCTGTTACTGAGGGGCAAACTCAACTAGATCTGTTCTGTGTCCTTGTCTGTGGCTGATAAGGTTGTTGGGAAACTTCAAGAAAGAGAAGTATCTTTCCCATACTGTTTAGTCATTTAAAGTTCCCCTTTTTGGTATGCAGTACTCATAAATACTGTATTTAAAATTTATTGAACCAAGCAGACATGATTGATTTCCTGCAAACAGAGGTTTATGCTAGTTGTGTTCTTTCACATTACGCTAGTTGTCTAAATTGATTAGGTATGCACCCATTTGATGCTTGTAAGCAAACTTTTGATGTTCTGCCGTTTCTTGAAGAGCAGTGTCAGTATGACATTTCAAATTTAAGATGATATAAGGAGTTTATATAACTTTACAGTTAAAAGCTTCAGTAAATGAAAAATCTTAACCTAAGATGAATATACCCAATCCAGGCTTGCCAGATACCTTTGTGTGTGAAAGGCCATCAGGGTACTTACAGACTGAACCAGGGAGTCAGTTCCTGCAGTGATGTGTAACACAGAATGCTGCATTTTCTTTGTCATTCTCCTTGTGCACAGACTACTTTTTGTTTGCCGAAGTTAACAAAACAAAAACCCACAACAATTTACTGGTATTTTCTCTTGTTGCACTTTATTAGGACTGTGCTACATTTGAAAAGTAGAGCTTGGGCAAGGAGCCAGTGCCCTGCAGCCAACTTAACAACTCCTTTGAAGGGGCATGTGAAAGATGGCATAGTGCTTGCCAGCTTTTTCCAATTTCGTTCTGATTGTGAGATAGCACCTGACTTTACTGTGATAAAAAGCCACTGAAACCCCTAAATCTTCAACTTTTTAGACCAAAATTTATACGTAGGACTTAATGCTTCAGTCCCTCTACAATCATCTTTGATTTTGGGTTACAGGTTATTATATAAAATAAATTTTAGCTGTTGTGTTCTGTATTGGAAATCTGTACTCAATGGTAGTATGAATTAACATTTTCTGAATTAATACTTTCTTACCCTACAGGTTTTAAAATATTACTTGATGTACATGGAGTTATGCATGGACCAAAAGAAGAATGTGTCAGTGCTCTGAAGAAGGGCTATCTGATAGCTATTGCCCCAGGTGGAGTTCGGGAAGCACTCTTTAGTGATGAAATGTATACTATAATCTGGGGTAATCGGAAGGGCTTTGCTCAAGTGGCCATTGATGCAAAAGTGGTAAGTATGACAGATCACAGAAGAGAAGCAAGGAATGCTGACTTACTAGTACTTTCTTCTAGGGAAAGCTGTTTGGATTATCATATATTTGGTGTGACATTGCTGAGTAGCGTGAGTATGGTCTATTTGCTCTCATAACTACATTTCAAGTCTCTTGTCGCTTTTGATAAGGTGGCTTTGGAGTCAGCTAAGAATAGTGTCGTCAGGAAATCCAGAGTTTAAAGGAATGAGAGGTGAGGTCCAGGACGGTTTCTACATTACAAGCCTGTGCTCTTTTACATGTACCTGGTCAGGATTGTGATGGTGTAACCCCTGACCAGAATGGTTGGAAAGCAACATGAACATTTGTTTCCCCTGTCACTGAAGTATACCGTGACCCAGCACAGTATGGATTCACTGGCGCTACATCCTGTAGTGGCATTTTATGGTAGTAAGGGATGTCTAGGGCATGCAGCAGTGGTAGCAGATGCTGTTCGCTAGTGTGAGCTGTCTCTTCAATTCTAATATGTAGCATTGCACTTGATCAGCAGGCAGATACTTATTCATATGGGACCAGTTGTGAAAGGCACATAAGTGTATGAATAGTTGAATTATACCTATTTTAATAAGCGTTTCAGAGTCCTTCTCATTCTATATTGGTACTTGAAAGATGTGTGCATATGTCTGTAGGTCTGCATATATCTAATCTGAAAGGAAGTCTCACACCAAGGGTTTTATAGTTAGGTACTGTCAAAGATAAAATTTCTGGATTTTACACAGAAATAGAATACTTTTAAGACCCAATTTTAAGTGTGTGTCACTTTTCTCAGGAGAAAAATAACATTGTTCAAACAGGCTATTTTCAACAGATTTACATTTTACTAATGTATTATAATACCACACGAAAGACCATCCTTGGGATTCAACTATGGTTGTACTAGTTATTTTACTGAATGTGTGTTCAGTTCCCTTTATGCACTCGCAAAGGTCTTGCAGCTTTATCTCCCCCTAAAAAACACCTGAGAGTTGCAGTAGAATAGGAATAGTGTTGGAGGCAGGCTGAAAGTGGGGAAAATATTTAGATTGAAGATGAACTTTAATTCACCTTTAATCATGAACATAACTCCTCATGGAAATTAAAACATCAGAAAAATGTGTCTTAAAACTGGGACCTTCAGCTTGGAGTTGTCTCTTTTCAGTGATTTGTTTGCCAAAATTTTTGTCATATAAACCAACTTGGTACATACAAAAATCTCTACCTCTATGTCAAAAGTAGGATGTTCCAAATAAGATGGTTCTAGCATAAAGAAGTTTGTTACCATTCGGTTTAGGTAACTGCACTTCTTTCTATTCTCTACAGTTATATTGGTTTATTTAGAGACCACCCCGCCCCCCCCCCCCCCCCCAAAAAAAAAACCCCAACAAAAACCCAACAAACAACCCCAAAACCAAACAACCCAACCTGTTTTAAAAGTTTCACTTACTAGCTCATCTCCATGCTTTTTTAAAAAAAAGTTTGAAAGAATCTGAATGTTTGAAAATCCCATAAACAGTTCTGTATTTCTGATGATGCTATACACAGTGAGTGCATACTATAAGATGATAAAAAAATTTCAGGTAGTAGTCAGCCCCCTCCCGGTTCTTGTAAATCTTAAATTGCAAGTTCAAAAACAGCAATAAAAACTTGAAATATGCAACCATTCCAAATATTCATCAGCAGAAATAAACCGTGGACATGTATGGAATATGACACATGATGTGTGAAGCAATACAATTAACATAGCAGAGATGAATCAGGCAAGTTTAGAATCCCAATCCTGTGAATTCTTCCCTGTGAGCATAGCTAAAAATTAGGTAAGAGTTTTAACCACTTAAGTCACAACTGTGCAAACACTGCTAGACAAGGGGAGGCCTAAATGCTCCACAGGTTCTGAAATCTTGGACTGCTTTGAGAAAATGGACTTGCTGAAACAGTAACTCACTGAAATCTCATGGTATTCTCGAGCGGGAAACCTCACGGCAGAAGATTGCGGAAGAACTAAAGAATACTTGTTTTGCTCTCTGTATGTTCTTGTCTGAGAAGCACTTCTGAAATTGATTTGCTTGTTGGGTTTGAGGTAGAAATTTTTAGATAGTGGTATCTTCATTAAATTCTTAATTATGTTTTTTCCCTCCTAGCCCATCATTCCTATGTTTACACAAAATGTTCGAGAAGGCGTTAGGACATTAGGAGGAATAAGTAAGATATTTTCTATTTTTCTGTAGTTTATTTTTCCATATATGTTTAGCCTATCTCTGTAGAAATAATCCCCATATAAATCTGAGATTTGACACAGCCTTGTTTCTGGAGGTTCGCTGTCCCGTAGAGTTCAGAGATGTTATTAAGGTTTAATGTCAGCATTAGATGTGGTATTGGCTTATCTAAGTTACCCTCCACATAAGTGTGCCTTTCACAGAAGCAGTAGAAGAGAGGGAAAAAAAAAAGCCAGAAAAAGGCAAATAGATTTACAGCACTTTTTTCCTCAACTCCAGGTTTTCTGCTGTCTGTTAAGAAGCAAAGCAAATAGGGTTTTGCGACTGACACATAATTTCTTTAAATGTCCTCCTAAAGCTCTGTGCTTACACCTCTACCTGCACTTAAACTTCAGATGGTTTGAAATATATTTTATCTGTAGTTGGTTTAGTATTCAGCACTAAACCACAGGTCCTTATAAACCCCGTCATTTGCCTGCTCTCTTTTCTCATCTCTATGGGTCTTCTAGCTAGCACACAAATAGATGGGTATATGAAGGGTCCACTTGCGGGATGTTTAGATGCCCACATCTCTGCTGATCTGCTAGTGTTAACCCCCTGGTTTTTTATATTTTCCATCTAGCAGAAAGGGCCTGAACAGTCTCCTCCCCACCACATGTTCTGCCTCAAGTATGGCATCATCTGCATCAGAGGACTGCAGGGCAAAGCACTTCTGTCCTCCTCTAATTAAAAGCCAAGGCATCAGATGTAGACGTGCAGAATAATTCACACATTCGTCAAGTTATACAAAAATATACAGCAATTAATTGTCGCTGTGTTCAGGAGGATCTTCTCAACCAAGCAGAAATTGAAGCCCATATCGTTCATGCTACTTGTATTCTAGCAGAGGTGCTACAGGAATTGAGTTCTGTTGATCACTGGAGGTGTTACTCTAGTTTCAGTGGGTTTGGAATATTCTTTATTCTTATAGGTCATGTATAGAAAATTCCACATCTTGGACAGTAAGGATTTTCTTATGCCAACATTTCAGTTAATGGAATTCCTTGTCTAAAATTGAGACACAAAATATTAGTACCCATTCTGCAAGGAATCTGTTCTGAGTGTATTTGGGCTAGATTCTTAGAAGGTGGCATGTGGGGAAGATAATGTGTCCTCTTACAGCTGATCAAAATACCTGTTTTTTCTCTCTTTTCATGTTGTTTCACTGCAACCGGTCTGTGATCTGAAAGAGCAATCCAATGTTTTAGCATGACCGGCCTTTAGGCTAGGCAGATAAGACTGTTTTAGATCCTGTAGACCTCAGTGGGACTGAACAGAACAGTCTTCCAATACTGTTTTTTTTATGCTAACCTGTAAAATTAGCTGGACTGTAACCTGTATTGTGTAGCATTCCCTTCTCCAGAGAGGTAGCTCCTGGATTTTTTTCCTCTTCTTCCTTCTCTTTGCAGCTAGTCTTTGGAGGAGAGATTTCACACCAAGTTAGGGTGGAAACAAGTCTGATGTTAGCATTAACACAGCTTTTAGGAAATGAAAGTCAAGGGTAGACTAGCACTTGAGATGACACACTCTTTGAGAATCTGGGTCAGGGGCTGGATTACTTGACAAGCCAGTTTCAGTTTTAAGATATACTGGGGAAAAAAACTTTACAGAATAATCAGTGTCTCTCCTCTTTTTTTTTTTTTTTTTTTTCCCCCTCTCCTCCTCACCCTTCCTTTTCCTTCTCCTGCTTTCCTCCTTTCCCCTAAATCTTTTCACATTAGAAATACTTAGGTCACTATATGAACGTATTAGATTGCCAATAGTTCCTCTGTACGGTGGATTTCCAGTCAAGCTTCGTACATTTATTGGAGAGCCCATTCCGTATGAACCAAATATAACTGCTGAAGAACTCACTGCAAAGGTAAGATAGATATGCATATACATATTTAAAATATTGACTGTTGTGACAGAAAACACTGGAATATTCTTGTCAAGTAATTTCTGCCTTGGAGCTAGTTACAGAAGTTGGTGGAATCATGGTAAGCTTTGGACTAGCCTAACTCTGAACGCCCTTCTTAAATGCTATCTTTATTACCACGCCTTGCAGATGTTCTAGGCCTTTTAAAGTCAATACTGCACCCTATATTTGCTTCAAGAAACAACTTTAGGGACTGGAGAAGTTCAGTCAGATAAGACTGCTCTGAGTTGATAAAGACTTAAGTACTTCACCCAGAGAAAATGTTCTGATTCTTGGCCTTTTCAGAAACATACTGCTGAAGTCTGTCAAATAGAGCAAACCTGTGTTCATAAACTGTTGAAATTCAATACAATAAAAAAATTAAGGTAAACCATTTCGCTGTATAGTGTGTTTCCATTTCTATTTCCTCCAACTTCTCACCCAACAAAATTAACTTTTGAACATTCCCCTAGTTCAGATTTAGGTGGCTTATAGAAAAGATTGTCAGGTTCTCATGTTCATTCAGTTTATTAATAGATTTCACAGTGCACAGACTTAGAACAGTTAAGTGATGGAGCAGTCAGACGGAGGGGGCTGAAATGGCCATTTTTTAAAGGTCCACAGATGGTAACTTTTAGCATTCAGAAAACTTTGAGAGAAAGAGATTTTTCTTCTTGACCATGCAGGTGTCTCACCTCATCTGATTACTCTGTGATTAGATCTCTGCAAAATGACATCTTAAAATGTTTATCTCCATTATTTTATGCCCTGGTTATGGAAAACTGATTGTTTCTTCTGGGAGTTCAGTATGACAGGACTTCAGAACTGTTTGCTTTCAGGAGAGAATGTATGCTTAAACGACTTTAAAACATGATTTGGCATCTTTACCTTTATGCCAACCCTCGCTTGTTTCTGACTTAAGTGCAAATTCTGCTAGATAAGGCACCTAGATTGTGAATCCCTTAGGCTTCTGGTTAGTGATTTTGAACTTGTATCTCATGTTTCAGGCTATGGCACAGTATGCATTTTCCCATTATGTGTCGAAGAAAATTAAGCACCAATTTTTGACCTAATGGAAATTTTAGATCTGTAGAGACACTTAGGACCTGATCTATAAAGAGATGTGGGCAGGAACCTTTGCCTAGGACTTAACAATTGATCATATACTTCATAAAAACAGTGGGAGCTTGTACCAAGAATCAGTTTTCTCCTTGCTGACCACTGGTTTACAAAGACAAATAGTTCTCTGTTCTGTCTCTAGCCTTAAGAATTCAGTAGTCTGTGCTTCTCTAGGCAGATTAGGAAGGTTACAGCATGTACTCACCATAGCTTTTGGATGTTGCCCTGGTTTTGAATGTTCCCCGTAGAGCTTTTATCTAATTAGAATAGCTGCTATTACCTTCTTGGCCTGCTATGTTTTGGACTGAAAGTAAACACTGCTGTCACATGCAGTTATTGTAGGTGTGGTTTAAGCATATGCTTTACAGGACCAGTTCCTTCAGAGGACTTGGGTGCAGGGATAGCTACTTTGTAGAAGCCAAATGTGCTGAGACACAAATTGTGTTTCCTGTGCTGCTAATAAGCAGGTGTAGAAGCAATGTTCTTGCATACTGGAAGTGTTACAGATGCAAACCTGGGCATAGGCAGAAGTGCCTGAGTTGTAGTACAGCACACAGGTGCTGACATGTTTTATAGATCTAGGTCTCTTCATTAATTTACTCCATTGTCATTTTACTATTGCGTATCACTAATAGAGCTTGTAAGCACAGCTACCAGGGATAAAAGATGGTTTGTTGGTCTGTTTCTTGGCAGTGATTCCGCAAACACATCTTGTGGGCTTAAATATGGAAAAATAGTGTTTGGAACTTGCAGTAGTTTGTGACATTTGACAGGATAAAAAAAGAGCTTAGAAATTGTGTTAATGTATGAACAATATAAAGATGACTTAATCTGACAAAAAACTTTTCTCTTTCCTTACAGACAAAAGCAGCACTCCAAGCTCTAATAGAAAAACATCAGAAAATACCAGGAAATATATTTAGGGCTTTAATGGAACGATTTCAAACACAAAAGAAAGAAGATTAAGGTCTTCTGAATAAAATACTATTTAGGTATAATATTCTTAGTTATATTTGTAACTTATTCATTCTTCTAATAATAGGTTTTAAATTCTGCCCTAATGATACTGCTGTATAATTGAAGATACAAGACACTCCCTTCCCCTTCCTCCTATCCAGTATCAAGCTCAGGAACCCAAACTGCAAATCATTTATAATGGAGCAAAGTTTAGTTTGTGATAAATGCATTCCTACCTTGAAAGTGGTTGGTGGTTGTGTGTGTGTGTGTTTTGGTTTTTTTTTAATGGCAGCGCTGTGACTCTTTATGTATGTGGTCTCTTGTCCTCTTTTTGTTTTGTTTTGTTTTTTTTTGTGTGTCGTTCCCCTACTCCCTCCCTCCAGGTTGCTCTTTAACCTGAATGTTAGACCTGCTGAAGAGCTAGAGTCTTACTGTCTTGATCATAATCACTGTAACTAGGTTTCGCAGGCCAGATTAATGCCATACAGCATTTATAAAATCTTTCTTCAGGTTGTCACTCTAGTGCTGTTGGAAAACAGTCAACTTTCTATGGTCTGTAGAACCACAAAACCTATGGTGGAAAGTGTTTAGTTTTACTGGGTGAGCTCAGAAAGAGTTTGGAGGGGTGAGAGTGGATTAGAGAACTGCAGTGAACCAAATAAATTTGTTACTGGAAACCACTCCGATGCAGTGAACGAGAACCCTACAGCACAGGTGCTGTTCCAAGCCGAGCCACATTGGATATCGGGCCTTGGGTAGAGAGCTGTCCTGTATACTTCTCAGTGAATCTGCAAATTCTCCTTTGGAAGTATGAGCCAAGCATTTAAACTTTAAGAAATGGAAATGAGACTACTGTTTAGTAACATGAGCTTATAAAGCTTTCTTTTGAAGGAAAGAAAGAATTAGCACAAAATTCCTTTTAAGAGTAGTAGTTCTTTTGAAAAACAGGATATACGTTCCCAAATACCCTTTGAGTCTAGTATATGCAAACTGTTATATATATATAAACTGTTAAACATGCATATTCTTTAAACACAGATATTCACATAAGTTATTAAATCAGGGTTGAGAGGCAAATCCTATATATTTTTCTTAAGTGAAAACAATTGAATGAACAGGAAAGAATTGCAGGCTTGAGCTTTTGTGCACTTACAGTAAATTATACTTTTTCTGAACTAAAGCCTATGCTTTTATTGTCCAAACAGGAAATATTTGAAATATTCTGTCTGATTACCAGCAAGTTTAATCTCCAGTTCTTAAGTTAACATCTGGGTACTCTTCAGTTTTGGGATGAGGACAAATTCCTTAAGACAAAAGAGTTTTTTGCCATATTACATTGTCTCCTTTCAATATTGTTGGGGTTTGACCTTTCCTTAAAAGAAAAAACAAAAACAACAGCCCCCCTGCCAACTTTTGAAAGTTCACTTGTATTCAGTTTAGTATCCATTCCTCCCACTATTTAAGCACGTGCTTTGCTTTATACTAGTGAAACTATATAAGTGCATGTGGATGATGCCCTGTGTTAGAAAAATACCACTTTATGGGAAGGAGTCTATAAATTATGGTTTGCAAAAAGCTTGCTTACTTCATGATGTTACTTTATATCAAAAGGATTTTATGTGATGTTGAATTAAATTTTTTAAAGCTTGAGGAAGAATTATGTTATGTAAAAGCAAATGACCATTCTGAAGTTCTTTAAATGACTTGGGTTTTATTTGAAGGCACAATTGTATTCTTTTAATTTATCAGAACGTTTTTAAAAATATTGTGTTAACACAGTATGTCATTAAAAGTGATAATGCCAAATTCCAGCATCAGAGTATAACTTAAGTATGACTTTGTTTTTACTGGCCATCTTGAGGAAAATGTGTATTACTTTATATAATGAAATTCTCAAAGGCAGCTGAACATATTTTGTGTTGAGGTTGCATATATGTAAAAGAAAACTCAGTCTAAAAGGCTCTGTTAGACAACAACAGACAAGTGCGATCTGAGATTTTGTAAAATTTATTTTAATAATGTTGGCTGTTTGATGCAGTTTTGTCCCTGTAAGTATTGAAAGATGAGTATAAAAAAATGAAGGGCAGTATTGGTACTCTTTAAGTGTTCATATTTGTATAGGCCTTTCATATTTATTACTATATATAAAAAATGTATAAAAGACCTTTTTTTTTTTTTTTTGATAAAATGAATTTGAATAAAATTGACAACTGGAATAGGCTTCTGAAGTTTTGCATTGTGTGTGAACTAAATGAAATTATACATGGCCTGCCCTGCTGAACCTTCAGTGGTTTTGAACAGCACGTAGTACCCTCGAGAAGCTCTTATTGCTGAGTGTCTGAATAGGGGTGGAAGGATCAAAGCCCCCAAAGGAATGAATTAAAGGAAAAATAATTTAGACAACAGTGGAGTAAAAGATAAAAGTCACATAATCAAGTGACTTTTCATAGTTGTAATCAGTGCTGCAGGAGGCCTTCGCAGGCACTGCAATAAGATTCCACAATATGTCATAAATACTGACTGGTAAGGTTTATTGTTAAATATTTGGGGTGCGAGTTACCTACTTCATTTTGTTGAAAAAGGGAGCAGACCTGCAGACTCTCGCAAGTAAGGTTATAGACCAGGCTCTTTCCTTTCAGCTGCTTTGGTTTACTGTGGGTCAGGCAGAAGTATTTAAAGGAAAGTTTAGCAACAGCAGACTAGACCGCTGATTGCCTGGTTGGCCTTTGGATATGCTGAAGATGCTCCAGTTTTCTCTATACAAACAGCATAACCAGGATATGCATTTTTAGGTTGTTCGGAGGTAGAAACAGACTGACTGCTGTACTAACAGGTATTTGTCATTATCTCTCGGCAAGACCCAAAACTCCTACTGGCCAATTTACTGTCCTCTTGTGTAACAGCAGAGCTCAGTCTGAACATCTATTATTAGGATACTTCCATGTGAAGTTAATCACTGCAAATACAAGGTAGAGCAGTTAATCAGCATTGTCAACACAATTGTGTGATTCATCTGGTCTTGGGTTTGCTGTAAAAGTATACCGGTAAGTTGCTCCATCCTATTACTCCGTAAAGAAAGATAGAGCTATGGTGACAGTGTGCTAGCTCTACAGTGCTTAATCCTTATTAAGCCTGTCATAGAGGCTAGACTGCTTTTTTTTGTGTTATATTTGCACCAAAAAAATTACGGTACCAAAAGTAAACATGGAAGTGCCTGGAATTGCTACTTGAGTGTAGTAGCACAGAAAATATATGTTAAGCAAGATAATCCTCCAAAACATGTCTGCTGAAACTTCACAAGGCAATATGATGTCACTTTCTTAGTTCTATTCACTTCATGTCTGTGAAGGTCCTTGCCAGTGACAAAGATACTGTGTTTCTACAAAACGGGTCAGTGATGCTAATGCATTTTTGTATATATATATATATTTTTTTTTTTTTTTGGATTCAGAACTAGCCAAAATGAATGGTAGTCTCAACACAAATCACAAAGATGGTCAGAGGGCTGAAGCAGCTGCCCTGTGAGGACAGGCTGAGAAACTTGGGGTTCAGCCGGGAGAAGAGAAGGCTCTGGGGAGATGTTACAGCAGCCTTCCAGCGCCTAAAAAGGGTTCTACAAGAAAGCTGGAGAGGGACTTTTTACAATGGCATGTAGTGATAGGACAAGGGGGAATGGCTTTAAAGTAAAAGAGGGTAGATTTACACTAGATATCAGGAAGAAATTCTTTACTATGAGGGTGGTGAGGCACTGGGCCAGGTTTCCCAGAGCAGCTGTGGATGCCCCGTGCCTGGAAGTGTTCAAGGCCAGGCTGGATGGGGCTTTGAGCAACCTGGTCTAGTGGGAGGTTTCCCTGCTTATGGCAGGGGGGTTGGAACTAGGTGATCTTCAAGGTCCCTTCCAACTCAAATGATTCTATGACACTTTTCTCAGCATGGGTTATTTGCAGTATTTGCTTGTCTGGTTTTTTTGTTTGAGTAATTTTGTTTTGCACAGATGGTTGCAAATTTACCACTTACTGCCTCGAATTTTGTCACAGCATATACTGAGTGCATACCATATGTTGCTTCCTGAAACATTTAAAAATTGTTATAATGATCTCTTCATGTTAGAAAATAGGTCACAAAAGTGTAATAAACTGTTGAACTGTAGGGAGAATTTTTTAAAAAACAAAAGCGTTTGCTCGCACTTCTTGCTTTTGCGTGTGTGTCTGAAACATTACAAAAATGTAAGATGCCATTTGGAATTAACATCAGGCTGCATATATAAGGCAGACCCAATATTTTTTCCCCACCACGGAGCTGAGTTGGCTGTTGTAGAGCAGATCCTATTCCACCAGGCCTTGTGTTGCAGCCATCACATGAGAAAAAGCCCACCACTCCCTGCTGTCCATACTAGTTACTATAATGAGAGAGCGCAGCATGATTCTTCAGATCACCTTTGGCTCCTGTTTTCTAGCTAAAACCGCTGCATGATCTGGAAACATGAGATGCCAAAGTTCTAGCAAGAGACGGGGTGTGAGGGTGTATTGTATTATTTAGAGAAGATCATAAAAGTAAAAAAAAAAAAAAAAAGGCAAGAAACGGAACCATTTTTACCTAATTCCTTTTAATGGGAAACAGAACGTGCCAAACATCAAGGAAGATAGGAATTCACAATTTTGGGTCGTCTTTACAGGGAATTTGTGGCATATCATTTGGGATGAGTCCTATTACAGTTGTGACTGATATTCATATATTCCAGACTTGGGTTTGCTTTTCTTCCAGAGGTGTTTCTTATGGTCAGGTGTATGCTCTGCTCAGAGCAGCTCCAGTCTTTCCTTCAGTTATTTATTAAGTGGGAACAGAAATGGAGACCCCAATGTACATTTGTTAGTTCTCTTTTTGGTTTATTTGAAGTCTACCAAAGGTACCTAGAAACATTTCTGGGCCCCTATTTCAACTGCTGTGATGGAGCTGCCAGCTCTCCAATCACTTCTTTACTCCTTAATTTTACTTTACTTGAGATTTCTCCTTACCATGTAAAAACCACTCTCCTGAGCTCCACCAAAAAGTTTGAAGTGTCCTGTCTATTCAGAAATGGATTAATTTTCTTAACTAGCAGGCACAGCAGTTGCAGGCTTGCTTGGTTAATGTTTATTACCGTAGATTTTTACGTTCCAGACAATTTTTGGCATCTTGATCCTGCTTTGTGACAACAAGGTTGAAGGAAAAGGTCTGACTGCAACTTGGCTTAGTTTCTGAATGCATTAATGAAAATATAAACCAAGCCCTGCAGCTGAAACAAGCACACTCAAACCCCAGACTAGTTTTGGAATCCTTATTCTGGGCAATCGGGTCACATTTATAGAAACAAAACTTCCTGACTCCTTTTTCTCCTTGCAAAACCTGGCACCAGCACAGGAGCATAGCAGTAATGATGGCATTTCCAGGACCAAAGTTACCAGCTGAGCCACAGCAGGGGTGCTTGTTTGGGAGGAGCAGCCTCAGGAGAAGATCTCAGCAGCCCTTGCAGCCTGCCTGGAGCAACCCATAAGCCAGTAGACTGTAGTGGAAGATATCTAGTAGTCAATGCTGCGTTGGGCTTGCTTGTCAGGCAGCAGCACATCAAGGGTTGTGATTTCCCCTCAAAAGTAAGCTAGCAGCCATGCTTGCTATCCATTTCCTCTCTCCATCACTGCATTGGTCTATATCGTTTCCTGAAGACTCCCCTGGCTCCCCATGTTGATACCCGGGGTCATTCAGGCAAGGCTTGAATCACAGTAAAGCTTTGCCTTTGCAGGCGGCGAAGCGAGCCTGAGCCCCCGGCAGATGCAGCGCTGAGGTTCGCCCTGCAGCAGGCATGTGTGGCACGGCAGAGCAGGCAGGGGAAGGGGCAGCAGCCAGGCTCACACAGCCACCCCGTTTGTAGTGCCTCAAGTGCCCTGAAACACCTTGATCAGCCCAAGGCTGGCTCAGGTGTGTTGAGACAGACACAAGAAGTTACAGCTGAGGAGTTAATGTGGCTAAGTTCTGGTCTTCATGCGCATCCCACCACCACCACCTTTAAGATCCCCACAGAGATGAAACCTTGTAAGGGAAGACTGCTGTTCTAACAGGTGAGAAAGGTTTATATAAAGAGCCTGTGGTATTTTTCTGCCATATGTACAGTATCCACAAATACCATTTCTGGGAGGCAATAAACTTTCTGCATAGCAGCTATAATAAATGAAGCAACAGACACTCTTACGCTATGCAATTTATTCTGCCCTTCTGGTGCAGCAACCAGGTCAATACGTAGATCTGAAGTTGTGCTGAAAACGACACTTTCAAGTTGCTTTGGTTACTCCATGCCCAGTGCCTCATTTGCAAAGCTCTCTTCATAAGCCAGTGGATGTACAGCTTGACAAGCAGTTAAAATCGGAGGATGGCTTTTGTTGCTTCTGCAGCAGGGTGAGCCAGGAGAGCCTGGCACGTGGGCAGCTAAGCACCCGCGACTGCCCAAAAACACACTTCAGGGAGCAAAGGGAGTAGAGAGATGACCTAAAAAGGCAGCCAGAAGATCTCAGCTGTTGGAATGCATTAATCTGTCTTACTTTAGTTTCTTAACTCTTAACATCTTCTGACCATTAACGGCTGCGGGACCAGATACTGTCTGACTTTATTATTTACACAGCAGCATAGGTATGTGTATGCATGTGCATGCGTGATGCCCTGTTTCTTCAGTATAAACAGGAGCATGGAACCTACTTTAGCTGCTGTTGCAAGGCAAATAGCAGACCTTATTATTCAATCCACCTGAGCTTTGCAAATGTCAAGATGATATCGCTCATGCTGGCTTTGTCATCATGCTTAATCATTTTTTATTAGCTAGTGAACCAAGTAGTTTCTGTAGATGTGCTGATTTCTAACAGATCGCCTCTTCAAACTGTGCAGCCAAACACGGATAGCAAGCAAATAATGATTTCTGGAGCCCAAGCGCCTAATTTTAATGCAGATTTCAGTAAGTGTAGGAACTATACTATACTATTCTATAGGAATATTTTAATCAATGAGGAATTGGCCCGTCTCTGAGGATTTGAGCCCCATTTCCAATGTGTAAAATAGGAGACAGCATCCGTGTTAGCAGTGTGCTCACATAGGGTCAAATAAAGCCAGAAGCACTCAGGTTCCAGAATAGTGCTGTCACCTCAACAAATACTTGCAACACCAATATTCCCGAGCTCTAGAGTGAAACACAGAGGATAGCAGGTCTGACAACGAGGGAAACAGATATGCTCAAATATAAAGGTGCAATTTCACCTGTAGAGGAGGCAACTCCTGAGAAAGACTGACACTGGGGCTGTCCTTCAGAAGCTTTACTTCTTTGGCAAGCTGTCCATTTTCAACAGTCCCTCCACCCTTCCAGGCAGCACTCCAGGCAAGAGACAGCAGTGGAGACAGGTAGTCAAAGGAAAACACATGAGCCTGTAGTGTTGGCTCTTTTGGGACAGAATGAAGACCTGCTTCCATCAAATTTAATCAGATTTAATACCCAGCTGCTGGGAACAGCTACAGTTTTGCAACTGGGGAGAGGAGATGAGGTTTGGCAGAGCACAGGTAGGCTGCATAGGGAGAAGGTGGTGGTGATTCACCCCAATATGAATGTGCCATTGTTGGGGTGGGGCAAAGTCAATTTTAAGAGGTGCAGCAAGTGTTGGCAGCTGCATGAAATAAATGAATAAATCAATTGAAAAAAACATGACTGGCTCTAGGTAATTTCTGTGTCCATGACCCAAGTTTCCCTTCCTGGCACCCCATATTGCTCTGTGTGTGTGCTGGGTTTACTTTATATTTCAGCAGAAAAGCTGAAGGTGTATTTCTCCTGCTTGCTTTACAACAGCCTATCTGGAATGGAAATGTTTGATCCTGCACAGTGTGCTGGGCTGTTGCCTTGCCACCCCCCCCACCCCCCCCACCCCCCCATTACATACGTAATGCTCCATTGTTTAGTGAGCAGTGCTGCCCCATTACAACCATCCTAATAAAAATTCACCAATTTTAGCTGCTGTCAGCACAGAGATGGGTTAATATCTAGCAAGGCATGTTGTCTTAAGTTAGAAAAACTGTCAAAATGCCAGATAGGTCAGTGTGGCTCAGATAGTGCAGTTACTGCCTTTTTTAAGATGGAAGGAAACCTTTTTTTAGATGCCTGATCCCAAAAAGACACTTGCCCTGGCCAGCCTGAAAGCAAGCCATGCCTGCCTGCCTTTAGGAGTTAGGTCTGCTCATTTCACACTTACAGATGCCACAATACATCGCATGGAAAAACCCAGACATTGCATCACCTCTGCTGGCATCTGAGGGCAAGTGAAGGAAGGATCCTTACACAGGGAAGTTTATGGCATGAAAAGAGATGGTTTGCTAACATTCTGGCCTGCATTCTTTGATTTTTTTTCCCCAGGCATGTTGGTTGGAAGTTTGCAGCCAGTGTTTCCAATGTCAGAAACAGTAAGGGCATGGAGAATTCAAAAGTGTTGCTGCCCTGACACAAGGGGAAAGCCACATTGCCGAAGCAGAGGTTATTCCTTTGAACACTTCAGCTGAGCCTCTCTGAGCATTCACACCAAATACTGCATCCACACCCTAACAGCTTGCAGGAAGAGCTCAGCTCAGTGCTGTGTACCGTCTAAGACAGCAGCAATGCAAGGTGGCACGTAGGGAGCAAGTTATTCATGCAACCTGATGTTGGTCTGAAAAAGCCAGTATGAAACGGTCCTCTTTGCAGCCTCTGCTTAAATTCAGATGTGTGGGACCTGGAAAGTGCCAGGACATGGGGCACTGCCCTGTGATAGATAAAAGCTGAGCTCTGGCAAGGCAGCAGCTGATGGTCCCCGACTCCATTACACACTCTCCCTACCCTGTCTGACTGGCTGTATCTCCTTGCTGGCTCTGCCTGCTCCTGCTACACAATCTGATCTGTACACTTACACCCTGACACCTAGGCACCAGAGCCTTTGTATATTTGTACCGGGCAGTTGCAAGATAAATAACAGAAAGATCCTGAGCCCAGAAGCTTCTCCACTTTCTTCCCCATACACCAGCTGCCTTCATAAGAGGCAGAGCATCTCCCTTGAGATCCGGCTTCCTGTCTGAATTCGAATGACACCTCTTTAGTACTTCTTTTGAATCGAGGTAGTAGATAATGCAGAGCAAATTACTGTTTCTGATAACTCAGGTCTCAGAGAAATGTCAGATAAACTCTTCAAGGCAAACTGTAATGAATACAAGACTTTTATGTTCTTCCAAGATTTTTTGTTTTTCTCTAAGGCTGCCCTGTTTTTTCTTCCTCTTCCTTTAGGAAATATGAGAGCTATGATCTCAAAAGATGTTGTACGTGTGCACACAAGAAAAAGTACTCCAAAGGATAAAAGTGCAACCAAATACTTTCCCTTCTTATTCTAATTCTCCTTCAGGCAGAAATAGAAAGAAAATATGCCATCTCTATGCACAGTCAGGAGCATCCTGTGGCATAGGCAGTGAGTGAAAATGAATTCTCTGTGCAAGAAAAGTTAATTAAAGCAAAGGTTTTATGAGATCTGTACTCAAAACAATATTAAAAGAAGTTGAATTTAAAATTGATGTTTCTCATGTCCTACTTGCACATGCCATCAGGGGAATGGCATACCTGATTGGAAATACAGTGCGGTGCCTTTTCAGCCACCACTCGGGGAGGAGATGTGCCATACTGGATCAGATCGTTAACCCATATCTCCATCTAAATCAAGGCATGCACTGGTGAGAGCTGCAAATTCCTGCCAGACAGCTTATCCTTGTGCAATTCTATTGGGCTGCATGGTGGGTGAGACGAATCCAGACCAAGCGGCAATTTCCCTGTGCTGAGCGTGAGGCACAAGAAACTTTTAAATGAGCAGAAGCCACAGATGACATCATGTAGGTGGCTGGGTAACGGATCAGGCAGGAGCAGAAACAGTCCTTTTGGTTCCCCGCTCCCCAGCCTGCAGTTTAAAGTCTCACTGCAGTGAGGAAAAGCAAAAGGTGTGTCAGAGGTCCAACTGAGCTCTGAGAATGAATTCTGAGGACCACACTCCTTGGATCCCCAAATTTCCAAGAACATTTCTGATTTAATTGCATATTTTCTGAAGACGTCTGATTCTAGCAATCCATGCATGGAAATCAAAGACAGAAGTTTCACTCTAATTGTTTCTGCAACAAAGCTTCACAGAGGTGCTCTACAGGCAAGGTAAATTAATTGTATATGCTAGATAATACACCATTGCATTGAAATCCTGTCCCATTAGGGTGTGGAAGAAGCTGTTATCAATGCAATCTCATGTCTTACCTGAACAGTTTGGGACAAGACGATGCGCCCAAATGTAAAATACTGCTAGCTACATAAATAAAATACAGTTGGATAATTATAACTTTAGAGATCAGATGAATCAGAGAAGCAGAAGCCCATCTAAAGGTTAAACTTGATTCATTATTAGTTACAAGTCACACATAGGAGTTCATGTCACTTTAAAGAAAGGTGTAAGCATGAGGCATGTTTACCCTTGATTGCCAATAATGTTCTGCCTGCTAACCATTGGGGCAGAGAGCAGAGAGCTGTAACCTCTGTGTGAGCACAGGTGCTTCTCACAGGAGGCAAACCAGCCCATTTCTGCCTTCACACCATAACATGAAACTTAAGCTTCAACCTTATTTTTCCTTTACAAACACAGACTGCACTGTGTATGTTGCTCACATGGGTATGATATTTGGAGATGCTCATTAAGGCATGCTATATGCTTTATACGATAGCAGAGTTTAAGCACATGGCAGTTATTTGCATTCCTCAGAAATGGTGAATGCTCTAGGATATTATGGCCCAGCTAAGGCAGAGTCTTCTTATTTTGAGTTGTTGGGGTTTTTTTAAAATTATTATTTTAAAATATGGGCTAGGTGGAGTCACGCACAAAAGTCAAATTCCAAGTCAGCACGACAGATCCTGGGGTGAACCTGTAGGCAGAAGATGGCACAGGGTACCCAAGAAAACACTGAGCAGTCAGAGGAGTTGAGAGGTGGGTTAATTTTCATGCTTCTATCAGGATTTTGTTAGGACATTCCTCAAGCTGTTAGACCTCTGATGAAACGCCACACAACTGTAACATAACCACACAGCTCCTCTCCCACTGCTGCACCAACACAGTCGGCTGAAGTCAAAATCAACAGGAAAAGGTGACCGCGTTTGAAATGGAAACTCAAACATAACAGATGGCAAGCACAGCCCAAAGCAAAAACAAATACCCAAAGGAAAACACAAAACCAAATATCAGAGACAAATGGGCATTTAAAATAAATGAGCAAACACACACAAAAAGAAAATGCCTTAAAGGGAGGATCTTGGAAGAGTTACAAAATCATCAGACGAGAAAAAAAGATCAGTAGGGACAAACATGCAATGAGGAAGGGCTGAGTTTCATAATGCTGCTTGCTCAGTCTGAAGGAGCCTCCAGGTGTTCCCTCGTACTCTTTTGTAACTACAGGTTGTGAAATAGCTGGTTTGCAGAGGGTGGCTAAACTGAGCCTGGTCATGGTGCCTCTTGTATCACACTGGCCTGGGGAAGAGAAACTACATTCATTGCGCTGTAATGGTGGATCCACTGGCATGGCAGAAGGAGTGCATGAAGCTAACAGATGGAATAAAGTAGGGCCAATGCTAGTGGGAATATAGAGGAACTACTAACAGTGACTACTGTCAGAGCCCCACTAGTCACAGATGTTAAAAATGAAGTTAGGTCAGTATCTAAATGTCCTTTGGAGTTTAATGAATTGATCAAAATTCAAATTTGGACTGCTAGAGTCTTTACCAACACTGGAAATTTAGAACTGATATAAGATTAACTTGCTTAATACTATGAGATAGTTTGGAGATTAATTGCAGCAGTCAACAACACCAGTATTAATCCATTAGCTCAATACCAATATTTATAATGGTAACATACTTAACCTTATCCTTCTGTGTTTTGAGACGCTATCAGTGATCTTGCCTTCCATAAACCGGTCTACTGGGTTAATAATTTAAGTCCTATGACCACACGTAGCTGTCACACAGCAGCAGGAAACACCATGTATTATTTGGGTGTGGTCATGGCAGTGTAGTTTATGCTCACGATAGTTAACCAAGAGCCCATTTAAAAATAAATCACTTGGTTACTTGAAGACACAGTAAGCATGAGCATCCCTTTGTCCTCTGTTTTTTTTTGTGTAGCCTCCTGTGAATGAGAAATCTTTCCATCTTGCAAAAACCTGCTGCTTAAGAACAGATGTGAAGTCTGTGTGGCCTCCTAGAGAAGCACGGCCTGGTGTGCTAAGTGGCAGCAAACACATCTAAAGCCACCCCTCCAGTCGTTCTGGCTCTACATCCTCTGGAGCTATGCTTTTGTCAGCAAACTGAGCTGTCCTCCCCTTGCCCAGTGAAAAGAGGTGCAGATGGGCACGTAAGAGTAACACTAATGTAGTTAAAATATGCATTATTGTGTGGACAACACACTTTCCAGCGTACTGTACTTTAGGCTTCACTCAGCCCAAACCTGTGCCAGAGAGTAGGTTTCCAGCCCCTCCTCACATCAAATTCACCCGTGGTTCTATGCTTGACCATGGGTCTGAAATGCTCCCACAGCAAAAATACTATACAATACCAGTGCTTACTTGCCTACTTTCCAGCTTCATTTTTGAAGCCACTGAAAAAAAGCATTTTATACCTGCACAACATTCAGGTTCTCTAACTCCCTTTCCAAGTTTCCCATTGCTGTTGTAGGAAGACAGGGCTCCTTCCCATGCACACAGCTCTCAAAGTGCATTATTAGCAGCATTAAGTCAAGCCTCGTGCTAGCTCCCAAGCTAAGTAAAGTAGGAGGAAAACCCTGCTTGAATGATTTTGCCAAGACACTTGGGGCTTTTACTACCACGTCCCTGTACTTAGGTTTTTTTCATTGGAACTATATGGAACCAGCATGGTTTTTTTCATTGGAACTATAGATATTTCTGTCTTCTTTTAAGGCAGGATAGACAAGAAGTATTCTGAATAAGCACTTTGCAAGCCACTTGCAAACATTTTCTCTCAATCTGTTGTTAAGAATCTAATTAAACTGGCCTTCAGTCTAAAAAGAAACTGCTTTGCTTCTTTCATGCAGAAGGTTTTCATTACAAGCCTCCTGAAGAAAGCTTTTGCCTCAGAGGTTAATAATTTGCCTAAAAACATGCAACATAAATCCCTTCTAGTCCAAGCTAACTAGTCCCACGCTGTTGCAGCTGCTCCCCACCCCCCAGTTAATGTGTCCCATGCAACCCCACATTCGGGTAAAGGAGTAGCAAGCTATGTTAGAGGTCTCCAGCTCCTTTGAGAGACACCTGAATGCAAGGAGAAGATCCTTAGGTGGGGAGTCCTGGCTTCAGAAAGGCTGCCCAAGTGGTCGGCCCAGCCACCCAACTTGCCCAAGATAAGTGTCTCTTTGGAGGTGTGGTACAGTCCAGCTTAGCAGAGAAGATCTAAAATGCTCCTTGTGCTGCTTTTCTGGGGAATGCTCTTTCATCTCACCGCTTATCTACTTATGAGGTCTCATCAAATGATTTTCCAGCATTCAAGATTGCGGCTTTGATGTCTTTGCCCCCTGGTTCACATGATCAGGTGAGAAAATTCTTTAAGAGTGTGTTTCTATTACTTGCCTTTTGGTTTCCAAGCCGTTGGTGGGGAGTCACAAGGGTAACAGGGACTGAGGATTTAGGACTCATTTGAAATAAGACAGGTACCAGCAGCGCTGCTGGGCTGCTGTTCTCTCCATTAAGCTTTGCCAAGCTACAATAACAAACTGCTGCCTTCATACCCTCAGCCAAACAAGATACACATGAAAAACAAAACCTTGAAGAATCTATCAGTCGCATATCGTCCCTACTTGCAGTCAAATTCACTTACCCAAAATCTACACATATATATTCTTTCCTCTCTTCGAACCCACGCCAATTATTTAGTTGTTTGGTGGGGTCTTTTCGCCTTGCTTCCCTTTCTCAGTCACCTGAGGGAGCCCAAGAAGCAGCATTTAAGAAGGAGTGGGAGCATGGCTACAAGACAGAAAGCCTGGGAGATCTGGGCACTGGGCTTCACTGCACAAACTTTGCGTGCTGCTTGGGGTGACATTGCACACACAAATGTGTCAATGGAGTCCAAGAGGGCTATTAAGGACGCTGGAGATGCTGCCAAAGACAGGAATGACTTGTGTAACAATCTAATGATAAAGCATTTGCCCAGGAGGCAGAAGTGGAAGAAACTAAACCCTCCTCAACTCAAGCAGGGTTGAACACAGTAAGATCAAGAAAGCAGCGGCATCTTCCCTTGAGTTTTTCCTAGTTATTGGGCTCAGGACAAGGCTTGGGTGAGTCTCAGATCTCTCTCCTCCACTGCTCAACGGGGATCATGGAACAGCCATGCTTTCTGTAGTCTGAAGGGAGAATAAAGCAATGAAGCACCTTCTTCTGTCCCCTGTGAGCAGGGCCCTTCTCACATGTAGGAGGAGTCCTAGGTTTCTGCACTCCCCCAACAACCCTGAGAGCAGAGCCCAGAAATTCCCTTTTCTGGCGGTGAAGTCAGGCTCCAGTTGCTTCTCCCTTCCTTGGTGCCATGGACTGGCTGGGGAAGGTGGCCCCGCATAAGGTTGTGCAAGTCCCAGGTCAAATCTTCTCCCAATCCCAGAGGTAGCCTGGGAGCCACTTGCAACACTCCTGTGCTCAGGTATGGGAGCTCCTGTGATAGTACTGCCCAGAATCATGGAACAAGTAATGGTGGAAAGGATCTCTGGAAGCCATCTGTCCCAAAGAATTGTCCAGGCTGAGCCAACTTTTATCTTGCTTGGTAATAATTTCAGAAGCTGAAAAGTTAGCATCTTTTTGCCCATCTACCAGAATAAAAGTTTTAAAAAAGACTCCAGAGTCATGGTAAAATGACCACAGTGTACTTTATTTAATGATTTTGGTACCTTGTGTTGCAATAAAATAAAAAAAATCTACAAAATCCAAATATATAAAATTTCAAGTTTTCCTTTTAAGTTTTACAAGAAAAATCAAGTTGTAACCAAGGAAATTTGTTAGTATGAAGCACTACTTTCAACTTCGTTTCATCACAAATTGCAACTTACTTAACAGACCAAAAGAACTATGGTACTGCAGTACATCAAATACTTCACACACTGTGTTCTTTACTATAGCACATGTAACCCCTGTCGCGGGAGGCAGCGGTCTCTAGCCAATAAAGACACACTTCACAATCTGAACTCTAAAGGAATGTTTGTATACATGGATTCAGAATATATATATTTACAGGAAGATTTCTTTTTTTTTTTAATAACTATTTCGATTCTTCATTTCAAATAAAATACCAAATACATTTTTACAATGTTTACAAGTCAAAGCACAAGTTCTGCAATGATTATCATTCACCTCAAGTCACTGTGCTTGTACTGGAGGGATATCTACACTGATCCATAAACACATATGTGATCTTCCATCACTTTATTTCCGCAACGGTGACTAAGGAGTATAAGCACAGTAACAATTATTTTAGCACAATCAGTGTATAATGCAACAG
The DNA here is from genome assembly GCF_023634155.1 of Falco peregrinus. Lineage (NCBI taxonomy): Eukaryota > Metazoa > Chordata > Aves > Falconiformes > Falconidae > Falco > Falco peregrinus. Next base: position 48,279,000 of record NC_073723.1, read on the forward strand.
TTTACAACAGAGAACTGAGAAACTATTGGTCCATTCTGTTCAATTTGCTGTTTATCTGCCATTATGTTAGTCTTTGTCACATAAATTGTGTACAAGAGAAGAGTTAAATAACATGACTTGAATAGGAAAGAGCACACATTTTTTAAGGCAAATTAATAAGCAGCTTATGGTGTTTTTTGTTAAACTATACCCCAACAGAACCTAAAAATAAAATGTATGTTCTGCAACTGTCAATAACTATGTCTTCTTAGATTGATCTCCTCTATAAATTGATCAACATGGCTTTGAACCTGGTTATTCAAAATGGAAAGAACACCTCCCCCCAAATCCCCAAATATAGAAAGTGCATGACTTTATATGCGCCAAAGCAAAACAAAAGGCAGCTGAGGTAGTTAGATGTAGAATGTATTTACGAAAAATAACTGAAAAACTAAACCCAGGACATATACAGTAAAAATCCACTCATTTGGATAGATACTAGTTTTGTATGATGCAACAACTTAAAGCAGGAAACTATGATTTCTGAAAAAAAATAATTAGTATTAATACATAGGAATGAACACAGAATATACTATTGGAATTTGAATTTCAAGTATTTGAGTCTATTTGCATGTGCATTTTTTTACAGGCCTTTTATACTGTTAGGAAGTAATTTACTTTTTATCAGGCATCACATGGGATCTGGCCGAGCTCTGGGACTGCAGCTCCTGGAAGGCAGAAATACACTGCGAATGCCTGAAGATGTGCCACCATGTGTGCCCAGAGGCAGCACCATCTCAGCTTGGGTGAACTTCTACACACCCATCCTCCACCGAGGCCACCTGAGAGTCACAGGGTCGGGGATCTTGTGCCTACATCTCCTGGGGACTGTTTAGATAGATGTCCTGGGAGGCTGCCTTGGATGTATCCATACGTCTGGACCTATGCGGAATGTGCCCATGTAGTGGGGATCCCCCACGTGATGTTCCTGCAGAGCCTGTGTGTGCGCACCCAGCCCAGGCATAGACCCCGCGCACCAAGCAGTCCCCAAAGAGAGGATCAGCCTCCACCTTGGACCACAGAGTCACAGCCCAGAACAATTGCATTTCAGCCCTCACGGTGACCTTTTCTCATCTGGAGACAGGGACTGTGTTCGCCCTCCTGCAGACAGGACAGTCACCAAGGAAGTGTTGGCTTGAGTCCACTCAGCCTAAGCAGGGATTTGAGCTCACATCGTGGTCCCAGAGCTCTGGCTAACAGCTCCCGGTGGAGAGGCAGACTCAGCTTTCCCTTCCCATCCTGCCGAGGAAGAGGAACAGGCAGTTTTCTCTACCAAAATGCACAACTTCTGTGTGCAGGTGCGAGAAACAACTTCAGGCTCTGGGAATGAATTTCACAAACAAAGCCTATTTCTAGGAGGCAGATGAACTTAGAGACGTGTTCCTGTCTTCAGCAGCAGCAATCTAGCACCCCATTACTGAACATGCAATGTGCTGGCTCTTCTGAGTCCTACTGTTAGACCTCCCTGCTGATGCTCACAACATGGGTACGTGCAATTTGGTGTCATGAATTCTGCACTAGGCACCTGGCTTGAAGAAAGCACAGCAGGAAGCATCACAAACTGGAATAGTTTTGGTGGTTTGGTTTTGTGGGCTTTTTTTTTAATTGGCCTGTGAAAACATAGGGTTTGTACTTCTGAAATGTGTATGTATGGTCTACATATAATATATGAAAGAGAAAAATGTATTTGTGCCTTTTTTTTTTTTTTTTCTATTAAACAAGGGAATCCTGAAACTCCCCCCTGCCTCGCCTTTTCTTTTTTCTTTCTTTTTTTTTTTTTTTTTTCCTTTTTAACTTTACCTTTTTAAGCTCCCTGTATTTTGATTCTGATTTTCAAAAGTGATGAGTGGTTTTGACCAATTTAAACTCTGGCAGCCCAAAATGTGGAGTCACTGATGTTCACAGTGTGCTGAACCTATGTTCTATGGTGGCAGAACCGCTGGCAATTGCCAATCACACTTGCACATCCTGCACATGGTGGCTTTTAATTTTTCCTGTTCTTGCCACAGAACTAAGTGGAAAACTAGAACACTGGAGTGTGAGATTTCTTAGCATGGTGCAGTATGGCAGCTTCCCCCAAAATATTTCTTAGGAGTTCCTGCTCAGGTGCTCAGACTTTTTGAGTCAGAGCGGGAATGGGGCTGCGAGAATCTCAGTTTCTCAGAGAAGTCAAGGCTTTATAGTTTTATGTACACCTAGGCAGAAAAAGATATTCTGATTTTGAAGGGGACAGAACTATTTTTCAGGCCTTATTTCATAAAAGACAAAGATGATTAAAGGCACACTTTTGAAACAGATGTAAAAATCTTTTTCTTCATGTGGAACAACAGTAAAGGCAATCCTTTGTTTTTCTCTATGCATGTCAGTTTGCAAATGACAGAAAACTACAAACTGCATCTTTAAGGACTGCATTGCACCAGCTAATAAACTTGTTTGTGGTTTTAGCACTAACCTCTACAGTCTAGGCACCCAGCTTGATGTCTCAGCATTTTGACGTTGTGGGTATTTGACATACACTGGCATCCTCTTCACTGCATCATAACTTTTATTCGCCTCCTTTCATTTTCACAGAATCATGCCACAGATAATATTCCCAAGTCCCAGTACTCACAGACAACTTCTGTCCCAAGAAGAAGCCACCCCTCTCTCATCACTAGTTCAGCTGTGTCAGTGGTAGCCACTGGAGAAACCCAAAGAAAAGAGGATCTACTTGCGTGTGCCTGATCCTACCCTTGTGCCGTTGAAGTGTCTCCATCCCCTTCCCGTGTGCCCCAGCATCGAAGACTGAAATAAGATTTGACAGGATCCAAATCCTAGATAGATTTTCAGGGGTTTCGTGGTGAAGTGTGACAGGCAAGTGTCGTGGAGGGCTGAGGTGGCAGGCTGGCAGGGAAAGCAGGAGGACTCTTGCCTGAGCTTAGGATAAAATTTCACCTCCCCAACTTGTCCAGTTTTTCTCCTGCTGCCCTGAAACCTAGTGACGTAGGCTTTATAGAGAGATGTGGATTTTTCTTGAAATTGAAATGTATAGCTTAAAGGATACTTATTTCATAGAAAATATTTAAATATAATTAACATATTAATAAGCCATCTGAAAATTTAAATGGCTATTTTAATTTCTCCTGGAATCCAGCCAGGTATCTTGGCCTCATCCAGTGACTAACAGAGCTGGAAGACCTAGAAATGCTTTAGTATTATTTCCCGTGGACTGTTCTTTAGTACAAAGCCTGACACTCATTCCTCAGACATTTTCATTGACTCAGCCTAATCAGTATTGGGTACACAATGGCTGACAGTTCCACTTGATAGTAAAGTTCAAGTGAGCTGTAAAATACTTGTTAAAGAGATTCCTTAAAAATAAATTTCACTTAGAGAGGCACTGTGAAATTTAAAAGCAAAATGCCCACATGCTTACTCCTGGGGCTTACTGGACTCCATTAAAGTCAAAAGAAAGTAATTCATTTGCTACAGTGGACCTTCAGGGAAGCCCTTTATGGTTATAAACTGCCTGTAATCAAAGCAAATCCCAGTATAATAAATGCTCCTGTTTAGACTGCTGGTGTAAGTATGACGTATTGATGTGTTCACCAGGCAGATTTTCTCTATTAGTCCTTTAAGAATGTCTTTTGGTTTGAATTTTTTTGCTTAACTGTAGATCATTCAAGAAGGTTTTGTAAGCACCGCTGTTAACAAGTCTGTCTTTTAGGATTCTTTGCCTCATGAAATTGCTTTGGAAGGCTCCCCTGTTTTAGCCTAGAAACACTTTTGCACACATTTCCCCAAAACAAATCAAATTCACCAGTCAATCTGAAAACAAAATTTATGTTCTGTATCTTAAGAGATGAAGGGTAGAAGCACATGTGAATTAGTTAGCTTTATTTGAGCATACATTCTGCTCTAATGTCGAGAATATGCTCTTTTTAATTACTACTGGGTTTATTAGTGTTTTTTGTAGGAATCCATTTGGAATGTCCAATGTGAATTAACTGACATGCTCCTTGCACTTCACAAATTTCAAGAGAACAATGTATACTGAGGAAGAACAATTAAATTTGGGTTTACTTTCTTTTTTTACTTTTCTATGTTTTGGTTTTGGTTTTGGTTTGGTTTTTTTTAATACAAGAAGAATACAGAGAGCTGCACAAAGGTTTAAAGCACAGCTCTACTCTGGAAACTGGAAACTACAGGAATTAAAAAATTACCAAAAAATTAAAATCAGCATGTTAAGGAACCATATTTATTGCATTCCAGTGGGTACCATTTCCAATACACTTGGCTTACAGTGAGAAGATGACTCTCCCATTTGCTAATGCCACAGGTCAAATCCAGAAGTCAGGCTGCGTTTTGCATGGCTCTGCAGCATGAGAAATAACAACTGATTAAAGAGGCAGGTAAGCAAGCATGGGAAGAAGAGAGTCAGCTTCCACTGTTGAGACAGCCTGATACATTGAATGGCACCTGCAGGAAAATACAATGATGCTCATTTATTAGAATAAACATTAGCTTGTTAATAATACACAACTCAAAGAACAGACAGCAAAATATCTGTCCCCTCAAGTAGATCAAATTATGCAGAGGATAGTTTCTGCCCTTGAGAATCAATGGGAATTGATTTAAAGGACTGCAGTCCTGTTAAAGAAGGACTGCACTGGGATGGCAGATCTCTGCTTGCTAATCCAGCATGATCCCCAGTTAGTGACTGTTCTGTGAGTCAGATATGATCTCAGGAACACAAGACATTTACTTCTAGGTTACTATGTGCATATACCAAGGCTTTGGAATGATGAAGTTAGATCAGTTGAGCAGTAAGATATGACAGCTATCTTTAAAATTGCTCCTGCTTTGCACTTGATAAAAGTACTTCAGTATTTGCACCTTTAACTTGCTTTTCTCTAACTACAGAGGTTATCTCAGTAGCCAGGTGTTATGTACATGAATTTTTGTACTATGACATGAGAAAAGAAAGTCTGAGATAACCTAAGCATTGTCTTATCTCGTTGGTGGGGTTTGCATATGAGACTTGTAAGCACAGGAGGAAAATGGAAGCAAGTAAAAAGATCAGAACAGCATCTAGTAAATTTTGCAAACTTATTTGAACAAATCTTTGAAGTGTGGCATGCAACACTTACAGATCATGCATGAGGCTATGGATGCCTCCATAATCATTTCTGCTGAAATCAGGATGATACTATTCCTGCTTCTGAACCAGAAAGGACTGATGATAACTTGTAATATAGTTGAAAGTCCTTCAGCAGTGATTTCCATGATGGGCTGAGTGACAGAATACCTGAGCATGAACAAACACTCTGAGAGCTCACCTACTCTAAAGATTCACAGCTGTTCCGTAAGTATAATAAGGCTTCTACTGATCTCCACCTTCTTTATTTTTTCCTGCTCTACGTCTTTACAGGCACACATCTCCTTAAGTATGTGCTCCTCAGCTATGCATGAACAAATTGGTGCAAGAAGTATTAGTGATAAAGGAACATGCACCTGCAAACCCACTATTTGCTTGAGATGTACTGCATGAGAAACTGAGAGCATGAGAAAATGCACAAGCACTTGAACAACACCAAGCCTTGTAATATTCCACATACAGAAAAGCCCATCTTCTGAGCCTATTTTAAGCCTTATGGGGTTTTTTTTGTGGAAGCTCTCTGAGATTTATCCTCTGTAAAATAAAATAAATTTGACCTATAATCTATAATAAAGAACTATGATCTCGAATTTTAACAACCACTGGCGTAACAGCCATACAAAACCCTTGTCTCTCAGGCCTTAGTTTGAGACACCCTTGTATCTTATTGCTAATAAACAACTCCTGTCAGCAGCAATGAAGTTATATCTAAGAAGTATCTTTCACTGTCTCCCTTTGTGTTTCAGGAAGTTTGTAACATACCTGGAATTTTCTCAGTCAGTGTCTTCTAGAGGAGGGAGTAACTGCACCATAAATAGTATTTTGGCATTAAGGTTTGTTGGTTCTTTTTGCTGTTAAAACACTGCTCCTCCCTTTATCCACTGAAACAGCAGGGGCAGCTTTTTCACAGTGTTTCACAAAACATCTCCTAATCCTGACTGGAGGAATCATTTAATTGCTTTCGTGTCTTTCTGATCTCTGGCCTCCCTGCTAAGGTTACCAGAGATGATCCTTCCACGACAAAACGTATGTACAGATTACTCATTGACGTACATACACATGGACCCTGTGTAGATGGACCGGAGGGGGCCATGACAGCACCCTGCTTGAAAACTCTGTACCAGGAGGGGGTAAAGCCAAGCCACGAGCCCTTGCTGAGCCCTGTGTGGCTGTAACCGTGTTCCTCCAAGTACCAATGTTAGGTTAAATATTAAACCACCCACTTGTTCTTACTGATTTTTATAAACTGCAAGTGTACTAACCTACATCCTTCCTGCTTATGAAAGGACTTAAATGCTTTGTTGACCACAAGCATTTCTTTATTCAAGAGATCAGATTCAATATAGGCAACATTATATTTTTTTCCCTTCTGCTTCATGTCAAAGTAGTTAAAATCCACCTGTGTGTTAAAAACTATGAATAAAATATTTTCTCCACTCGTTCACCCAGTTCTTAGTGCTGGTGCTAAATGCGGTATTTGTTTTGTTACAGTCATTTCTCTAGGATACATCGTTCCACAACCAGTACAGTCACCTCAGAAATTAAATTGTGCTGCAGCTGGGTAGAATGACTTTTTGGTTGATAAGAACATAGATGGCCAGAAAGAAATCTGGCCATTTCCCCATTGACGGTAACTAGAGCTGTCTTAATCCCAGCAATCTTCTTTTAAATACAACTCGTTGCATGTAAAAAACATATCAAATGGATGAATGATTCATAAAATGGATGATGAAAGCTTAGCTAGGAAGAATTTCCTAATGTTGCATTTCTTCTAGATCTCTCTTTCCAGTGTGGGCACCATGCTGAACACAGTTAACAATGGCTTGCTTTCTTTTTTTTTTCTTCCCCAGCTGATTAATGTTTGCTCACGGGAGCTTGATTACTGTATTACAAGTCACAAATTTGCAAGATTAAAAATGTCTGTTGAATTAATTAGCAGCAAATCAACCTAAGCAAAGCTTGACAAGTTCCAAGCTGTTCCAATAAAATAAAAAAGGAGGAATCAATAGCAGCCACGAATACATGACAATACGCCAGCACTTTGCAACTATAAATAGTGGCAGCTGCCCTCTCCACTGACAGAGGGAGATTTTTCATTGTCCGTACAGTGCTGTCTAAAGGCTAAATCCTGCTCAGATCGGTGTGGCAGTCTCGGTGTTCTCAGTGAAATATGTCCTGTGGGCCAGCCCAAAGCCAGGGGGAACTGGAGCTGGAAACGAGCTGCCTACTTTGTCTTCCCTTTCAGCGAGAGCCAACTCCCGCGGCGCCGGCACCAGGACCGACCACAGCACGGGTGGATGCTGGCCGGCAGGAAGGCTGTGTGTGTCCAGAATGGAAATACAGGGGATGGCACTGGGAGTCATTAGTGACTACCTTTGGACTTTCTCTCTGTAGCTGCTGATATTGTCTGACCAGGTCGCTGTTACAATTTCAGAACTTTCTGTGCATAAATCAGATCCTGTTGGAAAGTTACTATGTTTTCCAGACGCTATCCTTAATGCTGAATGGTGACTCAGATCAGGAACTTGAGACATACACTTGAATGTCAATGGAACAAGGGCCTTCACTAGCTAGTAATCTTTTCCTCAGCTTCATAAAATTTAAAATTAATCCTTATTGTTATCTAAGAAACAATCTGGGATACACAGATAGTAATGTAGAACACATACTTAAAAAAGCATCACTAATTAAAATTCCAGAAATAGCTACTGTATATGCATGGTACATTTAAATTGACAGAGGTATTGTTTTCAAATACATGCATTTGAAATTTATCTTCAGTACTTAATTCATGAACCAGAAAATCGCTCTTCTGACAGCATGTATCAGGCAACCGCATTTGTGTTGGATAACAAACACTCTTTAGTGTTCTTCAGTCCAAATTCAAGTAAACTGTTCTAATTAATGAAGGTTATTTCCTTCAGAACCTACTGACATTGATAACTGGTGGTCAGTGAAACAAATACAACAAATGTTAAATGAAACAAAGGTTCAATTGATCCCTTTCCCATTTGCTTATTTTTTTCCTTGATTAACTAAATGTGGTAGATGCTTATTTATTTTGTACAAATCTTCCCCCCGCCCCAGTGTTCTTTTACAAAAATATTTAAGATGATGAAATATAGTGTTAGACTTATTTCCTCCACAACTTTTCATTGATGTACTGGCATTATACTTTGCAAAGCTGTCTCCAATAATGACTGAGACGTGTTTTCCAATAATGTTCTTTTCTTTTTGCAGTTATCAATTGATTACCCTTGATGACAATGCTCCTGATATTTTTTTTTAGGCTTAGAATTTAAATAAAGTATAAGATTGAATCCTAATAGAATCTCAGGACTCATTGTCATGTGTATACATACACACACACTATATATACGTGTGTGTGTGTATATATATATATAAATGCATTTGATACTGTAAATTTTGTCCCAAGGACAAGACGTGATCCTAGTATTTTTCTTATGAGAAAAACAAATATTTTCACAAATAGTACTCTTTATAGCATGCTCCAAACTGTGGGCACTGAACATATTTACATTCACCATAAGCTGGACAATTTGCACACAACTGCCGTTCAAACGTACTGTCCAGAGAAACCATGGCTGCTCCACATGCTTCACTAGACAGCACAGAGCCCGTTTGCCCTTTGCTAAGCCCAAACTGATCTTTGTTTGTCAAAAGAACTGGGAGTGCACCACAGGCTCAGGGAACTATGGATAAGCTACATGGTGTAACTCTGGTGCACACGCAAAGTCTGCCTGAGCTCTAATGAGAAACCAGGTGAATGTGGCCAGAGTAGCACACAGTGCATTAATAGACCTGGTTCAAGGCAGTGTGTAGAGATTCAGGGTTTGTCACAGTGCTAACCATGTTCATACAGCTTTTGGTCACGTTGGAAAGTGAGCAGAGTAATTTTGCATCTGTTCCAAATTTTTACTGTAGACATTACTCTGGCTGGATGCAGGCAATGGCACTGGATGTGTGCAACAACTTCAGCGTTCTCAACATAAAGGGGACCTAATGCATCAAAATACTAGAAGTATGCCTACATTGCACAGGATAACCTTTACGTTTTCCATGAAGAGGAAGAACAGCCTCAAAATTAGAGGGAGGGAGCATGCCCTTCTCCTCAATAGCATGCAGCCCTATAGCCTTCCCCTGAGAGATAGTAGCTGGAGATATGAATCATTGCTAGTTGAAGAGATAACTGAGCCTGGCTCTCCTCTTGGTCTCTGCTTGCCACAAATCTACTGCTGGAAAAGCAGTCATGAGTATTTCTCTGCAAAGCTTTGTCTGATAGCACCCCAGAGGACCCGAGTCCTTCAGGTAAGATGGGCAGAATACCTGCTCAGGGGATCCTGGCAGGCTTCGGTGGGAGATAGGAGCTGAGCTACTCTGTACTGTGAAGATCAAGGTGTTTCTGACCAAGTCCAGAAGCCAAACTTTAGGTGCTTCAACGTCTAGCATAAAAAGTTTGGGAGCTCCTGGTTAGTGCAGTTTGGAGGATCAGAGTATTAGCCTGAGGCCCCTGATGTGCCTGTGCCGACCTCTGTGCGTGTGCCACAGCATGCCAGGTGTCTGGTCCCAGTGTGTTGTGGCTTTCAGCCAGCCCATGCATGTGGTTGTCCCCTTTGTGAGGTCTTTGGTGCATGAGGTGGGGGAGAGAGTGCTGGACTATGGCCAGGCCTTGCCCTGAGAGGACTCGTAGCACCCAAACAGCCTACGTCTTGCTATAGCCCTGTTATGTCTCTGAAGGCTCTTCTAGACATTCAACTGGCATCTTTTTTACCTTGAGGAAATCACTTATCAGTGAAGTTCTGTTTTGTGGCACGTTTTACACACTAGGTGGCTGAGTGGACACACCTGTTTCACACTAGAAATGCTTTTGTGAGGTTTATTTCGGTGCAAAAAACCCGAACACAAAGCTTCTTTGAAAGGATGTGGACTTTCCTACAGCAGCACAGACCTTGTGCAGAAAAGCTGCTACCATGCTTAAGGCTACAGCATGCCCAGAAGCAAGATCCAGAAGTGATTGCTTCCAAAGATATCTGAAATAAGAGACTGAAATCTACAGATAGAGAAAATGTTTGTATCCATAGCAGTCATGTCTTTCTATGAGTGTAGCATCTAGTTACATTGACAAATCTGCGACATTTTAAAGTTTTATCCCAACTATTCCTGGAAACGAGATGTTTGGTTACACTTTAAAGTTTCTTGGCTGTTTTTATTTTACGGTGCCTTGCATATAGAAGTTTAGATTTGATCTTCCTATTAGCTGCTACCTACCTCACAATTTCTTGTAGATCTCTACCAATGAGTATGGTGTCTGTAACTCTGTTGTAATTACACACAAACTTCTCTCTTACCTTTCTAGCTCATGTAAATCACCCTGTAAATGTGCTGAAGAAGACTTTTGCCCCTGCATCTTGCATATCTGTCCTCTTTGCTCCAGGATTCAAGGTAGGCAGATGGCTTACTAATAGGTATATAAGATCCTCTGCATAAGAACTAAATGCTAAGCATTGAGAACAAAATATAAGGACAGGAGCCAAGCTTACATGTTTAGAAAAAGTTCCTTTTAATGAATATGTGGTCAGCAATTGGCTTTTGTAAGGATTACTGGAAACGACTGGTTTCAGAGACATTTTTCAAAGTCTCCTTAAAAGAATCACATAATGGTAACTCGGTCAAAATGGATATATTCCTAAATGTTTGAACTAAAGAGGAAAGAAGAAGAAATCTTTCAATTCATGCTGACTTAGCACTAAGTTTAGAGTATGTATTTCTGGTTGAGCCAAGCGATATTCTGGCTTTTAGGTATGAAGCAGGTCTCTGGCTGACTTCAGTTAGCAGCTGGGAGGTGAAGGCTTCCACTACCATGGTCTGAATTCATCACCCAAGGCCAGAGGCTTTGTTTTCTCATGTTCATACTGGCGTAACTGTGAAGAAATCCCACCAAACACCTGCAGTGCTGTCACTACAGCAAAACAAATGGTCCCAGGGGACCTGTCTTGTGTTAAAAAAGCTTTGTAAATGATCTGTAGATCAGTGACTCCATGTTCCTAACTTTGCATAAGCAAGGCTTTACAAGGTCATCTCCATCTCTCCTATAATGAAATCTGCTCTTACCAGACTTGAGAAATCATCTCAGAAGCCAACCACTCAGCAATTTGCAGCCAAGTGAAAATGATGACAGAATTTGTTTCAAAAAAACACTATATGTGAACTGCAGTAATCTGTTGGGGTTTTTTTTTCTTTTTTTTTTTTTTAATTCTCATCTTTAAAAGGATCTGTTTTCATTTTGCATTTCATCTGTTTTATGAGAATAAAGAGGAATGGATTCAATGCCATAATGAAAAGACATAGTTCTATAAACAGTCAAGGGAGGATTTCATAACATAGTGTCTCTGGTATATAAATGGCAGTTTGCCACTTACTCCATTTGGCTTTCTGCTGAGAGCATGGGCTTCATGCGAGCTAGTCTAATTGCTACAATTAGCAAAATTAAATGGCTTGTGTATTTAGACAATTGGTCCCACACTCTGCATTGTTGTACTATAGAATTAGTAATTACAGTGTTGAGCTTTTAAATTCATGGACACGTGTTGTGATTATTTTCATCACACGCTTCTTGTAGGAATTCAGCCTAAATAAGCTTGTTTAGATGGATGCACAAATGCAATGTACTCTGCTTCCCACCATGCACAGGAGCAAGAGAGGCAGCAGTAGGACCCCAGCAATCTGCTGAAGTCTTTTCCTTGGCATTGTGCAGGCAGTGCAGGGGGTGCAGAGTAAATCACAGAATCTCAGTCACTCCGGATTGCACGACTTTGGGGATGGAACGGAGAAAGGGCAGTGGCTTTGGGAGCTGAATCACAGGCAGAGCCAACTAAAACTCAGTACAGTGCCACTTTTAAGGCTCTTAAGGAGTTGTATGATCAGATCAAGTCACAAACACTTCAAAATTGTTTAATTTGGATTATTAAAAAACTAACAGGCTGGTTGTGAATATTTGCTGGCCAATAAAAAGTAAATGCATATATTGTGTGATTGGGAGTCCCTTTCCAAATAAAGCAGCACTTGTACTTTTAGTACCACTCATGAATTGCTCTTCTGGGGACTATCACATGTTTTAAAGGAATTTGGGTTTAATAGATATTTATCGCATATTAAAAATTGCAGCTCAAATAAAATTTTAATTTACCTCCTCTGCTTAAAAGTTTAAAAAATCAGGCAGCTGAGGCCTAGCATTTAATTTTGAAAGGAAAGTTTTCTCTGATGTTATAGAAATCAATTAATAGAAAATTTCCTGATTTACCAATGCAAATGTTATTTATATGCCGTCAAGCCCATATTAAACCAAGCACAGAAACATTGTTCTATCACAAGAAGCATATTTAAGTTGACATAAACAAAAGTAAAAATGAGTTTTTTCATTACTAAATCTGCAGGAAAAAAAGTATTGCACATATTTTCAAACAATTAATTAAAAAAAAATTATCCTATTATAGAACAAATAACTTTCCTTTTAAAATAAGACAAAAGGTTTATCTTACATTTTCTTACATGTTTTGTGAATGAACGTGGGTATGCATTACCTCTCCTTTATCCAATTAGAGTAGTGAATACTAATTAAATTGACTTTTCTGTAACATACAAATCCACAACTCTCAAAATTTTAGGACCAAGTCTTTAACCAGATAAGTTACCATTAAATCCGCTTGGCAAACCTGTTTGGTTCATTAGAACAATGCTTTTGTAAGTCTCACTTCTAACAAAGAGATGTGATTGCTTTTTTTTACCAGAATACAATTACAAACTTTTTTATTTTCCTGTATTCTGGAATGAAATTTAAAAGACCTGATTTTTTCATTAGTTCAAAAGTAGAAGTTAATACTTTTTACAACCCTTATTTTTTTTTCCTATTGCTGTCTTAATTGAACTTTATTGATTTTAAAACTGTCTGTGGTAAAAAGAATAGTGCATATTGATTATTAACTGTCCATAAGGCCATCATGGAATTTCAACGTGGACTATGTTTAATCTTGACAATTTCTATAAAAAAATTATTACAGCTTTTAATGTGACTATTCACAGCAATACAAATTAAGAAATTGTCCATGTAGTCATCTGAGCGTTAAGATTTCAATGGCCAGCCTGTTCTCAGTGCAAGCATCACTGATGTTATGAACATAACAGAGCAAGATTTTGGAGAGCAAATTTTGACTTAGTGTAAAAGGACTTCCCCTTCCTCAAACAGCTGGGTTGAATTCTGAAAAGAATGTATGTGTACGTACTGCCATGTATGGTGCTGTGCACTCAGACCACGCAGTAGTTTGCTTAAGATAAACATTTTTACAAACAGTATTGAAAAAAAATTAAAAATGCTGGGAGAGTAAGGAAAGTAAATGCTAAATATTAAAAGACACATGGATAAGTAACACCTCTGTGTCCTTCCTTCCAAAACCAAACAAGAGCAAATCAAACAAATTCACCCCAAACCTTCTTCAGAAACCTTGCAATGCAAGCATTGGTCCAGACTGTAACCCTTTAAATTCTGTATGAAACGTTTCTGCAGTTCTGTAAGCCCTGACCAAAGGGGTCACAGCTCTAAGGAAGAGCAAGACAGGACGAGAGGGACATCAGAAGAGGACCAGCCTCACTGATAGCTGCAATGCTGTCCCTCTCCCTGGGAGGTGCTGGAGGGAGCTGAGAGCTCAGGAGCGCTGCTGCCTGCTGTACCTCACCCATGCTAAAATTTCTGAGTTGTAAAAGCAGCAGCAAACACACTGAACTGTTTCCAAAAGAGACCTCACATCTTGGATTACAAAGCTTGCCATTTGCCTTGTTTGCAAAGAAACCCCAGCAATTTCCTTGTGCAAGCTAGTTTGATTCTGGAGTGAAGGCTACTGAATTTGACGGGACAAAGGACTTGCTCCCAAAATCTTTTTTTAGCAGTTTTTGCAGTGGTATATTTTCTGACAAAATATCAGTGCTTTTCTCTGAATAATCAGCTACATCTCCATGGAGGGAAGGACAATCACTTTATACAAAGCTGCAGGTTTGAACTACGAAAGAATTATTTTATTTAAAAAAATTACTATAGAGGCAGCTGGCCACTGCTTATTTGAAAATAGCTAAGAAAACCTTGAAGCATAGGTGGTTTTTGATCTGTGGAAAGTTCCCTCTGCCTTGCAGATTCCTGCACTTTCACAGATATTTTGTTTTGAGGAACTCGCCCCAGCAAAGAATAACAGGTATTGAACATTTCACTAATAAAAAAAGTCAACATTAAAAATGGCTAATTGAATGCATACAAATAAACATAGGCTGTGTAACCTTGGCCATTCCATAACACAAATACTAATAATAGGAAAGACTGAAATTTACCCAGCAGCATATACAGCAGTGACTACACTGGATACATCTGACAATGAAGATTACAATACCAATCATCTGGTCTTCTCCATTCTGACAATGCCATTTACAACAGTAATTCTTCAGTTCTGCTTCGCTCTCCTAAAACGGATGGAAATAGTTATAGCAAATTGTTTCTTATGGAACCGCTTGGTGTCGTTACAAGCCACTTACATTTGAAGTAGGATCCACGGTTTATAGAGTATTCTAAAAGTACCCATGTAGGCTTTCATATGGCATTACACTGCAAAACAAATCCATAATGTGTGAAAACCAGGTTTGTATCAACCTGCAGAAGCCAGTTGATAAAATTCATGGACCAATTCTTAAAATCTAAGCTATAAAGAGAATGAAATGTATTAAAAGATTTGAGGTTTATAAAAAGTAACCTTTTCATACCATATTTTTACTTTACAAAAATATTGAAATAATTCATGAGTTTTTCACTCTGCACCAGCTTTAAAAAAAATACTATCAAATTTTGACTTGCACCTTTAATGCATCTGAAAGCACCATCAGGGGATACTTTTAACATAAAGGAGGACATCACTGACTAGATTTAGGGAGGTATTTAAAACCCAAAAGCTTGCAGCAAAAGCACTCTATTACAAGAGATTCAACATAATTTTTAGACGTATCTGGACACAAGTCTCGAACAGGCAGAAGAGGGTCTTCCACATTAACTTGCTTATGTTATACTTCGGTGAATATACTTACTAAGAGGTGGCTGAAAGCCTTTAAAAGACATCACTTTCACCTTGGGTGGGAAAAATCAGAGCTGTCTCTACACGTTGAGAACTCGATTGGTCTTTCCTGCTTCTTGTTCTGGCAGGGCTTGTGCCACTCGTTATTTGTCCCTCGGACAATATCAACCTTGCAGTTATACAATGTTTGGCACTAGAAGGGTATGGCATGTCAGTCTCTTGTCACCCCTGCACACATTCACACACTGAATCATGCATTCTCAGTCCTGAAACAGAGAAATTTCAGTGTATTCATCTCCTCATAGTTTCTTCTGAAATATCTGAATGGGGTCCTCCAAAAAGTTTAGAATATGAAAACTATACTTCCCTGTTCTTTTACATATGTCTATATATTTTTTGCAAATTGAACACTGAATCATGATTATCATTTAATTTACATCACTACGTGCTAGAGCTCCTTATTTCTCCTGAAAACCAGAAGCGAGCTGCATAGGATTTCTGTTGAAAGTAGTGTAAAGAACTTAAACTGCATTTCAAAAGACTTTGAAATTCCACAAAAAACAAACAGTTCTGGTTGTATTAATGTTTATAACCTAATTAATCAGAATTTAGCTTATTTTCCACTGACAGCCTTACAAACATGATGATGTATCTTTTTAATTAAGAACTATTTTGCAAATCTATTCTAACCCGAATGGTTGATTGATGGGAGTGTTGAAGACTACTAAGCTCCTATTTTTTCCCCAGAAAAGTTTTTGTAACAGCAACACTGTGTGCTACAGTTTTGTTATTTTTCAACAGGTATTTTTTGTTTGCTTTTGCCATTGATTATGCAAATATTAATCATTCATTTCTAAAATAAAATGCACTACTGGCTAGAGTTGAAAGCTCTGGGCAGAGCCTTCCTGTTGGTTTGATTTTAAATATCGTGCAGTCAGAGTTTCATAGCAGCAAGGAGTCATGGGTGAGTTTCCCCAGCTGAAGTAACTGATCTGTATGTGTGGGTCAGGGTTTGGGGTTTTTTTGAGGCTTTCAGGTGATGCTGCTGTATCAGTGTCCGGCAGGCAGACTGCACACAGTGGATCAAATGATAATCATGATGATAGCCAGACTAAGAACACTACAGCTTGCTGCTCTACTTGTAGTACGCAGTTCAGTAATTCCTACAGCCCTACTGTCAACCTTTAATTTGGACTGTTAATGTCGGAGCTTCTTCAAGATTTTTTGCTTTGTTTACAATGTAGTTTCATATTCCAAGCGCTCCTGGATGAGGGCATCATCTTTATATTGTAGCCGTGGAGGAGCAGGGGAACATTCAAACGCTAAGATCGCCTTCCTCAGGCTCCTGTCCAACACGTGTCTCTCCCACGCTGGGTACCTGTTCCTGAACAGATCGATTTTAATGACAGACTCCTCAATCCTTGGTGGCCGGGATGAAGGTGTGGATGGTGCGGTAGGTCTCACCTGAAACACAGGCACACACCCATCCCTCTCTGCAAATTTTTGATCCCGCTCGCTTGTGACACTCCGGTTGTTGGAGATGGACCGCAGAGTGTTTGTGGCCACTTCTGGGGGTAGGGTGAAGGCAGCAGCGGGGTCCTCACAAGCGCAGCTTGGTGACTGCCCAAACCTTGGTCCGTTGGGGTGAAAGAAGGCATAGTACATGAGCATAAAAACAATGCCTGTTAAAAAGCTGCTGAACACTACACACAGTGCTGGTATGGCAAATGCATCAGAGATTGGTGGGGCCTTGTACAGATACCAGAGAGCACTCAAGGCGGTGTTTTCTAAAAGGATCACAAAATAGTAAATGAAAAGCCTGCAGCGTGTCCTTCCTTCCTTGACATTGAACCAGCTGAAGATATAGATTATCCCAACAACCATGTCGAAAACTATCTCCTCCCATTTAGTGATGCAGAACTCTGTCTCGCAGTGGACGATCCAGAAGGTCATAATGCACCAGTGCAGCACGATAAAGATCCCAAAGTACAGCTGGAAAACCGAGGCAAACAGAGCAAAAGTAATGACCCTCGCTGCAATCGTGAAGAAATGCCAGCAAAATTGGATGATAACAGCCATATAACTGATGGGTTTCTTGTCATCACGGGAGTCACGGAGGGCCTTTTGGTAGGAAGCCAGAGCCCAAGCCAGGGATACCAGAGATGCCGCAGCAGTAAGACCTAGGAGGAAACAGGAGACACAGTTAAGGCATCATTAGTGTATCACCACTTGATTGAAACCGGTGTGATTCTTGCTGCTTTAAATGTGCTCTCCACCACTGACATACTAAAATCTCTTCCTTCTCCTTTAACTCAGCCGGCATTGAGAAATGGAACTCTACTGCTAGGATTTTCTTGCCTCTACCATGTTGGATACACACAAACAGGAGTGGCCAGCAAACTACACTCTGAAATGCCTCTCTAGCAATTTTATGTTTGAAACAAATTAATTCATTCATAACTTTGAGCAAGTTGGGAATAGGTGTCTGTCAGCTGTGTGATTTAAGAGGATCTCCTGTGATTAATGCTTTAAAGAAAGAATAAGAATTTTCTAATTCTAATAAGTCATTAAAGCAGCCTAATACAAAGCAACCAAGTGTCTGTAATTAAAATGCCAGCATCACATACATATAATCTACATCAATAACAATGTGAGCATAAATCTACATTTTTAAAATAAATTGATGTAATGTTACATCAAAATTTAAATTAAATGCCTTACTTTTGCTGAGGGGAAAAAATGCGTCCCATTTTGATATTTCCACCACTTTTAAGCAGAATTTTAATAAGTAGAAAATGTAAAAACTTTATTTTCTTCCATTGGGAAATTAAAACAATTTTAGAAATGTTGGATTCCTCTACTGAATTAAAATTCTGGGTACAGATGCTCCTGCATTAGCGGGTTATGACTTAATGTTCATATAGCCATTCTATCTCCCTTATATCACAGAACTGGTCTATTTATAAGGCCCTGACTATAATATTTCTGGAAAACCTGTCAAATATTTTTCACAAAAATACTGCAATATAAAATTATTTCTCATGAGATTTTCAACATTATTTTTGTGTAAATAATTCCTATTCACTTGAAAATATAAAACCCATAGAACATTTTTTAAAAAAAAACTTTCTATGTTTATTTTGAATGTGTATTATTCTTTTTTCTCAAGTGAGTGTGATTGTTGTCAGTAGATAAAATAAAAAAAAATATTTGCTTTGCCACTGAGTCTAATTTGTAAACGAACCTGATACTTCCATACGCTATCAGAAAAACACCTTACATTCCTATTTAAGAAGTGATATAGTTCAGCATAATTATTCAAACGCTTAACACTTTTGTAGTATTCTGTTACAAAGGAATGATAATTCTTCTTTACTAGAAGATTCATTTTTATTTACTTACCACTTATATCAAGCTGCTTTGGAAGGAAATAGGAATTCAACTGAAATGCAAAACCCCAGCCTTTCTGGTGTATTTATTATTTAAATAAAATTGCAATAAATATGTAGTATACAGAGGAAAAATGAATCAAACATTTTATACTTAAAACTGGTTTATTACCAAAGCAAATTTTATATACAGTTAATGAATGAATTCATAAGTCTTAGCATCCCACACTAAGAATTTATTCATAGACGATTTAAAGATAATGACGCTTCAGCTCACCCTATTTCTAAGCAGTTCCTTAACTTGGAATTAGATATTGAAGTAAATTAAACTGAAATGAAGACAACATTTCTTTTGTCTGCTGTTAAAAGCTGTTTAATAATTTCAACAACCTTTGGTTCTGGATGCATAGACAGTACTTTTCTTCCCTGTTCAATAGCTTCCTTTAAAATGGAACCAGCAAGAATATATTATTTAAATATTTTAAATTTTATGCAAATTTTGTTAATACAGGGTGGTACATTTAAGTTGTTGCTTAATACATTTAGCAACAATACATGTTGCTAAATACATGTTGCTATTCACTTTTGGAAAAAAGTTCATTTTAAAACAGAAAAATGTAGGTTATGGAAATAATACCTGATTGTAAAGGAAAAAAGAAATATTAAGCAATCCATCTGGCTTAACATGCCAAGATTCTGCTCAGTAAGTAGTACAGAGGGATTCATTGCTTTCAGGAGGGATTGTGTTTGCCAGTATTTCTCCCTCAGTCACTGGCAGGGTGCTAATGATGTTGTGAGCTCCCCTAAATCTAAACCCCCTTTGTTTTAAAAATAAAAATAAACAATCAGCAGAAATATAGAATAAACTTAGGATTCCAAGGAGAATTTTTAATAAAACATCATTTTTCTTCCCATGCAGATGCCTGGATGCCAAAACACCAGCATTACTTCTGGAATCTTCCTTCACAGAATAAACTATCAGTGATGAAGACAGGAAGGAGACATAGTATAAATCGTTATTTTCCTTTCTGACATGTATATTTGCTTTTCACGCTGGGCTGCCTTTCAGTAACCATTCTCTCTGGAGACAACACTAACAGCTGAAAACTTAAGTTCTCTTTTTCCTGTAGGACTGTTTTAAGTATTGAAAAAACCCACAGTTCATTTTCCTTATGAAATGAAAAATTTGGAAAGGTAGATGAATAGGATAAAGGATAAAAGAATCCTTCAGTACAAATAAGCTACTCTGAACAAGAGCTCAAAAGTAGTATTATCAGCACAGGAAAGAATAATGTGTGAGAGAAATCCATATGTTTTCTTTGCAAATCTAACTTTAATGACCTTGCACACTCCCCCAGAGGTTTGTAAAGATATCATCAGTTCTGCATTAGGAGGTGTACAATCATTCAATGAAGCACACAGAATATAATGTTAAAATTCATAGGATTTTCCAGTGTTCTAATGTTAATTAATTCCTAGTCATTTTCTGGGACAGAAAGAAGCAAGTACAACAGCGATGTAATTCTGTTATTTAAATAGTCATTAGTAGGGAAACATCCTTTGCTCTTACAGAACAAACTCAGTGATACTGGCATACAGGAGAGAAAAGCAGATGAGGAAATGTACAAAGGACAAGAACTGCCAGTTAAATTATTATGTATCTACCCTTGTGCTATTGGCGATGGTGTTAGGGATATAGAACTAAGATAAGGCTAAATGCTTCATGGGCACCATCCATTTTTCTTTATTGATGAGACCAAGCACTAAAGAATTATTAGAAGTATAGTTAATACTGATACAATAATGTACAAGTGATGCAAATGGCAGTTTGCTAATAAATATCACTATATAAAAATAATTCACTGGGAGTGGTGAGAGATAAAGTGAATTATTGTAGCACAGAATGGGTAATTCATTACTTAGAACATATTGATGCATTTGCTGCGTGTGTGTTCTTATAAACCTCTTTATCCCTATTTTAAAAGAAGAACTACAATACATTTCTATTACTATTAAAAACAAAACTTTAAAGGCACCAACATGGCACCAGGAAAAAAGGACATCCTATAGACCTAAAGGAAAACAAAAAAATTGTAACAATGCAGGTGGTTTAACTTCTGCTGTTGGGAAGGCTTATTTGCCATTCAGAAATGAACTGTGATCTGTGGAGCCACCGTTGATGAAGACCGAGCACCAGCTCTCCTGCTTGCTCAGCTTCAGCCTCCGCACTCCCCTGGGGCATCGCAGCAGCTTTCTGGTGTATTTGACAGCCTTGTGTTGATGGTCTTGATCTTGTAAGTGAAGATTAACTAGCCATTCTCAGTGAATGTACTCAAGAAACTATATGTTCATCTGTTATAGACTGTTAAAAGTCTGGGAAAACAGGGATTCTGTAAAATGGCTGTGAGAAACATGAAAGCATGTTCCTGTTTCTTCCTTCACTAAAGCTGAACCTTCAATTTTTTTCTGCAGTATATGATTTGGTCTCTAAAGTTCTGTGCTGAAGAGGAAAGAAATACAGGCTTCGCACAGAAAAAAGGCCTTTTCACATATTGCATTAGGCAACTGATGCTTTTGTTTGTTTCTAAACTGGTGATCTGAAAAACTGAGTAACAATTAGTGGGGAGTGTACCTACTCACTTCCAGCCTTTGCAGCTCAGCCCATTGACAATAGTCTCAATAGTGAGACTAGCCAGTAATGCATTGTATCAGGACAACTTTCTGTCTGGAACTAATTAGTATCTGTTTTGAGTGAAAAAGACAATTTAGCCTCTTTTATTTTGTCAGAGGTTAGCATTATTTAATCATATTATTTGTACAAATGACAACTTTGTAATTACAGATGAATTTCAGATGTCCTTAAGACAGAGCACTTCCTGTCTGAAAACGAAAAAACAGAATTGCCTTGATTGAATTATAATTATAACTTCTTTCCCTGGAAATTATTAATTTCTCCATATATAAGAGTTGTTCTTGCATTTTATAGAGTTTCATATCTGTACTGGTACTTCAACTATAAATACATCATACACTGCAACAAGATACAGCTCATCAAAGACAACATATAAAAGAAATGGACATGACTTTCACAAGTGAAAGCAAACATATATGAGGGAAAAATCAATGCATACAGAG